>NC_083691.1:72058928-73405000 GCF_033118175.1 Dama dama
CCTTTATCAGCAAAGTAATGTCTCCGCTTTTTAATATTCTGTCTAGGTTGGTCATAGCTTTTCTTCCAAGGACCAAGCATGCTTTAATTTCATGGCTACAGTCACTATCTGCAGTGATTTTGGAGCCCCCCAAAATGAAGTCTCTCACTGTTTCCATTGTTTTCTCATCTATTTGCCATGAAGTGAAGAGGCCGGAGGCCATGACCTTAGTTTTTTGAATGTTGAGTTTTAAGCCAACTTTTTCACTCTCCTCTTTCACCTTCATCAAGAGGCTCTTTAGTTCTTCTTTGCTTTCTGCCGTAAGGGTGGTGTCATCTGCATATCTGAGGTTATTGATATTTCTCCCAGCAATCTTGATTCCAGCTTGTGCTTCATCCAGCCTGGCATTTTGCCTGATGTACTCTTTATATATATGTAAGTTAAATAAGCAGGGTGATAATATACAGCCTTGACATACTCCTTTCCCGATTTGTAACCAGCCCAGTTCTGGTTTGCTCCATTTGCTCCATGTCCAGTTCTAACTGTTGCTGCTTGACCTGCATACAGATCTCTCAAGAAGCAGGTAAGGTGGTCTGGTATTCCCATCTCTTGAAGAATTTTCCACAGTTTGTTGTGATCCACACAGTCAAATAGTTTGGCATAGTCAATGAAGCAGAAGTAGATATATTTCTGCAACTCTCTTGCTTTTTGATGATCCAGCAGCTGTTAGCAATTTGATTTCTGGTCCCTCTGACTTTTCTAAATCCAGCTTGAACATCTAGAAGTTCTCAGTTCACATACTGTTGAACCCTGGCTTGGAGAATTTTAAGCATTACTTTGCTAGCGTGTGCTGCTGCTGCTAAGTGGCTTCAGTCGTGTCTGACTCTGCGCAACCCCATAGATGGAAGCTAACCAGGCTCCCTTGTCCATGGGAGTCTCCAGGCAAGAACACTGGAGTGGGTTGCCATTTTTCTCCAATGAGTGAAAGTGAAAAGTGAGTGAAGTTGCGCAGCCATGTCCGACTCTTAGGAACCCCATGGACTGCAGCCCACCAGGCTCTGCCCTCCATGGAATTCTCCAGGCAAGAGTACTGGAGTGGGGTGCCAGGGCCTTCTCCATGCTAGCATGTGAAATGAGTGAAATTGTGTGGTAGTCTGATGATTCTTTGCCTTTTGTGTCTTTGGAAACAGTGAGAAACTTTATTTTTTTGGTCTCCAAAATCACTGCAGATGGTGACTGCAGCCATGAAATTAAAAGACGATTGCTCCTTGAAAGAAAACCTATGACCAACCTTGTAGACAGCATATCAAAAAGCAGAGACATTACATTACCTTGCCAACAAAGGTCCATCTAGTCACAGCTGTGGTTTTCCCAGTAGTCATGTGCAGACGTGAGAGTTGGAATATAAAGAAAACTGAGTGCTGAAGAATTGATGCTTTTGAACTGTGGTGTTGGAGAAGACTCTTGAGAGCCCCTTGGACAGCAAGGAGATCCAATCAGTCCATCCTAAAGGAAATCAACCCAGAATATTCATTGGAAGGACTGATGCTGAAGCTGAAACTCCAATACATTGGCCAACTGATGAAAAGAGCTGACTCACTGGAAAAACCCTGATGCTGGGAAAGATTGAAAGCAGGAGGAGAAGGGGTCAACAGAGGATGAGATGGTTGGATGGCATCACCAACTCTATGGACATGAGTTTGAGTAAACTCTGGGAGTTGGTGATGGACAGGGAAGCCATGGTGTCACAAAGAGTTGGACACAACTGAGCGACTGAACTTGAACATTCTTTGGCATTGCTTTTCTTAGGGACTGGGATGAAAACTGACCTTTTCCAGTCCTGTGGCCACTGCTGAGTTTTCCAAGTTTGCTGGCATATTGAGTGCAGCACTTTCACATCATCTTTTAGGACTTGAAATAGCTCAGCTGGAATTCCATCACCTCCATTAGCTTTGTTCATAGTGATGCTTCCTGAGGCCCACTTGGCTTCGGACTCCAGGATGTCTGGCTCTAGGTGAGTGATCATTAAGATCTTTTTTGTATAGTCTTCTGTGTATTCTTGCCATCTTTTCTTAATATTTTCTGCTTCTGTTAGGTCCATATTGTTTCTGTCCTTTATTGTGCCCATCTTTGCATTATATTCCCTTGGTATCTCTAATTTTCTTGAAGAGATCTCTAGTTTTCCCCATTCTATTGGTTTCCTCTGTTTCTTTGCATTGATCACTAAGGAAGGCTTTCTTTCTTTTTTTTTTTTCTTTTTATTTATTTATTTATTTTATTATTTTTTTTTTTCAGTGGGTTTTGTCATACATTGATATGAATCAGCCATAGATTTACACGTATTCCCCATCCCGATCCCCGCTCCCACCTCCCTCTCCACCTGATTCCTCTGGGTCTTCCCAGTGCACCAGGCCTGAGCACTTGTCTCATGCATCCCACCTGGGCTGGTAGTATACATGCTGTTCTTTTGAAATATCCCACCCTCACATTCTCCCACAGAGTTCAAAAGTCTGTTCTGTATTTCTGTGTCTCTTTTTCTGTTTTGCATATAGGGTTATCGTTACCATCTTTCTAAACTCCATATATATGTGTTAGTATGCTGTAATGTTCTTTATCTTTCTGGCTTACTTCACTCTGTATAAGGGGCTCCAGTTTCATCCATCTCATTAGGACTGGTTCAAATGAATTCTTTTTAATGGCTGAGTAATATTCCATGGTGTATATGTACCACAGCTTCCTTATCCATTCATCTGCTGATGGGCATCTAGGTTGCTTCCATGTCCTGGCTATTATAAACAGTGCTGCGATGAACATTGGGGTGGACATGTCTCTTTCAGATCTGGTTAAGGAAGGCTTTCTTATCTCTCCTTGCTATTCTTTGGAACTCTGCACTCAGACAGGTATATCTCACCTTTTCTCCTTTGCCTTTAACTTCTCTTCTTTTCTCAGCTATTTGTAAGGCCTCCTCAGACAACCATTTTGCCTTTTTGCATTTCTTTTTCTCAGGGATGGTCTTGATCACTGCCTCCTGTACAATGTCATGAACCTCTGTCCATAGTTCTTCAGGCACTCTATCAAATCTAATCCCTTGAATCTATTTGTCTCTTATACTGTATAATTGTAAGGGAGTTCATTTAGGTCATACCTGAATGGTCTAGTGGCATTCTCTACTTTCTTCAATTTAAGTCTGAATTTGGCAATAAAGAGTTCATGATCAGAGCCACAGTCAGCTCCCAGTCTTGTTTTTGCTGACTGTACACAGTTTCTCCATCTTTGGCTACAAAGAATATAATCAATCTGATTTTGATATCGACCATCTGGTGATGTCCATGTGCAGAGTCTTCTCTTCTGTTGTTGGAAAAGGGTGTTTGCTATGACCAGTGCATTCTCTTGGCAGTACTCTATTAGCCTTTTTCCTGCTTCATCTTGTACTCCAAGGACAAATTTGCCCATTACTCCAGGTAGCTCTTGACTTCCTACTTTTGCATTCCAGTCCCCTCTGATAAAAAGAACATCTTTTTTGGGTGTTAGTTCTAGAAGGTCTTGTAGGTCTTCATAGAACCATTCAACTTCAGCTTCTTCAGCATTACTGATTGGAACATAGACTTGGATTACTGTAATATTGAATGGTTTGCTTTGGAAATAAACAGAGATCATTCTGTCATTTATGAGACTGCACCCAAGTACTGCGTTTTGGACTCTTGTTAACTATGAGGGCTACTCCATTTCTTTTATGGGATTCTTGCCCACAGTAGTAGATATAATGTTCATCTGAATTAAATTTGTCCACTCTGGTCCATTTTAATTCACTGATTCCTAAAATCTCTGTGTTCACTCTTGCCATCTCATTCTTCACACTTCTCATCTTAATGAGAAACTTTACTTGGATTAGAATACCACCTTCCTGGGAAACAGTACTTTTATTTCTGTCCTATCCTATAGGCCTTTTCTTTAGTTCTGTTGAATGCTTCTATATTTCTGCCATTTACAACACTTATTCATCTAATTTCAATGCATGTTTCTCTGTGATGTTCATTTAGACCTTTTCTTTTTAATGCCTCTCCTTTTTTCCTCTCTGCATCACCATTCCTCAAGCTTCGGTATGTTTTCTTTTTTTTCATATTAATTTCCTAGATCAAGAACTCTTGTTTGGGAATGAAGTGCATATCCATCCTTGTAATTTTTCAGCTTTTTCCTCAGCCTGAGCCCTGTTACTCTTGTTCTCTCAGTCAGCCTGAACTCACTGGTACTAATTTTAGTGATACAGGACACAACCTCTCAAGTCAAACTCTGCCCTTACAAAATGTGTTCTTTCCCCACATATCTGTGGTTTTTAATTTTTTTCTCTTTTAGTCTTTACAGATATGACTGAGTAATTGGATTCGACATGCCCTTCCATGTCATATAATTGGCTTGAAATATTTTCTCTGCACCTGTGCATTTTGTTTCTCCTCTCCCCATTTAAAATGCTTCAATAAAGTGTACCCTGTTGTTTACCTCTAGCAGCCCGATATATCAGCCCCAACCTCTCTACTTAAGGAAAAAGAGAACTGACAGATACCTCACATGTGGCCAGGGGAGCACACCTCTCTGGATCACCGATAATAATGCCTTGCACTATATGACACTTTGAACTTTTTCTAAATACTCTTACTTCTATTTTTCATTTTCACCTCTTTCTTAGTTGAAACTTATGACATTTCTTGTGCCTTTTTAGTCACTGATTTTTGTCTTTTCTAGCAGTCACTTCATTTCTGAATAGCATTCATATAGTCTTTATCACTATAATTCTGCATAATCAAACCAGCAATTTTGAGAATTTTTTTTTCTTATTCTGAACTATATTTCTTTCAAAACATACTCCATCTCTCCACCTCTAAAACTTCTATTTAATCTTTGGAAGCAAATTACTGCCAACATGTCTTTCAGAGTTATCCCCAGTAATTTTATAATCATAGTTCTCCCAATGTGATTACTAGGTAAATGCTCTGACTTTAATTCTTCCCTTGACAAGGCACCATCCTCCTTCAGATAATTATTAAGTTCCTCCTCTGCTGTCTCCCCCTCAGAGACTGCTTCTGTTCACCTCTCCTCACCCTCAATGCAGACATTTCTCTCAGTGTTTGAGAATCAATAGCTCCCAATTTAATATTGGGAAGCTTTGGAACATTCCTTCTTTCCTTTCCTTTACTGTGCTCCTCAACTTCTCATTTACTCCGAGTTAAGGATTCACTTCCTGCGGTAGGCAGAGTTTTAGCATGGCCCTGGAGAGTCCCACACAGCTGGTGGACTTGGCCTTGATCAGTCTTCAATGTGGTAGATCTATGATGATGATGGAGTAGCATTCAATGCTATGCTTAGACAATATGTGAAAGGGACTATGTAAATGTGATTAAGGTCTAATCAAAAGATTAGCTGGGTGTACCTGACCCAGTCAGGTAAAACCTTAAAAGAAGGAAGAAGAGTCTGGGCAAACTCCTGCTGGTTTTGAAGACACAAGCTCTCATACTGTGGACAGGACCATAGAGTGGAAAACTCTGGGTAGCCTATGGAAGATCAGAGTACCCCCAGCCAATAGTCAATAAGAAAACTGGTATCATTCCTGCAAGAGCAACGTACTTAATTCTACCAACAATGAATGGAGCTAGGAAAAGCACTCTAGATGAGAACCCAGTCTAGCTTACACCTTGATTTCAGCTTTGTGAGACCCTGAGCAGAAAATCCAGCCATATCATGACCAGATTTCTGACCTGAACAAAAGACTAAGATAGTGATAGCTTGTCATATACAATGATGGGGGGAGGGGGGAGGAATATTCTTTCTCTCTGTTTGCTGACCATCTCTCCTTGTGACTGGAATTCATACTTATCCTAAGTACAGTTTCTTAGAGACAAAATACTTCAAATCCTCCCAGGGATTGACCTCTCCTTTGGGCCGGTTTGTGTTTCTCCACTCTGATCCTTACTTTATAATTTTACTTAATCTATTCCTCTTTGCTTCCAGGAATGTGTTCTGCTTGTTTGTTCTTTGTGATTTCAAAGGTAATAGACTTAATCTAATCCATTTATTTGCTTCCTCATAAGTAACATTCCTTGGCCCACTGTTCATTAGTAGTCAGGGTTAAATTCAATAGTAAGCTCACTGTAATGATATACTTTCTGATGCTCCAGTGAAACAGATCCATTTATTCACTCATTCACCAACTTTTTCATTCAACAGTTAGAATGTCAACCTAAGACACAGACTTTGGTTCTAGCAACCTCACATTATGGAATCAAATAATATACTAAATAGAACTTTAAAAGTTATACAAATTTAAGCCATTACTCTTTGTAATAAGATATAAATACACACACATAAGAATAAATAGTTGTAGGTAAAAGGTGTAGGGAAAATTAGGGTTTCCCCGGTGGCTCAGATGGTAAAGAATCTGCCTGCAATGCAAGGAGACGAGGGTGTGAAGCTGGGTTGGGAAAAATCCCATGGAAAAGGGAATGACTTCCTGCTCCAGTATTCTTTCCTGGAGAATTCCATGGACAGAGGAGCCTAGCAGGCTACAGTCCATGGGTTCACAAAGAGCTGGGTATGACTGAATGACTAACACTTTCACTTCATTTCAGTTCAGTTCAGTCGCTCAGTCGTGTCCTGCTGTTTGTGACCCCATGGACTGCAGTATGCCAGGGTTCCCTGTCCACCACCAACTCCTGGAGCTTGCTCAAACTCAAGTCCATCATCAAGTCGATGATGCCATCCTACCATCTCATCCTCTGTCATCCCCTCCTCCTTCTGTCTTCAATCTTTCCCAACATCAGGGTCTTTTCCAATGAGTCAATTCTTCACATCAGGTGGCTAGAATATTGGAGTTTCAGCTTCAGCATCAGTCCTTCCAATGAATATTCAGGACTGATCTCCTTTAGGATGGACTGGTTGAATCTCTTTGCAGTCCAAGGGACTCTCAAGAGTCTTCTCCGACAGCATAGATCAAAAGCATCAGTTCTTTGGCACAGATTTCTTTTTATTTCTCTTCAGGGCAAATTAACAAATAAGTTTAAAAGAAATATTGAGGAATAATATGAATCAGTGTATATTTTATCCCACAACATATCAGTTAGTGCCTTGCTTTTCTTTGAAGCAGTCATTCACTGTCATATTTTAAGTAACTATTATGTGTAAAACAGTGTATCAGGTATTCAAGAATGATAGCAAGGGGGAGCCAGGATTGAAAGAACACAATCTTGTCCTCTATAATTTCTGCATAATAATCTCCTGCTCTGCATAATAACTATACTGCCTGTTCTCTTGTGTGATTCCATAGATCTCCTGAACATATACTTTATATGTATACAGGAGTCCAGGCAGAGACCATGAGCTGAAAATTAGCGTGGTAGCAGCAGTCATTGTGCATTTTCTGTCAACAACACGATTTGACCTGCAGGATCCTATGTAGGCAGAGGGTGTGTAAATTATCATAGCCTGAGGCTATGCAGTTAAGCATGAAGTTAGCAGAATGGATGTCAGTGAATTGGGGTAAGAAACACTGCAGTCTGAACAAAAAACAAATACATTTCATATGAAGAGTGTGAATTTTCCATGGAAATGAGAAGACAGAATTCCTAAGAGAACTTATTTGCCTTGTCTATTTATTTCTGCCCTCTAGGAAGATGATAATGGGAAATATTTTAATAACATTGGAGGCTTTCACAAAGGCAGTGCTATTTTTGAATGATAATATTTTAGAGTCATAAACATAATCCACATCTCACTTTCAGGATGTGTGCATCATCCTGAAATCAGTCTGACCATGATGTTTAAAGGTCTTTGTGCTCAGGGTGTGTAGCAAGAAGGCAATAGAGCAAGGTCCAGGTGTTTGTGCCCTGTGATGCAAACTGACTTCCCTGACATCTGTGAGAGCCTGTGAAATCACTAGACAAGAAAAGGTCATTTTGTGCAGCACAGGTATCCTAGGTAACAGTTTTTATCTGAATCTTCATTCCTTAATTGTTCCACATTGCTAATTCCTTCTTCCCCTTACCACCTAGTATCTTACCAGTGAAACTGTGGCATGAATCATTTCTTCTAGGCAATCCTGAAGTCTAAAAATATATTTTAAATATTGCTATAATAAAAATCCATAATAAAGTTTTGAAAAGTACAAGTTTATGAATCACTTGGTATACCAAGTTTCAGTATCCAAAAAACATTTAACCACCTCCTGAAACTGGATGTAATTAGGATCTTCCCCATTGAAATCTAAGGCACTGTTGTAAAACTGAACAGTTGTCCTTTTTTAAAGTAGATCTTGGTCTGTTTATTCAGTGAAGCTGGGTATTAACTTCTCATGAGTGAACAGACTAAAAATCTTCACAGAGATGTAATTAGAATGGGAACTGAAGAGCTCCAATGTTGTTAAACTAGCTGCAACCTGAAAAGCAGAACATTAAATGGAATAACTTCATAGATAAAGCTAATGATTGAACTGGTAAGGACACTACTGGTCAATTTTGATTTATATGGAATCAATTTTTAATGTGTATGTTCTTTAGTTTTGTTCAACTTGGTATTAAAAGTAACCTTAGGTTTCATGTTGTACTCAAGAATTTAAAATATCCTCATGCATAATCATTTGTATACAGACATGTCCACATTCACATAATCACAGTGGACATAAGTCTCTGATTATACATTCCTCAGGAAATTTCATCCTTCCTACTCAACTGACAGATAATTGGATAATTTCCAAATGTTTTACTCTAGACCAAACTTTTGTTGAAGCTCCAAACTTGACCATCTTGCATCCCATTAAATATTTGTAGCTAAGTGCCCACAAATATCTGAAAACACATCAAGCCCCAAAACAAGCTTATGGCACCTTCAATTCTACCTGTCTTTTTCTCTCCTTTGGTCAGTAAATGGTACCATCAACATCAGTGTTCTCCAGGGGATCTTCCTGACCCAGGGGTTGAACCTGGATCTCTTGCATTGCAGGCAGATTCTTTACCACCTGAGTCATCCTCAGACAGTTCTCAGGATAGAAACTTAAGAGTATCTAGAAATGTTCATTATCAAAATGTCCATGCTTATCAATCACCAGATTCTGACATTTTCCCCTCTGAGTTCTTCTCAAATGCATCCTCTCTTCTTCATCTTTATTTGGAATTCCTTAATTTCAAATTCTCTCTATGTTTTGACAGCCTATTTCTATAGATTCCCTAAATCTTTTCTTCTTTTAGGTCAAGTTTCATTCACATATTCTCCATGAAGCATCCTGTCATTAAAAGAAGATCTTAAATGTCCATAAAAGCTTAATGAATAATTAGTATCTTCACAATAAAATTTAGATTCATTAGGATGGCATATATAATTCTTTCTTCTTAATTTCTCTGTAATTCTATGTTCAACTTCAGCTCCTGTCATTTCCTACACAGTATGGAATGTAGTAAGGAACCGTGAATAAGGAGCCACAGTCAATAAAAAACAACAAAATCTAAAGATGACAAATTAAAAATAATTAGCAAAATAGTAGATGTAAACCCAACTATATGAAATTTCTTTAAATAAAAATGCAAAAAAAATGTTCCAATTATAAAGCAAAGAATGTAAGTCTGAATGAAGACGGAAGACTCAATTATAAGTCATTTATAAGATATCTATTAAATATAAAGTTGCAGAACCTTTCAAAGGAAGGAAAGGAAAATGATACGTAAGACATCTAGAAAATAATTTGCATAGCAAGGTGACAATAATATACATCAGTATTAGTATCTCCATATTCATATTACATGAAATAAATCTCAACACAGAGTATTTCTGAAGGTAAAGGTAGACATTTCATGATAAAAGAGCAATTAGGGAGACATAATCATCTTACATGTGAATGCATGCAATTAATAGGTGAGCTCCAAAACACATGAAGTGAAAATAGACAAAACTAGAGAGAGAATAAGACAAAGTCATAGTGATATTTGCATAATACTCCTGTTGTTAATGATTAGAAAATTTGACCCAAAATAGTAAGTAGATAGAAGATCTAAGTAACACTATCAGCTAATTTGATATAATTGACATTTGCAGACAACTTCAACAAAAATAGGAGTGAAACCTTTTCTAATGTGTCCGTGAAATATTTTCTAAAATCATATGCTTGATCATAAACAAGTCTCAACATATCTCAAAAGAATAAAATCTTACAGTGTGTTCTCTAACCATGATATAATTAAATAGATATCAATTATAATCACTCTTTGTTGTTGTTCAGTCACTAAGTTGTGTCCAGCTCTTTGCAACCCCATGGACTGCAGCATGCCAGGCTTCCCTGTCCTTCACTATCTCCGGAGTTTGCTCAAATTCATGTCTGTTGAGTCAATGATACTATCTAGCCACCTCATCCTCTGCTACCCACTTCTCCTTTTGCCTTCAGTCTTTCCCAGCACCAGTCTTTTCCAATGAGTAGGCTCTTTGCATCAGGTGGTCAAAGTATATAAAGACTCTAAAATGACCAATTATTGGAAATTAACACATTTTTTAATACTCCAATGTCGGAGGATTCTAACATTAAGTAAATGTATAGTGGATGTAATAATAAAAGTAAAAGAAGGGAGAATTCTCTTACCTAAAGATAAATGCTTAGCCTCATTACACTTTGATAGTCTGCCATGCTAAAACAAAGAGTTGGGGGAGCACACACACACCTGTGTGTCTGCATGTGTGTGTAGTTTACCTGCCTACTGTCACATAAATAAATGGTTATTAATTTTGTTGGAAAAAATTCTCAGTCATTAAAGTCCATAAAAGCATTTTAGAGTAATCATGCACAGAAGTTTTCCAAGGACTTCTTAAAGTAGTTAAGATGGTCCCAACTATACTTACGGGATATCTTAAGATAGACTATAATGGACTCTAGTCTTGAAGAGTCTTTAAAATAGACTCTGTTCTGGCTCTAAAGCTGTGTTCATAAGAAACCTACAGAGAAACCTCTTTGAGTTTTCACAGCATGTTATAATCATTATCAAGTTATTTTGTGTGACCCCCACAGTGAGAGAAGTAAATACTGCTAAGCCTTCTTTAACAAATGAGGAAAGTAAGGCGTAAGAGAGGTCAAGTTTCATTTCTAATCCATTGTATAAATTAAAAGTTTTTTTCCTAACCCTCATCCTAAACAATATTAAGAAGAGACATAGACTCTTGCTCTTATACTAGTGTCACTTGTTCCAAATCACTAGTGTATAAACACAGAATGTAGAACGTCAGTTCATCAGTGGGCAAAACCCATTAATGGGATTTTAATATGTTTTATCTGTAGAGATCAATATAAACTCAAGTTTGCTATTTCAGCATAAAATGTCATATAAATAAACTGCTCAGTACACATATTGGCTCCACTAGTAACAAAACAGTTCATCTAAGAAAACAAAAGCTCTCTCCATTAAAATACCCCAACAATTCCCAGTTAGACTTTGTAGATAAGTACCAGCTTCTAATTATAACTTCATAAAATAAAAAATAACATTTTCCTTCATTTTCTTATTCTTATAACAAAGCAGCAATCATAGAAATTAAGTTGGTTAGGGAGTATATCCAGACAAGAACTTGATATTGCTCTGATAAATCATATTTACCAGCATCAAAATATTTTGTGCCTTTTACACACATTATCTCACTTACTACTTATAACAATCTAGATCAAAGTACAGCCGATATTATTCTCCCTGTATACAAACAAGGAAACCAAGACACAAAGTAGCTTCTGCTACTTTCCTGACAAAGAAGCAGGTGATAGTGGAGTGAGAACCATACTTTTGACTCTGAAGTTAGGTGATGTCTCTAACACATTACTACATGTCATAGTATCTAGACTACTCTTTCCAGAGTCTACAACTCTTAGTAAAACTTGTCTTGGTAACAAGGCTATGATCACTGTAATAGGAGTAGGATACATTAGCTTTAAAAGCAAAACTTTCAACAAAAACTATTGCCACATTAAAGAAATGTCATATATAAATAAATGTTAAATTAAAACTTTTAGGTCACTTAATACCCTCTAGAGGTGCTTCATGATACCATAATGGCCTGTTTCTAAAGGTATAATTTGTGTGCTTAGGAAGAGTTTTTTTTTTTTTTTCCTTCTGGATTTTAGATTTCCAGAAAGATGATATAACGATATAAAAATTATCTTTAAAGCATTCTTATGATTTTATATTCTAAGATATATTTCTATGTTTTAATTTTAGCAAAATGAGTCATTCTTAATAATCTTCTGAAGCAAGATATTATCAGTTTCTTTATTGCACTTATTTAAAATACATTTTAGTTATATTTTATTATCATAAACTCTTAGTAATATTAGAGGAATTGATGATTCCACAACTCTACTATATATCTGAACCAGCTCTTCTTCATCAGACAAAGTGATTTTGAGTAGTGAATGGGATCTGTTCTTCAAAGGTACTCAATTTTGAGATATTTTTCATGACTGGGGTATAAAGCAATTAAAAGCATGCCATTTAGTAACTGGTATATATTAAACCTGCCTCTTACCTGAAGTCTCCTTAGGTGTGTTCCACATATAAATATATAACCAAAATATTTTTAAATGTAAGAGGGTAAAAAAAATATTCTAATAATGAGGAAAATAGATGGCTTCTTACCTTAGCGAAAAGATTAATTAATAAAAGCTCATAAGAACAGGTTAGCAAAGTATGTGTTGCCTATGGCTTCCACAATGGCTCATCAAGTAAAGAATCCACCTGTAATGCAAGACACAGGAGGTTCATCCACCTCACTACAACTGACTCAAGCACATTCCTTCATATAGCTTAGTAATTTCCCATTGTGTACATGTACCACCGCTTCCTTATCTATTCATCCGCTGATGGACATCTAGGTGGCTTCCACGTCCTCGCTATTGTAATGGTGCTGCAATGAACAATGAGGTGGGTGAATCGAGAGCCTATTATACAGGATGAAGTAAGTCAGAAAGAGAAAGACAAATACCATATATGTATGCATATATATGGAATCTAGAAAAATGGTACTGCTGATCCTACATGCAGGGCAGCAAAGGAGACACAGACATAAAGAACAGAATTTTGGGCTCAGAGGGAGAAGCAGAGGGTGGGATTATTTGAGAGAATAGCATTGAAACACATATATACCATGTATAGGATAGATAATCAATGAGAGTTTTGTGTTTGATGCCTCTGGCGCTTTGTGACAACTGGGAGGGAAAGGGTGAGGGGGGAGGTAGGAGGGATAGGAAGGAGGGGACACATGTATAACTGTGGCCGATTCATATTGATGTATGGCAAAAACCATCACAATATTGTAAATTAATTATCCTCTGGGCTTCCCTGGTAGCTCCGAGGGTTATCCTCCAATTAAAATAAATTGATTAATTAAAAAAAGAGAGAGATTTGATCCCTGGGTCAGGAAGGTACCCTGGAGAAGGCAATGGCAACCCACTCCAGTATCCTTGCCTTAATATTCCCATGGACAGAGGAGCTTGGTGGGTTACGGTCCAAAAGGTCACAAAGTGTCAGACATGACTGAGTAAGGGCACATGCATTGCCTATTGAAGGAAACCTCAGGTGGGAATAGCAAAAATAATTAACATTTATTGAAAATACTGACCATTGTGTCAGAATTTTACATAAAACATCTCATGTAATCCTCACACAAAATCTGTGAGACAGACAGTGTTACTGAGATCCATTTTATATGTGAGGAAATATAATGGCATTTGTATTAGCTTGCTAGGACTGCCATAATAAAGCACCATAGACTGCATGGCCTAGATGACAAAAATGTATTGTTTCACAGTCCTGGAGGCTAGAAGTCCATTATCAGGGTACTAGAATTGGTATTCCTCACTCATTTTTTTTTGGCAGCTGATAACAGATGATTTTTTTTTTTCCTGATAGTAAAAAACATGATTTTTCTGTAGAAAAATCCTAGGTGACTGTACCAGAAAATGGAAGGCATGCTTTGGCCTTTGATTATAATCTTCATGGACAAAACTTACACAGAACCAAGCCAATAGCCTAACCCAATGGCAAAAGCCCTGTTAAATTAGTTTATTGGAGCTTGTTACTTTTCTATCTGTTCCCTCCTGCCCTCCCACACTTCTTTTTCCTTTCTTTTCTCTTAAACATTTTTCGTGGTCTCCTTTTTAGTTTGGTAAATATACTGGGAGATCAGCACATGGTCAGTGATATAAGGAGATTTACACAAATTATTCATTCTGCCGTGAGACAAATGTAGTGATTTTTGACACAATTTTGTACCTTTTATTCTGCTTTAAGAAAAGTCCAGTGGTGTTCATTGGGAGAAGGACCGTAATGTGTTAGCACCCTTCTAGTCTTTTAAAAAGAAAAAGTGGTAGTGGTGATGCGGCAGGAGCTGAGAGGGTCAGGCTTGACCAGATTTTCTATGTGATCTCCATAAGATTAGGTTCAGGAGACTGATGTCGCTAGTATAACACTTGTGTAGGGCTTGACAGGATAAGGGTCCAAAGATACTGGCAGGTCTTAGATCCTGGAGGACCATGAATGGCAGGTGGAAGAGTTTGGATTCTATATACGATGGCAACAAGAGCAGGTTTAGGATGGGGAAAATAATATCAAATTTCAATTTCAGAAAAGTTCCTTTTGGTATACATTGTAGGGAGAATACATTGTAGGGATAGTAACCTATTTAAGAAAAAAAAAAATCACTTTAGACTAGATAATGTGAAATAATGACCTAATAAGACAACAGTGGTAAGAAGAAAGAGAAAACTGTGGAACTGGGAATTAAGTATTCTTCCAACTTTCTGCAGCACGTTACATAATACCAGCTAATAAATGCCCTTGAATACATGCAGTAGAATGTCTAGCATTTGGATAAAGTTACTGGTGGGGAAAATGTGGTGAAGTTTCAAATATGGCTCTCTTTAACTTCTTTTGTTTTAACAAGATTTAGGTTTCAGCATCTTTTTTATGAAGTTGTATGGATATTTCCCACAAATAACATTTGCTGAAGGACAGATGAGCAATTTTCTTTTCATTCTTACTTTAACTCAGTTACATAAAGAATTTGACAACTCAGGCAGGAAATATTAAGACCAAAACTCTAGCATGAGTTTACATAGTCTGTCTCCTTTGGCTCATCCCAAATCATACATGGAACTGGGTAAAATTTAACCATTGATGCCTGATCTGAAACTGGTATTCTTAAAGAAGACGTCTTCCAGTTCTGTCAATTAGACGATAAGTTTTAGTTTCTTCTGGAACCAGGATAATAGACTGTGCCTTTATCCTCAGCAGTGTACTTCTTTGCTTAATTTTTTTCATGCTTCTTCACTTTATTTTTTATTCCTTTTCTTTATTTTAAAATCCTATATTGATCTAATAGGAGGAAGTGCAATCTTGATATTGACTACCTAAATAGACCTTCCTGCTTGTTTAGTTCCTGTTTCACTGCAAAGGAAAGCTTCATTCAATACTGTCTCCACCATCACAGCAACGATAATGTGACCACTGCACACTGCTTTATGTTTTCATTGTTTTCTCTGCACATAAATAAGGTGTCAAGAGTTTTAATACTTCATGAACAAGATTCTGTAAATTATAGTAATATACTGTACTTCTCTGACCTTTTCAATATTGTGTGATTTGGTTGGCTGGCCTCTCTATTTATAGCCCTGCTGAGTAGAGGGGAAGGAATGAATATCCTGCTGCTAATGAAAATATCATATATTGAAAGAGTCAAATGATGATACTGTCTTGGTCCAGATGACTATATTTCACAAGATATACAGCATTACACATTGTAATTCTGATAAATCATTCTCCTGACAAAAGATATAATGAGATTAGAAAATTGCCAAAATGAATTCATTTACACACAGGGTTTGTACCCAGGCTAAGAACAGTGTGAATATTTAAACATAACCTCATTAGAATCTGAGGTTTAAAGTCATATTCCCCTTATTTCTCTACTGATACTTAAGATGGCACTTTTGGTACTTATATTAGTGAAGAATGGTTCAGAATGATGGTAGAGAACTTTCTTTTATAGCCTTAGAATACAGTGATCAAATTGCATTTTGTCTTACATTCATTTGGAGTGTTTGGCATAGTTTTGCCTTTTGGGAATAAGGAATGCATTCTTTAGGCTTCATGCTAAATGTTTTTAATGATAGAGGTAATATAACAAAATATGCAGAGAGAATTAATCATATTGCTGCCATTTTGGGCTCTATGCCTATGCCGACTTGTGTTATATTGCCTGCTGAAAAAATATTTAAGGCATTTCTAACTTTCATGAGCTGTTCAGTAAACACATCAGTATTGTTATTCAACTTCTTTCGGACTATGCCTCTACCTTGCAGGAAAGAGGAGGAATACATAAGCCAATTTTATCACAACAGAGGGAGTCTCTTCTATGTCAATTTGTGTAACTACTTTGTCATTATCCAAAAGTAACTTTTGCCCTAAGAACATGTGGAAGAGAAGACGAGCTCTCTTTCAGTCCTTGTTAATTTGCCATGATATATTTCTTCATATGAGAGCAATCCTAATTAATATAATGTCCTGGCTTATTTCACAGGCATCTAAACTCTGCCCCGAAGACATCAGTGTATCATCTATAACCCAAGCTCTGAGAAACATGGCTCTGCACACCCCACTCTGTTCTCTGTAGGCCCCCCGCCTTTCCTTTTCTGTGCATTGCAAATGAAGAGCTTTCACTTCAGGGAGACCTGCAGCCTTCCCTTCTGAGGAGCGGTGGAGATCTGCTCTGCCGTACAAGTTCAATTTCAATTAGTGTCTTGGACTTGCTCATTAGAACAGCTTAGAGGGAGTCATTATATGTTAAAGGATTTTAGACAGGTTAGGTATGATTTATAACATAAGGTGGAATTAGACAGGTTTAGTTTGATTAAACAGCACATGTGTTGGGGTGGTGGTAGAAAGATTTATGAAGTGAAATCAAATCAAAGAGAGAAAAATGAAATGACTATGTGTAGCATGAAAGAGGATATATGTAGTTGGAGACACTTAATCATATCTGCAACTCTATCTACCTGAATTCCTAATATTTGCTCAGGAATTTTCCAAAGCTTGTCTCATTTTATCTTCAGGATGATTCTGCAAGATAATCCTGCTTTTCCCATTTACAGAAGAGGAAACTGAGATTCTAAGAAGTTAAATGACTTACTTAAGGACAAACAGCTAGGCTGGTACAGAGCCATGAATCAAACTCAGATTATTGTTGTTTTCTTTCTGTTTCTAAATTCCATGTTCTTTGTATTTCTCCATAATGTTCTTGAAAGCCATTAGTCTGTTTCTCTCAGGCTGTTCACACATGGCAATATCTCAGGTCTCACCTGAAATACTAAAGACCTTTCAATCTGCCCCAGTAGAGAGAACTGCTTAAAGCACAGGTTACCCACAGCTTCATGATCATTTGTAACATTTTAGTGTCATATGTCATATGCTATTTCAATTCTACGTGGGGAAAGTGGCCTCAAAGGTTTTGCTTCATGTCTTAAGTATA
Source organism: Dama dama (assembly GCF_033118175.1). Taxonomy (NCBI): domain Eukaryota; kingdom Metazoa; phylum Chordata; class Mammalia; order Artiodactyla; family Cervidae; genus Dama; species Dama dama. The sequence continues at coordinate 72,076,440 of NC_083691.1, forward strand.
AGTTTGTTTGGAGAGAAAAGAGTGACAAAACTGAGAGAATGCTTGTTCTGAAGGCAGAGTCCTGGGATGCTGGGCATATTGCTGAAACACTGTGGTGTCCACTGTTTCGTACCTGGCTAAAGCATTAAAGAAAATCTACCAGATTCAAATTCCATACTCTCTGCTGGTGTTTCTCTTGGAGGATATTCATCATCTCTTGGAGGAACATCAGTTGTTGTTCACTCGCTCATGTCCAACTCTTTTTGACTGCATGGACTGCAGCTTGCCAGGCTTCCCTGTCCTTCACTATCTCCCGGAGTTTGATCAAATTCATGTCCATTGAGTCGGTGGTACTATCTAACCATCTCATCTTCTGCCACACTCTTCTCCTTTTGCCTTCAATCTTTTCCAGAATTAGGGTCTTTTCCAATGAGTCAGCTCTTTGCATAAGATGGCCAAAGTATTGGACCTTTAGCTTCAGCATCAGTGCTTCCAGTGAGTATTGGGTATTGATCAGTTGGGAGCCCAAAATACTGAATTATTCAATAGAACCTCAGGCAGTTCTTACTTCTGTGGTGAGCTTATAGAGTATTGTATTGTATCTCCCTTTGTCTATCTATGGACTTCCTTGATTATTGGTTCTGTTTAAAAAACATCCCTGTACATTTGACTGGTGCTAGAACTTGGAGAGGTTACATATAGCATGAGTTTTTTGTTTTGTCTTAACTGATTTAGGACACAGTGGTGCCCACTAGCCATGTTAAAGATAAGTATCTGTCAGCAGTTTTATAGTAACTGATTCCTGTCAGGATCTACAACATCACTCCAGAAAAAATCTCTCTGGGCTGAAATTTGACATGTAAAATCTCAGTCTTTTAAAGGGATAAAGAAGAGTAAAGGGGAAAACAATGTGCTCAGGAGTTTAACATGAACTCTTTATGTGTGAGATGGTTCCAGCCACACACTTTACCAAAGCCACTCAAGGTAACTTTATGGTCATGACCTTTTATTTTAAATTAGGGAATTCCTAAGAGATGAACTCCATATTCTGATGAACATATTTGATGTGTGAGAAATAACTATTATGAATAGGAAAGTTTAAGAAGTGGAATTTGAATTATTTTATCAATTTCACTATTTTATCACAGATTCTCCCTTCTCAGGGCCAATAGCTGACAAATTTATAGATCAATCAATAGTATATTATGTTAAATAGTTTGCTGCATGCTTAATTACCTAAGTTTTATTCTTTTCCTTAAGTTTATATTCTATCTAGAGTGATAAGTTATAAAATATAGAGAAAAATATCCCAAAGTTGCTAATATGCTATAAGTCATATTTCCCCCCTAGTTCTGACTTTACAGTTTTCTCTTGAGATCTCAAAATTTTACTCCATTTCTTTTCTGATTTCTCCGTGAACTACCTTGCCCACTTCCCTGATCCAGGGACTCAAGGGCTGAAAAGTCTTAGAAAGGAAAAACAGGACCGTTTTCAGTAAATAAGATTATTAATAACAAGCCTGGAGTGTCTAGCCTAAATTCTCCTTAATTGATACATACTTATGTTTGTATTATTATTCTATCATTATTACTATAAACCAAAAACAAAAAATCCTCAAAACAAAATTTTAAAGAATAAAGATAAAGAAAGGAGGAGTGAGGCTAATGATGGGGAGGCGTATGCACTAGTCTATGGAGGAAGGGGCAGGGCTTTCTCAACAAAGTTAGGCGCCACCCGCTTTTCATCCATTTTTGGTCCTTAATGTCCTTCCTGTCGTGGCTGCTGCTGCTGGTGGTGTTAGTCGCTCAGTCGTGTCCAGCTCTTTGTGGCCCCATGGACTGCAGCACGCCAGGCGTCCCTGTCCTTTACCATCTCCTGAAGATAGCTCAAACTCATGTCCATTGAGTCGGTAATGCCATCCAACCATGTCATTCTCTGTCATCCCCTTCTCCTCCTGCCTTCATCTTTCCCAGCATCAGGGTCTTTTCTAATGAGTCAGCTCTTTGAATCAGGTGGCCAAAGTACTGGAGCTTCAGCTTCAGCATCAGTCCTTCCAATGAATATTCAGGACTGATTTCCTTTAGGATTGACTGGTTTGATATCCTTGCAGTCCAAGGGACTCTCAAGAATCTTCTCCAGCACCACAGTTCAAAAGCATCAATTCTTTGGTGCTCAGCTTTCTTTATAATCCAACTCTCACATCTATGCATGACTACTAGAAAAACCATAGCTTTGACAAGACAGACCTTTGTCAGCAGAGTAATGTCTCTGCTTTTTAATATGCTGTCTAGGTCATAACTTTTCTTCCAAGGAGCAAGCATCTTTTAATTTCTTGGCTTCAATCACCATCTGTAGTGATTTTGTAGTCCAAAAAATAAAGTCTGTCACTGTTTCCATTGTTTCCCCATCTATTTGCCATGAAGTGATGGGACCGGATGCCATGATCTTAGTTTTCTGAATGTTGAGTTTTAAGCCAGCTTTTTCACTCTCCTCTTTCACTTTCATCAAGAGGCTCTTCAATTCCTCTTCTCTTTCTGTCATAAGGGTGGTATCATCTGCATATCTGAGGTTATTGATATTTCTCCCAGCAATCTTAATTCCAGCTTGTGCTTCATTCAGCCCAGAATTTTGCATGATGTACCCTGCATATAAATTAAATAAGCAGGGTGACAATGTACAGCCTAGATACTCCTTTACCAGTTTGGAATCAGTCCGTTGTTTCATGTCCAGTTCTAATTGTTGCTTCTTGACCTGCATACAGGTTTCTCAGGTAGCAGGTAAGGTGGTCTGGTGTTCCCATCTCTTGAAGAATTTTCCAGTTTGTTGTGACCCACACAAAGGCTTTAGCATAGTCAATGAAGCAGAAGTAGATGTTTTTCTGGAATTCTCATTTTCTTTGATCCAACAGACGCTGGCAATTTGATCTCTGGTTCCTCTGCCTTTTCTAAATCAACTTGAACATCTGGACGTTCTCGGTTCACGTATTGTTGAAACCTAGCTTGGAGATTTTTGAGCATTACTTTGTTCGCATATGAAATGAGTGTAACTGTGCATTAGTTTGAACATTCTTTGGAGTTGCCTTTATTTGGGATTGGAATGAAAACTGACCTTTTCCAGTCCTGTGGCCACTGCTGAGCTTTCCAAAATGCTGTTGGTAGGCATGCCATTTAATATGCTAATGCAATAAAACCAGCATAAAATAAGATGTTGGAGGTCAGATTCTTCGCCAACTTTCCAGCTGGTTCCACCTGTTTGGTTGCTTGCTTGTTTTTAATTTTTAATTTTTCGTATTGATAGCTTCCTATCTGTGCTGTTGCTATTGTTGTTCAGTCTCTAAGTCATCTCTGATGCTTTATGACCCCGTGAACTATGGCATGCCAGGTTCCCCTGTCCTTACCATCTCCCAGAATTTCTCATGTCATGTCCATTGAGTTGATGATTCTTATGTCTGGACCCTTCAACTTAAAGATTTGTGTTAATTCCTGCTAAAAGTGGGGATTTGACAGGTTTTGAGCAAGGACACTTCTGCTAAAAGTAGAGATTGATGGGTTTTGAACAAAGATCTGAAGTAGCTCTGGCAATAGGAGAGAACTTTTAAAAAAAATAACACACAATTATGAACGCAAAATTTAGTTTAGCATCTTAGGAGACCCCTAAGAGGGCTCAACCTGAAGAGGGCTCAATGTGAGAGGCTCAACCTAAAGCTTAATCCTCATTAACCTCATGGTAAATATACCTGTGTCCCTGAGAATTAAGGGGGCAATTAGCAGAACCCACATATTTCTCTCCTAGAACAGGATTGGGCTTCTCATCGGTAAAGAACCTGCCTGCAATGCAGGAGATGCAGGTTCTATCCCTGGGTCGAGAAGATTCCCTGGAGTAGGAAATGGCAACCCACTCCAGTATTCCTGCCTGGGCAATCCCATGGACAGAGGTTGCAAAGAGAGGGAGGTGTCTTAACTAAACAACAACAGAACAGTGTAGCAATCAAAAATATAGTTTACTTTGAAATAATTATAAGCTTACAAAAAAAGTTACAAAATAGTATATATGGCTATTTCCTGAATGTGCTTCATCCAACTCTGTCAGTACTGATATTTTACAAAGCATGATATAATTACCCAAATTATGTTAATATCAGTACAATAATATTAACTCAAATATCGACTTGACTTCATTATTTCCACCAGTTCTTTTTCACTCATGTCCTTTACCTCTTCCAGGAGCCAATCCAGGATAGCACAGCACATTTCACTGTGGTGTCTTGTCTCTCCCAATCTATGATAGTTTCATAGTCTTTCCTTTTCTTTCATGACCTTGACACTTTCGAAGAGAACTAGGTAATTATTTTATAGAATGTTTCCTGACTTGGGTTTTTCTAATATTGCCAAATTATTGGATGAAGGACTTGCATCACATAAGTGATATGCCCTTCTCAATGCATCATATCAAGAAGTACATGACATTGATTTGTCTTATTACTGATGATGTTAACACTGATCTCTTGGTTAAGATACTATCTACTAAGTTTCCCCATGGTAAATAAACTATTTTTACCCTTTAATATTAATAAAACCTGCAAATATTCCATTTTCTTCAAACTTTTGCCCACTAATTTTAGCTTCTGTCTGTGGATTATTTTATTAGAAGAGCTCTGGAGTTCTAATGATGGTTGCTCTTTTCCTCTTATCTTCTGCATTTATTAATTAGAATTCTTCTATGAGACATCAGTATTTACTAGAGGCAAGATCCATCGTTTATTTATTTGTTCAATTACTTATTGTACTGTACATGCTTAGTCATGTCACAGTCCTTGCAACCGTGTGGACTGTAGCCTGCCAGGCTCCTCTGTCCATGAGATTTCCCAGGCAAGAACACTGGAATGGGTTGCTATTTCCCACTCCAGGGGATCTTCCAGATCCAGGGATTGAACCTGCGTCTCTTGCATTGGCAGGCAGATTCTTTACCACGGAGCCACTGGGGAAGCCCTATCGTACTGTGGACTCACGGATATTTTATTCTATGGGTTATAATTTAATATTATTTATTTTGTTGCTCAGATTATTAGAGCTTTGGTCATTGAGAGCTCTTTCAGTTTGGCTCCTCTGTCAGAAGCAAATTTTGAATAATATATCTTGTGTTTCTCCAGCCTCTTGAAAATACTGACTCCACAATCAAATTTCTTAAATTTTGTGTCCCCCCTCTACTGAATGATCTTACATAAATGGCTACTCTTACACCTAAGACCTGCCCCAATGTTTTTATCCCCGGTATCTTCCTGTATGCTTCCTGTAGTCCTGCTTTGTACATGATTTTTCATCACAAAAGCCCAAGGATAGTTCCTGATAGGAGCCTTGGAAGGTGTGAGGAATAGAGGAGACTAAGCTGGCCAACCACTCTCTTTTCTGCCAGACAAAGGAGAAAGAATATTTGTTATCCAGCCCATATGCACGTACCAGAGCTACTAATAAGTTCTTAACGTGCTTTATTTTCTGTATTTCTCATCACGTGCTTATTGCCTATTTTATAAATGAAGAAACTGAATTTAAGTGACTTGTCCAAACTAGCACTGCTAGTAAGTACTCTGCATGATGACTTGTCTCCTAGAGTTGGGCCAAGGCCACTTTAGCTCATGTGGGTTGTAAAGAATGACTATCCTGGAAACAGAAATGAGAGAAGGAGAATTACAGGTGAATAGCTTCATAAAAATAAACAGGGAATGATTATAAAGAGATTGCTCCAATATCCCTAATTTCAACATCAAAACACTTATTTTTGTAGTAGTAGGTTTAGTGAGGATATACTTTTAATGAACAAAAAGATTCCAAAAAGTCAAGAAAACCAATTCTTAAAATTATCATTAGAGAGAAAATTCCATGTTCTTTCAGTTCTAAGCAGGACTGAAAATGTGGCACACTTTGATTAAGATCAGTTTTGATGTTTTGTCAGGGAGAGACAGATAGCTCAGGACTTTTTGGGCTGGGGATACCTAATGCTTCTTTGCAATGATGGTGAAAATTAAGCCCTTGATTTTTGAGATCCCTTACTCCAAATTTTATGAAATGACAGATCACGTAGCAATCCATTTCTTTCAAAAGATATAATTACAATTGTCCTATCCTTAATTACTTCAGATACTCATGATTTATTTGAATATGTTGTGAACATACAGTGATTTATGCTTATTTATCATAATGGGTTTTGAGGCAAGCCTAAAAATATACATATATAATGTATGTTTACATTTTATAGAGTGAAATAGTCAAATGCTCCTTTCAAAGCTCATCCTATGCAGGTTGCTTGTAAAGAGTGGATGGTGTTGACACATTTCCAAAGGCTATCAATCTGGGAAGGCTGAAAATGATAAAGTTGCTTTTGTTGTTCAGTTGCTAAGTCCTGTCAGACTCTTTGAGACCCCATTAACTGCAGCATACTAGGCTTCTTCATCATTCACTATCTCCTGGAGTTTGCTCAAACTCATATACATTGAGTCAGTGATGCCATCGAACTTGTTCATCCTCGGTCACCCCCTTCTCTTGCTTTCAACCTTTGACAGCATCAGTGTCTGTTCTGATGTGTCAACCCTTCGCATCAGTTGCCAAAGTATTGGAGCTTCAGCATCAGTCCATCCAATGAGTATTCAGGGTTGATTTCCTTTCAGATTGACTGATTTGATCTCCTTGCGGTCCAAGAGACTTTCAAGAGTCTTCTCCAGCACCATAGTTCAAAAGTGTCAATTCTTTGGCACTCAGCCTTCTTTATGGTCCAACTCTCACATTTGTATATGACTACTAGGAAACCTATAGCTTTGGCTATATGGAACTTTCTCAGCAAAGTGATGTCTCTGCTTTTTAATATACTGTCTAGTTTAGTCATAACTATTCTTCCAAGGATCAAGTGTCTTAATTTTGTGACAACAGTCACTGTCCACATTGATTTTGGAGCCCAAGAAAATGAAATCTGACACTGTTTCCACATTTTTCCTATCTGTTTGCCATGAAGTGATGAGCCCAGATGCCATAATCTTTGTTTTTTGAATGTTGAGTTTTAAGCCAACTTTTACACTCTCCTCTTTTACATTCTCATCAAGAGGCTCTTTAGTTCCTCTTCACTTTCTGCCATTAAAGTAATATTATCTGCATATCTGAGGTTATTGAGATTTCTTCTGGCAAACTTCATTCCAGCTTGTGCTCCATCCAGCCAGCATTTTGCATGATGTACTCTATATATAAGTTAAATAAACAGATACTATACAGCCTTGATGTACTACCTTCCTAATTTGAAACCAGTTCATTGTTCCATGTCCAGTTGTAACTGTTGCTTCTTGACCTGCATACAGGTTTCTCAGGAGGCAGGTAATGTGGTCTGATGTTCCTATCTCATTAAGAATATTCCACAGTTTGTTGTGATCCACACAGTAAAAGGTTTTAGCATAGTCAATGAAGTGGCAGTAGCATTTTTTTTTTTTTTTTCTGGAATGTCCTTGTTTTTTGTATGATCCAGAGTAGGATGACAATTTGATCTCTGGTTCCTGTGCCTTTTCTAAATTCAGCTTGTACATATGGAAGTTCTGTGTTCACATACTGTTGAAGCCTAGCTTGAAGGATTTTGAGCATAATCTTGCTTGCATATGCTGCTGCTGTTACTGAGTCGCTTCAGTCCGACTCTGTGCGACCCCATAGACGGCAGCCCACCAGGCTCCCCCATCCCTGGGATTCTCCAGGCAAGAACACTGCAGTGGGTTGCCATTTCCTTCTCCAATGCATGAAAGTGAAAAGTGAAAGTGAAGCTGCTCAGTCATGTCTGACTCTTAGTGACTCCATGGACGGCAGCCTACCAGGCTCCTCTGTCCTTGGGATTTCCCAGGCAAGAGTACTGGAGTGGGGTGACATTGCCTTCTCTGGCTCGCATATGAAATAAATGCAATTGTATGGTAATTTGAATATTCTTTGTCATTGCCTTTGGGAATGGAATGAAAACTGATATTTTCCAGTCCTGTGGCCACTGCTGAGTTTTCCAAATTTGCTGGCATATTAAGTGCAGCACGTGAACAGCATCATCTTTTAGGATTTGAAATAGCTCAGCTGCAATTCCATCACCTCTACCAGCTTTGTTCATAGAAATGTTTCCTAAGGTCCACTTGACTTCACACTCTAGGATGTCTGGCTCTAGGTAACTGACCACACCATCGTGTTACCTTGGGTCATTAAGAGCTTTTTTTGTATAGATCTTCCATGTATTTTTGCCACCTCTTCTTAATCTCTTCTGCTTCTGTTATTTCCTTGCCATTTTTCTCCTTTATTGTGCCTATCCTTGCATGAAATGTTCCCTTGGCATCTCCAATTTTCTTAAAGAGATCTCTAGTCTTTCCCATTCTATTGTTTCCTCTATTCCTTTGCAATGTTTACTTAAAAAGACTTTCTTATCCTCCTTGCTATTCTCTGTTATTCTGCATTCACTTGGTTATATCTTTCCCTTTCTCCTTTTCCTTTCACTTCTCTTCTTTTCTCAGCTATTTGTAAGGCCTCCTCAGACAACCATTTTGCCTTCTTGCATTTCTTTTTCTTGGGAATGGTTTAAGAACCTCTGTCCACAGTTCTTTATGCACTCTGTCTACCAGATCTAGTACCTTGAATCTACTCATCACCTCCACTGTATAATCATAAGGGATTTGATTTTAGGTTGTATCTGAATGATCTAGTGGTTTTAGGGAAAACCACTTTCTTCAATTTGAGCCTGGATTTTGCAATAAGGAGCTGATGGTTGGAGTCACAGTCAGCTTCAGGTCTTGTTTCTCTAGGGAATTTTCACAGCACAGAGAAAAGTAGTACAGAAATGAAGAAGAAATATGATGTGCTATGATGCTATCTTATGTAAAATTCACAAGAGAAATATTCCACATCATGAGGTATGTCTATGTGTGAAGCCTGTATGTGTGGGAATTCTGTTATAGATTCTGAAATGAAGAGAAATAATCTGTTCTTCTTTTGCTCCCTAGAACTTCCGCCTCTCCATAGAATTATCTTTTTCCAAAGTCTACAGCCAGATTTCAGAGGAGTGTGACTTAATTGGATTAGATCTTTGAGGGATCTATGTAAGAAAAGCATTTAATGTATCTTAAAGAATAACATGAAGACTAAGACATTTTGAAAGGATTGTGTCAAAGTGAAGAGCATAAGATTTTCAGGCAGGAGGAACAACTTAAAGTGGGAAAACATGAGCCCTATATAAGGAGTAGAGTGCATATAATGAGATTTAAGTTCAGAGAGCAGTACCTAATGAGAACACCAAACTAAGGAATTCACATTTTATTCTATAAGCAGAAAAAAGTCATCCAAGATTTTTTTTTTTTTTTTGAATAGTGGAATAGTGGAAGGACAAGATCAGAAGAATACTATAAAAATGTGAATGTGACCCTAAGATACACTAGAGAGAGAAGATATTATAAGGAGGAAGAACAATTAGGAAGTTAGTCTAGGTAAGTGATAATAAATATTTTGAACATTAGTTAGACAGTGGAATGGGCAAGATGGATGGGAACAGTGCTACTGAGTTAAAATCTGCAGGAATAAATTTTGAGTTAGTAAATTTTTTTTTTTAATTTAAAGAAGCTAGGAAGTTATTTTTTTCATACTGACAGGAAAAATTGAATCTATCAAACTATCAAAGAATCTAAAAGCTTTTCATGCAGTTTTTACAGATAATTTAAAATATATATTTAACCACATTTTACAAATGGATGAAAATCAATTGTTCATTAAGAGAACAGTAAGATTGACTTGAACATATAATCCATATTGATATTTTTATTCTGAATTTCTAATATGTGATACCTATTTTTATAGTATTCATTTGCCAATTTAGTGTGTAGTGTGATGTAAAGTTTTACTGAAATTTTAATTTTATCACTAACAACTTTTATATTTGTTTATCATATATGTACAATTATATTCTAAGATAATTTTTTCAAGAGAGGAAAGAACAGCATATAAAGTCTATACTTTTAATTTCCCCATGGCATCTGTTAACTATAGCAGATGAGCTAATATATGCTTATTTTAACAGGTTGTACCAATGATTAGATTAATATGAAAGAGTAAGAAATTTTTTTCAGTGTAGTAGGTATAATAGCAGCAATTATAATGAATTTCTTTTCTTTATTGTGCTAAACTTTATGAGTATTCATGTTTGGAAAAATTTACTTTTATTTCAAATGAAATCGTAATTCTCTTTTTTGAAACAGAATTCATGACAGAAACTTGATGTGTTACATTTTCATTTTATATCTAATTATATGGGCCAGGAGTGATGACTCATGACAGATCAAATAGGTTAACATTTTAAAACCCCTTACAATAACAGTGAGCTCTCTAAGATTTATGCAGGAGGAATGTTAGCTATCAGGATCAAACTCCCTAAAGTTAAGAAGGTAAAAATATGTAAAAGCATATGAATGCAAGTACATTCCTACTAAACTCTTTTGCTATATATTGACATTCTTTAGAAAATACATATGCATATTTATATATACACCTTCCTACCTCACTGTGAATCTGGAGATACAAAATAACTAGATCTCATGTTTTAGATGGGGGAACTTTATTAAACCACTTGATTTGAAGTTCAGTTCAGTTCAGTCGCTCAGTCGTGTCTGACTCTTTGCGACCCCATGGACTGCAGCACTCCTGTCCATCACCAACTCCCAGAGCTTACTCAAACTCATGTTCTTTGAGTCAGTAATGCCATCCAACCACTTCATCCTCTGTCATCCCCTTCTCCTCCCACTTTCCCTTTCCCAGCATCAGGGTCTTTTCAAATGAGTCAGTTCTTCACATCAGATGGCCAAAGTAGCTGATTTGAAGTAGCTACATGATAAACCTCCTTGGGTACAAGCAATGGTCTCAAAATAATTTATCCATTAAAACACATATATATCTATTCCTTATGAGAAGGGAATTCAATATCACTGTTCCCTCTTCCCCATAAAAAAACAGTCATTGATTAGCACCAACCCAAACACCTGCCCCCCAAATTAGTTTGCAATTGGCAGTCATTGCTTTGACCTCCAAGACATTGCAGGGAGCATTCTTGGCTTCTGTTTACATATTAAACAAACTGAATAAATATTAAGCACAGCATAAGAAAAACTATTCCCTTACAGACCTGGAACAAAAGAAGCCTATATTCCAGAGATTTACTACAGAAAAATATTTGTACTGTATGAGGTACTGTTGGATTTATGTATACAAGTCACGGTTGCTCTTCTTAAAGAGCCTCCAAAGAAGCAGAGATAAAGCATGTATGCAAACCACTGTGATACAAAGCAGAACCTGCTGACATCACTTCATGAGATTAGAAGTGATCAAAAATGCTACAACAGTTCAAAGAAGGAAGGCAACAATTCCAATTGGGCTTATCAAATAAAAGTCCCTAGGAAAAGTAGGAGTTGAGCTGGGCAGCAAAATCTGGTAGGATTTAGAAAGTTAAATATCAGGAGACTGGGACTACAGGTATGAGAATAACAAGACTAAGTCAAAATATGAAATAATCTAATTGAATTTGGGGCACTGAAGGAGCTAGGCCTACTTTTGTTGTTTTCTAAGCAGTCACAGATTTAGATTTTGAGTAATTCTTTTGGTCCTCAACTACACCTGGTGTCACATCCCATCATTCAATTTGACCTCCTTGATGACCAGCCTCATTTCCTGATTCTTGCCTGCATCCTTGGCTTGCCTTACCAGCCTGATTTGCTATTTAGTCCCCTCCTTTGACTTTGGCTCCTGTTACTGATGAATTTCCAACTTAAAGTGCTTATCACTGAACTATTTCTCCCTCTCTTCACTGGCCTATTGCCTTTTGGCATACTCATAAACATAATGAAATGGCATATATTTCATTCATTTTTGTTGTTCAGTCACTAATTCATGTCAAACTCTTTGTGACCCCATGAACTACAGCATGCCAGGCTTCTTTGTCCATCACTATCTCGTGGAGTTTGCTCAAACTCATGTCTATTGAGCCAGTGATACCATCCAGCCATTTCATCCTCTGTCACCCCCTTCTCTTCTTGCCTTCATTTTTTCCTGGCATCAAGGTCTTTTCTAATGAGTCAACTCTTCACATCAGGTGGCCAAAGTACTGGAGCTTCAGCTTCAGCCTCAGTCCTTCCAATGAATAATCAAGGTTGATTTCCTTTAGGATTCACTGGTTTGATTTGCTGTCCAAGGGACTCTCAAGAGTCTTCTCCAGCACCACAGTTCAAAAGTGTCAATTCTTCAGCATGCAGCCTTCTTTATGGTTAAACTGTCCCATCCATACATGACTACAGGAAAAACCATAGCTTTGACAAGACAGACCTTTGTCAGCAAAGTGATGTCTCTGCTTTTTAAACACTGTCTAGGTTTGTCATAGCTATTCTTCCAAGCAGCAAGTGTTTTTTAATTTTGTGGATGCAGTCATCATCTGCAGTGATTTTAGAGCCCAAGAAAATGAAATCTGACACTGTTTCCACATTTCCCCATCTATTTTCCATCAAGTGATAGGACTGGATGCCATGATCTTCAGTTTTTGAATGTTGAGTTTTAAGCCAGCTCTTTCACTTTCCTTTCACCTTCATCAAGAGGTTCTTTAGATCCTCTTCACTTTCAGCCATTAATATCATCTGCATATCTGAAGTTGTTGATATTTCTCATGGCATGCTAAATTAAGTCCCTTGTTAGGAAGATATAATTTTATATAGCTGGGTTGTGAGAAACAAGATTGAAATATTATGAAAAAACTGAGGAAATCAAATCATATGGATTTTATTCTATAGGTCATAATTAATCCAATTTTCCCCATGCTTTCCTACAGTCTATACTATATTTCACTTATTTTTCCTTTAAAGTGGTTTTTAAAATTTTGTATTCATTTTCACATTGTTGTTCAGTCGCTCAGTTGTGTCCAACTCTTTGCAATCCCATGAACTGCAGCATGCCGGGCCTCCCTGCCCTTCACCATCTTCCAGAGCTTGATCAAACTCATGTCCATGAGTCAATGATGTCATTCAATCATCTTGTCCTCTGTCATCCCCTTCTTCTGCCTTCAATCCTTTTCAGTGAGTCAACTCTCTGCATCTGGTGGCCAAAGGATTGGAGCTTCAGCAACAGTCCTTTCAATGAATAATCAGGGTTGATTTGCTTTAGAAATGATTGCTTTGAACTCCTTGCTGTTAAGGGACTCTCAAGAGTCTTCTCTAGCACCACAATTTGAAGGCATCATTTCTTTGGCACTCAGCCTTTTTTATTGTCCAGCTCTCACATCTATACAGACATCCATACATACTACTGGAAAAACCATAGCTTTGACTATATGGACCTTTGTTGACAAAGTAATGTCTGTGCTTTATAATATGTGGTCTAGGTTGGTCCTTGTTTTTCTTCCAAGGAGCAACCATCTTTTAATTTCATGGCTGCAGTCACCATCTGCAGTGATTTTGGAGCCCAAGAAAATAAAGTTTGTCACTGTTTCCATTGTTTCCCTATCTATTTGCCATGAAGTGATGGGACCAGATGCTATGATCTTTGTTTTTTGAATGTTGAGTTTTAAGCCAGCTTTTTTCACATAATCATTGTTTGTATTAATATAATTTATATTTCCATGATTATAGACATGTTACTATTTATTTTCCCATTTTAAACCAATGTTGTGTTTTATTTTTTGGTAAATATAGTTATAATTAATGGGCAGCTACCAAAGCTATAGCTAGATAATTTTAACAAGATTAACCTTATGGTGGTATGCAGGGTGATTGGAGGTAGAAGATTAAGGTAAACATATAGTTATGAGTTACTAAAGACCTGTATTAGAGTTTTCACTGAGAGAATAAAAGGAAATGTGATAGGGAATCAGTAGGTCTTACTGATAACCTGAAGTGGTTGGCAAGTTTAAATGGTTAACATGATGCCAAATTTTGACTCTTAATGCCTTGAAAATAATGGTACAGTCAATAAAAATGGGATTATTTGAAGGAAGCACTCATTTATGAGAAATGACCAGTTTAGTTTTGAAGTTATTAAACTAAGGATCTGGTAGACAGGATGTTGGAAGTTAAGGACTAGAGTTCCAAACTGATGCTGACCTGGGGGTCAGTTGCTTAGTGATGATGGTTGTAACTATGGGAACAGCTGAGGGCTCTGAGGGGGAGTACATAGAAAGAAAATAGCAGATGATTGAAGAGAGAACCTTAATAGGAGCCCTCAATTTATGGTGTGGGAGGAAGAACAAGAGGCAGCAATAGTGACAGAGAAACAATGATCCATCATGTAAAGGAAGAATCAATGTAGTGTGTTTTTGTGCTCATTGAGGAAGTATAGCATCTAAAGATGGAGTTGCAGCTAAAAATGTTAGTTTTTGAGCATCTGAGAATGTTCTGAATGCTTTTGAACAAACTGGGCATGAGGAAGGGAAAGAAAGTGATCTTGTCTGAATGCCGAGACTTGATCAAACACAGAATCTAGAAGAGTTGGAAATGGGCAGTTGGTGATAAGGATATCTGAAAGTAAATAGCCTGATAAAGGAACTATGGTTCAAACAGAGAATAATGAAGAGTAGGAAAGGGAAGACCTTGACTTCAGTCAGGGAGGGTACAGGATAATGGAACTGTAATCAAGGTTAAATACAGTCATAAGATAATAGGATAGAGATACAGTAACTAATATTAGTACAAGATTGAGGCTTGGTCAGAGGAACACAGCTAAGTTCAGTTCAATTCAGTAGCTCAGCCATGTCCAACTTTTTGTGAGCCCATGGACTGCAGCATACAAGGCTTCCCTATATATCACCAACCCTCGGAGCTTGCTCAAATGCATGTCCACTGAGTTGCTGACGCTATCCAACCATCTCATCTTCTGTCATCCTCTTCTCCTCCTGTCCTCAATCTTTCCCAACATGAGGGTCTTTTCCAATGAGTCATTTCTTTGCACTGGGTGGCCGAAATGTTGGAGTTTCAGCTTCAGCATCAGTCCTTCCAATGAATATTCAGGATTGCTTTCCTTTATTGACTGGTTTGATATCATTGCAGTCCAAGGAGCTCTCAAGAGTCTTTTCCAATGCCACAGTACAAAAGCATCCATTCTTCAGCACTCAGGTTTCTTTACAGTCCAAGTTTCATATCCACACATGACTACCAGAAAAACCATTAACTTTGACTAGATGGACCATTGTTGGCAAAGTAATGTCTCTACTTTTTAATACATGGTCTAGGTTGGTCATAGCTTTTCTTCCAAGGAGCAAGCAACTTTTAATTTCATGGCTGCAGTCATGATCTGCAGTGACTTTGGAGCCCCCCCACAATAAAAAGTCTTTCACTGTTTCCATTGTCTCCCCATCTATTTGCCATGAAGTGATGGGACCGGATGCCTTGATCTTAGTTTTCTGAATATTGAGTTCCAAGCCAACATTTTCACTCTCCTCTTTCACTTTCATCAAGAGGCGCTTTAGTTCTTCTTCGCTTTCTGCCATAAGGGTGGTGTCATCTGTGTATCTGAGGTTATTGATATTTCTCCCAGCAATCTTGATTTAAGCTTGTGCTTCATCCAGCCTGGCATTTTGCATAATGTACTCTGCATATAAGTTAAATAAGCCGGGTGACAATATACAGCTTTGACATACTACTTTCCCAATTTGGAACCAGTCTGTTTTTCCATGTCCAGCTCTAACTGTTGCTTCTTGATGTGCATACAGGTTTCCCAGGAAGCAGGTAAGGTGGTCTGGTATTCCCATCTCTTGAAGAGTTTTCCACAGTCTGTTGTGATCCATACAGTCAAAGTATTTGGTGTAGTCAATAAATCAGAAATAGATATTTTTCTGATATTCTCTTGCTTTTTCAGTGGTCCAGCAGATGTAGGCAATTTGATCTCTGATTCTTCTGCCCTTTCTAAATCCACCTTGAACATCTGGAAGTTCACAGTTCATGTATTACTGAAGCCTGGCTTGGAGAATTTTCAGCATTACTTTGCTAGCGTGTGAGATGAGTGCAATCATGCAGTAGTTTGAACATTCTTTACCATTACCTTTCTTTGGGATTGGAATGAAAACTGACCTTTTCCAGTCCTATGGCCACTGCTGAGTTTTCCAAATTTGCTGGCATATTGAGTGCAGCACTTTCACAGCATCATCTTTCAGGATTTGAAATAGCTCAACTGGAATTCCATCACCTCCATGAGCTTTGTTTGTAGTGATGCTTCCTAAGGCCCACTTGACTTCACATTCCAGGATGTCTGGCTCTCGGTGAGTGATCACACCATTGTGATTATCTGGGTCATGAAGATCTTTTTTGTATAGTTCTTCTGTGTATTCTTGCCACCTCTTCTTAATATCTTCTGCTTCTATTAGGTCCATACCATTTCTGTCCTTTATTGTACCCATCTTTGCATGAAATGTTCCCTCGGTATCTCTAATTTTCTTGAAGAGATCTCTAATCTTTCCCACTCTATTGTTCTCCTCTATTTCTTTGCATTGTCACTGAGGAAGGCTTTCTTATCTCTCCTTGTTATTCTTTGAAACTATGCATTCCCAGATCTTAAACTGAAATGAAGTCTATGTATCAGCAAGTTTGACTTTACACTGGCCACCTGGGATCCTAAAATAGTACTTTTTTTCCCCCTACTAAAGAGATTTTCCAGTTCCTAGAATGGGATTTAGATGACATCTAAGAATCACATGACATTATATTGGGAGGGACGGACGCTGCATAAACTGGAGACCGAGCCTGGGTATCATCATTACAGCTTAGTATAGTTAGTATCAAAACCAGAAATAGAAATTGCATTTTGAAATTCTTTTTGCAGTGTTCATATGAGAACAGTGAGGTCAAGGAAAATAGGAAAGATCATTCATAATGGTGAAGGCCTTAGCAGATAATGAATAATCATTTACAGAATGTTCTTAAAACCCACAGAAAAAAATGTTCTGGGTTTTTTATTTGTTTTTGTAATGTATACTTAATGCTCAAATCAGCACTGATAGAACCCTGATAGAATCATTTCCAGAAGAAACACTAATTTGAATATATCCTCACCTTCCAGGGACTATTTGGATCTGAGTGGCCAATTCATGGTTTTTTCTGAGAGGTTGAATAGCAGTTGCCCAGGTGCCCCATCACCACAATTCCATTACTAGTGTCAGTGTGTATTTTATGAATCAAGGGGCGAGAAGATAAACTACCAAAAGTTAAGCTCTGTTTCTCTGGACTTTGTTGTTTGGTGAAAATTCTTTTCCTTCCAGGAAGAGCCTTGCCCTCCAACCACTAGAACCAAAACTAAGTCCTAATGTTTTGTGTTCTTGCCTTGAGATAATTGTAGAACAAGAGGGAAATATGC
Organism: Dama dama; assembly: GCF_033118175.1. Classification (NCBI taxonomy): domain Eukaryota; kingdom Metazoa; phylum Chordata; class Mammalia; order Artiodactyla; family Cervidae; genus Dama; species Dama dama. The sequence goes on from NC_083691.1 coordinate 72,093,779, forward strand.
TGCCTCTTTGGAGTCCCTCACTGAGTCTTATGTTAGAATAAAGGACCACATGCTAGGTTTTTGTACTACTCTCCAAATTCTCAAAATTGGGAAAGGAGTATGTCAAGGTTGTATATTGTCACCCTGCTTAATAAACTCATATGCAGAGTACATCATGCAAAATGCTGGGCTGGATGAAACACAAGCTGGAATCAAGATTGCCGGGAGAAATATCAATAACCTCAGATATGCAGATGACACCACCCTTATGACAGAAAGTGAAGAGGAACTGAAAAGCCTCTTGATGAGGTGAAAGAGGAGAGTGAAAAAGCTGGCTTAAAACTCAGCATTCAGAAAACAAAGATCATGGCATCTGGTCCCATCACTTGATGGCAAATAGATGGGGAAACAGTGGAAACAGTGACAAGACTATTTTCTTGCACTGCAAAATCACTGTGGGTGGTAACTGCAACCATGAAATTAAAAGACACTTGCTCCTTGGAAGAAAAGCCATGACCAACCTAGACAGCATATTATAAAGCAGAGACATTACTTTGCTGACAAAGTTCTGTCTAGTCAGAGCTATGGTTTTTCCTATAGTCATGTATGGATGTGAGAGTTGGAGCATAAAGAATGCTGAGCGCCAAAGAATTGATGCTTTTGAACTGTGGTGTTGGAGAAGACTCTTGAGAGTCCCTTGGAATGAAAGGAGATCAAACAAATCAATCCTAAAGGAAATCAGTCCTGAATATTCATTGAAAGGATTGATGCTGAAGCTGAAGCTCCAGTACTTTGGCCACCTGATGTGAAGAGCTGATTCATTAGAAAAGACCCTTATGCTGGGAAAGATTGAAGGCAGAAGGAGAAGGGAATGACAGAGGATGAGATGGTTGGATGGCATCCTTGACTCAACAGACATGAGTTTGAGCAAGCTCTGGAAGATGGTGAAGGACAGGGAAGCCTGGCAGACTGTGGTCCGTGGGGTTGAAAACAGTTGGATACAACTAAGCAACTGAACAACAACTAATAATGGACCGTGTAATGAAAAGGTCATCAAGTCCTCTAAGATCTAGTTTGTCCTTAGTGACCCCAGAGCCCATGTGTAGAGGCCAGGCTGAATCTCTGGCTTCTAGAACACCAGCATCTCTATCCTAATCTTCTCCTAGGAGACGTGCCCCAAACTACTTGTGCTAACCTGGCTAGTTCTCTTGTCTCTTCTAGTTGCCATGTGTGTCACTCAACTACCAAAGACCTGTTATTGGCAAGAAGAGTTGGTGTAAAAATTGCAATTTCCTGACACCTCTAATTCTTGCCTCCCCACACCCCCACCAATTTCCCACCAACTGAGCTACTTAAAAATGGTGTAAGGTGACTCTGAACCAGTTTTATGTAGAATAAGAAATACAGGGACAAACTCATATATGTTTTCTAATACAACTAGGAACAAAGAATGATAGGCAATAAAATACTTCTCTGGTCAGTTTGGTCCTTGTGATTGTATAGGCACTAGACTATTTACATCACTTAAAATATAATGAATTTTGAACATGAAAACAAACTGCCTTTGAATTCTCCCATCCCTGGGATATTGGTTCAGCCTTGGTGTTAGGAGTCAGTTAAAGACACACAGCGAGAAGAATATTTTATAGTGTCAAAGCCATGTTGAATTTCTTTCTTTTAATTGTATTCCATATTCCCCTTTTATGATCATGCCCATATAAAATGGTACATAATATTTAATGAACACAGGGCCTATAAGATCTTCTGGTTTTAAATTCTAAGTTTGCACATGAATGGAGTTCAATAAAATTATTTTATTGGCGCAAAACATGCACCCACAGATGCTTCCTCACTTCTTTGCAGTTTAATTTTTTTAAAACACAGAATCAGCTGTGGGAATGGAAATAGAGTAATTAATGTTGCCTGTCTCACAAGCAAAGTCTACTCACCAAATTTACAGCTAAAAACGCTGCTCCAATCAATTCTAACTGTGTCTTAACATCATGTTTTTCATCCCTATCTCATTCTTTTGTTAATTAAATAAGATTTGTTATTTTCTGGCTCTGCCATGGAAAGAGCTCACAGAACTTGGCTAGTTCAAAATTCAAAGGCTTTGTACTATTTTTATATTGAAAAAGAATCAATTTATTTAAGTAAGATTATGTGCAGAGAGTTATAGTCTAATCAGAGGCCTGAGGGCTTTGAAATATTAAGTTATATTTCTGTTTCAAGTTATTCTTCTTATCAGTCTTTTTTCCCCACATTGAATTGTGATCAGAGGAGAGACTGCCTTTAAAAATAGCTTAAATGACAGGAGATGATCACCAAGAAATAGAAAGGTTGATAAACAGCATTTGTGCAGATGGGGCAACTAAAAAGTAAAAGTACATTAATGCATTTTAATAATACATATTCATTTATGACTCTCCTGGACCATTGTCATTAAATGACAAGTGCAACCTATGCATTTGCTCTTGTAACAGACGGCACACCTGCCCTCTCTAACTACTCTGTTCAAACAATACCAAGTGGTCATGTGTCAAAGCTTGTTTTTAAGTCCCTTTCCTCTTCCTCATTCATTTTGGCACACAGGCTACCCAATCTTGTCTGACCTTCCTTTTTTTTTTTCCCTAAGAGCTCTTGCCTGAACTTGAATTTTAATTTATTAATTTATTTATTTCACCCACTGAAGCCCATGTTTAGTGCTGTGAACCAAGATTGCCTTTTTTTTATAGAATAGCAACTGAAGATAGAGAAATAAAATAGCTATAAATGTTCCTTGAAACTAGAAGATGTAGTCTTTTGACTATTTTTTGTGAGAAAAAAAAAAACCATTTCCTATATCATTTGCATTTCGCTGAAAGCATTTTGCTTAAATGCCTGAAAGTATCTAGGGTAAAACAAGTACAAAAATCTTCTCAAAAACACTAGTAATGTAAAACTAGCAAGAAAATGAATTCTCCTCTAGCTGTTTGGTCTGTCGGATCAGTTGCGCATACTCAGTGTAGTATACAAAGGTACAGCCATCTTGCTTCAACTGACAGGAGTATGTTCAGCAAAGAGAACTGGTACATGAGCTTAGAGGTGGATGTGACCTTATGTAGTCTGGCAGCCAGATCACACCTTCACACTCAGTGGTGTGTAGTGATGAGCTGCATCACATCAGTGATGCCTAAGCAGGACTAATGCAGAGAAATTGACAGCTAGAGAATTTTTGGTCCATTTCTTTGACTTTCTGCAAACTTACTACTTGGTCTAATAGCCTTTCTTTGTCCTGTTTTTGATGGAGGAAGGATGAAAAGTATTCCTTTCTGTATGGAGACATAGTATCTGCTTCTACCTTGGGCTTTGAGAAAAACACTCTGTGTCCATTCCCCTTGCCATTCAGAACCAGCTTATGAATTTCTTCCTGACTCATCCATTCCTTTATTCTCCATTACTTCCTCCCTATATTTGTTGATTGTTTTTGCTTTTTCCCTTTGGGGTGTATCTGTTCCTTGGCCCTAAAGCCAGATTTGGTGTCGCCAGGTTTACACTTGCACTCTGCTGAATGAAGTTTATACTCGCCTTTGGCTTCAATCAATTCAACGTTCCTGCCCCAAAACCTAACCCCTCTCTAAAACTGCTTAGCTGGATTTCCAACTGAGACACTCTAGCCTTCCTTTAATGTAGCTGTCAGCAAACTATATAGCCTTTGGACCAAAAGTGGGCCACAGCCAGTTATTGTAAAGAAAGATTTGATTGGAACACAGTCATGCTTATCTATTTACATATTGTCTATGGATAATTTTACACTCTAATGGCAGAACTGAGTAGCGGCAACAAAAACCATATGGGCTATAAAACTTCTTTACAAAAAAAGCACACTAGCTCCTGCTCTAGAGACTTTGAACAGGAAGGTTAAGAGCTGAATTTTTTCCCCCTTAATCCAGAGAATTGTATCATGTCTCCTCTTGTATATTGGAGGCCATTCCTAAGCCAGAAATGAACTCCAATTTTTCTTAAAATAATTGTTAGATAAAGCATCTAGTTCTTTAGATCATAACTGCATTCCCTCTGTGTGGTACTTACATATATTGAGACTGATTCTTTTTTTTTTAAGAAAAATATTAGTCACTATTTTTGTCAAGTATAAGAATTTCCCAGGAAAATGGTTCCTGGATCACTTGGGATGCTTTTTGATATTCTTATTACTGGCTTCTCCCCAGAAACCAGCCCCTCACACTACCCCCACCCTGCCTCCCAACCAAAGGATCTGGAAGGTCTTTAGGACCTGAGTCGTTGGGTTATTTTTGTTGTTGTTGTTGTTTCCTATTTTTTAACTGAAGTACAGATTAATTAGTTTCGTGTTAATTACTTCTATAAGCAAAGTGAATATTCTTTTTCATATTCTTTTCCATTATGGTTTATCACAGGATATTGAATATAGTTCCCTGTGCTATACAGTAAGACCTTGTTGTTAAACTATTCTGTATATACCAGTTTGCATCTGTTGATCCCAAATTCCCATTCCAACCCTCTCCCACCCCCATATACTTGGCTACCATCTAATAATCTCTGCCCCTGGTTCCATTTCTGCATAGATAGGTTTATTTGTGTCATATTTTAGTCTCCATGTATAAGTGATATCACATGATCTTTGTTTCTCTTTTTCTGACTTACTTTGCTTAGCGTGATAATCTCTAGTTGTGTCCAAGTTGCTGCAAATGGCATTATTTCATTCTTTTTTTTTAAGGATGAGTAGCATTCTGTTCTATACATGTACCATTTATGCTTTGTTTGTTCATCTCTTGATGGACATTTAGGTTGTCTCCATGCCTTAGTTATTGTGAATACTGCTGCTGTGTGAACATAGGTTTTCGTCCTTTAGTCACTCAGTTGTGTTCAACTCTTCGTGACCCTGTGGACTGTACCCTGCCAGCCGCCTCTGTCTACAGGATTCCCAGGAAAGAACACTGGAGTGAGCTGCCGTTTCCATCTCTAGGGGATCTTCCCCACCCAGGGATTGAACCTGTGTCTCCTGTGTCTCTTGCATGGGCAGGCGAATTCTTTACCACTGAGCCATGAACATAAGATGCATGTATCTCTACTTATAGTTTTGTCTAGATATATGCCCAAGAGTGGCACTGCTGGATTATATAGCAATTCCATTTCTAGTTTTCTGAGAAATCTACAGAAAAGTGGCTGCACCAACTTACATTCCCACCAACAGTGTAGGAGGGTTCTCTTTTGTCCACACACTCTCCACATTTGTTACTTGTAGACTTTAATGATGGCCATTCTAACTGGCATGAGGTGGCAACTCACTGTAGTTCTGATGTGCATTTCTCTAATAATTAGCAATGTTAAGGGTCTTTTCATGTGCCTATTGGACATCTATATCTCTTCTTTGGAGAAATGTCTCTTTAGGTTTTCTATTTTTTGGTTGGGTTGTTTGTTTTACTGTTACTGAGTTGTATGAGCTGTTTCTGTATTTTAGAAATTAAGCCCTTGTTTGGTCATGTAGTTTACAAATATTTTCTACTATTCTGTAGTTTGGCTTTGCATTTTGTGCATGGTTTCCTCTTCTGTACAAAGGCTTGCAAGTTTGATTAGGTACCATTTCTTTATTTTTGTTTTTATTTCTATTGACTTAGGAAACTGACCTAAGAAAATACTGGTGCGATTTACATCAGAGAATGTCTTGCATGTGTTCTCCTCTAGGATTTTAGTGGTATCATATCTTATGTTTAAGTCTTTAAGCCATTTTCAGTTTATTTCTCTGTATGGTGAGAGGGTATATTCTAACGTCGTTGACTTACATGTAGTTGCCCAGCTTTCCCAACACCACTTGCTGAAGAAACTTTTCCCATTGTATATTCTTGCCTTGCTCCTTTTTCAAAGATTAATTGACCATAGGTTTGTAGGTTTATTTCAGTTCTCTATTCTGTTCCATTGATCTATATATCTGCTTTTGTGCCAATGCCACACTACTTTGATTACTGTTCAGTTCAGTCACTCAGTCGTGTCTGACTCTTTGCGACCCCATGAACCACAGCATGCCAAGCCTACCTGTTCATCACCAACTCCCGGAATTCACCCAAACTCATGTCCATTGAGTTGGTGATGCCATCTAACCATCTCATCCTCTGTCATCCCCTTCTCCTCCTGCCCTCAATCTTTCCCAACATCAGGGTCTTTTCAAATAGATCAGTTCTTCACATCAGGTGGCCAAAGTATTGGAGTTTCAGCTTCCAACATCAGTCCTTCCAACGAACACCCAGGACTGATCTCCTTTAGGATGGACTGGTTGGATCTCCTTGCAGTCCAAGGGACTCTCAAGAGTCTTCTCCAACACCACAGTTAAAAAGCACCAGTTCTTCTGTGCTCAGCTTTCTTTATAGTCCAACTCTCACATCCATACATGACTACCAGAAAAACCGTTGCCTTGACTAGGCGGACCTTTGTTGGCAAAGTGATGTCTCTGCTTTTTAGTATGCTGTCTAGGTTGGTTATAACTTTCCTTCCAAGGAGTAACTGTCTTTTGATTTCATGGCTGCAGTCACCATCTGCAGTGATTTTGGAGCCCCCCAAAATAGTCTGACACTGTTTCCACTGTCTCCCCATCTATTTCCCATGAAGTGATGGAACCGGATGCCATGATCTTAGTTTTCTGAATGTTGAGCTTTAAGCCAACTTTTTCACTCTCCTCTTTCACTTTCATCAAGAGGCATTTTAGTTCCTCTTCACTTTCTGCCATAAGGGTGGTGTCCTCTGCATATCTGAGGTTATTGATATTTCTCCCGACAATCTTGATTCCAGCTTGTGCTTCTTCAAGCCCAGTTTTGATTACTGTAGGTTTGCAGTATTGTCTGAGGTATGGGATGGTTATGTTTCCTGCTTTGTCATTTTTCTTTAGGATTGCTTTGACAATTCTTAGTCTTTTATGATTCCATTTGAAATGTAGGATTATTCTAGTTCTGTGAAAAGCTCATAGACAATTTGATAGGGATCTCATTAAATCTGTAGATTGCTTTGAGCAGTATGGTAATTTAACTATATCAGTTCTCCCAATCCAAGACCATGGGATAGCTTTCCATTTCCTTGAATCATCTTTATATTCCTTTATTAATGTTTTACAGTTCTCAGTGTATAACTTTTTCATGTCCTTAGTTAGGTTTATCCTTAAGTATTTTATTTTGGACATTGCAATTTTAAAAGATACTTTTTTTTAAAGATACTTTTTTTTTGTACATTCCCTTTATGATATTTCATTGTTGGTGTAAAGAAATGTAACTGATTATGAACATTAATCTTATATCCTGCTACTCTGTTGAATTCATTTATCAGTTCTAATAGATTTGTGTGAAGTCTTCAGGGTTTTCTCTATATAGAATTAGTATCATGTACATATAAGACAATTTTCTTCTTCCTTCCCCAATTGGATATCTTTTATTTTATTTTTTTCTGGTCTGATTGCTTTGGCTAGGTCTTCCAATACCCTGTTGAAGAGAAGTGGGATCCATATTCCAGATTTTAGCAGGAACGCTTTCCACTTTTCACCATTGAGTATTTTATTGTCTGTGTGCTTGTCGTATACAGTTTTTACTAGTTTGAGATATGTTCCCTCTATACCCACTTTGGTAAGAGTTTTTATTATGGAAGAATGTTGACTTTTGTTAAATGTTTTTTCTGCATCTATTGAGATAATCATGTGGTTTTGGTCTCTTGTGTATGTGGTATATCATATTGATTTGCATATGCTGAACCATCATTGTGAACTTGGGATGAATCCCACTTGATTGCAGTGTATGACGTTTTTTATGTGTTCTTGGATTTGGTTCGCTAATATTGAGAATTTTGACGTCTATATTCATTAATAGTATTGGCCTGTAATTTTCTTTTTTGGTGATATCTTTGTTTGGTTTTGGTATCAGGGTGATAGTGGCTTCATAGACTGTCTTTGGTGGTGTTCCTTCCCCTTCAACTTTTTGGAAGAGCTTGAGAAATATTGGCATAAACTTTTTTGTGTGTTTGATAGAATTCTCCTACAAGGCATCTGGTCCTGTACTTTGTTTGTAGGGATTTTTTAAACTAGAGATTCTATTTCAGTTCTAGTGATCAGTATGTTCAAGGTATCTATTTCTTCTTGATTCAGTTCTGTTGGGGAGTAAGTATATTTTTAGAAACGTCCATTTCTTCTAGGTCGTCAAATTTGTTGGTGTATAATTGTTCATAGTATTCTCTTATGGTTTTTTGCATTTCTGCAATATCAGTTGTTATGTCTCCTTTTCTTAATTTCTTAATTTTGTTTATTTGTGTTCTTTCTCTTTTCTTCTTGGTGGGCCTAATCAGAAATTTGTCAATCTCAAAAAAAAAAAAAAAAAAAAAGAAAGAAAGAAATTTGTCAATCTCTTTCATCCTTTCAAAGAACCAGCGGTTGGTTTTATTGACTTTTCTATTATTATTTTAATCTCTATTTTATTTATTTCTTCTCCGATCTTTATTATTTCCTTCCTTCTTCTGCCTTTATATTTTGTTTTTTTAAATATAATTGTTCTAAATGGTAGTTTAGACTGTTTATTTGAGAGTTTTCTTATATTTGAGTAAAGCCTGTATCACTATGAACTTCCCTCTAATAACTGATTCTGCATCCCATAGATTTTGTAGAGTTGTATTTTCATTGTCATTTATCTCAAGGTATTTTTAAATTTCCCCTATGATTTCATCATTGCCTTTTCTTTTTTTTTTTTCTTTTTTAGTAGTATTTTGTTTAGTCTCCATGTAATCACTTTTTGTCATTTCTTTTTGTGTGGTTGAGTTCTAGTTGCATGCAATTGTGGTCAGAAAAAGTGCTTGAGATAATTTCTATATGCTTGAATTTGTTGACCCTTGTTGTGTGCCCTTGTATGTAGTCAATCCTAGAGAATGTTCCATGTGCACTTGAAAAGAATGTATTCTGGAGCTTTTCGGATGTAATATCCTGAAAATATCAATTAAGTGTATTGTTCTGTTGTCTCATTTAGTATCTCTGTTGCCTTATTGATTCTCTGTCTGGAAGATCTGTCCATTAATGGAACGTGAGTGGGGTGTTAAAATCTCCTGTTGTGGTCCTGTCAATTTCTTCCTTTATGTGTTAGCATTTCTTTTATGTATTTGGGTGCTCCTATATTAGGTGAATATATGTTGACAAGTATAAAATCCTCTTCTTGTATTGATCTGTTTATTATTATATAGTGTCCTTCTTTATCTTTCTTGATGGACTTTTATTGTGACTTCTGCTTTCTTGTCATTTCTGTTTGCATGAATTATCTTGTTCTATTCCTTCACTTTCAATCTATGTGTGTCCTTTGCCCTAAAGTGGGTCTCTTTTAAGCAGCAGATTGTAGGCTCCTATTTTTTTTTAATCCAATCTGCCACTCTGTGTCTTTTGATTAGAACATTTAATCCAAGGACATTTAGGGTAATTATTGATAGATATGAATTTATTGATGTTTTAAACCTTGTTTTCCCATTGGTTTTATATTTCTTCTTTGTTCCTTTTTGTTTTTCCTTTTTTGGTTTGATGATTTTTCTTTTGTATTATGTTTTCTTTCTCTTGCTTTTTTTTTTTTTTTTTTTTTTTTGCTTTCTTGAAACTATTGTGTACCCTGTTTTTCAAGTATGTTAACCCCTTCCTATATCTACTTGCCTTAGACTGGTAGTCCTATAGGTTCAAACACAACCTAGGAAAAAATGCTGACATTTTCTTACTCTCCTCCTCCACATTTTATAATTTTGATGATGTCTCCTTTTACATCTTCATGTTCATCCTTTTGCTGTTCAGTGTGGTTACCATTACTTTCATATAAAATTAAAAAAAATTCTGTATTGGCTTAAATGATTTATTTTCCAATTGTGATTTTCTCTTTCCTTTAGATTCTTTCTTCTTCTCTATTTAGAGATATCTCAATATTTCTTTTAGGATAGGTTTTGTATTGCTGTATTCTTTTAATTTTTGCTTGCCTGAGAATTTTGCTATCTCTCCTTCTATTCTAAATGACAATTTTGCTGGGTAGAGTATCCCAGGTTGCAGATTTTTCCCTTTTAGGACTTTGGATATATCTTGCCACTTCCTTCTGGCCTGTAACATTTCTAGAGAGAAGTCAGTGATAGCCTTACTGGGGTAGGGGAGGGGGAAGGTTCCCTTGTAATTAACCCTTTTTCCCTTGATGCCTTTAGAATCTTCTCTTTAACTTTTGACATTTTTATTATGTATTGGTGACATATTATAATATGTTTATCTCATTTGGGACCCTCTGTGCTTCATCTACCTGAATATCTGTTTCCTTCTTCAGGTTTGGGAAGTTTCCAGCCATAATTTTTTCAAATACATTTTCACTCTCCTTTTCTCTTTCTCCCCTTTCTGTAATTCCTATTACATGTAGGTTGGTGCATTTTAGATTATCCCACATGTCTCTTATATTGCTTTAATTTCTGTTTCATTTGGCTGGCTGGCTGCTCTCCTGATTGGGTAATTTCCATCATTCTAACTTCCAGGTCACTTATTTCTTCTTCTGCATCATTCATTGACTTTAGCTCAGCTTTTGTCTCTATAAATGAGTTTTCTAATTTTTCTTGGTTCCTTTTTATAGTTTCTAGTTCCTTTTTCATTACTCTATATTTCTGTCAATAGCCTTTCCTAATTTTGTCAGTGTTTTCAGTATCTCCTTTTTTAAAACCAGTGACTATTAGAGTGAAGAGGTCTGCTTTATTATTTGTTCTTTCAGGGGAATGTTATTCATCCTTTAACTGGGAGTGTTTCCCCTGCTTCTTCATTTTGCTTATATTTCTCTTACTCTGTGAGTTAAGTAGAAACAATTATCTACTGTGGTCTTAAAGGGCTATTTGTATGTAGGGACATTCTTGTGTATCTTGTGTGGGTTTAATATATTTGATGCAAGGGCTGTTTTTAGAATGGATGCCTGTCACCGCATTCTTCAGCATATGCTGGTTGTTCTCCTCTTAATAGGGGGTGTTCAGATATTGTGGCTAGTGCCTGGTCTTGTGGTTCTCTGCAGTGGCAGGCTGCTCAGATGTGCCCCCAGGGCATGCAATGGGAGGAGGAGCAGCTCACAACTACTTGTGAGTTTGGACACAAGGAAGTGGGGGCCTAGGACCGTTCCTAGGGTCTGAGCTGGTGGTGGTTGAGGCTTGTGACTGCCCCTGGACGCCATCCAGGCAATGTCTTCCCCTTTGTAAGTATATGCACAGTGAAAAAGGCTACAGTCTGTGTTCTACCCCACCCCTCATGCACCTCCCCAACAATGGCAACTGGCTTCTAAGGTGGCCCAGGCTACCTCCACATAAACCCCCAGCATGGTCACATTGGATTCCGGCCACCCCAGTCTGTCTCTACACAGTCAACCCCAGTCCTCTCTTCAGGTTGATCTCCGAAGCCAATTTCCAGCACCCAGCTCCCTCCAACAGTGGCATAATTGTGTCACGTTAGGAAGTGCAGAATGGTAGCACTCACTATCTGTGTAGTTATTCCTCTGCTCTGGCAGCTGCAAACTGGCTGGTACTAATATGTTCTCCTCTGAAGCTTCCTTTCTGTCTCGGTCGATCTCCCCATTGGTGAGGGAACTTCCCAGGGTGCAGGAACCTTTCCTCTTTCATAGCTTCCTCCAAGAGGCCCAGGTCCCCACCTAATTCTTTCTTCTTCTTCTTCTCTACCTGGTTACATGGAGACTTTCTTGCTCTTTCAGCAGTCTAAGGTCTTATGCCAGCATTCAGTAGATATTCTGTGAGAATCATTCTACATGTAGACATATTTTTGTTGGGTTTGGGGGAGAGGGTGAGTTTTACCTCCCACTACTCTTGCCATCTTGAATGTTTCTCTTGTGCTACTGACTTATTTTTGCTCAATCCTCAAGAACGTATTCATCAAGTTATAAGAACTAGGATAATCTTTCTACTCAACTGACTTATAGCAAGTTTGACTGCAAAAGCATTCTTTTATCAGGAACTTTCATTGAAAACTCATATTTCTACATCTTGATATTTAGGACAGAAGATAACCAGGGCCTGTTTTCCAAATGACAACAACTGACTGGAGCTGAGTAGCTCTGCCTCCTTAGGCCAGGCCCGTGTACTCCAGCATGCCCGGTTCGTCAATACTCATATCATGTATACACATCCACCTATCATTCTGGCCCCTGCAGTGCTACTGTGGGTGTCTGAGTAGGGGATCATCTCTGCTCTGGTTTTTAGCACTTGCTGAACATGTAGAGAGCCATAGGTACCAGGACTCTTGTTCTAAATGGATATTTTAGAGCACTCCTAGGTCTTATATCTATTTTACTTTATCAATGCCAAATTTTGGCCTCGGGATAAAAAATAAGTTTGCTCTGTAGCTTCCAATCAAACCAAAACATTATGAAGGAGATGCTTAACAAAGCCAGAGCCCTTGAAATATTACTCTTGGCTGTAAAAGTCTTTACTTCTAAAGATCCAAAAATGAAATAGGAAGCATTACAGCCAAACCATCAAAAATGTGTTTTATTAGCTGGACAGGGTAGAAAATGGAAAACCATGAACATGAGTATGGCTGAAGAAATTTTAGAAAGCCAAGAAAGAGAGCAGATGCATTGCCTGAGGTACCCCAAAATAAAGGACTCTTATTGTTCTTCTGAGTAAGAAAGATATTATCCAGGGAATCTCTCTAGAATTTTTCTGAACCTTGCTTGGTGAGAACAGCTATGTATTCCAAAATGGGCACTGACTTCTTCACTTGGTGGCCTTTTATTTTTCCTTTCTTGCCATATCTTTCATGGTTTAAGAAGCATGCTAAGGAGGTTTTAGGGATTTGAAGAGAAATGATGTGAAATAACAGTTTCAAAGAATGAGCACTTGGGGATTGCTGGTCAGAATTGAAGGCCAATGTGTAATTAGTGGTTGTGATTGTAAAGGTTAGACCATTTAGCAATTTTTAGCACCTTGAATGCAGATGGCAAGCACGAACTAGGTTGATAATAGGTTTAAAAGATTTAGGAATTTATTTGTAAGGCCAACTCCTTTAATTACTGTTTCCATATGAAGTTGTTTATTACCTGAATATTTAGTTTCTTGAGAAGTCAGCACCATAATGTTTGTCGGGAGGTGGAAAATGAGACTAAGCCCAGATGCAAGTTACTGTGATTATGTTCACAGAGGGATTTCTTTTGAACCTGGGGATGACTCCTTCACTTAAGAAAGTGAGTTCTAGTCACAGCCTTTTGCATATTCTATCACCATATGCACAGTGTATCCATCACTTGGTTTGAAAATAATTAAAAAAACATATCTATCCATTTTGACCATTTTTCATGGAAGTGACCAGAAATAATAAAACTGAGATGACAAAAAATTCAAAGATGAAGTGAAGGGTGTAGTTCTTCCATGCTGTGGCAAGTCATGGGATCTCTGAAAAGAGGGGTAAACAAAGTAAGTTAAAGAGTAGACAATAAGTTATTTTTACCCACTTGTTCATATGCATTTTTTCTTTAAAAATGAATTTTTTATTGAAGTGCAGTTGCTTTACAATGCTGCGTCAGTTTCTACTGTAGAGAAAAATAAACAAGCCATACATACACACATATCCCCTCTCTTTTGAACTTCCTTCCTGTTGAGGTCACTCAGTTCAGTTAGGTTTAGTTAGGTTGCTCAGTCGTGTCCGACTCTTTGCAACCTCATGAATCACAGCATGCCAGGCCTTCCTGTCCATCACAAACTCCCGGAGTTTACTCAAACCCATGTCCATTCAGCTGGTGATGCCATCCAGCCATCTCATCCTCTGTCGTCCCCTTCTGCTCCTGACCCCAATCCCTCCTAGCATCAGGGTCTTTTCCAATGAGTCAACTCTTTGCATCAGATGGCCAAAGTACTGGAGTTTCAGCTTCAGCATCAGTCGTTCCAATGAACACCCAGGACTGATCTCCTTTAGGATGGACTGGTTGGATCTCCTTGCAGTCCATGGGACTCTCAAGAGTCTTCTCCAACACCACAGTTCAAAAGCATCCATTTTTCGGCGCACAGCTTTCTTCACAGCCCAACTCTCACATCCATACATGACCATTGGAAAAACCATAGCCTTGACTAGATGGACCTTTGTTGGCAAAGTAATGTCTCTGCTTTATAATATGCTGTCTAGGTTGGTTATAACTTTCCTTCCAAGGAGTAGGGGTCTCTTAATTTTGTGGCTGCAATCACCATCTGCAGTGATTTTAGAGCCCCCCAAAATAAAGTCAGTCACTGTCTCCCCATCTATTTCCCATGAGGTGATGGGACCAGATGCCATGATCTTAGTTTTCTGAATGTTGAGCGTTAAGCCAACTTTTTCACTCTCCTCTTTCACTTTCATCAAGAGGCTTTTTAGTTCCTCTTCACTTTCTGCCATAAGGGTGGCGTCATCTGCATATCTGAGGTTATTGATATTTCTCCCAGCAATCTTGATTCCAGCTTGTGCTTCTTCCAGCCCAGCATTTCTCATGATGTACTCTGCATATAACTTAAATAAGCAGGGTGACAATATACAGCCTTGACGTCCTCCTTTTCTTATTTGAAACCAGTCTGTTGTTCCATGTCCAGTTCTAACTTGCTTCCTGACCTGCATACAGGTTTCTCAAGAGGCAGGTCAGGTGGTCTGGTATTCCCATCTCTTTCAGAATTTTCCACAGTTTAATGTGGTCCACACAGTCAAAGTCTTTGGCATAGTCAATAAAGCAGAAATAGATGTTTTCTGGAACTCTCTTACTTTTTCAATGATCCAGCAGATGCTGGCAATTTGATCTCTGATTCCTCTACCTTTTCTAAAACCAGCTTGAACATCTGGAAGTTCATAGTTCATGTAATACTGAAGGCTGCCTTGGAGAATTTTGAGCATTACTTTACTAGTGTGTGAGATGAGTGCAACTATGTGGTAGTTTGAGCATTCTTTAGCATTGCCTTTCTTTGGGATTGGAATGAAAACTGACCTTTTCCAGTCCTGTGGCCACTGCTGAGTTTTCCAAATTTGCTGGCATATTGAGTGCAGCACTTTCACAGCATCATCTTTCAGGATTTGAAATAGCTCAACTGGAATTCCATCACCTCCACTAGCTTTGTTTGTAGTGATGCTTTCTAAGGCCCACCTGACTTCACATTTCAGGTCACTACAGTGCATTAAATAGAGTTCCTTGTGCTATACAGTGGGTTCTCATTAGTTATCTATTTATATCAATAGTGTATATATGTCAGCCCACTCCCCCTTCCCCCCTTAGTGTCCATATATTTGTTCTCAATGTCCATATCTCTATTTCTACTTTGCAGATAAGATCATCCATACCATTTTTCTAGATTCTACATATATGCTTTAATATACAATATTTGTTTTCCTCTTTCTGACTTTCTTCACTCTGTATAACACTCTCTATGTCTCTGCAAATGATGCAATTTCATGCTTTTTTATGGCTAAATAATATTCCTTGTGTGTGTGTGTATGTGTGTACCACATTTTTATCAATTCCTCTGTTGATGGGCATTTTGGTTGCTTCTATGTCCTGGTTACTAAAAATTGTGCTGCTTTGAGCATTGGGGTACATGTATCTTTTTAAATTACTTTTTTCTCTGGATATATACCCAGCATTGGGATTGCCGGACCATATGGTAGCTCTATTTTTAGTTTTTAGAAGAACTGTCATACTGTTTTCCATAGTGGCTGTATCAATTTACTTTTCCACCAACAGTGTATGAAGGTTCCCTCTGTTTCTCCACCCTCTCCAGTATTTAATTTTTGTAGCTTGTGTGTGTTTATACTGCCACTTAAGAATGTTTCATCAGGTTTTTTGTCCCATATTAATGTCAACAAACCTTGGTATCTCCAGAGGAAATTTTGAGTCAGGTGGGCACTGAGCATGAGAAAGAGTGTTTCATCTTCAATGCTCCTTGGTTAGTTTATTGAAACTAAGAGTTGTTCTCCTATTACCTTAATCCAAAGAGACACATATAACCTCCACATAGTTAAAGGCAAAAGAGAGCTATGGAGGAGTCTTAGTTAATATTCCCTGAACAGGTAGATCAGATTGTCTGGAGTTAAGAGATTATCCCATGTGTTGAATATTAATGAATTTTTAAAATAAGATTGGGTTGGCCAAAAAGTTCATTTGGGTTTTTCCATAACATTTTACAGAAAAATTTGAATGAACTTTTTGGCCAACCTAATATCTGTATAACCACTATACAGACATTTTGGTATGGTTTCTGTCTGTAAATAAAAATGGCAAGTAGTGTGCCTTGCTAATTTTCTAAGTTTCCCCAGACTTTAATCCCACAGGAAAGGGTCTTTAAGCAGGAGGAGGTATAGTGGGTCCCTTCCTTAGTTTAAGGTGTATTACTCTGCTTAGACTGAGATAACAAAATACCATAGACTGTGTGGCTTAAACAACAGAAATTTATTTTTGGCAGTTCTGGAGGCTACAAGTCTAAGACCAAGATCTGTTAGGGTTATGCTTCTGGTGAAAGCTCTTTCTCGCTTGCAATGGCTTCTCGCATGGTCTTTCTGTGAATGTGCTCAGGAAGAGCAAGTTGGAGCTCTCTAGTGTCTCTTCGTACAAGGACACTAATCCTATGGGTGAGGGCCCCACTCTTATTCTTACGCCATCGTTTAAGCTTGACTACTTACTTACTGGCCCTAACTCCAAATGCAGTCACATTGTGAGTTCGGGCTTCAACATAAAAATTTAAGGGTAGATACTTACCTGTATGGCATAGTATATGTTTTTTAACCAAATTATTTGCTTTTTTCATATTTCTGTGAGTAGTCTTTCTCCCTTTGAAGTCTTAGACCCCTAGCTCCTTCTCCTTAACTCAGGATGGCATATAAACCTCAATTGTCAGGACCATCAAAAAGCCTCATATCTTTGAAAATCTTGTACACTTGAAATTAATTTTTTCTCCTGTTAATCTGTCTTATATAAGTTTAATTATTAGACCAACCAAAGAACTTAGAAGGGAAGAATGGAAAATTTTTCTGCCCTACAGTGTATATCATTGCATGTGTGTGTAGTTGAAATGGCAACCCACTCCACTATTCTTGCCTAGAGAATCCCGTGGACAGAGGAGCCTGGTGGGCTGCTGTCCATAGGGTCGCAAGGAGTCAGACACAACTGAAGCAACTTAGCATGCATGTATGCATTGGAGAAGGAAACGGCAACCCACTCCAGTATTCTTGCCTGGAGAATCCCAGGGACAGAGGAGCCTGGCGGGCTGCCGTCTATGGGGTCACACAGTTGACTGAAGTGACTTAGCAGCAGCAGCAGGAGTGTGTAGTTGAATTAATTTCACTAAAATTTTGAGTTTTGTATTGATGCTCATGAGGTATATTGATCTTTAGTTTCCTTTGATGTCGGTGCTAAGGTAATCTGTCTCACAGAATGAACTGAGATCTATTCCCTGCTCTTCAGTTTTCTGTAAAAGTTTGTGTGTAGTAACAGTATCTTTTCTTTAAAAAATTGGCAGAAACCAATCATGAAGCCATGTGTTCTTGGAGTTATCTTGGAGGAAGTTTTTAAATTAAAAATTCAATTATTTTGGTAGAATATATAGGGATATCCAGTTTATCTGTTTCTTCTTGAAAGCTTTGGTAGTTTATGTGCAAGGAATTTTTCCATTTTATCTAAACTTTTGAATTAACTGGTATAAAACTGTTCACACAATTTCCTTTCTATTTTAGTAACTGTAGAATTTGTAGTGATTTCCCTCTCTCTGTCCTGATATTGTTAACTTGTGTTTTTCCTCCTGTTTTCCTTGTTAATATGGCTGAAGCTTTACCAATTTAATTGCTCTTCTCAAAGAATAAAGTTTTGGTTCCATTCATTTTCTTTTTTTTCCTTCTGTTTATTTCTGCTGATTTTAATTATTCTTTTCTCTGCTGACTTTGGCAGTACTTTACTCTTTTATTTTCTCTAGGTGGAAACTAAAGTAATCTTAATTAATTGCCACTCTGTCCTTCCAAATTTTCAAGACAAAAATTTAAATCCTCCTTGGCACTTTTAAAAAAAATATTTTATGCCTTTTGTCTATCTAACACACTAGGAAAATTCTGTTGTCTACATGTATAACATAATCCAGGACTTTTTACTCATTTCCAACACTCATTTACTCATTTCCAACATTCATTTACTCATTTCATGGTCCAATTCACTGTTTTTCTCGCCTGGGTTATTTCAACAGTTTCTAATTTATCTCCCTTCTTCTATCCCTGTCCCTATATAATCTATTTACAATATACAGCTAGAGTGATTCTTAAAAAAATAAGTAATTCAGGTCATGTCACACACCTAAAGACCTCCCAATGTCTTCTGACCCTTCCTTAAGCCAAAGCCCTCACTATGACCTACAGAGCCCTGGATGATGTGGCTCTCTGTTCACTCTCCAACCTGATTACTTACAAGACCCCTATCTCGTTTTTATTTTTTGAATTTAGTTTTATTTTTCCAGCTTTATTGAGATATAATCGACATATAGAATTGTGTAAGTTTAAGGTGTACATGTTGCCTTGATACACTTATTCATTTGGCCATAAAGTTCCTTCAAGTTTTCCATAAGATGATACAGAAAAAATTGAACGAACTTTTTAGTCAACCCAATAAATATTGCAAAATGATGACGACCACAGCATTAGGATTCCTTTCTCTTAATCTGCCTTGCACAGGCTAATCTTTTCACTATTCTTTAAACATGGCAGACATATTTCCTCTGCATATGTCTTTTGCACTATTTCCTCTGACTAGAAAAATCTTTCCCCAAATATGCATGTGGCAATAGTTATTTCTTTCAAATCTTTGTTCAGTTGACCCTTTTCAACTATATTTTAAAATATGTATTCCCCTCCCTTACATATGATTTCTCACCCTTGAAAGTCCTTCTTAACCATGCCTCATTCTGTTTTGTTCCATAAAACTTACTGCCTTCTACATACAACTTTTCTTATGTTCATTTTTTTTTTATTTCCCCTCTAGAATGTTAGCCCCATGTGTGTAGATTCTTTTTTCTATATTCTATATTTCTAATATATTATTAATACTAGTGCCCTAAATAAGTCAAGTTCAAAAAAATAGTTGCTAATAAATTAATTAAAACTGTTAAGTGTCTGTGTAACACTCGACATTGTGAACAAAGCTCTTCTCCCACTTCAGTTGCACTGCTGACACTAGCATTCTTCCTCTGTGAGCTGCCTTTGGGACTCTGGCCCTGCTTTGCCCACATGGAAGAAACAGCTGAAAGGACCCTTAGCCAATGCAAATACAGGAGTATGAATATGAAAGCCCAGTTTTCCTCCTCAGTTCAGTCGCTCAGTCGTGTCCGACTCTTGGCGACCCCATGAATCGCAGCACACCAGGCCTCCCTGTCCATCACAAACTCCCAGAGTTTACTCAAACACATGTCCATCGAGTCGGTGATGCCATCCAGCCATCTCATCCTCTGTCGTCCCCTTCTCCTCCTGCCCCCAATCCCTCCCAGCATCAGGGTCTTTTCCAATGAGTCAACTCTTCACATGAGGTGGCCAAAGTACTGGAGTTTCAGCTTCAGCATCAGTCCTTCCAATGAACACCCAGGACTGACCTCCTTTAGGATGGACTGGTTAGATCTCCTTGCAGTCCAAGGGACTCTCAAGAGTCTTCTCCAACACCATAGTTCAAAAGCATCAGTTCTTCAGCACTCAGCTTTCTTCACAGTCCAGCTCTCACATCCATACATGACCACTGGAAAAACCATAGCCTTGACTAGACGGACCTTTGTTGGCAAAGTAATATCTCTGCTTTATAATATGCTATTTAGGTTGGTCATAACTTTCCTTCCAAGGAGTAAGCGTCTTTTAATTTCATGGCTGCAATCACCATCTGCAGTGGTTTTGGAACGCAAGAAAATAAAGTCTGACACTGTTTCCACTGTCTTCCCATCTACTTCCATGAAGTGATGGGATCAGATGCCATGATCTTAGTTTTCTGAATGTTGAGCGTTAAGCCAACTTTTTCACTCTCCTCTTTCACTTTCATCAAGAGGCTCTTTAGTTCCTCTTCACTTTCTGCCATAAGGGTGGTGTCCTCTGCATATCTGAGGTTATTGATATTTCTCCCGACAATCTTGATTCCAGCTTGTGCTCCCTCCAGCCCAGCCTCTTCCTCAGGCCACTACAAACTTTGAGGCATAATTTATACTGCAGAGTCGCCCTGTGTCATCAGGCTGCCGTGTCCATGGTAGGGCTTCGTCTGATTCTGCAGTCGTGCTTGGATTCTTTCTCTTCTCTATTCTTCCTCTTATTTCTCCATAGTTCTTAGGGCACTTTCTTAAAAAGCCACTTACACATGAATTCTTACTTCAGAGGGTGTTTCTCAAGCTTTGACCCAAGATATTCTATCTACTTGGAACATACTTCTGGAATAATTGTTGGAACCCACTCCAGTATTTTTGCCTAGAAAATCCCATGGACGGAGGAGCTTGGTGCAGGCTACTGTCCATGGGGTCGCAAAGAGTCCAGCACGACTGAACGACTTCCCTTTCCCTTTCTTAGTGCCTATTAGGAGCTAAGTGAGTATTTGTCTACTATTTAGACATTTCCTAGAAGTACTGGGATAGAATAATTGTTGGGTAAGGTATAATCTACATTTTTAAAGTTCTTTGTCCAACACTGAAGTTTTAGCCTCAAGGAGAGGAGATAAAAAGAATTATATGATGCCTATTTTATTTGGTTGACAAAAGTGTAATGAATATGCTACCTAATAACTGAATAGTACTGGTGGCTCAGATGGTAAAGAATCCGCCTGCGATGTGGGGGATGTGGGTTCGATCCCTGGGTTGGGAAAATCCCCTGGAGAAGTTAATGACTACCCATCCCAGTATTCTGGCCTCGAGAATCCCATGGATAGAGGAGATTGGCAGGCTACAGTCCACGCAGTCACAAAGAGTCAAACATTACAGAGCGACTTCTTCACAGAAACCCAAGAGCTTCAAAACCTTCAGAAAAATAAGATTTCCTGACTTTTGAGACCTGAGGATTTTTCTGTAAATGTTTCTCTAATTTCTCATTCAACAAATAATGTTTTAATACACCCATTTTCTGGGTTTTGTTTGTGGGGATCTTTGCAGCTTAATTTCCAGGAGAAGGGAATGGCAACCCACTCCAGTGTTCTTGCCTGGAGATTCCCATGTACTGAGGAGCCTGGTAGGTTATAGTCCATGGGGTCACAATGAGTCGGCCATGACTAAGTGACATACTTTGCAGCTTAATTATGAAAATGAAGTATACACATATCGGTATTCTTAGGCAGAAGATTAACCTTATGATGGCCTAGCTCTAAGAAAATGAAGTATACACATATCAGTATACTTATGCAAAAGTTTAACCTTATGATGGCCTAGCTCTGAGAGAGGGACAAGATCAATATTACTGGGGATGTGACCCATCTCTTCAAGTACCTGGAGGGAACACTAGCCAAAGGATGAATAGAGAAGAAACATTTGTTCTTAGGCTAAATGGTTTACCATGAAAGAAGTAAAGAAATATATATATATATGAA
Organism: Dama dama; assembly: GCF_033118175.1. Classification (NCBI taxonomy): domain Eukaryota; kingdom Metazoa; phylum Chordata; class Mammalia; order Artiodactyla; family Cervidae; genus Dama; species Dama dama. The sequence continues at coordinate 72,115,312 of NC_083691.1, forward strand.
TTACAATTTTCCCTCTTTGGAGACTAGAAGGAAAAAAAATATTACTGCTTTTCCCTGAATAACCACTCTCTGAATGATATCCCATTTTTAATTATTTGAGCACCTATGTAGCTACAATTATCCTTATGCAGGTGAGTGATATGATGGGGTGGAGGGAATGCTATAATGCTACCTTGTTCTGAATAGGGTGCTTACAACATTTTTTATAACTGACTTCTTGACACATACCATCTGAGAATACACCTGAATAGCTGTTAAATGGAGCAAACAAGCACCTGGGCTGCATTAATAAGAATGTTCTCGTCATTAAAAAAAATGGTTGCAGAATTACTCTTGTACTTACTTTCCAAAACCAAATCTACTTACTGTTCACTATGTATTAAGGAAAATTATTTGTCTACAATTAAAGTAAGAAGGCTTTTCTCTTTGTTCATGCTTTAAATATCTCTGTTTGTTCTTCAGAAGGAACCAGAGCCTTGAACGCTCAGAGAACATAAAATATTTCTGTGTAATCTTCTTTGATTAGAACTGTTCAGTTAATATAAAAAGGCAATTGAGAAATATTTAACTAAAACTACCAAAATATTCAGCCATATATTTAAAAATTCTAACTATTAATTCAACTCATTAATCTCCATTAAAATTCTAGTGCTTTAAATTAATTTACCCAAGGCTATAATACATAAAGCAAATGTCTAATGGTGTTTGCTTCCATAACAGTTCAACAATGCATGTTTGGTTTACTCCTCAATCTCTGTCTCTTTTTGTCTGTCACTCTTTTTTTCTCTTGGCCATTAACTGTGTGACCTTGGCAGGTTATTTAATCTCTTTGTCCCTCAGCTATCTCAGCTTCATAGCGGAAAATATAATAGTAAAACTGCTATGAGGATTTTACTCTATTTTAGGATCTACAGTGATCAAACTCTCAACTTCAATCTCTAAATTACTTTGAATGGGGTAGATTATCTCTACACAGACCTTGGAAGCCAATGACCAAGGGAGGCCAAGAGAAAGACAGAAAGCAGCATCCACATTTCCTCTGGAAACTCCTAAAGGAATCTTACTATTTTGAGATCTCTTATAACGTTTCACTCATGATCAGTCTTCAGTGGCTCTCCATTTCCTGTAAATCCAATTTACAGCCTGATATTTAAGGATGTTATTAATATTGTCTCCACATATCTTTCAGCCTTGCTTACCATCACTGTGGTAAGTGATGCTTCATCACTGTGCTTCATCCCAATGGACTACTTAGTGCATTTTAAATTTTTCCAACTTTACATCAGTTTTCTGGAATGTTCTTCTTGAGCCTCATTGGTAAAATCATACTCATATTTCAAAACATATCATAGAGTCTCTCTTCATAGGGGCAGAAAGACTTTTTCAAATATTTGCACATATCCATACTCATTTCCGATCCTCCACCACCTGGCAGACACAAATGAATGGTTTATGATCTCTTTATCAACTGAACTTCATAGCAGTTAACTTGTCTCTATAATGGTAACTATTTGTGCTTACATCTTTGCCAATATAATCATTTATCAAATTACCAACATCCGTTGAATCATAGAAAAAGCGAGAGAATTCCAGAAGAACATCTACTTCTGCTTCATTGACTACACTTAAACCTTTGACTGTGTGGATCACAACAAACTGTGGAAAATTCTCAAAGAGATGGGAATGCCAGACCACTTTACCTGCCTCCTGAGAAACCTGTATGCAGGTCAAGAAACATCAGTTAGAACTGGACATGGAACAATGAACTGGCTCCAAATTGGGAAAGGAGTATGTCAAGGCTGTATGTTGCTACCCTGCTTATTTAACTTATATGCAGAATACATCATGCGAAATGCTGGGCTAAGTGAAACACAAACTGTAATCAAGATTGCCAGGAGAAATAGGTCACTTCAGGGACTCTTGAGAGTCCCCTGGACTGCAAACCAGTCAATCCTAAAGGAGACCAATCCTGAATATTCATTGGAAGGACTGATGCTGAAGCTAAAGCTCCAAAACTTTGGCCAACTGATGAAAAGAGCTGACTCATTAGAAAAGACCCTGATACTGGGAAAGATTGAAGGCAGGAGGAAGGGGATGACAGAGGATGAGATGGTAGGATGGCATCACCAACTCAATGGACATGAGTTTGAACAAGCTCTGGGAGATGGTGAAGGACAGGGAAGACTGGCGTGCTGCAGTCCACGAGGTCACAAAGAGTCGGACACGACTGAATGACTGAACAATAACAATAGTCATTTATATTCTTGTCTTCTCTATTCAGTTTAAAATTATTTTAAACAGAAATAATGATAACTGTTACCTTGGAAATGTCTACTACAGTGCCCTGTTATTAGTAAGGCCATAATACATATTAGAAAATCAAAATGAATTGAGCAATCCTTCTCACAGTACAGAGTCTTACATTGCACACATCCACCTTTCATCAATAATCTACCAACTCTGTAAACTGAAAACTTAGTCTGAATCCTCCTCTCCTTCCTCTCTGCTCAAGAACTTAGCATCAAGGGCCTATCTGCAGTATAAATTGCCAGAAGGCGAGAAAGACTTTGATTACAGTTGTCGCTTTTTCTCTTTATTGGCCTCTACAGGATTTGTTTCTTTTTTAAGGCATTCTCCCAGTAGTCACATACCCAGCTAATGTTTACACTTATAATTATTCATGTCATTAGCAAATTTTTTTCACTGCTTATTAGAATACACTAAAATGTTATACTAAAATAGGACAACAAAACCAATAATACATCACATACAATCTACTCTGACAATCTGATAAGAGCAGAGGGGATTTAACTTCAAAGGGAAAAAGACAGCTGAAGTTAAGACAATTCTACCAGGTTATCATGTTGCCTTTAGTAATTTATTTGAAGAGAATGAGTGCTGGCTGGGTAACTGATGCTATGGAAAATGAAATGAGGATTAATCATGGAAGGATGTCACAGTGCTGGAGAAAGGAGAAACTAAGAGGTAACTGACATTTTTTCAAAGGGGCCTCAGATTAACTATGCCCACAGGGAATTTGTGGAATTGTAACCAGGACTTAACAGTAATAATAACATATTTTTGAAAAGAATATTTTATCATCCTTGCTATCTGGAATTCATAAGTTGTATGCTTCTGGACTCTAAAAACTACGGCCCCTCAAGGGAGAAATAACTCTATTATTTTTTTTAGATGTTCATGAAGTCTTTCAGCAGTGTAAAGAGGTGACTTGATTTATTCATCAGTTCTAGATACATTTAAAGAGAATCTTCTGTATGCCTGGCTCTCTTTTAGGGGCTGGGGCATACAACAGTAAATAAAATAGATAAACAAAACAGATAAAACTCCTTCCTTGCATGAATTTCCTTCCTAATGATAGGAGACAGATAAAAAAACAATATAAATAAAATATGCAACATGTTAGATAATAATGGATACTGTGTAAGAAAAAAAAGTAAGGACAGATTTCACAGAGAGTATGACAGTTAAGCAGATACCCGAGGAAGGGCTTAGGAGAAACATCATTGTATAACTAGAAGAAGAGAATTTCAGGCAGAAACAGTGCAGAGGATTTGAGGAATGAGTGCAACTGGTTTGTACAAGGAAAAGCATGGAAGCCATTCTAACTGGAACAGGATGAGTGGAGAGTGAGGGTAGTGGAGATGAGGCCAGATCACAGAATGTCTTGTAGGTCATTGCTAGGGCATTAGCTTTTGTCTGACTGGCATGGGAAGTAAAGAAAAGTTTCAGTAAAGGAGTGACACAACATGATTTATATTTTAACAGAATCACCATCTGTTTTGTTGAAAACAGACAGCAGGAGGGCAAGGAAAGAAACAACAGGACTGATTAGAAGGTTATTGTAGTGATCCAGGCGAGAGAGACGGAGGCTTGCACCAGCTATGTAATGGTGAGAGAGCTGAGAAGTGGTTGGAATCAGCGTCTGTTGATGGATCTGACAGGCAGATATAAAAAAGAATTCGAGGGTGGTTTCAGATGTTCAGTTTGGCAATTAGTAATGTCGGTAAACAGAGCTTGTATTTACTGGGACAAGGAACACAGGTAGATGTGAGAGTAAAATAGGTTTGAGAGAAAGAACTGCATAAGGTAGGAATGTTTGGGGTTTGTACAGAAGACTGCAAGTAGGTTAGCTTCCATTAAGTATGGTGGGTGTGAATGGAGACAGTGGTAAATACGGTTGGACAGGTAGCCTGGGACTATATTGCATAGACAGTGGGGTTGTGTTGGTACTGGACGAGGTTCTTGGGAGTCCTTTATAGTTTCCTAAAAGCAGGACTGCTTTTCTTCAATATGAGAGTTGCACAGGTGGCTTATCTCCTGAAACCTCCAAAGTCACACTTCAGGCTGCAGCTGGATTAATGGCCCCTGTTCAGAGACCCTATGGGGTCTGTCTGCATTGCATTACTGCCCTGGGGCCACTCCTCTATGAAGCCTGGGAGTTCCAGGGTAGCTTCCTAGCTCTCTCTTCCCTCTTGTTGCTCAGAGAAAAGAAGAAATATCCCACATTTCAATGTTAATCACTGCAGTGAGACAACTAACAGCAAAACCCAAACAGAAAAAAACCCAAATAAAGTCAAAGACACCTTACAAAGCTCTTCTAGGTATACTCTTGTCTTTCAGTTTTGACTTCCTTCTGAGATAACAGGAAGTGATTTGCTGAGACAGTTCACTTTACTTATCCCCCAGTCTCCATATCAACTTGAGATGTTTGGGGATAACTCCATGAGGTACTGCCATTTTTATTGACAGTAAGAATAACAATCCAACTTAATAAACTGTTTTCCCAAGTAAGAGAAGTGTGTGACAAGACATAGAAGCAAGTACCACATACAGCTGGCTAACTGGTGAAGCCAGATTTCAGGGTCAGAAGCCCCTCCCAGAGTTAAACCAGATGCTTCGATAATGTGGATAGGATTCAGATGCAACCCTCTTATTGTTCTAGGCCACTGCATTGACCAGACTCACAGAGTGTTCCTTTAAACACAATTACAGCTAGTTAAAGTTTAACCACAAGTGAGTAGAAATCCATGAGTTCTAAAAAACACATTCAAGTAGATAGAATAGTATAAAAACTCATCCAAGTAGTAGAATAGTATAAAGCTTGTTGCATTCAAAAGCAATTAAATGTACCAAAACTTAAAGTCAAGGCAATGAAAGGTAATAGTCTTGGAACTGAAGCACCACTATTGTTGGGGGGAATAAAAATTGTTTACTTTTACTTATCATTCTGAGTCTGTCTCTGCTATTGACTTAATGTGTGACTGTAGTCCAGGCATTTCACCTCCCTCTGTCTCATCATCTTTTGAGCAAGAATAATAGCATCAAGTTTCCTTTTAAGCATGTTAGGAGGAACGGATGCTTATTACAAAGAACACTTATTTTCTGAAGCACTGTTTACATGAATATGTTCATGAATATTTTTGAAGAAACACTCTGCATTATAAGCATTTAGCTTTGGCCTTGAAGGAATCTCTTGGGTTGCCTGTAGTTCAGAAGCTGAATCTGACTTAAGCACATCACCTAGGCTTTTATTGTTTGTTCACTTTTGATGTTTTAACTGTGCCAAATACTCATGCGGTGAAATCATTTTCAAATAATCATATGGTGAATAATCATGTTTGCTGATAAAAAAATGTACAGGATCAAATCTTGAGAGGATCTAGGTTTCACTCAGTTACAAACCATTGTTTTACAAACCCTTAGAAAAGAAGAGATCCAATATGATCTCCCCAGTTTTCTCAACAGAGAAGTCTGCACTTCTTCCTGTTATTATTCCATGCCTTTCCTGAAACAATAACAGCTAAATGAAATAGCAATACCTACAGTTTAATGAGCACTTACAATGCACCAGGAAGATCCTCTGGAGGAGGGCATGGCAACCCACTCCAGTATTCTCGCCTGGAGAATTCCATGGACAGAGGAGCCTGGTGGACTATAGTCCATGGGGCTGCAAAGAGCTGGACAGGACCAAGGTAACACTTTCACGTTCACTTACTATACACCAGTGCTTTGATGTATTACATTGAAAAAGAACTATCATTTTTCCTATTTTAGAGCTGAGGAAACTGAGACACAAAGAGATTAAGTAACCTACCGGAGGTCACAGAGCTAGCAAAGGGCAAAGATAAAGAGGGGCAGAGAGATGAAAGACAATACAAAATTGCTTAGTACACAGAAGATGGTTAATGAATGCTTGCCCCTTTCTCTCCTACCCTCATCCCTTTCAATGCATATATGAATTTATTTAGTAGTTACTACTTATTAACTCATCCATCTATTCATCTATTTATTTTTGGCCCAGCATCTTCTGAGCTCGACCATATGACCAGAATTGTGCTCAGACCATAAGAGGCTTTATATCACTGGATCTACTTCACAACAATTCTTTAAGAAGAATCTTACATCTGTCTCCATTTTATGGATGCAGAAATTTGGCTTAATGATGTTAAGTTAGTTTTTCAAGGTTGTAAAGCTAGAAAGTTGTGGCTTTCCCTGTTATCATTTTATATTTGTGGAGGGCAATTAGCACTCTTCTTTCTTTCCCAAGGCATTGTCAAATTTGTTACAGTGGACCAACATTACAAAGATTGCAAATTCCTCATGGAATAGAATCATGTCATGCATGATTCTATGCACCTATAGTATATCATGTGTGCCTAGGGTTGATGCATTATAAATTCTTACTAATTGAGTTTGCAGAGTAAATATTATTTCTATTACATAATCGAGGACATCAATGTTATAAAATGTTTAAATAATTTCCTTAACATCTACAGGGTTAATATAATGTACCACTCAAACCATGACATTTCTAGAAGTGAAAAGCTGTCCCTATGCATGAGGGGACACTAGCCTACCCTGGGGCTGTGTGGACTGACCCAGATTACTGTTACCCTATTAACATTACACAACTGATTGCTTGTCTGATGTTAACTGAAGAGTTTCCAGAGCCTCAACATTTTGTACAGGAAGAAATAGTGGAAAATGTTATTTCAACACCTTACCATTCCCTTCTCAACAGCACAAAATCTCTCACTTTTTCTCCTGGCAGAATCAGGGATGGGGAGTGTTAAGCTCTTAGAAACTTCTCAAATCTTTGTAACTTAACATTTAGTAACAACTGATGCAGACATATCAGCCAAGTAATTTCTACAGGTTTAAGTGAAAGAGTGAATGGAAATCTGCAGCCTATCTAAGGTTTCTAAAACATCAAGCATTTAATAAATAGATCTTGCTTTTATACTGCCGCTGCTAAATCACTTCAGTCGTGTCCGACCCTGTGCGACCCCATAGACGGCAGCCCACCAGGCTCCCCCGTCCCTGGGATTCTCAAGGCAAGAACACTGAAGTGGGTTGCCATTTCCTTCTCCAGTGTGTGGAAGTGAAAACTGAAAGTGAAGTCGCTCAGTCATGTCCAACTAGTAGTGACCCCACGGACAGCAGCCTACCAGGCTCCTCTGTTCATGGGATTTTCCAGGCAAGAGTACTGGAGTGGGCTGCCATTGCCTTCTCCTTGCCTTTATACAAACCATTTCAATTTCTAAGCCTTCATTTTTATATTCTGTACATACACCCCCATATAGCATATGTGTGTGTGTGTGTAATATAATTCTGAGTGTGCATATGTAGTGGCTACAAATCAAGATTGAATCATTTCTAAACTGTAATATTTCTTCAGTTCTTCTTTAAAATATAGACATATTGAATAACAGGCAAACAAAGGTCACCCAGCACACACAGGATCACTTTTCACTTTGAAAAAATTAAAAAAACAAGAGATTGTGCAAAACCGTCCCGAATATTAGTTATGTCAAAATGACCTTATAACATGTAGAAAACAGAACTAATTGGGAGCTTAACAGCAGCTAATGACTGGTACAGGTTCCATTCAATGAGAAATGTTCCCGGTATTCTTGCTTTAGAAACTGCTGCAGGCATAGCTTATTAAGGAGCTAAGACCCTGACTAGATAAGCACTACCTTCCCTGGTAGCTCAGCTGGTAAAGAATCCACCTGCAATGCAGGAGACTTCAGTTCAATTCCTGGGTTGGGAAGATCCCCTTGAGAAGGGATAGGCTACCCACTCCAGTATTCTTGGGCTTCCCTTGTGGCTCAGATGGTAAAGAATACACCTGTAATATGGGAGATCTGGCTTCGATCCCTGGGTTGGGAAGATCCCCTGGAGAAGGAAATAGCTACCAAATCCAGTATTCTGGCCTGGAGAATTCCATGAACTGTATAGTCCATGGGGTCACAAAGAGTCAGACACAACTGAGTGACTTTCACTTTCAGGTAAGCACTAAAAACTCAACCCTTGCTTGATGAAATTGCATCATGAAATTATTTTCATGTAGCTGCAGGAAAATCCAGTAAATCTAAAAATTTGGGGGAGATGATGCATGGAAGTTGGCACAGTAAACATCTAGAGAATTTAAGCTACATAATTTGCAATGAATGGTGTCCACTGGATATCTGAAAAGACTGCAGAACTCAGAACGAGTCATCTAGTTGGTGTGAGCAAGAATAGTACCTGTTTGTACTTTGTGTTTGATAGCTGAGTTGCATTTAGGGAAAGATTTATAAAGTTCTTCAGTGTGTGCTCAACTAGAATTTGTGCACAGAGTGTTTCTTAAAGGTTTCAATGCCACTGAACCCCCAAACACACACACATATACACATGAACACCCCTGCACATGTGTGCTCACAAACACAGGCACACAGGTGCACCTTGCATATCTTTGGTAATATTTCCCCATTAAAAAAGATCTTAGCAGTAATCTCAGAGACAGAAAGGAAAATATTTTAATGTGGGATCTTTGTTTATGGCTGATTTTAATGTTATCCATGCTTTTCTGTCTCGATAGAATAATAGGTTAGCCATGGGAAAGGCTTATGAAGCTGAATGGTCGTGTAATGTAAAGTTTACACCTTTTAAATTCTGCTTCTACAAAACAGTGGCCTTTTCTTCATGAAATTTGTTAGAAAATGAGCTAAAAACAAGATACCCCCTTTGGAAGAACTGATCAGTGAATGCCACTCTTCAAGAGAGTTTTCCAAAAGCATTTGTGTGTATTACTACTGCGTTGGAGTGGCCTAATTCAAATGCTTAATACCTGAGGTGAAACTTGCCCTCTGTAGTCAGAACTGGTTTCAGGTGTTTTCACTCTAAATCTTCAGAAAAATCCTTTCCAAAAATCTCATTTGAAAGAATATTGCTTACTACACCATGAAAATACAGAAGTTCCTTTATCAAACAGCTGCATGGGAGACTCATCTGATCCATGATCTTTTATTCTCAAGCTCAGACTAAAATAGATATAGCCACCTGACCATAGGACGAGAAAATGAGCTTTCATGGTTCATGGTTGGTATTTTGAATGTTCCATTCCTTATTCCCAAGCCAACACCCTCCCCAACAAAAATAACAACACCAACAAAAACTCTACCTGCTATGTAAACAACTTGCTCTTTTTAACCAGAAGATGGTCAAATCTATGGACTCTTATCCATTGAATGTCCAGCATATGCATGACTAAATCAACAATAAGCAGACTAAACCAATGATTAAGGAGTAAACAGTTCAGAGATACCAAAAAAAAAGAGAAAAATTTTGGAAACATTAATATTTTAGATTTCAAAAGAAATTATCACAGGAAATTTCAAAAGTGTTTAAAATTTTCTTGGGTTTATTTTACAGTTTAGTATTTTAAATATCAGAGACTTTGTTCCATAAATTTCTCAGGGTTTAGATGCACTTAATTTTTCAGTATGATTCTATTATACCTCACAGTGAACTCTGTAGGTCCTTTTTGCAATTACACATAAATATCAAATTTAACACAAATATCTACTCTAAGCTCAGTATCTTCTGCTTCAATCCATCACCTTATGAGTCTCTGACTCCAATTTCTGCTATCTCCTGCCTCCTTGACTCACCCCAAACACATCATACATCCTTCACAGGCTTTATCACATTATATATGCTTAAGTGAATATGATTTTTCTCTGCAAGAGTCCCCTTTAATATCATATTTAAAAATTCCAAAAGTTATCCCCTATTTTTTTTTCATTTATTTTTATTAGTTGGAGGCTAATTACTTTACAATATTGTAGTGGTTTTTGTCATACATTGACATGAATCAGCCATGGATTTACATGTATTCCCCATCCTGATCCCCGCTCCCACCTCCCTCTCCACCCAATTCCTCTGGGTCTTCTGGGAGTTATCCCCTATTTAAAACCACCTAACTGATCGGATAAAACACAACTTGGCTGCATCCACTCTGCTGTGATATGGTCAGAGCTATTTCAAACCCATACTAATTATGAATAATTAAATAAACAGTGTGAGTGACAGGTATTATAATATGTGCATAAATAGTGTGGTGTGGGAGCTCAGAGAAAGGAGCATTTATCAGTAAGGACTCTTGATGTAAGAGAGAAACTGACTCCAGCTTGATTTACGGGGAAAACTATTAAAGAGAGTAAGAAAAGGTGAAGGAGCTGGATAACTAGGCTTGAAAACTGGACAGGAATTGGGCAAGCAAAGACCATGATGTGGAGCAAAATCTAACCTGCTGGCCATTGCATTCCTTCTGATCAATCTGTGAATTTGCTCCTTTGCATCATTCACTCAAAATTCAAAGTGCTGACAGCAGAGTACTTGAGTACTGGGAGCTTGGTCAATTTTAGATCACATACTTGTCCTGGGGTTTCAGGGCATGGGGACAAAAAGAATCTGGCCTGGTAATCTCAGGATTTAACACTGGGAGCCAACAGTGACAAGTGGGAACTGCAAATCCCTCTTTCCCAAATACTGTGCACACTGCCGAATTAGAGCATGCTGCTAATAGAAAGGGTGGTGGGTTGGACAGGGACCAACTAAAGAGTTAACAAGTGTCTCTTTCAGTTCAGTTCAGTCACTCAGTCGTTTCGGACTCTTTATCACCCCATGGACTGAAACACGCAGGCTTTCTGTTCATCACCAACTCCTGGAGTTTACTCAAACTCACGTCCATTGAGTTGGTGATGCCATCCAACCATCTCATCCTCTGTCAGCCCCTTCTCCTCCTGCCTTCAATCTTTCCCAGCATCAGGGTCTTTTCCAATGAGTCAGCTCTTCACATCAGGTGGCCACAGTATTGGAGTTTCAGCTTCAGCATCAGCCCTTCCATTGAATATTCAGGACTGATTTCCTTCAGGATCGATTGGTTTGATCTCCTTGCAGTCCAAGGGACTCTCCAGAGTCTTCTCCAACACCACAGTTCAAAAGCACCAATTCTCTGGTGCTCAGCTTTCTTTATAGTCCAACTCACATCCATACATGACAACTGGAAAAGCCATAGCTTTGACTATGTCTGCTTACTGAATCTAAGTCAGTGTCCTTGGTTAGAGAAAAGACCTAAAAGGAATGTGGTCCTGAAGAAGTATCATTTAAACTGAAAGACAAGTTAGAATTTGTAAACTGAAGGAAATTAAGAATGAAGAATTTTTTTAAAAAAATTGAAGTATTGTTGATTCACAATGTTGTATTTCTGGTATACAGCAAAGTCATTCAGTTTATACATACACACATATATGCACATACATGTACATGTATGTGTATATATAAACACACACATACCTTTTCATGTTCTTTTCCATTATGGTTTATTACAAAGTACTGAATATAGTGCTCTGTGCTATAGAGTAGGTCCTTGTTGTTTGTTTATTTTATATATAATATTTGTATCTCCTAATCCCAAACTTCTAACTTATCCCTCCCTCCTGCCTTTCCCCTTTGGTAACCGTATGTTCATTTTCTATGTTTGTGAGTCTGTTTCTATTTTATAAATAAGTTCATTTGTGTTATATTTTAGATTTCATACAGAAGTGATATCATATGGTATTGTCTTTCTCTGACTTTCTTCACTTAGTATGATAATATCTAGGTCCACCCAGGTTGCTGCAAGTGGCATTACTGAAAATGAATATTTTTAGTGGAAAATGCACTATATGTGCAGAGACAGAGAAAGCCCAGTGTTTTCAAAAATAGGAATATATTTGCTATGATGAGATTTTAGCCTGTAGGTGGAATAGTTAAAGGACATGAAATTGGAGAAATAAGTTAGATCACAGAGATAAAATTTTAAATGTATTATTTTGGCAATGTGAAGTCCACAAAGTATTTCAAACGAGGGCTTGCCAAGATCAGATTTGTGTTATAGAAAGATTACTTAGGCTGCAGTGAAGAGAATGGAGTTTAGTGATTCTCTCAAATTTAACCTTGCTTCTTTAGGCTATGGGACAGATGTTAAAAATGACAACTTCATGTTCCTTTTACAGTTTATATTACCTCCAAATTCTTTGTTTCACTTACCAACTCACCTTTTTGATATGCAAACCTCTTGATATTATCATTCAAAAGAACTTACTCAGTATCAAATACCTTGTTTTGAGTATTGCATTTGTTTTCTACTGTTGCTATATGCAGTCACAGGCTTGTGGCTTAAAACAATACAGATTTATTATCTCATAGCTCTGTAGGTTACAGACTTGACAGGGATCTTACTGGGCTAAAATCAAAGTATAGGCTGAGGGTCTTACTGTGTTTCTTCCTGAGACTTGAGTGGAAAATCAATTGTTCCCTTGCTTTTTCTAGCACATAGAGACTGTCCACATCCTATAGCTCATGGTCTCCTTCTCCATCTTCAAATCTAGCAATCCCTGATTGAGTTCTCACATTGCATCATTCTGATTCTGCTTCTGCCATTGTATTTCCTCCTCTGACTTCTCTTTTCCACTTTAAAGGACCCTTCCGATTACTTTGGGTCTACCTGATCATCTAGGATAATCTATTTTAACATTAGCTAATTTGCTAATTTAAGTGCACCTGCAACCTTAGTTCCCTTTTGTCACCTAAAATGACATATTCACTGGTTCTGGGGATTAGCATGTGGCTGTCTTGGTGGGGCCACCACCACTATTTGCTGAGTGGCCTCACAGCCTTAGTCTTAGAACTGCCATGGGAGAGTCACAGGACCCTGACTCTGCTTTCCCCAGGGTGGAGCATTCAGGCTGTGGTATGTCCATGACGCTGGATGTAAATTCTTCAGCTCCCAGGTTTCTCTCTTTCCACATCACAGTCACTGACAATCCCTATTCCCAGCTCTCTTGAGGAGGTGCAGAATTCAACCATAAAGTCTTTCATAAATTACAAATGATCTACTGATCACCCTTCAAAAATAGCAGGGTCCTTTCCTAAGCATTCTCATTCAAGTCTCACACCAAAGCTTCACCCTAGCTTTTATTCTCCCTTGTCTTTTGCTATTTTTTTCAGATGATAAAACTAACGTTCAGAGAAGCTCAGGGTGCAGCTAATAAAGCTGACACTACTCCTCCAGCCCAGGTCTCCAGTCTTCACAGTGGAGTATCTGCCACGTTCCCACCATAACAGCTTGTCTATGGGCTGTGTCCCTGGGCTCACATATTAACATCGGTCCCGCACATAATTCCTACCTTTCGTGAAGGAGTCTCGTTATTTCCTATCCACGTGCTCCAGACCCTATCTGAGATTCTCCCACCGTTGGTAATTCTCTCCGTACTGCCAGAGACCCCACTGGTCTGTCCCCTCACCACCACCCCTGCCTCATGCCTGCTTTTGCAGCTGAAGGGGATTATTCTGGCTCCAGCCATGCTCTCTTCCTCGCTAGATGGGAGGGAGGAAGGGAAAGATGAAGGGACGGGAAGCAGCCCCTCTCAGAGACGTGGAAAGCTTTAGTGCCCTTCTCTCACAGATGCCTGCTGTTTTGCTTTTGTTAGAAATCACCACCAGCCTGGCGACACCAACCTGCAATCCACAGTCACAATCAGATCAGACTCTTATTTCCTGGGATTCTGAGAGGGACTGAGGCTTCAGAAAGTTATAAATATAACACTTTACACACTGAACTGGATGCCCGGGGAGAAACCCCCTGCAATTAGCAACAGGACCTTGTGCTGATTAGATACAAGGCTTTCAAAGAGCTCAGAGCCTGTGTTGTCTGGGCTTTACACCTATCCCCTACCATCCTGAAAGGGCTCTGATAGCACAGGAGACATTAGGTACAAGTAAGTCTTTTTTAATGATCCCACCTGAAAATGATATTTGTAAAGTATTTTAAAGTTTTCAGATTCGTTTAACTCATGTGATTTTATTCATTGCTCTCAGCATTCTGTGAAGTAGGCAAGACAATTGCAGGTATCCCTTTCACAGATGGAGATGCTGCCGCTGCTGCTGTTCAATCGCTAAGCTGTGTCTGACTCTTTGCGACCCCATGAACTGCAGCACACCAGGCTTCCCTGTCCTTCACATCTCCCAGAACTTGCTGAGAATCATGTCCATTGAATCGGTGATGCCATCCAACCATCTCATCCTTTCTCGCCCCCTTCTCCTCCTGCCTTCAGTCTTTCCCAGTGTCAGGGTCTTTTCCAGTGAGTCAGCTCTTCACATCAGGTGGCCAAATTATTGGAGCTTCAGCTTCAGCATCAGTCCTTCCAATGAACATTCAGGGTTGATTTCCTTTAGGATGGACTGGTTGGATCTCCTTGTAGTACAAGAGTCTCAAGAGTCTTCTGCACCACAGTTTGAAAACATGAATTCTTGAGCACTCAGCCTTCTTTATGGTTCAACTCTCACATCTGTACATGACTACTGGAAATGCTGAGGCCTGTCTTCACAGGGCTACTGAGTGGTGTAATCAAGACGAGAATTCAAGATCCAGGTTCCAATTCAATTCTCCTGTCCTATGCATTTTTGTTCTCAATTCTAGCTACTCACTTTTTTTTTTTTTACTGCCTTTTCCACCTCAGTAAAGGTGGCTTGAGGGAACAAAAATGACAATAGATGCCAAAGCAGAGAGCTGTCTTTTAAAATACAGCTTTCAATGACAACATTGTTACCTAACGTATATTTGCATTAGCCTGGGGCACTGTTCTCAGTGACATTTTTCCCTTTCCAATTATGGGTATAATCAATAAATATGTACTGTCAGCCAACTTTGAAACAGCCCTGTGCTAAGTGCTGGAAGAGTTTGCAAAAGAGACAGGGTCAGAGATAAGGTTACTGTTGTCATAGGACTTACACTGAGTGGAGAGAAAAAGTGGAATCCATGGAATGGTAGCGAAGCATTAATTTTTTAAAGAAATGCACACAGGATAAGTGCACAAAGAATGGAATGAGTAGAAATGGGGTCTGAACTGTGCATGAAGAATTTAAGTAAGGGGAACAGGGAATGCAGCTTTGGTTTAGTTTGTTACTTGTATTAAGTTGGGGGACACCCTTAATAAAGCTCTGGACGCGGAAACAGGTCTGCTAACAGCCATCGTGAGGTTCTGACAGCTTTCTGATTTTGACAGCCTTCATCCTTAGAGCCATCTTTTTGCCTCTGGATAGATGATGGGGCCTCAACCTGCTGCTGCTGCTGCTGCTAAGTCACTTCAGTCATGTCCGACTCTGTGCAACCCCATAGACGGCTGCCCACCAGGCTCCTCTGTCCACGGGATTCTCTAGGCAAGAATACTGGAGTGGTTTGCCATTTCCTTCTCCTACATCCTTGCAAAACTCAGCAGGCAGAGTCTGAAACCCTTCAGTTTTAACTGTGAGTCCATATGACCACAATCATCTATGAATGCTTTCCAGGATGCTCCCCATGCCCCTGTCCTCATCCTCACACATTTTTGAAGGTAATAAAGCTGCTGCTACATAACACAATGGCCAGGATTTCCCCAGAGTATAAGCAGGTGTTTTAAATATAAGCTTTGGTATATACATCTCATATAAAAACTCCTGGTGCACTCAAACTATGGTAAAAGCTTGTAATATGAGTCTCTATCAGTACTGCTTCTTCTAGACACATAGCGATATTATTGATCATGGCTCCCTCCTTGAAACTGGGGAGTGATGTTCTGGCCATGGGTTAGGCAGAAGTAACATGAGTGATATATGTCACTTTCAGATGAGAGCATTTAACTCTGATATAAGAGCCTCACAACTGGTGAAATCCATCTGACTCCCAAAATGAGGAGGACATGGAGCTGAACTCCCTCCTTAGGTGTGATTGACAGATGCTGTGAATGAGAAATTAACCTTTGTTGCTTAAATCACTAAAAATGTTGGCGTTGATGTATTCTGCAGCATAACCCAGCCAATTCTGAATACCTTATTTAAATTTTTTTTGAAAGAATGGGTGGAATAAATTCAGTCTACTTCAACCTAGTGTCTGATTCTCAGCAGTCCCTCTTTATTTTCCTTAAAAACTTCTAAGTTCTGTCTGTTCATGATGGCTTTGTATTGTTTCTGGGCCCCTATCCAGCTTGGTAGGCATTTTTCTGAAATGTTTCTTGTGGCAGAGAATTATCTTGTCAAAGAAGTTGGACTAAGCCCCGGGAAGCTCTGCGGTAAAGCAGAGGATCTAAATTACAGACCTCTGTGTATCGCCCATCGACTGCATGTTCTTCCATGTTTCTAGATCAGAGGGCCTGAGCTTTCCTTCTGCCTGCTTTCAGGAAGTACTAAGTACCTTCCCTGGCAGCGCAGAGGTAAAGAATCCAGCTGCCAATATAGGAGATGTGGGTTCGATCCCTGGGTCAGGAAGATCCTCTGGAGGAGGAAATGGCAACCCACTCCCAGTATTGTTACCTGGAAAATTCCATGGACAGAGGAGCCTGGTGGGCTACAGTCCTTGGATGGCAAAGAGTCAGATGCTCCTGAGCGACTCTATACACAGGTACCCTCTACCCCAAAATATAAAACCTTGCTTTGCCAGAATAGTCCTAAGAGGAAGTTAACCAAGGTACAAATCCATTTTGTCTAAATGGGTCAATATATGTAGGCTGGAGAATGGAAAACTTTAAACTTGCAACATTCTTTCTTCGCACGTCTTCCAGATATACTTTCTTTCCCTCTCCCTGAAAGTTCTAGCTGTTCCTGCCTGTTAGATACCATCTTCATTATTAGAGTACACTTTGTTGCCATAGCAATTGATTTCTACTCTCACATTTTATTGCACTTATAGCTGCTACAGGCAACAGAGAAGGGGCAGGGGGAGCACGAGTTTTCTTTCAAGTGCCAGGCTTCTCCTCCTCTGAGAAACTTCTAACCTCCCCTAAAAGGGAGCTCACAGTCAGGAATAGCAGAGGGGGTGCCCTGCCCCAGAAGACAGGTTGCAGCTCTCTAGTCTGGGACTGGGACAAGGCACAGTACTTTTCTGGCCCTGGTAGGATTACGTCATCCTTGTATTCACTCTTTCTTTTGAGGCTTCAGCATTCATACTTTAAAAGAAAACAAAAAAGTCAGCAGGCCCTCTATCAGTGATAAAGATCAAAGAGGAAGCAGAAGCTGGAAAGTTCTACCAAAGTGCCTTTCTAAGGTCCCAAATACAGTGTCTCAATTAAGGTGACCCTAAACCCCCAAATTATTATAATGATGATAATAACTTGCATGTGCATCGTACCTTTGCTCTTTTAGTGTACTTTTATATGTACTGCGTTCTTCCCCAATCTTCTTTCTTTTTAACTGAAGGAAAATTGCTTCACAACATTGTTTTGGCCTCCGTCATACATCAACATGAGTCAGCCACAGGTTTACGCACG
The DNA here is from genome assembly GCF_033118175.1 of Dama dama. Classification (NCBI taxonomy): domain Eukaryota; kingdom Metazoa; phylum Chordata; class Mammalia; order Artiodactyla; family Cervidae; genus Dama; species Dama dama. The sequence goes on from NC_083691.1 coordinate 72,132,942, forward strand.
TCCCTTCCCTCTTCAATCTCCTTCCCACCTCCTAGCCCCCTCACCCATCTGGGTTGTTACAGAGGCCCCTTCTGAGTCCCTGAGCCAGACAGCAAATTCCCATTAGTTATCTACTTTACATATGTAACTATATATGATAATAACTTATATGTGCATAATGCCTTTGCTCTTTTAGTGTGTTTCCACATGTACTGCTTATTTATTTTTCTTGGTGTTAAATAGTACCCTCTTAATGAAGACGTCTCCATGAACTATATTTCATAGTGATGTCTTAATTCATCCATTTTGTTGCTTTTTCAACATATACCTTCATATCTCCTACCACCTGTATTGAAGAGACAGCATCTTAAACTATCTAATCCTGCTACTATTTTACTTTATGTGCATCAGTCTCAGCCCAGCAGACAGGTCTTACTGTTTTAGAATGGAGTCTCAGACAGCTTCTGTGGCTCACTTGGGGATCACTCCAGTGTGAGGCACTCTGTAAACTTCACAGGGTGATGGAGATTCAGACTTTTGTCCAGAACTACGAATACAGATTTGACGCTTAGAACTTTAAAATTATCCATCTGTCACAGGCCAGTGACTTAGGCTATTTGTATAGTAAAAAGTGCAATGAAGGTTTCCTTTTTCAGCGTGATATTAAACATCATCAAATTTTATAAATTCTTCTTAAATATTTTTGTCAGAGAAAAGATCTGCGACTTTCAACTGTAATTTTTAAATGTTCAATATGTATAGACAAGCTGCTGTATTTTATATAAATGAATATATTCATAGAACAAACTTTAAATTTCAGAAAACAACACAGATTGTAGGAGTTTAAATTCCTGTTCGTATTCCAGTAGCAATGACTAATGTGTCCATTTTAAGAATAGTGGCAAATGATTGAGGAGGAGTGCATTTCTACCCTTGCTGGAGGCTGCTATTTTGTGGAGAAGCATTTGTGGTCTGGTGACTCAAGAAGAGAGGTAGGTAGCTACCCATATATTCTAAATTCTGCTTCCACTGCTCCATCTGTCCCAGACTCATGCTGAGACCTTGTCTGGGTAACACTACCCTCTACTGGGTGGAACCAGAACAACAATTCAATCCCTTTAATCCAGTGCAACGTGTTGCAGTATTTAAACTCTAAGAGAGACCTTAGGGATTGTTTTTATAGGTGAGAAGACTGACATTCAGAAGTCAGAAATGTCAGGACTGTGACTCTTAACAGTTTACATCAGAGGCCAAAGCACCCTGCTTTCTTTACTCTTTAGGTGGCTAATTTCCCCCCAAATTTCAGAGTAGGGTAGAGGCTCTGAACACAACACATAGCAAAAACACAAATGTATTACTTGCAGCTATAGGAATATTTGTTAATAACCAATGCCCCCTGCTGCATGAATTACCTGTGCTATTTAAACCTATCACAGATAATTTTTTTTAGATAAATTTATCATAGACCGTTGCATTATTTGTAAAACTACTTGAATACACTGCTTTCTTTTTTATCATTTGTAAATGTTGCACCGTTTGCTGCTTCAACAAGAATGTGTCTTCAAATGGAACTCTGTCTTAAGGGCCTATGGGGCTTTGGTAATGGCACATTTTAAGAGCAGGATTTCTCTAATTGTAATATGAATTAAGGTACCCTTACCTTAATTGGTAACCTTACTCCTTCTCCTACATTTTCATGAGACATTCTGTGTTTAGCTCAAGCATAAAATGGACCACATGAACAGATGCAGGAGGCACCCATCCGCATGGGAAAGAGGGGACTGGACAGGCCAAAGTATTGGGTGACTGAATTTACAGTAACACCTGATCTCTCAGTAATCCAAATGTTGATCAATCACACTTATTTAGCACACAGTTAACCTAGAAGCAGGCGATAACAACAGCAAAACTGGTGTTACCTAGACCTTGATCCCCTAAGAGGAGCCCTAGTGCTCTCACTTAATGTCTGTGTTCTCTTATTTCACATAAATTCTTTAAAATAGGCCCAAAGTACATGAAGACAGCAAAGTCTGGGGTCAGGGCAGGAGTGGTGATGGAATGAGCTGTTGCAGGCATGTGCACCCACAGGAGTACGGAGTAACAGCTGGTGCTATGGCAGAAAGGAGGAGACAAAGGAAGAGGGTTAACTAAAAGTATTGTGACCTCAAGATCACTAACAACCCTTTGCAAAGGGACCAAAGTCACACCTACCTCAGGAGAATGAGTTAATTTTATAATAATGACCTGCACATGTGCATGTGTGCTAAGTCACTTCAGTTGTGTCTGACTGTTTGTGACCCCATGGACTGAAGCTCTCCAGGCTCCTCTGTCCATGGGATTCTCCAGGCAGGAATACTGGAGTGGATTGCCATGCCCTCCTCCAGGGGATCTTCCTACCCCAGGACTGAACCCACATCTCTTATGTCTCCTGCATTGGCAGGTGGGTTCTTTACTACTAAAGTCACCTAGAAAGCCCAATGAGTGAGTGAAAGTCACTCAATTGTGTCTGACTCTTTTCAACCCCATGGACTATACAGTCCATGGAAATCTCCAGGCCAGAATATACTGCAGTGGATAGCCTTTCCCTTGCCCAGGGGGTCTTCCGAACCCAGGTCTCCCACATTGCAGGCAGATTCTTTACCACCTGAGCCACAAGGGAAGCCCGAGAACACTGGAGTGGGTATCCTATCCCTTCTCTACTGGCTCCTCCTGACCCAGGAATCAAACCAGGGTCTCCTCCATTGCAGCTCTTTACCAACTGAGCTATCAGGGAAGCCCATGACCCAGAATGGTTAAAAAAAAAAAAAAAAAAAAAAAGCTGTATTCTATTAATATTTAATTCCACTTAAAGAAAAAAGGCTCCATAGTCTCCATTTATTTAGATTTCTATTCAAAAGTCATTAGAATGACTATCCAGAATAAGCCATAAGATTACGAGAACTTGAATGAGAACCTACTATATAGCACAGAGAACTCAAGTCTCAAAAAGACATATGTATACACATGTAGCTGATTCATTCTGCTATTATAGCAGAAACTAATACAACATTGTAAATCAACTATACTCTAAATAAAAATTAATTAAAAAAAAAGATTGAGAACTAGATGTATTTTATTGGTTCTTTGGAATTCCCATACTAAAATAAAAAGTTGCTTTATTTAAGTCATTTAACAAAAATATATCAAATGCCTCATCTACTTGTTGCCAGGCAAATGTTTTAGTCACGAAAGGTGCTCTACATATCCAAACAGACATAAATTCTAGCCCTCATTGAGGACAAATGGAGGAAGGCATTCAATAAGCAAAATACATACATAAATGTTTACAGAATATAATGCTTCCCAAGTGGCTCAGTGGGTAAAGAATCGGCCTGCAATGTAGGAGACACAGGACGATGCAGGTTCGATCCCTGGGTCGGGAATATCCCTGAGAAGGGCATGGCAACCCACTCCAGTACTTTTGCCTGGAAAAATCCCATGGAGAGAGGAGTCTGGCTGCTACAGTCCATAGGGTCACATAGAGGCAGACAAGACAAGCAACTGAGCACATATGCCCATATAAAATATGAGATGCAAGCAATAATTTGAGGAAATACAAAAAAAAATAAATGAGCGCCAGTGAGGCTGGCGAGAAGCTGCAGTTTTAAATAAGCCAGAGAGGAGAGGTTTCCCTGAGAAGTGGTTTGGGGAGCAAAAACCCAGAGAGGGTGAGGAAGCAAGCTATGCACTTGTCCACAGGAAGACTCTGGTAATCTTACACATGTACACTGATTAACTATAATTCTTCCATAATCTCTATGGTAAACTCCATGCTCTGATCACTGTCTCTTTTACTTTCAGTTCTTCCTTCTACTCTCTGACTTCAGCAGTCCTTGGATCTGACATTGATCTAAACCCCTTTTCACTGGTCTCATGTCCTTACTCCCCTTTAAATTTCATGCTCAACCATTATTACCACTCCCTAGCACTTCCCTAAATTATCTTGCCCTGTCTTGCTTCACTATACTTATTTATTACAGTAAAACCTCAGCCCTGTGGAAATCCAGGGTCCCAGGTGGTGCTAGTAGCAAAGAACCCACCTGCCAGTGCTGGATGGAGAAGGAAAGCAACCCGCTCCAGTGTTCTTGCCTGGAGAATCCTGTGGACAGAGGAGCCTGGTGGGCTGCCATCCATAGGGTCGCACAGAGTTGGACATGACTGAAGCGACTTAGCATGCATGCATGCATTGGAGAAGGAAATGGCAACCCAGTCCAGTGTTCTCGCCTGGAGAATCCCCGAGACAGAGGAACCTGGTGGGCTGCCGTCTATGGGGTTGCACAGAGTTGGACACGACTGAAGCGACTTAGAAGCAACAGCACCAGCAGCCAATGCTGGAGACATAAGAGACACAGGTTCGATTCCCGGTTTGGGAAGATCCCCTGGAGGAGGGAATGGCAATCCACTCCAGTATTCTTGCCTAGAGAATCCCATGGACAGAGGAATCCCATGGACTGCTGAGCTACCAGTCCATAGAGTTGCTAAGAGTTGGAAACGACTGAGGTGACTCAACATGCACGCACGTGGAAATCCAAATTGTCTTCTACTCTGTCACTATAACCTATCTCTCTAAATTAAAGACTGCTAATCTCAACTAGGGGCTTCCCAGGTGGCTCAGTGGTAAAGAATCTGCCTGCCAAGCAGGAGATTCAGGTTTGATCCCTGGGTTGGGAAGATCCCATGGGTTAGGAAATGGCAACCCACTTCAGCATTTTTACCTGGGAAATCCCACGGACAGAGGAGTGGGTAGGCTATAGTCCCATGGAGTCACAAAATAGTTGGACACGACTTAGAGACTAAACAACAATAGCAAAAATTTGAACTAGGTGCTGCCTAGAAATCATACCACAGAATTCTAGTCCATTTGCTCATCTACAATCCCAGATGTATATTCCACTCTTTCCTGTTTCATTTTAACTCCAGTTCACTCTCAGTTCTACGACCTTGCTTTCTATTTCACAAAGAGAAAGACAGTCCATTGGAAGAAAGCTTTCACAAGTTCCCACCACCATACCTGCCCAGCGACCAGCATCAGAGCTGCCTTCTGCCCCGTTGCAACAGATGCAGTGTCTGTGCTGCTGGGGCCACCTCAGTAGGGCATCCCATCTGATCCTACTTTGTCTCTCCAAGGACACGCCAGCAGCTTTGTCCTTCATCATCAATTGTTTCCTTTTTACTGAACCCGTCTCATTAGCTTACAAACAAGCCTGCTCTGGAGTCTGTGTTTTCCTGATACCAATTCATCTATTTGCTTTTTTATAGCAACATTTCTTAAGAGTTTCCTATCCTTAATATATCTGATTCCTCTTCCACCCATTAATTTTTTTTTTGAACTGACTCCAATCAGGCTTTCTATGTTTCTAGCCCCCCTATACTTTCTCAAGCTCACTAACAAGCTCTACTTTGCTATATCTAGGGATTACTTTTCATCAAGATCAACTCATCTGTATCATTTGATTTAGTTTTCTTTACCTATTAGAGCTTCCCTGATAGCTCAGTTGGTAAAGAATCCATCTGCAATGCAGGAGACCCCGGTTCGATTTCTGGGTCAGGAAGATCCACTGGAGAAAGGATAGGCTACTCACTCCAGTATTCTTGGGCTTCCCTTGTGGCTCAGCTGGTAAAGAATCTGCCTATAATGTGGGAGACCAGGGTCAGATCCCTGGGTTGGGAAGATCCCCTGGAGAAGGGAAAGGCTACCCACTCCAGGATTCTGGCCTGGAGATTTCCACGGACTGTACAGTCCATGGGATTACAGAGTCAGACACAACTGAGTGACTTTCACTTTCACCTATTGAGACTTCTTCTTATTGCCTGTCACCAAGTAGGTCCTAAAGGGATTTTGATGGGAATACACTAGAGTCTGGAACCCTGAATCTGTGAGGGATATTATAATAAAAATCAGATTTGTATAGTACTTTACATTCTACAAATATCATATACAGCATCTATTTTAACATTTACAATAATCCCAGGAGAAAGGCATTTTTCAGATGACAACTGTTAAGAAGGAAGACCTGACAAAGACAGGACTACATACACTTATGTAGCTTCTCTCAGAGGCAGAAGAAAGCCTGTGTTGGATAGTGGATATTGGACAGTGAGGGTCGATCAGAGGTAGGTAGTTCAGCATGGTGAAGAGGAAATCCTGCCAAGGAAAATAAAGAACATAAAACTAAATAAGTAAAACAGGATGGAAGAGGCTAATTTTGTACTGCTTGTCATTTTACATCCAAATGGTTTTAAAGCATGAGACATGCTACTAGAAAAGTTTAATAGGGAAGAATCCTTGAAGTTGGTTTTAGGAATAAAATAAAAAGCCATTGGGTTCTATCCTCATGCCTAATGAGAAATCAACATGAGTGTTCTAGATATTAATTTTTGTTGTCTCTCCTTGTAAAAACCTATTGATGATAAAATAAAAAGTATGAAGATTGTTATGGGCTGAATGTTTGTGCTCCCTCCAGATTCACATTTGAAGTCTTAACCCTACCTCCTGCCATGTGATCTTATTAGAAGATGGACTCTGTGGGAGGTGATAAAGTCCCCATGTGATCTTATTGGAAGATGGACTCTGTGGGAAGTGATAAGGTCATAAGTATGGGAGCCTCCTATGGGGGATTGGTGTCCCCAGAGAGCTTTCTCACCCTTTCCACCATAGGAGGATGCAAAGAGCAAAGATCCAGAAGGGGAACCAGCCATACTGACACTCTGATCTTTGACTTCAACCCTTCACAACTGTGAGAAATAAATTTCTGTTGTGTACAAGTCACCCAGTCCACAGTACTTTGTTATAGCAACCTGAACTGACAAAGACAAGAACATTACAATTTACTGCCCATCTTAGTTCAGACTATGATTTTTAAAATAACATAGAATGAATGGCTTAAATAACAGGAATTTACTTCTCATAGTCAGGAGGCTGGGGATTCTAAGATCAAGGAGACGCTGGCATATTCAGTGTCTCTTGAGAGACTGCTTCCTAGTTCACAGACAACTGTCTTCTATTTGGCTGGTCCTCATCTGGCCCCTGTGATCTCTTTTATAAGGGCACTAATCACATTGAAGAGGGGTCTACCCTATTGACCTTATTACATCACAAAGCCCAATATCCTAACACCATCACATTGGGAATTAATTTTCACCATATGAATTCTGCTACTGCTACTGCTAAGTCACTTCAGTTGTGTCCGACTCTGTGTGACCCCATCCCTGGGATTCTCCAGGCAAGAACACTGGAGTGGGTTGCCATTTCCTTCTCCAATGCATAAAAGTGAAAAGTGAAAGTCGCTCAGTCATGTCCGACTCTTCGCGACCCCATGGACTGCAGCCTACCAGGCTCCTCCGTCCATGGGATTTTCCAGGCAAGAGTACTGGAGTGGGGTGCCATTGCCTTCTCCAATATGAATCCTGGGAGAACACAAATATTCAGTGTATAGCAATGCCCAGTACTTTTCACCCTGAATCTCTAATATTGAAAGGAAATCTGAAACTCTCTAGAGTTCTCAGATACTAACCTGAGAAGGTTGCCACCACCAGTCTTTCTAGAGTTGGTCTTAGGACACAAGCAGATCTATGCAATATATAAGAGACTAAAAAGAAGTTTTCATGTCAACCAACTCTAGCCCAATCCCATCCATCTGACTGTCACACACATGTAAGTATGTACACACACACACACACACACAGAAGCGATCCACTATTGTATGGAAACAGTTGCAGTTCAAGCCAGTAAAACATTCCACTGAGCACTTTCTACACAGATTAAATCTTTGTTTTTCTTTGCTCTGAAGCTGATAAAGGAGAACACTTAGACGAACTAAATAATAAAGAGATCCCATTACTGTCATTTAATTCTGTGCATATAAGGATAAAAAGGCCTTCCTCCCATGAAATTGTAATGCTGATTACCTTTCTCTGTTCTCTTTAAATCCAATCACTTAGCTCAATTCATCAGCATTTAAATACAAGGAGGATGGTTTCATAAATCCAGACAACACAATTCAGTGCCTTGACACACTGTGTTTGCTATCAATTATGTTAGTCATAATCTCAAGTATTAAAGAAGGATTGGTATATTAACCTAAATACTGCTCCAGGGACTGTGGCTGTGTTCACAAATTTATTATTTTTTTAAGTTTTTATGTTGTTCATTGTACTTCATTAAGCTGAGAAAGAGAATCAGAGGTGTGGATACTGTACATGCTCTGGCCTCTGCATATTGCCCATCATTTTATTGTAGTAAATTTCTATTTATTTATTGGAGTATAGACGGTTTACAATGTTGTGTTAGTTCCAGGTGTGTAGCAAAATGACTCAGTTATACATATATCCACTTTTATATTTTTTTTTCCCATATAGGTCATTACAGAGTATTGAGTAGAGTTCCCTACGCTATACAGTAAGTCCTTAATATCTATTTATATATAGTAAGTAGTATGTATAGGTCAATCCCAATCTCCCAGTTTATCCTTCCTCCCCACCCCCCCACCCCACCATGCCCTGGTAACTGAAAGTTGGTTTCCTACATTCGTGACTCTACTTTTGTTTTGTAAATGAGTTACTTTGCACCCTTTTTAAAGATTACACATATAAGCAATATCATATGATTTCTCTTTCTCTGACTTACTTCACTCAGTGTGACAATCTCTTCTGCTGCTGCTGCTAAGTCGCTTCAGTCATGTGACCATCTCTAGGTCCATCCATATTGCTGCAAATGACATTATTTTGTTATTTTTTATGACTTTGTAGCATTTCATTGCATACATGTACATTCTTTATCCATTCCTCCATCAATGGACATTTGTGCTGCTTCCATGTCCTGGCTTTTGTAAATAGTGCTGCAGCAAACATTGTGGTGTATCTTCTTGAATTATGGTTTTCTCTGAATGTATGTCCAGGAGCAAGATTGCTGGATCACATGGTAGTTCTCTTTTTAGTTTTTTAGGGTACCTCCATACTGTTCTTCATAGTGACTATACCAATTTATATTCCCACCAACAATGTAGGAGGGTTTCCTTTTCTCCACATCCTCTCCAGCATTTATTGTTCATAAAAATTTTTGATGGCGGCCGTTCTGACCAGTGTGAGGTGATATCTCACTGAAGCTCTGATTTGCATTTCTCTAATAATAAGTGATGTTGAGCATCTATTCATGTGCTTTTGGCCATCTGTATGTCTTCTTTGGAGAAAGGTCTATTTAGATCTTTGTGCATTTTTGATTGGCTTTTTAAAAATATATATATATTTAGCTTCATGAGCTATTTGTATATTTTAGAGATTAATCCTTTTTGATTGTCCACTATTTAAAATCCTATTTTATCAATCCTTATATGATCTGTATATCCTAGGTCTGTTTTGCTTTGTTTTCAAAGACTTATTTAAATAGAATTATACCATCTATCATATGTAATGGTGTGACTGAGAAAACTCATGAGTGTCTTAAACAAGTTATTTCTCTGAGTCTAAGTCTCTCCATATATAAAATCACAACAACACTCACCTCCATGGATTATTATGAGAACTAGATAGCCATTGAACTTTTGTCTCTCTTTCTCACCTGAGGTTACCCTAGAAGTGTCCATGTAAGAATCAAGACTGTGTTTTAGTTATAAATCCATTTTTCCTTATGTTATCTTTCTCCCTTTTTTTTTTTTTACAGAGATCATTTTCATGAAAAATAAAATATCAATCATGAAAAATGACAAATCATCTACAGTTGCATCACTCATAATATATACTTATACATTCACTCAACAAATATCTATTAAGGATCCATTATGTGCTAGGAATAATTCTAAATTTTGAAATTAGAGCACAAAATGAAACAGACAAAAATCCTTGCCCTTAGGAATAGCTTTCATTTTTCCTCTCCTTTGCATTTCTCCTCTACATATACAAATGTGATATGTGGTTGCAATAACTGTGGTCATGTTTTTTACTCTGCTTCTTTCATTTATTATTAGATCTTTAAAATATTCCATGTAGCTAAATTCTGTAATTTTCATGTCAAAACAATATTGCTTGGAATTGATAAACAATAATTTAATTGCCCAGTCATCTAATGTTGGAAATTTAGCCCCAGCACCCATCCCCAGGTGCAATGAGCATCCATGTAAATTTACCTGTTTCTACTGATTTGCTTTAAATAAATACATCATGGTGGGATCACTGTGTCAAAGTATAAGAACACTATTATATCATTTAGGTAAAAGTAAGAAATAAAGTCCAACTCATTATTCTCTGGTGGATTCTTTCTACATAGTTTGAAGATAGTATACAACTTAGTACTCAAAAGCATGAAACATACACGGAGTACTATAGGAATTCAAACTACATTTAGTTAAGATAGGAAGAAATAGGGATACAGATTTTAGCTATATAGCTCTTAAAAACAAAAAAGATGAGATTTCCAAAGTGGAAGGTGTGTGGCCCAGTGTGGCATAAGAACCAGCAGGGACAGAATAGGTTGAGGTTATGCAAAGGTCACAAGTGAAGACTGGATAAATTTGAACATGATCTAACAAATAGTGGAGAATCATTGTCATTATTTCAGCAGCAGAATGGCACAAAGAAAGAAGTGTTATATAATCTATAAAAGCAATACAGTCTTGCTCTAGGGAAGCTGAGAAACCTGGATACTACATTTCATTTTACTGAGCTTTTACATTTGTTATTAAACCCCAACACTTCCTCCCACTGTTCTTCAGGGCGTGAGGAATGTAAAAACCCTAAAGCAGGATCAAGCCCAGTGTGCCTATGGGGAATATCCTAAATGGGATGTGCTCGGTCAGCACAGCATGCCTGACCCTCCAATGAGGAAGACACAGAATCAATAATCCTTAGAGAGGGAAGGACAGTTCTGTATGGTAGAAAAGTTCTACTAGCTCATGAACTATCCAAAAAAATTCCTTCCATTCCAGGTAATTAGTCTTCTACTCATTAAGTGAGGCAGCATTAATAATCGGTTAACATTTCAGCCCAAAGGTCAGAGTATAGATAAGGGAATTTTGCTTTTTTGGAGTATCTTTTCCTGGTCTTCAAATCAAAGGTTATTAAAATTGAAAGACAGGGCAATCCCTGAAGAATAGAACCCAGTTCCCTTCAGAGGACTTGGGTATGGTAGTGATAAGATACTGTTCAGGCTGTTTGTTTCCAATTAATTGGAGTGGGAAAAAAAAAAAAAAGGCTCCACTTAGGCAGAAAATATTCTGAGGACAGGGCTTCACTTTAAATGTGCTTTTCTCCTAACTGTGGAACAGTGCCTGGATTGGTACCTGCCACATAGTACCTGCTCAACAAGGTTTAACTAATCAGTGAATGAGCCAAATATAGTAGGTGCCCATTAAATATTTGGTAATTACCTATTTGTTCAGTTTACAAGTTTTCTGTACCTGAATCTTTCTGACTAAAACAGTACGGGAGAAAACTTTCCCCTCCATTACAGTGAGAGGAGCTTGAGAGAAGAGTAAAGGAAAGGAAAAGAAAGTGTAGATTTCACCATAGGATAAAGTGTCAAATGGGCCTGTATTACTCTCAACTATTGAGAGGTCTCTTATCAGTTGTAAGACCATTTTCCAAAGCTATAAACTACCATAGGGAGATGTGAAGATGTCACTGTTTTGTTCAATGTTCCATTATCAAAGGCTAGTGTAGTAACTAGCACATAGAACACATTAATGCATATTTGATGAATAAATGAGAGAAAGAAGGGAATATGGTTCTTCCTCCAGGGATTTCATAGTGAGCGTAGGAGACAGAACCCCACAGGAGAATTATGGAAACTTAGAAAACTTCTACAGCCTAGGACTCCATTAGTGGTCAACTCTCATGAATGCTCAATCAGTCATGAATCCATCTAGAGAGCCATTTTCCAGAACAGATACTTCAGTCTCCATAAGGATACCTTGAGAAACTATGTGGTTAATTTCTAACTCTCTATCTATCTCTATGAAATACTGGCAGAGTGGGAGGGATTTGAAAACAAAAAACAAATAGAAGATCATATATGACTCTCTAGTTGAAGAAATAATACATATAACCATAAAATAATGAGAGACTAAGAATATAAATGCAAAAATTCCCCTATTGAAACCTTTCTTCTTAGATAATTGCCCTGAAAAACATGACCAGGGCTTGGAAAGAAGCATCAAATTGGTGTGACATAAAGCTAGTTATAGTCTTAGAAGCTCTCATTTTGCAAAATTATCTTGCAAGTATAGCACATCCTAGGTACCCAAACCAGATGGCATAAGATTTGCTACCTTAAATATGCAGCCCACATGTCCACTGAATTGTGTAAGGGGCTAATTGGGAACATTAGATAACAACCCAAGCAACATAAACAACCCTGAAGTCATAGAAAACTGAAAGAAAATATAGAGCTTTCTAAGGATTTTAAATGTTTAAAGCCCCTTAAGAAATACACCATATGCAAAATAAATATAAGAAATGTTGAACTGGCATTGGATTAACATACTATAATGCAGCAGTAGCAAATGAATCCCTTGATATCTGAGTAATTAAGAGCCAGGATAGGATTTATAATCTAGGGCAACTAATACACAGAGCTGTAAATGCTGGTCTAGCATTAAGAATTCAGCACAACTGTATTGATGTCTTACTGTGGAGGCCTATGTATTTTTCTGCTTTATTTTAGGATAGGAGAGTATATGGATAGGTGAATCTGAGATCTATATTTAAAATTCCACTTCTATTTAATGTCACAGTTTGCATTAGAACAATATCAGACATTTAAAAAGGTCATCTGCATTTCTCATTCTTAGCATTTAACACTTCTAAAAACAGCTTGTAAGATATCACTCCAGGTTCGTCATATCTTCCCTCACCAGTTAGTTACTGAATTCATTTATTCATTCCACAAACATTTATTGACTAACTATTAAGTGTAAAATGCTGTGTTAGGCTTTGGATCTGTGAAATGACTGAGAGATACTCCATCCTGGTGGAAGTTTACAGTCTTTGAAAAGTCATTTAGTAATGAGTAGTGATTCAGGAATATGTTAGCTTGTTTGAAAGTGAAAGTGAAGTTGCTCAGTCGTGTCCATCTCTTTGGACTATAGACTAACAGGCTCCTCCAGCCGTGGGATTCTTCAGGCACGAATACTGGAGTGGGTTGCCATTTCCTTCTCCAGGGGATCTTCCCAAGCCAGAGATCGAACCCGGGTATCCCTCATTGCAGGCAGACGCTTTACCTCTGAGCCACCTTTCAGTTCAGCTCACTTCAGTCGCTCTTTGAAAAGTGTCTGACTCTTTGCAACCCCATGAATCACAGCACACCAGGCCTCCCTGTCCATCACCAACTCCTGGAGTTTACTCAAACTCATGCCCATCAAGTTGGTGATGCCATCCAGCCATCTCATCCTCTGTTATCCCCTTCTCCTCCTGCCCCCAATCCCTCCCAGCATCAGGGTCTTTTCCAACAAGTCAACTCTTCGCATGAAGTGGCCAAAGTATTGGAGTTTCACTTTCAGCATCAGTCCTTCCAATGAACACCCAGGACTGATCTCCTTTAGGATGGACACGTTGGATCTCCTTGCAGTCCAAAGGACTCTCAAGAGTCTTCTCCAACATCATAGTTCAAAAGCATCAATTTTTCAGCGCTCAGCTTTCTTCACAGTCCAACTCTCACATCCATACATGACCACTGGAAAAACCATAGCCTTGACTAGATGGACCTTTGTTGGCAAAATAATGTCTCTGCTTTTTAATATGCTGTCTAGGTTGGTCATAACTTTCCTTCCAAGGAGTAAGCGTCTTTTAATTTCATGGCTGCAATCACCATCTGCAGTGATTTTGGAGCCCAAAATAATAAAGTCTGACACTGCTTCCACTGTCTCCCCATCTATTTCCCATGAAGTGATGGGACCAGATGCCATGATCTTAGTTTTCTGAATGTTGAGCTTTAAGCCAACTTTTTCACTCTCCTCTTTCACTTTCATCAAGAGGCTTTTCAGTTCATCTTCACTTTCTGCCATAAGGGTGGTATCATCTGCATATCTGAGGTTATTGATATATCTCCCAGCAATCTTGATTCCAGCTTGTGCTTCTTCCAGCCCAGTGTTTCTCATGACGTACTCTGCATATAAGTGAAATAAGCAGGATGACAATATACAGCCTTGATATACTCCTTTTCCTATTTGGAACCAATCTGTTGTTCCATGTCCAGTTCTAACTGTTGCTTCCTGAGATGCATACAGGTTTCTCAAGAGGCAGGTCAGGTGGTCTGGTATTCCCATCTCTTTCTGAATTTTCCACAGTTTCTTGTGATCCACACAGTCGAAGGCTTTGATATAGTCAATAAAGCAGAAATAGATGTTTTTCTGGAACTCTCTTGATTTTTTGATGATTCAGCAGATGTTGGCAATTTGATCTCTGGTTCCTCTGCCTTTTCTAAAACCAGCTTGAACATCTGGAAGTTCATGATTCACTTATTGTTGAAGCCTGGCTTGGAGAATTTTGAGCATTACTTTACTAACGTGTGAGATGAGTGCAATTGTGTGGTAGTTTGAGCATTCTTTGGGATTGCCTTTCTTAGGGATTGGAATGAAAACTGACTTTTTCCAGTCCTGTGGCCACTGCTGAGTTTTCCAAATTTGCTGGCATATTGAGTGCAGCACTTTCACAGCATCATCTTTCAGGATTTGAAATAGCTCAACTGGAATTCCATCACCTCCACTAGCTTTGTTCATAGTGATGCTTCCTAAGGCCCACTTGACTTCACATTCCAGGATGTCTGGCTCTAGGTGGGTGATCACACCATTGTGATTATCTGGGTCATGAATATCTTTTTTGTATAGTTCTTCTGTGTATTCTTGCCACCTCTTCTTAATATCTTCTGCTTTGGTTAGGTCCATACCATTTCTGTCCTTTATTGAGCCTATTTTTGCATGAAATGTTCCCTTGGTATCTCTAATTTTCTTGAAGAGATCTCTAGTCTTTTCCATTCTGTTGTTTTCCTCTATTTCTTTGCATTGATTGCTGAGGAAGGCTTTCTTATCTCTCCTGGCTCTTCTTTGGAACTCTGCATTCAAATGGGAATATCTTTCCTTTTCTCCTTTGCTTTTTGCTTCTCTTCGTTTCACAGCTATTTGTAAGGCCTCCTCAGACAGCCATTTTGCCTTTTTGCATTTCTTTTCCATGGGTATGGTCTTGATCCCTGTCTCCTGTACAATGTCACGAACCTCCATCCATAGTTCATCACGCTCTCTGTCTATCGATCTAGTCCCTTAAATCTAGTTCTCACTTCCACTGTATAGTCATAAGGGATTGGATTTAGGTCATACCTGAATGGTCTAGTGGTTTTCTCTACTTTCTTCAGTTTAAGTCTGAATTTGGCAATAAGGAGTTCATGATCTGAGCCACAGTCAGCTCCTGGTCTTGTTTTTGCTGACTGTATAGAGCTTCTCCATCTTTGGCTGCAAAGAATATAATCAATCTGATTTCAGTATTGACCATCTGGTGATGTCCATGTGTAGAGTCTTCACTTGTGTTGTTGGAAGAGGGTGCTTGCTGTGACCAGTGCATTCTCTTGGCAAAACTCTATTAGCCTTTGCCCTGCTTCATTCCGTACTCCAAGGCCAAATTTGCCTGTTACTCCAGGTGTTTCTTGACTTCCTACTTTTGCATTTCCAGTCCCCTATAATGAAAAGGACATCTTTTTTGGGTGTTAGTTCTAAAAGGTCTTGTAGGTCTTCATAGAGCCAATCAACTTCAGCTTCTTCAGCGTTACTTGTTGGGGCATAGACTTGGATTACCATGATATTGAGTGGTTTGCCTTGGAAACAAACAGAGATCATTATGTCATTTTTGAGATTGCATCCAAAAACAGGCTTTTTTGTTGACCGTGATGGCTTCTCCATTTCTTCTAAGGGATTCCTGCCCAGAGTAGTAGATATAATGGTCATCTGAGTTAAATTCACCCATTCCAGTCCATTTTAGTTCGCTGATTCCTAGAATGTTGACATTCACTCTTGCCATCTCCTGTTTGACCACTTCCAATTTGCCTTGATTCATGGACCTAACATTCCATGTTCCTATGCAATATTGTTCTTTACAGCATTGGACCTTGCTTCTATCACCAGCCCCATCCACAACTGGGTATTGTTTTTCTTTGGCTCCATCCCTTCATTCTTTCTGGAGTTATTTCTCCACTGATCTCCAATAGCATATTGGGCACCTACTGACCTGGGGAGTTCCTCTTTCAGTATCCTATCATTTTGCCTTCTCATACTGTTCATGGGGTTCTCAAGGCAAGAATCCTGAAGTGGTTTGCCATTCCCTTCTCCAGTGGACCACATTCTGTCAGACCTCTCCACCATGACCTGACCATCTTGGGTGGCCCCACACAGCATGGCTTAGTTTCATTGAGTTAGACAAGACTGTGGTCCTGTGATCAGATTGGCTAGTTTTCTGTGATTATGGTTTTAGTGTGTCTGCCCTCTGATGCCCTCTCGCAACACCTACCCTCTTACTTGGGTTCCTCTTACCTTGGATGGGGGGTACCTCTTCACGGCTGCTCCTTACCTTGAACGAGGGGTATCTTCTCACGGCTGCCCCTCCTGACCTTGAACATGGAGTAGCTCCTCTCGGCCCTCCTGCACCACCTTTAGGTGATATCAAATCCTTTGTTGTGGATATGGTATGAAGGAAATATAGAAAATTAAACTGGAAAAATAATTACACATTTTCCCATTAATAGAAAATCAATGGAGAAATTAGTGGTTTTGCACTGGGGTGTGTGAGAAATGACCAGGTTACGGTTTTAAATGATAACCTTGAAAACCATAGAGAGGACAGCTTAGAAGAGGAAGGGACTGAAGACAGAAAATTAGGGAAAATTCTGCTATTTTCCAAGGATACTGAGTGTTCAGGATTAATGCTGCAAAAGTGGCCACAGAGAAGAGTATTTGAGAGGCATTGTTGAGGCAGAATTGATAGTTGTAGCAATTTACTGTGGAATTAGTAAATCAAATTATGGATTATGACTAAAGATATGAGTTGATAATATTATACATAAAAACATAAAGTGTGCGGGGGTGGGGAAGCCAGGACTGAACTTAGGGAAAGCCCTAAGAGTTAAGAGACCAAGAAAAGAAAAAAGAGCCACTGAAGAACCATGATTGATACTATGCTTTAGTACAAGTAAACACAGTGAAAGCAAGTACAGAAGATAAAGTTCAAGAATTGCTTATTATTTAAAACTGGAAGAGATCTTCCAAAGCATCTAGTCTAATTCTGTAGCTTTGAAGATGAGAAAGACAACCTGCCCAATGTATTTGCCTATTTAGTGGCAGAGCTGAGACTTGAATTCAATGTTTTGACTCCACAGCCAGTTTTCCTTGCATCATATTTGCATCTTTCTGATTAATTATATGTTAATATTGGCCTGCTATCAGATCTTTCTCTTGTGCCATATTTATATCTCCTGGAAATCAACTTCTAATTTATTTATTATTTTTCTTCTTCTTTTTTTCAACTCCTAATTTAATACCAGCTTTTCTTAATATATTTAGACAGCCTTGAACTGGAATTTGGCAAATCTTACTTCAAGATTCCCTTGTGGCTCAGCTGGTAAAGAATTCACCTGCAATGTGGGAGACCTGGGTTCGATCCCTAGGTTGGGAAGATCTCCCGGAGAAGGGAAAGGTTACCCACTCCAGTATTCTGGCCTGGAGAATTCCATGGACTATATAGTCCATGGGGTGGCAAAGAGTCGGACACGACTGAGCAACTTTCACTTCACTTCACTTCACTTCGAGATGTGTGACACTGGACATTTTCCTGAATATCTCTGCAGCTTAGTTCCATAACTGTTAAATTAATGATTGTTCTAAATGACTTTTTACTATCAATTTTTATCTCTGGGATCCTAGCTATCCAGTAGTATACTGATTAGCAACCCATCAAGGTGTGTTCCAACCTATGTGGAGACAGACTACTGAGTAATGGTCCACTGGAAAATGAAAAGGAACTCCAGGCCTCTTACAACTCTAGAGGACTATTGATGTGGACCTTAGAAATACTGATTGACTCCAGCTGGGGAGTGGACTTCCCTTGTGGCTAGGCTGGTAAAGAATCCACCTGCAATGTAGGAGACCTGGGTTCAATCCCTGAGTCGGGAAGATACCCTGGAGAAGGGAAAGGCTATCCACTCCAGTATTCTGGCCTGGAGAATTCCATGGACTGTATAGTCCACGGAGTCTCTGACTAAGCGACTTTCACTTTTTGCAGCTGGGGAGCAGTCTATATAGCTTTTGCTGCAGTAGTCATTTCTTTTCACATGATCCTGACATTAGATGTAAGTTACTCTGCCATGGCTGCTATTTTCCTATTTTTATGACTTTGGGGGAAAACAACTAAGTTAGACTTTCTGCATGTTCTCAAAAATCTGTGATAACGCTCAGAGCTGCAACACTGCACCAATTTCTTAATCATAACACGTTATTTAAAAAGAGCTTCCATTTTGCAGAGATATCACACAATGCTGATCTTCCTTGAAAGGGAAAGAATCTGATCCACCTATGTCTGAATGATTTGTCAAAGAATGTAGAAAGTTTCCTTTGCCTACCTTCCCAATCCACCTAGGTCATCTCTAAGTGTCCCTTCCAGTTGATGACATACCAGAGAAAAGCAGAGTGTTAAAAAATCCCTAGAATAGCTGCTGTAGTAAAGAAGACTTTTAATGCTGTTTTGACATTTTCTGGAGTGAATGCTCTGGTAATACAGATTGAGAAAGTGCTCAGGAAAGGATATGGCTAGTTTTAGCTCTCTGTATGTGAACTGCCAGTAACTTTTTTCCACTAATATAATTACACATAATATAAAGAAAACAATACATTTAATACATTTTAAAATATAACGCATTTTTTCCTGTATGGTATTCTCCAACTTTTGAGGTCCTAAGCTGAATATATAAACCTGTGTCTAGGGAGTATCTGTTCCATTAAAAATGGCTGCAATGGACTAAATAAATGAACACTGACATTTAAAAATGTATGTATAGAATTGGATTACAGAGTGAAAAGGAGATTCCACCCCCACGCCTGGAGATTTTTTAAAGTAGAATAAGTACTCATATTCCTAGAATTATTTAGTCATCTTCTCACCTGAAGGCTGGCAGAACTGTTTGACCTTCAACAATTTATTCTGACCTCTGAAGTTTATGATTGCTGACCACTCCACTGTTATTTACGTAAAGTAGGTTTCAAATGTCCCTTAAAAACACATTCCTTAGATATAAATGTTTGTGTTTGAGGCCCTGGAGTAGACAGGGACATACAGAGTCTTCTGCAGTATGAAAGAGTCAGGGCAATGCTGCTGAAGCGTGAGGGCACAGTGGTGCCATTAGGGAGAACCAATGCCCTAGCAGTTCGCTCTCCTTATGCCCAATTTGATAAATGGTAATGAGCATCTGGTAGTCTCCAGTGTATGGGGACCTATTTGTAGTGATTACGGACAGGAAGAACTTAGTGTTTGTTGCACAGAGGAGTTTCCATACGTACATCATGAGTGCTCACCCACGTATGTTCGTGTATACACAGACACACCTTAAACCCTAAATAATAACAAATCAACCAGTTGCAGGGTCCAGTTGTTTATAGCTAAGTCTAGTAGAGATGTCTGTTGATGTAGCGGCTTCCTATCTGAAAAGGCCTTATCTTTTCCTCTCCGACAGTGCTGCTCCAGCCAAGTCTAGATACAGCCCTTGGCAGACAATGCCTACTGCAAGCTGATGTTCTCTGGCTCAGTCTCTGCTGTCCAGGTGCTGTGTTCCATGCTTGGCTGCGAGAGTACCCAGAGGTGTGTTTAACTATCTGCACTATTAACCACAGTGGTTCCCTGGCATCCAAATCTCTCCATCTCTTGCTGCAACATGTGAGGGAAAGCCAGGACTTAATATCGCCAAACAGTTTCCATCATGGCGGACAGTGCTTGACATGAGCCAGTTGCCTTGAGAGCCGAGGTGATTATGTTGGCTGGAATTTAACAGCTACAGGTGTTAACACCCGCTGCACAGTTAATGGCTGTCTCCATGACTGCTGTTTACTCTCTTCCTGAAACAGGTCATTTAGCGCTTGAGTCAATGGAAACAAGGTCTTTGGCCTTAATTTGCCTTCCATAAGAGGCTAACAAAAACAAGCCTAACAGAATGAACACATGATCCCCTTGGCTTGCCCTTTCAGAGAAGAGGTGTACATGAAAATTTGAGACTAACCTTAAAAAAACTCGTATTTCAAAAACTGGAACACAGTTTAAATTGTCAAAGGTGAAGCATGACGAGCCTTTTAAAATCTGGTGTTCTGAAATAGAATAGCCGTGGCCTTTCATTTCTCATAGTGTCTGCTGCCATTGTTTGGTTTTACTTGTGATTAAATTGATATGAAAGTTTCTAATAAGTATTTTGGCATGGAATGCCATGGATCTCCATAAATACTGGTTGAATGAATGAAATCTAGTTTTTGCTCACCAGATTGAGCATTACTGCAAAACCCAACTCTTCTTGGTCTGCATATTTTAGAGCCTAGCTCAGGGGTCCCATCTTCTGAGAAGGTTCCCCTTAAATGTTGCTTACTGTATATTTCCATAGTACTTTCTTATTTCCTTTATTACTACTTAACCTGTGGTCCATAGACCATCAACATCCACATTGGCTGGGATGAGTACAAATGCAGGCTCTTGGTACCATCTCCAACCTATTGGACCAGAATCTATATTTTTTTAAAAACCCAGAAATGTATATCTGCATTACCTTTTCAGAAACAATGATATAACATGTTTCCATTTCACGGTGCAATTAATTGTATATATATCTGGCCTCTCCAGGGAATCAATACTCCTTGAAATCAGGTCTTTGTGCATTTGGAATTACCAGTCTGGCTGCCTATTCCTCACTTCTGTACTCTTGCATTTCCTTTTTGTCCTGAGAAGTGGACTGGATCTTACCCAGATTCATCAAACTGCCCTGTACTACATTTATCCCTCACAGTTTAGAAGTCTGGATTTTTTGTCTCATTACTAAAATCAAGTTTCCACTTCCTTCCTCAATTTGGTAACTGGATATCTGCCTTTTACTCCTGGACTTAATTCTCTTCTGAAAATATGCCTAGTGCTCTGGTCCTCCTGAAAAGGAGGCACTGCTTTATGCTTTGATTATAAACTGCTGGAGGGCAGAAGCTGGCTCATTCTATTCTCTTTTCACAATATGAATATAGCACAGAACAATACCAAAGACCATGACTTTTCACTAGCTATACTTTCAATTAGCACTTCCCTGGTGGCTCAGATGGTAAAGCGTCTGGTCTACAACGCGGGAGACCTGGGTTCGATCCTTGGGTCAGGAAGATTCTGTGGAGAAGGAAATGGCAACCCACTCCAGTACTCTTGCCTAGAAAGTCCCATGGACGGAGGAGCCTGGCGTCCATCGGGTTGCAAAGAGTCGGACATGACTGAGCGATTTCACTTTCACTTTCATACTTTCAATTAGATGCAGATGCTTTAGAAACTGTGTTTCTTCTAGGCCTCTAGCATTCAATAAATAATTGTTTCAATGCATGGAATTTGTCCCACCAACTTGAAAGAATGAATACCTCTCCCAAGCAAATCTAATTTAACCAGGTATGTGTAACTCACCCAACAGATGCAATGCCGTATGTTGCTATTGCATTTAGAGTCATTATGGCAGAACCTGGAAACTCCTAGTCCTGTACAAACTGATGTTTGAAGCTCTTTGGTGGCATGCTTTCTCATTACTTTGGAAAGGAGTTTTCTTTGCTACCCTTCCTGGCCCTATCTTTACAAATGGAAATTTTAGAAAGACCAAGGGTAGAAGAAGCCTTACCAACTTTTGCTTGTTACCAGTAACACATTACAGTTTTAATGATTTCTATCTGCTTAGTTTAAAGCATGTGCTAGCACTCGACACTGCATTCAGTGCAAAAAATGATCTTCTCTGGTTTAACACAAGCAATCTGATTGTGTCTATAGTTTGGACCAGTGGAAGAACAGGGGTGAAAGTGAAAGTCGATGTATATGTATACCTACAGAAAGAGAGTCAAAGAAGATGGAGCAAGCTGGAGGGAGAAATCAATCCTGATAATAAGAGCCTGCAAGTAAACAGGTAGATGAGAAATGCACCAGCCTTTGTGGAAACATTGGTGTGAATCCTGGCTGTTACCTGCTAGCTGCGGGTACCAGGGCATTTCAAAAAAAAATCCCCTGTATTAAAAAACAATTTTACCTAACATATGGGAACCTCAAGTTCGCCATCCATAAAATGGGTATCACATTCCTAATTCTATTCATAATCACCACATACTTGTGTAGACTGTACTCTGTGCAGGGAACCTGCTTACAGGTGACTCTGGCCCTATACTTGCCAGGACACACAGCACAAGTCTTTCTCTGCTTGGAGGAAAAGATAGTTTTTCCCCATGATCACAAAAGTAACATGTAGGCTAGCTCATAAAAGTAGGCTAGCTCATATGGTGGCCTTACTCATATGATTTCTTACAAGTGTTAAAAAAGATGGTATATAAAATTATGAAAGAATGTTTGGCATTCACTAAATATTTTGCCAATTTTCTAGTCCTTGTTTTGCCTTTCTTTGATTAAAAATTCTATTCTCTATATCTGACTTTCTCACCCAAGAACCAACACTGCCTGCTATTCATGGGCTCACCTTCTTCCAGCTCTGCCCCCAGGGTGTTCATCTCTCCCCTTAGTTTCAATGCAAAAAAATCTCTGGAAGGGCATCTGACAGACCTGTCCAGGGTCACTGGTCCAGAATGGTGGCACATTCTGATTTTTGGTCCTCCCTGTAACCACGTGAGGAGCAGGGAGGGGTACAGAATCCAAAGGAGAGCATTTTGTTGTTTTTCCCCCCTAGAAAGATGAGTGGTATGAAGAGGAGAGAAAAATCAAACTTTCACCACAATTTTAGTAAATATTGAGCACTTATAGTATGCTGAGACTTTGCTAATGCTAATGAAAGACAGAGACCAAAGAGGTAAAATTTGTTGGAAAATACAGAACACACATGATTTCAGAACCACTACATCCAGATGAGTCAACCAATACAAAATAAGAATTATAGCATTGCTCTTGATGAAGCCTTGCTCTTGATGGAAATCATTTCTCCTCTCTGGGTCATTTTCTTACCTGAAAAATGAGAAGACTCAGAAGGGGCTATTGTTGATTGGTCAAGAAGGACAAGTAGGCATCATCTAAGACAGAGACAAGACCTTCATTCTCCACTCCTCTGACACTCACGTTGACTTGTTCTGGTGCATGTTTATTTTTTATTTTCTCCAATGTTTTACTGTTTTGTTGAATTCATATTGTGTTAAATGAAAAATGCTGACTTACAGTGTTGCAAGTACATGCCAGAAACAGCAAGTTACCTGAAAAACATTTGAGGTAACTACTAATTGCATTCATTTACTAATTAGCACTTTCTTTGTCACTGACTATAATGCCAGATTGGATTTTCCACTGGGAAATAGAAATAAAACAAAGCAACAATTAAGAAAGTAGAATATTAGTCGCTAGGAGGATATCAAGAACAAAGATATATGAAAAATGTGAATATCATGCTAATATTTGAAGGAGGGGAGATCAGTGAGGAAGCAAGCATAACTATGTCTGAAATCATAGCAGTTGTAGCTTTTTCATTAAACGGTGCTGGTTCTATTTGACTGCAGAGCCACGTGAAACTGACAGCTCTTTAGAAATCAATTTATATCTGAAAAAAGGTGGTGTAGTGAGGAGAGGAATGGGCTAAGTCAGGACTGTGATTACTCTGGAGGTTCTAATCATAAGGACAGAAGAAAACCAAGTTTTGTAACCAGTGGGCTAAACATGGTTAGGTTAAAATGGAAAACGTATGTTTAACATTTATCAGACACAATAAGGTATTGTCCAGAGCTCTACTGGATTGGCCTTAGAATGTAATGTCACAAGCAGACACAGTTCCTTGAAATGCACTACAATAATCACACCAGTTAGAGGTCGGTAAATCCAGATGGGGTAAACATGCTATCTTTCCATTGCTATGTAATCAGTAAGGAGAGATGAAACATGCAATGCTTCTGACTTTTTCTTCTGTACGAAGTAGTGACACCTACAACAGATGTATAGAGACACTGCCTGTTATCCAGCACGTTGCGGTTTTCGCTTGTTTATTGTTTCAGTCATCTAACTTCTTTTACTTCCTTTATTCTCTTCTTGAGTTATCACTACAGAACAAGCCACAAAGTTTGCTGATTTCCTTCATTTCTTGCCATGATCGCTAAGCGGACCATCCAGTGGTTTGGTGCACCGGTGACACAGAGAGCTGGGATGAGGGGTGACCTGCACCCCTGTGTCTCACATTCCAGAGAGTCAGACCAGGAATCACTGTGAGGCTGTGCAGTGTGCCTTGTCGGAATGTATTAGAGCAAATATTTGAAGGTTATTGGAAGAGAGAGAAAGAGGAGGGCAGGGAAGGGGGAAAGGAGGAAGGAACCAATCAGCCTATTGAGGTAAACTGTAGCATCAGGACTGAAGAATAAGAACCTGATAATGGTAATTAAGGCCACAGGGGTGGAACCCCAGCCTTGCTGACATGGCATGATGCACAACTTAGATATCACAGGGCCCAGTCTATCACTCTGAGGGCCTAAACACATTTTAGCAACAGACTCTGTTCCCTAGTAACTAAAATGCTTTTGCTTCTGAGTGCAGCAGGCATGATACATCAAAGGGCATAATTCATTTCAATAACTTGTGAGGGCAGCTTCCTTACCAGGGGGTTGCTTGAGATTCCATTCTGAGACACTAGAATTAGTCTGCTTTTATTCAGGAACTGGCCTCGTGCATGAGGCTTATTCTGGGAAAGGCTATTCTGAAGCTGCCAAATTGACCTTCTGTAGTCTTAGCTGTGTCACTAGAAACAGATGGGCTTCCCAGGTGGTGTTAGTGGTAAAGAATCCGCCTGCCAATGCAGGAGATGTACGAGACACAGGTTTGATCCTTGGGGCAGGAAGATCCCCCCAGAGGAGGGCATGGAAACCCACTCCAGTATTCTTGCCTGGAGAATCCCAAGGACAGAGGAGCCTGGAGGGCTACAGTACATGAGGTCACAGAAAGTCAGACATGACGTGACTGAAGTGATTTAGCACCCAGAAACAGAAAGACCATGTGGAGCACGGTCCCTGTGCTGGCCTGACCTTTTATTATCCCTTCCCCACGTGGGTACCCTTAGCAATAGGCCTTCTTTTTTAAAAAAATATTTTTTGTTTGCACCAGGCCTTAGCTGTGACATACAGCATCTTCTATCTTCATTACAGCATGCGGGATCTAGTTCACTGTCTAGTTGTAGCATATGGGATCTACAAATGACCTGGGTCTCGTGCATTAGGAATGTGGAATTTTAGCCCCTGGACCATAAGGAAAGTCAACAATAGGCCTTCTTGTCCTACCAAAGCAGAATACACATAGTGCTAAACAATGGAAAATATATTATTTCTATTCACTGAACCAATTATATAGAATTGAAAGGTAAATAAGGCCAATAAGTAAGCATAGACTTGAAATCATATTTTTAAGCTTTACATTCATAGGCAATTTCTATTTCTCTTTCCAACCCTATTTACTTACTTCCTTGCACAAATCCCTAACTTTAGCCTAACTGGTTTTGTATTTTGTATTGTATTTGTATTTTGTATTTTTGTAGTTTTGTATTTTCCAACCTTATACTTGGTGCATGTCATACTCCTCAGGTTCATTTCTCCACTTCCTCCACCTACAATGTTCACTCTGATGGCCTTTCTGCAGCTGTTGCTGCTTAGTCGCTAAGTTATGTCTGACTCTTTGCTACCCCATGGACTGTAGCCCGCCAGGCTCCTCTGTGCATGGGATTTCCCAGACAAGAATATGGCAGTGTGTTGCCATTTCCTTCTCCAGGGGATCTTTCTGACTCAGGGATCAAACCTGTGTCTTCTGCTTGGCAGGCAGATTCTTTACCACTGAGCTGTTCTATAATGTGGAGAAAAAATGGTTGTGAAAGTTTAGGTTCACTCTTGATACTGAAATTCTATAGTTGAAAATCCAAAAGGGGTGACATTATTAAATTTTGTTATCCCCTGGTAGTTTAATTTTTGGGGCGGTTGTTCTCCATTGAGTTTTGAACATTCCCTGGTAGGAAGAATTTGTTAACTGGACACTCATCAAGGCTTCAAAATATGTAACTTTGTTGTTGTTGTCATCAATAACAGGAACAAATGACTCATGAAAATTAATCACAGGCATTAAGGAGAATTAAAACATGTATCTGCAATCAAGGATTCAGATTCAAGGTGAAGCAAGCAAGAGATCTTACTGATAATAAAAGGAGTCTCCTTTTTCTGTATGCTAGGAAAACACATTTCTCTGGCATTCTGAGATGATTGACAATTTTCAATAGTATCCTGAAATGATCCAGATGCATATCTCCTGGGGAACTGTTTGATCAAATGGTTCCATCATGTGATTATTTCTCAGGAAGATCACCAGATACTACCTCCCACAGCTACCAGCAGGCCTAATTCAAATTTGTATCAGGAAAAGCAGCCAAACCACTTGGTAGATTTGAAGGACAAAGGGGAGACTTCCCTGCAGGCAAAAACATTTCTCCAAGTCCATCAAAGCTTTTACACTAGAATTAGAATTTTTGAGTACTACAGAGTCCTACAAGATACACATTAAATATCCCCAGAAATACTAATGCCACAAACCACCATTAGTGAAAATTTCAGAGAAATCTTTGTGTTTCTCAACTGCTATGTTTTTCTCTTTTCTTTGACAGCTTTGTTATTGTGGTACCTTACATACGATAATCTTCATATATTAAAATGTGCAATTTGGCAAGTTTTTTTTTTTTAAAAAAACAACTATAATCAAGATAGTGAATGATTCTGTTGTTCCCCAAAGTTTCTAATATATCTGAAGTTCCTGGGTCTTATCCCTCCCTGTCACCTTTCTCCTAGGTAATTATTGCTCTGCTTTCTGTCACGATAGATTTAGTTTGCATTGTCTAGAGTTTTATATAATTGGAATCATAAATTATGTAATCTTTCATGTCTGGCTTCTTTAATTCAATATGTTTATTTTGAGAAATTCATCCATGTTGAATGTATTAGTATTTCATGTTTTTTGTTTATTGGCCATACAAATATCATTGAACATGTAGTTTCCAGGTTTTGGCTATTAGAAATAAATTTGATATGAACATTTGTGTTCAGGTCTTTAAGTGGGCATATGATTTATTTTCTTTTGAGCAAATACCAAGGAGTAGAATGCCTACTTCATTTGGTAGGTATGCAAGAAACTGCCAAGTTATCTTCTACAATGTTTCTACCATTTTACATAAACCCCAGTATGAGCTTTTCAGTTCCTCCCTATTCTCACCAACACTTGGTATAAACAGACTATTTAATTTTTAAGCATTCAGCAAACATGTAGTAGGAGAGCACTGTGTTTGCATTTTCCTAATGACTTATGATATTGAGAATCTTTCTGTGCTTGTTGGCCATCTGTGTGTCTTCTTTGGTGAACAATCTGTTCAAACAGTTTGCCCATTTTTTAACTGGTTTTTAAAATTATTATTGGTTTTGAGATTTTTAAACATCCTACATTGAAGTCCCTTTTCAGTTATGTTTTTCAAATATTATTAAATCTGTCTGTATGGAATGTGGTTGGCCAAGGGTTCTCAATACAAACTCAATAGCTGAAAACTTTTACTAAACGCCGATCTTTCTTTTGCAAGTAACTAAGGATAAAGAGGATTTTTAAACCTATTAGTACTGAGTGAACTAGTCTTATTTCTAAGTCTCAGAATAAGGCTTTTTTCCTATAGTGTACTGATTATGAGCAGTTTTGCTGCCTGAACTGAAAATCACTCAGCTACATCCTAGCTGTGTGATCTTAGATATAATTTTTAACTTCTCTATGGCTGTTGTGTAAAATGTGCTAATAGTAGTAGCTGCCTCATGGTGATAGTGTAGGGATTACATGTATGTGTGTAAATAAGGCATACAGGGAATGCTTAATACCTGGTCTCTGCCATTTAAGAAACTCATTACTCTTATTCACCCACTTCTCCCTAGATCCTGTCTGTTACAAGACCTCATTTAACATGGCCATCCTCTCAGGCTAATGTCTTACCCTTGGAGGAATGCACTTCAGAGGCCATAGGCTGTCAAAAGGAAGAAAATACGTACTTGAGGCTTGAGTTTCAAAGAAACCATATGAAGTTGGTAGAAATCTCTAGCCAGGTAGTGCCAAGAGAAGCTTCTCATAAAGATCAGGATATTTGGCATAGAAGAAGGAAGGGTATGCCATAGTTATAGTTCATCTTCCATCAAGACAGTTTATTTAAATTCATCAGTTTGCTCCCATAGCTGGATCCTGACACTAAATTTAGTTTAACTTAAGGACCTCTGAAATAAAAGTATGTCATTCAAAGTTGAAAAAGAGTACATTCATAGGGGACTTAACTTTTATCTTCATAAGATTAAAACAGAAATGCTCCCCAAATATTTGCTGACTGATTCTTTTTCTCAAGAGAAAAATCCAAATTGGCCAACTGATGGTTGATGGAAGCCAGACTTTCAGGAACTTCACTTTCAGAGAGTGTGATAATTCACCTAGGTTTGAACCCAAACAATAATGATTGTGAAATACTTCCCCACTGCTCAAACCAACCCCAGCCCCAATACACACACACACACACACCCACACACCCACACACACCCACACACACACACAAGGAATAAGTGTGAGAAGGGGATAATGGATTTGAGGTGAGCTAGGCTGGGTGCCATATGGATGGATATGAGAAAATATGAGTTTTACATTTGGGAAAGCAGCAGGAAACACTTTTAATAGCCAAATGAGCTTTGTGCTGGCACCAGGAGATACTTAAAAGTATGTCATCCCTATAGACTGTGAGTTGGGTAAGGACTGAAGACCATGGCCACTTTTTCAGCACTTTCTTTCCAGTGCCTACTATAGTGTTTATTATACAACAGAAGCTCGATAAATATATAAAATGTGTATTTTCAAATGGTTCAACTTCATCCTTCCCTTTCCACAATGCAAAATTAAGCTTATTAAGTTTTTCTTCTCTTTCAAAACCTTAACAGTTTAGATGAGGTATGATTTGAGGGAAAGTTTCATTTGTTCTGAAACAAATACAACCTCCTTTCCTCTCCTGGACTTAAACATCACCGGGGCTAATGAGTCTGCAATGCCTTCAGAAACCCACCTGTTCACATACATCACCAGGGCTGTAATTGTGTATTTAGAGACCTATTAATCAGCATGCTCTAGACCAGGAAGAGAACAATTAAGCTTTAAGAACAATTAAGCTTTGAGACTCTTCTTGACTGTTCTTTACTCTTTTGATTCCACTTCTTTTCTCCTCGAAGGCCAATAACTGAGAGTAACAGAGGCTCACATTCAGAAATGGTGACTAACTGGGAAGGTGCTGAGACTGGAATAACTGTCACTGGCAGATTTTAAAAGGACTTTGAAATAAAAGATTTTTTTTTTTTTTGCAAGAAAAGAAAAACTTGAATGTAAAATTTTCTCTGTCCTTTGACCTCCTCTCTTCACACACTATGTTTTATGTGTCTGCATTATGCATTGACCAAACCTCACCCATTAGCAAAAATACCTGCTTAACAATGAAGAACAACACTCTCCTAGCATCGATAAGACAATTCCTTAAAGGATAATATTGCTTCTTGACTTGTAAAGGGCTGCTGAGATCTGGAGAATGTAAATTGTCAATAATATGCCATTTAATGTGTGGACCTCTGTCTAAAATAACTTATATAACTCTGCCTTGACTTCTAACAGGTAGAACAGTTCTGTTTTCTGAGATGCTCATCCTGTACTATAACCCTCAAATTTGGCTCAAAATTTTTTTTCCATTTCTTCCTTAGATTGACTGATTAATTTTCATTGACATATGCTTGGTATAGCTGGCAGGGTATCTGACACTCTGGTCAGAAGACACCTGGAGTCTGCCTGAAACTTGCTCTTGGTACCAGCATGGGCCCAGTGAATCCCACCAGATTTTGGTACTCCTCAGATGTTCCTGTGAGTTCTTCTGATAATTCAAATTTCAATTTTGGGTGATGATCCTAAAAATTTTATTTGAGCTGGTTTTCACTTAATACTTAAGAGTCTTAAGGGACACTCATGCATTTCCTAGGCAGGGCCTAAAGGATATGGGCAAGAAGCCCAGAGAAACACAGGTAGCTAAACTTATGTTAAATTTGTTTTAAATAAAAGAAAAAATGAGTTGATATATGATCTGAACAAAATTTTTGCTAGTAAAATGAAAGACTGATTTATTTAGATCCAAAGAATAAAGCAAGGGGATCCAACCAGTCCATCCTAAAGGAAATCAGTCCTGAATATTCATTGGAAAGACTGATGCTAAAGCTGAAACTCCAACACTTTGGCCACCTGATGTGAAAAACTGACTCATTTGAAATGACGCTGATGCTGGGAAAGATTGAAGGCGGGAGGAGAAGGGGACGACAGAGGATGAGAAGGTTGGATGGCATCACAAACCACTCAATATCAGAGTTATCCAGTCTATGTCCTGGCCAGTAATGCTGAAAAAGCTGAAGTTGAACAGTTCTATGAAGACCGACAAGACCTTCTAGAACTAACACCCAAAAAAGATGTCCTTTTCATTATAGGGGACTGGAATGCAAAAGTAGGAAGTCAAGAAACACCTGGAGTAACAGGCAAATTTGGCCTTGGAGTACAGAGTGAAGCAGGGCAAAGGCTAATAGAGTTTTGCCAAGAGAATGCACTGGTCTTAGCAAATACCTTCGTCCAACAACACAAGAGAAGACTCTACACATGGACATCACCAGATGGTCAATACTGAAATCTGATTGATTATATTCTTTGCAGCCAAAGATGGAGAAGCTCTATACAGTGAGCAAAAACAAGACCAGGAGCTGACTGTGGCTCAGATCATGAACTCCTTATTGCCAAATTCAGACTTGAATTGAATAAAGTAGGAAAAACCACTAGACCACTCAGGTGTGATGTAAATCAAATCCCTTATGATTATACAGTGGAAGTGACAAATGGATTCAAGGGATTAGATCTGATAGAGTGCCTGAAGAACTATAGACGGATGTTCATGACATGTCCAGGAGGCAGTGATCACAGACCATCTGTGAGAAAAAGAAATGCAAAGAGACGAAATAGTTATCTGAGGAGGCCTTACAAATATCTGTGAAAAGAAGAGAAGTGAAGGGCAAAGGAGAAAACAAAAGATATACCCATCTGAATGCAGAGTTCCAAAGAGTAGCAAGGAGAGACAAGAAAGCCTTCCTCAGTGGTCAGTGCAAAGAAATAGAGGAAAACAATAGAATGGGAAAGACTAGGGATCTCTTCAAGAAAATTGAAGATACCAAAGGAAGTTTTCATGCACAGATGGACCCAATAGAGGACAGAAATGCTATGGACCTAACAGGAGCAGAAGATAGTAAGAAGAGGTGGCAAGAATACACAGAAGAACTATACAAAAAAGACCTTAATGACCCAGATAATCATGATGATGTTATCACTCACCTAGAGCCAGACATCCTGGAATGTGAAGTCAAGTGGGCCTTAGAAAGCATCACTACTAACAAAGCTAGTGGAGGTGATGGAATTCCAGTTGAGCTATTCCAAATCCTGAAAGATGATGCTGTGAAAGTGCTGCACTCAATATGCCAGCAAATTTGGAAAACTCAGAAGTGGCCACAGGACTGGAAGAGGTCAGTTTTCATTCCAATCCCAAAGAAAGGCAATGCCAAAGAATGTTCAAACTACTGCACAACTGCACTCATCTCACATGCTCAAAGCAAAGTAATCCTCAACATTCTCCAAGCCAGGCTTCAATAGTACATGAACTGTGAACTTCCAGATGTTCAAGCTGGATTTAGAAAAGGCAGAGGAACCAGAGATCAAATTGCCTACATCCATTCAATCATCGAAAAATTGAGAGAATATTCCAGAAAAACATCTAGTTTTGCTTTATTAACTATGCCAAAGCCTTTGACTGTGTGGATCACAACAAACTGTGAAAAATTCTTAAAGACATGGGATTACCAGACCACCTGACCTGCCTCTTGAGAAATCTGTATGCAGGTCAGGAAGCAACAGTTAGAACTGGACATGGAACAACAGACTGGCTCCAAATCAGGAAATGAGTACGTCAAGGATGTATCTTGTCACCCTGCTTATTTAACTTATATGCAGAGCACATCATGTGGCATGCTGGGCTGGTTGAAGCACAAGCTGGAATCAAGATTTCCGGGAGAAATATCAATAACCTCAGATATGCAGATGACACCACCCTTATGGCAAATAGCGAAGAAGAACTAAAGAGCTTCTAGATGAAAGTGAAAGAGGAAAGCGAAAAAGCTGGCTTAAAACTCAACATTCAGAAAACTAAAATCATGGTATCTGGTCCCATCACTTCATGGCAAATAGATGGGGAAACAGTGGAAACAGTGGCAGACTTTATTCTTTGTGGCTCCAAAATCACTGCAGATGGTGACTGCAGCCATGAAATTAAAAGAGGCTTGCTCCTTGGAAGAAAGTTATGACCAACCTAGACAGCACATTAAAAAGCAGAGTCATTATTTTGCCAACAAAGATCCGTCTAGTCAAAGCTGTGGTTTTTCCAGTGGTCATGTATGCATGTGAGAGTTGGACTATAAAGAAAGCTGAGCACCAAAGAATTGATGCCTTTGAACTGTAGTGTTGGAATAGACTCTTGAGAGTCCTTTGGACAGCAAGGAGATCCAACCAGTTCATTCTAAAGGAAATCTGTCCTGAGTATTCATTGGAAGGACTGATGCTGCTGAAACTCCAATACTTTGGCCACCAGTTGCAAACAGCTGCCTCATTTAAAAAGACCCTGATGCTGGGAAAAATTGAAGGTGGGAAGAGAAGGGAATGACAGAGGATGAGATGGTTGGATGGCATCACCGACTCAATGGACATAAGTTTGAGTAAATTCCACGAGTTGATTTTGGACAGGGAAACCTGGCGTGCTGCAGTCCATGGGGTTGCAAAGAGTCAGACACAACTGAGCAAATGAACTGAGCTGAACTGAGGGCAAACCAAACCATATGAAACAAGCTGAAGCAACCCAGCAGTAAATCCTTGGGGTGCTAGACTCAAAAGCAGCACATATGCACCATACCACACTGTTCTCAGAAAATTGAATAACGTTACAAAATTGATACTGGGAAATTGTGCCTCAAACCGCTCCTGTGCAAAGTCACCTATGGAAATACAGGCTGCGTTTATGTACATTTACAAGTAGTTAATTAAGAACTATAGAAAATAGGCTCTGAAATGGCCAAGTTGGGGTTCTTTTGACACTCCAAGACAATGCTGAGTGAACAAGTAAAGCTGGCAGTCTTCTGGATCTCTGCCCGCAGGGTCTCCTGGAAACAAGTTAAGAGTTTTTCTCTTTTCTAAAATTAGATTAGCAGTAAAAAATATTTGTAGGGCTATATCTTTGGGGGGGGGGGCAGGCTTCCTGGGTACCCCAAATGGTAAAGAATCTGCCTGCAATGCGCGGGACCTGGGTTCGATCCCTGGGTTGGGAAGAAGGGAGAAGAACATGGCAACCAACTCCAGAATCCTTGCCTGGAGAATTCCATAGATAGAGGAGTCTGGCGGGCTACAGTCCATGAGGTCACAAAGGGTCAGACACAACTGAGTGACTAACATAAATATCTATGGATATTTTAAATTCGAGAAATATCGAAGTTGTTAAAATTTAAGAGTCTCATCTTAAACTAACATACCTATTTTAATTGGTCTGTGGCAGCCCCACATGGCTTCCAAAAGTCCAAAAATAACCATATCGAAAGATTTGTTGTAGAAGGCTTATGAAAGAGTAATGATACAAAAGGTACCTAAAATTTTACTGTGCCCCTCTATCTTTCTTAATTTGAGTATTCATTGTTGTAATCTTCTGAATTGTTGTTGCACTCTGAAGAGACTGTTAAATGGTTGCCTTTACAAGTGAGTAAAGATTCCGCCTGTGATGCTGGAGACCTAGGTTTGATTCCTGGACTGGGAAGATCCCCTAAAGAAGGGAAAGGCCACCCACTCCAATATTCTGGCCTAGAGAATTCTATGGACTGTATAGTCCACGGGGTTGCAAAGAGTCGGACAGAACTGAGTGTCTTTCACTTTAGAAGTGGGACCATGTGAGGCTATAGGCAAGATTCTTCAGATCAAAGGCCTCACTGAGGGCTGTATGAGACAATTTCTGAAGTTCAGGGAGGATCCTCAAAAGTGTTTGTAATTGGATTACCAAAATGGAAGGCAACTAGTCTGGCTAAACTGACCATAGCTCAATCCGCCCCCACCCCCTACCCCCCAGGGGCTCTCTTCTCTAAGCTAAATGAGGGAAAGCAAAATATTCCAAATATGTGAATGTTAGCCCTTTTATATCATTGAGGTGGCCACCCAATTCTTTGAGGAAAAAACCAACTCTCCTTGTTTTTACAAATCTAGTCTTAAAGGACCAGAGGTGTGGCTCTAGAGATAACCCAAAGCCCAATTCTTTTACTACTCCCCAAAAATCTCCTGCTTATCTTAGGAGGCTTGTGAGTATTGAGGAAAAATTTTTTTCTGGCCTTAAGGTAACAAAGTCTTCTTGGGAGGAACCTGCCTCTTTTTTCTTATGCCTCTGAGATGCAAACATTCTACCTGATCCTCTCCAGGAACCCTTATCTCCATCTTTTTAAACTGTAAATTTCAGGAAAGTTTGTAGCCAATTTGGAACTTTACACTTAAGGTTTTTATTTGTCTTTGAGATCTTTTCCATAAATATTAATAAAAAGGGTTTAGCCATCTAGAGAAGTGACCTTGATCTGTTCCATCTGCCGGAAACCTAACCTGAATTAAATCTCCTTTATAACTTATGGGTTTTCTATTGTTTTACTTGATTCATGGCTGAAATTTTGGAATGGGAACCACGAGGATCTGTGGTGGTTTGTGTTTGTACAAATTTGTATGTATACTGCAGAGATGTGTGGCATTGTCACATTTAATCTGTAAAAGAGCTCTAGTTAATTGGCTTAAAGAAAATTAAGTGCTTATATAAATACTCTGAAATATAAAAAACTGGCCAAAACTTCAGGCCAGAACTGGCCAGAACTTCAGGATCACATGATCTGGGAAAGATTCAATATTAAATTAACATCTGGTATTAGAGTTAACTTGTGTTTGTTGGTTTGATTAATACAAATATGTCTTTAGAGCAACATTAAGTATAATACTTTTATACCTAGTTCTTTAGTTGCTAAGTCATGTCCTACTATTTGTGACCCCATGGACTATAGCCCACCAGGCTCCTCTGTCCATGGGATTTTCCAGGCAAGAATATAGGAGTGGGTTGCTATTTCCTTCTTCACTTATCATACCTAGGTTTACTAGAAATAAAATAAGGCCTTATTATTCCCATTACAAAGTTTGTCAACGAGAAATTTTTAAGTAAATAAAATAGAGGTAAATGAAGTAAGAGCTTTTAGGTAAACACTTTAGAATAATTGTGTTCGGGGAAAATCTCTTCTAAGGATTGTGTCTCTAGATTTTGGTAACTTGAAATTAAACTAAGTCAAATTACAAGAAATTATTCACTGTCTAGGTCATTTCAACTAGGACAAATACTGAAACATTAACTGCTGGCCAAGTCAAAGTTTACCTGCTTTTGTCTTCTTATGAGAATCTATGAATGGTTGGGTTTATGAGACATATGTCTTGTACCACAATGAAGAAAGAAATTCTGTGAGAAGGTATATGTTTCTAGAGGTTATAAAATACATTCATAAGTACCAATCAAGAAGTGTTATTATGACACACAGTACACAGTTACATGGTTCCTGGTTTTCAGTAGAGTTTAAGGTTTTAAGTTTTAAAATTATAAGGGAAACATTTCACTATGAAAGGAAGTAGAGTGTGTGTTTTCTGGGGCGGGGGGGAAGGTATAAGAAATGGAAATGCATTTTGTTAAAAAAAAAAAAAAAAAAAAGATGGTTTTCTCCTAGAACTTGTTTCTGAATATAAAAAAAAGTGAGGGGCATATTAATATGGATAGAGAAAGTTGTGGACTATTTGTCGAGGAAGAACACCGAGTTTTGTGCATGGTCAGAATTAGGTAAGATAAAATTGAATTTAATTCAGAAAACGAATTTTAAAGGTAAAGTGGTACAAAATCTGAATTTAGCTCTCTAGGAAGACAAAGTTTTCTTAAAATATTGAGCTTCTTTCATATGAGACTGTGTGGAGGTCTTTGCCTCTAAATGATTTGTATTTGTCATTGAGACCTTTTATTGTCATTTGCTTAAGTGAATGGGTACTATTTCACAGTGACTTATGATTCTACTTGATCAAGTGTTCTACAACGTTTTGATATTTTTGATAAACTTCCTAAAGATCAAATTCTACATTAAGTTCATTTCACCTCTAGCTAACTTTGAGGTTTTCCAAAGAGAACTTAGAACACCTCAAAATATTTGTATTCTTTCCATCTCAGAGACAAGAATATTAAACTCATTAGGCTTATTTGGTATGTTAAATTACATGGGAAGAATTATCAAATAAGTGATAATAAAACTTCTTAGATTGTATGGTATGGTTACAACAGTAATATACATATTCTATAAATTATATGAATTCCTAGACCCTGGTATATCGTGGTAAATGGCATCAGTCTAATTTTAGTAATTACTTCATATTATTGTATGTCACAGCAGTAACCAAATTTCTTTTCAGCCACATTATAATAAGGTCTTTAACCTTGACTTTTTAAGTCTTTTGTCATTTACCAAGTTATCATTGTACTCTTATGCTTTTTGCAAAATGCTTCATCTTCAAGAAGATTCATAACATGGACATTTTACCAAGAATGTACAGGTGTCTGATAACTTTCAGATTATACCACTGAACTGGGTAAGAAATTAAAGAATTCTAATGGAAACCTTGATGGCTTCATAAAACTGTTAATAGAATATCAAGGATTAGTCATATAGAACTGAGCAAATATACGGGTATGGTTATAATTTGGAGTTTTTGTCTGAAATATTGTGTTTTCTAGATTGAAGGAAACCTTTAAATTACACCGCTGTAAGTAAAACTGAACCATTTATCTTTTCTCTCTACCTGATCCCTCCAGAATTTGGAAACTCTCAGGTTCCTAGCAGTTTTCTCAGGTATATAAGGAAGATCATCTCCTAACAGATGTAGGAAACTCAAGGTATTTGGGGACCTCAAAAAAAAAAAAAAAAAAAAAAAAGAATTCACCCAAATCCATAGATATCACAGGCACAATCAATGATATATTCTTGGTATGTTTTTCCTGGCCTTGAGGTTTTAAAATTTGATTCTTTACAAAAAGTTCCAGCACAGCTAATGTAAAGTTTCAGTTAATCAGACTTATTTTGCAAACAAATTAGTCTTAATTCAGCTATATTTGGTAGAAAGGCAGGTAATTTTAGAGAGAAAAAAATGTTTCAGTGAATAGTAAATTTAGTTTTGTTAATTGAGGTCTGTGTTTACTGACTAAGATACACTTACCAGATAACTTTTTGTAAAAGTTCAGTCATTAGAAGGACACTCTAAGTATGTTTCTGAGGCTTAGCATTGTAACCTAATCTTGGATGAAGATCAGATGTGCCAAGACCTACAACCAAGAGATAATGCATTCTGGAAAAGGCATCAGATAAAGAAAACAGAGGGAACATATCAGGCTCTCCTGAATGAACCACAGTTCCTATTTCTGACTTCAGCTAAGACCAGCACTTTCAGAGCTGAACAAGATAACCAATCTAAAGTAGACAGCTGACCCAAGATGTCTTAGCAGGCCTGCATACTGGTTACTTTGCTAATTTCTCACATTTTTGCTTATAAGCTAAATGGATTTCTTGGGCTCAATCATACGAAAGTTTCAAAAATCAATCTAATTGCTGGGTTTGTGGCCAATCACCTATGTCCAGTTACCTTGGTGGATTTCTCCTCTCCAAGACTCTAACTAGGATGGTCCTTAGAAACTTCATTTTAAAAGAAAATCCTTTAACATTATGCAAGCTAATGTTACCACCAATATCACTAAAAGTGATCCTGGACAATTAATGATGCCTGTTTCGAACCTGGCCATAAATACTCCTTTTCATTAGATGTTGAATATTGCATAGCTCCTAACCAGATCCAATGGATTTATGGAACAAGCCTGTGACCCTAGCTCTCCCCAGGTTGATTAGGAAGATATGTAATTGGTTTCTTCTGGGCTTAAGGTCACCTTAGGGTAATCTGTAATGTAAGCACACCTATCAGTTTTCCAATGGTAGGACAATTTGGCCACAGAATTCGTTAGCTCATGACCAATGAAGTGTCAAATTTCTGCTCTGAACAATCCACTTCCCAGTTTAGGAGAAATACTAGGAAAATGGCTTGGTTCAGAAGAATTTGGCTTAATCTTTAATGATGATGATGTTGCTCCTACTATCAATTTAATTAGTTTTTAGAACATACATATACATACATACATATATATTTGACTTTCACAGTTTCACCTGCTTGCACTAAGATAATGAACATCTAAACAACCCGAAACTAAAGATCACATCTATAATTTACTGTTGAATAATGAGCATACCCAATGCACATGCAAGGAGAACTGGCTTAGAAGTCCCTATTGGACAGACTAGAATTGGCTGTCAATCCTTGCTGAACAGTCTGCTAGTATAACCTCGCCCCACCCAAAAAAAAGAGAGAACCAGGCAATTGAGACCTAGCATTGAGGGACATGATGGACCCCAGCGCACGTGAGCAGCCACCGTGGCTTCAAGGGCCAAATATTTGATCACTTAATGCTTTCTATTGAATGATTAATGATCAACAAGGGGAAACTGTGAAATAAAATTCATATTTGATGGCAAAAAATATTTAAATGTTTCTTTGCCTTTTGGCCTCCTCTCTCCTCACTACTATGCCTTGTGTATATGCTCTGTGCATTGACCAAACCTCTCCCATCAGCAAACATACATACCTGCTCAACCAGAAACAGCAACCTTCTCCTAGCATCAGCAAGACAATTCCTTAAAAAACAGCTTTCCTTTTTGACTTTGTGAGGGGCTTCTTAGATCTGAAGTATGTAAACTGTTAATAATATGTCACTTAACATACAGCCCTCTGTCTCAAAAAGCTTATATAACTATTTGACTTCTAATAGGCCGAACAGTTCTCAGAGCTTTCTGAGATGCTTTTCCTGGGTTATAATCCTCAAATTTGACTCAAATAAAGTTTTCCACTTCATAGATCAACTTATTTTTTTGTCGACAGGATCTATACCTTCCAGGTAATTGTATCTATTTCTATGGCCATAGGCTTAGGTGGTCTGAACTTGTATATTTGAGCATGGTGGATGACCTAAATGTTTTCATTTATACCAAGACAGTAACAGAAAGAGAGTAAAAAGGGAACTAACA
Organism: Dama dama; assembly: GCF_033118175.1. Lineage (NCBI taxonomy): Eukaryota > Metazoa > Chordata > Mammalia > Artiodactyla > Cervidae > Dama > Dama dama. The sequence goes on from NC_083691.1 coordinate 72,172,526, forward strand.
TATATCCAGTACCTCCTATGTGCAAAGCACATTCTTAGGTACTTTAAACAGATTTTAAAATTAATCTATTGTATGGCAACCCACTCCAGTGCTCTTGCCTGGAAAATTCCATGGACTGAGGAGCTGGGTAGGCTACAGTCCATGGGCTCACAGAGAGTCGGACATGACTGAGCGACTTCACAGTCACATGGTTTGTTTTAAATTAATGAACATTTTGTGTGCAAAAAAATTGAGACAAAAAAATCAAGTGAGTAATTCAGGATCATAGGGCAAATCAACTGGTAGACCCAGAATTCATATTCAGGCCTATATGAATCTTTTGTCTCTATGATACTGTCACTATTTATTAGATAACATATACTAAATAGCAGGATAGAGTACAAGGCACTCATAACTGTCAATTTTAAATACATCTCAACTTATAAATTGATTAGCTCTATTTTTTTCTAATTCAAGTGCTATTTTTTTTTTCAAGTGCCATTTTTAAGACACTATGGGTAACAGTTTGAAAAATTGTACCATTTTTTTTAACATTTCACAAGTATTAACTTTATAACTTTTAATCCTGGGATTTACAAAAATCATTTTTCTTAAACTCTGATATATTTATACCAAATTCTTCACCACAGTGGGTGGTGTAATTTATGAATTTCAGGGCACATTTTGATATACTTTATCTGTATAAATACGCTCTGGATATAGACAGATAGTTGTACACATCCAATTAAAATGATATGCTTAGCCCTTCCTGAATAAATTTAATGTAATTTTATATGTAACATGCATCTTCAAAGTCTCCCTGTAATTCACTTGCACATTTAAAATTTACATAAGGTGGACTTGATAGAAGCAAGTCATAAGTAATATTCTGAAGCAAATTTGCCAATAGAACAATTATGTTATTGTGGAAAATGATTGTATTTGATGTATTATAACAAAAATGTAATTGTCATAAAGCAGAGCTGTCCTCTAGCCAACAGATTTTCTTCTCAGTATGTGAGAAGAAAATTTAACTTTCTTCAGAATGCTATTTGTGGATATTTTCCTGATACTTATAAATGAACATTTTAAAGTGCAAAAACTATAATGGACTGCTATGGACTGAACTGTGCTCTCCGAATTCATAAGTTGAAGTCCTAGTCCCTGGTGTGACTATATTTGGAGATAAGGCCTATAAGAAAGTAACTAAGAGCACAGGGTGGGGTCCTGATACAATAGGATTGTTGTCCTTATGAGAAGAGTCAAGAAGGACTGTCTTTCTGTCTCCCTGTGCGGTCTTAGTAAGAAGGCTACCATCTATAAGCCTGTAAAAGTGTTCTCACCAGAACCCAAATATACTGGTGCTCTGATCTCAGACTTTCAGCCTCCAGAACTATGAGAAAATAAGTTTGTTGTTTAAGCCACCAGTCTGTGGTATTTTGTTATGATAGCCTGAGCAGACTAAGACAATGACTTTAAAAACATCTATCTCTAAAACTTTTGTACAAACAGCAGTCCAGTTTAGTTTATGTTGAAGAAGAAATCATAGAAACAGCTGATGCATGGGTAGACTGATAGATCTATATCAATGAATCTATCAATAGACAGATGACATTTAACTAATGGCTCAGATAAGAGCTTCAGTGACTAGAAATTTTGGAATGTCATGATATCAAATGTAAATGTATCTCAAGGTTTTGATCAAGATATAAGCTTAAAAGTTAATCTAAAATATTTGATGGAGAATGCACCAAAAGCCCACTTTCTCCATTGAGGCCATGATGTCCAATGGACATAGTGTTTTCAGGAATTTAATGACCTACTGAATTGACAGAGGCCCTGAAGTACAGCCATGGACTTTTCAAAAGGGGTTACATAACGCTAGTGGTGCCTGACCTGAAAGTCATCATTGTTTTTAGAATTTGTAAACATATGAAAAAATAAAAAAGTAATTACCTAGTTTATGTGCTGCAGCATGAAAGGATAGAAACCACATGAAATGGTGTGCAGGACTGACAATATTGCTGAAACCTAGTTGAGTATACTGCAGATAAGAGATTCTTTGTAATCAACTTCCCAGCTCTTACAAAAAATATTAATTTTATGTCAATATATATGATGGGTCCCCAAAATGCAACTGCATATGTTGGACAAAGAGGAAAGTTAATAATCATCAGTCTTGGGCTGCAACTTATTTACCAGCAATCTATTTTAAACTGTTCCTTTGTAAAGCTTCTTAAATGACATAACAGCGTGCAGCACCCCCAAGGATGGTAGAAGTTTTTACAACTCTAAGTGGGTTGATATATTCAGGTAATTATCAAATATTGGTGACTGTGCATTTGATGTATAATATATGACAATGTGAGAGTATTCTTTTATGAGTTGTTCTCAGAACTGCCTAAATATAAACAGCTTCTCCCAAGTCTCTCCTTTATTATCATCCATCATGCTTAGCTACTTTGATTTGACATTAGCTACATCTTAATGCCAGAGACTGCATGGATAATTCCACATTGACGTTGCTAATTTCTACAGTGTAACCACAATGTTTGACATGATGTAGTCAGGCATATTTTCTGTATTCCCTCATAAAACCTTAGTGGATATAGGTTTTTGGTTTTTTTTTTCCCCTTAATGTGGCTAGTTTTAATCCATCAAAGACAAGACATGATAGCTGAAGTCTAAGTCATTAAATTGAGGGATAGAGTCTCCTAAAAAAAAAAAAAAAAAAACACTCAAGTTAGAAAAATAAGGCAACATTCTCATTCATCAACAGATATTAAGAGCCTAAATGTGCCAGCAACTGAGCTTTCTGTATTCAGTTCAGTCTATAAGAACTGCACAGCCGATCCACCACAGACACTGTTAGTAAATATTATCTAAAATAAAAGTGCTCAACTAGTGCACAGAAACAGAAATACAGACCAATGGAACAAGATAGAAAGCCCCAAAATAAGCCCATGTACCTATGGGTACCTTATTTTTGACAAAGGAGGCAAGAACATACAATGGGGCAAAGACAGCCTCTTCAATAAATGGTGTTGGCAAAACTGGACAGCTACATGTAAAAGAAGAAATTAGAATACTTCCTAACACCATACACAAAGATAAACTCAAAATGGATTAAAGACCTAAATGTAAGACCAGAAACTATAAAACTCTTAGAGGAGAACACTCGATGACATAGATTCTCTATGACCCACCTCCTAGAGTAACAGAAATAAAAACAAAAGTAAACAAGTGGGACCTGATCAAACTTAAAACCTTTTGCACAGCAAAGGAAACTATAAGCAAGGTGAAAAGACAACCCTCAGAATGGGAGAAAATAATAGCAAATGAAACATTGAAAAAGGATTAATTTCCAAAATATACAAGTGGCTCATACAACTCAATACCAGAAAAGCAAACGACCCAATCAAAAAGTGGGAAAAGACCTAAACAGACATTTCTCCAAAGAGGACATACAGATGGGTAACAAACACATGAAAAGATGCTCAACATTGCTCATTATTAGAGAAATGCAAATCAAAACTACAATGAGATATCACCTCACACCAATCAGAATGGCCATCATCAAAAAGTCTACAAACAATAAATGCTGGAGAGGGTGTGGAGAAAAGGGAATGCTCTTATACTGTTGGTAGGAATGTAAATTGATACAGTCACTATGGAAGACAGTATGGAGATCCCTTTAAAAACTAGGAATAAAATCATCATATGATCCAGCACTCCCACTCCTAGGCATACACCCTGAGGAAACCAAAGTTGAAATAGACACATGTACCCCATTGTTCAGTGCAGCACTATTTACAACAGCTAGAGTATGGAAGCAACCTAGATGTCCATCGACAGATGAATGGATAAAGAAGTTGCGGTACATGTACACAATGGAATATTACTCAGCCATTAGAAGGAATGCATTTGAGTCAGTTCTAATGAAGTGGATGAACCTAGAACCTATTATACAGAGTAGAGTGAGTCAGAAAGAGAAAGATAAATATCGTATTCTAATGCATATATACAGAATCTAGAAAAATGGAACTGAAAAATTTATTTGCAGGGCAGTAATGGAGAAACAGACATAGAGAATAGACTTATGGACATGGGGAGAGGGGAGGAGAGGGTGAGATGTATGGAAAGAGTAACATGGAAACTTACATTCCCATATGTAAAATAGATAGCCAACAGGAATTTGCTGTCTGGCTCAGGAAACTCAAACAGGGGCTCTGTATCAACCTAGAGGGGTGGGATGGGGCGGGAGATGGGAGGGAGGGTCTAAAGGGAGAGGATACCTGTATACCTATGGGTGACTCATATTGAGGTTTGACAGAAAACAACAAAATTCCATAAAGCAATTATCCTTCAATTAAAAAAAAAAAAAGATAAAGAAAAAACCTTAGGCCTAGAGAGACTCAGTTACTTATTTGCTAAGATTATACAATCAGGAACTGATTTTTCAGATCTTCTAACTGAAAATTCTATAGCCTTTTCAGTATACTGTATAACATCTGACTAGCCAAAAATTAACCTAGGTCAAAGTTAGTGTTTCTTAAGGGACAGAGCAGAAATTTTTGTTTTAATAATTGTTCCCGGGGATTTTGATGCGTGCTAGTCAGAGAACTGCTGTAATGGACAGACTTCCACTGCATCCTCTTTCTTTGGAGGATAGTTGTTTTACAATGTTGAGTTGGTTTTTGCTCTACAGCAGAGTGAAGCAGCTATGAGTGTACATGTATCTCCTCCATCTTGAGCCTCCCTCCCAGCTGCCCCATCCCACCCCATATATAACCTAGACCGCTTTTTTAAAAAGCTGGTTCTTTGAGAAGATAAAGAAAATTGACAAACCATTAGCTGGACTCATCAATAAAAAAGGGAGAAGACTCAAATCAACAAAATTAGAAATGAAAAACAGAAGTTACAACAGAAAATGCAGAAATACAGTGGATCATAAGAGACTACTACAAGCAACTACATGCCAATAAAAGGACAAATGGGAATAAATGGACAAATTCTTAGAAAAGTACATTCTAAGACTGAACCAGGAAGAAACAGAAATTATGAACAGACAATCACAAGCACTGGAATTGAAATTGGTGATAAAAATCTCCCAAAAAACAAAAGCCTAGGGCCAGATGATGTCACAGGCAAATTCTATCAAATGTTTAGAGAAGAATTAACATCTATCCTTAAAACTGCAGGGAGAGGAACACTCCCAAACCCATTTTATTAGGCCACCTTCATTTTGACACCAAAAACAGACAAAGGTAGCACAAACAAAGAAAATTAAAGGCCAATACCACTGATGAACACAGATGCAAAAATCCTCAAAAAAATTCTATCAAACAGAATCCAATAGCACATTAAAAGGATCATACACTGTGATCAAGTGGGCTTTATCACATGAATGCAAGGATTCTTCAATACACACCAATCAACCAATATCACATACTACATTAACGAATTGGAAGATAAAAATCATATGATGATCTCAATAGATGCAGAAGAAGCTTTTGACAAAATTCAACACCCTTTTACGATAAAAACCCTTCAGTAACTGGCCACTGAAGGAACCTACTGCAATATAATAAAGGCCATATATGACAAACCCACAGCAGACATTATTCTTAATGGTGAAAAATTGAAAGCATTTCCTCTAAGATCAGGAACAAGACAGGGGTGCCACTCTCATCATTTTTTTTTTTAATATTTGTTTATTTGGCTTTCCCAAGTCGTAGTTGCAGCATGTGGTATCTAGTTCCCTGACCAGGGATCAGGGCCTGAAACCAGGCCCCTAAATTGGGAGTGCAAAGTCTTAGCCAGTAGATCACAAAGGAAGTCCTTCTCACCACTATAATTCAACATAGTTTCGGAAGTACTGGCTACAGCAATCAGAGAAGGGGAAAAAAAAAAAAAAAGGAATCCATATTGGAAAAGAAGAAGTAAAACTCTCACTGTTCCCAGATGACAAGAATAGAAAACCCTAAAAAATCACCAGAAGATTACTGCTGCTAAGTCACTTCAGTCCTGTCTGACTCTGTGCGACCCCATAGACGTCAGTCCATCAGGCTCCCCCATCCCTGGGATTCTCCAGGCAAGAACACTGGAGTGAGTCACCATTTCCTTCTCCAATGCAAGAAAGTGAAAAGTGAAAGTGAAGTCCCTCAGTCGTGTCCGACTCTTAGCGACCCCATGGACTGCAGCCCACCAGGCTCCTCCGTCCATGGGATTTTCCAGGCAAGAGTACTGGAGTGGGGTACCATTACCTTCTGCTGAAGATTACTAGAGCTAATCAATAAATTTAGTAAAGTTGCAAGATACAAAATGAATACACAGAAATCCTTTGCATTTCTATACACTAACAATGAAAAATTATAAAGAGAAATTAAGGAAAGAATCCCATTCACCACTGTAACAAAAAGAATAAAATACTTAGAAATAAAACTACCTAAAGCGGCAAACGGAGAAGGCAATGGCACCCCACTCCAGTACTCGTGCCTGGAAAATCCCATGGATGGAGGAGTCTGGTGGGCTGCAGTCCATGGGGTCTAAGTCAGACACGACTGAGCGACTTCACTTTCACTTTTCACTTTCACACATTGGAGAAGGAAATGGCAACCCACTCCAGTGTTCCTGCCTGGAGAATTCCAGGGACGGGGGAGCCTGGTGGGCTGCCGTCTATGGGGTCACACAGAGTCGGACACGACTGAAGTGACTTAGCAGCAGCAGCAGCAAAGAGGCAAAGACTTGTATACAGAAAAGTGTAAGACACTGGTTTATGAAGAACAGACTAGTGGTTACTAGTTTATTTTTGGGGGGGTGGGGAGGGGCAAATACAGGTGGATGAGCTGAAGATACAAATTATGGTATAACATAGGTTCAAGTATGTATTATACAACAATGGGTATATAACCAATATTTTATAATAACTCAATGGAAAGTAACCTTTAAAAATAGGATAAAATTTAACAAAATACTAAATAGCATGTGTATTTTCATATGTTTTACCCTTTCTTTTAAAAGTATGGCTTAAAAAAGTCTAGGTATTTGAGATTGAAAAAAAAAAAGTCCATTATCTACAGTTGCTCTATAATTAAGATGAACAGAGAAGATATTTTAGATTAAATCCTGAATATTTCTTGGGTTTTATAGAAGCAATATAAGCTGGGCTCTTTGGGTACTAAGCATAACAACAGTCTGAACTTGGAACAATCAGAGAAAGAAAATTTGAGTGAAGTAAGTTGTTGGCAGATTATACTTAATAACCTACTATTTAAATGCTTAAAATAGTTGGACTCAGTCCTTACCATGGCCAGTATCCCCTGCCATTCCTTTGTGAGTTTTCGCTGCTTGTCCAGATGTCATTTTTAAACATTTAATCAAATACATATTCCCAAAACCAAGGTACTTGGACCATATGGTTGATGGTTTATCCAGAACTACTAATTTATTTACTTCATTTTTTTAATATGTGTTTGGTGGAGGCAGCTTTTATATTGATGATGGACTAAAAAGGAGAGACAGATGGTAAAAGCCAGATGAAACACAAAGGTTAAAATATTCATGACCATGATTCCTCATGATATTGAACACAAATCCAGACAGGATCTCCTGCTAGATAGTCTGAAGTTGGAGACTTTTCACTATCCCTTCTAAAATTATATTATCAGGTCATCTCCACATTTTCCTATTTATAATCCTTGCACTCCCATCAGACTGGTTTCCTCAGTGTCTGCTAATCATTCTTTACATAGACCTGCTTTTATCTTTTGTTCATGCCACCAACTTTGCTTGTGATGCCATTCTTATTGTTTTCACTGATCCAAATCTGATCATCTTCCAAGACCAAGTTCAGGCTATGGGTCAACTGAATCCTTTCCTGACCATCCTGGCCTGTGACCAATCTTTCTCTCTTGTAGATACTACAGTGTTCATTGTCTATATATGCTATTTAGTAATTATATCATCTCTTTTCTAAAGTCAACTTTCTTTAACCCCCCAGGTTTTCTCTTTGTAAAAAATTGCATTCTTTTGCACTTTTATACCTTCCAGTACCCACTATTTGCCTAGTTTATCTTACACACAGCTGGAATTCTATAAACATCTGTTGATTGATGGAAAATATAGTTAGTAGTATTTATTTCTAATGAAAACAAATTCATGTTTAAGGGAATGTAATGATTTTTTGTAAATAAAGCACCGTAATGTGAATATTGTTAAGGATGGCCCTAGGGGCTACAGTTTTGTATTGCATTATTTTTCTGTTTAAAAATTAATAATCATGTACCATAGCTGCTGCCTTTTAAAATTTACTGGCATTGATTGGGGTCCACTCTGGGTTATGATGGATAGCTTTGATTTGGGGCTTGGTGTTACAGTAGCAACTGATAGTAGAAACAAAGTGAAGATTTGTCAATAGGTCAAAACACCGAGAACATTAATAATACATTACTGTTGTAATTTTCATCTTCAGAACAAAATGAGGACATTAACAAAGACCATAGGGACTTCAGAAACCCATATGCACTCATTTAACAGGAAGGCATTTATTGAGACAAGACTTGTACTGCAAGAATTCAGAATCAGTGCTCCTGAATATATGGTTCCTAAATATATGTAGTAGATATACTAAAGTATATTTGTTATACTTACTCAATATAAATTGCAGGGAAGTTTGTCAGACATCTATTTACCTGATTTTTGTAGCAGGCCCTTTTCCCTAGTCCTATTTTTTAGGCACTCCAAGCCTCCATGCCCTCTGGGGCCAGTCCCCTCCCCTTACAGATGTCAGAGTTTCTTTTCTTCCCCATACCTAACCACACACTTAGTGCAGTCCACTGGAGCAGGCTATCTCACACCCCTGACCTCCACCTCCTCTGTGCCCTCTTCTTTCTGGGGCAGACTCATGTGTTCTAGGACAGCCTTGGGAGCAGGCCCCTGTGGGTGACCCACATGCAGAGGTGGGACTAAAACCACAGCTGAGCCCCAAGGGACCATACAACTAAGGAAGCAAAGCTGAAATCTCTTCTTACAGCTAAGCAAACCATGGATTGACACCTCCATGATCAGCTTTGTAAACTCAGTTTCTGCAGAACATATGAAGGGACAAGTAGTCCTGTAGTCAAGACAGGTCTAGCTTTGGCAGCTGTAGATTTATGGGCACTTACAGACAGCAGTTGAACCGGGCCAGAGTCTGAGCTGCCCCCATACTGCCCACAATGGGTCCAGATTCATAACTTACTACAATCATGGGACCTGACTTCAGTGGATCTATGCTGGTGGCCTGGTAAAAAACAATGCCTGAGACACATCAGGGTCAATTGCTGGCATACCCATGGTTAAGGTGGGGCTGAGAGTAGTGCCAGGAACAGTGCGGTCTAGGAGTTCTTACAACAGGTGAAGAGTGACACAGCAGAGCGCACCCGCAGGTGAAAGCTCCAGAAGAGGAATACTCAGTGGCTTCTCTCCCATTGGCAGTGCTCCAATCCCACCTACCTTGCATTTCAGACCAGAAACACAGCTAAGAAACAGATCTAGGGGCCTCTATGCCAACAACTAGGGAGAAGACTCCACCCCTAACCGGGCAGTGATACCATCAGAGCAAAAGGGGTGCCCTGCTCAGTCTTCAGTGCTGGCTCTGGTTACCACAACATTGGTCATACCTCCTATCAGGAGGATAATGGCCAGCATACACTGAGGAAAGAAGTGGCAATCATTCATAATAACAATATCCCTGTGCGTGTGCTCGTTTGCTCAGCTGTGTCTGTTTCTTTATGACTCCATGGATTGTAGCCTTCCAGGCTCCTCTGTCCATGGAATTTTCCAAACAAGAATACTGGAACAGGTTGCCGTTTCCTTCTTCAGGGGATCTTCCCCACCTAGGGATCAAACCCATGTCTCTTATGCCTCCTACACTTCAGGCAGATTCTTCACCATCTCAGCCACCGGGAAGCAGTGTTTCTAACTTGTAAAAAAAAAACAGCCCTTGTAGCAAATATATATATAAAACCCACACAGGCTACAAAGAGATGCTTCCACATAAAAAATAACCCTCCAAGACAGTCTGAGAGTCTGGCATTGGAAGTAAAAGCCCCAGACCACTTAGTCTTGAAGCCCAGCAGGGCTTGAGTATCGGAGCTCCACAGAGATGGGGGAAACAGAAACACCACTCTTAAGAGGGTGTACACAATGTTTCACATGCACTAGGACCCAGAACAAAGCAGTAACTCCATCGAAGCCTGGGAAAGACCTATCTAAAGGTCTTGAGGCATCTCCTGAGGAGGCAAAGGTCTGTTCTAGCTCACTATGGAGGCAAAGACACTGGTAACCAGAGGGCCCAGGGAATGCTGATCAGAGTAAGCTCTCCCATAGGTCCTCATTTCAGCACCAAGACCCAGTCCACCCAACAACCTGCAAGCTCCAGTGCCAGAAATCCTCAGGTCAAACAATCAACAAGTTAGAAACACAGCCTCATCTATCAGAAGACAGACTGCCTGAATTCAAATGGAGCTCACAGCCACCTCCAAACATACCCCTTGACATGTCTCTGCCCACCAGAGGGACAAGACAGTTCCACCCACCAGAGAGTAGGTACCTAACCCTCTGATCAGGAAAACTACACAAGCCCCAGGATCAACCTCACCCACCAGAAATCAGACACTAGAAGCCACAGGAACTATGATCCTCCAACCTGCAGAAAGGAGACAAAATACAGAGAGTTAGACAAACACAGAAAGTTAGACAAAATGAGATGACAGAGAAATAGGTTGCAGACAAAGGAACAAGATAAAAACCCACAAGAACAACTGAATAAAGAGGAAATAGGCAATCTACCTAAAAAGAATTCAGAGTAATGATACTAAAGATGATTGAAAATCTCAGAAAAAGAACACAGGCAACAGAGATCACACAAGAAATGATTAATAAAGAGATGATTTAAAAAATAAACAGATAACAAATATTCCTGAAATAAAAATCCACTAGTAAAGACAGTCTGAGAGAGCTCTAGGATAACATTAAACACACCAATATTTCATTATAGGTCTCTCAGAAGAAGAAAAAGAGGAAGGGCCTGAGAAAATATTTGAAGAGATTTTAGTTGAAAATTTCCCTAACACAGGAAAGGAAACAGTCACCCAGTCCAAGAAGTGCAGAGTCACATACAGGATCAACTCAAGGGGGAACACACCAAGACACATAATAATCAAATTGATAAAAATTAAATACAAATAAAAAATATTAAAAGCAACAAGGGGAAAACAACAAATAACATAAAAGGGGATCCCCATAAGGCTATTAGCTGATTTTTCACCAGAAACTCTGCAGGTTAGATGAGAGAAGCATGGTATATTTAAAGTCCTAAAAGAAAAACCCAAAGTTTCTCATTCAGATTCAATGGAGAAGTTAAAAGCTTTACAGACAAGCAAAACTTAAGAGAAGATGGTACCACCAAACCTGTCTTACAACAAATGCAAAAGGAATTTTCCAGGCAGGGGGAAATAAAAGAGACCATAACTAGAAATAAGAAAATCACAAACTGGAAAGCTCAGTAGTAAAACCAAACAAAGTAATAGTAGGAAATCACTAACACACAATTATGATATCTAAAACAGCAACCATGAGGAGAGTACAAATGCAGAAAATGGGAACTGCATTTGAAATTAAGAGACCAGCACCTTAAAACAACCTTGTATGTATGTATATATGTATATATATATATACATACATGAGAGAGAGAGAGAGAATGCTATATCAAAACATCATGGGAAATGCAAACAAACAAAAAAATACAATAGAAACACACACAAAAAAAGGAAAAGCAACCCAAACACAAAACTAAAGATGTTCATCAAACCACAAGAGAAGAGAACAAAAGAGGAAGGGAAGAAAAAAGACCTACCTAAAAAAAAAAAAAAAAAAAAAATTAAGAAAATGGCAATAGGAACATACATTATCTGACATGTAACTGGATTAAATGCTCCAATGAAAAGACATAGACTGGCTAAATGGATACAAAAACAAGACCTGCATATGTCTACAAGAGACCCTCCTCAGACCTAGGACACATACAGGCTGAAAGTGAGGGATGGAAAAAGATATTCTATGCAAATGGAAATCAAAAGAAAACTGGAGTAGCAATACTCACATTAGACAAAATAGAACTTAAAGACAATAACAAGACACAAGAAGAACATACATAATGATTAAGAAACAAATCTAAGAAGAAGATATAACAATTATAAGTATATATGCACCCAGCATAGGAGCACCACAATATATTAGGCAAATGCTAATAGCCACAAAAGAGGAAATTGACAGTAACACAATAATAAATGAAAGTGGCTCAGTCATGTCTGACTCTTTGAGACCCCATGGACTATACAAGTCCATGGAATTCTCCAGGCCAGAATACTGGAGTGGGTAGTTGTTCCCTTCTCCAGGGAATCTTCCCAACCCAGGGATTGAACCCAGGTCTCCTGCATTGCAGGTGGATTCTTTACCAGCTGGGCCACCAGGGAAGCAACACTATGATAGTGGGGGACTTTAACACCCACTTATATCAATGGACAGATCATCTAGACAAAGAGCTAATAAGAAAACACAAGCCTTAAATGACACCTAGACTAGCTAGACTTAACTGATATTTATATGACATTCCATCCAAAAGCAGAAGAATATACTTTCTTCTTAAGTGCACATGGAATATTCTCTAAGATAGATCACATATGGGTCACAAACCAAGCCTTGGTAATTTAAGAAAACTAAAATCATATCAAGCATCTTTTATAGCCACAACCCTATGAGATTAGAAACCAACTACAGGGGAAAAAAACAAAAAAAATGCAAACTTATGGAGGTTAAACAATGAATGGGTCACTGAAGGAGTCAAAGAGGAAATCAAAAAGTGCCAGAAGAAAATTACAACAAAATCACAATGATACAAAACTTAGGTGACGTGGCAAAAGCAGTTCTAAGAGGAAAGTTTATAGCAATACAATCTTAGCTCAGGAAAGAAAAAAAAATCACAAATAAACAACTTAACTTTACATGTAAAGCAACTAGAGAAAGAAAAACAAACACAACCCAAAGTTAATGGAAGGAAAGAAATTATAAAGACCAGAGCAGAAATAAAGGAAATAGAAACCAAGAAAACAATAGCAAACATCAATGAAACTAAAAGCTGGTTCTTTGAGAAGACAGATAAAATTGATAAACCTTTGATAAACCTTTAGCCAGACTCATCAAGAAAAAAAGGGAGAGGACTCAGATCAATAACATTAGAAATGAAAAGGGAGAAGTTACAGCACACACCACAGAAGTACAAAGGATTGTAAGAGATTACTACAAGCAACCATACACCAATAAAATGCACAAACCTAGAAGAAATGGACAAATTCTTAAAATGGTACAACTTTCTCAGACTGAACCAGGAATAGAAACTATGACAGACCAATCACCAGTTTTAAAACTGAAACTCCCAACCAAAGGCCCAGGACCTGGTGGTTTCACAGGTGAATTCTATCAAACCTTTAGAGAAGAGTTAACATCTATCCTGAAATTCTTCCAAAATACTGCAGAGGAAGAAACACCCCCAAACTCTTTCTATGCGGCCATGATTACCCTGATACCAAAACCAGACAAAGCACAAAAAAAAAGAAAAGGCACCATCACTGATGAACATAGATTCAAAAATCCTCAACAAAATACTAGCAATTTAAATTAAACAATAAACAGATTATACACCATGATCAAATGGGATTTATCCCAGAAAGACAAGAATTCTTCAATATATGTAAATCAATCAATGTGATACACTGCATTAATAATTTGAATAAAAAACATGTGATCATCTCAACACATGCAGAGAAACTTTTGACAAAATTCAACATCCATTTATAATAAAAACTCTCCAGAAAGTGGGCTTAGAGAAAACATACCTCAACATAACAAAGGCCAGATGCAACAAACCCACAGAAAGCATCATTCTCAATAGTGAAAACCTGAACACATTCCCTCTAAGATCAGGAACAAGGATGTCCATTCTCACCAATTTTATTCAACACAGTTTGGAAGTTCTAGTCACAGGAATCAGAGAAGAAAAAGAAATAAAAAGAATTCATATGGGAAAATAAGCATCACTGTTTAAAGATGACATCATATTGTACACAGAAAATCCTGAAGATGCTACCAGAAAACTACTAGAGCTCATCAATGAATGTGGTAAAGTTTAAGGATACAAAATTAATACATAGAAATCTCTTGCATTCCTATACACTAACAACAAAATATTAGAAACAGAAATTGAAGAAACAATCCCATTTACCAATGCATCAAAAAGAATAAAATGCCTAGGAATAAACCTATCTATGGAGACGAAAGACTTGTACTCAGAAAAATATAAGATACTGATGAAAGAATTCAAAGATGACACAAATGGATAGAGAGCTGTGCTGTGTTTTTGGACTGGAAGAATCAATAGTGTCAAAATGACTGTACTACTCAAAGCAATTAACAAGTTCAGTGCAATCCCCATCCAATTACTGAGGCTGGATGAAGCACAAGCTGGAATCAAGATTGCCCAGAGAAATATACATAACCTCAGACATGCAGATGACACCACCCTTACAGCAGAGAGTTAAGAGGAACTAAAGAGTCTCTTGATGAAGGTGAGAGAGGCAAGTGAAAAAGCTGGCTTAAAACTCAACATTCAAAAAACTAAGATCATGGCATCCAGTCCCATCACTTTATGACAAACTGATGGGGAAACAATGGAAACAGTAACAGACTTCCTTTTCTTGGACTCCAAAATCGATGTAGACAGTGACTGCAGCCATGAAATTGAAGATGCTTGCTCCTTGGAAGAAAAGCAATGACAAACCTAGAATGCATATTAAAAAGCAGAGACACTACTTTGCCGACAAAGGTCCACATAGTTAAAATTATGGTTTTTCCAGTAGCCATGTATGGATGTGAGAGCTGGACAATAAAAAAGGATGAGCACTGAAGAACTGATGCCTTCAAATTGTGGTGCTGGAGAACACTCTTGAGAGTCCCCTGGACAACAAGGAGATCAAACCAGTCACTCCTAAAGGAAACCAAACCTGAGTATTTATTGGAGGGACCGACACTGAAGCTGAGGCTCCAATACTTTGGCTACCTGATGCAAACAGTCAGCTTATTGGAAAAGACTCTGATTCTGGGAAAGATTGAAGGGAGGAGGAGAAGAGAACAACAGGATGAGATGGTTGGGTGGCATCACCGATTCAATGGACATGAGTTTGATCAAAGTCCGGGAGATGGTAAGAGACAGGGAGACCTGTCGTGCTGCAGTTCATGGGGTTGCAAAGCATCGGACACAACTGAGCTACTGAATAACAACAATCCAATTACTAAAAGGATTTTACACAGAATTAGGGCAAAGAAAATCACAATTTGTATAGAATCTCAAAAGATCCCAAATGTCCAAAGCAATCTTGAGAAAGGAAAATGGAGCTGGAGGAATCAGGATCTATGCCTTCAGAAGACACTTGAAAGCTCCAGTAATAAAGACAGTATGGTACTAGCACAAAATCAGAAATACATATCTGGGCAGGATAGAAAGTCCAGAGATAAATCCAAGTACATATGGTCACCTAATCTATGAAAAAGGAGGCAAGAATATACAATGGAGAAAAAACTGTTATTTCAATAAGTGGTGCTGGGAAAACTGGACAGGTACATATAAAAGAATGAAATTAGAATACTTCCCAACACCATATACAAAAATAGACTCAATATGGATTAACGATGTAAATGTAAGGCCAGATACTATAAAATATAAACAGAACTCTCTCTGATATAAATTGGAGCAATATCTTTTTCAATTCACCACCTAGAATTATGAAGAAAACAAAAATAAACAAATGGGACCTGATCAAACTTAAAACTTCTTGTACAGCAAAGAAAACCATAAAAAAATTGAAAAGACAATCCATATTATGGGAGAAAATATTTTCAAACCAAGCAACCAACAAGAGATTAATCAACAAATATACAAGTATCAATAGATTATTCAGATCATTATAAAAAACAAACCCAATAAAAAAATGGGTGAATGATCTAAAAAGAAATTTTCCAAAAAAGAAATGCATATGGCCAAAAAGAATATGAAAAATGCTCAACATCACTAGTTAGTATAGAAATGCAAATCAAAAACACAATGAGGTATCACCTCACACTGGTCAAAATGGTGATCATCAAAAAAAATCTACAAACAACAAATGCTAGAAATGATGTGGAGAAAAGGGAACCCTCCTACACTGTTGGTTGGAATAAAGTTGGTTCAACGTTATGAACATTCTGTTAAAAACTAAAAACAGATCTACCATATAATCCAGCAATCCCACTCATGATCATATATCTGGAGAAAACCATAATTTGAAAAGATACATGCATCCCAATATTCACTTCAGCACTATTTATAATAGCCAGGATACAGAATTGACCTAAATGTCCCTCAACAGAAGAATGGATAAAGAAGGTGTGGTACATATATACAATAGAATATTACTTGGCCATAAAAAAGGAATGAAATAACGTCATTTATAACAACATGGATGGATTTAGAGATTGTCACAATAAGTAAGTCTGACACAGGAAGACAAATGTTAAGTGATACTGCTTATATATGGAGTCTAAAAAGTGGTACAAATGAACTTATTTACAAAACAGAAACAGAGTCTTAGGTGTAAAAATCAAACTCCTGGGACTTCCCTGGTTGCGCAGTGAATAGGAATCCACCTGCCAATGCAGGGGACATGGGTTCAATCCCTGGTCCAGGAAGATATCACGGGCTGTGGATCAACTAACCCCATGTGCCACAACTACTGAGCCCATGCTCTAGAGCTGGGAAGCTACAACTACTGAGCCTATGCGCCGCAACTACTGAAGCCTGTGTGCCTAGAGCCTGAGCTCCTCAGTGAGAGAAGCCACCACAATGAGAAGCCCAAACACCACACGAGACAGTAGCCCTCATAGCCACCATTAGAGAAAGCCCATGCGCAGCAATGAGGGTGAAGACCCCATGCAACCAAAAATAAATAAATAAATGATAAAGAAACTAACACAACACTGAAAATATTAAAAATATTAAAATAACAAATAAAACTTGTGGTTACCATGGGGTAAGGGAGAATAAATTGAGAGATTGGGATTGACATATACACACTAAAAGTGAGTGAAGTCGCTCAGTCGTGTCCGACTCTTTGAGACCCCATGGACTGTAGCCTGCCAGGTTCCTCCATCCACGGGGTTTTCCAGGCAAGAATCTGGAGTGGGGTGCCATTTCCTTCTCTAGGGGATCTTCCTGACCCAGGGACTGAACCCGGGTCTCCGGCACTGCAGGCCGACTCTTTACCGTCTGAGCCACCAGGGAAGCCTCACTATTGTATATAAAATTCGATAATCAATAAGGACCTGGGCTTCCAGGTGGCACTAGTGGTAAAGAATCTGCCTACCAATGCAGGAGATGCCAGAGACACAGATTTGATCCTCAGGTCGGGAAGCTCCTCTGCAGTAGGGAACAGGAATCCATTCCAGTATTTTTGCCTGGAAAATTCCATGTGTAGAGGAGCCTGGCAAGCCACAGTCCATGGGACCACAAAGAATTAGACATGACTAAGCGACTGAGCACAGTATAGCACAGGGAACTCTACTCATTACTCTGTAATGATCTGTATACTATAAAAAGATTGGATTACATGTGTATGTCTAAGTGATTTACTTTGCTATACAGCAGAAACTAACACAATATTGTAAACCAAGTATACTCCAAAGAAAATTTAAAAATTAAAAAAAAAAACAAAATTTTCTTTCAAGCCTTGTTACTTTTGGAGGCTATGAGAATTTTCCATCTCCAGAACCCAGAGCATCTCTTTCTTTCATTTCTGAAAATCCATTGCTTCTGGTAATAATTTTAATATATCTTAAAATATAATTTTTTTATGAAATTGATAGTTCTGTACATGAACTGCATTGGAAACTGGTTGACTAATTCTATTTCCTTTTTTTCTACCCTTGTTACTTTTCCATTTTGCTTACTAGTTGAGGAAGTTAAACGAGGTGAGAAATTGTCAGAATAAGTAGTGTCCATGCCAGAAACATCAGACAAAAGAGTATGGCATTTGAGATGACTTGATGGTGTGCAAATGCTAGAGATATTGGATTATTTATTTCCATGAGTTACATTCTTTAGAGAAGGGCCATATCTTCCCATTGGACTTGGCAGAACATTTCCACCGAGAAAATGTAATCTGTTGGAAATTCTTTTTTTCAATAAGTTCTCTGTCTGGTTCTGTCTTGGTCACTGCCACAGCAAAATTTGCAGACACATTTTCAGAGGCTGTCTAGCCCCACTCCAAGTAGGATGAAACAGTCATTCACTCAGTAAGCTAAAGAACCAGAAACATTTCTGGTAAGACTGTTAATACATACTACTCTACATCTTTTACTTTTATATTGAGATGTTTTCCTCTGCATCACTATACAGCAATCATTGAAACATGCTATTTTCTTCTACACACAATAGAAAGGTATCACAATTAAGCACTATAGCTTATTTTCTCTGGAAAATAATATATTGAGGAATAAAGCACTAAAACCTGTGAATATCTAATTTTTTAATGTTTGTTAAAACAATTAATGGGTATAAAATCATTATACAAACACCGATGAAAAAAAGTGAGTGAAGATGTTACTGAATGTCTGTATGTTTGTTTATAAATAAGCCTATAATCAGTAAGCATTCATTCATAGTTTGTACTGCAGATAGTCTAGTGTTTATTTCTTGTTTTTGAGACCACAAATAAACCTTTACTCTTATAATTCTTTTGAGCACAAAATGCATTATTTGTCCTCAACTGTACCATCTTGATGCAAGTAATATGTCTTAGATATTGGATTATTTAAAAAAAATACACATGAACAATAACAAAAATACCTCTGTATATATTTTTAAAAATTATCTGTGGTACATGATTAAATTCTATGTAGACTGACTGAAATCTTAAGAAGGTCATGAGTCAGAACCTTCTTAATTTTCTAGAGTGGTTTTGATGGAAAGCCAGCAAAGCCCATTCAATCCAGACTGAGAAGGATGCAGTGGGAATCACAGAGGGAACAGACTGGTATTGAGGTAGAACCTTATCATTGATTTATGATAGTCCAACCTTATTCTCTTCTTAAATTTCCTATTTTCTGATATAACTTTCTTAAATTATAAATTTCCACATTTTCTCCATGGCATTTACATTAAATTAAATTGCTATTTAAAATATGTGAAACTCAATGACAATAGCAAATCTCAAGAGTTAAATATCCAACAAAAGGAGTGACTGGCGTCTTTATGCCACAAGAAATAAATAGAGTGATCAAGCTGGCCTCTATATAATCATTACTTCTTGCACCTGTCCTTACACACCTTCAAAAAAATTTAGTTAGAAATGTAATATATGCATCCACAGAAAAGGAATGAAATGTATATACAGCGGAGACTCAAAAGAAAAGTCAAAATCTCCCTTTTTTGACCTCTGCTCCTCCTCCTTTCTCCACTTCTGAGAAAGTTTTTTTTTTTTTTTGCTCTTAATTCTTGATTGATCACCTCTAGATATTTTATTGATTCTCATCCATAAAATAAGATGAATTATACACACTCTACCACCCTCTTCCCACTTCTTTCTCCAACTTACTTTAAATTCTTCTCATGTTAACACTTAATATGTTCAATAATATCCTTAACCCTCTATTTCTGTATCTACTTTTACCCTCTATCAGTTGGATTTCCACACTGTAAGATGAGAAAAGTTAGCACACCCATATCTCTATACCCTGCTTTCATTACCTGACTCTGTAGTTATGTCATCACTTAATATTGCCCAAGTTTTATAGTATATATTCTTCTCTGTAAATATGTCTTCTTTGTGTCTTTAGTTATATTATATACCTTGAATACCATTTATTAGAATGCATTATATGATTGTGTAGGAGTGATTAATCATACAACAAGTAGTATGATGGTTGGTATCTGAAGGAAAAGTAATATAATCTCATGTCACTAAATCTGTGTCACTTGAAGAATGTCCAAGCATCAAGATCCAATGATTTCTCTAACTCAGTCTCCAAAAAACTTGCTCAAAAGTGTTGAATATTATAGTTTGTTTTTGCAAAACCATGATTTTACCACATTGCACTTTTTGCAAAGTTTCTAATTGCCTATATTTCCTATTTTTGGTAGAAGAGATATTAAGACCCTCGACTTTTCCAGTAATTAGAATTCACTTTATTCTTGAAGATATTTTCCATTCTCATATAAATCAATGCTTTCTGGCTTTTCCGAAAAACTTTAATTCTGGATGCCCACTGAACCCCTAAGTTACTTCTGTTTGTTAAATCCCATGTCTTTCTTGGATTCGTCTTTAATTTTGCTGCATTGATTTTTCTTTTTGTTTTTAAAAAATAGTACATAGGAGATAATTTTTTTTTAGATTTTGCAGATTTTAAAATATGTTTTTGTTCTTGATCATTTTCTTGGGCATGAAGTAATTTCTGGCTGTTAAGTCATTTTTGCTCAGAATTCCATAGCAGCATTAAGTATGTCAACAAGAACACTGATATAAGATTCTGATTTCAGATACTTATCCTTTCACTGGCAACATACATGGTTAATGCAAGCCTTTTAATGCCGTCTCTTTAACTTTGATACCCATAACAATCTATCCAAGTGTGAGCCTTCTCTCTCTATATATATACAACTTGTGACTAACAGGACTATGTTCTGAAGCTGAGTGTACCCCTAAATTGTGGTACCTCCTTGTAAGTTAAAAATTGAATATTTCACTTTATTCAGTTATAAAAATAATGAGCATTTGACTCTTAGGTTAGTAATAAACATATCATAGTACTGTTGCAAAAATTAAAACAACCCATTTAAAGAACTCAGGAAACATTAGCCATTATTTCATTTTCCTAAGCACTTAGCAGACTCTTTCAATTTGAGCATGTTCTTGGACTTACCTTAGCACATTTTTTTCCCCTCTGATAATTTCTTCCCATCTATTTCCACAGCTTTCCCTTCCTGGACCTCTTATTAGTAAATATTGTTCTTTTAGGACAGATTTTCCATATATCATTTTTTTCAAGCTTTGTGTTTTTGTTCTTTATTTTGGTATATTTCCCTCATCATGATTAGTAGAACAGTTATTTTACGGGCTTTGCGTTTAAGTGAGTATATTTTTCATTTTCAAGAACTCTTTATTATCTGATAAGATACAAGATGACAGCCTGCTTTTATTTATTTAGATGCAATTTTCTTAAAATTTAATTTAAATTGGTGGATAATAATTGGAATTTTGTAAACGTCCTTTTCTCTTCCATTAATTAAATGTGTTCACTCCTCTGGTTAGTTGTTTCACTTGTTCATCTTGGTCCTTTGTCTTATTTGTGTCGTTGGTTTTATTTTTACAAATGTCAGGGATTCATTGGTTGTGTGTTAATATTTATGGATAATGAACTATATTGATTATAAATATAAATAGTTCTGGTTTTCTCTCCATTTGGTGAGTACACTTCCTCCCATACGCTTTCCCCCTAAACAGAGGGACTTACTATGGGCTCCATGTAAGGGACTGGGTTTACTGAGGTGCATGTGTCTCTTTGGAATGATCAGTGGAGGTGTGGAAAGCAGTATACTATCCCCCATATTAACACAGTGAAAAGTTTATTTTGGAAACGGCAGATTTGCATATTTCCCATTTGATCCCTATGTCTTTCCTTTTTCTCCTTCATCCTGCCACATTTCTGCCTGGGGCTTCTACCAATTCTGCTTTGCTATTCTTTCATGGTCTCCATCCAACTAGGATTTTTAGCTTTCCCCCAGATTTATCTGGTTTCAACCTGAACATCAAGCATCCTGCTGAGATGTCCATGTGCAAGTAATTGTGGCAGGGCCAACATAACTGTTTGAATTCCAGTGCTATTTGAAACCTTGATTCAGAAAAAAACAAGCCTCTTAAAGATGTTGCTCAGGGCTTCCCTGGTAGCTCAGACAGTAAAGAATCTGCCTGCAATGTGGGAGACCTGAGTTTGATCCCTGGATTGTGAAGATGCCCTTTGAGGAGGGCATGGCAACCCACTCCAGTATTCCTGCCTGGAGAACTCCCATGGACAGAGGATCCTGGCGGGCTGCAGTCCATGGGGTTGAAAAGAGCTGGACACAACTGAGCGATTAAGCAGGGCAGAGCACAAAGATGTTATTCAGTCTACTTTCTGCTGGCTTCAGGGCAAAAGAACAGGTTTGTGGCACAGGTCAGATAAAGATCAATGCTTTAGGATGTTCTTCCTTTGACCAACCCAAGCAAGGCTGCATACTATCCTCCTGTCCATCTGTTTCCAAACCCTTCTATTTTTATGACCCTGGACAGCTTTCTGGTATACGGGGCTTTTCCTGAGGACTCCCATTAGAATGGCCTCTTCAAGTAAGGGGTGTCTCCAGGTTGTTTTCTCCTCTTTGCAGCTGCAGACTCAGTTGCAACAATGGTGATCCATGGAGTTCAGGAATTTGTCCCTGAACTGGTTTCTTACTCATGCCCATGTTGCTGCAGTTTGCAGGACTGGGCTTTTGTTTTGGGTTACCTTGACCCTGAAACATATTCTTGCCTGCTTGTCAGCTTCCTGTGGACAACTCTCCTGATAAAAGTCCCTGCCCATCTGGTTTCTGGCCAACATGTTCTGCCAACCCCTTCTCATTACCACTCTTTGTCAATATCCTTTTAGCATCCTGGGCCCTTCCATAGTCAAAATCACATCTGGTGCCTAGACATCATAGAAGCAATGTAATTTTGGACCCCACTGCTTATTTCAGTCAATTCCGAAATCAGATTGATTATATATATATTTTTAAAGCCGAAGATGGAGAAGCTTTTTACAGTCAGCAAAGACAAGACCTGGAGCTGACTGTGGCTCAGATCAGGACTTTCTTATTGCAAAAGTCAGGCTCAAATTGGAGAAAGTAGAGAAAACCACTAGGCCATTCAGGTAAGACCTAAATCAAATTCTTTATGACTATAACAACGGAGGTGGTAAACAGATTCAAGGGATTCAGTTTGATAGAGTGTCTGAAGAACTATGGATAGAGGTTAGTAACATTGTACAGGAGGCAGTGACAAAAACCCTCCAAAATAAAATGAAATGCAAGAGGGCAAAGTGGTTGTCTGAGGAGGCCTTAAAAATAGCTGAGAAAAGAAGAGAAGTGAAAAGCAAAGGAGAAAAGGGAAAGACATACTCACTGAATGCAGAGTTCCAGAGAAGAGCAAGGAGAGATAAGAAAGTCTTCTTATGTGAGCAATGTAAAGAAATATAGGAAAATAATCAAAGACTAGAGATCTCTTGGAGAAAATTGGAGATAGCAAGGGAACATTGCATGCAAAGATGGGCACAATAAAGAACAGAAATGTCAAGGACCTAACAGAAGCAGATTTTAAGCAAAGGTGGCAAGAATACACAGAAGAACTGTACAAAAAGATCTTAATGATCCAAATAACCACAGTGGTGTGGTCACTAACCTAGAGCTAGACATCCTGGAGTGTGACGACAAGTGGACTTTTGGAAGCATTACTACAAACAAAGCTAGTGGAAGTGATGGAATTCCAGCTCAGCTATTTCAAATCCTAAAAGATGATGCTGTTAAAGTGCTGCACTCAATATGCCAGCAAATTTGGTAAACTCAGAAGTGGCTACACAACTGGAAAAGGTCAGTTTTCACCCCAATCCCAAAGAAGGGCAATTGCAAAGAATGTTCAAATTACTGCACAGTTGCACCCATTTCACATGCTAGCAAGGTAATGCTCAAACTCCTTCAAGCTAGGCTTCAACAGTACGTGAACTGAGAATTTCCAGATGTACAAGGTGGATTTAGAAAAGGCAGAGGAACCAGGAACAACAGGAATCAAATTACCAACCTCTGCAGGATCATAAAAAAGCAAGGGAATTCAGAAAAAGTACATCTACTTCTGCTTCACTGACTAAAACCTTTGACTGTGTGGATCACAACAAACTGTGGAAATTTTTTAAAGAGACAAGAACACCAGACCACCTTACCTGTCTCTTAAGAAACCTGTATGCAGGACAAGATGCAACAGTTAGAACCAGACATAGAACAACAAACCGGTTCAAAATTAGGAAAGTAGTACGCCAAGGCTGTATATTGTCACCCTGCTTATTTAACTTATATACAGAGTACATCATGAGAAAAGCCATACTAGATGACTTACAAGCTGGAATCAAGATTGCTGGGAGAAATATCAACAACCTCAGACATGCAAATGATATCACTTTAATGGCAAAAAGCAACTCAAGAGTCTCTTGATGAAGGTGAAAGAGGAGAGTGAAAACCCTACTTAAAATTCAACATTCAGAAAACGAAGATCATGGCATCTGGTCACATCACTTCATGGAAAATAGATGGGGAAACAATGGAAACAGTGACAGATTTTATTTTCTTGGGCTCCAAAATCACTGTGGATGGTAACTGTAGCCACAAAATTGAAAGATAGTTGCTCTTTTGAGAAAAGCTATGACCAACCTAGACAGTGTATTAAAAAGCAGAGATAGCAATTTGTAAGCAAAAGTCCGTATATTTAAGGCTATTGTTTTTGCAGTAGTCGTGTACAGATATAAGACCTGGACCTTAAAGAAAGGTAAGTGCCTAAGACTTGATGCTTTCGAACTGTGATGTTGGAAAAGACTCTTGAGAGTCTCTTGGACTGCAAGGAGATCAAACCAGTCAATCGTAAAGGAAACCAACCCTGAACACTCACTGGACAGACTGATGCTGAAGCTGAAGCTCCAATACTTTGGCCGCCTCATGTGAATAGCTGACTCACTGGAAGACCACGATGCAGGGAAAGATTGAAGAGAGGAGGAGAAGGGGACGGCAGAGGATGAGATGGCTGAATGGCATCACTGACCCAATGGACATGAGTTTGAGCAAACTTAGGGAGATAGTGAAGGATGCAGAAGCCTGGTGTGCTTCAGTTCATGAGGTGGCAGAGTCAGACAAAACTTAGTGACTGAACAACTGCTTATTGAGTATATACCATATATTTTCCTAAAAATATTCAACGGTAAGGAAATTTAGTTTTTCTCCTTTGGGCTCAGAAATTTCCAAGAATGCTTTAGTCCGTTCTGATCATGAAACAGATTCCTCAAAGGAATGCTCACTCCTGATTTGTGCATCTTTAAAATGAGAACTGTGTTGTAGAGATCAGATCTTAACCCAGCTAGTCTTAACGTAGAAAACAGCTGCTATGGAAGGTCAGACACTGAAGATTAGGGCCAGAAGTGACCTTAATAATCAATCTATCTAAACTTCTTATTTTATAAGCCTAGGTCAGAGGTTTTGGGCTGATTTAAGGACTCTTAGGTTCTCAGTTAAAGAGCCAGTACTGGAACCCAAGTCTTCTGCTTCATAGAAAAATATAATTAATTATGAATTTACATCAGAGGTACATAATTCTTTCTAACTAAAGTTATAAACTTATGGATAGCTAACATTCTTTGATCCCTTATTACAGGCCAGACCCTGCACTAAGTATTATATATTCACTGTCTTATTCAATCCTTACAATAATCTGGTGAAGTTGCATCATCATTCCCATTTTACAGATAATGACACTGGCAGTTCGTGTGCTATGATAATCATGAGTAGCCACAAGGATGAAAGTGCAATTCATAAAGCAGGCCTAGTTTTTGTGATCACATAGGGAGAAGAGAGGACTAAAAAACAATTACACAGCTTGAAACTTATATTTTATTTTCGTTTTTGTTTGTCATGACAACTCACCGGGCTGTCATGCCAGAAGCTGAAAAACTGCCTTTGGTGAGCACATAAAGAAATTACTTCTCTTCCTGGATTTACTTGGGTTAACCTATTACTTAGCACTGCTAAACCAGGGCATCCAGTTTTTATATTTCTATTCATTTTTCTGCTTAGTTTCTTATCTATGTGTCTCTCAGGCTCCTCTTCCAAGACTCTTAGGTCAGAAGAAGGTTGATAGTGAGGAAGATTTCCAATTGTGGATGAACACAGTCATAACCAGGAGCCTAGGAACTAGTGAATGTCAGCCTTCATGTCTCAGGGGCTTGGGGAAGAAAAGGCTAAATGCAGTCATGCCAAAGAAATCAACAGATTGTCTGGACCACCTCCATTGCCATCCACGATTAACCTTCTCTTCATTTGGCTGCTTTTTATCTGGCTTGACTGTGTTTTTCCTTTAAATTGGCAGTCTGAGCATTTTGTGGGGAGAAGACACAGGAGAGGGAATGTGACTTGAAATATGGTTGTGGGTGTTTTTTAACAAGTTCTCTAAAAAACTTAAAAAAGACCTTTTAAAAAAAATCTCTGTGAATTACCTTCTTGTGCTTTAAAAAGCAAATAGAAAGCTCCATGTTCCACACTAGTTCATGAGATACATACACCCTTTAGGGTACAGAAGAGTGGTTTTGTTTTAGGTGCCTAACCAAAACAGAATATTTCTATAAAAGAAATTTCTCTTACTGTAGTTAAAAGTATACAAATACATGGAAGATATACATTAAACACAATAAAACAAAGATAATAATTATTAGCATACACATATACATATATATGAGTGTATATACAGCTGGAAAAGAATCTGCCTGCAATGCAGGAGACTCCAGTTTGATTCCTGGGTTGGGAAGATACCCTGGAGAAGGCATTGGCTACCCACTGCAGTATTATTGGGCTTCCCTGGTGTCTCAGATGGTAAAGAATCCGCCTGCAATGTGGGAGACCTGGGTTTGATCCCTGGGTTGGGAAGAGCCCCTGGAGAAGAGAACCTCTACCCACTCCAGTATTCTTGCCTAGAGAATCCCATGGACAGAGGAGCCTAGCAGGCTACAGTCCATGGGGTCACAAGGAGTCAGACACAACAGACTGACTTTCACTTTCACTCACTATATCTACATATATATATATATATATGTGTGTGTATGAAAGAAAGTGAAGTTGCTCAGTCATGTCCAACTCTTTGCGACCCCATGGACTGTAGCCCACCAGGCTCCTCCATCCATGGAGTTTTCTAGGCAAGAGTACTGGAGTGGGTTGCCATTTCCTTCTCAGGGGATCTTCCCAACCTGGGGATCGAACCCAGGTCTCCCTCATTGCAGGCAGATGCTTTACCATCTGAACCACCAGGGAGCCTATATATATATGAAATATGATCCTATGTAAAAAAGTTTGAGAGTAAGCTTTTACTTTTCTACCAAGAATACCAGAAAGCTGCCAGTTTTGAAAGTCAATTACAAACATCTTCAAGATGTAAAACATGGGGGGAAGTAAGAACTGTTAAACAAAAGACCCAGGTATAGTGAAGAACCCCCAAATGAAGGAAGACCTCTCCTTTGGTTTTGAATTCCAAAATGTTTCTGTGGGATTCTAAACATGGTAGGAAATCACCTGTCATGGACCCACATTCACTTACTCAAATCAAGCAATCATATTATGTCTAGCTGCACCATTCGCACGCATGTTTAATGCCATCTTGGCATTCAAATAAAAGATACTGAGGTTCCTACTGCCTGTGTCCACAATATGGAGGGCTCAAATCTGGAAAGTAGAAAATATGCTATTGCAAAGTCAACATATGGTTCCCCTATAATATAGATCTGCCGAAACATTGAAGAGAGCATATGGCGAGAGAATTTTGTAGACACAGTGCAGAGTCAGGGACAAGAAGCTAGCTGACTTGGGGCTGACTGCCTTTCCATTTTCTGCTACAAAGGAAGTCAAGAAAGAATTTTGTCTTAAACATACATGCACACTCACTAAAAAATAAAAACAGTGCATTTTTTCAGTTGTAGAATGATATAGTTCTATTTCCTGGAAATGTCACAGAGAAATAAGTATATGAGGCTCCTTATAAAAGATGGCATTTTAGGCATTTTCTGCTGGTAAATGATTCAACTCAGGTAGTAAACACTTTTTGGGGATACCTCTTCAGTTCAAAAACCATCTGCTTTTCTCTAATAATTGAGCTCTCAAGTCATAGTTCAGTTCACCAACCATGGCCAAATTTAAACAATATGACCCAGAATCTCCTGGCCAGAGCTGAACACCCTAGCTGAGACAGTCAAATTCTCACTCCCAGAAACTGAGAACTGAGATTGAACAAGAGTCAGTCATTCATTTGTGAGCGTCACTGGCACCGAACATAGAGACCTGGAATGTGTGTGTGGTCAGGATTTTCTGTAAGAAGAAAGGAGGGAGAGACCCACAGGGAGAGGAACACAGAGGTTTCTGGTTTTCCTGGTTCCTGCACAAGACCCAACCAAACCCAGGTGGCCTTTATATTCCATTATATGCTGTCTTACTTTCAGAATTCCTTTCCCTTTTTGCAAAAAGGTATCTTTTAACTGAAAGACTTTTATTGGAGGAGAGGTTCTCAGTTCCCCAACCAGGAACTGAACCTGTGCCCTGTGCAATGTAAGGGCAGAGACTTAACCACTGGACTGCCAGAGAATTCCATAACTGAAAGAATCTTAATAAATATTCTTAGTATAAAGAGATCCTATGAGGGCATGAATTATAAACACCAAGATGGAGAAGAGAAGAGGGAAAAGTTAGAAGACTTTGTGGATTGTCTTTCACTCCCTCCTCCCCACCCCCATTTATTATATGTATTATATACTGTTAATTCCTTCAACTAAATCATTTCCTTCCAACAGTCTTGCATCAGGAGAAAATATCTTCTTAAATTTCTCTTTGTACCTCTCTCCAGTCCCACCTTGCACAGTTCTGGAATTCACAGAAAGTCAACCTATGCCTAATGATTTACAAAATACTTTTCCAAATAACTTCCCAGAATTCCAAATGAGATGGTTTCCATTTTTCCCTCCAGCTCTACTTCCTCCACTGGCTTTTTATCTTCCAGGTGGGGTGTTAGGAAACTGCAAAAACCACTTAATAGAAGGTAGATTGCCCATACAGAAAGAATGCCCACCCTCACAGGGAATATGTCACTGGAATTTATTGCCAAATAGTTGGCCATTCTGCAGAACGTCCCTTGCAATCATATGATTTAGCCACCCTTGAAAGAAGACAGCTGATAAATCATTTTTTATAAAAACAAGAGAAATTGTTTTAAGATTTACAGACTAAATTTATGAAATGTAACAATCTAATCATCTATAGTTTATTTCTGTAATGAAAAGATAGTCTCTCAAAGCCAGGTTTCTTTGTAAAAGGCAATGTTTCTACCCTTTTCTTTTCTGAAAGAAGGAGTTATACCACAGTTTAAGCAGTGAAATTGTGCCACAGTTTCATCTTCTTAGTAGGAGAGAGACCTCAGATAAAATTCAGAAAATTTAGTGAAAGCAGCAGAACAAATAAGATATAATACGAGCAACAATGATTTCAGCTTTCCTTCTAATATAAAAAGATAGCTGAATTGAGGCATTGGGCCACCCACTGCTGGAAGAAAAATGCTTGAATCCTCAGTACCTTTGATTTGCCGGTTTGTGGAGGTGAGAACATAGCTTTCACAGCATGTACTGGAGATGTAAGTTAAATTTCATCTGCTCATCTTTTCCCACCCTTCGCCTACAGAGTACTTGTAATTGAAGTCTCTGCTGAGGAAATGTCAGCCTAATGTCTACACTGAAACTGTATTTAGAAGCTTTTGTGGGGCTGCTGGGCCTTATTCATCCCTTTGAGAAGGAGATACATTTTACACTTTTTGTTGGGCTTTTTTGTGGTTTGTTTTATATCTCTGATAGCAGTGGGTTAGAACAGTATTCCTTTATAAGATATATAATTTCAGAAACAATGAAATACTATGATGTGGTTCTTGGGTACTTTCAAACTAAAATTCCTCAGCTATTTATTCACCCTTTCTTCACTCCAATGAATGGTTAAGCCTACTTTATCTTTAAAATATACTTTTAAACAAATGATTACATTTCCTTGTCCTACAAGTATACCCTTTGCCTCAGAAAAACATTCTGCCACAAAATATATTGGCTACCAAAGGAAATACATACAATCAGCTCTTCTAGACAAGATCAATGGATGAAATTCAAGACTACATACACCTTTGGTTTTTGCCTTCAGCCTTAACTCTTCCTAGCTACCAGGCACTTAGGAGAATTTTATAAGAACATAATTTAGATAGTTGACATCATTTTTGTCTGCCCCTTCAATTATTGCTTCTAGGCAACTTCTTTATCTTGGCAGCAACTTATTCTATACACAGAGCCAGCACCTGGTATTTCTTTCAAGATGAAGACCGAGACTCTTCACATGGGAAAGAGGATGGCGGGGGTAAGGCACCCTTATACAGGAAGAAGATTCAGCTTTAAATATAAGTCATAGAAATGCAAATCAAAAGTACAATGACAGATCACATCACACAGTCAACATGGCTAATACCAAAAAATCTGCAAACAATAAATTCTGGAGAGGGTGTGGAGAGAAGGGAACTCTCCTACACTGTTGGTAGGGATATAATTGATATAGCCACTATGGAAAACAGTATGGAGGTTCCTTAAAAAACTAAAAACAGAGCTACCATATGACCCTGTGGGGCTTCCCTCATAGCTCAGTTGGTAAAGAATCTTCCTACAATGCAGGAGACCCTGGTTCGATTCCTGGGTCGGGAAGATCTACTGGAGAAGGGATAGGCTACCCACTCCAGTGTTCTTGGGCTTCTCTGGTGGCTCAGCTGGTAAAGAATCCACCTGCAATGCAGGAGACCTGGGTTCAATCCCCGGGTTGGGAAGATCTCCTGGAGAAGGGAAAGGCTACCCACTCCCTGGTGGCCTGGAGAATCCCATGGACTACAGTCCATGGGGTCACAAAAAGTTGGACAAGACTGAGCAACTTTCACTTTCACTTTCATATGACCCTGCAATCCCACTCCTGGGCATATAGCTGGAGAAAAACATGGTCTGAAAATATACTTGCACCCCAGTGTTCACTGCAACACTGTTTACAATAGCCAAGACATGGAAGCAACTTGAATGTCCATAGACAGATATGGATAAAGAAGATGTGGTACATATGTGTACAATGAATACTACTAAGCCATTAAAAAGAATGAAATCCTGCCATTATCATACTGAGTGAAGTAAGTCAGAGAAAGAGAAATATCATATGATATCACTTACATGGAGAGTCTAAAAGGAAATGATACAAATGAATTTATTTACAAAACAGAAACAGACTCACAGACTTAGAAAATGAACTTAAGGTTATCGGAGAGTGGGGGGAAGGATGGGGGAAAGGGATAGTTAGACAGTTTGGGAAGGACACATACACACTGCTGTATTTAAAATGGGTAACCAACAAGGTCCTACTGTATAGCACAGGGAACTCTGCTCAGTGTTATGTGGCAGCCTGGATGGGAAGGGAGTTTGAGGGAGAATGGATACAGGTATATGTATGGCTGCATCGCTCTGCTGTGTGCCTGCAACTATCACAACATTGTTAACCAGCAATATTCTGATATAAAAAATCAAAAACAAATAAATAAAAGTCATTAAGGTCAGGTAGAGACTGGTAGCTGACATTCCCTGGGGAGCAAGGCTCTAAACCAAATCATTAATGGTTGGACATGGCCTAATCCATTTCCTTCACATAAATGATACATTGAACCATAAACCAACCTGTGGCACTGGGATTGCAATAAATGTCTCCTGAGAAATAATGTCTTAAAATGAGAAATGCATTGATAGTATAAGCTTATACTCAGTGAGGAGCTCTGGGCATTCCTCTTCTCTCCATCACTGCTGCTTCTGTCAGTCTGGGTTTAAATATTTGCAGCAGCTTTCTTGCTGGTCACCAGATCCCTTCTGATCCTCTGCCTTACTGTTGCCAGCATGACTGTTACAAAGCATATCCATCTGCTCATATCCATTTCCCTTGATTAGAAACATGGATCATCCCTTTTTCAAATGCTTTCATAAAACCAACATGAGGCCCTACAGGTCATAGGAGTTCAAAATCCTGTTTCAGTCTGTCCCCAAAGTGCAAAATCCTTGACTACTTTTCCTATATGGGTAATAGCAAGATATCCAAAGGTCCAGCATTCCTTCTTCCGAAGCTATTCCTTTCCATCCCCTTGACAGGGGTCCTTATATGTACCTTGAGTGATCAGTCCAATATCACTACACTGAATGCAGTGACTGGATGACAGAGGATCAGTGATTTTCAGAGAAAATAACTTTCCCTAAACCCTTCTGAGTTCTAAGCTGGAACCCCTATAACAAAAGGCAGATTAACTAGAGAAAAATGAACAGAAGGGTTAACATATATACCTCATGTATGCATATATGGTGTGGTGTCAGCTTCTAGTCCCCTTTCCCGTGGCAAGAGTCAGTTTTTCCTGGTTGATGAAACTCTCTGGGAGAGGTTTTCTGATAATTGAGTTCCTTTTGCAGGATTTGTCTTTAGGCAGATAGGAGGAGTTCAGTGCCTCCTTGCATTAGCTGTTTTTTAGGTCCTTGAGTCAAAATAACCAGTATGCCCAAGGAACATGCTCTGGGGTGACATATTCAGCTACCCTTCACTAGCTTGATAATTTGTGTCCCAAGCAAAGAAATGGACTGAATCCTATTTCCCATAGCAGTTATCTGTCAGGAAACACTGTGATCATGTGAAAGTTGCTTAGCCGTATCTGACTCTGCAACCCCATGGACTATACAGTTCATGGAATCCTTCAGGCCAGAGTAATGGAGTGGGTAGCCTTTCCCTTCTCCAGGGGATTTTCCCAAACCAGGGATCAAACCCCGATCTCTGGCATTGCAGGCAGATTCTTTACCAGCTGAGCCACCAGGGAAGCCCAAGAATACTGGAGTGGGTAGCCTATCCAATCTTCAGCAGATCTTCCCAACCCAGGAATTGAACCAGGGGGCTTCCCTGGTGGCTCAGACGGTAAAGCATCTGCTCACAACTCAGGAGACCCAGGTTCGATCCCTTGGTCAGGAAGATTCTCTGGAGAAGGAAATGGCAACCCACTCCAGTACTCTTGCCTGGAAAATCCCATGGACGGAGAAGCTCAGTAGGCTACAGTCCATGGGGTCGCAAAGAGTCGGACATGACTGAGTGACTTCACTTCACTTCACTCCTGCATTGCAGGTGGATTCTTTACCAACTGAGCTATGAGGGAAGCCTCATCTACACACTACATCTACATATGAGTTCAGTTCAGTTCAGTCACTCACTCAGTCATGTCTGTCTCTTTGCGACCCCATGGACTGCAGCACACCAGGCCTCCCTGTCCATCACCAACTTCTGGAGTTTACTCAAACTCATGTCCATTGAGTCAGTGATGCCATCCAACCATCTCATCCTCTGTTGTCCCCTTCTTCTCCCACCTTCAATCTTTCCCAGCAACAGGGTCTTTTCAAATGAGTCAGTTCTTTGCATCAGGTGGCCAAAGTACTGGAGTTTCAGCTTCAGCATCAGTCCTTCCAATGAACACTCAGGACTGACTTCTTTTAGGATGGACCAGTTGAATCTCCTTGCTCTCCAGGGACTCTCAAGAGTCTTCTGCAACACCCCAGTTCAAAAGCATCAATTCTCTGGCACTCAGCTTTCTTTATAGTCCAACTCTCACATCCATACATGACTGTTGGAAAAACCATAGCTTTGACTAGACAGATCTTTGTTGGAAAAGCAACAAGGAGCAAGCATCTTCTAATTTCTTGGCTGCAATCACCATCTGCAGCGATTTTGGAGCCCCCAAAAATAAAGTCTGACACTGTTCCCACTGTTTCCCCATCTATTTGCCATGAAGTGATGGGACCAGCTGTCATGATCTTAGTTTTCTGAATGTTAAGCTTTAAGCCAACTTTTTCACTCCCCTCTTTCACTATCATCAAGAGGCTCTTTAGTTCTTCGCTTTCTGCTATAAGGGTGGTGTCATCTGCATATCTGAGGTTATTGATATTTCTCCTGGCAATCTTGATTCCAGCTTGTGTTTCATCCAGCCCAGCGTTTCTCATAAATGAGGGAAGTGATCATATGTAGTAACAAATATTATGGGGAAGGATATTTACTCCTCAGTGATATGCTTAATGGAAATGTGCCAGCAGAGCTAGCTAAAGATATTAGAATTGAACTCTTTAGATCTCCTTGGCCTAATGGGACGCCATGAGAAGGATAGCAGTTATTGCTGACAACTGCTGCTACACCTAAGCAGCTCAGGAATTGTGAATCTTTCTGGCAGAATAGAGGAGTTACATGTTTTCTGCAGGAGATTTGGGGTAAATGATGGGTGTTGTGTGAGACACTCAGTTGTACCAACTCTTTGCTCCCCTATGGACTGTAGCCTGGCCAGGCTCCCCTGTCCATGGAATTCTCCAGGCAAGAATACTGGAGTGGGTTGCCATGCCCTCCTCCAGGGATCTTCCTGACCAGGACTTGAACCCGCATCTACTAGGTCTTTTGCATTGCAGGTGGATTCTTTAACCACTGAGCCATCAGGGAAGTCCTACAAATGATGGGGCACTCCCTCAATAGGTAGGACTGATCTTATTGTTTGGGTCCAAAAGTCAGTAGTGAAAGTAGGTTCTCTATCTCTTGCAGCTGCCACCAGTTCTGGATCAAGTCCTTTTGTAACAGTAATGGGGGGACAATTACTTCTCAACAACAAAATCAATCATAGGCCCTCAAGAAAGTACTACAGATCTATAAATGTATTTATTTATCATGCACATTAGCTCTTAGGATGCAAATCAATCCCGTGCATACCGGGAAGACTCAGTCCAATGTCACAGATTATAAACACCAAGCTCAGTGATATACCTCTCTCAGGGTGAGACTACCCTTTTCTCCCAGAAAGATGAGGGCTATTTCTTCATTCATTTCCCTTTCTAAGTATGGTAACTTCAGTGATTCGAAAGTTATAGCCAGTCTCCACCTATTCTTTAACATGAAAGGGCAGTAATCATGGCTAAAAAAAAAAAAACAAAGAACAAAACCAAAGAAAAGCAATACAAACATAACAACAACAGAAGCAGGACCCTTAACTTGTAAGAGCTTGCCCCAACATACATCTTAACCTTTAACTCTTATCAATGCTACAGCTGAATTCTACTTTTCAATAATAGCATTATCTATAATTTCACAAAGAATCCTATCATTTTGAGAACTGCTCCAGTTACTACCAAGAATGTCTTCTCTCATTCTAAGCCCATCTTGTGACATCTCACTTATTTTGTGGGAGCCTATTAAATAATGCTTTCACCCTTGATTCAAATCCCAGGCTTCCCTAAGGTCTTGGCAGATGTGAACACTCTTGTTTGCTACTTCTGTACTGCCTTTATGAACACACTTTTGTTATGTTACACCTAATTAGTTACATGTCTGTAAATTCTACAGTGACATGAACTTCACAGGGCAAGGGATGTGTCTAATTCATTTCTCTATGTCTGTTATCAAGACAGTGCTTAGAAAATAATGGATCTTTAATGAATAGAATGTTTATTCAATAAACTAACTCTCATTGATGTAAAAGACAGACAACTGTCTGTCTTTCAGTTGGCTTTCAATTCTGGAAAGGGAAAAAGATTGTAATTCATTGACCCTTCCCTCCGAACAAGCAGTCCACAGAGCTTACAGTGAATTTGCTTTCTTTGGTTTCTATTGCCTATTTTTTCCAGCCAACTCTAAACCCACGTCACAAGAGAATGATGGACTCTGCGCCCTGCCTGTGGATGGAACCTGGAGCACTCTGCCTTGAGATAAAGTTTGTCATCTGGATTTTCTCTCCCTCAAGAGATACTTGATCATTTGCAAGGAGAATAGTGAAAGCTTTATTTGTAACTTCTCTACACATGTCCTAGTCTACCTCAACCCTCTGGTTAGATGCTCAGTATTAAGCTTGTGCTCCTACATGGAAAAAAAAAAATCAGAATCTGTCAAAATTCTTTAACATATCCTGAATATTCAAACATAATTGATGGAAGAAAGTAACTGATTCATATTATGTTGTGCAAGAGGGTTAGACATTATTATTAATGAATGATTGATTAATAATCAACAATTTACAGAGTACAAACATGCTGGAAAAGTACAGAGCACCTTAGAAATAGAAAGAGAGGTGAATGTTCATTGTCCCCTTCACATTTTGGACCCTCTTGGACAAATAAATCAGTCATTGGTGAGTCTGATATGCATGTTCCAGTCATGAAAAAATACTTCTTAAGGTTAGAGTCACCCTTTTGTATAAATTTTTATAGACCTTATGTGTTCATGCTTGCTCAGTCACTCAGTCATGTCCAACTATTTGCAACCCCATGGACTGTAGCTGCCAGGCTTTGTCCAGGGAATTCTCCAGGCAAGAATACTAGAGTGAGTAGTCATTCCCTTCTCAAGGGGATCGCCCAACTCAGGGATCAAACCCAAGTCTCCTAAATTACAGGCAGATTCTTTAGCATCTGAACCACCAGGGAACACCCCCCCCCCCATGCCCCAAATAGTCCTTAAAGCATAGACCTCCTTTTCTTTTACAGAAGAGCCTTTCCATAAAATTCAGGGCTAGATTATAGTTTCAGCTATTAATAACATGTTCATCTCTGTCTTATGTACCTCATCATCTCCCTTTATCTACATGAGTGATTTCCACAGAGCTAGTCTCTCATGTCTTTTTACACATAGGCTTCCCAGGTGGTGCAGTGGTAAAGAATCTGTCTGCAGTCTAAGAGACCTGGGTCAGGAAGAGCCCCTGGAGAAGGGAATGGCAACCCACTCCAGTATTCTTGCCTGGAGAATCCCCATGGAAAGAGGAGCCTGGCAGGCTACAATCCATGGGGTCACAAACAGTCAGATATGACTGAGCACGTTCTTTTTGTCCTGATTTCGGTATTGACCATCTGGTGATGTCCATGTGTAGAGTTGTCTGTTGTGTTGTTGGAAGAGGGCATTTGCCTTGACCAGTGCATTCTCTTGGCAAAACTCTGTTAGCCTTTGATCTACTTCATCTTGTACTCCAAGGCCAAACTTGCCTGTTGCTCCATGTGTCTCTTGACTTCCAACTTTTGCATTCCAATCCCCTATGATAAAAAGAACATCTTTTTTTTGGTGTTAGTTCTAGAGGTCTTATAAGTCTTCATAGAATCGTTTGACTTCAGGTTTCTTGGCATTAGTGGTTGGAGCATAGACTTGGATTACTATGACGTTGAATGGCTTGCCTTCGAAACGAACGGAGATCATTCTGTCTTTTTTGAGACTGCACCTAAGTACTACATTTCTGATTCTTTTGTTGACTATGAGAGATAGTCCATTTCTTCTAAGGGATTCTTACCCACAATTAGAGAAGGAAATGGCAACCCACTCCAGTACTCTTGCCTGGAGAATTCCGTGGATGGAGGAGCCCGGTAGGCTACAATCCATGGGCTTGCAAAGAGTCGGACACAACTGAGCAACTTCACTTTACCCACAATAGTAGATATAATGGTCATCTGAATTAAATTCACACATTCCCATCCATTTTAGTACACTGACTCCTAAAATGTTGATATTCACTCTTGCCATCTCCTGCTTGACAACAACCAATTTACCTTGATTTACAGACTAAACATTCCATGTTCCTATGCAAAGTTGTTCTTCACAGCATCAGATTTTACTTTCACCACAGGCACATCCACAGCTGAGCATCATTTATGCTTTGGCCTAGCCTCTTCGTTCTATCTGGAGTTATTTCTCTGCTCTTCTCCAGTAACATACTGGACACCTACCGACCTGAGAGGGGCTCATCTTCCAGTGTCTTATCTTTTTGCCTTTTCATACTGTCCTTGAGGTTCTTGAGGCAAGAACACTGAAATGGTTTGTCATTCCCTTCTCCAGTGGATCACATTTGGGTGGCCCTGCACGACATGGCTCAAAGCTTCACTGAGTTACACAAAACTGTGATCCATCTGATCATTTTAGTTAGCTTTCTGTGACTGTGGTTTTCCTTCCGGGGGTTGTGAGATCATAGTTCCTACTTCTGTCTGCCCTCTGATGGATGAGAATAAGAGCCTTGTGCAGGTTTTCTTATGGGAGGAACTGGCTGTGGGGAAAACCGAGTCTTGCTCTGGCGGGCAAGAGGACACATAGCGTGTCTTCTAAAGACTTCCCCGTGGCTCAAACGGTGAAGAATCTGCTGCGGGATAGGAGACCAGTGTTCAGTCCCTAGGCTGGGAAGCTCCTCTGGAGAAGGGAATGACAATCCATTCCAGTTTTGTTGCCTGGAGAATTCCACGGACAGAAGCCTGGTGGGCTACAGTCCATGGGGTCTGTAAAGAGTTGGACACGACTGAGTGACTAATGCACACACATTGGTGGGCAGGGCCATGCTCAGTGAGTCTTGAATCCAGTTGTCTGCTGGTGGGTGCGGCTGTACTTCCTCCCTGTTAGTTGTCTGGCCTGAGGTGACTCCATCCTGGAGAATACAGGCTCTACAGTAGGGTTACCCAGTGACCTCCAAAAAGGACTTATTCTGGTATACACTTCCCAGGACTGCTGCTTCTTGCCTTATCTGCTTATGGAGACACTATGATCAGGGAAGTGGTTTTACCAGAGTGGATTTACTGCCATTTCCAAAACACTGAACACTCCACAGAACATTTGGTGGTAGAGAGAAACTGTTTGTGTACTTCCTCGGGGAAATACACAGCCCTTTCATTCTTGGCTTCTCTTAGGACTTACAAATGTGTCTCCCTTCAGTTGCCTTGGTGATTTCTTTGCTCATCTGTCATCACAGGTGGTCCTTACTCTTCACCTGTTTCCTCTTCCTCCATTATTTACTGAGAGACTTTACTTGTGATGATATAACCATAAGACAGGCTTCAGAGGTCAAGGATAACTATAGGATGAGGGTGATGAGCACCTTTCCTGTATGAAATTCCACTTCAGTGAGGATATTTACAGGACAGTGAGGTAGTGGAGTGACTTTTGATCATGCTGTACTACTTCCTAAGCCTTTGAGGGTTGATTATCATTTGCTTGATGATGTGGAGGTATCTAATTGGAGGAAAATATAAGCACTGAGGAAGACCATTCCAGGTATCCTTGGAGTTGATTTCAAGGTTTCCCGCTTCAGTATAACATATCAACATGTTTTTATGTTTGTGAAAACAGCCCTCCACCTCCCATCTCGTATTCTTCCATGAGAGCACATTCTAACATAGCAAGTCACTTTCTATTCACTATGACTGCCCAGTGCCCTTCAGCCCCTGCCATAAAAATAACTTG
This sequence comes from Dama dama, assembly GCF_033118175.1. Classification (NCBI taxonomy): domain Eukaryota; kingdom Metazoa; phylum Chordata; class Mammalia; order Artiodactyla; family Cervidae; genus Dama; species Dama dama. Next base: position 72,211,791 of record NC_083691.1, read on the forward strand.
GCAGTTATAACTTGGCAGCATCTCTCTCGTACATTCTGCTGGGAAGCCTTCCTCGGTTTGGCATTGCTTTCTCTCCCCTTTGCTTTGATGGTGAATGTGAAGAAACATTCATTATGCAAATTTTCAAACTGTAATCTGCCCCTGCATTCATCATCCACGCTGCCTCTATTGCCTCACCATAATGTCACATAAGCCCTATTTAGCATATTTACCTGTTTTTAAGTTTTTAAATTTTGGTGGGTTTTAGTAGCAACGGGATTGACAAAGTGTGATGGTTTAGGAGTTCTCTATCCAGATCTCGTGTTTTTTTTTTTTTCCAGGTCAAGGATTAGGAATATTTTCTTGAGGAATGATGGAGAAATATTTGAGTACATTTGCCTGTGAATGTCCTTGACTGGCCTCTTGCTGCCATAATCAATTTGAACTATCTTTATATATAATTCATTTGCACTTCCATCTTACAGTGCATTCAACACCACTTCAATTTCTACTTGTGTGAAGGTCATTTCTTTGGTCTACAATACATCCCTTTCTTAATATTATTATTTGTTGGCATACATCAATTTGCCTGAAATTGACTCATGTGCTGGCAGCTAGGCTAAATGCTTGCTGTGTTTTTGGCTGTTGTGTGAAAGCCCAGTCCTAGACTGTCTTTCTGTTTTAAGGTGCGCAAAACATGGAGCACACTGGGGAAAAAGTAAGTATCCACATAGGAGCACTGCAATGGGATTAGTGTATCAGGGTGCCAGTCGGAGCCTCTGTCCAGCAGTATGGTCTTAATTAACCACTTCACCTTCTTCTAAGTCTGGCATTCTCCTGTGTAAAAATAAGGATATTGGACTATGTGGTTTCAAATGCTCATCCTCATTCTAGCTTTCTTAAAGCATTGTTATTGCTGGCATGGCAAATAAAAGTCATAAATCAAAACTACCTCTAGAATAGTAAGCTTCTTTCATATGTTTTCCTATATACAGATTACATTATCATGTGGTTTAACTTGTCTCATAAGCATATAAAGGAGTGCTGCCTCTAACATTTCAACAAAACCAAGCTATTTCAAATCCTAAAAGAGGATGCTGTGAAAGTGCTTCACTCAATATGCCAGCAAATTTGGGAAACTCAGCAGTGGCCACAGGATTGGAAAAGGTCAGTTTTCATTCCAATCCCAAAGAAAGGCAATGCCAAAGAATGCTCAAACTACTGCACAATTGCACTCATCTCACACGCTAGCAAAGTAATGCTCAAAATTCTCCAAGCCAGGCTTCAGCAATATGTGGACCATGAACTTCCAGATTTTCAAGTTGGATTTAGAAACAGCAGAGGAACCAGAGATCAAATTGCCAACATCCACTGGATCATCGAAAAAGCAAGAGAGTTCCAGAAAAACATCTATTTCTGCTTTATTGATTATGCCAAAACCTTTGACTGTGTGGATCACAAGAAACTGTGAAAATTCTGAAAGAGATGGGAATACCAGACCACCTGACCTGCCTCTTGAGAAACTTGTATGCAGGTCAGGAAGCAACAGTTAGAAATGGACATGGAACAACAGACTGGTTCCAAATAGGAAAAGGAGTACGTCAAGGCTGTATATTGTCACCCTGCTTATTTAACTTATATGCAGAGTACATCATGTGAAATGCTGGGCTAGTTGAAGCACAAGCTGGAATTAAGATTGCCGGGAGAAATATCAATAACCTCAGGTATGCAGATAACACCACCCTTATGGCAGAAAGTGAAGATGGACTGAAAAGCCTCTTGATGAAAGTGAAAGAGGAGACTGAAAAAGTTGGCTTAAAACTCAACATTCAGAAAACTAAGATCATGGCATCTGGTCCCATCACTTCATGGGAAATAGATGGGGAGACAGTGGAAACAGTGACAGACTTTATTTTTTGGGGCTCCAAAATCACTGCAGATGGTGATTGCAGCCATGAAATTAAAAGACGCTTACTCCTTGGAAGGAAAGTTATGACCAACCTAGACAGCATATTAAAAAGCAGAGACATTACTTTGTCAACAAAGGTCTGTCTAGTCAAGGCAATGGTTTTTCCAGTGGTCATGTATGGATGTGAGAGTTGGACTATAAAGAAAGCTGAGTGCTGAAGAACTGATGCTTTTGAACTATGATGTTGGAGAAGACTCTTGAGAGTCCCTTGGACTGCAAGGAGATCCAACCATTCCATCTTAAAGGAGATCAGTCCTGAGTGTTCATTGGAAGGACTGATCCTGAAGCTGAAACTCCAATACTTTCACCACAGGGTGTGAAGAGCTGACTCATTTGAAAAGACCCTGATGCTGGGAGGGATTGGAGGCAGGAGGAGAAGGGGACGACAGAAGATGGGATGGTTGGGTGGTATCACCGACTCAATGGACATGAATTTGGGTGAACTCTGGAAGTTGGTGATGGACAGGGAGGCCTGTCATGTTGTGGTTCATGGGGTTGCAAAGAGTCGGACATGACTGAACTGAACTGAACTGAACATATCTCAATCTACTATCTCAACACTTTTAGAATATTTTTTCATGTGAAGCTTTTTCACATTGGAATTTTTATGATCTTGTTTAGGAAAATATCAGATTATCTAACTTAAGCCAGAGAGATGGAGGGAGGAGGAAAATTCTTAATATAGTTATTCTTTCAAGCAGTTACATTATTTCAGCTATTCTAGCTTTTACAAAAGTTATACAGGTCAGAGTCCCATTTGTTCTTCAAGCAGTAATTTTATAAAGGTTCACATTATGTTGGTGGTTAGTATATTAAACTCAAAAATAAGAGTTATGCTATGGAAATGTCTAGTATGCTTGATATTATATCCTACGCCATTTTCAAAATCTCAAAATTTTCCATCAGATAGAATTGGCATAAAATCAATTGGGGATAATTAGAAGGAGAGGAAATCACAAGGCTGGAATAAGAAAAGAAGGGATAAGTAGAAAGTTCCAATTCTCTCATCATCCTCTGCAAAAAAACAAAAAAACCAAACTATCTCAAGGGATCTTGCAAATGATAAAGGAAGTCGAGAAGAATACACCAGAACCTTAGACTTTTACTCTTACTTCTCTAAAGAAGCAGAGTATATGTATGAAAATATTATGGGACATAGAAAGCAAAGCCATAAAAACAAAACATTCTGTAATATCTGGATAAAGGACTAGATTTAGAAAAGTATCCCTCAATACATACAACATGTGCAACAAACCAAGACAGATCTGCAGGTTCACAGTTCAAACTGGAAGAGAGAGAGAACCCAAACGGCTTCTGGTGAGCAGGGTCAGTAAATGGAAAAAAGAAGAGCTGCCATATTAATGGGTTAACATGTATTAAATGTCACTGAAAACTGAGTTTTCTAGATATTTGATTTTATTTTAATAATAAAAATTTTGACAGATTCTCCTTCAAATCCAGTGGTTCTGACTGTATTTTTCCTATAAGCTTTTAAATTCATGGTTGGGCAAAGTGAAAGTGGCTCAGTTGTGTCCAACTCTTTATGACCCTATGGACTATCTACAGTTCATGGAATTCTCCAGGCCAGAATACTAGAGTAAGTAGCCTTCTCCAGGGGATCGTACCAAACCAGGGATTGAACCCATGTCTCCCACACTGCAAGCAGATTCTTTACCAGCTGAGCCAACAGGGAAGCCCAAGAATACCGGAGTGGGTAGCCAATGCCTTCTCCAGGGGCTCTTCCCAACCCAGGAATCAGACTGGAGTCTCCTGCATTGCAGGTGAATTCTTTGCCAGCTGAGCTACCAGAGGATAGAAACTTTTTTGTATGTAAAGTGACTATAATAAATGTGTATGTTTCTTGAGCTTTCTGCTTTGTTGATTGTGTGTCATTTGATCCCCTGAAAAGCTCCAAGAAATGGGGTTATATTTTGCTTTACTCAACTGAAGAAACCTACAGACACTAAGGTTAAGTGGCTTGTCTACAACTTGTCACAAAGTCAAGAAGTGGCAGAGATGGGGCTAACACCAAAGTCTCCAGCTTCTCAGACTTTCATCAGGTACCTATGTTCCTTCCGGCAACATTGTAAAGTTAAAAAATAATTTCTCCACCTCAAACTCAGAATAACTAAAACAATTTTGCCCCTTAATTTTTCTATGGAACTTTTTAACCGTGTCTCTTGAAATTACTTACAAGCTGTGGTATGATATACATGAAAATGATCTTTACCTGAAGTACTGAATCAAAATTACAGGTCCTGTACTAAGTCATATGAGCTTTTGGACATGTCATTTAAGATCTCTAAGTTTTAGTCTATCTGTAAAATTACAATCAAAATATCATCCCTATGAGATTAAGTGGAATTAAATAATCCATTCAAAACCATTTTGTAAACTACAGATTATCGCTAATAATTTACCATGTATGCTGAAATAATTCTTTTTCAGAAAATGTCAGTGATTCCTGCTGCTTGTGAAATAACATTCACCCTCTTATGCAAGGCACTAAAAGTCCTCTTTGATGTTCATTATCAATCTTTTTTTCTGCTAATAATAATAGCTAACATATATTGGGTTTCCCTGGTGGCTTGGGAGGTAAGAATTTGCCCACAATGCTGGAAGCTTGGGTTCATTCCCTGGGTCAAGAAGATCCCCAGGAATGGCTACCCACTCCAGTATTACCCGTTCCATAATTCCATGGACAGAGCAGATCCTGTTGAGCTACAGTCTATGTGGTCCACAAAGAATCGGACACTGCTGAGTGACCAACACTACTGGGCAATTACTCTGTGCCAAGGATATACTGAATATTTATTATCTCATCTAAACCTCACAGCAAGCTTGTACTAAAGGCATCATTATTATGTCAATTTTGAAGCTATTAGTTGGTATTTGGGAGGTTCAAGAAACTTATCCAACATATGCACAAAGAGAAAGGAAGGGAGTCAAATCCTGATTGATTCCAAAGTAAACTTAACATCATGTATTGATAATACTGCTTCTAAATACATCATTTTTCTTGGACATCACCTGGCCATAAATCACTCTCAAATCTCTGACAACTATCTACCACACTATGAAAAATCTTGGTATAGAAGCTCGCATAGATGTTGGACAATTACAGATGAACACATAATCTGGGTAGACAGTGGCCAAGAATGCATTCTTTAAAATTATATGACCTTGGGTCAAACCAGATCTACCACAGACTAGCACTGTGATCCTGAGAAAGTTATTCTGCCTCTGCTCTTTATCCTTAAAATGAGATAATAATAAAACTAACCTCAGGGTATTGCTATGAGAAGTAAATGAGTAAATGTAGGTTAAGCCCTATGCATGATGTCTGGCACATAGATACTATTATACAAGTTTTAGAGGTTTTGTTATCATTGCTATCCATCCCATGTCATATCCACCATGGATCTGTATGCATGTACTTCACAAAATTATCTGCATTTCCACCTCATTCGTAAGTTGACTGGACTAATTATTCAGACCTCGGCCAAAACGTTGCTTTGTTAATGAATCAGTCTGTGATGTGCCTGCCATGTCCTCATTTTCTTGCACCCACTCAATCAAGCTCTTTTATTACATTCATAGTTCACTCTAATGTCTCCTTAAAACATTTATCATAATTGTTGTTAAATAGTGAATTGGACTATTAGTCTTAAAATATCTGGACCTCTCACCAGAATGTGCCCATGAGGACAGAGTCTATTGTCCACTGCTGTATCTGGAACAGTTAAGTGCTTGATACAAACCTATTGGATGAATGAATAATGAATGAATGAATCTCATATTCCTTTATTTTATCTCTTTATGTACTATCTCATGGTTCGAAAATCCATTTTGTCTTTTTCCCTATGAATTGTTCTGTTTGTATCATGCATATCCAAACTTCCTGGCCAACCCTAATTGACTAAAAATATTTATAGGAATTTCCCGTCATTATATCTGTGCCAATGACAACTAAATTGCCATTTTCTTCCTCCTTAAGTATTAGATTTCTGAAATACAAGTAGATTAACTCAGCTAGGAAAACAAGAAATAGAAATCTTTTTATATTATGCACACTGTTTTTAAGCTGCATTTTGAATGTGTTTCTCAAAATTTGCATAATCATTCATGAATCTACTTTCATTTGAATACCACAGTAATGACAACTTAAGAGATATTGTTTGCTGTTTATTCAAAACAGATTTCATTTATCAAAGTAGATCTTTATGACTACACCCTGTTCCATTCCATATACGGACTCAGTTAATAACATGATCATTTATGCTGATGCTGTTTTGGAATTATGACTTGAAATGTACCATAGTAACTTCTGTAATCTTAAGGAGCAGTGCTTTAATTTTTTAATCTGGTTACACAGGAGAAAGTAAGTGGGGAAAGAAGAAGCAGGCAACAGATGATGAGATGGTTAGACATTAGATGAGATGGTTAGATGTTAGATGAGATGGTTAGATGGTTAGACTCAAAATGCACACAAATTTGAGCAAACTCCAGGAGATAGTGGAGGACAGAAAAGCCTGGTGTGCTGAAGTCCATGGAATCACAAAGACTCGAACACAATTTAGCAACTGAACAATAACAATTATACAGAAAGTATTTTAAAACTTGAAATCTCATATCACACTTGATTTATCAATATTTCTGCTATTTATGGCTTAATACATCAAGACTTCAAAACAAGGAAATAAGGTTGGCTGAGTGCCACTTCTAACCAAAGGTGAACTTTAACCCCTGGATAAAACTCCCTCTCTTCCCATGAGCTGATAACACCAAGAAGTTATATCTTAATTGTGACCTGATATATTAAGATTTTTAAAATTTATTTTGTACATGTGTTGCCCCATCCCATGAACACCCATGGCTGATTCATGTCAATGTATGGCAAAAACCACCACAATATTGTAAAGTAATTAGCCTCCAACTAAAATAAATAAATTGAAAAAATTTATTTTGTGGTGAATATATTTGATTCTATTCATCATTTAATTTTACCATATTAGTGAGGCTGCTGACAAAAGTAAACTCTCCCTTTAGAGTAGTATGAAGTTAGAAACCAAAAAAAAAAAAAAACAAACAAAAAAACAGTTCCAGCTCTACTTCTCACTAGATGAATAAAGCCAAGTGTGCATATGATTTTTTTAATCCTTCTCACTCTACAAAATGAGGCTAACAACAGTTCATGCCTTGCTGAGATTCTATGAAGATTCAGGGATCTTCATAGATCACTGAAGAAGTTTATCACAGATCCTGGCACAGAGGATCAATAAACACTCCATAAACATTAATCATGATCATTTGTTATTATTATTATTATTATTATACTTATGTGTGGATATCTGCATCATTCACATGGACACATTTATTCTCTTTACATGGATAAGTTTATTCTTCTCTAGATAGCACAGGCTTTGGTGTCTGGCTGGCAATTGTTTTTTCTACCCTTTTTATGCCTTACACAGTTAATTGAAAGTTGATGTGTTGGTTTACCTTGTCTGCATTATTCACTCGCCTTCCAGAAAAGTAAACAGAACACATTCTTCTGTGCGACACTGGAGAAACAGAGGTGTCCAGTGTGATTTTGTGGATGGCTTTTAACTCAAAACTGATCTGAAAACTAGTATTTTTAAAGCCATGGTTAAAGTCAAACTCTTAGAGAATTAGAGAGAAAAAACATCTTTGTATAATATTATACTTAAAGCATTTATGCCAAATAAGACATTCTCAAGTTAATTATCTAGTCTAATGTAGTCACAGTTGAATTACTTTGGAAGTAATTAGGGGAACAGAGCATTGATAAGGTGTGTGTGTGTGTGTTTCCTGAATAATAGCATCTAAATCAGGTTATTTTCTTTGAATTTTAAAATGGAACTTAAAAACTTTCAAGATGGAAGCAATTATTTTTATGTATACTTATGGTATCTTAAACAATTGGTCTAGAGGATTCTACCACAGTCAGATTCATGGTACTAGCAATGTCTTGAAATTGGCACATTCTTTAATTTTTTAATAGGCATTGATTGGAGAAGGAGAGATGTATTTTATTAAATTTAAGAATCAAAATAGTGGTCTTACTGGTTTCTCTTTACCACAATACTTTTCCCAAACAGATATCCTCAAAAAAAAAAAAAAGTGTACTAGGAGACAATGCTACATGATGCAAATCTAGTAGCCAAGAGTGGCAGGGGTGAGGCTGGTGAGGCAGGCTTCAGTCACATGGTAAATGACGCTGGGTACATAAGGAGACCGAAGGCAATGTGGGTTTGAGTAGGGTAATAACGTGATCAAATCTGCACTTTTGCAATCACTCTGGTGCCTAGGATAAGAGTGGGGAGAAACCAGAAATGGGAGAAATAATTTGGAAGTCAGTATAGGAGCTGGAAATGGCCAGAACTAGAGGTATAATAGTCTTATGGGGAAAGGATATAAGAAACTATAGGATCTATTTTTAGTTACCTTGGCCAGATGAGAAAAAGGAAGGAATCCTTCTATGATCGTATCTATTTATATCATACAAGATGCTTACATATATTTGGCTGAAGCTTTATATAATTATAAAGTCTCAGCATAAAAAAAGCTAAATAAATAAAAATAGATATCAAAGACCCTGGCCAAATAATAAGGAAAAAGAATTCTGGGAAATCAAGACATTCTATAAAGAGAAAGCCTGGGGGTCAGGGAGAGAATACACACACACAAACACACAGACACAGGCGCACACACACACACAGATGATACATGTAGCAAAAGAATATAGAACATTCAAAAGTTTTCTAGCCTTAAGTAATTTAAAGGACAGTGAGATAACAATCTAAAAGGTAGCAGACTCAGATTCAGGAAAGAGAAAGTGATGAATTTTACTAATGTAATCAGTGGTGAAATGTTTTGTAATTTATTATTATTATTTACAAATACAGCTGAGAAGCATAGAAGTCAATCTTCTAAATAGTGGTTGAACAGTTATTGAAAGGCAGGAACAGATAAAGAATAAAACAAATAACTTGGTGTCAGGCTCATCATGTTAATCTGCTTGGACATTTTTGTAATAGTAGTACTACTAATTGTAACAATACTTTAATTATGTACTAATACTTCAACATACTATAAATTTGAAAAGGTGTACAGCATTGATGGATTGATCCATTGAGCTACTGGCAAACTCTTCTCTTTCTGATTTGACTGGCACTTCTGAGAACATATTTTTCTTCAAGCATTGATGGAAATGAGTTGGGAAGTGACTGAACTATGTTTTCTTTAAGTATGGTAAATAAAGCTTTATTTGGGGAAATAATAAAGAGAAGTCTACTCTCAGGCTACTTTTTCAGATTAGCCAAATCTTGAAAAAGTATGATATCAAAGAAAATGCAAGATATGTTACTATATTCTCAGGAAAAAGAATTGATGCTCCAATATTACCCAATCTATAGCAAGCTGATTGGCTTATAAAATGGGTTTTCACTTGATTTAAATGAAAGTGAATACCTTGTTTTAATTTATTGCATTTTATCTACCACACATAAATAGCCCCTTAAATTTTTTACATAGTATCTACAAAGAATACATCTGTAAAGGACCCACCTAGGCTTACTAGTTCCGGTTGAGCTATTTCAAATCCTGAAAGATAATGCTGTGAAAGTGCTGCACTCAATATGCCAGCAAATTTGGAAAACTCAGCAGTGGCCACAGGACTGGAAAAGGTCAGTTTTCATTCCAATCCTTAAAAAAGGCAATCCCAAAGAATGCTTAAACTACCGCACAATTGCATGCATCTCACACACTAGTAAAGTAATGCTCAAAATTCTCCAAGCCAGGCTTCAGCAATACGTGAACCGAGAACTTCCAGATGTTCAAGCTGGTTTTAGAAAAGGCAGAGGAACCAGAGATCAAATTGTCAACATCTGCTAGATCATCGAAAAAGTAAGAGAGTTCCAGAAAAATATCTACTTCTGCTTTATTGACTACACCAAAGCCTTCGACTGTGTGGATCACAATAAACTGTGAAAATTCTGAAAGAGATGGGAATACCAGACCACCTGACCTGCCTCTTGAGAAACCTGTATGCAGGTCAGGAAGCAACAGTTAGAAATGGACATGGAACAACAGACTGGTTCCAAATAGGAAAAGGAGTACATCAAGGCTGTATATTGTAACCCTGCTTATTTAACTTATATGCAGAGTACATCATGAGAAACACTGGGCTGGAAGAAGCACAAGCTGGAATCAACATTGCCGGGAGACCTATCAATAACCTCAGATATGCAGATGACACCACCCTTATGGCAGAAAGTGAAGATGAACTGAAAAGCCTCTTGATGAAAGTGAAAGAGGAGACTGAAAAAGTTGGCTTAATGCTTAACATTCAGAAAACTAAGATCATGGCATCTGGTCCCATCACTTCATGGGAAATAGATGGGGAGACAGTGGAAACAGTGACAGACTTTATTTTTGGGGGCTCCAAAATCACTGCAGATGGTGATTGCAGCCATGAAATTAAAAGACGCTTACTCCTTGGAAGGAAAGTTATGACCAACCTAGATAGCATATTAAAAAACAGAGACATTACTTTGTCAGCAAAGGTCCATCTAGTCAAGGCTATGGTTTTTCCAGTGGTCATGTATGGATGTGAGTGTTGGACTACAAAGAAAGCTGAGCGCCGAAGAATTGATGCTTTTGAACTGTGGTGCTGGAGAAGACTCTTGAGAGTCCCTTGAACTGCAAGGAGATCCAACCAGTCCATCCTAAAGGAGATCAGTCCTGGGTGTTCATTTGAAGGACTGATGCTGAAGCTGAATCTCCAGTACTTTGGCCACCTCATGCGAAGAGTTGACTCATTTGAAAAGACCCTGATGCTGGGAGGGATTGGGAGCAGGAGGAGAAGGGGACGACCGAGGATGAGATGGCTGGATGGCATCACTGACTCAATGGGCATGAGTTTGAGTAAACTCTGGGAGTTGGTGATGGACAGGGAGACCTGGCGTGCTGCAATTCATGGGGTCGCAAAGAGTCGGACATGACTGAGCGACAGAACTGAACTGAACTGGGGCTTACTAATGTCAGGAATGATCTCTTTAGGTTGTTCCGCTTTTATAGCACTTCACAGTGAGATGGTCAAAGAGTCTCGGTAGTTTGAATGTACCACTGGTTTGTACCTCAAAAGTGATTAGCTGCACAGTGCACATATACAACCTAGAGGTTAGAAAAGTGATGCCAAAGGTTAGTATGAGTTAAGAAGAAGAAAAAAAAAATGGTCAACTAAAAAACAGGGTAAGAAAAATGTGAAAATCTGGGAGTCATACAAAATAACTCTTTACGTAAAAGTATTAAAATTTTTCTAGCATATACAGTCCAGTGAAATTTGCATTAAACTGGTTTGAGCAACACTAAAAATTTAGTCTAGGTTTCACTAGTGACTCAAAACATGACCTTGTATGTGCCATGTAACTCAGTTTGTTCATCTACCTAAAAAGGACAAATGTTCTTAGAAGCAGGATAAACCGCATAAAATCCTCAGGTATTAAAATGCATTTGGGAGGCCTCTGCAGGTCAAAAGTTTTGAAATTCTACATGTAAGACAAAATCCGAAAAGAAAAAAAATCCATTTTCTTCTGCTGGTCTACCACAGAAATCTAAGTATTCATCTCCCAGCTAAATACCCAGATTATCTTTCTACAGCTATCTACACTTCATTATATAAAGACATTTTCTCATTTTCCTGATAAAATTTATTTTTATCGACTGCAGTTTGAATTTCTGTATCCTCTGCAATCTCAGTACCAAAGCAATATTATTTCCAACTAGTCATAAACCGAGGAAGGCAAAAAGATGAGCGGGAGATGAGCAAAGGGCTTTGCTGTGGAATTTATTATCTTAAATGCCAGTGGTTTAGTTCCCAGATAGCTTGAGTATGATGTGATTTATCATATTCAGTACCATGAAGACTACAGAGATTTTACTAAATTCAGAGAGATAAGGCAGAAAACAACAACTACAATAACCACTAAAACATAAACTCAAATAGTATCAGGGATCTCTGAATGCCAGGGAAAGAAATGCATGGACCTAATGAGTTTGAGTAACTCCGGGAGTTGGTGATGGACAGGGAGGCCTGGTGTGCTGCGATTCATGGGGTTCCAGAGTCGGACACGACTAAGTGACTGAACTGAACAGTTACTATAAGGAGTAATCTTAGGGGATTTTTTACATTGTATCTATTTCACATCAAAAGGGAGCAGAGTTGACTTTCATCAGTAGCTTCAAAAGCTGTTCAAAGTTCAAATAATAGGATTCTACACGTGTAGAAAGAAGAACAAAGAACTTTTCACTTACATACTCAATGACATCATAATTACTTCTACTGCTTATACTAGTTATGATATAGATTCCTTTCTTATAATGAAAGCCAAAATAGAAGTTTGTATATCCCTCATATAGCAAGCCAAAATAAATGGCCTAGGGCTCAAATGATGGTATTACTCGATCAAGGACGAAGTCCCTTTCTTCACTGTGGCTAAGTTACCCTCATTGCATACCTGCCAATCTTAGATAACTTCTCTTCGACTTCTGCTAAGCCGTTTACATTCAGTCAGCCAGAGGGAAAAGCTAATGAAAAGCGAAAGGGACAGGCATGATGCTTCTTTCAAAGCCACATCCCAGAAGTTATGATTTCTTTGACTTAGAACCCACTGGCCAGGTCACAGGCACACTGGATGTGAGAGAGGCTGGGGATTGTCTTTATAACTGTGCAGTCATATGCCTCACTAAAAGTCTGTTCCTACAGAAGGGTAGAATAGCTATCACAGGCGCAACTATCAGTCTTTGCCACAGTCCACAGCTTCTCTCTCCCCTGAAAGTTCAAATCCCTCTCCCCACACGCCAAACCACAGCAGGAAGAGTCACACCTAGACCTGATGGAGAGCACTGCACATCACTTGGAGATGGACTTTGAACTGGATGCAATTTTGGGATTGTCTCCCTTGTAGAGGAAGTGAGTATTCCGGAAGGAAACAATTTCTCTTAATGTGGCTTATCATGTTCACAACATTAAAATATAAGAAGAACAGATTATTTTTTCCACCCTTACATCAATATATAATAGTGGAATAGAAATAGCACAAATGCATTTTAAACTCTCCGTTGGGAGGAAGCACTGGAAATTCTTATCAGTCACTCAGCTATAGCAACCATCAAATCCCACTGGGCAAGAGTGGTAAAAAATCTGTTCTGTCACTGAATTAATTTCCTTGGTTAACACTTATGGTAGCTCATTATAATGCCCCTGGATATTGTCACTGTAGTCCTTGGTTTTGTCCTTTGGGAGACTTTCCTTGTCCTTATCCTTCATAGTCAAAACGTTGGAGATTATATTCTTTTTAGAAGCTGGATATTTTGTGCAGTCCACATTATGATGGTACAGATTTGAGGCCAGAGTTTTGCTACCAGGTTAGAAAAATGAGAAGCTTTTGTAGATAGCCTGTAATTCTTTGGAAATACAAATTTCTTACAAAAATTCAGTAGCCTTCTAGCTAATTTTGTCTCCATGTAATCATAAGAAAAAATGTCATTAAAAGATGTTTTAGTCTTAAATACCCTGGGATCTTTATTTTACTAGACTCTTTTACTCTATCCCTAATGGATGGAGAGCCCCACATCTTAATCTGACTTATGCCCGTGAGCTCACTTTCACTGCCTGGCTGAAAAAAATTTTTTTCAGATTCAGAATTTTCTTTTCCTTTTTAAATTAGCATACAGTTGCATTAAAATGTTGTGTTAGTTCCTGTTGTACAACAAAGTGAATCAGCTATATGTATATATATATATGTCATCTCTTCCTCAGTGTTCAATGCAAAGATATAGAGGAAAACAATAAAATGGAAAAGACTAGAGATCTCTTCAAGAAAATTGCAGATGCTAAGGGAACATTTCATGCAAAGATGGACACAATAAAGGAGACAAATGGTATGGACCTAACAGAAGCAGAGATATTAAGAAGAGGTGGCAACAATACACAGAAGAACTGTACAAAAAAGATCTTCACGACCCAGATAATCACGATGGTGTGATCGCTTACCTAGAACCAGACATCCTGGAATGTGAAGTCAAGTGGGCCTTAGGAAGCATCACTATAAACAAAGCTAGTGGAGGTGATGAAATTCCAGTTGAGCTATTTCAAATCCTAAAAGATGATGCTATGAAAGAGCTGCATTCAATATGCAAGCAAATTTGGAAAACTTGGCAGTGGCCATAGGACTGGAAAAGGTCAGTTTTCATTCCAACCCCAAGAAAGGCAATGCCAAAGAATTCTCAGACTACCACACAATTGCACTCATCTCACATGCTAGCAAAATAGTGCTTAAAATTCTCCAAGCCAGGCTTCAATAGTATATGAACCGTGAACTTCCAGATGTTCAAGCTGGATTTAGAAAAGGCAGAGGAACCAGAGATCAAATTGCCAACATCTGCTGGATCATTGGAAAAGCAAGAGAGTTCCAGGAAAACATCTACTTCTGCTTTATTGACTGTGCCAAGGACTTTGTGTGGATCACAACAAACTGTGGAAAATTCTGAAAGAGATGGGAAAGCCAGACCATCTGGTCTGCCTCCTGAGAAATCTGTATGCAGGTCAAAAAGCAACAGTTAGAACTGGACATGGAACAACAGACTGGGTGCAAATCAGGAAAGGAGTACGTCAAGGTTGTATATTGTCACCCTGCTTATTTAACTTATGTGCAGAGTACATCTATGAGAAATGCTGGACTGGATGAAGCACAAGCTGGAATCAAGATTGCTGGGAGAAATATTAATAACCTCAGATATGCAGATAACATCACCCTTATTGCAGAAAGTGAGGAAGAACTAAAAAGCCTTTTGATGAAAGTGAAAGAAGATAATGAAGATACTCGTTTAAAACTCAACATTCAGAAAACTAAGATCATGGCATCTGGTCCCATCACTTCATGGCAAATAAATGGAGAAACAGTGGAAACAGTGGCAGACTTTATTTTGGGGGGCTCCAAAATCACTGCAGATGGTGACTGCAGCTGTGAAATGAAAAAACACTTGTTCCTTGGAAGAAAAGCTGTGACCAAACTAGACAGCATATTAAAAAGCAGAGATATTACTTTGCAAACAAAGGTCTATATAGTCAAAGCTATGGTTTTTCCAGTAGTCATGTATGGATGTGAGAGTTGGACTATAAATAAAGTTGAACACCGAAAAATTGATACTTTTGAACTGTGGTGTTGGAGAGGACTCTTGAGAGTCCCTAGGACAGCAAGGAGATCCAACCAGTCCATCCTAAAAGAAGTCAGTCCTGAATATTCATTGGAAGGACTGGTGCTGAAACTCCAATACTTAGGCTACCTGATGCGAAGAACTGACTCATTTGAAAAGACCCTGATGCTGGGAAAGATTAAAGGTGGGTGGAGAAGGGGACAACAGAGGATGAAA
The DNA here is from genome assembly GCF_033118175.1 of Dama dama. Taxonomy (NCBI): domain Eukaryota; kingdom Metazoa; phylum Chordata; class Mammalia; order Artiodactyla; family Cervidae; genus Dama; species Dama dama. Next base: position 72,227,197 of record NC_083691.1, read on the forward strand.
TGGTTGGATGGCATCACCGACTCGATGGACAGGAGTTTGAGTAAGCTCTGGGAGTTGGTGATGGACAGGGAGGCCTGGTGTGCTGCAGTCCATGGGGTCACATAAAGTCAGACATGACTGAACAAATGAACTGACTGATACCCTCTGTCTTGAAGCTCTCCCGCCCCTGAAAACTCTTAATAGGAGATGCTTGCGAGAGACTTGAGGTTACAGTCTTACCTACTACATAGGCTACCTCTTCAGAGCCACCGGTTCCAACTAGCCTATACTGCTTTATCACTGACAGACTTTAAAAACTAATAATAAACCAACAAAAAGAAACTAGCACAGAGTGATATTCCAAAGTTTTCCAACCAAATCTCCTATAATTATAAGCTCTAGTTGCAGGTCTGCTTCCCAGGTATCTCAAGCAACTGTGTAATGAAGCATGTGTCTGCATAGCGAAGGCCTACCACCCCACAGCCTCTCCAGCAATCACAGAAGAGAGAGCTGCACACTTCAGACTGCTTTTTTGAAAATGCTAGCATTGCTCTTCTAGGTACCATCTGTATCACACAAATTCATAAATATTAGCAATAAGGGGAATCAAAGAATAGAGATCTTTATATATTTCTCAATAATTGTCTAGACATGCAAAGTGAATAAAGAAAAAGTAGAAGAAAGGAAATAAAAATGAGAAGAGACATGTATTAGATACAAAATAACCTAAAATAATAGAGGAGGTCAACTAAGTCAAAAGTTGTTTCTTATAAACGACAAAACTATGGTAAAATTCATTAAGCAAAATAGAGAAGGGAGACATGAATACATATCAGAATTTACTATTTAGACATAGCAGATATTGCATGCATTGAGGTAATAAGAACATGTTATGAAATATGTCATTCCAGTAAGCTTTAAGCCCCAAAATAATGACCATATTGCTAGAGAAATTAACATCAGTACTAATTCAAGAAACAAAAAAATTTACAGACCTAAGCCATTAAAGAAACGGAATTAGTCAAAAATGTTTGCACAAAGGAAAGTTAAAGCATAGGTAAGGTCTTCAGAGAGTTCTAGCAAATATTTAAGAAAGAAAACCAAAATCTCTACATCTCTTCTAGTGAATAAGTAAAGAGAGAACACAAACTACTCAAGTCACATAACGAAGCTGGCATTACTGTGGTACCAAACCTGACAAGATCATTTTGTGAATAAAAAGGACATTCCGATTTCACTTGTGAAAACAGATGAAATTAACTCTAAAGATACTTCCAAGTTATGCAAGGTATAATAATTTATGAGCCAGATGAGTTTATCCTAGGAATGACAATTTATTTAACATTAGGAAACTAACAAATGTATTTTTTCAGAATCTATATAAGTGAAAAATTAAAGGTCTGGGTTGGGAAGAGAACAGTTTTGCTTCACAATAGAGAATCACAGCATCTCTTCTAAGACCTTGGACCATTCACAGACCCAGAAGATGGTGCATAAAAGAGAGGTCTGATTTTTGTTGCCTTAAGTATATCTAGTATTTCTTTCTATCCTACTAAGGAATGTGCAACTCCTTACCAAGAAGGAGGAAAATAGACTTCTCTAGGGTGTGATGTTGATTCTGAACTGAGATAAACCTTGGAAAACAAAAACACTTCTGCGGCCTACCAATCAGAGAGTAGGCTTATGGAAGTCACGAGAGAAGCAAAAATTTGGCCTAAATTTATTACACAGTGGATCCTGTGAATCTGCAACAGCACTTCATTGTTATTTTCTCAATTCCTAGATTTGAGGATCCTTCCATGGTAGCCTTGACCTGAGGGGTAAAGTCTACTCAGAAAGAACCAATAACATACTCTGGAAGTGGGACTTCCCTGGGGGTCCGGTGGTTAAGAATTCACTTTGCAATGCAGGGGGATGCAAATTCAATCCCTGTTCAGGGAATTAGTGTCACACATGCCAAGAAGCAACTAAACCCTTGTACCACAACGACTCAGCCCATGGGCTCGGGAGCCAGTGGACCACAACTAGAGAGGCCAGGTGCCACAAGGAAAGATCCTGCATGACCCAAGGGAGAGCTCATGTGCTGCAACTAACATCTGAGGCCACCAAATTAGTTAATAAACTAAAGAAAGAAAATGCCAGCCATCATTTTTTAAAAAATACTCTGGAAGTAACCTATCTTTCCTTTTAACTGGGACCATAATGTTTTATTTCCATACTATACAAGTTAGTACAAAACCTTGTTTTTAAAAAAAATGAGAAAATATCATTATCTAGAGAGTGAAAAATGAAAATGTTCTGTACTGCAGTATATTACCTCACTTACCTCCCCACAGCTAATCATTAATAGTATTCACCAGAACTGGGAACTATGGGATCCATTTTTTTTTTCTAATGTGTAAAAAATACACAACATGGAATCTATTCTCAACAAATTTTTATATGCACAGTAAATTACCTAACTATATGCACACTTCAGTAAAGCAGGTCTCTAGAACACTTTCATTTTGCACGACTAAAGTGTTCTTATAATCATTGAATAACAACCCTTCCTTTCCTCCTCCCCTACCCCTGACAACCATTCTGCTTTCTGCTCTTATGAGTTTGACTACTGTAGATACCTAAGTGGAATCACAGATTATTCATCCACCTATAACCAATTTATTTCACTTAGCATAATGTCCCCAAGGTTTATCCATATTATAGTACTTCCTTCTTTTACAAGTCTGAATAATATTCCATTATACATATAAACCAGATTTTCTTTATCCATCCATTCTTTGATAGACACTTAGGTTAGTTCCACCTTGTGGATATTGTGAATAATGCTGCAATTAACACAGGAGTATAATTATCTTAATTCTTTTGGTAAATACCAACCAGTGGAATTATGGTATGATCCTATGGTAGTCCTGTTTTCAATTTTTTGAGGAAACTCCCAATTATTTTCCATAGTGGCTACACCATTTTACATTTCTACCAACAGTACACAAGGGTTCTGACATTCCCTTATTCCTGTCAATACTTGTTATTTTCTGTTTTCTTGATCATGATCAATAAACAAGTATGAGATAATATCTTGTAGTTTTGATTTGCATTTTCCTGATGATTAGCAGTATTCAGCATCTTTTTAAATACCTGTTGGACTTTGTTGTTTTGGTGGAAATGCCTATTCAGGTCCTTTGTCCATTTTTATATCAAGTTATTTATTTTCCTGCTATTGAGTTCTATGAATTCCTTATTATATATTAATACATTTAATATATTTATAAATATATTAAAATATATTCATATATTTTGGATATTAACATACTACAAGATACATTGGTTGCAAATATTTTCTCCTGTTCTCGCTCTGCTATTTCTTTGCCACACAGAAGTTTCTTACTTTGATGTTGTCCTACTTGTCTATTTTTGCTTTTGCTGTTTGTGTTTTAGATGTCATATACAAGAAAGCTTGCCAATATTAATGTTATAGAACCTTTCTCTATGGTTTCTTGTATGAGTTCTATAATTTTAGGTCTTACATACTTAAGTCTTTAATCCATGGTGAATTAATTTTTATGATGGTGTAAGATAAGGATCCAAGTTCATTCTTTACACATAGATACCAAATTCTCCCAACTCCATCTGTTGGAGACTGACTTTTCCCCATCGTGCAGTGTTATCAAAGAGCATTTGACTGTGTTCTGGGTTCTCTAGTCTTTTCCATTGGTTTAGTGTCTATTTCTGGGGAAGGGCACAGCAATCCAGTCCAGTATTCTTGCCTGGAGAATCCCATGGACAGAGGAGCCTTGCAGGCTGCAGTCCGTAGGGTTGCACAGAGTCAGATATGACTGAAGTGACTTAGCATGCACATGTGTCTATCTCATCCCAGTTCTGTACTTCCATTACTGACCCACAATGAATTGGTGACTCCTCAATGGGTCTTTTGCTTGGAGTCACAAATGCAAATTGAATGAAACAAGTTTGGTATAGCAGAGCAGAAACTTTATTCAGGATCAAGTAATTGAGAAGGGAGAGCTTTGCTCTAAAAATACCTTCTCTCCAAAGGGAGGAGAGTAAGAGAATTTTAAAGGGTAGGAGGCAGACACATCATCAGGGACCAGGAAAGGGGTGGAAACTTCTAGGGGCAGCTGGGGGCAGCTGGGGCATGGGCAGTCTTCGACACTTCTTCTCACAGGGCATCAATGCATTGTGCCTAGCAGATTACAAATCCTCCTACCTTGGGTGGAGATCTTAGCATGATAATAAAACAAAGGTAACATCTGGACATCTTAGTACCAAAGAATGTGCTAATCATAGGACAATCACACTGATCTCCCATGGTAGTAAGGTCATGCTTAAATCGTGCATGCTAGGCTTCAGCATTATGCAACTCAAAAAATTCCAGATGTCCAAGCTGTGTTCAGCAAAAGAAAAGGAACTAGAGATCAAATTGCCAACATTCCCTGGATTATAGAGAAAGCAAGGAATTTTCAGAAGAATATCTACCTCTGTTTCATCAACTACACTAAAGCCTTTGACTATGTGGATCATGGCAAACTGTGGAAAGCTTTTAGAGAGATGGGAATATCAGACCACCTTTCCTGTCTCCTGAGAAACCTGTATGTGGGTCAAGAAGTAGCAGTCAGAATCCTGTATAGAACAACTGGTTAGTTCAAGATTGAGAAAGGAGTATTACAGAGCTGTTTGCTTAATCTATATGTTTAATCTATATGCTGAGCACATCATGAGAAATGTCAGGCTGGATGAGTTACAAGCCAGAATCAAGTGGGTGGGAGAAACATCAGCAACCTCAGATATGTGGATGATACCACCCGAATTGCAGAAGGTGAAGAGGAATCAAAGAGTCCCTTGATGAGGGTGAAGGAGGAGAGTGAAAGAACCATTTGAAGACTAAATATTTAAAAAACTAAGATCATGGCATCTGGCCTCATTACTTCATGGCAAATAGAAGGGGAAAAGGTAGAAGTAGTGACAGATTTCCTCTTCTTGGGCTCTAAAAGCACTGTGGACAGTGACTGCAACCATAAAATCAGAAGATGATTACTTCTTGGCAGGAAAACTATGACAAATCTAGACAGTGTGTTGAAAAGCAGAAACGTTACTCTGCCAAAAAAGGTCCATATAGTCAAGGCTGTGGTCTTCCCAGTGGTCATGTATGGTTGTGAGAGCTGGACCATAACGAAGACAGAGCACCAAAGAGTTGATGCCTTGGAACTGTGGTGCTGGAGAAGACTCCTGAAAGTCTCTTGGAGAGCAGAGAGATCAAACCTGTCAATCTTAAGGAAGATAAATCCTGAATATTTACTGGAAGGACTGGTGTTGAAGCTGAAACTCCAGTATTTTGGTCATCTGATGCAAACAGCTGATTCATTGGAAAAGTCCCTAATGCTCAGAAAGATAGAGGGCAGAAGAAGTGGGTGTCAGAGGATTAGATGGCAGGACAGCATCACCAATGCAATGAAGATGAACTTGGGCAAACTTTGGGAGATGGTGAGGGACAGGGAGGTCTGGTGTGCTGCAGTCCATGGTGTTGCAAAGAATAGGACACGACTAGGTGACTGAACAACCACAATAACATCTGGACACCTCCAAGTCTCATCTGTGCAGCAGGTGCATTTTCGTGGTCAAGTCAGAGCCAGTTTAGGGTGGTTGACCACGGTATTTTTTGAAAGCACGGCTGCAAAACATCTGCCAAATACTGGGTGCTTTTGAAACAAACAGAGATAAATCAAGGCAAGGATCCTTCAGCTCTCGTGGGCTGCTATGGGTGACATTTTGATTACTATAACTTTGTTACTGTTTCCCAGTCAAGAAGCATGAGGCCTCCAGTGTTGTTCTTTTTTTTTTCCCAAGATTAATTTGGGTATTCAAGGTCCTTTATGTTTCTCTATTAGTTTTAGCATCAATTTTTCTATATCTGAAAAAATATGCCACTGGGATTTTGATACAGCTAAGTTGAATCTATAGATTGGTTTGAGCAGTGTGGACATTTTTAACAATACTAAAACCTCCAACCCATTAACAGAGAATTTATTTCCATGTATCTATGTCTTCCTAATTTTTTCAACAGTTTTGTAGTTTTTAGCACACAAGTCTTCTGTCTCCTTTGTTTATTTCTAAGCATTTATTAATTTTGATGTGACTGTAAATGGGATTGTTTTGTTAATTACCTTTCCAAATTATTCTTGCTAATGTCTTCAGCAAATCTGGGATAACACCAAACCACCGAACTCTCTATTGCTCTCACTAGACCCTAGTCAGGGAGGGGATACCGGGTCCAATTAGAGTTCTGAGACAGGCATGACAGAAACCAGTCTCTCAGAAGCCCCCTGAGAAGATGGAATGTTGGACTTCTGTGCTAACTGTTTCTCTGTCCAGGGAGAAACAAGGGTATTCTTCTTATTCTATGCTGAGTAGTGGGGTGGAGGGGGAATTATGGCTACTAAGTGAGTGCCAGTCGAAACCATCACCTTTATTCTTAGCAGCCTCTAACCTGGCACCTTTTCCTATCTGTGCTTAGATTCAGAAAAAAAAGAAGCCAAAGAGTCACTTTAACACATGATTTCTGATTTCTCATAAAGGGAACTGGTTCAGGTACTTGTTGAGTTGAAAGAGTTCTTACTGGAGGATAGAATGGTAAATGACTCCAGTATCCTTGCCACAAAAACCCCATGAACAGCATAAAGAGGCAAAAGGATATGACATTTAAAAAAAAGGATATGACATTGAAAAATGAGCCCCCAGGTTATAAGGTGTCCAATATGCTGCAGGGGAAGAGCAGAGGGAAATTAGTAATAGCTTTAGAAACAGTGAAGTGGCTGGAGCAAAGCGGAAACAACACTCGGTTGTGGATATGTCTGGTGGTGAAAGTAAAATCCGATGCTGTAAAGAACAACACTGCATAGGAACCTGGAATGTTAGGTCCATGAATCAAGGTAAATTGATGTGCAAGCTGGAGAAAGCAAGAGTAAACACTGACATCTTAGGAATCAATGAACTAAAATGGATGGGAGTGGGCAAATTTAATTCAGATGACCACTATATCTACTACTGTGGCAAGAATCTCTTAAAATAAATGAAGTAGTCCTCATAGTCAACAAAAGAGTCTGAAATGCAGAACTTGGGTGTAAAGTCAAAAATGACAGAATGATCTCAGTTCATTTCCAAGGCAAACAATCCAGTATCACAGTAATCCAAGTCTATGACCCAAACACTGATGTGAAAGAAACTGAAGCTGACCAGTTCTATGAGAACCTACAAGATCTTCTAGAATTAACACCAAAAAATGTCCTTTTCATCATAGGGACTGGAATGCAAAAGTAGGAAGTCAAGAGTTACCTGGAATAACAGGCAAGTTTGGCCTTGGAGTCAAAATGAATCTGGGCAAAGGCTAACAGTTTTGCTAAGAGAATGCACAGGTCATCAAAAACACGTTTTTCCAACAACACAAGAGATGACCACACACATGGACATCACCAGATGGTCAATACCCAAATCACATTGATTACATTCTTTGCAGCCAAACATGGAGAAGCTTGATACGGTCAGCAAAAATAAGACTGGGAGCTGACTGTGGCTCAGATCATCAGATCCTTATTGCAAAATTTAGGTTTAAACTAAAGAAAGTGGGGGAAATCAGTAGGCCATTTAGGTATGACCTAAATCAAATCCCTTATGATTATAGAGTGGAAGTGATGAATAGGCTCAAGGAATTAGATCTGGTAAACAGAGTGCCCAAAGAACTATGGATGTTCATAACACTGTATAGGAGGCAGTGACCAAAATCATCCCAAAGAAAAAGAAATGCCAAGAAGGCAAAGTGGTTATCTGAGGAGCCCTTACAAATAGTTGAGGAAAGAAGAGAAGCAAAAAGCAAAAGAGAAGGGGAAAGATATACCCAACTGAATGCAGAGTTCCAGAAAGTAGCCACGTGAAATAAGAAGCCTTCTTCAATGAACAGTGCAAAGAAACAGAGGAAAACAACAGAATGGGAAAGAGTAGAGATCTCTTCAAGAAAATTGAAGGTATCAAAGAAATATTTCATGCAAGGATGGGCATGATAAAGGACAAAAATGGTAAGGATCTAACAGAGGCAGAAGAGATTAAGAAGAGGTGGCAAGAATACATAGAAGAACTGTACACAAAAGGTCTTAATGACTGGGATAACCTCAATGGTGTAGTCACTCACCTAGAGTCAGACATCCTGGAGTGTAATCAACATGGGTTTTAGGAGGCATTACGACAACAATGCTAGTGGAGGTTGAGAGAGTCATTTCCTAGGCAGGTTGATAAGAAGTCTAGGGGTCCCCAAGGAGAAAGAGGTCTGGGATATTCAAGGAGGAAGAAAGGACAAACATTTTTACTTTTTTTCCTTTACATTCCTTAGGATTATATAACAATAATGTATCCTGCCTGAGGACAGTCTTTGGATTAAACTCTCTGGCTAATTCTGTTATCTTAAAACATAAATTATGGGAGTAGGTCTGGTCTTTACAAGGATGTATCCTGCCTGAGAACAATCTTTGGATTAAACCTTCTGGCCAACTCTGTTATCTTAAAATGTAAATTATGGGAGTGGGTCTGGTGAGGTCTTTGCAGCCTCCAGACATTCTTTGGATTCACTGGAGAGTATATAACTGCATTGCTAATACTAGCAAAGGGGGTACTCTTTTGCCCCCTTCTGATGCCTATGTCAGAAGCTTTCTCTATCTCCTTTATACTTTAATAAAACTTTATTACACAAAAGCTCTGAGCGATCCAGCCTCATCTCTGGCCCCGGATTGAATTCATCTCCTCCGGAGGCCAAGAATTCCGCATCTCATCGTTCAGCAACATTTCAAGGTGATGGCATTACAGCTGATCTATTTCTAACCCTAAATATGATGCTGTTAAAGTGCTGCATTCAATATGCCACCAAATTTCGATAACCCAGCAGGGACCACAGTACAGGAAAAGGTCAGTTTTCATCCCAATCCCAAAGAAAGGCAATGCCAAAGAATGTTCAAATTACCATACAATTGTACTTATTTTACATGCTCACAAGATTATGCTAAAAATCCTTCAAACTAGACATTCAGTATGTGAATTGAGAACTTCCAGATGTACAAGCTGGATTTAGAAAATGGATGGGAACCAGATGTCAAACTGCCAACATTCACTGGATCATAGAGAAAGCAAAGGAATTCCAGAAAAGCATCTACTTCTGCTTCATTGACTACTTGAAAGCCTTTGACTGTGTCGATCACAACAAACTGGAAAAATTTTAAAGAGATGGGTATACCAGACCGTCTTACCTGTCTCCTGAGATACCTGTATGTGGGTCAAGAAGCAAGAATTAGAACCTTACATGGAATAACTAAGTGGCTCATAATTTAGAAAGGAGTATGAAAGTGAAAGTCGCTCAGTCGTGTCCAACTCTTTGTGACCCCATGGATTATACAGTCCATGGAATTATCCAGGCCAGAATACTGGAGTGGGTAGCCTTTCCCTTCTCCAGGGGATCTTCCCAACCCTGGGATTGAACCCAGGTCTCCTGCATCACAGGTGGATTCTTTACCAGCTGAACCACAAGGGAAGCCTAGAAAGGAGTATGACAAGGCTGTATATTTTCACCCTGCTTATTTAATTTATATGCAGAGTACATCATGCAAAATGCCAGGCTGGATGAGTTACATGCTGAAATCAAGATTGCTGAGAGAAATATCAACAACCTCAGATATGTAGATGATACCACTTTAATGGCAGAAAGTAAAGAGGAACTAAAGTGCCTCTTGACAAAGGTGAAAGAGAAGAGTGAAAAAGCTAGCTTAAAACTCAACATTAAAAAGACTAAGATCATGGCATCTGGTCCCATCACTTCATGGCAAATAGAAGGTTAAAAAGTGGAAGCAGAGACAGATTTTCTCTTCCTGGGCTCCCAAATCACTGTGGACGGTGACTGTAGCTATGATATTAGAATATGCTTGCTTCTTGGAAGGAAAGCTATGACAAACGTAGACGGCATATTAAAAAGTAAAGACATCACTTTGCCAACAAAGGTCTGTATGAGGTCAAAGCTATGATCTTTCCAGTCATGTACAGATTGGACCATAAACAAGACTGAGTGCCAAAGAACTAATATTTTCAAACTGTGGTGCTGGAGAAGGCTCTTGAGAGTCCCTTGGACAGCAAAGAGATCAAACCAGTCAATCCTATATGAAATCAACCCTGAATACTGATCAGAAGGACTGATCCTGAAGTTCTAATATTTTGTCCACCTGATACAAGCAGGAAAAGACCCTGATGCTGGGAAAGATTGAAGGCAAAAGGAAAAAAAGGGCAGCAGAGGATGAGACGGCTGGCTAGCATCACCGACTCAATGGACATGAGTTTGAGCAAACTTTAGTATAGGGAGGCCTGCCGTGCTGTAGTCCATGGGGTCACAAAGAGTCAGACATGACTTAGGGACTGAACAACAATAACAACAATTGAGTCAGAGTTTCTGTGGGCAGCACGAGAGTATAGGGCTTCCTGTTCCACCAGTTTTGCTGAAGACATTCCCTGGAAGAAACCCATGGCAATAATTTAACCCAAACTACTTATATCCCTGGAAATACTTTCATCAAAACTTCACATATATAAATGGTTCCTCAAACATCTTCATCAAATAAGTCCATTTCTCCAGTGTTGAAAACTCCTAAAGAGTGATCATTGATTATCACAGACTCAATTAGAAAGTTGATAGACTCCAATTGAAGCTGCCTTTCCTTGTCTGAATATACACTTTTTCTCTATACCAATTAGAAAAAAAAACTACCTGAAATAATCTGCTTTTGACTGGCAGAAATAGCAGTTTATCTTCCCTGTTTTACCTCACAGCTATGCCAACTCTCCCACTCCATGTGATCCTCAATCTCAAAAGAATCCTTCTTACAATCCAGAAGGACATTATGCTTATCTACTACTTCAGGGAAATGCTGACTGAATCTGGTAAGAAAGAGGTAGACTATACCCCTAGACCATAGGGGTATATGGCCATATGTCAAGATCAGTCTGCAGAGCAGAAGACCTCTTATTATAATCTGTAACCATCCTTTCCTTCATTTATGTTTGGTGTAGTTGATCTCTCAAAGATACACGGTGTGTTTATATTCCAGAACAAATGCTTTTCTAAAAGTTTTTTTTTTTTTTTAAAAGATTGAGTTTTTCTTTATTGATTTACTTTTTTTCTAATAAAAAAATTCCCCAGAGGAATCGGGTGGAGAGGGAGGAGGGAGGGGGGATCGGGATTGGGAATACACGTAAATCCATGGCTGATTCATATCAATGTATGACAAAACCCACTGGAAAAAAAAATAATAAAAAAAAAAAATAAAATAAAATAAAATAAAATTTTAACTGAAAAAAAAAAAAATCCCTCTTAACATAGTCAGTGCACATGATTCTGCCTTTTGTGCTTCTGGCTTTTCCCTACTTTGTTTTCTGAACTATGACAATTCAATCTTAATCTAACTTTGTGTGTCTTATTTACTAGTCTGGTTTAATTGAGGACACACAGTCTAAAATGGTCTTTTGTTTCTTGTAGTAGATCCTTTTCTCCAGTGTGCTTATCCTTTACAACTTCCCTCATTTATTTATTACAGAATCTTCCATATACTCCATGTTGTTGCTGTTTTTCCTTTTCTCTTTACTCCCTATAAAACAAATGTGTGTGTGTGTGTGTGTGTGTGTGTGTGTGTACAGGCTTCCCAGTTGGCGCAAATCGTAAAGAATCCATCTGCCAATGCAGGAGACCTACATATAGTCAAGTTTGCATTGTCCAGAGTCTTTACCTAGCATGATTTTGCTGAAATGTGGTGAGATATTCACCTGTTCCCATTTCCTATTTCTCAGAGTGTCATGAGGGAAATTTATTCCTGGATAGTCGGAAATAGTTTGAAATTCTTATTCTTCAAAAGTAATTCATAAACACTGTAAGTTTCACAATTCAGTGCTCCATATACTCGTGAATCAATCACAAAATCACAGCAGGCAACAGTCATATGTCACCTCTAGAAGCTGATGGATCCAGCATGGATATAAAGAGTAGGATATTGAGAAGATAGAGACATGGCCTGGTAGGTGAGCTCTGGCTGTCTCAAAAGATAGCTTTGTAAAGCACTGGGATTATTGCTGCATTTTCTTTTCATCTGCAAAGGATTCAAGGCTCTGATGCAGTAATTAACTGTGATTTACACAATAATATATTCTGCTTTATTGACTATGCCAAAACCTTTGACTGTGTGGATCACAATAAACTGTGGAAAATTCTGAAAGAGATGGGAATACCAGACCACCTGACCTGCTCTTGAGAAACCTGTATGCAGCTCAGGAAGCAACAGTTAGAACTGGACATGAAACAACAGACTGGTTCTAAATAGGAAAAGAAGTATGTCAAGGCTGTATATTGTCACCCTGGTTATTTAATTTATATGCAGAGTACATCATGAGAAATGCTGAGCTGGAAGAAGCACAAGCTGGAATCAAGATTGCCGGGAGACCTATCAATAACCTCAGATATGCAGATGACACCACCCTTATGGCAGAAAGTGAAGAGGAACTAAAAAGCCTCTTGATGAAAGTGAAAGAGGAGAGTGAAAAAGTTGGCTTAAAGCTCAACATTCAGAAAACTAAGATCATGGCGTCTGGTCTCATCACTTCATGGGAAATAGATGGGGAGACAGTGGAAACAGTGATAGACTTTATTTTTTTGGGCTCCAAAATCACTTTAGATGGTGATTGCAGTCATGAAATTAAGAGATCCCTACTCCTTGGAAGGAAAGTGATGACCAACCTAGATAGCATATTAAAAAGCAGAGACATTCTTTGCCAACAAGGTCTGTCTAGTCAAGGCTATGGTTTTTCCAGTGGTCATGTATGGATGTGAGAGTTGGACTGTGAAGAAAGCTGAGCACTGAAAAATTGATGCTTTTGAACTGTGGTGTTGGAGAAGACTCTTGAGAGTCCCTTGGACTGCAAGGAGATCCAACCAGTCCATCCTAAAGGAGATCAGTCCTGGGTGCTCATTGGAAGAACTGATGCTGAAGCTGAAACTCCAATACTTTGGCCACCTCATGCGAAGAGTTAACTCATTGGAAAAGACCCTGATGCTGGGAGGGGTTGGGGGCAGGAGGAGAAGGGGATGACAGAGGATGAGATGGCTGGGGCATCACTGACTCAATGGACATGGGTTTGAGTAAACTCCGGTAGTTCATGATGGACAAAGAGGCCTGGAGTGCTGCGATTCATGGGTTTGCAAATAGTGGGACAGGACTGAGCAACTGAACTGAACTGACTGATGTGAGGAAACCATCTAACACGTTCGTTTAGTCTGACAGTGCTGTATTTCACATGCATGAGTCTCCCAGGAAGTCCTTCTCAATTTGATTTGTCTGCAGTGTAACTAGGTGGGTCATTTCTATGACAATGACCCTAAGAACAATGAATATGAACAATGAACAATGTTGCATTGTTCTAAATGAACAACATTCAAATGTTAACTGCTTGCTATTAGTATATAATTTATATTTGATAGACTTTGTTGTCAACACTATTTGAATTTTCCAATTATTTCCTGTGTTATTTTATCTTTCCATGGGAACATTTCCCCAACTTAAACATTTAGAGAAGATTAATTCTAGTTTCCTGATTATCTGTCTTGAAAACACCTGATTTAGTAAAAATGAGATGAAACCTAGAAACCAGTATTTTTAGCAAGTCCCCAAAATGCTTGAGATGGAAAGGCAGGGGTCTGCACTTGGAAAAAACTATCTTAATTTGATGATATCTTCACACTTCCAGATGTTTCATAACACATAGAGAAACATCTGCCTCGTTGACTGTATTTTCCAGGTTGCTTCAAGATCCTGGGTTTTCATGTAGCACAGCTTGAGTATAGACAGGTATGAGAACCTCCCACCTTGCAGCCATAAAGTGAGTTATGGCAGTCATTTTATCTGTAGCAGGACTGTCAAAAGATTAGAAGCAGTAATTGTTACTCCCTCGGTCTGAAATGGTCTTTCTCTGCTGCTGAAAAGCTCTAAGGAAGAGGTAGAACTGTCACCAGTTTTTGAAAATAACAAAAAAAGTATTCCCTGTCTGGTTTTTAGTGCTGAAACTCCACAGATCATTAGCGACAAAGGGCAAGTGTATTAGTGCTGGGTGGTACTTTCCTTCACAAAAGTGGTTTGAGATACAGGAAAATGGGAGGTAATGATAAGCAATGATCCCTCAATAAAATTTTGTTCTACTGCCATATGGCTATAAAGTACGCTGCTCTAGAAAACTAAATCCTTTTTTGTATTTATGAATATTTTCAATTCATACCCAGAGCAACAAGTTTCACTTTGTTACTTCCTGTTAAATGACATTTTCTTTAATTTTTTCTCTTAAATATATATGAAACAAGTTTCAGAGTTAATACTCAAGAAATTAAGTGTAATTTCTGGCTTAAGTAATATTCAATAAATTTTGTTTCGATTCCACCAAAGCATCTGTTCACCATTTTCTGGGATTCTGGAACACCAAGACTACTCTATGGGGATTCAACTCAATTAAAATGGACCTTGTAAGATAAATTCACCTCTGAAGGATAAGTCTCACACATTTTGTCTGTATTTCACCATAGAATCTTGTGCATTGCTTTGGAAAAGTTTACTCAACTAGTAATGGTTACCCAATTCCTAATTGAAAGTGAAAGTGTTAGTCACTCAGTCATATCCAACTTTGCGACTCCATGGACTGTAGCTTGCCAGGCTCCTGTGTCTATGGAATTCTCCAGGCAAGAATACTGGAGTGGGTAGCCATTTCCTTCTCCAGGGGATCTTCCCAACCCAAGGATCGAACCCATGTCTCCTGCATTGCAGGCAGATTCTCTACCGTCTGAACCAGGGAAGCCCAATTCCTAATTATGCTACTTCAAAGAATCACTGTTAACTTGACTACATTTTATTTAGGAAAAGGCTATAGCTTTTATCACACAGACTCCATTCTATCTTTTACCACAGTTATTTATATCCCCAGCTTTTTCTTCCCTACTAAATATTGAGGTCATGTACTCTCTGGATATTCTTATATTTTTCCTGCATTTACACAGTCTTTTGCATATGGTAGATGCTCAAGATATATTAAATGATTTGACTGTGTCTATTTCTGGATTGACTTTACTTTTATAATGGTGATTCATGTTTTAAAGACTTTTATAGAAAACTCCATTATCACAATTATAAGTTTTATCTCAAAGGAAGATTAACAGTATTTTGTGTAAGAATTCCTCTTATAAGTGAAAACCAAGCCTACCATATCTACAAATAAAGAACTAGATACTTGTAACTATATTTCCAATTAAAACCAAAGCAAACCTGAGATGTGTAAGATTATTAATGAGAGGAAAGAAGCTCAGGCTATTTTAGTGTATTGGTAAATGAAGTTCTAATCGATCAAAGGATCAAGAATTAGAAGTAATATCTTTTTAAAAAAAATCTATTTTACAACTTACATCCTATATGGCATATCTATTCAGTATCTATTGTTTATCTGAAAAGAGCATTTTAAGTTTACTGTCCACTTGTATGATGGGCTATAAAACAGATCAATATATCATCTACCATAGACACTTATTAACAACTTGCTACTGGCACAGCAGTGCACAATACTATACACACAGATGTGTCCATCCATCAGCTAGGGTCCCACAGAATTGCCAGGAAGTGAGTGACCTCAAAATACCCTGTGCCTGCTAAGTCTGGCTTTGCTTAAACTGGCAGGTCACATTTGGGGATGCGGGCTTTTCCACAGTGCCTTTCAGACCTTCCCTAGGTAAGCCAGCTTGCGACCACTGCTCTCTGTGTGCGGTTTGGTTCTGCCCTGTTTGTAATTGTGCTGTGGCAGGCACTTAATAAAGCACCCCTCCTACTGCCTTTGAGCCAATCAGCTGGCAGTTGTTTAGTTATCATCCATGTATCCATATATCCTACCCAGAAGAGTTATGCTTCAATATGTTCTACTTCAAAGTGCATAGGCTGGCTGCCCTCCAGGATCTCATTGTCAGTGATCCTGCCTCACGATTTAACTAAATAGCACTTCCCAATAAGGCTTCTCTGGAAACCATTTATAGAGTCCCCAGACACATGGGCTCTTGCCACTCTGTACACAATTGCAGATCCATAGATTTTCAGTTTCATTCAGAGTTTTGGGCAAACTGAGCTAGACATCTCTCTCCCCACTGATCAGAAAACACCATAATATGCCTGGCTTCTCTGCATTATGGTTTAGATCTTCCAGACTATGATTTATCTCAATTCATCCATAGTGAAAGAGCCTAATGCTATAAATGTGTCCATTAATGAAAATGTCCAAAGAGAGTAAGTGACTTTCCTATTGTACATAACTAGTTAATAACATCTTCAGGTCTAGAATGTAATTTTCCTGACTGAAATGGTTAATAAAAAAAGAAGGGGTCATATCTTAGTGTTAGAATGTTCTGAAATGTATGTGTTCTCTTCTCAGCCTCTGCACAGACCCTTTTAATACATAACACATAGAAGTCAGGATTTGGAATTACATGATTTCTCACATACCAATAATGGGAATACCAAATGACTGTCTTCCAATTATAGTGAGTGAGAAAATTAATGACATTAATTCCTTCTTTAGTCATTAAGACCATTATTTATAACAAATTAAAGCTCATCTCAAAATCTGAGTAATACATATTATGTTTTTTTATATAAACAAAGTAAACAGTTAAAAATATCATATCAATCAGGAATAGTTTTCACCTAATTTAGCTTCTCTATGGTCTCTGGCACTGTTGATTACATGTCTTCAATTTTCAAGATTGTTATTTATGTTGATTTTTTTTTTTTTTATTAGTTGGAGGCTAATTACTTCACAACATTTCAGTGGGTTTTGTCATACATTAATATGAATCAGCCATGGATTTACACGTCTTCCCCATCCCGATTCCCCCTCCCACCTCCCTCTCCACCCGATTCCTCTGGGTCTTCCCAGTGCACCAGGCCCGAGCACTTGTCTCATGCATCCCACCTGGGCTGGTGATCTGTTTCACCATAGATAGTATACATGCTGTTCTTTTGAAATATCCCACCCTCACATTCTCCCACAGAGTTCAAAAGTCTGTTCTGTATTTCTGTGTCTCTTTTTCTGTTTTGCATATAGGGTTATCATTTCTAAATTCCATATATATGTGTTAGTATGCTGGAAACCAGATCTGAAAGAGACACGTGCACCCCAATGTTCATCGCAGCACTGTTTATAATAGCCTGGACATGGAAGCAACCTAGATGCCCATCAGCAGATGAATGGATAAGGAAGCTGTAGTACATATTCACCATGGAATATTACTCAGCCATTAAAAAGAATTCATTTGAACCAGTCCTAATGAGATGGATGAAGCTGGAGCCCCTTATACAGAGTGAAGTAAGCCAGAAAGATATGTTGATATTTTGGATTCCATTCTACTACTCTCTCTTGGCTTTATCTTACCTTCTGTTTGTGCCTTCTCACTGATCATTTATGATTCCTTTTTCTTTCCTTAAGTCTTGGTGTTCACCTGGTCTCCATCCTTAGCTTCCCCCCCACCCCCGCCTTTTTTTAGGAGGAATTTTACCTAAATGTATATCTTCTCGAAGAGCTATTTTTCACTGGATCACTTTGCCAACACTCTAGAAAGTATCCAACTGCCATTTCTATTTGTGTAGAAAGTAGGGAAAAAGTAAAATTTAGCTCTTGGTGATGAGGGGGTGAGTGAATGGGAGGTGTCTAAGATGATTCCCAGGTTTCTGACTTGGATAGAAACAAAAGAAGCAGATAATCTGAACAGACCAATCAATAGAAGTTAAATAGAATTTATAATTAAAAAACAAAACAAAATTCCCTTAAAAAAAAAGTCTGGGACCAGATGGTGTCACTAAGGAATTCTACCAGACAAACAAAGAACTCAGACTATTTTCAAACTCCTAAAGTCATTCTATGAAGGCACCATCACCCTGATACCAAAACCAGACAAACACATTACCAAAAAAGAAAATTACAGGCCAATATCTTTGCTGAAAATAGATGTATAAAATGCCTCAACAAAATATTAGCAAAGAGGATTCAACAACACAAAAAGCAAATCATATGCCATGATTAAGATGGATTCATCCCAGAGTCACAAGGCTGGTTCAACATACCCAAGTCAATCAATGTGGTACTACATCAACAACAACAAAAAGACAAAAACCACACGATAATTTCAATAGATGATGAAAAAGCATTTAATAAAATTCAAAATCCACTCATGATTTAAAAAAAAAAAACCAAAAACTTTCACCAAAATGGGTACAGAGGGAGCGTAATAAACACTATGGCAAGACCACAGCCAACATGATATTAATTGGTGAAAAGTTGAAAGATTTCCTGCTAAATTTCTCAAATAAGACAAGGTACCCACTCTCACTACTTCTATTCAAGATAGTATTGAAAGTCCTAGTCACAGCAGTCAAACAAGAAAAAGAAATAAAAGGTAGCCAAATCAAAAGGGATTATGTGCCATTATGTGTAGACAACATGACACTCTATACAGAAAACCCTAGAGACTCCAAACAAAAACTACTAGAACTAAAAAATTCAGAAAGGTAGCAGGATACAAGATTAATACACAGCCCCTACAAGGGCTTAATTTCCAAAACATATAAAGAACTAATACAACTCAATCTTAAAAAAGCAAACAATCCAATAAAAAAAAAAAAATGGGCAGAAGACTTAAAAAGTAATTTCTCCAAGGAAAACATATAGATGGCTAACAGGCACATGAAAAGATCCTCAACATCATTTCTTATACGAGAAATGCAAATCAAAAATAAAATGACAAATCACCTTATACCAGTCAGAATGGCCATCATGAAAATGTCTACAAGCAATAAATGCTGGAAAGAGTGTGGAGAAAGGGAGACTCTCCTATACTGTTGGTGGGAATGTAAATCGGTGCAGCTACTATGGAAAATATTCCATATGTTGCTTAAGAAATTAGAAAGAGAATTACCATATGATCCACCTATCCCACTCCTGGGCATATACTTAGAAATGATGAAACTTTGAATTTGAAAAACTATACACATCCTAATATTCATAGCAGCACTATTTACAATAGCTAGGACATGGAAACAACCTAAATTTTCATTGACAGATGAATGGATAAAGAATACATGGTATATATACACAATGGAACACTGTTCACCTATTAAAAAGAATGAAATATTGTCACTTGTAGCAACACAGATTGACCCAGAGAGTGTCATATTAAGTGAAGTAAATCAGGCAGAGTAAGACAAACATTACATGATATCACTTATATGTGGAATCTTAAAGAAAAGATACAAATGAATTTATCTACAAAATAAACTCCCAGACATAGAAAACAAAAGCATTGTTACCAAAGGGGAAAGGGGAAGTGGAGGGATAAATAAGAAGAATGTGCTTAAAAATCAATATCAAAAAAACTAAGATCATGGCATCTGGCCTCATCACTTCATGGCAAATAGAAGGGGAAAAGGTGGAAGTAGTGACAAATTTCCTCTTCTTGGGCTCTAAAATCACTGTGGACAGTGACTGCAGCTATGAAATCAGAAGATGATTGCTTGGCAGGAAAGCAATGACAAAGCTAGACAGTGTATTAAAAATCGGGGACATTACTCTCCTAACAAAGGTCCGTATAGTCAAGGCTATGGTCCTCCCAGTGGTCCCACAATGGTTGTGAGAGATGGACTGTAAAGAAGGCAGAGTGCCAAAGAACTGATGCCTTTGAACTGCAGTGATGGAGAAGACTACTGAGAGTCCCTTGAATAGCAAGGATGTCAAACCAGACAATCTTAAGAGAAATCAACCCTGAATACTCATTGGAAGGACTGATGCTAAAGCTGAAGCTCCAGTATTTTGGTCACCTGACAGGAACAGCTGACTCATTGGATAAGTCACCCGTGCAATGGATATGAATTTGGGCAAACTTCAGGAGATGGTAAGGGACAGGGAGGCCAGGAGTGCTGCAGTCCATGGGGCTGTAAAGAGTTGGACACAACTGGGCAACTGAACAACAAGAACAAGGGATTAACAGATACCACTGCGTATAGACAAGCAACAAGTATTTACTATATAGCACATGAAGCTATATTCAATATCTGGCAACATCTGCAGGATCATCAAAAAAGGCAGAGAGTTCCAGAAAAACATCTATTTCTGCTTTACTGACTATGCCAAAGCCTTTGACTGTGTGGATCACAATAAACTGGAAAATTCTGAAAGAGATGGGAATACCAGACCACCTGACCTGCCTATTGAGAATCTTGTATGCAGATCAGGAAGCAACAATTAGAACTGGACATGGAACGACAGACTAGTTCCCAATAGGAAAAGGAGTACGTCAAGGCTGTATATTGTCACCCTGCTTATTTAACTTATATGCAGAGAACATCATGAGAAATGCTGGGCTGGATGAAGCACAAGCTGGAATCAAGATGCCCAGAAGAAATATCAATAACCTCAGATATACAGATGACACCACCCTTATGGCAGAAAGTGAAGAAGAACTAGAACCTCTTGATGAAAGTGAAAGAGGAGAGTGAAAAAGTTGGCTTAAAACTCAACATCCAGAAAACTAAGATCACGGCATCCTGTCCCATCACTTCATGGGAAACAGATGGAGAAACAGTGGCAGACTTTATTTTCTTGGGCTCCAAAATCACTGCAGGTGGTGACTGCAGTCATTAAATTAAAAGATGCTTACTCCTTGGAAGGAAAGTTATGACCAACCTAGATAGCACATTAAAAAGCAGAGACATTACTTCGCCAGCAAAGGTCCATCTAGTCAAGGCTATAGTTTTTCCAGTGGTCATGTGTGGATGTGAGTGTTGGACTATAAAGAAAGCTGAGCGCCGAAGAATTGATGCTTTTAAACTATGGTGTTGGAGAAGACTCTTGAGAGTCCCTTGGACTGCAAGGAGATCCAACAGTCCATCCTAAAGGAAATCAGTCGTGGGTGTACATTGGAAGGACTGATATTGAAGCTGAAACCCCAATATTTTGGCCACCTGATGCGAAGGGCTGACTCATCTGAAAAGACCCTGATGCTAGGAAAGATTGAGGGCAGGAAGAGAAGGGGACGACAGAGGATGAGATGATTGGATGGTATCACCAACTCAATGGACATGAGTTTGGGTAAACTCCGGGAGTTGGTGATGGACAGGGCGACCTGGCATGCTGTGGTTCATGGGGTCACAAAAAGTCAGACATGACTGAGTGACTGAACTGAACTGAATAACTTATAATGGAACAGAACCTAAAGCTGTACCCCTGAAACTAACACAATTTTGTAAATCAACTATAGTTAAACAATCATTTTAAACAGATGCTTTCTGTCAAGTGGAAAGAAGCACAGTTGTACACTGCAGAGTAAAAGGTGGTATGATGGGTATCAGAAGAGTGGTGTATCCAAGTGTGACACAGAGAAGATAAATAAGGCAAGGTTGTTTAGACGGGAAAGAGGATGGTTGGGAAAGTATTGTTAAGAAAACCTCCTAGAAGAGAGGACAGCTCCAACTACCACTGGCATATAATTGGGATTTACTGGTTAAAGAAAGGAGAAGGCAAAATGAACAGCAAGATGAAAGACATTAAAGCATATGGCTGTATGATGTGTACAGGAACTAAATACTCCAATATTAGAGTATAATTTATTATGATGGATATGGCTGCTGTTTCTTTTTTAGAGTCTCTAGATGGTAAGGAGAGGTTATACCATGGGAAACTGGTGTGCCATGCTGAGAAGTTTGAACTTAACATATAATTATCAGGTAGCTCTGAGAGCACTGTACCAGGGGGAAGTGGCAAAGTCATATGTGAAACTTAGAATGGGTCATTCTAGGTAGAATGAGATGGATATGCTAGAATGAGGAGGAAGGAGAAGAACAAAACAGGGGGAGAGAACTTGAACTTGTTAAAGGACTTGAAGTGAAAGTTGCTCAGTCGTATCTGATTCTTTGTGACCCCATGGACTATACAGACCATGGAATTCTTCAGGCCAGAATACTGGAGTGGGTAGCTGTTCCCTTCTCCAGGGAATCTTCCCAACCCAGGGATCAAAGCCAGGTCTACCACATTGCAGGTGGATTCTTCACCAGCTGAGCCACAACAGAAGCCCTAAAGGACTTGAGGTTGAATACAAGTAAAGAGTGGAAAGGCTGCTTTCCTAAAAATATTTAGGAAGCAAACCAGCAAAAAACCCTGGCCATTGGAATTTCTCATTTGAATTTATTTAGCATCTTTAGCTAAGAGATTTCTGTTTTGTTTGGAGAAGTTTTAATTTAATAAAATAAAAGGATACTAAACCTTCACTAGTAAGCACAATCCTGCCCTGGGATAGGACTCAGGCCTCAAGATAAATGCATCATATAAATAATTATGCCATGTTCATAGCACATTGCAGCCACACTGTGAGTTCATGCAGAAATGATACTTCTCTGGGCCCTTAATTAAATGTACTTGATGTGATTTTTTTTCTTGTTTAATGAGGAAAACTGCCTCCCACTTCTTGGATTACAGAAAGTAATACAGGAAGGTACTCTGGTGCCACATCAGTACACATTTGCATTACAATGTATACATTGCTAAATCAATCTGGCGATTTTATGTACAGACTGATTTAATGAGAAGTGTGAATTATTTCTTAAAATTGAATACATAATATATTAACTATGAATATGTTAAATATATATTAAACAAGCATATATTAATTATTGATCAGGTTAACAGGGAAATAGTAGTAAAGCTTTTATGTCTCATGATATTTTAAGTGTCTTTAATCACAAGGCAAGAAACTTTTATATTTTCTTTCCATGCCTACACTTGATTTCCTTGTGTATAATTTTTAATAAACTTTTAATTTAGAATTCTTAAAATCAACAGAAAAGATACACAGTACAGAGTTCCCATATCTGTAGTCCATTTTACCTGATGTTAATATCTTATACTAACCATGATGTATTTGCAAAAATGAAGGAATTAACATTGGTGTATTACTACTAATAATCTACAGAATTTGCTCAGATTTCACGATTCTCCACTAGTCCTTTTCCTGTTCCTGGACACAATTTAGGATACCACATTGCATTTAGTCATTATGTCTCCTCTACTCTATGGCAGTTTCTCAGTCTTTCCTATTTCTCAGGATCTTGGCTATTTTGAGGAGTATTCTCTGATGTTTCTCTCATGATCAGATTGAGACTGTGGTTTGGGGAGGAGGAGCACAGGGATAGAGTGCCTGTCTTTGTCATCCTTTGAGGGGATACATGACCACAATGTGACTCATCACTGGGTATGTTAGCCATGATGGCTTAAGGCGGTGTCTGCCATGATTCTCCGCTATCTTTCCTTTCTATACTCTGTTCTTCAGGAGAGGCGCCTAGTGCAGTCCACACCCAAGATATGGGAAGTTATCCTTTACTTCCAGGAGGAGGAAATACCTATGTAAATTACTTGCAATTCTCTTTAAAGGGAAATTTGTCTCTTCTCCTCCACTTATGGCAGGAGGAGAAGGGGTTGACAAGAGGATGAGATGCTCAGATGGCATCACCAACTCAATGGGGTCACAAAGAGTCAGACAGGACAGTGACTGAACAACAACAACAACACACACACACACACACACACAAAGTGAGGTTGCTCAGTCATCTCCGACTCTTTGCGACCCCACTGGACTGTAGCCTTCCAGGCTCCTCTGTCCATGGGACTCACCAGGCAAGAGTACTGGAGTGTTGCCATTTCCTTCTCTGAACAACTACCTCCACTCATTTGTTTAAGCATTTATATCAGTATGGACTCATGGACATTTATTTTATACATTGCATTATAATTTAATAGTAATGTTATTTTTTGCTCAGACTGTTTCACCTTCGGCCACTGGGGACTGTTTCAGACTGGCCCCTGTTCCCTTTGGCATGCCCACATAATTTTGCTTTTTGAACATTTCATTACTTTCTGACCCTAGAAGGTGCTCCAAACTCATCTTGAATAATCTCTTCCCCTGCCTTAGAATTAGCCATCTCTCCAAGGAGTCCTGGGCTCTTGTGTTAGAGAATGATATTAAGCAATCAAATCTGCACTACAGTGCTTTTTGAGAACACTTTGTTTTTTCCATTGCTTATCTTGTATTCTAAGAGCAAACCACAAAGGTCATCCTGTCCTGTCATTTTTGTCCAAAGAGCACCTGTGATTGGACAGCTTTTTTAAAAAACGAATGCCTAGTCCCATCACTGGAAACTGTGACTCAGTGAGTCTGTGGTTGTGGATATTGGCCTGGTGGTGTCAGTATGGTATGCATTCATGTAATTTGTTATGAAAAATAGTTTAGGGATTACTGTATACATAATTGTGCTCAGTCGCTTCAGTCATGTCTGACTCTGTGACCCTATGGACTATAGGCTGCCAGGCTCCTCTGTCCATGGGATTCTGCAGGCAAAAATACTAGAGTAGGTTGCCATGCCCCCTTCCATGGGATCTTCCCAACCCAGGTATCAAACCCATGTCTCATGTCTCATGCATTGGCAGGCAGGTTCTTTACCACTAGCATGAGCTGGGAAGCCTGAATAATACTGGAGTGGGTTGCCATGCCCTCCTCCAGGTGTACATAATTAGTTCCCTTCATTTTATAGTGGAACCAAATGAGGCCTGGAGAATGAAATACATGCCCAAAGGAACACAGCAAAGGAAGTTACATCTTCATAGCATACCTCAGATATTTTCCATGCTTATCTCCTCAGTGTGTTTTTACTCATACATTTTAAATAAGTGAGTCTCAACTCTGGATTTTGCTGGAAGAGCTTTAAAAATCCCTATGCCCAGAACCCACTCTTAGAAATTCTGATTTAAATGGCCCTGAGTGGTACTTAGAAAGTAGGTTTTTCTTAAACTAGGTTTTTCTACTTAGAAACTAGGTTTTTCTTAAAGCCTTACAGATGATATAATGACCAGCCAGTGTTGAGAGTTATTACTTTGAATGAAACAACTCAATTCTATGAGAGCTCAGGTATCACAGATTGCATTTTCATTATTGGGGCATTTCTGAGTAATATTTTATTTGTATTGAACAATTGGATACCCCAGGTTCATCAATTTAATTTGACAAACATATCAAGCATTTATTTTGTGTTTAGTGTGGTGACAGACTCTCTGGGGAGGAAGAGATTAAGAACATGAATCAGTTATAGTCTCTTGCATCCAAGAGTTTAAACTATGATGCAGATGGGGAGTTAGTATGAATACAAATAAGTAGAATAACAGGTAGGTGAGTGCTAAGAAGAACCTAAAATGCCAGGCAGGAAAATGGGGGTTCAAAGGAATAAGAAAATGGTACCTTCCTTTTGAGACTATTATCCTTCATGGATGGACTTTGCCAAAGCTATAACTTTTCAAGGAAGCCAGAAGTCACGTTATTTTGTGTGAAAAGTCCATTAGCATTGTGCTTTTGCTAACATGGTTATCACCCTGGTCTTGATTAAGCTCCCTCAAGCAGGATGCTAAGCAAACAATGTTAACAATGAATCCAGCTGTAAGAAAACTCACATTATTTTTAGGAATCTTGATTGAAAATTGCTTTGTACCATCACTAGGCAATGCTTTTATTACTGTTTTTACTGCTGGCAAATTAGATTACATGTTGTAGGAATTATGCATAACTGCACTCTTTTTAATATTTGCTACTGTAATCATTTCTGTAATTATGATATGGAAGCTACTGCTGCAAGCTGTTCCAGTGGATGGCTATTTCACTGAGCCCTAACGATGATATCTGCTGAAAATTCTATCTGCAAAGACCCTGCCAGCAAGTCCCTCCCTGGTGATATGAGGCAGATAAGCTTTATCAGATGCTGTTAATGAGCTTGATTTATGATATTGGTAGTTCAGTCTGACAAGCTATTTGGGGTTTCAGACATTCACATTCCAGCCTTTGGTAGGTCCTCCCTCATCCCTTGGGAAGAGAAAGAAACCTGTCAGAATTTGAAACCAACAGGCATTGGATCATCATCACACGGTTCACAGACCACATTTTCTTTTAAAAACTACCTCCTAGGTGCAATGCCAAGTCATGTAATCCTTGTCAAGAACAAGGAGTCCTGGGCTCTTTAACATAAAGACATAAATTAACATAAAGCAGTTAATTGAATAATAAAGACTAATTATTAATCAAGAAATGCCTTCTACATTAGCTCTGGAAGTTGCCTAAACCATCACGATTAATGGATCTATTACCTGTTTCCACAAAGTGGGGTGATGCCCCAACAGCTGCTGCTTGCTTGGTTTAGTCTGTAGCTCATTATCAGTTATTATTCTTCCTGATTCATACTGTGGCCAGAAAATGTGTATGTAAACAGTGTATAAGCACATCCCAAGGGAAAAAAAAAGAACCCAAACTAGAGTGACATATTAATAAAGAACATAGTAGCCCACGGTAGTGTGATCTGTGGGAGAATTTCCTCTTCCCCGAACCTGTCCTCCAAACACCAGTCTGAGTACCATGGTGTCTGGAATCCTGGCCTGTGAGCTGTGGAAATAATTCTGCTCTCTCCAAGCACCTGTTGGAAAGTTCAAATATTATGGGAGACCGGCACAGTAAGTTCTCACAGGTTTATGTAATTCTTTTGCCCTGAACTAATTATGTCAACTCGGCCAAAGTATAATGGACCATCTTCAAGCTGTACTGAACCCTTCCATGATGAAGTGTCATAGTGAGAGGCTAGAGGCTGTTAACAGGTGTTCAGGACTTGAATTGGTGTTAGACCATTAAGTGTACATTTTTCTTACAGCTCTGGGTTTTCATTATCGTACAAAGCAAGGAATGGTTAGTCACTCAGTCAGGTCCGACTCTTTGTGACTCCATGGACTGTAGCCTACCAGGACTCCTTTGTCCATATAATTGTCTAGGCAAGAATATTGGTGTGAGTTGCCATTCCATTCTCCAGGGGATCTTCCCAACCAAGGGACTGAATCTGCATCTCCTGCATTGCAGGCAGGTTCTTTACTGAGCTACAGCGAAGCGCTTCAAGCTTTGAAATTCAACTCTTATTGCATGAGAGGATAGAGTAGGCTCATACATGGGAGAAGACACTAGGAGAGGAGAGAAGAGAGACCTCTGAAGAAACACTTCATCACTGTCATAAAGGAGATGTTCGTATGACTTTATTTGCTGGGCAGTAATTCATCTGGGGTCATTAGAGCATGATTGACTATAGAATCTTCTGAGTTCAAAGAACGCTTTCCCTATCACTTGTATAATAAGTTTGATGGGGGCTGTACCACTTGTCTCTGCCAACACTTAAAAGTCCTTTAGATCAGACAGAAACAGCATAGGCACAAGGCAGTCACCTCCTGACAAGTCCTGCTGAAGTTTGATAAACTTACAAAATTCTTGTCCATACTTGTTGCTACTTTTTCTCTTACCCCTCTTTCATTTGAATTTGAATAGTGACCTACAACCAAGCTTCTGGTCTTTTCTGTTTTCTTCACCTAATTTCTGTTTTTCTTTCCTCCTCTATGTTCTTCTCCATATCTCTTTGTATACAGCTCTCTGGTTAATAAGTAGATCATGGTACCAAAATGAAAGGGCATGACATATTTTTTCTTGGTAACAAGCTTAAGGTTTAACTAAAGAGATAATTATGGAAAAATATTTTTTAAATGAGATGCAATTTCTACCATTCTCCTGCTAGAACACCCTACTTTCTTTTTATGTTTCTCCACACATATACTCCTTCATTCACCTTTGGAAAATGTAGGTGAGAGTATTAACCTGACTAAAAACAGAAATCATTGGAGGAATTCATTTGAACATTAACCTTCTAATGGTCACTTGTAGGCACCCAATTTATCAAGAATAGCAGTATGCTTCTAGCCCTCTTTATTTTGTATCACTGGAAAGTTTTGCTCTCTGTCTAACCATACTAAAAATTAAAAATATTTCATGAGTTAGATCACTTTAACAATGACATCATTCAAACAGTGTCACCTAGGTAATGGAATAATTGCCATAGCAACAAAGCCTTTATCTTTCAGTAACTATAAAATTTGACAGATGGGAGAGACTGACTGAAGATTTAAAGCAGGACATAAATGTAACACATCTTAGTGGCCAAAGTTGTAGTGATATCTTACAAATTGCTCTCTTTTTATACAGATTAAATTGAATGTGAAGTATATATATTGCTATTTATTTCCAATTTCACTCTTGACTGAAAGAATATTCTGTTCTTTGAAAAACTGAGGTCAGATTATTAAATTGAATGACATTAATAGAAGAATGTTTAAAAAATTATAAAATTTTTATAATAGTAAGACTGCTACAGAATAATTGTTCTTATTAAACCAACTAATTAAGTATCTGTAGTTTTTGCAGCTATAACCTGTCCCTGATAGGAAATTCTGTTAAAATATATTTTCCTTCATTTCTGACTTTACAACTTTAGTTTTGACTTAAATGTTAAGCATGTTTGTGTCTGTGCATTTGTGGGTTTGTGTGTCTATATGTTTGCCTTTCCTTCATAGTTAAAGAAGGTGAACTCATAGAGCATTTATTATATAGCACATTGTCATCATGTAGATAGTTCAAATCTGTCACCTAATTAAAGCAGAGTTAAAACAAGACATGTAGATATTTCCTGTTCCTCCACCAAAAAATAAAACAAAATATGGATAATCAACTTAACTTCTCATTCTTGATGTACTTATCTCTGCAGAATTATTTACTAGAAGTGGGTCTAAGTTATCTTTTACTCAACCATCCAGGCTTTTAAAAAACACCTGTTTTGATGGCCAAAGATCTTCAGGGCTTTAGGGCAGATTTGAAGAAAAAGAGAAGGTTTATTTAATAATAATGTATTCCTTGGCACATCCAGGAACTGAGAAGTTGAATAATAAAAGAATTTAGACTATTAAAATAATCATTTATTAGTAAATAATATGTATGGCTCCTTTGTCCATGGGATTCTCCAGGCAAGAATACTGGAGTGGGTTGCCATTTCCTTCTCCAGGGGATCTTCTCAACCCAGGGATCGAACTCATGTCTCTTGTGACTCGTTTGAATTGACAGGCAGGTTCTTTACCAACTGTGCCACCTAGGAAGCCTATATATATATATATATATATATATATACACACACACACACACACACACACATATAATGTATAAATAATGTGTATGTACATTTTCATATGTTCATCTACTAAAAAAAGAATTTTTATAATATTTCATCAAGGCCTTGAAAAAAAATCAGCATTAGTATGCAATAATTTGATAATATTTGTAAATAGCACTCACTCCTTTTAAGATTTTGTCTTTTCCAGCTTACTGAAATTTATGTAATGACTTGAAAAGTTGATTATAATATTTGTCATAATTTAAACCCAAGTAGAGAGACAAGTCTATATTACACACCTATTCTTAAACACAAAATAATGACACAAGATCTATTCCACTGGTCACAGCCAAAATCTACAAAGTGCGTTTATTTTTGGCCCTTACAACTGAGAGCAGAACCCATTCAAATCCATAATAATGGAATTGTTCTGTGGAATAATGTGATTGTTTACATGTGTATGTGTGTGTGTGTGTGTTTGTGTTTTTGTCAGGTTTTTCTTTAGTTCTCTGGCAATCTTTACAAATTGTATTATAACTTCTTTATCTGTTCAGGCAAATAAATTAAGGTTCATTTCATTCAGAAGCCAAAGCTCTCCCAAAAGAAGCCATGAGCAGATTATAAAAATTGGTCAGACCTCAAGAGGTTACCAGTGAAATTAAAGAATGTTTCACTCCATGTTGACCTTGATGCAGGGCTATCAGAAGGACAAAGCATGAGCTTTAAAGTAATAGAAACATATTTTAATATTTGAACCACAACTTACTAGCTGTAAGTCCCTGCTCTTTCATCCAACAGTTTCTCATTAGAAAAATTAGAAAAATACCTACTTCTTGGGCTGTTTGAATATTACTTCATTTACAATGAATACTGAGAAGTACCTAGGAGAGTGCCTGGCAGACAGTGGATATTCAGTAAATATTGACTCCCTTCACTTTTATCTTTATAATTTTACAATCCCTTGGTTCTAGCTATAATTAATGTTAGAACTGAGGTGGCTTAAAGGAGGAAATGATCAATTTAAACCCAGTCTGAAATACACATCTCCAGGGCAGAGGGAAACAATGGAAGGCTAATGAACTAATATATGCTGGCAGCCCATGAGATGTGCAAATGAAATTCTCCCCAAGATCATTTCGTAGGTCAGTAGTGAAGAATTAGTTTCTTCTTGGTTTCAAGCAACCTTTCCTAAAGAAATTATGGAAGATTAAAAAAGTTTCTTAGTTGCTGTTGATCAAGCTTTGGCAGAGTCATTACAAGTTCTGCAGTTTGGTTAAAAAAAAATTTATTGTGCCAGTAGATACTTAAAACACATTCAGTCAGTTCAGTTCAGTCGCTCAGTCATGTCCGACTCTTTGCAACCCCATGGACTGCAGCACACCAGGCCTCCCTGTCCATTACCAACTCCCAAAGCTTTCTCAAATTCATGTCAATCGAGTTGATGATGCCATCCAACAATCTCATCCCCTGTCATCCCCTTCTCCTACTGCCTTCAATATTACCCAGCATCAGAGTTCTTTGCATTAGGTAACCAAAGTATTGGAGTTTCAGCTTCAGAATCAGTCCTTCCAATGAATATTCAGGACTGATTTCCTTTAGGATGGACTGGTTGGATCTCCATGTAGTCCAAGGGACTCTCAAGAGTCTTCTCCAACACCACAGTTCAAAAACATCAGTTCTTCAGTGTTCAGCTTTCTTTATGGTCCAACTCTCACATCCATACAGGACTACTGGAAAAACCATAGCTTTGACTAGATGGACCTTTGTTGGCAAAGTAACATCTCTGCTTTTGAACATGCTGTCTAGGTTGGTCATAGCTTTTCTTCCAAAGAGCAAACATCTTTTCATTTCATGGCTGCAGTCACCATCTGCAGTGATTTTGGAGCCCAAGAAAATAAAGTCTGTCACTATTTCCATTGTTTCCCCATCTATTTGCCAAGAAATGATGGGACCAGATACCATGATCTTAGTTTTCTGAATGTTGAGTTTTAAGCCAACTTTTTCACTCTCTTCTTTCACTTTCATGAAGAGGCTCTTTAGTTCTTCTTTGTTTTCTGCCATAAGGGTGTTGTCATCTGCATATCTGAGGTTATTGATATTTCTTCCAGCAATCTTGATTCCAACTTCTATTGGAATCAGTAGAATCAAGGTGGCAGAGTAGAAGGATGTGTGCTCATCTTCTCCTGTGAGAACTCCAAAATTACAACTTGCTGCTGAACAACCGTCGACCGGAGAATGTTGTATCCCACCAAAAAAAAAAGAGATAGCCCGCGTCCAAAGGCAAAGGAGAAGCCCCAGCAAGACAGTAGGAGGGGCAAAACTGGATTTAGAATCAAACTCCATACCCGCCAGAGATGCTTGGAGGGCTCAAACAAAAGCTTGTATGCACCAGGAGACCCCACAGAGACTGAGCCAGACCTTCCTTTGAGTGTTTGAGTGTCTCCTGCAGAGGTACAGGTCAAAAGTGGCCTGTCGAAAGGGCAGGGGCTCTGGGTGCAGCAGACCTGGGTGTGGCATAAGCCCTCTTGGAGGAGGTCACCATTAACCCCACCACAGAGCTGCCACTACTTACACAGGACTGGGGAAACAGACCCTTGGAGGGCACAAACAAAACCTTGTGTACACCAGGACTCAGGAGAAAGGAGCAGTGACCCCACAAGAGACTGACCCAGACTTGCCCTGAGTGCCCAGGAGTCTCCGGCAGAGGCATGGGTCAGCAGTGGCCTGCTGCAGGGTCCAGGGCACTGAGGGTGGCATTGCATACACTGGACCTTTTTAAGGGGGTCATTATCTTCATTACCTCCACCATAGTTCAGCCTCAGGTCAAATAATAGGGAGGGAACACAGCCTCCCAAGGACAGAAAATTGAATTAAAGATTTACTGAGCATGGCCCCACCCATCAGGACAAGACTCAGTTTCCCCTCAGTCAGTTTCTCCCATTAGGAAGATTCCATAAGCTTCTTATCCTTATCCATCAGAGGGCAGACAGAATGAAAACCATAATCATGGAAAACTAATCAAACTGACCACATGGACCACAGCCTCATCTAACTCATTGAAACTATGAGCCATGCTGTGTAGGGCCACCCAGGATAGACGGGTCATGGTGGAGAGTTTTGACTAAATGTGGTCCACTGGAGAAGGAAATAGCAAACCACTTTAGTATTCTTGCCTTGAGAATACTATGAATAGTATAAAAAGGCAAAAAGATAGGACACTGAAAGATGATCTCCCCAGGTCAGTAGGTGCCCAATATGCTACTGGAGATCAGTGGAGAAATAAGCCCAGAAAGAAGGAAGAGACAGAGCCAAAGGAAAAACAACACTCAGTTGTGGATATGACTGGTGATGGAAGTAAAGTCCAATGCTGTAAAGAACAATACTGCACAGGAACCTGGAATGTTAGGTCCATGAAACAAGGTAAATTGGAAGTAGTCAAATAGAAGATGGCAGGAGTGAACATTGGCATTTTAGGAATCAGTGAACTAAAATGGACTGGAATGGGTGAATTTAACTCAGATGACCATTATATCTACTACTGTGGGCAAGAATCACTTAGAAGAAATGGAGTAGCCCTCACAGTCAACAAGAGTCTGAAATGCAGTACTTAGATGCAATCTCAAACATGACAGAATGATTTCTGTTTGTTTCCAAGGCAAACCATTCAGGATCACAGTGATGCAACTCAGTGCCCCAACCAGTAATGCTGAAGAAGCTGAAGTTGAAAGCTTCTATGAAGACCTATGAGACCTTCTAGAACTAACACCCAAGAAAGATGTCCTTTTCATCACAGCAGACTGAAAT
Organism: Dama dama; assembly: GCF_033118175.1. Classification (NCBI taxonomy): domain Eukaryota; kingdom Metazoa; phylum Chordata; class Mammalia; order Artiodactyla; family Cervidae; genus Dama; species Dama dama. The sequence continues at coordinate 72,260,187 of NC_083691.1, forward strand.
ACAAAAGTAGGAGGTCAAGAGATACCTGGAGTAACAGGCAAATTTGGCCTCAGAGTACAAAATGAAGCAGGGCAAAGGATAACAGAGTTTTCCCTAGAGAACGCGCTGGTCATAGCAAACACCCTCTTCCAAAAACACAAGAGAAGACTCTATACATGGTCATCACCAGATGGTCAACACCAAAATCAGATTGATTATATTCTTTGCAGCCAAAGATGGAGAAGCTTGATACAGTCAGCAAAAACAAGACAGGGAGCTGACTGTGGCTCAGAACATGAACTCCTTATTGCCAAATTCAGACTTAAATTGAAGAAAGTAGGGAAAGCCACTAGACCATTCAGGTATGACCTAAATCAAATCCCTTATGATTATACAGCAGAAGTGACAAATAGTTTCAAGGGATTAGATCTGATAGAGTGCCTGAAGAACTATGGCTGGAGGTTTATGACATTGTACAGGAGGCAGTGATCAAGACCATCCCCAAGAAAAAGAAATGAAAGAAGGCAAAATGCTTGTCTGAGGAGGCCTTATAAATAGCTGAGAAAAGAGAAGCTAAAGGCAAAGGAGAAAAGGAAAGATACTCTGCATTTAAATGCAGAGTTCCAAAGAATAGCAAGGAGAGATAAGAAAACCGTCCTCAGTGATCAATGCAAAGAAACAGAGGAAAACAATAGAATGGGAAAGACTAGAGATCTCATCAAGAAACTAGAGACACCAAGGGAACATTTCATGTAAAGATGGGCACAATAAAGAACAGAAATGGTATGGACTTAACAGAAGCAGACAATATTAAGAAGAGGTAGGTAGCAACAATACACAAAAAACTATACAAAAAAGATACTCATGACCCAGATAACCAGGATAGTGTACTCATTCACCTAGTGCCAAACATCCTGGAATGTGAAGTCAAGTGGGCCTTAGGAAGCAGCACTACGAACAAAGCTAGTGGAGTTGATGGAATTCCAGTTGAGCTATTTCAAATCCTAAAAGATGATGCTGTGAAAGTGTTGCACTCAATGTGCCAGCAAATTTAGAAAACTCAGCAGTGACCACAGGACTGGAAAAGGCCAGTTTTCATTCCAATCCCAAATAAAGGCAATGCCAAAGAATGCTCAAACTACCACACAATTGCACTCATCTCACACACTAGCAAAATAATGTTCAATATTCCCCAAGCCAGGCTTCAACACTATGTGAACCCTGAACTTCCAGATGTTCAAGCTGGATTTAATAAAGGCAGAGGAACCAAAGATCAAATGGCCAACATCTGTTGGATCATTGAAAAAGCAAGAGAGTTCCAGAGAAATATCTACTTTGCTTTACTGAGTATGCCAAAGCCTTTGACTGTGTGGGTCACAACAAACTGTAGAAAATTCTTAAAGAGATGGGAATACCAGACCACCTTACCTGCCTCCTAAGAAATCTGTGTACAGGTCAAGGAGCAACAGTTAGAACTGGACATGAAACAAGAGTGGTTCTAAAACACATTAAGTTTAAAATACAATCAAACAATTCTAGGCAACTGAGAACATGTAAGTAGCATGAACTGTGTGTGAAGGACTGACCAGTCCTTTAAGGGAATGGAGTCATGATCAGGAGAAATTTATTTTTTTCAAAAGTAGAAAAGTTAATGTGCATTAAATTTTCTTCAAAATATGAATGGCTACTCAACTCCACCTTGGACAATATTATTTTGATGAATTTTTAAAGGGAATAAAATCTGTAACATGAGATTGAATAACTAGTTTGTTTGTAAATGAGTTAAGTTTGTGTCTGGGATGGTTAGTTTAGGACAGAAGTTGTAAGGTGATACTGGTGTGACAACACCAGCATGACAGTACCTGATGCATCTGAATTAAGTCTTCTGAGTAAAAAATTGGTTAAGGGTCAGTTTAAAGAGACACTAATGTTTTGCATTTCCTCCCAAACAGATACAGCAAGATGGAAATGCTTCTACTGTGTCAGATAAAGAGTTTGCTCTCTGCAGACTGTAATTTGGAGAGGCCAGATCATGGAGCATCAGAGAAAAATGAGACACAGAAAGCTGTCATGCTGAGCTCATGGAGATTCTGAGCTCCAGAAAGTCTCCATATGACACAAAACTAAAGTGGGATTTTCTCTACCCTAAACCTGACATAAAAGAAGTAACACAGGTGAGATACACAAGTATTAAAAGTCTAATCAAGTTTAAACAAAAATGGAACCAAAATAATAAATCTCAGGATAATGTGAAAAAACACAGGACTCTGGCCAGAATCTAAGCCATAGGCAATGTTTTCTTCCTGTTATGAATAATTTATTTAAAAGGTAAAGGAGATGGTAACATGATCCTAAAATAAGATTCTATTTCAGTTTTGTGAGAACTTGCATGCCTAGAGCAAGTCCTCTATCTAATAGCTAGGTGCTGGATCACCTAAGCAAGACTTGGAAAGGAAGTGATTAGAAAATGAGTTTGTCCTCCTTGGCTCAACTTTCACCCTGAGGATATGTAAGAAAGATTTGAAATGCCAAGAAGTAGTTGTTATTTTCAGAGAAAATCTCTCTCTCTAGTATTTCTCCTGTGGGAAATGGAAGGGGTCTGCTTAACAATTACCTTAAGAAGTCTGAAAGGAGCTCCAGAAAAACTCCTTAAAGAACGCTGGACTGCCTTTGCTGGACTTTTTAGGATGTGGACACCGGTGCCACCATGTCAGTTTCTGAATAGCAAAACAACAAACTGTGTTAGAGAGTAGATACATGTCCTTAGATGGTGAGTCAAAGGGGAATATTATCAGGACCAGAGGAGGACCCCACAGTAGGTATAGGCCTGGGGTTCTACTCCAGACTGATGAGATCTACAAGGTGGTTTTGGATTGCCAGAAATGCAGGGTTTGCTAGAGGATGTAAAAGTAACTGCTAGAAAATAAGAAATGTCAGCATTATTGTCTATGTAAGGGCAGGTTACAAGTGAGGGGGCACCCAAAATGTGCCCCATAAAATTCTTTATGATTATACCCTACTAACTTCTGCTCTTTCAAAATAATTGTGTCATTTATAACGAGTGGTGAGATAACCTCCAGGTCTCTTTCATCTACAGGTAGACCTGTAATCAGTCCCCTATAAAAGCAAAAGGCTGGAGGACTATTATCTCAAGAAATATAAGTACTACAGAGATACTGCTTATAGGTTCAGACATTTTGGATCTCTCGATGATATTCCTGAGCCCCTTGAAGGCTCAGTTCAGTTCAGTTGCTCAGTCCTGTCTGACTCTTTGTGACCCCATGGACTGCAGCATGCCAGGCTTCCCTGTCCATCACCAACTCCCAGAGCTTACTCAAACTCATGCCCATCAAATGGTGATGCCATCCAACCATCTCATCCTCTGTTGTCCCCTTCTCCTCCTGCCCTCAATCTTTCCCAGCATCAGGGTCTTTTCAAATGAGTCAGCTCTTCGCATCAGGTGGCCAAAGTATTGAAGTTTCAGCTTCAGAACCAGTCCTTCCAATGAATATTCAGGATTGATTTCCTTTAGGATGGACTGGTTGGATCTCCTTGCAGTCCAAGGGACTCTCAAGTGTCTCCTCCAATACCACAGCTCAAAAGCATCAATTCTTCAGTGCTCAGCTTTCTATATAGTCCAACTCTCACATCCATACATGACTATTGGAAAAACCATAGCTTTGAATAGATGGACCTTTGTTGACAAAGTAATGTCTCTGCTTTTTAATATGCTGTCTAGCTTGGTCATAGCTTTTCTTCCAAGGAGCAAGTGTCTTTTCATTTCATGGCTGCAGTCACCATCTGCAGTGATTTTGGAGCCCAAAAATATAAAGTCACTCACTGTGTCCACTGTTTCCCCATCTATTTGCCATGAAGTGATGGGACCAGATGCCATGATCTTAGTTTTCTGAATGTTGAGTTTTAAGCCAACATTTTCACTCTCCTCTTTCACTTTCATCAAGAGGCTCTTTAGTTCTTCTTCGCTTTCTGCCATAAGGGTGGTGTCATCTGCATATCTGATGTTAGGCTCACTGTCTGCTAAATTTCTCTGGTCAAAATCCTTGTTATGCACACATTTTCCAATCAAAGTTTCAGTGCTTTGGTCTCATTCTTAGATATGAAGGGCAGGCAAGAATCAAAGGCCATTTAAGGAAATCATTAGCATAAAGGACAGAGGAAAAACAAGCAATGTGACAGGAAATTTTTAAAAAGAAGTACAGTTTGTATCATCAGAGATGAGAGGTTATTTTATACATGAAACAAAAGCAGGACAATGGACATGTAGAGAAAGAGAAATAGCATATGTGAATATATGATGGAAACAATTTAACAGGTTGAGCACATTTTCAAGAAATTAGAAGAGATGAATAGCTAAAAGATGGAGAGAAATATCAAAATTAGAGGTTTATTCCTCTAACAGAGGAATAAGATAGAGATTGGATTGAGACAGAGATTCAATTGGATAGAAATTCAATATCCAACTGAAAAATAATACTTTCTGAAAAAGAGAAGGAATAGAGAAAATTATAAGCTTAATAAATCAAAATATTTATTAGAATCAAGGAGCTTGGGTTTCTAGATTTAGAAGGTTCACTAAAGGTCTAGAATCATTGTAACCACAGAACCAGCTCATAATTGACCTTATCCTCTTTCTAATAAACTGTTGAGTTGTCTTTCAGAGACAACAGTACAAAACCACAAGTAATATAACCAAAGCCAAGTGCAGAGGAGAAAATTTTGACCTCAAACAACACCTAGAACCAAAGTATGGCCAAATTCCAATTGAAATCTGCCTGCCAGTGCTTCCAACACCAACCCTTCTTCCCTAACTAATAAAAGTTTGATCCAACCTTTGATCAGGGAGACAGACTTAAGCCATTTCATTTCCCCTGTGTTCTTGCTGGTCAACCTTGCAATAACAGTTTTTATTTTCTTAAAATCTAGTACCATGGCATTGGAAATACATGCCTCCAACAGCAAGCCCTTTGCTGGGTAATGTTATGAATATAAATAAATAAATAGCACAAATATAATTCCCACTGAGAAACATCTTGAGTTTCAAAATTCTCATAAAGACAAATATTCTAGGAGGTAGAAAAGACATTATAGAGGAAAAGAATTAAGATTTCCTGTGCCTTCAGAAATATCAGTGGTCGCATCTGAAACTAGAAGTAATAGAACAAAGCCTTCAAAAATTTGACTAAAAATTATTTCTTACTCAGAATTCTACGTTTAATTAATCTGTAAACCAAGTATAAGATAAAGATTTTTCTCTCATTTGTGAGGTTAACATTTTATCTCCCTCACATCCTAGAAGTGATGTTCAAGAAATTAAAGTGAAAAAATAAAAAGAATAAACCAAGAAGAGAAAAATATAGGAACCTAAAATACAGGGTCCCTAATGCACAACACTGAGGAAAGGAAGATAACCCAGAATGTCAGCTGTGCACTTGACCTAAAAACCAATCAAACGAGATAGGAACAGGAGGATGGAAGACTCTAGAAGATATGATCCCCCCAAAAAAGGGGTTTACTTGATGTTTGACCATTATTAATAAAGAAATTAAATAAATTCTAATTAATTAAACACATGAAACTTAAATAAATTTTACTTCCTGAAGTTGATTTAAGTTTGAGAGGGTAGGAGAGGTGATATGAGTAAATAACACTGGGAAGTTTGTGTAGATTACCTTAAGAAGTTAAAAATTGATAACTGAAGAAGTATCAATATATGCTTATTATTTATTTTATTTCAGAGATGGCTCTTGCATTCCTAGAAAAGACATTCCTAAGTTGTAGAGGATTTACATCTCAAAGGGGCAAAAAATTTATAGTTGCAACTTTCTAAATAACTGTTCTAAGAAAAGGGAGGTCAGGAACCAACAATAAATAATAAATCTTTCTAAATTATAATCAAACTAAGGCTGTCTTGGTCACTGCAAAAAGAAAGAGGAGACCTCCTTAATTATTTCTGAGGCTAATATGACTTTGAAACTAAAGCAGAAGAGAATAGTACTAACTAAAAATGAAAATTACAGGCCAATATCACTCATGAATATTTATGCAAAACTGCTAAACAAAATATTAGCTACTATATCCAGGAATGGTCTCCCCTGGTGGCTCAGCAATGTGAGCCTGCAATGTGCAAGATCTGGGTTCAACCCCTGGGATGGGACGATCCCCTGCAGAAGGGAACAGCTGCCCACTCCAGTATTCTGGCTTGGAGAATTCCATGGACTGTATAGACCATGGGGTTGCAAAGAGTTGGACATGACTGACTGACTTTCACTTTCATATATAGGAATACATTTTAAACTTTATGTTTTTTATCCTGGAAATGAAAAGTTGAATTTAGATTTAAATATCTATTAATGTAATTTGCTATATAAATAGATTAAAGGAGAAGATACACATGATCATCTCAATAGTTGCCAACAAAACCACTGAACAGAATTCAACACTAATTCACAAATTTAAAAAAAACAACAAGAAAGTTAGGAAAATACTGAGAGAAGTTTTCTTTTCACAATAAAGGGTATTTACAAATCCTAATTATAACATAAACATTGGAAGAATCAGCATTCCTCTTAATAGCAAGCATAAGATAAAGACACTGCAATTATTACTTCTATTTCATAGTGTGCTAGGTGTTCTTACCATCATATTCAAAGAAAGTGAAAGAAAAGAACACAACAATACAATTAAGAGGCCTGTGGTCTAAAAAAAGTAGAAACAATGATTCCATTATTTGCAGATATCATGATTGCCTACACAGATAACCCCAAGAGAATGTACAGGCAAATGATTAGAATTAATGAGAAGTCACCAGGTATATAAGGTCTATATCAATAAATAAATGGTATTTCTATATACCAGCAATAACAGTAAATGTAATTTGAAAAATATATATCATTGGTAGGTGCATCAAAAATAAAAAAATATAAGTAGAAATAAAAATGCTCATGATTTTTAAGGAGAAAATTATAAAACTTTATTGAAACACGTTAGAAATGACTTACATAAAAAAGAAATATCATGTTCATTAATAATTTCAGTATCATAAACATAGCAATTCTCATTAAAATACTCTATGTTCAATAAAAACCCAAAGAAATCCTGATGGGAATTTTAATGAAATTGGACAAGCTGATTATAAAATTAATATAGAAAAACAAAAAGTCAAGAATAATAAGATATTACAGAAGAACAGAATAAGATGACTTATTTTACAATAAGTCTTATTTTAAACATATTTTGGAGTTTACCTGGTGGCTCAGTGGTAAAGAATCCATCTGCCAATGCAGGAGATTTCAGGTTCCATCCCTTGGTAAGGAAGATACTCTAGACAAGGAAATGGCAACCCACTCCAGCATTCTTGCCTGGGAAATCCCAAGGAGAAGAGTCTGGCGGGCGACAGTCCATGGGGTCACTAAAGAGTAGGACATGACTTAGCAACTACATAACAACACCACTGGCCATAAATGGCCAAACTATAGTACCTGTGCCACACTCAGGAACTGATCAGAAGGGGCCCTGGCAGAGCATGGCTTTGATCTGAACATGGCAGTGAATCTGAACGTGTAGCAACTGGAGATTGCTGTTGATGTGGGTCGTTGTGGAGATGCCCACATCCACAGAATACATTTCTGTGAGAGGAGATCTGAGTGGTGCATTTCTATGTTCACATAAAATATAATCCACTGAATGAAAAGGAGTTCAAGAACCTATACTGATATAATTATATACATGGACAAATGGAGTAAGAAAACCTTTTTCTTTTTAATAGAACACCAATTGATAAATATAGGAAAAAACTCACAGTGGCCATCAGCATAGTAAAAATTGATGATTCAGGCAAAAATCATCAACGGATGCTACAACTATTAAGTAAAATTTAGATGAGGGGAGAACATATATACAGATTCAAAGTTCAGTTCAGTTCAGTTGCTCAGTCGTGTCTGACTCTTTGCAGCCCCATGGATTGCAGCACACCAGGCCTCCCTGTCCATCACCAACTCCCTCAGGTTTCTCAAACTCATGTCAATCAAGTTGATGATGCCATCCAACAATCTCACCCCCTGTTGTCCCCTTCTCCTACTGCCTTCAATCTTTCCCAGCATCAGGGTCTTTTCCAATGAGTCAGTTATTCTGGCCACATTAGGTGGCCAAAGTATTGGAGTTTCAGCTTCAGAATCAGTCCTTCCAATGAATATTCAGGATTGATTTCCTTTAGGATGGACTGGTTTGATCTCCTTGCAGTCCAAGGGACTCTCAAGAGTCTTCTCCAACACCACAGTTCAAAAACATCAGTTCTTCAGTGTTCAGCTTTCTTTATGGTACAACTCTCACATCCATACATGACTACTGGAAAAAACATAGCTTTGACTAGATGGACCTTTGTTGGCAAAGTAATGTCTCTGCTTTCTACTATGCTGTCTAGGTTTGTTATAGCTTTTCTTTCAAGGAGCAAGTGTCTTTTCATTTCATGGCTGCAGTCACCATCTGCAGTGATTTTGGAGCCCCAAAAAATGAAGTCTCTCACTGTTTCCCCATCTATTTGCCATGAAGTGATGGGACCAGATGCCATGATCTTAGTTTTCTGAATGTTGAGTTTTAAGGCAACTTTTTCACTCTCCTCTTTCACTTTCATCAAGAGGCTCTTTAATTCTTCTTTGCTTTCTGCCATAAGGGTGGCATCATCTGCATATCTGAGTTTATTGATATTTCTCCTGGCAATCTTGATTCCAGCTTGTGCTTCATCCAGTTGGGCATTTTGCATGATGTACTCTGTATATATGTTAAATAAGCAGGGTGACAGCCTTGACATACTCCTTTCCTGATTTGGAACCAGTCCGTTGATCCATGTCCCATTCTAACTGTTGCTTCTTGACCTGCATACAGATTTCTCAGGAGGCAGGTAAGGTGGTCTGCTATTACCAACTCTTTAAGAATTTTCCACAGTTCGCAATGATCCACAAGGTCAAAGGCTTTAGCATAGTCAATGAACGACAGATCCAACAGATGTTGGCAATTTGATCTCTGATTCCTCTGCCTTTTATAAATCAGATTCAAAGTATCTTTCCACAAAATACTTACTAATTACAAAGAAAATAAATAGGAATTTTTCAGTGGAGTCACCCCGCAGATACTACCTTAACCAAGTAATCCAGGTTAACATCACGGGTAATGGGATAAAATGACATCCTCTACCCCCTGAAATGATGCGCTGAGAAGGATACAATATCACTTCTGTTACTCCTGACCACAAAATTTATCAGCCTAAAATTGATTACATAGAAACATCAGACAAACCCAAACATACTATAGAATAATGGCCTTTACTCTTCAAAAATATAAAAAATAAATCATAAAAGGGAAAAAAACTGAGGAAATGTGCCAGACTATGTGAATGAAATAGACATAACAACTAAATGCAATAAGTGATCCTGAACTGGATATTAGACGAAAACTTGGAGGGGCGGGTAAGGAAACACAGACTACAAAAGCCATTGTGGGAAAAAGTGGTGAAATTCAAAGCTTGCCAATTACACAATTGCTTGTGTTCATGTCCATTCCCTGATTGTGATAGTTTTGCTGTAGTTATAACAGAACCTGTCCTTGTTCTTAACAATCACACACTGAAGTATTTAGGAGTTGCACCATAATCTCAAATAGCTCAGAAAAGAAATCACATATATATATTACATAAGTTCAGTATAGGTTACTCCTTATTAGTGTTGGTGCTGCTATTTACCACTTATAATTAGATGAAACAATTCTTTCCAAAGGACAATATTAACAATAAGAAATACTGACACATAATAAAGAGGGAAAAGATAAGTAATAGCCTCCCTCCTCCCCAAGAACTCAGTGAATTTTCATTAAGGACTATGCTGAGTATGTTGTCTAAACTAAAAGCTTAGAAATGATTTGCTAGACATCCTGGACAGGACTAAGGTTCCTGGCCACGTGCAAAAGAAAAATTCATGTGAAGCTAGAGCCAGGTGAGAAACTCAGCGCAGGGAGTACGGGCTTCAGGAAACTCTTTGTTGGCCTGTATCCCTGGCAGAAGAGAAGCCTTGCAAAGGCCAGCGGAGACCAGAACAGCAGACTAAGGCTGCCTTGTTCAGTCACATGTAATTATAAGCCAAAGAGGATAATCCATGTGTCCCAGGCTAATTTTATACAAAATGGTAACTCCTATCAGGTGCTCCTGAGCTTCCATGCTGACTCAGTGGTAAAGAATCCACCTGCCAACACAGGAGATGCAGGTTCAATCCCTGGGTCAGGAAGATCCCCTGGAGGAGGAAATGGCAACCCACTCCAGTATTTTTGCCCTGGGAAACCCCATGGACAGACGGGCCTGGCGGGCTACAGTCCATGGGGGTCACAGAGTCAGACACGACTGAGTTACTAAAATAACAACAAATCAAATACTTCTAGTAATGAACCAGCCAAGGACACTCAAGCATATGGTGGGGTTGGGGTGGGGGGGGCATGATTTTTACCAAATACCATTTGTAAGTCAATGTGAAAAACTAATGTTAACCCTCCAAAATTTGGTGGTTTCTAAGTCACAGGAGCATTTTGGCTAACTGACTAACTAAATCCTCATTTGTGAGATATTTTAGCAATGTGCGGACACAACCTCTTCACAGCGTTATGCTTTTATTTGCTTTAAATGCATATTAAAGCAGCAACAGGTACTGGGTATAGTTTCACCTACAACCACAGGGCTTTAGATCTCGAGAGCCACCTTGCAAAGATTTGAGAAACCATAGCTCAGCAGCTGACAAATTCAACAAAATCTAAGTGGCTTACATAAAAATGTACAGATGGTTTCTCATTGATGCAGTTTATAAAATGTGCCTGGCTGTTTTTTAAAATATACGTTTAAGAAACAAAACCTCAGGATTGAAAATTACCATAATTTTGATAGCCCATGTAGCAATTCTTAAACAGCACATATATTAATAGCTTAAGATCCTTGTTACTTCTCATTTTATTACCAGAAACATTTTTTTCTCCTTGTAATCATAGAGATTTTTTTATATGTGAGAGTATTTTATGTTAGCACTTGAAAAATTAACTTTCAATACACCTTTCAGCTCCCTCTGGATCACTTTTTCATAGGTAACTGTTTTTTTATGCAACGTATACCAATAAATAGATTAATTTCTCCCTGTTGAAATAAATTTATTTCCATGCTTCTATCTCGCTGGTATAGTAATTTCATGTGAATAAAGAGCAAATCCCAAATGTACTCCCACCTTCGCAGGAAATGCTGAATGAATTAGAGGCACTGACATATGAACAAAACTCTATGGTACAGCACATTATACTTAGATAATAATCAATCAAAGTTAAATTTAGAACCCAGAAAAAGCTCATGCATATATGGTCAATTAATTTACGACAAAGGAGCCAAGAATGTAAAATGGGGAAAGAATAATCTCTTTGAAAAGTGTTGTGAAGACTGGAGAGCTATAAGCCAAAGAATGGAACTGGATTCCTATCTTGGAATGTACACAGAATCAGCTCAAAATGAGTTCAAGACTTGAATGTGCATCCTGAAAATATAAAACTCCTAGAAGAAAATATAGAAGGTAAGCTTCTCAACTTCAGTTTTGAATAATAATTTTTTTGATTTGACACCAAAAGCAAAGGTAACAAAAGTAAAAGTAAACAAGTTGAACTGCATCAAACTATGACACTTCTGCACAGCAAATAAAACCATCGTTAAAATGAAAAGGCAACCTATGGATTGGGAGAAAATATTTCCCATTACCCATGTGTTAAAAGGTTAATATCCAAAATATAGAAACAACTCATACAACTCAATAACAATAAAACCAAACAATCTAATTAAAAATGGGTAGAGTGTCTAGATAGGCATTTTCCCAAAGACATACAAATGTCCAACAGGTTCATGAAAAGGTGCTCAACATTCCTAATCATCAGGAAATAAAAATCAAAACTACAATGAAACATCATCTCACACTTTATGGAACGCCTATAACAAAGAGATAAAGACAAGTGTTGGTAAGAATGAAGAGAAAAGGGAATTCTCGTGTGCTATTGGTAACAATGTAAGTTGGTATAGCCATTACCTAAAACGATATGGAGATTCCTAAAAAGTTTAATAAAAGAACTACATATATCAGCAATACCACTTTTAGGTACATATCCAAAGAAAACACAAAAGATCTCAGAGGGATATCTGTACTCAAAGAGATGAACTGCAGCATTTTCTGTAATAGTCAAGACGCAGAAACAGCCTAAGTGTCTATCAGTGCATGAACTGATAAAAATGTATAGTACTCACCCAAGAGAAAAAGTTATTCCTGCTATTTGTGACAGCATGAATGGACATTAAGGGCATTATGCTAACTGAAATGAGAGAGAGAGAAAGACAAATGTCACATGATATCACTTATATGTAGAATCTTAAAAAGCCCAACAGAAACTAGAATGGTGGTTACAAGGGGCTGGAGAATTGGGGGTAAAGGGAAATATTAGCTAAACGTTAAGTTTTAAGATGGAATAATTTCTGGGGATCTAATATTCAGCAGGTGGCTTCCCTGGTGGCTCAGAGGTTAAAGCATCTGCCTGCAATGCAGGAGACCCGGTTCGATCCCTGGGTAGGGAAGATCCCCTGGAGAAGGAAATGGCAAACCACTCCAGTATTCTTGTCTGGAGAATCCCATGGATGGAGGAGCCTGGTGGGCCACAGTCCACAGGGTCGCAAAGAGTCGGACACGACTGAGCGACTTCACTTTCAATATTCAGCATAGTGACTAGTTATCAATATATATTATAAACTTGCAAGCTGCTAAAAGAGTAGATCTTAAATGTTCTTATCACAAAGAAATGGTAATTATGTGAAGAGACAGGTGATAGCTAATGCTATGATGGAAATCATTTTGCAGTATATCAGTACAAGCATGTTATAAACCTTAAACTTATACAATATTATATGTCAATTATATCTCAATAAAGTTGGAAAAAGAAAAAAAATTGTACTTTGGGTGATATTTTTATAATATAGGGAATAATGGTAGTAACTTTTTAAAAAAATTTTTAACAGAAATTTTTTAAAAAACCAGTAACTTTTTATTTAAAATGATCATGGATGGACCACAGTAATATGTCACTCAGCAATATACACACATGAAGAAAATGACAGTGTTTTATTACAGATTGAGACAGTTTTCTCTTCCAAACAGATTGAGACAGTTTTCAGTTCCAAACAGATTACAGTCTATTAAATTAAAATTTGGACTGCTTATTGTCAGGATCCCAGTACATGTCAGACCAATTAAAATAACTAATGAGAAAAAGGACCATTTGGGCATTTAGAATTAGGTCTATTATAAGGTTAATTACTTCTCATGTATTAGAAAATTTGAATTGGAAAAATGCAGGCTATTTCATAACATAGACATGTAACATAAAAGAAAAGTAATGAAAGAAAAAAAGAAACAATAATCAACAGCTCAATGATGAAATTTACATCCTTAAAGAATCTTTGCATTTCCAAATTATAGATTTCCCCCATCCCTAAGTACTTAGATTTTAGAATAACATACGTTCTTTTCCAGTTACTTTCATAATTATAATCACATTTCATGCTCATTAAAGTGAGTTAGAGTCTTAAGGCAAATTTAAGATTTATGATGAAATGAGAAGAGTAGAATGCCGTGGTGGAAAGGAAACTTTGGCACCATTACTTAATTATTGCCTAGGCTATTTTTCTACCATTATCTAAATGAATGCAACAGTTGTAGGCAATGCTGGCAAAAGTTAAAACGCTGAAATTAACTATCAAACAGGCCATTTTATACTGCTGATGTGCATTTGTTTGAGTTCCTTGGGATCAGGTACAAAGACTTAAATAGAACCATTTCTAGGAAGGAGAAAAGAGGCTTTGATTGTGACAGATGATACTGACCAATTCTCTACAGCTTAAAGTGCATAGCTGTACAGTTTTAGTGCAATGTGCTTCCTGCCTCATCGTTAGGATGAAGGTAAATTATTGCATCTTTGTTTTTCAGAAAGCATGATTGGCCCTTGGCCAGTAAGCAAGGATCTTCCTTTTCTCTCTCATTGCCCTTTATCTCTTAGTTTTCTTACAACCACCCATTACTTTTCTGACATAACTGAGATCTGATCTTATATGTTAGATGACAAGTTTTTGATGGCAAGAACAGAATCTTTGCCATCCTGGTACCCACAGAGTTGGGGAAGGAAATGGCAACTCACTCTAATATTCTTGCCTGGGAAATCCCACAGACAGAGAAGCCTGGGGGGCTACAGTCCACGGGGTCACAAAAGAGTTGGACACGACTTGGCAGCTAACAACAACCCACAGAAGACCTTGTGAAAAACAGGGCCTTGTGAAAAAGTGGCCGTTAGTTAACAACTGTCCAGTGAAACTCTCTACAGAATGTGATAGGGAAGGGAAGTGAAGTCGCTCAGTCGTGTCCGACTCTTTGCGATCCCGTGGACTGTAGCCCGCCAGGCTCCTCCGTCCATGGGATTCTCCAGACAAGAATACTGGAGTGGGTTGCCATTTCCTTCTATGATAAGCTGACCCCAAATTCTCTCTGACTCCATTCTGCCACACAGGCCGCATGAATGCAAGCCACGTCAAGCTTTAGTCCTCCAGGGTCTGCACTGTCCCCATTCCCTGAGAGTAGCTCTTTCACAGTCAAATGCCAGGTCTGTGGAAATATCCCACAGATGTTCATGTATCTGAGGTAGATAAGTGCCAGAGACTGAAAAAAGAAAATCCAGATAACAAAACTGGAGAAAATGATAGAGAGGTGCTTGATGTTGAGAAATGTCATAGCCCAAGTAGGAAAAAAAAAAAAGGCAAAAAGACTAATAAAGGGGTAAGCTCAGCGTGTCAGTAAATGGCAGAGAGGTGAAAAAATCCTTGCATGGTATGATAATATGGGGTGTGAGTTTGCTCTTGAATCTTCAGAAGAGAGGACTGGAGTTCCATGGTTTACTAGGTGTTCTGGGGGAAAAGAAAAAAGGTGTCAGTGTAATTCTTTGGCATTGAATACAACTTATGAAGGGATAAAGCAGTGAGGCACCAAGAAAGAAATGGAGTAGACAGCAGGCGTGTTTCCTGTAAAACAGTGAAGGATGGTGCAAAGTGTCATTTATAAAATGTTGTGTTTTCACACGGACAGGCATCACCACCTATGAAGAAAAAATGGCATTTAATCCTGATAACTCAGCCCCTAAAAATGTAAATTGTAGAACTGCCATTTGGAAGTTCTGGTTCCAAGCTAAGTACTTGTGTTACTTCCCATTACACTGTGATCTTCTACTGAAGGTCAGATGTTCTTCATATACACTGAAGGCACACCAGAAAAGAGGGATGCTATCTCCTTACATAAGCCCTCTCTTTTTCCCCCTGGACTGACAGTAGGTCATGTACCTCCAAAGCCTGTTTTACCTACTGTGGTGCCTTTGGCCATATTATGTTCCATGATTGGAATGATCCCTTCTTTCTTGTCTTAATTTTTCATAACTGCAAATTGTAATTTCTCCTTGCAATCTTTTTGTTGTTTTTGTTCAGTCACCCAGTCATGTCTGACCCTTTGTGACCCCATGGACTGCAGCACACCAGGCCTCCCTGTCCCTCTCAGTCTCCCAGAGTTTGCCCAAGTTCATGTTCACTGCATTGGTGATGCCATCCAGCCATCTCATCCTCTGACACCCTCTTCTCTTTCTGCCCTCAATCTTTCCCAGTATCAGGGACTTTTCCAATGGGTCGGCTGTTCGCGTCCAGTGACCAAAATACTGGAGCTTCAGCTTTAGCATCAGTCCTTCCAATGAGTATTCAGGGTTGATTTCTCTTAAGATTGACTGGTTTGATCTCCTTGCTGTCCAAGGGACTCTCAGGAGTCTTCTCCAGCACCACATTTCAAAGGCATTAATTCTTCGGTGTTCTGCCTTCTTTACAGTCCAGCTCTCACAACCATACGTGACCATTGGGGAGACCATAGCCTTGACTATAAGGACCTTTGTCAGCAGAGTAATGTCTCTGCTTTTCAACACACTGTCTATGTTTCTCATCACTTTCCTGCCAAGAAACAATCGTCTTCTGATTTCATGGCTGCAGTCAGCATCCGCAGTGATTTTAGAGCCCAAGAAGAGGAAATCTGTCACTACTTCCACCTTTTCCCCTTCGATTTGGGATGCAGTAATGGGGCTGGATGCCATGATCTTAATTTTGGGGTTTTTTAAAAAAAATATTTAGTCTTAAACCGGCTATTTCAGTCTCCTCCTTCACCCTCATCAAAAGGTTCTTTAGATCCTCTTTATTTTCTGCCACTAGAGCGCTATCATCCACATATATGAGGTTGCTGATGTTTCTCGCACCTATCTTGATTCCAGCTTATAACTCATCCAGTCCTGTATTTCACAGGTGTGTTCAGCATATAGGTTAAACAAACAGGGTGACAGCAGATGGCAATTTTTTTTTTATCTTTAAGTAAATTTTTCTTAAAGCCATTCCTCATCAGATTTCCCAGGTGGCGCTAATGGTAAAGAACCCACCTACTAATGCAGGAGACATAAGAGACACAGGTTCGATCCCTAGGTCAGGAAGATCCCCTGGACAAGGAAATGGCAACCCACTCCAGTATCCTTGCCTGGAGAATTCCATTAACAGAGGATCCTGGTGGGCCACAGTCCATGGGGTCACAAAGAGTCATGACAAGCAATTTAGCACACATTCCTTGTATCATTGCTGCTTATTAATGAAGTTTAAGTCATTTCAGTGTCAATTTACAGTGGATCTCAAGCTCTTTAAGGTTTAAATTGGCTGTACCTTCTAATTCATATGCACATAGGCATTACAATAGCCATCCTGCTGAAGAATTGAAAAACAAGTCATTTTTAACATTTCACTGCTAAGAGAATACTTATGAGACTTGATTGTCAGAAAATCACTTCCTAACCATAACTTTTTGCATACACAGTAGTCAGCCAAGATTTGATGGCTGCTTAATAAAGAGACTGGAAGGGAAGTGAAGTGAAGTCGCTCAGTTGTGTCTGACTCTTTGCGATGCTATGGACTGTAGCCTACCAGGCTCCTCCGTCCATGGGATTCTCCAGGCAAGGATACTGGAGCGGGTTGCCATTTCCTTCTCCAGGGATCTTCCTGACCCAGGGATCGAACCCGGGTCTCCCGCATTGCGGGCAGACACTTTACAGTCTGAGCCACCAGAGAAGCCCAAAGAGACTGAAGACCTTTGGATTTGGAGATGTGATAGGCCAGAGATTATACTACCAATAATCTCTGGTAGATTCACGAGGCATAGAAGCAAGTGGGAAACATGTAATCTTGGGTCTGCTTCTCTTCAGCACTGATTAAATGTTCACATCATGCACACAGCTAAACTGAACCCTTGAGGAAAGTGAATGTATGATCTTAAGACGTTTTTATCTAAACAGAAAATCCAGTGTTTGTGTGTATGTTTTTTCGAAACAATGTAGGTATCAGCAAGTGGCTCACCTTCTTCTTTCCCACTGGCAAAATAGAGAGATTCCCAGTAATCAGCTCAATTTGTTAATCTAAGCATGCAACAAAGAAATCTGAAGTAATGGTTTTTGTAATGTGTGATAGTTTTAAGTATTTAATAGAATAGCTGCTATTGTTGTTCTTATCATTGATTTGTAATTTCTGTTATTGTTATTACCACAATTATCATTAAGTTGGACTTTCTTTAGATATATCTATAAACTTCTCTAAATACCAAGAATTTGTGGGGCCATATTATGAAAATTAAACACTGAAAAGAGCTGATTATTGGCCTTTAAGCAGTTTTAACTACAGTCTTAGTATATATGTTCAGTTCAGTTCAGTTGCTCAGTCGTGTCCAACTCTTTGCAACCCCATGAATCGCAGCACGCCAGGCCTCCCTGTCCATCACCAACTCCCGGAGTTTACTCAAACCCATGTCCATCGGGTCGGTGATGCCATCCAACCATCTCATCCTCTGTAGTCCCCTTCTCCTCCTGCCCCCAATCCCTCCCAGCATCAGGGTCTTTTCCAATGAGTCAACTCTTCGCATGAGGTGGCCAAAGTACTGGAGTTTCAGCCTCAGTATCAGTCCTTCCATGAACACCCAGGACTGATCTCCTTTAGGATGGACTGGTTGGATCTCCTTGCAGTCCAAAGGACTCTCAAGAGTCTTCTCCAACACCATAGTTCAAAAACATCAATTTTTCAGCACTCAGCTTTCTTCACAGTCCAACTCTCACATCCATACATGACCCCTGGAAAAACCATAGCCTTGACCAGATGGACCTTTGTTGGCAAAGTAATGTCTCTGCTTTTTAATATGCTATCTAGGTTGGTCATAACTTTCCTTCCAAGGATTAAGCATCTTTTAATTTCATGGCTGCAATCACCATCTGCAGTGATTTTGGAGCCCAAAAAATTAAAGTCTGTCACTGTTTCCACTGTCTCCCCATCTATTTCCCATGAAGTCATGGGACCAGATGCCATGATCTTAGATTTCTGAATGTTAAGCTTTAAGCCAACTTTTTCACTCTCCTCTTTCACTTTCATCAAGAGGCTTTTTAGTTCCTCTTCACTTTCTACCATAAGGGTGGTGTTATCTGCATATCTGAGGTTATTGATATTTCTCCCAGCAATCTTGATTCCAGCTTGTGCTTCTTCCAGCCCAGCGTTTCTCATGATGTACTCTGCATATAAGTTACTTAAGCAGGGTGACAATATACAGCCTTGATGTACTCTTCTTCCTATTCGGAACCAGTCTGTTGTTCCATGTCCAGTTCTAACTATTGATTCCTGACCTGAATATAGGTTTCTCAAGAGGCTGGTCAGGTGGTCTGGTATGCCAATCTCTTTCAGAATTTTCCACAGTTTATTGTGATCCACACAGTCAAAGGCTTTGACATAGTCAATAAAGCAGAAATATATATTTTTCTGGTTTTCTCTTGCTTTTTCGATGATCTAGCGGATGTTGGCAATTTGATCTCTGGTTCCTCTGCCTTTTCTGAATCCAGTTTGAACATCTGGAAGTTCACGGTTCATGTATTGCTGAAGCCTGTCTTGGAGAATTTTTTTTTTTTTTTTTTGGCTTGGAGAATTTTGAGCATTACTTTACTAGCGTGTGAGATGAGTGCAATTGTGTGGTAGTTTGACCATTCTTTGGGATTGCCTTTTTTAGGGACTGGAATGAAAACTGACCTTTTCCAGTCCTGTGGCTACTGCTGAGTTTTCCAAATTTGCTGGCATATTGAGTGTAGCACTTTCACAGCATCATCTTTCAGGATTTGAAATAGCTCAACTGGAATTCCATCACCTCCACTAGCTTTGTTCGTAGTGATGCTTTCTGAGGCCCACTTGTCTTCACATTACAGGATATCTGGCTCTAGGTGAGTGATCACTCATCATGATTATCTGTGTTGTGAAGGTCTTTTTTGTATAGTTCTACTGTGTATTCTTGCCATCTCTTCTTAACATCTTCTGCTTCTGTTAGGTCCATACCATTTCTGTCCTTTATCGATCCCGTCTTTGCATGAAATGTTCCTTTTATCTCTAATTTTCTTGAAGAGATCTCTAGTCTTCCCATCTGTTGTTTTCCTCTTTTTTTTTTTTTTGGCATTGATCGCTGAGGAAGGCTTTCTTATCTCTCCTGGTTATTCTTTAGAACTCTGCATTCAAATGGGAATATCTTTCCTTTTCTCCTTTGCTTTTTGTTTCTCTTCACAGCTATTTGTAAGGCCTCCTCAGACAACCATTTTGCCTTTTTGCATTTCTTTTCCTTGGGGATGGTCTTGATCCCTGTCTCCTGTACAATATCACGAACCTCCGTCCATAGTTCATCACGCTGTCTATCGATCTAGTCCCTTAAATCTAGTTCTCACTTCCACTGTATAGTCATAAGGGATTTGATTTAGGTCATACCTGAATGGTCTAGTGGTTTTCCCTACTTTCTTCAGTGTGAAGAAATTCAGTCTGAATTTGGCAATAAGGAGTTCATGATCTGAGCCACAGTCAGCTCCCGGTCTTGTTTTTGCTGACTATGTAGAGCTTCTCCATCTTTGGCTGCAAAGAATATAATCAATTTTATTTCAGTGTTGATCATCTGGTGATGTCCATGTGTAGAGTCTTCTCTTGTGTTGTTGGAAGAGGGTGTTTGCTATGACCAGTGTGTTCTCTTGGCAAAACTCTATTAACCTTTGCCCTGCTTCATTGCGTACTCCAAGGCCAAATTTGCCTGTTACTCCAGGTGTATCTTGACTTCCTACTTTTGCGTTGATATGAACAAATTCAACTGCACTAGATATGATAGACATTGCTCTGGTTATATGGAGATAAATGAAGATTAACCAAATTAGAAAAGCAAAAGCTTTTTATTCAGAGTTTGCTACAGCAAGGAAGTTAGTCACTATCACTTGTGTTTTGGCAGAGACTCAAAGGCAGGCAGAGGAATGGGAAAGTTTTACAATGGTAAAATGGAAGGCCTCAGGAACGCCCTGATTGGAGGCTGTTGGAAAGGAGAAACTGTAGGTACACCACCTTGAAGTTGGGCATCCCATGTGATTGGTTAGGGTGCATTACTTGGCTTTCTCTGCTTGGCTCTAATTCCAAAGTGGGGATAAATATTTAGGAAGTTGTCAATTCAGAGATACTTGGGTTGACTGTTATAGGAGCTATAGTTTGGTTTCCTGGATTCCTGCCAGAGATAGTAATCTGACTTCCTACAAATCTGATAAAGCAAGATGGCTTCCAGTTGGTTTCCTGTATGAAGTGAAGTGAAGTGAAGTTGCTCAGTCGTGTCCGACTCTTTGTGACCCCATGGACTGTAGCCCACCAGGCTCCTCTGTCCATGGGACTTTTCAGGCAAGAATACTGGAGTGGGTTGCCATGGTCAGAGTTCTGCTTTTATATACAGTCTAGTCATTGTCTATTTGCATATTCAGTTTCGCAGTTAAAAGCACTGGGTCTGGAGCTGGAATGCGCATCTTACTAAATGTGTTGCCTTGGGCAGTGGGCAAATCTCTCTGTGACTCAGTCCCCTAACTTATAAAATGGAATTAGAATAGTCATTAATTTATAGGATTTTAAGATAATTAAGTGAATTAACACATGTAAAGTACTTAAAATAATGCCTAGCACATAATAAGTATTAGAATTTTTTCTTATATGTTCAATATAATTAAAGAAATTCTATTGGATATGATTTGTTGGGTATTATGTTCCTTCAAATGCCTTTTAAAATGTAAGAACTACATTTTATACCAATGCAAATTCTGCTTTTACTTCAGCTACTGTATTATTTATAAGAAATTCACACTAAGGAGCAAATGTATATCCTTGGAAGCCATGCTGATTCTCAATTCTTCACTATTTTTTACCATGTGATTTTGCAGTATACTTCAGTGCATAGAGTATATTTCACTACCCCATCCGTAGTAAACTTGGTCATGCAACTTGCTTTTGTTAAAGAAATACTTGTGGACACTATGTGAGTAGAAGTCTTAAATGTGCACGATTTGGCTTGATTTCATGTGTTACTCTGATTGTCATTAAAAAAAAAAAAAAAAAAAGTATGTTTCAGAAACTACTGTCCCGTTAGCCTGAGCCACAGAGAGAGTCCAGTGAAGCAGATCTAAACCCATCTAGAGCCTAGAGTCAAGCCCTGCTGCTGCTGCTGCTGCTAAGTCACTTCAGTTGTCTCCGACTCTGTGCGACCTCATAGACGGCAGCCCACCAGGCTCCTCCGTCCCTGGGCCCTGAAGAAGAGCACCTTAGCTGTACTTCAGATCTGTGAGCCAGAAAAAATAAATGCTTATTGTTATAAGACAATGGGTTTCAGAGAGTAGTTTGCGATGCAGCATTATCACACAATAACAGGGTATTAGAGAAGAATAATAGGTTAAATCTTTCACTCACAATTTTGTCATTGCTGGATAAAATGAGTAGTTTGTTTTTTTAATGAGGGGACTCTGGAGAAGCTGAGAGAGAATAGTAACATTTTGATATGGCAGAAGTGATTGGGAAAGATAGGGAAGCACTGCCAGAGTGAAATTCTGCTTACTGGGGATGTTAGAGGATTGAGAAATTTGAGGATATTAGATTCTTAGAAGGAGGAGTTACACTGGGAGCAAGATTGAGCAGAAGCAGTTGAGGGGAGGTGGTGAATATTTCACTTCATTGTTTGGAATAGGAAAAATCAGAGAGTCAATTTGCCTCTCCAGGGTGAATACTTCCTAATGGCAGGGAGACACCTGTACTTAGAAATAAAAATTATTTACAACTAATAATAATCAGTCAGAAAATACACACTTTTGAAAAATATGTCAAATAATTTCATGGGAGAAATGTAAACCAACTGAATCATGCGGCCTGTTAGCATTTGATATTTATGAGTGCACAAAAGCATGGTCTTTAGAAATACTGTATGCATCTGAACTGCTTTTGCAGTTCCAGCATCAGATTAAAATTTAATTCTATGCAACTCCTGATGATTTTGTTTAGAATGACGGCCTCTGCAGTGAATTAAGTCAGCATGGTGTAGCAAAGCCCTTCTTGTGATTTTGGGAGTCACACTGTAGGTAAAGCTCCTGAGTGAAACACTGGAATATATGCAGACAGAAACATTATTTTCCTGGCAATGCAGAACCACTGTCATATGCTCCAAACCAGGCGAGGTGTGCAGTATTATTCATAATTATCTTTATTCATCAGAAATCTCTGGTTTCAAGCGGTGACCACATTTACTCAAGTAGGTGGGCTTGGCTGTACTCCCACCAATTGTAATGCAGTATGTTTCTCTTAACCATTCTTTATATTTGGTGAAGCAATAAGCTCAGTGGATTCACTGTCAGCATATTGTAGGGCTTAATATGAAATCTGCATTGTTCTAATTACTCTTCAGTTTACTTCAGGAACAAAGGGACATTAATGAAACAGAAAATTGTCAAAGTAAATGAAATACAAATTAGTCATATTTACCAATATTCAAACACCAACAATGAGTTTATAAAATTTTTAAATTTTTGATGATTTTTAAAGGTAGAAAACTATCCCAATTTGTTCTGAATGTGTTTAACAACAATCATAGCTGAGTTAAGTTTATTGTCCTTTTAAAATTTAAGTGAACTCATTGGTCATATTTGTTTTTATTTATAAAGTATCTTTTTCACTTTCTTATTGATTTTAAGAAGTTATTTTCCCTTAGGGGAAAATTAATAAGGAAGGAAGGAAGGAAGACAAGAAGGAGAAAGGAAAAAAAAAAATAACAAGAACACTTTCCACATACAGTATCTTACCATGAGCTGGTATGTAAAATCATTCTGTTAGGGGAAGCACACTGATTGAAACCGCCCACCCTGGCCAGGCACCATAGTAACCATTTGCATGAGTTGTTTTATGACAGGAGATCCTGATAAGGAATACGGAACTAATAAGCCACCACCAACCAGAAGAGTTCAGGAAAGGTCAAAAGGAGACACCGCGTGTCCGTCCACTTCCCAGAATCCCTCCCGCTAGCATCCATCTTGGCTGAGTGATGTGTGGGCCACCAGGAAAAACTCTGAATTAGAATGATTGGCTAAAGACCACCCGGAAACTAATCCCATCACCATAAAACCCAAGCCAGTTCTCCTGGGTTCCCTTACCCTCCTGCTCTCCACCCAGGTGCCCTTTCCAATAAAATCTCTTGCTTTGTCAGCACATGTCTCCTCGGACAATTCTTTTCTGAGTGTTAGACAAGAGCCCACTCTTGGGGCCCTGTAGGGGGCCTCCCCCTTCCTACAACAATTCCAGTTTGGAAACATGTTTGGATTGTTTGTTATGTGGAAATGCAGTTCTAGGTGCTGCAGGGTAAGAGTAGGAAGAAAAAGTCAGAGAACTAAAGAACCCAGCAAGGAAGTTGAAAATTTTTTTATTGCGTTAAAAGGGCTGGGCCTCAGGAATAGGATGCCTGAGAATTTTATATTTTCTTGAGTAACTGTCTTAATAATTTGATATATTCCTTTTAAACAGAAAGAATGCACTTTTCTTTGTGTTGGACTGTATTATTGTTCAAATTATTCTCTGCTTCTCCCTGGGGTAGTGGATACTTTTTCCCATTGGGCTTGACCCTGTGACCTGCACCCTGAAATGTTTAAGAAGGTGCTAGAAGCCTGGGCCCCACAGTGACTATGCTGACCCATGAGGGACATGGGACCTGAATGAAAAACATACCTTTTTGGGTTTGGGGGTGAGCATTTTTTTTTATAACAACATACTTCAAGCTAGCTAGAATTTATTTCCCATTTAGGTTATATGGAGCAATTAATACCATTGCTTCTTTATGGGGAGTGGGTAATTCTGAAAGATAACATTCAATAGGATGGTAGATAAGATTATGAGAGTCCTTAAAGCCAATTAAAAATTTTTTTAATTTATCTTGTAAGCAATGAAGAGCCTGCAGTTTTATAAACAAAGACAGTGGATCTTCCATTTGGAACCAGAGTTGATTAGGAATGATAATGGGAGCAGTTGTGAGAGACTATTCATTGCAATAATACCCAGGAAATCTGAGAAGGCTAACTTAGGGTGGTGGCAACAGAAAGAAAAAAAGCAGCAAGAACAGGTAGAAAAACAAAAATGGAATATTAGTCATTTTCATTTGGCTTTATGCATTCAATAGAAGTTTAAGCTTAATAAAAATTCTGAAAATTTCCCACACTGGATCTTTCAGACACAATGTCTACCATCTGGGGTGTTTCTTTAAAAACATCTGGATAGTGATTAAATATCATGGCTTCCAAGTAAATGTCTAGCATAGTATATATACAACCTTGGTGTAGAATTGCAATCAATTTCAAAACAGAATTAAGTGAACAATTCCCAGGAAAGCTTAGAATTATAAAATTAAATAACTACAAACCTCATATTTTTCCTTTAACCCAGATGTGGTGCTATATATGTGTTCATTATGATATCTAATCATAATGTGCTCTGAGAAAAATTTGTTGTTTCTTTTTCCTTAACTTAAACCACAGTCATGCTTTTTTTTTTTTTTTTTTTTTGATGTGTGTTTGATCTTGTTAGAAATTTGTTGGGAACAGAGAGTCAGGCTTTAGAACTTGTATTCTGCTGTGATTTATAATTTCTTTCCTTCCCTCCTTTGCTTCTCCTCTTTTTATCTCCCTTCTTCTTTTTCTTCCTCTCTTCTACAACTGTTAGTTGACAACTCACCATGTGTCATATGCAATACAGGTATTAGGGATACATCAGTGAACAGAAGAAAGTATCTATCAGCTCTCTTGCAGTTTCCACTGTGGTGAGGAAGGAAAAAATACATACATAAATATGTAACATAATGGTAGACAGTCCAAAAAGAAAAAAAAAAAAAGCAAAAAAGTAGGGGTGAAGTAGTATTTTAGAGGTCTTTCCAGGTGGCTCAGTAGTAAAGAATCCATCTGACAGTGCAAGAGATTGGCACTGATCCCTGGGTTGGGAAGATCCCCTGGAGAAGGGAATGGCAACCCACTCCACTATTCTTGCTTGGAGAATTGCATGAACAGAGGAGCCTAGCAGGCTACAGTCCATGGGGTTGCAAAGAGTCAGACACAACTGAGCAAGTCTGCACTACTTTAGAGGGGATACTGAATGAATTTCACTTAGTATATCATTTGAAGAGAAACTTGAATGATATAAGGAAATGTCAAGGAAATGCAAAGGGCAAACTGATTCAAGCAGAAGTAAGAGCAGTTCAAAGGCTCTGAGGTCAGAGTGTGCATCCCAAGTTTGAAGAATCAAGGAAGTCATTGCACCTGAAGAAAGGTGCAACCAAAACCACTTATAGCCAACGGGAAGTTGCTGCATGAGTCAGGGAACCCAAACCTGTGCTCGATAACAACCTAGAGGGGTGGGGTGGGGGGAAGGCGGGAGAGGTGTTCAAGGGGGAGGAGGCATGAGTAAGCCTACGGCTGATTCATGCTGTTCGGTAGAAATCTATATCATACTGTAAAGCAATTATCCTTCAATTAAAAAGAAATTAAGAAAAAAAAAAAAAAAACAGCTTGTAGGATGTGGCAAGGGCCTGGATTTTCTTCTAAGTGCAATGAGAAACTGATAAACGGTTCTAGGCAGGGGAATAACACCTGACATGTTTTAAAATGCTAGATGTGTAGCACTGGAGCCAGGTGCCTGGGTATGAATTTCCAGTCCTAGGACATTTGTCAAGTTATTTAATTGCTCCAGATCTGTTTCTTCACGTGTAGAAAGGTGTTAATTATTGTAATTATACAGGGATGTTGTGAAGATTTTACAAAAGGTGATTCAGGTAAAGCTCTCAGCATGATGCCTCATACATACTAAATGCTCAATAAATAGTCTTTAGAGTTTTTATAATTAATATTGTTGCATATCACCACTACTATTAAGTAAGCCTACTGAAAGACTCACAAGAGAAGACAACCATGTCAAAGTATGCAGTGATAGAAAGTATGGAGAGAAGAGAGAGACTGATGGATTATATAAAACATAATTTAGTTGCTGAAGTAATAATTTAAAAAATGGGTGAGGGCAAAGGACAAATTAAAAAATTGTTTTTTGCATATGATTTTACATATATTACTCTTGCTTAACTTTTTCCTATAACTATAATAATGCAAAAACCAAGTAGAGTAATACATGATCTTTGACTTAACTTCTGTAACACATTTAGTAGTCTTGTCTAATTTATTACTGCAGAAGTGTTAAAAACAGGAATATGTGTGAAGCAATTAACCAAAAATATGTAATTACTTGCCCTCCCCTGACCCTGAAGTTGGAGTACTGAATGCTATTTTAGTTAGATCTGTTTCTCTCACTTTATTTGTTAAAACTTTTTATCAAAATAAATTTGATGATATATAGTCACTGTCAGTGAATTATGAAAATAGAATTTTCTTTATAGCTACAGTTGATAAAGACAGTTCTATTTACTGCATTTTTAGTTCAGATTCTAACATTTATTTTATGTTTAAAACCATAGATCGGCCAAGAGTCATAAATCTAGAGAATGCATACTACCACTGAATAATTTAGTAGGCTGAAAGCCTTACTTCATTTTCCTATGAAGGCCAGTTAGAAAAATTGGAATTCTTTTTTAGTTGTGTTGTACATTATTATGATAGTGTCTGGAGCCAAACTTGGATGGTAGTTTGTCCATATGAGTTTTATACCAAAGTAAAATGAAAGTAATTTCAAGTCAGCTCATAATGCTTTTAAATATTTGAGTTTGGGGACTTGGATTCAGGGCCGCAGGTGAGCAAAGGAGGGAAAGTGCAGCTTAGAGAAGCAATGATATGAAAGCCTACTCACTAAAATTAGCTTATAACAGGTTGGAAAGAGGTTTTCATACCAGAAGTCATCAGGCCGGTCCATCATGTGGCCATTTTAGATGACCATTTGAAATGTAGGAGGAGCATGATCTCAGCCAGAGAATACTACTAAGGACTTACAGAGGAATCAGCTCCAAATGGAAACCACATGAACAGTGCCTAATTTAGCCAGAGTATGACAGCATGTTGATCAAAGAAGGTGTCTTTCATTAAAGTATTATTGCAGTTATCTTTTAGCACTTATATTATAAGCATACCAAGGGAGGGCTATATTTCCTGTTTTCTTTACATTTTGAGATTTATACATTAGGAAAATAGAAATTTCAAGTCTAATAATATATGTGCACATCTAGACTCACTATCTTTGAATATACATTCTTTTACCAAGCCTTTTCTTTCAAGCCAAAAGTAGTTGAAATTAGCAGTAGTAGTAGTATTCAAATCTTACTCATTCTGGTATCTGAACGATCTCTACTATTGAAATCAGCCCAGTTTTGTTTAATTATAAGTACTAAAGACAAGGAATTGAAAGCCAACATGTGCTAGACTAATAGCATAACTATCTATATATCTATTGAGAGAGAAATATGTATATTTAATACATATTTATCAATATGTACAGTAAACAGATGGAAAACTGTTTTCATATTTTTAAAAACTCAAATATCTTTCTTACAGTTTTATTGAGATATAACTAATGAATAAAATTGTAAGATATTTTAAGTGTACCTTGTGATGATTTGATATGTGTATAAGTTGTGAAAGGATTTCTCCCATCTTGCTATTTGGAAACACTAGTCAGAAATTTCTACTTATGTAACAAGATTATTTACAACAGAAATGACTTAGATTAGGAATTTTGTTTCAAAATCAGAATGATACCATTGAGAAGTAAGCAAAAAGAATCCCGAAGTGGAGAGACAGGAAGGAGATCTTTCCATTTTCAGAAAAAGCTGCTTTCTTCCTTTTGAGTAAGCATATAGTTTGAATTTTCAATAAATCGAAGAGTTGTGCATATATCATTTCCATGTATCATAGAGATCCTTAAATTCTTTATACACCATTAAAATATTCATT
This sequence comes from Dama dama, assembly GCF_033118175.1. Lineage (NCBI taxonomy): Eukaryota > Metazoa > Chordata > Mammalia > Artiodactyla > Cervidae > Dama > Dama dama. Next base: position 72,288,621 of record NC_083691.1, read on the forward strand.
ACTGGAAAGCTGTAAGACACTGATAAAAGAAACTGAAGACTATACAAACAGATACAACAAAACACCATATACTTGGATTGAAAGAATTAATGATCATACTAAGTAAAATGACCATACTACCCAAGGCAAATGTCAAATTCAATGAAATTACTATTAAAATACCAATGGAATTTTTCACAGAACTAGAACAATAATTTTATAATTTATATGTAAACACAAAAGATTCCAAATAGGAAAAAAAAAAAAAAAATCTCACAAAGGAACAGAGCTGAAGGACTCATGCATCCTGATTTGAGATTATATTACAAAGCTATAGTCATCAAAACAGTTTAGAACTGGCACAAAAACAGACACATAAATCAGTGGAACAGGATAGAAATCTCAGAAATAAACCCAAGCACTTACAGTCAATTAATCTATGATAAAGAAGGCAAGAATACACAATGGAGAAAAGACAGTCTTTCCAATAAGTGAAGCTGGAAAAATGGGACAGCTACATGTAAAACAATAAAAGGAGAACATTCTCCATCTCCACATACAGGTGAAAACTCAAAATGGATTAAAGACCTAAATGTAAGACTGAATACTATAAAACTTCTGGAGGAAAACATAGAACACTCTTCTACATAAATCAAAGGCACATTTTTTGGATCCATTTCCTAAAATAAAGAAAATAAAACAAAAATAAACAAGTGGAACCTAATCAAATTTAAAAGCTTTTGCACAGCAAAGGAAACTACTGACAAAAAGGCAAACCACTGAATGGGAGAAAATATTTGCAAATGATATGACTCTTAAGGGGTTAATATCCAACATATATAAACAATTCATACGATTTAACATCATAAAAACAAGGAACTCAATTTTAAAACAGTGGAAGACCTAAACAGATATTTTTCCAATGAGAAAATGCAGGTGGCCAACAAACATATGAAAAGATGCTCAACATCACTAATTATCAAGGAAATGCAAATTGAAACCATGATGATGTATTACGTCCCACCAGTAAGATAAGCTATTATCAGAAATTCTACAAATAACAATATTAGTGACAACTTGAAGAAAAGGGAACCCTTGTCCCTGTTGCTGAGAATATAAGACGGTGCAGCCACTATGGAAAATAGTGTGGAGATTCCTCAAAAAACTAAAAATTGAACTACCATATGACCCAGTAAAGATTTGCTAGTATATGGGTCATATGGGTGTAGGGTAGGCTCAAGGACATATAGTACAACATGGGGAATAAAGCCAATATTGTGCAATAACTGTAAATGGAAAGTAACCTTTAAAAATCATGCAAAAATTTAGAGATTCAAGATTCATTAGAATGGAAGTCTATAGAAATACAATGCACTTTGTATTCTCAGTGGAGTATAAAAATTACTCTGCCTATCAGGATGCAATGATATTGCAAAAACTTACATTGAATGAATGCTGAAATGAAGATACCATTATACAATAAGTGGGGCCAAGACCAACAGGTTTTTAAAAAATCATATACTAGCAAATCTTTACTGAGTCTATTACGTCCTGTGAGAGGCATAAGTAAGGAGGCTTACTGTAATGAGTATTGATCATTATATCTGCACTTTGAAAATTCTTTGAGAATCCTTCTCAAGCAACAACAAAATAAATCTGGTGTCACTTTTGTTGGGTGAACTTTGCTAGTTTTCCACTTGAGACTGTGCCATTGAATTGCAAGTATGTTTGTGAGATAATTTACAATGATTGATTTAGGAAGATTGATGCCCAACACCAAATCTATTAAACCTGTAATTGCCTCTGCATGCAGCAAAACATATTATCTCACACTCAAGATGAGGTTCATTTGAAATTAACCCACTATTTTATCATTAGTAGATGTCTCATCTTAGGCCACAGGCTTTCCATATTAAAGCACTAAAACCATTCCTGAAAGCACAGTATAAAATTTTAAAAGCACACTTACATACCAAACCAAAGAAAAAATTAAAAAACCACAAAATTTATTTGAGCCTTAGTGTACTAAGTTTATTGTGTTTGCTTCTCCATCTTCTTCCCCAACTGAATTCCTATAAGCCATAATTTTTTTTTTTTTTTTTTACTTTTTGTTGCTGTTTTCAATAAGTGATGTCAATCCAATGAGTTTTTAAAAAAACATTTATATTAATAGTTAGGCTTTTTTCTATAGCAATGATGTTAAATGAATCTGCTAAATTCTTTAATTCAAAGGAATGCATATTCAACTATTATACTCCTGTCATGAATTGAATGCTGAGAATAATGGAGTAAGTAAAAACTATTAGTCATCAACCTCATTTTATGGTCAATTTGTTGGGGCAGAGGCCAGAAAATCCATTGCTTGAATGCCTTCTTTGAATTGGCCTACAACTTAAGGAATAAACACTTAGTATTTCAAGTGTTACAGTCAACAATAAGAAATAGATACAGGGACTTCACTGGTGGTTCAGCGGCTAAAAAGTCAGCACTTCCATGAAGGGAATCTGGGTTCGATGCCTGGTCAGGGAACTAGATCCTACATACAACCTACATTCCACATGCCACAACTAAAGATCCAGCAGGCTGCAATTAAGACCTGGTGCAGCCAAATAAATGAATAAATGGATACAGAATTAGAATAAAATAGAAAATAAATATATCTTATGAGATTCTTGCTTACAAATGTTTCTCCATAATGTAAAACAAGCTCTCACTTCATGACTTTTCACCTCATAACTAAATGTCTCCTTGTTAAAATCTCACACTGATATCTTAAAGAAATTGATAGTCAATCATATCAATTAGTATCTTTGGATAGGAGTTTTACTTGGTTAGAAAACTAACCTCTGGAACACTGCCTTCTGATATTTAACAATTATTTTCAGTACTGAGACAACAGTTCTTTGATATCCTACACCTTTATGTGAGTATTGAAACAAATAGTCTTATCTTGAATTGTTCACAGTTATAAATTTGAGCAAATAACCTATTAAACTATTAGTAGAGGTGGAACCAACTTAAGAAAACCTATTTTATGCAAAGATAAACTTACATTTTTCAAATGAGCTATTTAAAATCCTAAAAGATGATGCCATAAAAGTGCTATACTCAAAATGCCAGCAAATTTGGAAAACTCAGCAATAGCCACAGGACTGGAAAAGGTCAGTTTTCATTCCAATTCTAAAGAAGGGCAGTGCTAAAGAAAGTTCAAACGACTGTGCAATTGCACTCATTTCACATGCTAGTAAGGTTTTCCTCACAATCCTTCAAGTTAGGCTTCAGCAGTACATGAACAGAGAACTTTCAGATGTACAAGCTGGGTTTAGAAAAGCCAGAGGAACCAGGTATCAAATTGTCAACATTTGTTGGATAATAGAGAAAACAAGACAATTCCAGAAAAACATCTACTTTTGCCTAATTTACTATTCAAAACCTTTGACTTTGTGAATCAACAAACTCTGGAAAATTCTTAAACACTTGGGAATACCAGACCATCTTACCTTTCTCCTGAGAAACCTGTATGTGGGTCAAGATCCAACAGTTAGAATCTTACATGGAAAAACTGATGGTTCAAAACTGGGAAAGGACTAGGACAAGGCTGTATATTGTCACCCTGCTTATTTAACTTCTGTCCAGAGTACATCATGCAAAATACTGGGCTGGATAGCTCATAAGCTGGAGTCAAGATTGCTGTGAGAAATACAAACAACCTGAGATATACAGATGATAACCACTCTCACGGCAGAAAGCAAAGGGGAACTAAAAAGCCTCTTGATGAGGGTGAAAGAGGAGATTGAAAAAGTTGGCTTTAAAACTCAACACCCAAAAAATGAAGATCATGGCATCTGGTCCCACTACTTCATGGCAAATAGAAGGGAGAAAAGTGGAAATAGTGACAGATTTTCTCTTCTTGGGTTCCAAAATCACTGTGGACGGTGACTGCAGCATGAAATTAAAATACCCTTGCTCCTTGCAAGAAAAGCTATGACAAACCTAGAAAGCATATTAAAAAACAGAGCCATCACTTTGTCAACAAAAGTCCTTATAGTCAAAACTGTGATTTTTCCATTAGTTACGTATGGATATGAAGAATTGGATGATACAGAAGGCTGAGCGCTGAAGAATTGATACCAAATTGTGGTGCTGGAGAAGACCCTTGAGAGAGACAGCAAGGAGATCAAACCAGTCATATTCAAAAGAAAACAACCCTGAATAAACATTGGAAAGACTGATGCTAAAGCTGAAGCTCTGATACTTTGGCCACCTGATGCATAAAGCCAGCTCACTGGAAAAGACCCTGATGGTGGGAAAGATTGAAGGCAAATGGAGGAAAGGTTGGCAGAGGAGATGAGACAATTAGATAGCATCACTGAATCAATGGACATGAATTTGAGCAAACTCGAGGAGATAATGAAAGACAGGGAAGCCTGGAATGCTATAGTCCATGGGGTTGCAAAGAGTTGGACATGACTTAGTGACTGAACAATAACAAAACTTACGTTAAATGTGTGTGAGAAAGGTTAGGTATTTATCATGTGATATTTTCATTAAAAGGTGATTTTTTAAAAAATGTATTTAAAGGATGTCTCAATATGCAAAAATTTCAAAACTAGTGAAAAAAGATGACATGCAATATCTACCCATTTTAGTTCAGTTCAGTCGCTCAGTCATGTCTGACTCTGTGACTCCATGGACTGCAGCATGCCAGGCTTCCCTTTCCTTCACCAACTCCCAGAGCTTGCTCAAACTCATGTTCATCAAATCAATAATGCCATCCAACCATCTCATCCTCTGTCATCCGCTTCTCCTCCTGCCTTCAATCTTTCCCAGCATTAGGGTCTTTTCCAATGAGCCAGTTCTTCACATCAGGTGATAAGCATATCTATAAACACATTTGCTTTTCAAATCCAGGAATTTAATTACTAATTAAATGCAGGGTCAGAAAGTACTAAAGTTCTGCAACTTAAATTACTATGAAAGTTTTTAAATATACATAAACATACATAATAATAGAATAATGCAATTAACCCCTACATAACTGTAACTCAGATTCAACAGTTAAGAAGATTTTGCCATATGTGCTTCATTTGTCTTTTTCTTTTGTTCTATGCTAAATTAAAGAAAATTCCAAGCTTCATACATTTTACCCATACACTCTTCAACAGGAATCTATGAGGCTACTTTCTTATGTAAAAATAATGCTATTGTCAACATAAAAATGGTAATTTCTTGTCATCAATATGCAATTCATGCCCATATTTCTATAGCATTTTTAAGAAAACAGTATCGTTTTTACAGCTGCTGTTTAGTCTCTAAGTTGTTGCCGGAGGTGGATTGTTCCAGTCAGGATGAGAACAATCTTCGCACTTCACTTTTGAGTATCATGTCTCTCAGGACTTTTTAACCAAAAGCTGATGCCTCCCTCCTTTTTTTCTTTCATGTTATTAACTTTTCACAGAAGCAGAATCAGTTCTCCTATTGAGTGTCAATGATTTAGATTTTTCTGTTACCTTTCTTTTGGTGTGGTTTAATTTGTTTCCCTATTCCTTATATTTCCTGTAAGTAGAAATAAGTGATTGAGTCTTAATTGGATTCAAGTTTACTTTTTTTTTGGGGGGGGGGGGTGGGCAGTGTCAAGAAATCTTCAAAAATAGTGCTATGTACTTCATGCTGTCTCATATATAGAGAGAAGTAGTATCGGTTTGTCCCACTTTCATTAATGTTAAGATTGATTAGAAGATTTAGGTGGTGCTAGACTGATCTCACCATTATAAAGTTCACTATCAATTTTTCTTCATATTTTTTCTTCCGTTAATAATGACTAATGATTTCATGAGAGGTTGAAAATGGTGTTTTCTAGTTCTACTATTCTTTCCACACATAGCCTTATTATTCTTTGTATATACACATATTTGGAGTCCCACTTTAGCTCAGGATACTTGGTTACTAAGAAATATTAATACAATTTCTAAAGGAAAGACAGCATAAATAAATATATAAGATTGTTAAACCTTTCCTTGTTAATTTTCTGATTAAGGGGTTGATCTCCTAGGTTCTTCCAATTGTATCCTTGGTTGTTGTGTTTTCTATTTTGTCTTCTCCATCCCCTTTTGTAACATTATGAACACATGGATTTTTATATATTCAATCTTTTACAATCAACTGCTTTCATTATTCTTTTTCATGTGCAAATTGTATCAAATTTGGCCAAGAGATTTCCTCTATGTTTGTTCCTGTATCCCCCTGACAGAATCCATTTATCTTTGATAGTTTTCTTGCTTTCTGTTACAACTAGATATTCAAAGGTCATCTTGTATATTTTTTACCTTAGATATGGAATCATTCATTACTCCAAGCAGCTTTGGTTTCTTATAGTATTTAAAGACCATAATCTGGGTACTAGATGTGCTCACTGCTATTGGAAGTAGTCATTACTTTAACGAATTACTAAGAAATGGGCATTGATGAGGAAAAAAATCAAGAGTTCATACTTACATTTCCAATTGAAATGTAATACTGTAGTACTTTCATTCAATGTTTGGATTTGTAGCTTTTTTCTCTTGAGCTGAATTTTGTTTTATTAACAGCAAAATTACTTATTTTCATTAATCTATAACACAGCTTCAAAATAATAATATGATCACCCTCACTTAGACCAATTAAAATCCAAGTTTTTTTGTAATGCTATTTGTCCATAGAGTATTTTCCAATAACCCCATATAGTGAAAATAATGTATTCTAAATTTGCTTTTAAAAAGCTGTGTCTCTGTGTGCTTTATTACAATTAATCTTTTTTCCTTTAGTTTTTAATTTTTAGATTTGTTTCCTAGTTTTTATTTTAGGTGTTTAAAACACTTATGAAGCCAACACCATATAACAGGTTTTATTTTTTTTTTAAGTCTTTATGTGTCCCCTCCACCCTACTTCTTGCTATTCTCTATAAGTAACCATTTTTATCAATTTTTGGTATACGCTTTTTAGTTCCTTTTTTACAAAACAACACTTATCCGTATTTATATATAACTTTCTTCTTTCACCAAAGGGAGCATATTTCACATATACTATTCTATGTCTTGCTGCTTTCTTTCTTTTTTTTTTTAAAGAAAATCTTGAGTCTTTTGTTTATTTTAACACTCATCTATTTGGCAGTGCTGGATCTCAGTGGCAGCCTGCAGGATCTAGGTGGCATGTGGGATCTAGTTCCCTGACCAGGGATCAAACTCAGTTCCCCTGCATTGGAAGCATGGAGTCTAAGCCACTGGACCACAGGAAGTCTCTGCCTTGCTTCTAGTTAGTTAACACTATTTAGTGGCTATCATTCCATATCCATACTGAGAAATATTCATTCTTATATAACATTGCATAGTATTTCAGTGTGTTGAGATGCAATAATTTGCTCTGTCATTGTCTATTTCTTGCACATTTGAGTTGTTTCCAACCTTCCACTATGTGTATAATGCCAGAATAACATACATAAACACAAGTCTCTTCATACATTTCCCATTGTAACTTGGTGTAGATTCTTAGACATGGGATAGCTATATCAAAAAGCAAAGGCATAAATTATCTAAATATTGCCAAACTGCCCTCAATAAAAGTTGAGGTTTTATATTCAAAAAACAATGTTTTGACCGTGTAATACACTTTGCATAATAAGCAATGATTTGAAAGACATGTAGGAACTTAATCAAGTTTCCTTCTGTGGAAATTTTTATTACTTGTGTTGCAGTAGTATTAAAATTGTACCATTTTCATACGGTCTGGGTTTTCTGCTAACTTGTTTTTTGTTTGGTCTAATCATTTCAGTGGCTCAGTTGTATCCAACTCTTTGTAACCCCATGGACTGCAGCATTCCAGGCTTCCCAGTCCAACACCAACCCACAGAGATTGCTCAAACTCATATCCATCGAGTTGGTGATGCCATCCAACCATCTCATCCTCTGTCATCCCCTTCTCCTCCTGCCTTCAATCTTTCCCAGCATCAGGGTCTTTTCTAATGAGTTAGTTCTTTGCATCAGTTGGCCAAAGTATTGGAGTTTCAGCTTCAACATTAGTCCTTCCCATGAATAGTCAGGACTGATTTCCTTTAGGATGGACTGGTTGGACCTCCTTGCTGTCCAAGGGACTCTCAAGAGTCTTCTCCAACACCACAGTTCAAAAGCATCAATTCTTCGGCATTCGGCTTTCTTTATAGTCTCATTCTCACGTCTGTACATGACCACTGGAAAAACCACAGCTTTGACTATATGGACATTTGTTGGCAAAGTAACATCTCTGCTTTTAAATATGCTATCTGGGTTGATCATAGATTTTCTTCCAAGGAGCGAGCATCTTTTAATTTCATGGCTGCAGTCACCATCTGCAGTGATTCTGGAACTCAAATAAATAAATAAATAAAGTCTCTCACTGTGTCCATTGTTTCCCCATCTATTTGCCATGAAGTGATGGGACTGGATGCCATGATCTTAGTTCTCTGAATGTTGAGTTTTAAACCAACTTTTTCACTCTCCTCTTTCACTTTCATCAAGAGGCTCTTTAGTTCTTCTTCACTTTCTGCCATAAGGGTGGTGTCATCTGTGTATCTGAGGTTATTGATATTTCTCCTAGCAATCTTGATTCCAGCTTGTACTTCATCCAGTCCAGCATTTTGCATGATGTACTCTGCATATAAGTTAATAGTCAGATCTTAATTCTGAGGTAATTTTCCAGAGATTTGGTTTGTTTGAATGGTATTTGACTGTTTAAAAAGTTGATGTCCAACAATTAGTCTTATTTATTTAGTGATCAATTCAAGTCTCTATTTTCCAGCTTCCACTCAAATGACTGGTTGAGCAAAAGCTCTTACTATTACTTCAAAAGGTTTTACTGTGGGTCATATATGATGGATGGTTTTGCCCTCTCTATTGTTTCTAAGGGGGCTTCCCCAGTGGTTCAGCAGTAAAGAATCCGCCTGCAATGCAGAAGCCACAGGAGACACAGGTTCAATTCCTGGATCAGGAAGATCCCCTGGAGGAGGGCATGGCAACCCCCTCTAGTATTCTTGCCAGAAGAATGCTTGTGGATGGAGGAACTTCAAAGGTTTTATCAGATTTCTATTCACTGAAATAAGACTATTATTTCATCACTCTTGTAAGAAACAAAGATTTTATGAATGTCCCTAAGCAAAAGTATTAACGTTCCTCCTAGATTCCCATTAATTCTAACTTTCAATCTCCCCAGCATATCTCATTGCAAAAAAACACATTCTGAGTCTGACATATCAGAAGCAGGGATAGATCATTTGGGGGATACATTTCTTGAAAAGTTTTGGAATGGAAAATACTTTTATAGAAACAAGAGGAAGACCCTTAGTCAGTTAACGTGATCTCATTCTGCATCAAAGGGCTTTATTTTTGCTTTGTTTTCTAATATCTCTTTCTGTTGTAACCATTACAAAGGAGGAGAAATGGGAAGCAATTAATGATTGCACTCTCTCTACAAAACCCTTATCTTGTGACAAGAATGTTTCTTCAGCAGAAAGGCAAAAGTCGCCACTTATTTTCAGATAAGACAAAAACCTTAAGTCTGTTTTAAGCTCACAATTTCATTAATGACAGGCAGTAAAACCTGAACAGAGAGGAATACACATGAAGATGTTAATAAAACTGCCAGGAATACAGGATGAGTTTTGACCACATCTTTAATCAAAGAGGGGCTTCCCTCATAGCTCAGCTGGTAAAGAATCTGCCTGCAATGTAGGAGATGCAGGTTTGATTCCTGGGTCGGGAAGATCCCCTGGAGAAGGAATAGGTTACCCACTCCAGTATTCTTGGGCTTCCTTTGTGGCTCAGCTGGTAAAGAATCTGCCTGGCAATGCAGGAGACTTGGGTTCAATCCCTAGGTTGGGAAGATCCCCTGGAGAAGGGAACAGCTACCCATATCAGTATTCTGGACTGGAGAATTCCATGGACTGTATAATCCATGGGGTCGCAAAGAGTCGGACATGACTGAGCGACTTTCACTTTCACCTTACTCAAAGACAAAAATAAATGAGTTTATTACGTCTTTCAAAATTATCTTTGTCATAGGTTTGATATTAAAGGATTAGTCCTAGGAAGAAGACAAATTAAAGCATGAAGAATAATAATGTGTATCTTCATTAAATATGCTATTCAAGAAGGCTAGAGCATATTTATTTCTTATCCACATGCAGTTGTGTTTTATATATTTCCTTTTTAAAAATCGATCTTGTGCCCTTTTGAAGAGTGACTGAAAGCTTCACTGATATAAGCCTCTGTTAAGCAATAGGGCAGAGTTTACGTTGCATTAAATAAAGTAATCCATGCACCTATGGGCACCTTATCTTTGACAAAGGAGGCAAGATTATACAATGGAGAAAAGACAATCTCTTTAAAAAGTGGTGCTGGGAAAACTGGTTAACCACTTGTAAAAGAATGAAACAAGAACACTTTCTAACACCATACACAAAAATAAACTCAAAATGGATTAAAGATCTAAATGTAAGACCAGAAACTATAAAACTCTTAGAGGAAAATATAGGCAAAACACTCTCTGACATAAACCACAGCAGGATCCTCTATGACCCACCTCCCAGAATATTGGAAATAAAAGCAAAAATCAACAAATGGGACCCAATTAAACTTAAAAGCTTTTACACAACAAAGGAAACTATAAGCAAGGTGAAAAGACAGGCTTCAGAATGGGAGAAAATAATAGCAAATGAAGCAACAAAGAATTAATATCAAAAATATACAAGCAACTCCTGCAGCTCAATTCCAGAAAAATAAATGACCCAATCAAAAAATGGACCAAAGATCTAAACAGGCGTTTCTCCAAAGAAGACATACAGATGGCTAACAAACACATGAAAAGATGCTCAACATCACTCATTATTAGAGAAATGTAAATCAAAACCACAATGAGGTACCATTACACGCCAGTCAGGATGGCTGCTATCCAAAAGTCTACAAGCAACAAATGCTGGAGAGGGTCTGGAGAAAAGGGAACCCTCTTACACTGTTGGTGGGAATGCAAACTAGTACAGCCACTATGGAGAACAGTGTGGAGATTCCTTAAAAAACTGGAAATAGAACTGCCATATGACCCAGCAATCCCACTTCTGGGCATACACACCGAGGAAACCAGAAATGAAAGAGACACGTGCACCCCAATATTTATCGCAGCACTGTTTATAATAGCCAGGACATGGAAGCAACCTAGATGCCCATCAGCAGATGAATGGATAAGGAAGCTGTGGTACATATACACAATGGAATATTACTCAGCCATTAAAAAGAATTCCTTTGAATCAGTTTTAATGAGATGAATGAAACTGGAGCCTATTATACAGAGTGAAGTAAGCCAGAAAGAAAAACACCAATAAAGTATACTAACATATATATGGCATTTAGAAAAATGGTGATGATAACCCTGTAAGCGAGATAGCAAAAGAGACACAGATGTATAGAACAGTCTTTTGGACTCTGTGGGAGAGGCGAGGGAGGAATGATTTGGGAGAATGGCATTGAAACATGTAAATTATCATATGTGAAATGAATCGCCAGTCCAGGTTCGATGCATGATACAGGGTGCTTGGGGCTGGTGCACTGGGATGACCCAGAGGGATTGGATGGGGAGGGAGGCAGGAGGGGGTTTCAGGATGGGGAACACATGTACACCCATGGTGGATTCATGTCAATGTGTGGCAAAACCACTGAAATATTGTAAAGTAATTAGCCTCCAATTAAAATAAATAAAAAAAAAATTTTTTTTTAAGGTAAAACTACTAAGATTTTCAAGGGAAAAAACTAACCACCAGTGAATTAATATCAAACATAACTATTTAACAACACACAATATTATGTAAAAAAGGCAATTTGATAACATGAAAACTACTTAAATACTAGGAAGGAGGTAACCTTTGAAAAGATTTACTGGTAATTTATAGGAGTGTGACCTTCTGTAGCTCAGCCTGGTTTATTTTACACTTTGTGTGTAGAATCTATTTAGGTATTCCTTGCACATATTAATGGTAAATTATAACTGGTAAATTTTTTCTATTAATAATGAATGTATTTTATTTCACTGCTTAATGAGACCATTAAATGTGCGTTAAATAAACACTAAAAGCTCCAAGCAGTTAGGCCACAGCTGCCATTTTTCTTTTTGATCATTGAACAACTGCACATGTATCAAAACTATCTTGCCCAAAAGCAACTTCCTGAGGTTTTTGGATGTTCTCTCCTTCCCCTGGAGAATCCCATGGGCACAGGAGCTTGGCGGGTTACATCCATAGGGTTGCAAGGAGTCAGACAGGACTGAATGACTAACACTTTCAATTTCCACTTCCCCTACTCCTAACTATATTAGTCAGTTGACCTTGGCATTAGCACAGTTGGCAGACAACAAAACAATCGATCAGCTATTCGTATGTTAGTTTAAAGCATCCTGCAACAAAAGAGATCTGTCACCCAATTAAACTACCAAAAGTGTTCACTACTTTCTTGAATAATTACTGCTCCTATTGGTGCAAATTTGATCTCTGGGGTGAGTTTTGAGACAAGTCTAAGTCATAAATACATCCTGTGCTTTATTCAGTCACAAGTTCAGTTCAGTTCAATTGCTCAGCCATGTCTGACTCTTTGAGACCCCATGGACAGCAGCACTCCAGGCTTCCCTGTCCATCACCAACTCCCAGAATTTACTCAAACTCATGTCCATTGAGTCAGTGATGCCATCCACCATCTCAGCCTCTGTCGCCCCTTTCTCCATCTGCCTTCAATCTTTCCCAGCACCAGGGTCTTTCCCAATAAGTCAGTTCTTCGCATCAGTTGGCCAAAGTATTGGAGCTTCAGCTTCACAATCAGTCTTTCCAAGGAATATTCAAGACTGATTTCCTTTAGGATGGACTGGTTTGATCTCCTTGAAGTCCACGGGACTCTCAAGAGTCTTCTCCAACAAAAGTCTTCTTCTTTTTTTCAGTTACAAAAGTTTATGTAAATAGTAGTCAGTCCACCTCCAAGAAACCTATCTCCAAACTGTTTTATAAGCAAGACTACCAGGATTTATCTCCTGTGTGTGAAGACTGTCGGCTGTTAGGGTCACCTTTATCCTATTTCACTTATATATTTGCATTTGTTATACAAGGAAGCCAGACCCAAAGTGAGAGAATGTGAAAAGTATTTTGTGAACTGTAAAGCAGTATATAAAAGTTAGTTAATATGCAACTAAGAATATTTTTTAATTATCTAACTAAAAATAATTTCTAAATATTGAGCTTTATCCTGGTACACAGTGATGTTACTCAGAAAGTGGAATCTTTTATAGGCTAGCTTCTAATCTCTGATAGGCAGAACAGAGTGACCTTGAATCTACAGCTAATTTGTCCCCACTGCAGATGAGTCTACTGTGATACTCTGAATATTAGTAGATCATTTTTACTGTGGGTGTTAATGAATTGTGTCTAGCCCTATGAAAACTTTAGGAATTGTGTCATCACAATTCCTCTGGAGCAGCTGTTCCCTAGCTTTGGGTAACTCCTCACAAACATGTTCTATCAGGGCACCAGGGCACATCAAGAGGATCTCTGCTCTCTCGAGTGTTCTTCGCTGTGTGGTTCTCTCTTCTCCAGTCCTCTGCCCTGAGGATTCTAGCTGCTTTGTTCTCCCTGAATATGCAACCATTTTCTAAACCCAAGGAGACCACGAAGCTCTGTTCAGATTTCCTCTTCCTGCTTTTGCAACCTGGCAACTCTCTGCAGGCAATAAAGCCTAAGTGATTGTAGGACTCATCTCAATTTTTTTCCCTTTCAGAAATCACTCTCCTGTGCACAAGCTTCCTAGGCTTCCATAAGTCCATTTAAAAATATAGCTTTTAAACCACTAGGAGCTTTGTGGTAAAGTATGGGTAGAATGAGTTTTTTATATCTGTTTTTGTGATTATCTAGTTATTTTTAAATAAATTTTTAATAATTCACTTTTGTTCAAAATATCACTTTTATCATTTAGTTACTACAAGTACTTTTGTATCTTTCAAGATCGACAATATTGATTCATTAATGAGTTTGTGTATTCTACTCTGACATTTATAGGTAGTACTTATGATTATAGAACTATAAGAGTTTTTTCCTGAACCTTGTTATTTTGGAAAAATTTCCCAAATAACTTTTATATTTATTCTATTCATGAATTTTAGATAGCCATTTTCTTTTATTGATTAACCAACATTATGTATTTGGCATTAGATAAATATAAGCTTTCAAAAGTAAGTTTTGGAGTTTTCATTCTTTTTTTTTTCAAGTATTTATTCTTTTTCATTTTTTTTTCCCCATTTAGGTTATTACAGAATATTTTTATTTATTTGTCTAATTTTGGCGGTTCTGGGTTGCTATGCATGGGCTTTTCTCTAGCTGTGGTGAGCAGGGACTACTCTCTAGTTAAGGTGCGCAGGCTTCTCAATGCAGCGGCTTCTCTTGCTGTAGAACAGGGATTCCAGGGGTTCCAGGATGTTCAGGATTCAGTAGATGGTGTGTAGGTGCCCCGTGACATGTGGAATCTTCCTGGACTAGGGATTGAATTCATGTCCCCTCCATTGCAAGGAGGATTCCTAACCACTGGACCACCAGGGAAACCCTCGAATTTTCATTCATTTTCTGTTCACTTGATTAAGTTAATTAAGATTTATACTTGTTTTGTAGGTTTAATGAACTACTCTGCAAAATTATCTGGGATCATCATGTTGAGGAAATGGAAAAGATAAGCACTTAGGCTATTCTGTTCTTTTATTTCTTACAGTATCTGCAGTATCTTGCATGGTTATGATTACTCTTTCTTTTACCTCTTCTTAATTTTTGGCAATTTGTATTTTTACAGAAATTAACTTATTCACATTTTAAATGTATAATTATAGAAATATTAAAACATTTCTCATATGTTTAAAAGGTAAGATGTAATATCCCCCCTTTAATTTAGTCTTTTTTTAAATTAAATCTTTTTCTGTTGTGTGTGTGTGTATGGAACTAGGTAGTAGGTTATCTATTTTCATTAGTTTTTACACTGCATTTTGAGTTGAATTTTTCAAACAACCTTCTTTTTTCTGTTTTTGACAGCATTTATTACTCCTTTAATTGCATTGGAATATGAGTATTACTCACTTTACTCACCACTGGATTTGAGCATCTTTTTCTTTTTCCCTTTCTGCAAACTATCTTTTTTTCCTGCTCTCTTCCTTTCTTTTCATGTTATTCTTGCTTTTAAATATACTTTTTTATGCCATGAATAAGTAAATGGTACCAGATCTCTCCTTCTATCATAAACTGCATAAAGCAAACAAAACATCTGTTTTCAGACACTGGAAAGCAGGACTAAGTTCTGGGAGGAAAAGTAAGTAAGTGGGCTGAGTTCTGTGATGGCCCCAGTTGACTGCATTGGAGGGAATTTCCAGATCACACCAGACATAGTTGAGGAGACAGAAGTCACAGCTTGGGCAAGCTGAGGCAGCTGAGATCTGAGGGGCAGAAAGAAGGGAGCCACACAGAAAAAGAGCTCCACAGTAAGCCTCTGGGTTCAGTAAATAGACTAGTTGGTCCTTCAATAATTTGACTATTTTCCTCAAAGAATAACTCTTAGTTTTCTCAGTAGAACTAATTTGTTTTCTTAGTAATTTTTAAATTTTGTCTTTATCAATTAGTTTCTCTATCTTCCTTAAATTTATTATTTTATTCTGTTTTCAATATCTTGGAGACAATATTACTTCATTTATTTTCTGAGCTAATACAAATATGTGGATTGATGCCCACAGACCAAAGTTCTTGCTCAGCATCACACCGTAATAATTTCAATGCTATGAGTGAGACCCAGCAGGAACCTGCAGGGCCCTCTCAGATACAAAAGCCCCTCCTCCATGTTCTTTTCCTGGTTTGGGAAAAGCTGAAGTCTCCCATGCCTCCCCTGAGTCACAAAAGAGCAGATTCAAGCAGTTAATGGTTAGGATATTAGAGTCACAGGATTGTTAGTCCTTCCCTAAAGGACATAGATAACTATGTTACTGAATTGTTTTCTAGATAAGATACTGTAACTGCCACAAGAGGGAAAGAGATAACTGTGATAGTCTGCAGTCATGACCTAAGCTGCTCCATCTTGAGCAGTACTGAACCTATGGCTTACACAGTCCTAAGAAGTGGCCTCATGAGAATGGGATTAACACTATAGGTCATAATAATCTGTATTTTTGTGGACATCAAATAAGTGCACCTTGTTCTTCCTGTACATATAAACAGGCCATTCACGTTCTTAACAAAGAGATGCTGCAGACTTTTGATAACATCTTCCTCTCAAA
Organism: Dama dama; assembly: GCF_033118175.1. Taxonomy (NCBI): domain Eukaryota; kingdom Metazoa; phylum Chordata; class Mammalia; order Artiodactyla; family Cervidae; genus Dama; species Dama dama. Next base: position 72,304,935 of record NC_083691.1, read on the forward strand.
GACTTTGTCACCCTTTGTCAGCCTAAAGCAGCTGCAGAAGACTCACCTTGGTCCCTGATCCCATAGAAATGGAATGATGTCTGGCAGCGGGTATCTGTAAGCAGCCCCAGAAAGCTAGCAGGAAACAGACTTCATCAAGCTATATTTTACCTTAACCATCACACCAGGTGCCCTCAGACTTCACTAATCTTCAGCCCAAGCACATCTCTCAAATCTTTTGATCACACAATGCCTATTCTAACTTGTTGATTCCTTTCTGAAAGAAGCTGGAATAAAGAATAAGTAATTAACAGATGACTACATCTTTTCCCCAGCCTTCCATTCAGTAATCCTGCGAGCATAACTATGTGAACAAGATAGCATCTAGAGGAAGATCACAAGAAGACAGCAAGTGTGCATTCACTGGAAAACTGTGAAGAATCTGACTTAATTTTAATGACTAACTGAAATTATTTCCCTTTTAAAAACTTTATCACTGAGCAGATTCTTGGAAACAGGTTTTATCGCTGAGCAGAATCTGGGACACAAATCAATCCACCTTCTCCCCAGGGTGCAACCTCTCCTTTTCCAACCAACACTTGTCTCTTAAGTATTGGCTTTTGAGCCTCGAGCTGCAGAGCCTGAACACAAAGACTCTAAAGAGCTCAGAAAGTAGATAATCTGTGACATTAAGGGCGTTTTCTCAGATGTTTCCTTCCCATAACAAACATGAATTTCCAGAATAATTGATGATGTTCACATAGCAGGAGGAACATTTAAATTAGGTAAAATCTCTATTTTATACCCCAAGAGTTGTGTAGCTTATATGTCATTTTCCAGTGAGCCATGGCTCGTATTTCTATAGATTTTGATTTTATTTACTCTAATCCTTGAGTCAGTGATATTCTCCTAAGGGAAATCTATAGATAAGATCTTCTTCTTAGCAAGTTTAGTCCATTTATCCAGAAGTCTAGTTGACACGGAGATTAACCAGATCATCTACTTTTTTTCCCCACCCTCTGGGAATGTTCCTGCACTAAAAGGAGTGCATAAGTCACAAGCCAGTTGCTTTAGTTCTTTCTCTCCACTCCCTATCTCATTTAGCAATGAAATAATTCAGCAATATTGATTTTTCTCTAAGAAATATAGTAGCATATGGCTATGATATATGCTCATATTATAATTAAAGTTAGTGTAACATAATAATTATAATTTATCACTATTCTATTTCCTAAATATTGTGCTAAATAATAGTTTATATTTTTTCTTTGAGTCAGAGTTGTTAAAATGTACTTTTTATTTCAAATGTAAATTTGTCATATGGCTACTTGAGAATATAGACTATATGTATTTTTTAGACTACACATTTTTACATTATGGATTTTACTGAGGATTCTTTGCGATTTTATATGTCAGCAATCTTTATAAATAATTTGCGACTTTTCTTCTAAAGAAGTATTCTCTGTAAGATACAGAATTTAATATATATGTGATATTAACTGCTAGAATAAGATTCAGATTCTCTACCTCTATGTTATCAGATTTCTACTTCAGCTACACACTGCAATATCCCGGGAAGTTTTTATAAACCAACAGTGCCTGGGAACCACTTTAAACCAATTGGAATCAAATCTGTGTATCTGGGTCCAGATATGTGCACATTTAGAGATCCCAGATTGATGCAGGTACACTGAGGTACAACCACAGTTCTACAGCCTTTTTTGTATTATCTTTTATTTTTGTCCTAAAAACAGAGGAAAGCATGTTAAAATTGCCCACTAATTTCACATTAGTCATTTTTTCTTGTCTTTCATGTATTTTTCCTGAAATATTTCACACAGTTATATGACTTAATAGCTATGTTTATCACAGATAAATCATTCATGTAGATCACTAATTGATTAATACTTTATTTTTAATTATGCATCTTAAGAAAAATCAAAGCTTCTGTTCTTTTAACTGCATGTGTATATTTTATACTTCTTCATTTTTTAAACTTCCTGAATTATGCTTCTTTATGTGTGCTTCCTATAAATATTTAGCTTGATTAATTTTTTTAATCCTATCTGCTATTTCATTTTTCAATTCATACTGTTTATTCTATCAGATATGTTTTTTTTTAAACTACTTCAGCTATTTTGCTTGTTGTTTTTTACTCTCATGTTGCCTTGTTGTTTCAGAGTTTTATATCTCTTGTCGTTTATATTCTACATTTATTTCACACTCTAGGGTGGGCTCCAGTCCATGGGGTCACAAAGAGTCCAACATGATTGAGCAACTGAGCACATAAGAATTTGGAAAGATAAATTCTAATAGAAAAGGGTAGTTATTAAGTTTTAAAACATACATATCATTTTCGGTAATGGCAGACCATGTGATTTAGACCAATCGCCTACAGAAAACACCTAGAAAAGCTGGACCAAATTTTAAAAAATAAAATGAAGAATCAGCAGCACTACCAAGGCAGTGAAACCTCTTACCCCCCTGGAGCACCTACTGATCCTAGAAGACGTGGCTGAAAGGCAGAAGAAGAGATTGTTTCATTAGATGTGAGGCTTTAAGAGGACAAAAACTGAAATGCACTTGCCACCTAGAAGGGAAGTGCTGACAGGTTATATGTCTGGCACAAATATAAAGAAAGAGGCTGGCTCTCTTGGGAACTGGGGGTCAGTGTTATTTAAATAATAGTAATGGATTGTGGAATTTTAACTCTCTCTACATTTTAAATTCCACAAAAGATGATGATGATTTTATATATTTAATGTTCTTTTAGAATCATCCAAATTTACCCTTATTGCTTTGTATTCATTCTTGTACCTCCAAGTTTTCACCAAGTATTATTTTTCTTCTGCCTGGAGTATGTTTTCTTTGCTGCAAATTGCTGGTGGTTAATTCTTAAAATTTTAGAGTGCTTGAAAGTGTCTTTTCACTATGATTTTTATAGGGTACATTTGCTGGGCACAGACCTCTAGATTAGCAACTATTTTCTATCAGCTACTTTGTAGACAAAATCTTATCATCTGCCTTCCAAGGTTACTTTTGAGATACTAGCTGATGGGCTTTTTCTTTCTTTCTATACATATTATATCCTTTTTTCCCTGGTCTTCTTAAGGTTTTTCCTTCTACTTTGGCTTTTGGCAGTTTTACAGTTTTACTAGGCTCAAGCTAAGCATTCTTTTCTTTGTATTTATCTTGTTTTGGGTTTCTAATGCTTCTTGACTCCAAGCTTTGATGTCTTTTGCAAGTTAAAGAAAATAAACACTTGTTATTTATTCAAATACTGGTCTTCCCACTCTTTCTCTGTCCTTTTTCTGAGATTCTGCTTACATGCATGTTAGATGGTTTTACCATGACCCACATGTCTCTTAGGTTTTTCTAAGTATCTTTATTTTGTGTGAGTGTTTTCATGATTTATTCTCGTTATGTTTAATCTCATGTTTAATATTTCATATGAAAGTTTTAGAGATCTGGTGTGGCTTAGTATAATGCTATTGTTCTGCACAGAGGAATTCTATTTGCTTCTGGCCAACAGCTAGAAATTCCAGAAATGGAAGATTAGCCTCCTGCAACCAAGAACTGAAATGAATTAACATTTGAACTAGGAAATATGCTTTCAAAAGCTTCCTTTTAATGTCAGCACCTCACTGCCTTCTTTTTAAGGGTTCACTTTAGAATATGGTTTCCATTGGTGGGGTACTTGCTGAATCCTTAAGTATCTGAGGATTTCTTTTGCTCTTTTCATATGAGAACAACAGTTTGTTTCTATCTCAAATCCCTGGGTCCCTACTTTTCTCTAACGCTATAGAGATGACCACACACTGGGAACGTGAAGTCCTAGGACAGCACCATGTCTCTGTCTCTACAAGCTAACTTAAAGAGGAAGCCTGACTGCATGTCTGCTGTAATCTTTCTCTTTTTTAAATTTCATAACTTTGTCTGATCTGCAGATATGTCTAAGTATTGCTTTTTATAATTTTTTTTTTCTTGTAACAGGTAAGCCATTTCTTTTGATCCAGAGTTCTCACAGGTACAGACATTTTTCTTCTTCCTTTGAATACCGCTCCTAATAATATAATGTTCTCTCTTTATTTAGGCACATTATTTTGGGGGGGGCTCCAAAATCGCTGCAGAAGGTGATTGCAGACCTGAAATTAAAAGACGCTTACTCCTTGGAAGGAAAGTTTATGACCAACCTACTGCTGCTGCTGCTAAGTCACGTCACAGCATATTAAAAAGCAGAGACATTACTTTGCCAACAAAGGTCCATCTAGTCAAGGCTATGGTTTTTCCAGTAGTCATACATGGATGTGAGAGTTGGACTATAAAGAAAGCTGAGCACCGAAGAATGGATGCTTTTGAATTGTGGTGCTGGAGAAGACTCCTGAGAGTCCCTTGAACTGCAAGGAGATCCAACCAGTCCATCCTAAAGGAGATCAGTCCTTAGAGTCATTGGAGCGACTGATGTTGAAGCTGAAACTCTAATACTTTGGCCACCTGATGCAAAGAGCTGACTCACTGGAAAAGACCCTGATGCTGGGAAAGATTGAGGGCAGGAGGAGAAGGGGATGACAGAGGATGAGATGGTTGGGTGACATCACTGACTCAATGGACATGAGTTTGTGTAGACTCCGGGAGTTGGTGATGGACAGGGAGGCCTGGCATGCTGCAGTTCATGGGGTCACAAAGAGTTGGACATGACTGAGCTACTGAACTGAACTGAATTACTCAGGGGTGATATTTCTATTTTCTGGCTTCCATATTGGCCATCATTCTGTCATTTCTTTCAATAATTTAAACTTCTGTTGGCATCCTGAAGACTATTCCCAACCTCATACTGTGAGATACACTTCTTGAAGTGCTAATTCTGCCATCTAAAACTACTATTGTAAATATTAATATTATACCTTTGAATCATAGTGTTCCATTACATTTTAAAATAAATCTATTACTATACAATGGTTTACAAAAAAATGTAAGTTACCTACCCCAGCCCTATACACCTCAGTCTTAATGCTGCTGCCAAGAACACCCATTTTAATAGTTTCTGCTTCAGTTCTTTTTATGATTATATGTTTCCTCTGTGTATTCAAATAATACACTAAAACTCTTGCTTCTTAGTTAGAAGCTCTTGATTTCATCCTTTGTACGAGGGAGCTATTAAAGCACTTGCTCTGTCTTTGCCCACCTCCCCCATCCCTTCCACCTTCTAAATTCTGTATCCTGTATTATTACATAGTCAATGCCATTAATATTTACATTATGCTTCATAACAATAACTAAACCTTCTGTGATTTGTCTACACATGGATGATAAGTTGAAAGTCATCAAATTAGCATCATTTTGGGAGGTTCACTGCAGAACCAGTGAAAGTAATGTAACCACATTTCCCTCCTTATAGGCTTTAAGTCTCCTCTCATTTGCTTCTACATGGTACCTTTATTATATCTTTAAACTATTCCAATATTTCAAGCATTCTACTGAACTGTGCATGGGATAGATGTTTTGTTACTGCTTTTTCTCTTTCTGTCTAAAACTTTAAGGATTATTTTCCAGTCTGTACTGGTTGTTCTCTAGGACCCCAGCTGTCTGCCACTTTGGGACAGCTCCACTCTGCTCTTAAAGTTAATGCACTATTTCATGGTTCCTAAAACTTTCTTATTTTATTTTTTTATTGAGGGAAATCTTCAAGAGCTTTCTTAATATAGAGAACATGGAAAGTAAATTTCCTGAGTTATTTTGTGTCAGAAATAACTTTATTCTTCCTTCCTGCTTGATTGAGAGTCTGGCTATATATCAAATGACAATATAAACATAGATAAGAATTTTTTCAAGTGACTTTAAAACACAGAATTTGCACTATATATTCCTGAGGGACAAACTGAATTCTATGTTTACATTATTAGTAATATTTATCTACTAAATTTTATTATGTGGTTTATGTTATAGTGTAATTTTGAAATCTATTTTATGCATAGGAAAATCCAAATTAGAAATCAAATTACTACTTTTATGAGCCAAAAGTTTAGTATAAAAGAAAATAGATATAATGATAAAGTAAAAAAATTAAGTGAAAATACTGTGTTACATATGAGTATGGACTCTTGATTATTTTGTCATTTTAAAACTATTTTCTAGCTGTGTCCACTGAACATGACTGTAATAAATTACAACATATTAGCAATGAGTAATCTGACACCCAGAGATCCTAGAAGGACTAGCTGATTCCAAGCCTAGAGCTGGAAATATCTGGAATTAGGCTGAGTTTTCCTGTTCCGGAGGGTTTCACAGGTGGCTCAGTGGTAAAGAATCCGCCACCGACGCAGAAGAGGCAGGAGACACCACGCGTTCAATCCCTAGGTCAGGAAGATCCCCTGGAGGAGAGCATGGGAACACACTCCAGTATTCTTGCCTTGGAGAATCCCATGGGCAGAGGAGCCTGGCCGGCTACAGTCCATGGGGTCACACAGAGTGGGACACACCTGAAGCAACTGAGCGTAAGCAAGCACATTCTATGCCGGAAAGCAAGGACGTTCCCAGGAATAATGGGTTATGCAAAAAAAGCAAAAAAAAAAAAAAGAGAGAGAAACTCAGAGGTCCCCTTTGGTCAAAAGAAAAGCAGTTTGTTGTTGATGTTGCTTTACACTGCACCATTTTATTTCATTTCACTTTTTGGCTGCTATGTGGGATCTTAGTTCCCTGACCAGGGATCAAAGTCTTGCCCCTCCGCATTGGAGGAGTGAAGTCCTAACTACTGGATCACAGGGAAGTCCCAGGAAAAGCAACTTGAGTGAATATAGCCAATTAGAACATACTGAATATATGAAGTCCTATGAATTCAACAAAACGCCTCTGAACTTCATTGGATATAACTAAGGCAATAACTCTGAAAACTGGCCCTTTAAAAAGGACATTAGCCTGCCTTTCCTGTGTTCAATATATTTCAAGATAATCAGGTATCTCTAGTTGATGGAAAAAAGTTCTTCACTGAAGAATTCCAGCTAGAAATGTAGAAGCATTGAAAGAATAGGCAATCTTTTTTTTTTTTTTCACAACTCCTAATGAAATAAATAATGGATTTGGGCAATGATTATAAGTTAAAGAAAACAGTATATTAAAAGTTATGAGATGTTTCATAATAATTGGGTTGGACTGCCAAGACTTGTATCCACTGATGAGTCTTAGCATCACTGAAGATGAAACAAGCAGTCATTGTGGTCCTGAAATATGATGTAACGTGACACACAGATTTACCTATAAAGTGCTATTGCAAAAGAAACAAAAACCCTGAACCTAAATCTCATCCAGATTCACAGCTAACTTCATTTATAAGAGATAAATAAAAGTTAGCTAAATGACACTGAAAAAAAAAAAGTAAACAAACTCAGAATGTGGAATATTCTTTATGACCACTAACCTGCTTTTGCACAACTTCAGTAACATGAGGGGAAGAAAGGGAGAAGAGGGAGGGCTGCAGAGACAATCAATCAAAAAATTCAAGAGACATGGCACAGAAGAAATGAGTAGAACAACTATAATAAAACATTTTTGAGATAACCATGGAAATTTGATTATAGACTGAATATTAAGTGACATTTAAAAACAACTGCTTATTTTGTCAGATGTGATAATGATAGTTTGGTTTTGCAAGAAAATACTTACATTTAAAACAATACATACTGATAGAGGTACAAGTGAAATGACTGCCACCATTGACTTGCTTTTAGACTCCTCAGAAATGGAAAAAAAATGTAAAGAAGAGCTAGACAAAGCCAATATAGGATCTTGATAGGTATGTAAAAATTCAGCATGCTCCCTTTAAAAAGGTTTACTAAAATTTTTTATAGTAAATATTTTAAAAATAGACATTCTCTTTACGTGAGTTTTTTCCTACACTTTCTAAACACTGAAGTTTAATATTCAGTTTTATCTTGTACTGTGTCTAAGCTTTAGTATTTAATATTTAACTCCATTTGGCTTTTGTGTGTTTGTGTGTGTGGAAGGGCATGAGTAATGTAAGGGGAAAATCAAAATGCATCAATTTGATTCAATTCAACCAATATTTATTAAGCATCTAATCTCTGCCAGGTATTTGGGATATGAAGATGGATATGATACAGTAGAAATAATATCAGTCTGCACCCAGTAAACAGAAGTGAATGATTAACTTCTGTCAGGAACAAATGAGAAATAGCTTCATATAGAATTTATAATTTGAGCTGGAGCTTTAAGAATGAGTAAGAGCTTGTCAGAAGGTGAGTGGAAAATTCCTCACAGAGGCAACAAAAGGTAAAGACACAGATAAGTGGAATGAAACCTTAAGGTCTGGGCAACTACTATGGACTTTGCTGTAAGATAAATGCAAGAAAGGAAAGAGATAAAATAGTGGTGGAGGCAATGGCCCTGCTTCTCATATTCAGAAACTGAGCCACACTTTGTAAGAAACTAGGCATGAACTAACCTGGACAAATCAGTGATGGCAATAAGAATGAAGAAAATAGTATGGACTTAATAGGTATTTAGTAACAGATTAGATTTCCTAAAGGAAATCATTCCTGAATATTCATTGGAAGGTCTGATCCTGAAGCTGAAACTCCATTACTTTGGCCATCTGATGCAAAGAAGTGACTCATTTTAAAAGACCCTGATGCTGGGAAAGATTGAAGGCAGGAGGAGAAGGGGATGACAGAGGATGAGATGGTTGGATGGCATCACCAACTCAATGGACATGAGTTTGAGTAAACTCCAGGAGTTGGTGATGGACAGGGAGGCCTGGAGTGCTGCAGTCCATAGGGTCACAGAGTCATACATGACTGAGCGACTGAACTGACTGACTGAGCTGAACAGATTAGAGGAGAAAAGGTAAATAATGATTTTACAACCACAATTTGGAGTTATCTTTACATTATGCTCCCTGGGAGCACCCTGGACTTGAGTATTGCATGGAAGTTGATTCTTTATCATACTCTGCCATCTAAAGAGGCTAGCAGGTTTCTATACCAGCAAGAACATGCAAACTGTGAAATGGTATATTTTACGGCAAGACCGAAAAATTTAAACATAAAAACTTTTCTATGCCCTTTGGCCTCCTCTCTCCCCCATACTGTGCTTTGTGTGTATCTGTATTAGACATCCACCAAACCTCCCCCATCGGTAAAAATATGTTCAACCATAAAGAGCAACATAAGGAACAACATTCTCTTAGCATCAACATGAATTCCTTAAAAGATAATTCTCTCTTGATCTTATAATTGGCCATGATGACACTTAGATCTGGATTGTGTAAGCTGTCAATAATACACTGTTTAATGTACAGTCATCTGTTTCAAAAAACTATATAACTGTGCCTTGACTTCTAAGAGTGGAACAGTTCTCAGAGCTTTCTGAGATACTCTTCCTGGGTTATAGTCCTCAAATCTGACTCAAAATCTTCCATTTCTTTCTTAGGCCAACTGATTAAGTTTTGTCCACAAAATTGACCACCTGAACAGAATAGAAAGACTAAAATGAGACCCACAAAAATTCAGTCACTTTTTTTTGTGTGAAAAAATTCCATTATAGTACATTGGTGAGATTGTTTTTATCAATCATCAATGATTGGTCAATAGGATATCCATATGTTTTAATTAGAACACACGTACACACAAAAGCACCAGCCATACATAAAGGAAAAGCTGATAAACTGGACCTCATTACAACTGAACCTTCATTAATCAAAAAACACAAGAGAGTGAAAAGGTAACTAAAAAGTAGAAAATATTTCTAACACAAATAATAGAAGGTGAACTCATTCAGGATATAGAAAGAATGATAAAGCAATGACAATAGACCACCAAATTAAAATATGGCCAAAAGATTTGGACAGCTAATTTCACCAAAAAAAAGTTAAGGATATACCAGTGTTCAAAAGTATATGCAAAGGTGGTTTTGCAAATTAGCAGAACCCTATGGAGTCATCCTGGGATACACCCCTCCCCCACTCCATGCCCTCTGCTTTAGTTTCTCCCTGAAGTATCTAGATAACAGTATCTGAAGCACATTTCCTGAAATGTTTTACAGATGCTAAAACCCCCACCAAATGGAAGCAGGTAACTACTTGACCACCATGAGGAAACCTACTGGAGCCTGAGGTTTGACCGTGTTAATCCCTGTGACTCTGCCCTGTTACTTTACCGTCAACCAATCAGACAACTGTGCCACCAATTGATCACACATCCTACAACTCCCCTCCCTCATTGTTCTTTTAAAATTGCTTGGCTGAAAGCTATAGGGGAATTCAGTTGTTTTGAGCAGCTGCTGCCTGGAACTCCCTGCTTGGCCCCCTGCAATAAACACTGCGGGGGTCCTTCATGGCAACCAGGTGTCAGTAGATTGGCTTTACTATGCCTGGGGTGGGGAGCAGACTCAAGTGTGATTCATTAGCATTTTAACACATTAATAGCAAGAGATATCAAGATACTCTTAGCTTTGTGAAGGCAGTGTTTAGAAGACACAACTGGGGTTTTTAGGAAACTGAAAATTGTGTTACCTAATCTGTGTGCTGGTCTGTTTACTTCATAAATATTTATCAAGATGTATACACATAACTTGTACACTACTCTTTATGTACACCTGCCTCATTAAAAGTTTATTTATAAGTGACGAGTTATTTTAGGTCAAAAATCAGTGGATTATTTGAGAAAAATTGAATCTACCCATGAAATGAGCCAAACACAGTTTACTAACCAACTGACTAATCAAGTGCATCCTGACTTGGATGAACATATACTCATAATTACTTGTGCAAGCATATTTGTCCACACAGACTTGTAGACAATATGTAATAAATATTATCCATCTTTCAAAATCCACTTCAAGATAGTACTTCTTCTATGAAGCCTTCTCAGTTCTTCGAATCACTTAAATCACTCTATTTCCACCAGCAATTGTCAATCGAATCAATAACTGCAAAACAATATAGGCTGTCTTACAGTATTCCTTAGATATTTTTCACATAAGCTAGCTTTATCTCCCAAACTACATATTCTTGAGTGAGGGGAAAATCTTTTGCATGCAACACAATTATGTATTGGCGCATACACCAAAATACTTCGCTAACCACTGTGTAAGATACTTTAAGCCCAAAGTTATTGACAACATGATTTACACTTAGCAAAAGAATATCAAATGCTACCTAAGCAAAGAGACATAAACACACTCACAGCATTCTCACATGCAAGCCTGCAAATCCACGGTTCCTCTTCTTTTTGACAGAGGAGTCACTGTCGTGGGTGCCTCTCATTACAGAAGTTAGAATCAAGTAGCTGTTCCACTTATCTTGCAGCCAGGTCAAGGGTCCAAAATGCAGGTTTGGCTCATCTGAAGTGATGCAAAGAAGCAAGGACAGAGGTGAAGCCTTTACAGCAGAGGCAGTGAGAACATTTCCAGAGACAGTAAGGCAGTCAGCGGGAAGAGATCCACTCTTTTACACAGACTAACCTACCTTCTTTTTTTCTGCACCACAGTCCATTAGACTATGCCCACCGCTGTGCTTGCATAACAGAAATTAAGGCAGATGCCACATATGCAAAACTGCAGAACCACCCAGAACCCAATAGGCCAAGGAAGCAATAGTCACCAGCTAGGTTCCAGCCTGACCAGGAAGGTAGCGCCTATGCAGATGAGACCAAAAGTGTAGGAAGGTTTGCCTTTGCCTTATTACCACACTAAGACCTCTCCCTAATTAGTGCCCTGGCAGAGAAGCCCAAAGTGCACACTTCAACTATTCTAGAAATTGCCGCCCCTTCTCCGGAATTCTGATGGCTGCACCTATCTCTTACCTCTTAAAAGTTTCTGGCCTCCCTTCCCTCAAGAAGGAGGAGTCTTTAGAGAGTGAGCCCTTCTTTGTTTATTCCTTGATCAACAGTGATGTTTCTCCTCTGCTCTCGCAGACCTGGTCTCATTTAATTTTCACAAGCAGCACCTGCAATGAAAGGGCCCAACTGAGTTCTGTTTGATCTGAGAGGGTTGGTAACCGTGACAGTGAAGAAGACTCCTAAGTATGATTTGTACCACATAGTACTTGAATCCAGACCTTTTATTGCTCAAACTTCCTAGGGAATTTGAGATTCAACTGGTATCCTTTCAAACATCCCTCAAAAAAAAATTTTTTTTTTTGGCTGTAAATAAAAACTCTTAGAGATATTATTTGTGTGCGTGTGGAAAACAATAGAATGGGAAAGACTAGAGATCTCTTCAAGAAAATTAGAGATATCAAGGGAACATTTCAGGCAAAGATGGGTTCAATAAAGGACAGAAATGGTATGGACCTAACAGAAGCAGAAGATATTAAGAAGAGGTGGCAAGAATACACAGAAGAACTGTACAAAAAAGATCTTCACAAGCCAGATAATCACAATGGTGTGATCACTCACCTAGAGCCAGACATCCTGGAATGTGAAGTCAAGTGGGCCTTAGAAAGCATCACTACGAACAAAGCTAGTGGAGGTGATGGAATTCCAGTTGAGCTATTTCAAATCCTGAAAGATGATGCTGTGAAAGTGCTGCACTCAATATGCCAGCAAATTTGGAAAACTCAGCAGTGGACACAGGACTGGAAAAAGTCAGTTTTCATTCCAATCCTTAAGAAAGGCAATCCCCAAAAAAATGCTCAAACTACCACACAATTTCACTCATCTCACACACTAGTAAAGTAATTCTCAAAATTCTCCAAGCCAGGCTTCAGCAATACGTGAACTGAGAACTTCCAGATGTTCAAGCTGGTTTTAGAAAAGGCAGAGGAACCAGAGATCAAATTGCCAACATCTGCTGTATCATCAAAAAAGCAAGAGAGTTCCAGAGAAACATCGATTTCTGCTTTATTGACTACACCAAAGCCTTCAACTGTGTGGATCACAAGAAACTGTGGAAAATTCTGAAAGAGATGGGACCACTTGACCTGCCTCTTGAGAAACCTGTATGCAGGTCAGGAAGCAACAGTTAGAACTGGACATGGAACAACAGACTGGTTCCAAATAGGAAAAGGAGTACATCAAGGCTGTATATTGTAACCCTGCTTATTTAACTTATAAGCAGAGTACATCATGAGAAACACTGGGCTGGAAGAAGCACAAGCTGGAATCAAGATTGCTGGGAGAAATATCAATAACCTCAGATATACAGATGACACCACCCTTATGGCAGAAAGTGAAGAGGAACTAAAAAGCCTCTTGATGGAAGTGAAAGAGGAGAGTGAAAAAGATGGCTTAAAGCTTAACATTCAGAAATCTAAGATTATGGTATCTGGTCCCATCACTTCATGGGAAGTAGATGGGAAAACAGTGCAAACAGTGGCTGACTTTATTTTTTGTGCTCCAAAATCACTGCAGATGGTGATTGAAGCCATGAAATTAAAATACGCTTACTCCTTGGAAGGAAAGTTATGACCAACCTAGACAGCATATTGAAAAGCAGAGACATTACTTTGCCAACAAAGGTCCGTCTGGTCAAGGCTATGGTTTTTCCAGTGGTCATGTATGGATGTGAGAGTTGGACTGTGAGGAAAGCTGAGCACCGAAAAATTGATGCTTTTCAACTGTGGTGTTGAAGAAGACTCTTGAGAGTCCCTTGGACTGCAAGGAGATCCAACCAGTCCATCCTAAAGGAGGTCAGTCCTGGGTGTTCACTGGAAGGACTGATGCTGAAGCTGAAACTCCAGTACTTTGGCCACCTCATGTGAAGAGTTGACTCATTGGAAAAGACCCTGATGCTGGGAGGGATTGGGAGCAGGAGGAGAAGGGGAAGACAGAGGATGAGATGGCTGGATGGCATCACCGACTCAATGGGCATGAGTTTGAGTAAACTCTGGGAGTTGGTGATGGACAGGGATGCCTGGCATGCTGCAATTCATGGGGTCGCAAAGAGTCAGACACGACTGAGCGACTGAACTGAACTGAACTGATAAATTATATGTGCATGCTTGTATCCATGCACTCACATATACACACACACTTATCTAAAAACACATTCAAATACAACTGTGTGTGTATGTATGTGTATAAGTATACTGTTGTCAATGCCACATAGTTTAGATTTTTAGCCACTAAAAAGTAGAGGCTATGAATGGATTTTATTTCTTTAACCATTTATACAAAGCAGTTTTTGTTCTGCTTTTTCTAAATAGTTTTTATTGACTTTTTGTCCCCTTACTTGTTTTAATAAAATTAAAGTTTTATTTTTTTATTATTAAAATTAATAATTTTTAAAGTTTAAAATAAAGTGGTTGAGTGTAGAAATTGAGTCATTTTCAGAATGCCTTTTTGCCATACCAAGAATGTATGCTGCTGCTGCTGCTGCTGCTGCTAAGTCACTTCAGTCGTGTCCAACTCTGGGCGACCCCATAGACGGCAGCCCACCAGGCTTCCCCATCCCTGGGATTTTCCAGGCAAGAGTACTGGAGTGGGGTGTCATTGCCTTCTCCCATCAAGAATATATACTTACCTATAATTTTTTTTAACAATTTAAAATTTTTCTTAAGATTTTACTTATGTCCCTACACAGTGTATGCTGTGAGAAAAAATATCTAACTAGCTTTCTCCTAACTTATCAGTCAGTTGCTTGACATGAATTATTGAATAATTTTTCTAATTGATTTGAATTGCCATCTTTATAACGTATTAAATTTATATTGGTATCTAGACTTCTTTATGGATATCTTCCCCAATTTTACTAGTCCATAAGTTTATTCTTGTGCTAATTTGTCTCCATTATTATAGTTTTATAATCTGATTTGTTTCTGGTTGAGCAGATGGTATCTTATTTTCATAGAAGTCCTTTTGTGTTTGATTTATATCCATTTCCTCATTCTAGTATTTTTAAAAATTCATCTCCTTTTTTTCAATTATCTTTGTACAAGGTTTATCTACAATATTGTTCTTCATAAACAACCAGTTCTTCAATTTATTCACCAGTTTTACAGTTTTTCTATTTACTAATTCATGGTTTATTTGAATATATTTTTATTTTAAAAACTAATATCTATTTCAACCAATTCTATTTACTCTCAGCTCTCTGGGTATGGTTCTGTTTTGTAGATAGAATAGGAAAAAGGAGTCTGGAATGGTGGTGGCTAAAACACAAGGAAGGGAAAAGCCTGCAAAAGTAGAACAAAGGAAAGTCCGAGGACCTGAGTGAGGACCTCAGGTAGAACAAACAGCACTCTTGGCTAGCCCAATTTACCTAGTTCAGGCCCAGGGGGAGGAAAAAAAAAAAATATAAAAAAGAGGAGCCAAAGGGCTGGGGGATCTCTCGCTCTCTTTCTCGCGGGCTCTCTCTCTCTTCTCTCCTTGTCTTTTGGGTCAGCATGCCCTCACACCTTGAGGATGTATTTTCCTTTATTTTCTAAATAAACCTGAGCTGTTCAATGGAACTGAAACACTGATATGTCCAAGAGCTGTAACACAGTCTGTTCGAGGGCTTTCAACGCTGGTCCATCGCTTCAAATGTTTGTTGTGATGAGATAGAACTGAGGAAATTACACACTCTCCCGACATCTATGGTGCCGTGACTCTGATTTAACCTGGCTGAAACAACCTTGGCACGACCCCCTCAAGGAGGAGGCCAAGCACAGCAGGATCCCAGTTTGGTGAAAGCTCCTGCGGTGGGAGCTGAATGCAAAGAAAACCCAGCGCAGGGGAAGTGACAAGAAACCCAGCAGGCTCCAAACTGGGACAGCGAAAAACGAACTCAGCAGAAAGCTCACGCGGCTCAGTCTCAGATTCCAGAAGACCTTCAGTTAATGTAGGAGGTCCTCACTCCTATGTCTGGAGGGACATATGCCTAACAAAATCTTAATTCCTTTACAATCTCTCATTTCTTGTTTCCTCGAACCCCCTGCAAACAGGCGAGTGGCAGTGGGTGCAATTGAGGGACTCTGGAGAGGCTACTACTCAGCATGTCCCAAAGGCACTATCTGCTGAGCCCCAGTAGCTGTTACCCAAGCTGGTGGGGGTTCTTCTGTCCTTAATCTTCTTTGTGCCAAGGATCAGGCCAATGAAAACTGTGACCACAGGTCAGGTATTTAGCAGACTTTCCGGCAGGCTATGAAGGCGGTTCCTTGGCATGTATCTCCCACTGCTTTTTCCTCCTGTCCTTCACCTCCTCTCTCCCGGGACTTGAGCCCAGCCAAAACCCATGATGCCTGGCTTCAGGACCTAATGAAGCTCGGGCTCTGATGTCTCATTGCAAAAATTCAGTTAGAGACAGAATGATAGGTAAGAGGTGGATTTGTTAGGATTCAGAGAAGCACACTCTGCAGGGTGTGGGCCGTTGCAGAGGGCGAGTGCTTCTGCCAAGGAATTTGGTCTGGCTAGGTTTTGTGAGCGGGGGTGAATTCATATGCTAATGAGTGGGAGGATCACCCCCAGGATTTGGGAGCCATCCACCCCTCCATCTTTTGACAGTGCCTAGGAACTGTCCTGCCACCTCTGGGTGTGTCATTTAGCTTACAGATTGGGGATTAAGGTTTATTTGAATTTGACTTGCCATCTTGGATCCAGTTGATTTTGATCGGTTTATATTATGCCCTTGTGCTATGTCATTCTTTCAAAAGTTGTGCCCTGCCTCCTTCCCTCCTGTTTCATGCTCTTTTCCTGAGCCCCATCTGGGCCCACAATGTTGCCTCTACAATCTTCTGGAGGGGCAACCAGAAAATAGTTGTTCTTAAGCCAATTACTAACTCCTACAACCAGGACCCTGCCCCCTTGTAGGCAACATTTCTCCACCCAGCCTATTATTAAAATACTTTAATGCCCCTAACAGGGCCAGATAACTCACTTCTTTGTCATTACTTCTGTTATTACCTAAAGTGGGTCTATGACAATGAAATGTTTACCATTGCAGACACCCTAACCTGCTCTTACGCAGGACTAGGGTGGGAAATCAGTGACTTACAATCTGTTAAAGCAGTAAGAGGATAAGGCTTATTTATTTATTTATTTTGTTTGTTTGTTTGTTTTTTCTTTTAATTTTTTTTTATTGCTACTTGTATTTTTTTTTCTTTATTTTTTTTTTCAGTGGGTTTTGTCATACATTGATATGAATCAGCCATAGATTTACACGTACGGCCATACCACCCTGAACACGCCCGATCTCGTCTGATCTCGGAAGCTAAGCAGGGTCGGGCCTGGTTAGTACTTGGATGGGAGGATAAGGCTTATGACTGTTTCACCAGGTTCCCAGTCTCAGGGCATAGGCTTGGATTGCTTTACATCATGATATCTATTCCCATCTGCAGTGAACAAACTGGCAATGAGTTAAAATTACAACCCCTTAATCCTACCCAGCACTGGTCATGCTTGAGACCTTGTGGATGCCCATCTCCAATCTGGGGGTCCCAGGAGGTCATCACACCTTGATCTGCCCAGGGACCAAATTCTCGGGAGGCTGACATGCCTCCACCTGCCTGGGGATTCAATCTCCAGGAGGCTGTCACGCCTCAGCTGGCCTGGGGATCTGCACCCTGACCTGGGGACGCCTGGCTCTCAGGTTGCAGCAGTACTGGGTAGGATAAGCTTCAGAAAGACTCACCCCTAAGCAAGTCCACCCATGGAAATAGAAGGAAGCCTATTACTTGTGGGACTGTGCGCAGTCTCAGCAATAACTCAGGAACCCAATGAGAACACCATTGCCTTTCTGGAAAGGCTAAAAGAGGCCCTCCAAAAGTTAACCAATCTGGACTTAGACTTTTACAAGGGACAGGTGATTTTAAAGAACAAATTCCTGCCCCAATGTGCATCAGACATCAGGATAAAGCTACAACAGCTACAGCAGCAGGACCCTGCTGCCTCTTTAGATGAGATGGTCCAGACAGCCACCAATACCTTCTATAACAGAACACAGGAGAGGGAGGCCAAGGCCCAGGAGAGGGAGGGAAGAAAAGAGACAAGGCATGCCCAGATGCTGGCCGCCCTCCAGGGAAGCCCTATGGTGAACCCCAAGTCCTGGAAGGACAAGGCATGAGGCAAATGCCTAATCTGTAGACAGGCGGGACACTGGGCCAAAGAGTCTCCAAACCATGACAAGTCTCCTAAAATGGCCTGCTACAAATGCCATCAACTGGGACACTGGGCAGCACTCTGCCCTCGGGACCCAAGAGCCTCAAGGTCAAGTGCCAAGTCTTACCTCAGGATGGTTCAACAGGACTGAAGTGGCCTGCTCCAGCCAGCCCGCCTGTCACAGATAACCATCACGGGGCTGGAGCCAAGGGTGCAACTGGATGTGGCAGGTAGGTCCAAGAATTTCTTGGTTGACACAGGGGCTACCTACTGTGTCCTGACCTCCTACTCCAGAGCCTTCTCCTCCCAGACCTGTACCACTTTGGGTGCTACAGGAAAAACAACTGCTAAAAGATTCATCTAGGCACTTCTTTGTTGCTGGGATGGACAAATATTTTTCCACCAGTTTCCAGTGGTCCCTGAGTGTCCTACTCCCTTATTGGGAAGAGATATACTCACTAGACTGGGGACTACTCTTGTGATGGGAAGAGCTTTTCAGCCCCTAGAGCCGTACAGCTTCTGGTTACTACTGAAGAACCCGTTACACCATGTCCAATAGAGAGGGACCAAAAACTATGGGAGGACAAAATTAACCCCCAGGTGTAGGACCAGGGGACTATTGGATGAGCCCACCAAGCTGAACTGGTCCTCATTGTCCTCCAAGATCCCACTTGGTTTCCTAACCAGAAAAAATATCCCCTCAGAAGAGAGGCTCGGAAGGGACTTCAGCCTCTAATAAATAAATTCCTTGCTTGTGGGCTATTGGTCCCTACCAATTCGCCGTGTAACACCCCAATCCTCTCAGTAAAGAAAAAGGATGGAACCTGGAGAATGGTTCAAGATCTCCAGATCATAAAGAAGCTGCAGTCCCCCTCCACCCCACAATACCCAACCCCTATGTAGTCTTGGCAGAAATCCCACCCAGTGCCAAGTGGTTTACAGTCTTGGATCTCAAAGATGCATTTTTTTGCATACCACTGGCTAAAGAATCCCAATGTCTTTTTGCCTTTGAGTGGGAGGCTCCAGGAGAAAAACACCAACAGATGACTTGGACACTATTACCTGGGGTTCAGAGATAGCCCCCACCTGTTTGAACAGGCTCTTAGCCAGGATCTCCTAGATCTGGACCTGGGACCTAATGGGAAAATATTACTATACATAGATGACCTACTAATCTGCTCTCCAGATGAGAAAAATGCCCAACAACATGCAACTCAGGTTCTAAACTTTTTGGCAAAGAGGGGACATAAAGTCCCATGCTAAGGCACAAATGGTCGAGACAAAGGTCACTTAGCTGGGAGTTTAGATTACACATGGGTCCAGGAGGCTGTCCTCTGATCGGGTACAAGGAGTCCTCCAGCTGCCCTCCCCCACGACTCGAAAACAATTGCGAGCTTTCCTGGGGCTAACTGGGTACTGTAGAATCTGGATACCCAACTATGGTCTAATTGCCCAGTCCTTATATGAAAGTTTAAAGGGACGAGATGATTCAATCCCCCTGATGTGGGGAACTCGTCAAAAGAAGACAGAGGCTACACTAAAACAGGCCTTAACTCAGGCTCCTGCCTTGAGGTTGCCAGAAAAAGCATTCCAACTTTATGTCCATGAAAGAGAGGGAGTAGCCTTGGAAGTGTTAACTCAAAGGTTGGGATCTGAGCCCCAGCCTGTAGCTTACTTATCCAAGAGGCTTGATCCAACCACCTGAGGCTGGCCCCCCTGCCTTTGAAATCTTGAAGCTATTGCAATCATGATAGAAGATGCTTTAAAACTCTCTTTTGGGGGCAAACTAACTATTTTTACCAGCCACCAAGTAAAACAACTCCTAAATGATAGAGGCCATTTATGAATGTCTGATCAAAGAATCCTCAGATATCAAGTAATGCTGATGGAAAATCCAGGCCTCACTATATCCTCTTGTGAGGTTCTTAACCTAGCCACCCTCCTGCCTACCCACGAGGGCTCTCTCCCCTTTCACTCATGCCTAGAAACCTTGGACCATTGGACAAAACCCTGAGAAGGATTGTCAGAAGATCTTCTGACCAATCCTGAGGAAATCTGGTACACTGATGGAAGTAGCTTTGTCTTGGATGGAAAAAGAAGAGCCGGATATGCTCAATTTTGAGACTGTAGTGGTTAAACCTTTGCCACCAGGTATTTCAGCCCAATTAGCTGAGCTCATAGCCCTGACTTGAGCTTTAGACCTGGGAAAGGAAAAAGAGTAGCTATTTACACTGACTCCAAGTATGCCTTTCTGGTGCTACATGCACTTGCTGCTATTTGGAAAGAAAGAGGCCACTTGACCACCAGAGGGTCCCCAATCAAATATGGTGATCAAGTCCTTAGGCTCTTGGAGGCAGTCCATCTGCCGGCTGAGGTTTCAGTCTCCCACTGTAAAGGACACCAAAAACGGAGCATGGAAGTGGCACGAGGGAACCAAGCAGTTGATCAGGCAGCTAAGAGAGCAGCGTTACAGAACCATGACCTAATAGGGGTTGCCACCCTACTTCCGCAGACTAATTTGCCAGAAACTCCTTCATTACTGAAGGTGAGACTCTTAAAGCTAAGAGTGAGGGCTTTCAAGAAGATCATATAGGGTGGTTGCAAAAGGAGGGACTCCTTTTTCTGCCTGGGAATCTCCAAGGAAAGTTGGTTAACTCCTTACATTCCACCATTCATTTAGGGGAAAAGGCCCTTCAAAGATTATTGGGAAGGTCCTTCAGAGGAACAAGCCTCCAAACGACTATAAGGCAAGTGGTCTCCTCTTGTGCCACATGCCAATTAAACAACCCCCAAGGAGCTCGAAGACCCCAGCTGGCCCAGCCTGTCCATTGATGTGGAACCTACTCACAAGAGAACTGGCAGATGGGCTTTACCCAGATGCCAGTTTCTCAAGGGTATAAATACCTATTAGTCATGATAGATACAGTCACAGGATGGATTGAAAGCTTTCCCACCCAGACTAAGAAGGCTGAGAAGGTGGTTAAAAAAAAACAAAAACTACTCTATGAAATCATTCTGAGATTTGGTCTGCCCAGGTCATTACAAAATGACAATGGGAGATCATTTACTTCTAAGGTCACTCACTTCAGTTCAGTTCAGTCACTCAGTCGTGTCCAACTGTTTGCACCCCATGAATCACATCATGCCAGGCCTCCTTGTCCATCACCAACTCCCGGAGTTTACTCAAACTCATGCCCATCGAGTCAGTGATACCATCCAGCCATCTCATCATCCTCTGTCTTCCCCTTTCTTCTCCTGCCCCCAATCCCTCCCTGCATCAGGGTCTTTTCCAATGAGTCAACTCTTTGCATGAAGTGGTCAAAGTATTGGGGTTTCAGCTTCAGCATCAGTCCTTCCAATGAACACCCAGGACTGA
The DNA here is from genome assembly GCF_033118175.1 of Dama dama. Taxonomy (NCBI): domain Eukaryota; kingdom Metazoa; phylum Chordata; class Mammalia; order Artiodactyla; family Cervidae; genus Dama; species Dama dama. The sequence goes on from NC_083691.1 coordinate 72,326,319, forward strand.
CCTCCTTTAGGATGGACTGGTTGGATCTCCTTGCAGTCCAAGGGACTCTCAAGAGTCTTCTCCAACACCAGAATTCAAAAGCATCAATTCTTCGGTGCTCAGCTTTCCTCACAGTCCAACTCTCACATCCATACATGACCATTGGAAAAACCATAGCCTTGACCAGATGGACCTTTGTTGGCAAAGTAATGTCTCTGCTTTTTAATATGCTAACTAGGTTGGTCATAACTTTCCTTCCAAGGAGTAAGCGTCTTTTAATTTCATGGCTTCAATCACCATCTGCAGTGATTTTGGAGCCCAAAAAAATAAAGTCTGACACTGTTTCCACTGTCTCCCCATTTATTTCCCATGAAGTGATGGGATCAGATGCCAAGGTCACTCAAGGGGTCTCTAAAGCATTGGACATTATTTATTATCTCCATTGTACCTGGAGGCCTCAGTCTTCAGAAAAAGTAGAAAGAGCCAACCAATTCTTAAAATCAGCAATAAAAAAGGTAACCCAGGAGACCTTCCTGGGCTGGAAGGAGGCTTTACCAATAGGAGAGGCTTTACCTCTCCTCCTCACCCATATTGCCCTTAAGGTTGGTCTTAGTCCTTATGAGATGCTATATGGAGACTTTTTTTTTTTTTTTTTAATGTCAGTGACCTCTTCCTAGATCCAGAGCTCAGACCCTCCATTCCTATACCATGGCCACTGGGCAATTCCAACAGGATATACACTTGTAAGGTGTGAACCAGGACCCAAAAGATTCTAAAGAGCCACCACTATATGATCCAGGGGCTCAAGTCCTAATTAAAGTCTGGAAAGATGGGTCCCCAAAGGCTCAACTCCAGCCCACATGGAAGAGCCCCTACCCTGTAATACTTTCTACCCCCATAGCTGTCAAGGTACCAGGACATGGCTCATTCACTACTCATGAGTCAAGCCGTGGAATAAAACAGAAGAGGACACTCAATACACCTATGAGTCCCTGGGAGTCCTCAGATATACATTCAGAACTACAAATGAGTGCCGTTCTAATGAACACCCCCAAAATCTAGTTTCTGGGGATAAGATATCTCAGGACACCTCTAAAAACCCAACACGGCTTGGCAGGGGTTGTACTCCAAAACAGACAGGAGATAGATCTTCTGATCCCTGAACAAGGAGGGACTTGAGCCATTCTGGCAATGGGAATTTGGAGTTGGCTAATGCCCCTACTAGTCTTTGTTATGTCATATTGATGCTGCTTATGATTGCTCCATGTATTATCAATTGTCTAACCTGTTTTGTCTCTGCTCAGGTCAACAAGCTACAACATGCAGTGCCAGTTCAACAAGGATATATAAAACTACAGCAGACCATGGAAAATATCACTCACCCTTAGATGGACATGGCTATAAGGACTCTGAGGCCTGAGACTAGTAAGAGGGGGAGGCCTGATGCCCCTTGCTGTCCCAGTTCAGCAGAAAGTAGCCAGAAAGACCTCGATGCCCCTATTCCCAAAGAATTGGGCCTCCCATCTCTTTAAGGGAGAATGTTAGATAGAACAGGAAAAAGGAGTCCAGAATGGCAGTGGCTAAAAGACAAGGAAGGGAAAAGCCCGCAAAAATAGAATAAAGGAAGGTCCAAGGACCAGAGTGAGGACCTCAGGTAGAACAAATAGCACTCCTGGGTAGCCCAGTGTACATAGGGCAGGTCCAGGGGAGAGGAAAAAAAATGTAAAAAGAGGAGCCAAAGGGCCAGGGGTCTCTCGCTCTCTCTATTGCTCTCTCTCTCTTCTCTTTGCATCTTTTGTGTTGGCATGCCCTCATGTCTCGAGGATGTATTTTCCTTTATTTTCTAAATAAAACTTAGCTGTAACACTGATCTGTCTGAGAGCTGTGACACGGTCTATCTGAGAGCTTTAATGTTGGTCCATCACTTCAAATTTTTGTTGTGATGAGACAGAACCAAGGAAATTACACAATCCCCCAACAGTTCTAATTTGTTGAACCTCTAGTGTTATTTTCTGACTCTTTGTTTTATGCTAATTCTATCTCATAAGTTGTCTTCTTAAAAATTCAACTAGTCAAATTCCATAGTCCTTCATGGTCCATTTTTCATGTCATAGTGACACCATCCTTCTCTTCTTAGGCTGAATACATTTAGAACAATTATTTGCCCTTAAACTTATAATATTATTTCTTAATCTGGACTTTTTGTATGTATCTAGCTCTTACTCTTATGGTAAACTGAATTTACTGGAAATAAGAACCAAATTCCAAAATAACTTAGCACAATAGTCAACAAAGAATTTTTTAAATGAACCATTGACAAGTATGTCTCAAACTTCTACTTTATTTATTATCTATTCCAGAAATTCTATTTGAATAGGATACTCAGATAGAGAGTTGACATAGGTTTAACTATGTGGGACCTGTCATGATGCTGCATTCACTGAGAAATTTCCAGATCAGTTGAAAGACAGGATTGACTTATTTCTGGATTTCAAGAGAACCTTGCCACAGCATACTTATTACTGACTGAGAAATCAATGTAAAACTTAATTATTTTGTAATTCTGTTTTATGTCAATCTTATAGTTAATAAATAAGTAATTTTTTTCTTTTTTTCTAAAACATCTAATGTTAATTTCCTCCTGTTTCCAATGAGAAATGAAAGTATTTGGTGGATTCAGTTAGTTGTTACCACTCTATGTAAGAATCGTGTATTTTCAATATGTGTGCAATTTATCTGTAATCCACAGAAAGTCAAAGCATAAAACAAATAACTTAGTATACAAAAGTGTCAGTTAACTACAATGCCATTAAGTCAGACAGACTTGTAGGTGTTTAAAACACAAAGTTAACTGGTCTGTAATGTCCGCATGGGAATACTTTGAGAATAATCAAAGAAGGCCCTTCAGTCATGCAACATGGATAATGGTGCTAAATCTGAATTACAAGGCTTTTGCCTGAGTATACTGATTTTGTATTCACAAATGAAGTATCTTCATTGTTTGCGTCTTCTTCATGGGATGTTAAACATTCAGAACAATTTATGAAGTCATAAACCTGCAAGATTTCTTTTCCAGCTTAAGCTAAATCAAGATAATCTTTATTTTTATTTGTCTAGTCCACACCACTAAAATGAGTTTACCACTGACTGAAGTGACCATAGTTATTCCCTCTGGGGTACTGTTATAATGATCCTTTTTATTTTGTATCCTACTTTACTGTTTTGCTAAAATCAATATTTGAGGCTTCATTAAATTGACAACTAAATCTGAAATGCATTTGCTATCATTCAAAATGCAAATGATTATTTGGTGCTTTTACTTCTAAAATAAGTAAATATGTCAGGGATATTATGAATGTATATGTTTAGTTTGAAATTTTCTACTCAGCAGGTTCCTATTATACTTCTGTAGATAAGTCTTTAATATGAACATAAATTAGAAAATATTTCTTGACTTAGCTTGCTATGATTATTTTTGCCAAAAGTAAAAAACAAATAAAATTGGAAAACAGTCAATACTGATGATATATAAATTATATTTCTTACAGAGTCATGCACACCTTCTGAATCTGTTCACAGCTTCCCTGCCATCCGTGTGAATGTGAACAAGGAATCTTAAGAATACAAGGTGAGAATTTGTCTCATTTGTCACCACACAGCTTGGTTCTGTTATTTTCCACATTAATAGGATTTTGTGACTGAGTGACCTTGTTAATACAGCAATATGTTTTCTGCCATATCATCAGTAACAATCTCTGCAGAAAAAATTAGCATTGAAAAAAATCATGGTTGATTTCACTCCATTTTTTTTTCCTCTTGCTTTAGCAAAAGCAAACAACTTCCATTATATACTAACACAACAACCATAATAGAAAAAGAAATCTACTTTGAATGGTGAAAATACTTGCTGAAACAGAGGGCCAAAACTGTGCTGTCCCACAGCACAATAATATGGAGATATCTGGATCTTTTGCAAAATTTTTTTAAGTGGTAATAATACGGGGGAAATATTTTCTACCAGACATAGAAAAATAGAATTAGGAGTCCTCTAAAAGACCTCTAAAAATTACTACAAAAAGAATGAGTTGTATTAAGATGGCTAAAACTCATATTGTTTCCTCTTCAAATCTCTGAAGCCTTGTATGTTGTCATTTTCTGTTAATCCTAAACTATCACATCAGTCAATTCTGGCTCCATGTTTTTGTGTAAAGAGGTTGTCTTTTAACCAAACAGAGTGCTAAAGCAGAAAATAACATACTTTACTAAAGGGAGACCAAGAATCCCAGTAATTTAACCTTATGGGCAGCTAGGAGCATTTGCTCTTGAAAGGTAACAAAAGAAATAATCTTTACTGGGAATATGCAATATGTGTTTCACTTGCTAATCTCTCATTGTCTGATTCCTGATCAGTCCTCACAGCCAGATCCCTATGCTCTCTGGAAACTTTCAACAAAATACATTTTCCTCTCACTTCAACTCTTTTAGATAATTCATTACATTTCAGGATACTTATTCATTTCTCCATTCCAAAGGTTCTTTATCTTCACTAGTGTCCTTAAAGCAACCTTATCTGTAATTCCCACTTTGTTCACGCAGCCTCATACTTTGGGCCACCCTTTCTTCGCCACCCTGACTTTGGTGACCCTCATCTGATTTTTCCATTTAAGCTTCCACATTTCCTTTGTCCTCATAATAACTGCTCCAGAATGCCAGAAGGTGAACAGTACCTCATAGGAACAGCTGAGTCTGAATTTATTTGCCAAAAGCAGAATGGTGGACCAGTTATCGGTTTGATAAAAGCTTTCACAATTTGATTCCTAAAACTTGGGCTCAGTTTACTTTTCTTTTATTCCTTTGAGCTTGACCTCAAGTGTCTCAATATAATGACCACGAGGCTAACTTAGACCACTTCTACTTTATGAGACCAGACCATGGGATGCATGCTGCATTAACGTGTTAGGGATGCCATAACAAAAATGCCACAAGCTGGATGGTTTAAACAATAGAAATGTATTCCTTCACAGTTCTGAAGGATAGAAATCTAAAGCTTAGTGCGATATTCCAGGCCTTTGTCCTTGGCTTGTCCATCGTCTCCCTGCATCAGTTCACATCATCATTTTTCTGTGTGTGTCTTCGTGTCTTTATGGACTTGTGTACCCCCAACCACCAGCTCATATGTTGAAGTTCTAACTCACATTGTGACTGTATTTGGAGAAAGGCCCAAAAGTAAGTAATCAAAGTTAGATGACATCATGGGGTGAGAATCTGATAGCACTGAAAAGACAGGGAATAGAGAAATATCTGTTTTTCTCTGCATGAACACAGAAGAAAAGCCACAGGAGGACACAGTGAGTAATGGCTGTCTCCAAGCCTGCAAAGGAGGTCTCACCAGACACCTATTCTGATGGCCTCTTGGTCTTGAACTTCTAGATTACAGAATTGTGAGGAAATAAATAATTTATGTAGTTTAAACCCTCAGTCTCTAGTATTTTCTTTCAGCAGTCCAAGCAGACTAGTAGAGTGCCCAGATTTTTATAAAATTGGTTATACTGGATTATGTAGGGTTCACTCCAATGACCTCATTTGAACTGTAAAGACCTTATCACCAAACAATGGTGCTATCTCAAGTAAAGAGGGTTAGGCTTCTAATGTATCTCTTTGCGGGGTGGGGTGGGGTTACAATTCACCTCATAATAGACACCGACTCTGAAGCATGCCTCTCACTCATCAAGGAACGCTCAAATTGAGAGTCTAACTTTTTAAATTGCTATGTAAGACTACATAAAAGATACAATAATTGACCTTGATTATATGAAAAGACACCAGCAAAAGCCTAATGAGTAGAATTATTTGAAAAATTTTATTAGTGGTACTAGTACATGACACACTTCTGATTTTATGGATTCTTCCCACAGCGAGGTGATAAACACCACCTTAACATCCAACATAGAAGCTGATGAGTGAGCATTAGTGGAATATCACAGGTAGGAGGAAAGTCCCACTCCATGGACAGGAGATGAACTCAAAGCTGACCTCATGCTGACAATGTGGCACGTGGTAGTTTCTGCCAAAAGAACCTTGGGGTTTCCTCCTCAATATAAACCCAAAATGAAGGACAGTGGCTCTCATCTTTTCCAAATAGCCCTGACCTTTGCCAGTTCTTTATGATATACACAATTTCTGTTGAGCCACGTTGAGTCCACAAATTATTTCTTAAGCACATAGAATATGAATTCTCACAGGAAGCTTACATAGAACATGGATTCTCAATATCACTCCCAATGGAGTAAACATAAGTAGGAGGGAAAAAGAAAAAAGAAACTTACTCTTTTAAAGTATAAAAAACAGATGTATAAATAGTACAAAAACAGATACATAAATTTTATACAGAGGGGACAGAGATAGGAAAAAAATGCCTTAAAAGACAAAAAAAAAAAATTTCAGGAGGTAATAACTTTTTTTAAGTGGTTACTAAACACTGACATATAGAATTGACTTATCCCCTAGCTATGGCTCTTTGTAAACATCAAACATCAAACTCAAACCTGCAAATACCTGCCCCCTCCCTTTACCTTCCCCCTTTACATAGCCTGTGCCCTGTTCTGCTACCTTCTTCCTCACTTTTTCTTTTTTACTTTATTAAAGATGAGCATTGTAAGGTAATTCACCATTGGATGATTTAATTTTTTTTTTATTTTTTATTGGATGATTTTAAATGGAAATCCCCTTAGTGTATTCAAATATTTGTTTACCAATAATTGATAATAGATGGCAGGATATACTGGAGGACAGGAAAACATCTCTGTCTGAAGTTCTAGGACCTACCTTCAATGGAAGATGGGTTTAAGAAGAAAATGATATAGTTGTATTTCAATATTAGGAAAATGAAAAAGTGTTTTATTTGAAGATATTTTATGTGACTTGTATGTGTTAATTTTCTGAGCTCATAGTGTTTTAATGTTTACATTATCATAAGGGACTTCCCAGGTGGCTCATTGGCAGCTCAGTGGCTGCCAATGCAGGAGACGCAGGAGACACAGGTTTGATCCCTGGGTTGGGAAGGTCCCCTGGAGGAGGAAATGGCAATCCACTCCAATATTCTTGCCTGGAAAATTCCCTAGACAGAGGAACCTTGTGGGCTACTACAGTCCAAGGGGTCATAAAGAGCTGGGCATGACTGAGTGACTCATCTCACACTCTAGTGAAGTAATGCTCAAAATTCTCCAAGCCAGGCTTCAGCAATATGTGAACCGTGAACTTCCAGATGTTCAGATGGTTTTAGAAAAGGCAGAGGAACCAGAGATCAAATTGCCAACATCCGCTGGATCATCAAAAAAGCAAGAGAGTTCCAGAGAAACATCGATTTCTGCTTTATTGACTACGCCAAAGCCTTCGACTGTATGGATCACAATAAACTGTGGAAAATTCTGAAAGAGATGGGAATACCAGACCACTTGACCTGCCTCTTGAGAACCTATATGCAGGTCAGGAATCAATAGTTAGAACTGGACATGGAACAGCAGACTGGTTCCAAATAGGAAAAGGAGTACATACGTCAAGGCTGTATATTGTCACCCTGCTTATTTAACTTATATGCAGAGTACATCATGAGAAACGCTGGGCTGGAAAAAGCACATGCTGGAATCAAGATTGCTGGGAGAAATACCAATAACCTCAGATATGTAAATGACACCACCCTTATAGCAGAAAGTGAAGATGAACTAAAAAGCCTCTTGATGAAAGTGAAAGAGGAGAGTGAAAAAGTTGGCTTAAAGCTTAACATTCAGAAAACTAAGATCATGGCATCTGGTCCCATCACCTCATGGGAAATAGATGGGGAAACAGTGGCTGACTTTATTTTTTTGGGCTCCAAAATCATTGCAGATGGTGACTGCAGCCATAAAATTAAAATACGCTTACTCCTTGGAAAGAAAGTTATGACCAACCTAAATAGCATATTAAAAAGCAGAAACATTACTTTGCCAACAAAGGTCCATCTGGTCAAGGCTATGGTTTTTTCCAGTGGTCATGTATGGATGTGAGCTGAACTGTGAGGAAAGCTGAGCGCCGAAAAATTGATGCTTTTGAACTGGTGGTGTTGGAGAAGACTCTTGAGAGTCCCTTGGACTGCAAGGAGATCCAACTAGTCCATCCTAAAGGAGATCAGTCCTGGGTGTTCACTGGAAGGACTGATGCTGAAGGTGAAACTCCAATACTTTGGCCACCTCATGGGTAGAGTTGACTCATTGGAAAAGATCCGGATGCTGGGAGGGATTGGGGGCTGGAGGAGAAGGGGACGACAGAGGATGAGATGGCTGGATGGCATCACCAATTCAATGGGCATGAGTTTGAGTAAACTCTGGGAGTTGGTGATGGACAGGGATGCCTGGCATGCTGCAATTCATGGGGTCGCAAAGAGTCAGACACAAATGAGCAATTGAACTTTACTGAACTGAGTGACTGAGCTTGAGCATGATACATTATCATACATAGTAAAACAATATTGTAAATATTATTTTAATTACTTCAGTAAAAGTTTTGATATATCTGTGGAAAAACAAATCAATATAGATAGTGCAAGGCTACTGAAAGCCTTCTTTAAGAATATTAGAAAATCCCACAAACAAATGCCCTTCAAACTGCCATTTATGCCAAAGAAGGGGGTGAAATAAATCCAGTTCCAAAGGCAGTGACAATGTTTATGGATTTCAATAAAAGTTCCCAGAATTGAGGAAGGTCATGTCCTTTATTTAACTGTTTCTTTTTTCCTGAAAAGAAACAAAGAATGGCTGAATGACTTTTTAAATATTGTATTTGCTTAGGTTTTTTGCTAGCTTTTTTTTTTTTCTGCCTTAAAAGAATTAGCTTCTGACTTCTTACAAATAAGAGTTAAGAAGCAACCCATTTAGTCTAAATCTTAATTAATCCTAATAAGAGGGAATTGTAGCTTTTTAAAAGTCTAAATGAGTCATCCTGAGCTGCTTTGTCAGCCATCACTTGGTCCAGGAGTGAGTAGCAAGTGAGGTTGTTTAAAGCTCAGATACTGTAGACAGTGCATCCATCTTCCCAGGCAGCTCTAATCCTGCCTGGTCCACTGCCTCTATCTTTATGAGTTCTTTGATTGGTAATTGAGAGAATAAATCTTTGAAGGACTTACATGAATATGTATATATATATACACACACACACACACATATTAAGAGTTCAGTAATAAAGTACTTACCAAAGTATTTTATACAGTCTCCTTTCAAGTCTTAGACATTTAATTAATTTTGCTAGACCAAGATATGGAATCAGGATTCAATTATAGAGGTTTTGTTTTTGTTTTTCTGATGTTAGGCAAATTCAAATTTTTAATTTTCTGTTCCAAACTAGGGAGTTATCTGTACTAGGATCAGGACTGGGTTGGGGAGGAGCAATATCAGAGACTTAAATATAAGTCATATCTATCAAGTGGAAAGCCACAGGGAGAATTCAAAGGAATTTGTCTGGAAAGCATAAAGTCTGTTAGGGAAAGGTTAATAATATTGAGGTTGTTTAACCGGGAGAAAAAGCAAGATGAATTATTGATTTCTTGAAAATATTGCTTTCATTAAAACACTCCCTTGTTAAGAATCATAAACAACTCCTAGAAGAGGAACTAAGAGGAGTTCCCTCTTAAGTGAAGAAGCAGGATTTGAACAGACACTCAAATCCTACTAAACCAGGCTATAAATATCTCTGAATTTATTTTTCATGTTTTCCTTACAGGATCCCCCCACCTTCCAAGAGATAGTCTTAGTCAGTAATCCCCATTATCCTCAAAGGGATCCATATGATATCAAGATTAATACTAACAACAATATTAAAAATAGTAACCATCATTAATTGAGCATCCACTATGTGCCAGCACTTGATCTAAGCACTTCATACTTTGCAATTATTAATTCTTATTTTCAATATAGTACTACAGAGTAAATATAGTGATGTTCAATTTATATTTTAGGAAACCAAGGCTCAGGAGAAGTTAGACACACTGCCTAAAATCACAAGCTATAAGTGGCAGAAATAAAAATCAAAATGAGATTGAACTCCAAAGTCTGTGTTTTGTTCATTCCGCTATACTTCCCACCGAAGTGAGTGAATGCTGAAAAAAATGTGTTATATACAAAGATGTTAACTGCAAAATGATTTATAATAATAATGAATGGGATTTTATTCAAAGGTAAAAATATATGAACTATCAAATAAAACTATGGGAAATGTACATGATGGAATAAAATAAATGCATATTAACACAGACAATGCTTATTACTGCATTAAATTGAAAGATCGACATGATAAAATGTGATTGAAACCGTGCTTTAAAAATGCCCCAAATAAGTCTGGAATTAATTACCCTAAGACATCAATAATGGGTGGGAAGGGATAGCATGACTAGAGGTAAATTTGGTTGTTCTTCCTATATTAAATATGTTGACATTTTCTTTAATAAGAATATTATTCTTATAATTATTTAATAAATATTCTTAGCATATGATCTCTGATATTAGGAATAACTAAAATTGAATTTTGCCTTAAAAATCATTCTCTTATGGAACTCTGACCATGATGATTTTCCTCACCTCCATGACTCCTCTTTTCTGTTCAGTTTCTGTTCAGCTACTCTGCTTCAATGCTTACCAAGAGTCTCATACTCTCCAAGATCCTTTTCCTAGCTCCCTCTTCCCAATGTACTTTTGGCCTGGGCCGTACTTTTTGGCCTGGGCCATACTTTTGGCCTTTCTATAGCTTGGAATTTTTCCTTTCCTGTTTATTGCAAGCATGTTTTATTTCCTAAGGTATAGTTTGGAGTCTTATGAATCTCAACAAAAGTGCCAATGATTTAATTAATGGAAGTCTTAACACTCCTAGGAGAACAACCAGATTATCTCTATCTCGACTGAGCCAAAAGCAAGAGAATCAGATGTAGCATTCACATGGGGAAGGAGATTTAACATTTGTTCCTAAAAAATATTTACTGCCATTAAAAGCTGTTATATGCTTTTAATGCAACCAAGCAAGTGACCAAGTGGAATCTGGATTTACTACACTAGAGAATGTTAATAATAATTTGGCTTGATGGACATTGTCTTTGGTGAAAGTCATAATGACACTAAAATGGTATCTGAAAAGTCATTTTCCATTTCAAGAATTATTTGGTATTCCACTGTTAGACAAAAAGGTTTGTTTTTCCTCCTCTGCAATAAAGATGCATTTGACAATAATTTCTAAACCACAATATTTTGCTAAATTAATATGAGTCTATATAAAGAGAAACCCCCCAGGAGAGATGATTTTGCTTTTCATATGTACCTTTGAGGATCAACAGAAGATTATCTGAAAATTTATGAACATGAGACCTTTTAAAATTGTGTAGCTCTAAAATGTTATTTCCTTTCATTTGATTCTCTTTGAGAAAACAGAATCTTAGCTTTTCAGCCCTATCCATATATCAAAAGATGCTAGAAACCTGATACTCTGTTTTATCTATCTCAGTGTCTGCTAGAAACGGAAACTGTGCTTGTTAACATAGCAAATACTAAATAAATATCACTGAATGTATGAATGAATAAATGTTTATCTTCCATTGGCCCTTGAAGGCTAATCTTGAGCCTCAGCATAAACTGGAAGTATAGAAGAAGTTTTCTCCTCTAGAAATAGAAAATGTGGGCAGGGTCACACTTTCTCTTGCAAGATCTATCAGGTAATTTCATTGTTCTTTCTCTGTGACAACCTGCAGAAACTAACACATGTGTCCACATACTGATTGGCCAATTTTATGAACTGACAATCTCTTGAGATCTAAGATTCTTAAAAATGAAAGCCAGTTCCATTCCCTTAACCTGACTGAGAACAAGCAAAGAAAATTTATTAAAATATCTTCACGGAAAATTGGCAAGTGTAGAAAAAGTCTGTTACTCAAAATGACTTAATTTAAATACTCTAGCAATTCACGGGTATGACGTACTCAGTCTCTGATTTGTGAGGCAAAGAGCCCACTGGATTGAGAGAACTTCATACAATATGAGTTCACTTTCAGCACTTTGTAATTCTTAGAGAAAGACTGCCTTCTCAACTTCAGGAAAAAAAATTCCAAACAAAAATTTAAAAAACCAATTAATAAGTTTCAAATTTCTAGAGAGATAAGATCAGAGGTAGATAGAAAGTGATCTTACAATTTACCATCCAAATTCAGATATTTTTGTTCCAAAATTTCAAGATAGATTGAATGCAGAAGCAGGTATAAATAGGGATTTTCCTAGGAAAAACCTATGTGTGGTCACCACATCAGACACCACTATTGGCTCCTCTTGTGACCTGAGGAAAAGTATTGTCATCTCTATATTTCACTCCACCAAGGGAAATTAATTTATATATTCAGCAAACACTTGAACACCTACTCTGTCCAGAATCAGGCCTATTGTATCAAGGTGAAAATAAAAACACTTTAAATTCAGAATTTTAATTTCAGAAAGATTACCATCAGCTAATTGAGTAAATAAGAGCACATCTCATACAGTAGAAACTTGTCATTCCTAGGTTCAATATTCAGATTTCAACAGTTACTATTGTTCAAAGTTTAAAACAGTTTAACAGAGTTTAAACTCAGGGTATAACAGAGTTTATTGCAGAGGCATGGATCTGAATTATGATGCATATGAGTTGGGGATCTGTATGGAGAGTAAGGTTGGAAGGGGACTATTTTAGCTAGGAAGTTAGCCAAGCGGATTGCTCATCAAGTCAGCATCTGCAATTCAGTAGGGATTTGCTTTGCACACTATTTCTTACCTGGTAAACAACTCATAGGGGAAATAGCAAAACATGTTAGTTTTTGTGAATTCAGAGTTTTAGGGTCTCATGACAATTCATTTCAAAATATCAAGAATCCGTGTATGTATAATTTATTTGCCTTCCTTCCCCTACCCTCTGTAAACCTCTTTTTTGGCTCATTCAATAAAGTATATTGATTCATTTATTTATTCCAAATATTAAGGTATTTTCATGATCAAACATCTCCTATTAAACATAATAACTTAATGAATACAAGTGCATCATAAAAATTCTTAATCCTGACTGCACACTTAAGCAATTAGGTTCTTAGAAGCAGAGCTATTAGGGGGAGACAGATGGATAAAGTAGAAAATGGATTAGGAGAACAAAAAGGATTCTGGCCCAGGGTAAAGTAAAAATAATGAATACTGAGAATTCATGGATATAATTATTTCAGATTGAGAAATGAAACATGCCACACACTTTCAGCACCTAGGTTTATTGTTGTTAATACAATCAATATTCTCTCATCACATGAGCACTATGAAATGCTTCTGCCAGGTCATGTAGCATCCCTCCAGTATTGTATCCACCTTGGCCTTCTACATTTCTCATATACAACACCCTACCCAAATTCCTGCCTACTCACTTAATGAAAAAACCCATTATGTGTCATGAACTATATTTTTTTACTCCTGGAGAAGGAAATGGCAACCCACTCCAGTGTTCTTGCCTGGAGAATCCCAGGGACGGTGGAGCATGGTGGACTGCGGTCTATGGGGTCGCACAGAGTCGGACACGACTGAAGTGACTTAGCAGTAGCAGCAGCATACTATATATATTTACTCCAACAAACTGTATTTGTTGACTCCCTTACAGAATCCACCAGAGAAACTTGTTCATCAGGCAAAGCAGAATTTATTAGATGTTCCTGCAACAAGGAGGCAACCCACATTGATGGTCTTAGTGTCTCAAAAGAGAAGTTCGAGAAAGGTATTTATAGGGTTTTGGAGATTGGATTCAAATTATTTAAGATGAGTCTTTCAAGGTGGGATGCTGTTAAAATTGGACAAAATGCATAACAATAATCTAAAACTGGTAATTATAAAAATTTAAATTTCTTGATGAAAAAAGAATTGTCTGATAAGTGAACTATTTGCCCCAGAGAGAAGAATGTTGGCTAAGAAGAGAACTGTTTGCCCAGATGAACAAACTTGTTGTCTGAATAAATAAATTTGCCAGAATTACAAATAGCATTTATTTATTTGTTCATAGTGTTATCTTTACAGTTAAGTCATATTGACATAGGTGGCCTTGTTTCTTAGTTTTGTGGTTATAAAGTTGAATAAGACATATTCCTGAACTTAAGGAACTTACTGTCTATCCTGGGTAACAAGACGTGTAAGTGAGTAATTTTTGTTGGAGAGGAAGGAGCAGACATAGCATGTGACAGAGACAAAAGGAAACAATTGTTGACTGGATGTGGAAAGTAAGGAGGGAGAAATCTAGAATTGTTCACTTCTTACGTGGGTATTCTGGCAAATATTGGCAACACTTAAGAAGGACAGAAGTGTGTGCTCAGCTGCTTAGTTGTGTTGGACTCTCTGCAGCCCCATGGACTATAGTCTGCCAGGTTCTGCTGCCCATAGAATTTTCCAGGCAAGAATACTGGAGTGGGTTGCCATTTCGTACTCCAAGGGATCACCCCAACCCAGGGATCGAACCCCAGTCTCTTGCATCTCCTGCAATGCCAGGTGGATTCTTTACCACTGGGAAGACTAGAGGGTGAAACAGAGTGGTTCCATTCAGAACCACTCATTTAATTTTTTAATATTCACAACCATTCCAAGATGTGAGCACCAAGCTAGGTCCTCCAGACTGCCAGAAGATTCAATTTGATTTTCCTTTAATAAATCTAGTGGTGGGGTCTAAATTGGTTTTTTGTCAAAATCTGATAGTTCTGGTTTCTGCTGTTAGCCAACATAAACCCACCTGGTGGAATTTCTCATTCCTCTTAATTCTACTCTCAGTGGAATCTCAAAATTCTCCTGGGCAGCAAATCCTTGGCTCTTACATAATCAGAACCCTGATGTTAATGAAATATTCCTGTATGAGAGTCGATAGTTTGGGAGAAAAAAGTGGTTTTCTTTGTTGCTTCAATCCAGTAAGGCCATTTCCAAATTTAATTAGCTTTACTCGTTGACAACTGGGACCAGTGCCTCTGCAGACCTCATTAAAGAATTATCAGTAAAATAAAAGGCTCTCCTGCCCCCTTTTATTGAGACAACTTCATACCCTATTTTCCAAACAGTAGGTCAGAGGAAATCTCTTTGTTTTCTCCTTAAATCTGTGAATGGCAGGTAATTGGATAGTTTGTTCATGTCTTGACTGAGATCTCCCTGGAAAGCCTACTTTGTTCTTTGAAACACTCACTTTCTCCCAGGGCTTCACCTTGCTAAGTACCCATCCACCTCTCAGTAATCTCTTGTTAAATTATGAAGCCAGGCCTACTGCCTGTTCAGAAGTAGCAGGATGAACACAGAAACCATCACTTTCCAAAATGTTGTCCCTAATCATCTTCCAAGTGCTTTTATTTTATTAGAGAGGCAGGGCAGTGTGATTAGTGAAGCACATGGACTTAACAATCAAAATGATCATCCCAACCCTGCCTCAGCTGCCTGTGGGACCTTGAAGAGTTTCCCTAGTTTCTTGAGGTCATGGCCACCTCATTCATAAAATAGAGATAATCATGTAAAGGTCATTGAGAGAATGCAATGAGATGAAAAAATTGTATTCATTCAGCCAGTGGCAATCATTATCATTATTGTTATATCATTGTGTCCTTTTCCCCTAGCTTATGATGTTTGCTGGTCATTTATTTTTCCCTTATATGTACCTACATATAATCTTTCACAAATTCTCCAAATTCTGGTTCCTGGTATTGATAACTACCTAGTCTGTGATATCAAAAGTGTATCAAAAGTGTTGTCTCAGTCCTGGGCTTTGTTTTTCTTCACAATTTGCAGAGAACTTCCACAAGCAACATCTCATTTTATCTTCAAACGATGCAGTTACTCAAGAAACACAAGTGTTACAGACGATGAAACCACAGTGTAGAGAGGACTTAAGCAGGAATCTCCTCAAGGTCTGTTGACATCTGTTTGCCTGCTCTCCCCCATACCTCATGGACCATCACAATGTCACTCTTGTCTCATTTTTTTTCCATAAACCTATATCTTTTTCATTATGTGTTAAGTGAGGGGGCTGCACTAGAGGATCATTCAGTGTTTATGCCACTTGTAAGCATCTATGAACTCACACAATAGGTTCAAGTGAGCTGAGAACATGTGGACAATTGACAAAGGATATAGTCTTAAAGGTAGACCAGATGAAAGAAAAGTCAGGCCCAGATGTAGCTAAATGTCAAGAGCCTTCAAGAATACTTTTCCAGGCTGCTGACCTGACTCTCTGAAACTACTTTTTATAATCAGTGACAACAAAGGAATTCCGCCTTAGCTCCTGTTCAGTTTAGAGACACCACTCTGACCCAGCTTTTAGTATTGCTGCCACATTACTGCCTTCTCTTATCTGACACAAGTCAGATAACACTGACTTCATTTCCAATTCCAGCGATCTATGTTTAAGGGAAAGTGCTGCACTCAATATGCCAGCAAATTTGGAAAACTCAGCAGTGGACACAGGACTGGAAAAGGTCAGTTTTTATTCCAATCCCAAAGAATGCTCAAACTACCACACAATTGCTCTCATCTCACATGCTAGTAAAGTAATGCTCAAAATTCTCCAAGCCAGGCTTCAGCAATATGTGAACTGTGAACTCTCAGATGTTCAAGCTGGTTTTTTGAAAAGGCAGAGGAACCAGAGATCAAATTGCCAACATCCACTGGGTCATCGAAAAAGCAAGAGAGTTCCAGAGAAACATCTACTTCTGCTTTATTGACTATGCCAAAGCCTTTGACTGTGTGGATTACAATAAGCTGTGGAAAATTCTGAAAGAGATGGGAATACCAGACCACCTGACCTGCCTCTTGAGAAACCTATATGCAGGTCAGGAAGCAACAGTTAGAACTGGACATGGAACAACAGATTGGTTCCAAATAGGAAAAGGAGTATATCAAGGCTGTATATTGTCACTCTGCTTATTTAACTTATATGCAGAGTACATTATGAGAAACGTGGGGCTTGAAGAAGCACAAGCTGGAATCAAGATTGCTGGGAGAAATATCAATAACTTCAGATATGCAGATGACACCACCCTTATGGCAGAAAGTGAAGAGGAACTAAAAAGCCTCTTGATGAAAGTGAAAGAAGAGAGTGAAAAATTTGGCTTAAAGCTCAACATTCAGAAAACTAAGATCATGGCATCTGGTCCCATCACTTCATGGGAAATAGATGGGGAGACAGTGAAAACAGTGGCTGACTTTATTTTTCTGGGCTCCAAAATCACTGCAGATGGTGATTGCAGCCATGAAATTAAAAGATGCTTACTCCTTGGAAGTAAAGTTATGACCAACCTAGATAGCATATTAAAAAGCAGAGACATTACTTTGCTAACAAAGGTACATCTGGTCAAGGCAATGGTTTTTCCACTTTTTCAACAAAGGTCTGTCTAGTCAAGGCTATGGTTTTCACAGTGGTCATGTATGGATGTGAGAGTTGGACTGTGAAGAAAGCTGAGCGCCGAAGAATTGATGCTTTTGAACTGGTGGTGTTGGAGAAGACTCTTGAGAGTCCCTTGGACTGCAAGGAGATCCAACCAGTTCATCCTAAAGGAGGTCAGTCCTGGGTGTTCATTGGAAGGACTGATGTTGAAGTTGAAACTCCAGTACTTTGGCCACCTCAAGCGAAGAGTTGACACATTGGAAAAGACCCTGATGCTGGGAGGGATTGGGGATAGGAGGAGAAGGGGACGACAGAGGATAAGATGGCTGGATGGCATCACCAACTTGATGGCATGAGTTTGAGTAAACTCCGGGAGTTGGTGATGGACAGGGAGGCCTGGCATGCTGTGATTCATGGGGTCGCAAAGAGTCAGACGCGACTGAACTGAACTGATGTTTAATCCCTCCACTGTCTACTCTGTAGACACTTTCTTAACTCTGGACTGTCCCCCTATCCTTACCTGCTTTCTGAACTCCATGAAACAGAAAAACCCTAAAACCTACTCACTAACTTCTGAGAACTGTAAAAGTTGCCCTGTCAGTTTTACTAGCCTCTGGAAACCTCACCTAATCGGACTCTGATTTTTAATTTTATTTACTAGGACTTCCTGGTGTGAATTCAACTGTGTATATACCCAGAGTCTTAGTGTAGAAATATTCTAAGCAATCACTTCTTGGATAGGATGATGACTGTCACCAATTTTGAAAAGCTGCAGAAATATGAACTTCCCACTTGAGGAAATACAATGCTTCTCTTTATTAAATCTTTAGATTTATCATATCATCTGATTAGAAAGAATGTCATGTGTAAGAGCGTAAAAGAAAATTCCTTTGCTAGAAGTGGGTGAGGAGCCCTACCAGAAACAATGAAAACAGTAAACAAAAGACTGATTATTATCTCTTTACAGGGAGCCAAAAACCATGAATCAGAGAATATAATCATAAGAATTTTTTAAAATTTCTAGAACCTTTGTAACTTTCCTGGTAATGCTATTTTTGCTATTACCATCTGTTTCCCCATAGTGATTAGCACTAAGCTCCTTAAAATAAAATGGGTCTGTGTGCTTATCTTCAGGACATTAAGAAAGAAGAAAGCAAATATATAGTATCATATTCTGCAGACAGGCTTGCAAGAGAAAGGTCCCAAAAGGTAGAGGGGTGTTAGCAATTTCCAAAGGAGATGAAGGTGGGATGAAACCTACTTCCTTGAAACCTTTAAAAAAGGGGTGGGGGGGGTACAATTAGAGCCTAACATGGGGCTTGAGACTAGATAGAACAAAGTCCTTTATAAGATTTCCCCAAAATTTGTTTCAGAAATGTACTTTAAGGTGGGCAACTAACTAGCAGAAATACACTTGAAGATGAGTATTAGAGGCTATCTTTTTTGATATCTCTTGGGGTGAGAAGAGAGTAACTACCTTTTTATTTAGGAGAGCTTTATTCCTAAAGGCATTAATAATTTGTGTGAATATAGCAGATTTGGTGTCCAGTTCAGTTCAGTAGCTCAGTCGTGTCTGACTCTTAGCGACCCCATGAATCGCAGCATGCCAGGCCTCCCTGTCCATCACCAACTCCCGGAGTTTACTCAAACTCATGCCCATCAAGTTGGTGATGCCATCCAGCCATCTCATCCTCTGTCATCCCCTTCTCCTCCTGCCCCCGCCTCTCCCAGCATCAGGGTCTTTTCCAATGTGTCAACTCTTCGCATGAGGTGGCCAAAGATTTGGAGTTTCAGCTTCAACATCAGTCCTTCCAGTGAACACCCAGGACTGATCTCCTTTAGGATGGACTGGTTGGATCTCCTTGCAGTCCAAGGGACTCTCAAGAGTCTTCTCCAACACCACAGTTCAAAAGCATCAATTCCTTGGCTCTCAGCTTTCTTCACAGTCCAACTCTCACATCCATATATTACCACTGGTAAAACCATAGCTTTGACTAGATGGACCTTTGTTGGCAAAGTAATGTCTCTGCTTTTTAATATGCTATCTAGGTTGGTCATAACTTTGCTTCCAAGCAGTAAGCATCTTTTAATTTTGTGGCAGCAATCACCATTTGCAGTGATTTTGGAGCCCCCAAAAATAGTCAGCCACTGTTTCCACTGTCTCCCCATCTATTTCCCATGAAGTGATGGGACCAGACACCATGATCTTAGTTTTCTGAATGTTGAGCTTTAAGTCAACTTTTTTACTCTCCTCTTTCACTTTCATCAAGAAGCTCTTTTGTTCTTCTCCACTTTCTGCCGTAAGGGTGGTGTCATCTACATATCTGAGGTTATTGATATTTCTCCCAGCAATCCAATTCCAGGTTGTGCTTCTTCCAGCCCCCCGTTTCTCATGATGTACTCTGCATATAAGTTAAATAAGCAGGGTGACAATACACAGCCTTGACATACTTCTTTTCCTTTTTGGAACCAGTCTGTCGTTCCATGTCCATTTCTAACTGTTGCTTCCTGACCTGCATACAGATTCTCAAGAGGCAGGTCAGGTGGTCTGGCATTCCCATCTCTTTCAGAATTTTCCACAGTTTCTTGTGATCCACACAGTCAAAGGCTTTGGCATAGCCAATAAAGCAGAAGTAGATGTTTTTCTGGAACTCTCTGGCTGATCCATTGGATGTTGGCCATTTGATCTCTGGTTCCTCTGCCTTTTCTTTCTTTCTTTTTTTTAAAATTTTTTTATTTTTTTTTTTATTAGTTGGAGGCTAATTACTTCACAACATTTCAGTGGGTTTTGTCATACATTGACATGAATCAGCCATAGAGTTACACGTATTCCCCATCCCGATCCTCCCTCCCACCTCCCTCTCCACCCGATTCCTCTGGGTCTTCCCAGTGCACCAGGCCCGAGCACTTGTCTCGTGCATCCCACCTGGGCTGGTGATCTGTTTCACCATAGATAATATACATGCTGTTCTTTTGAAACATCCCACCCTCACCTTCTCCCACAGAGTTCACAAGTCTGTTCTGTACTTCTGTGTCTCTTTTTCTGTTTTGCATACAGGGTTATCATTACCATCTTTCTAAATTCCATTTATGTGTTAGTATGCTGTAATGTTCTTTATCTTTCTGGCTTACTTCAGTCTGTATAAGGGGCTCCAGTTTCATCCATCTCATTAGAACTGATTCAAATGAATTCTTTTTAACGGCTGAGTAATATTCCATGGTGTATATGTACCACAGCTTCCTTATCCATTCATCTGCTGATGGGCATCTAGGCTGCTTCCATGTCCTGGCTATTATAAACAGTGCTGCGATGAACATTGGGGTGCATGTGTCTCTTTCAGATCTGGTTTCCCCAGTGTGTATGCCCAGAAGTTCTATTACTGCCATATGACCCAGCAATACCTCTGCTTTTTCTAAAACCAGCTTGAACATCTGGGAGTTCACAGTTCATGTATTGCTGAAGCCTGGCTTGGAGAATTTTGAGCATTACTTTAGTAGCATGTGAGATGAGTGTAATATTGCAGTAGTTTGAACATTCTTTGACATTGCCTTTATTAGGGATTGGAATGAAAACTGGCCTTTTCCAGTCCTGTGGCCACTGCTGAGTTTTCCAAATTTGCTGGCTTATTGAGTGCAGCACCTTCACAGCATCATCTTTCAGGATTTGAAATATCTCAACTGGAATTCCATCACCTCCACTAGCTTTGTTCGTAATGATGCTTTCTAAGGCCCACTTGACTTCATATTCCAGGATATCTGGCTCTAGGTGAGTGATCACACCATTGTGATTATCTGGGTCATGAAGATCTTTTCTGTACACTTCTGTGTATTCTTGCCACCTCTTCTTAATGCCTTCTGCTTTTGTTAGGTCCATAGTGTTTCTGTCCTTTATCGAACCCATCTTTGCATGAAATGCTCCCTTGGTATCTCTAATTTTCTTGAAGAGATCTCTAGTCTTTCCCATTCTGTTGTTTTCCTTTATTTCTTTGCATTGATCTCTGAGGAAGGCTTTATTATCTCTCCTTGTGATTCTTTGGAACTCTGCATCCAAATGGGAATATCTTTCCTTTTCTCCTTTGCTTTTCACTTCTCTTCTTTTCACAGCGCTTTCTAAGGCCTCCTCAGCCATTTTGCTTTTTTGCATTTCTTTTCCATGGGGATGGTCTTAATCCCTGTCTCCTGTACAATGTCATGAACCTCCATCCATAGTTCATCAGGCACTCTATCTATCAGATCTAGTCCCTTAAATCTATATCTCACTTCTACTGTATAGTCATAAGGGATTTGATTTAAGTCATACCTGAATGGTCTAGTGGTTTTCCCCACTTTCCTCAATTTAAGTCTGAATTTGGCAATAAGGAGTTCATGATCTGAGCCGCATTCAGCTCCCGGTTTTGTTTTTGCTGACTGTATAGAGCTTCTCCACCTTTGGCTGCAAAGAATGTAATCAATCTGATTTCAGTGTTGACCGTCTGGTGATGTCCACGTGTAGACTCTTCTCCTGTGTTGTTGGAAAAGGGTGTTTTCTATGACCAGTGCGTTCTCTTGGCAAAAGTCTATTAGCCTTTGCCCTGCTTCATTCCATACTCCAAGGCCAAATTTTCCTGTTACTCCAGTTGTTTCTTGACTTCCTACTTTTGCATTCCAGTCCCCTATAATGAAAAGGACATCCTTTTTGGGTGTTAGTTCTAAAAGGTCTTGTAGGTCTTCATAGAGCTGTTCATCTTCAGCTTCTTCAGCATTACTGGTTGGGGCATAGGGTTGGGTTACCATGATATTGAATGGTTTGCCTTGAAAACGAACAGAGATCATTCTGTCATTTTTGAGATTGCATCCAAGTACTGCATTTCAGACTCTTTTGTTGACCATGATGGCTTCTCCATTTCTTCTAAGGGATTCCTGTCCACAGTTGTAGATATAATGGTCATCTGAGTTCAGTTCACCCATTCCAGTCCATTTTAATTTGCTGATTCCTAGAATGTCGACGTTCAGTCTTGTCATCTCCTGTTTGACCACTTCCGATTTGCCTTGATTCATGGACCTAACATTCCAGGTTCCTATGCAATATTGCTCTTACAGCATCGGACCTTGCTTCTATCACCAGCCCCATCCACAACTGGGTATTGTTTTTGCTTTGGCTCCTTCCCTTCATTCTTTCTGGAGTTATTTCTCCACTGATCTCCAGTGGCATATTGGGTACCTCCCAACCTGGGGAGTTCCTCTTTCATTATCCTATCATTTTGCCTTTTCATACTGTTCATGGGATTCTCAAGGCAAGAATCCTGAAGTGGTTTGCCATTCCCTTCTCCAGTGGGCCACATTCTGTCAGACCTCTCCTCCATGACCCGACCATCTAGGGTGGCCCCACACAGCATGGCTTAGTTTCATTGAGTTAGACAAGGCTGTGGTCCGTGTGATCAGATTGGCTAGTTTTCTGTGATTATGGCTTCAGTGTGTCTGCCCTCTGATGCCCTCTTGCAACACCTACTGTCTTACTTGGGTTTCTCTTACCTTGGACGTGGGGTAGCTCTTCATGGCTGCTCCAGCAAGCGCAGCTGCTGCTCCTTACCTTGGACAAGGGAGACTACAATTCAATTCTGAATCTGTCTTTCAAAGGTAACATGAACTTGGTGAATTCATTCTGTTTGGACATCAGTTCTATCTATCTTAATTTATGGACTAGGACTGAACAGCAGTTGAGGTTAGTTTAAGTGACAGTAGCAGAAGCAGAACTATCTTGATTCACAAACTACTTGACTGTGTTAAAATCCTATGGAATATCTACGTCAAAAGCTACTAAAATATAAATAAATTTAGAAAGGTTGCAAAATATAAAATCAATACAAAAATCAATTTTAGTTGCTATATGTTAGCCACAAACACCTGGAAATTAAAAATGAAAAAACATCATTTACAGTAACACTGAAAAACATGAAACTCTTAGAAACAATTCTGACCAAATAACTATCAAATCTTTACATTGAAAACTACAAAACATTGCTGGCAAAAATTAAAGAAGACTTAAAGGGAAAATCATGGATTAAAAGACTCAGTGTTGTTACTATGTCTGTTCTCCCCAGTTGATCTATAGTTTCAACACAATCTCAATCAAAATCAGGAGAGAGATTTTTAGCAGAAATCAACAAACTGATTCTAAAATTTATATGAAAACACAAAGAATCTATTACAATAAAAATATTTTTGAAAAAGAATGAAGTTAAAGGTCTTACAGCACCTGACTTTAAGACTTACAAGTTTTCAATAATCAAAAGAGTAAGGTATTGGTACAATATAAACAAATATATTAATAAAACAGAATAGAGTTGGCAAATACACTCAAAAATATATGCTCAGTGGATTACTGGCTGAATTCAATAGAGCCTTTACCAAAATTGACAGTTGAAACAATGTGACATTCATATGCAAAGAATGAACTTTGATCCACATTCTCACTACACATGAAAATGTTAAGAATGGATCATAGTCCTTGACGTACAACCTAAAGCTTCTAGAAAAACACACAAGAGAATCTCATGAACTTTGGTTTGACAGAAAAGTTCTTACATAAAATACCAGAGTGTAAGCAATAAGATAAGCTTTTAAATTTGACTTCATTATTAACACATTAAGAGAAACAAAAAGACAAACCACATACAGAGAGAAAACATTTGCTAATCATATATCTGATAAAAGATTTGTGTCCAGAATACAAAAGGAAGAATTCTCAAATCTCAACAATGAGAAAAAATAATAATAATTAGGCAAAAAAAATAAACATTTCACCCAAAAAAGCATATATATGGTAAAGAAGCACATGGAAAAGTACTGAACTTCATACATCATTAGGAAAAGGCAAGTTAAAACCTTAACAGAATAACCTACCAGAATGTCTAAAACTGACTGACCATACCGAATACTGATGAGGTTATAGAGAAACTGGAATGCTTCTACACTACTGATGAGAATGTAAAACAATATGTCCACTTTGTAAAACAAATTTGGCAATCTCTTATAAAGTTAAATGTGTTTCTACCATATGTTCCATCTATTCCACTCCCAGGATTTTATCCTAGTGAAATAAAGGCATAAAAAAGGCTTATATACAAATGTTCATAGCAGCTTTATTTAAAATAGCTAAAGGTTGGGAACTAGTCAAATATCCATCAACAGATGAATGGATAAACAAATGTGGTATATCCGTACAAGGGACCACTGCTTAGCGATAAAAAGGAACAAATCTTTGATACATGTAAAAATAAAAATATGGATGACTCTCAAAATAATTATTCTGTGAAAACAAAGACAGGCAATAGAAAGTACATCCTTTATGATTCCATTAATATATTTTTATAAAATTCTTAAAACTGCAAACTAATCGGGAGTGACAGAAAGAAGATCTGTTTCCTGGGGATGAGCCCCAGGAGTGGGGAGTTCATTGGGGGTGATTCAAGGGATGGATAGCCAAGGGGGCACAAAGAAGCTATTGGTGTGATAAATATAATCATTATCTAGATTTTGACGATGGTTTGAGTCAAATTAACCATATGCTACTCTTCAAATATATATTTATAATTTAGTTATGTAACTATTACAATTATACCTCAATAAAGCTATTTAAAAATATCAGATGACTTGCTCAGACTGAGAGAGTCTATC
This sequence comes from Dama dama, assembly GCF_033118175.1. NCBI lineage: Eukaryota > Metazoa > Chordata > Mammalia > Artiodactyla > Cervidae > Dama > Dama dama. Next base: position 72,351,366 of record NC_083691.1, read on the forward strand.
AAAAGCCCCAGAATCTTACCATGCAGCTGTAATTCATTCTCTTTTTTTCCCCAAGTTATAGTATTTTAATACTATCATCTTTCTACCCAGATGTCAGAACTTTAGGGAAAATAACTATCCTTAATGTAAAATTTTAACCACAAAAATAACTCAAAAAACCTGGTGAGTTCCTCCTCTTGAGATTTGCTCCAAAACAATAAGGTTGGAAATTGAATTTCTACCTTCAATAAAACTCAGATATTTGTAATCCCAAACCATATTAGGGTCTGGCAAAGTGACAAGAACCCAACATTAGAGAAATAGTCACATGATGGCTCAGAACACTGCACCACATTTCCTGGATTCAAAAAAGCAGGGCACTGCTGTTTTGCAGCTATGTGACTTGGGAAAGTTACATTGTGCTAAGTTTTCTCATTTGTAAAGTGGGATAACAATATTACTTCATAGGATCATTGTGTTATTGAAGTTAAGTTTTGTTTGCAGAGTAGTTAAACCTGCACTAACATCTGGTAAACATTATAAAAGTTTTTGTTAAGTAAATAAAATATTGTAGAAAGATCTATTCCACATGAGTGGTGATGGGACTGATAAACAGCAAGGCTATCCAGGAAGAACAATAAGGTGATAAGGAAAAAAAAATATGCAGGGAGCCTATCTGAAAGTCCCTGCAATAAGAATCAGACATCTGGTCATTTTTTCTCCTCCCTGGCTCTTGCCAGGAAGATAGTTTGGTTTATTTTCTGGAGAAATGGAACCAGAGATGCTCTGGAGGCAAATATATTAAGCTTAAAATGGGCAAGGATGAGCAGCTGGACTAGGTAGCCATTACCTTTTCCAGGGATTCCTTCCTGACTCAGGGATAGAACCTGGATCTCCTGCACTGCAGGCAGATTCTTTACCATTGGAGCCACTAGGGAATCCCTTACACTTTAAAATGGGCAAGGATGAACAGTTAGATTAAAACAAGGGGATGAATGAAAGCTCACTGAATAATGACTTTGTGCACCTTTCCAGTACTGCTCCAGAAAACTTGCCAGGAAACCAAGCTTATACAAAGTTGGCAAGAAAGAAGGGAATCCCTTCCCCAGAGAAACTGAACTATTCAAAGGATAAAAATATTTGGACATATCTAGTGATAAGCCAGTGGCCATTAAACTTTCTTACAAGTGGTGTCCAGCAAAGACAAGTTCATCATCTACACAGAGCTTCCAAACCATGTTTTGGTATTCCTACTTTAAATAGATATAGATAGACAAAAATCATCAGACATTTGAGGAAAGCCTTTACTCTAAAGGAGAGACCAAAGCAGACAGATAAAAAGAAAAAATAGAGATGATTCAGGAAACAGAACAAGACTTTTAAAATATCACATTCATGTAACAAGAACAGGATACTATAAACAAGGATAACTGGGAATACAGGGTGGCTGGGGAGACAGCGTTCTGATTTTAAAAGTATAATTTCTGTTTTAGATAAGCTATACTGGAAGTGTAACCGAGAGCGGGACCTTATGGGACCTTCCCAGGTCAGATCCCTACCATGTCCTCTACCTGCCTCATGCCTGTAGAAGACTTTAGCCTCCCAGGCCTTCCCCAAGTTCCAAATAATAAATTTAATCAGAGAAGTGAGAAAATTCAGAAAGAAAGGAAAACAGTCAAGGAAGAGAAAATAATAGTAGTTTAGCCATCAAACAAAGTCAAGGAAATTTAGTTCCTCCTCTGGACTTCCGTGGTGGCTCAGACAGTAAAGAATCCGCCTATAATGCAGGAGACCTGTGTTGGATCCTTGGGATGGGAAGATCCCCGGGTTGGGAAGATCCCCTGGAGCTGGGCATGGCAACCTACTCCAGTATTCTTGCCTGGAGAATTCCATGGACATAGGAGCCTGGAAGACTACAGTCCATGGGGTCACGAAAAGTTGGACATGACTGAGTGGCTAAGCACAGCACAAGGGCTATAGATAATATTTTGAGCTGTGTCCTTTGATCTGTTTTGCAAGTACTGAAACCCTCCACCAGGTGGAAGAAGTTGACTGTATGCTGACCATAAACACAGAGATGCCAGAGAGGTTGGAATCAGAAGGTTGATGATTTTGACTCCCCATAACCTGATTACCTCACTACCAACCAATCAAAAGAATGTCCATGAGCTGATTACATATCCCACAACAGACCCCACCCCCATCACCCTGCCTTTCCCTGAAAGCCATCAAAAAAGAGCAGAACTTTTTGAACATCAGCTGCCCTGGACTCCTTGTTTGGCACCCTGCAATAATTGTTGCACTCTCTTTCACCACAGCCTAGTATCAATAGATTGGCTCTACTGTGTGAGGGCAAGTGGACTGAAAGCTGGCTTGGTAAGAGAGACAGAGCCTGAGATGGGGATTCTTGTTCTAGTAATAGATTGAGGGAGAGCTTTTGGGAGAGAGAGGAGAACCAGGATAGGAAAGAACAAGTAACCTACACAAGAATCCAGTCTTAATTGGAGACTTCCTTCAGTCTGATTTAACAGTGAAAAACACAGACTACACACTGCTCTACCAAATTAATCCTGTTTGAACAAACATCCAGCCTGTTTACCCCCATGACTGTCAGTTATTGTCTGAGTTCTGAGCCCTGAGTAGGTGCATAGCTGCCACAAGAGGCAGCTCCTGGTTAGCCAGGACAGTTGTCTGGAGAAGGAGATATTATGAGATATTAGCCCACATTCCCAGCAACTAGGGGGTGGCAGCCCTGGCTGGTAAAGAGCATAGTCCCCAAATGCAACTTTCTCATTCATTTTCCCCATATAGATAGCCTAATTTTATCCTTTCCTAGTAACTCTTAATAGTCTAACTTCCTTCAACCACACTATGCAAATGATGTAGTTTTTAAAAGATCTAAGTTATATAGCTTTTTGAAAATTTTAAACAAATAACAGCAAGACTTGCTTGCAATAAACCTCCAACAAATATATGCCAACTTTTAGGCTAACACCTGGCGTCAGCCTACTTTCAGTTCTATTTTTATAGTTTGAGTTATATAACTAAGGAAGTTTCATTTAAATCTTCTTCCACTTTCATTGTATTAATAGTTCTAGGAAAAAATGGTGAAAGGAGAATTATCAAAGAAATGATATGAGAAAAATTCCCAAGGTGAAAGGCATATAATTCCAGATTAAAAATACCCACTGAGTGACCAGTGAAATGAATGAAAACGGACCCACAAAAAGGCACATCATGAAATCTTAGAACACTGGGGATAAAGAAAAGGTTCTGAAGTTTTGGGACGGAAATCTAGAGCTATTTTTATAAGGTTTTTGTCACTATTTTACTTTTTTAACTACAAGTCATAACATTAATGGCATGATATTCAGGTTCCTGAGAAACCTTACATTTCACAAAACTGATCACTGAAAATAATAGGAAGAAAATATGGATGGGAAGACAACTCAAAAATTAAGCAAATTTGTCTATCAAAACACCAAAAACAAAACAGAAAACAAAAACCCAACAAAATTCTAATAAATCCATGCATATTTTAACAGTTAGTGCGGGGGAATAGGACAGCAGAGTGTGAAATTAGCAAAATGTACAACTAGAAGCTATGTAAAGAGTATCTATCCAAAATGTAGCAGGCCAGGCCAAGCCATGGCAGAGGTGATGTGGTGATGTATCTTAAAACTCTTTCATTATGTAATATATGGTCACAGAATTTTAACAAAAAGACAAAACTCATACAGATTTTAGTCCAGTGCCCCAATCTGGTGAGCATATGGCATCGTGAAAGCACAGAAGCAAGTTCACTGAACAACACCAGGTGACTTCATACACACTCACTTAGAACAGTGGATCCTAAACTCTGTCCCCTGTATATGCTAAAAGCCTTTCCTTTAAAATGAGAGTCTGTGTTAATATAGAAATAATAAGAGGGTAGAAGCCCTCTAAAACCCTCAAAGCCCTAGGTTTGAGCCCAAGCTTTGCAACAAACTAGCTATGTTCTCATTCTCTAGAAAGTGGTCCTCAACCAGTGGTAATTTCACGTCATCTCCCAACCCCTCATTAACCCACCCAGACACACACACACACACACACACACACACACACACACACACACACACACACGACTAGAAGTATTTTTTAAGGTTACAGGTGGTGAGGGAGTGGGTATCAGAGATGGACAGGAACTACTGTATACCCAGTGGGAAAGGGCAGGTATTCCCCAGAACAGGGGACAGTTCAGTTCAGGTCAGTCACTCAGTCCAGTCCAACTCTTTCCGACCCCATGGACTGCAGCACATCAGGCCTCCCTGTCCATTGCCAACTCCCTGAGTTTATTAAAATTCATGTCCATTGAGTCAGGGATGTCATCCAACCATCTCATCCTCTGTCATCTCCTTCTCCTCCTGCCCTCAATCCTTCCCAGCATCAGGGTCATTTCAAATAGGTCAGTTTTTCGCATCAGGTGGCCAAGTGTTGGAGTTTCAGCATCAGTCCTTCCAATGAATATTCAGAACTGATTTCCTTTAGGATGGCCTGGTTGGATCTCCTTGCAGTCCAAGGGACTCTCAAGAGTCTTCTCCAACACCACAGTTTCTCCAAAGCATCACTTTGGCATTCAGCTTGCTTTATAGTCGAACTCTCACATCCACACATGACTACTAGAAAAACTGTAGCTTTGACTAGATGAACCTTTGTTGGCAAAGTAATGTCTCTGCTTTTTAATATGCTGTCTAGGTTGGTCATAACTTTCCTTCCAAGGAGCAAGCATCTTTTCATTTCATGGCTGCAGTTACCATCTGCAGTGATTTTGGAGCCCCCCAAAATAAAGCCTGTCACTGTTTCCCCATCTATTTGTCATGAAGTGATGGGACCAGATGCCATGATCTTAGTTTTCTGAATGTTGAGTTTTAAGCCAACATTTTTACTCTCCTCTTTCACTTTCATCAAGAAGCTCTTTTGTTCTTCTCCACTTTCTGCCGTAAGGGTGGTGTCATCTACATATCTGAGATTATTGATATTTCTCCCGGCAATCTTGATTCCGGTTTGTGCTTCATCCAGCCCAACGTTTCTCATGATGTACTCTGCATATAAGTTAAATAAGCAGGGTGACAAGATACAGCCTTGATGTACTCCTTTCCCTATTTGGAACCAGTCTGTTGTTCCATGTCCAGTTCTAACTGTTGATTCCTGACCTGCATACAGGTTCTCAAGAGGCAGGTCAGGTGGTCTGGTGTTCCCATCTCTTTCAGAATTTTCCACAGTTTATTGTGGTCCACACAATCAAAGGCTTTGGCATAGTCAATAAAGCAGAAGTAGATGTTTTTCTGGAACTCTCTTGCTTTTTCGATGATCCATTGGATGTTGGCCATGTGATCTCTGGTTCCTCTGCCTTTTCTAAAACCAGCTTGAACATCTGGGAGTTCACGGTTCATGTACCGTTAATGCCTGGCTTGGAGAATTTTGAGCATTACTTTACTAGTGTGTGAGATAAGTGCAATTGTGTGGTAGTTTGAGCATTCTTTGGCATTGCCTTTCTTTGGGATTGGAATGAAAACTGACCTTTTCCAATCCTGTGGCCACTGCTGAGTTTCCCAAATTTGCTGGCATATTGAGTGAAGCACTTTCACAGCATCCTCTTTTAGGATTTGAAATAGCTCAACTGGAATTCCATCATCTCCACTAGCTTTGTTCATAGTGATGCTTCCTAAGCGAATGTGAATGACTTTGCATTCCAGGATGTCTGGCTCTAGGTTGGTGATCACACCATCATGGATATCTGGGTCATGAAGATCTTTTTTGTATAGTTCTTCTGTGTATTCTTGCCACCTCTTCTTGATATCTTCTGCTTCTGTTTGGTCCATACCATTTCTGTCCTTTAATGTGCCCATCTTTGTATGAAATGTTCCCTGGTATCTCTAATTTTCTTGAAGAGATCTCTAGACTTTCCCATTCTATTGTTTTCCTCTATTTCTTTGCATTGATCACTGAGGAAGGCTTTCTTATCTCTCCTTGCTATTCTTTGGAACTCTGCATTCAATTGGGTATATCTTTCCTTTTCTCCTTTGCCTTTTGCTTCTCTTCTGTTCACAGCTATTTGTAAGGCCTCCTCAGACAACCATTTTGCCTTTTTTGCATTTCTTTTCCTTGGGGATGGTCTTGATCATTGCCTCCTGTACAATGTCATGGACCTCCGGCCATAGTTCTTCAGGCACTCTGTCTATCAGAACAAGGGACAGCCCCTTACAGAAAGAATTACCACCACCCCCCACCTCCGCACAAAATGTCAAGATGACAGAAACTGAAAATCCCTATACCAAGATAACAAAACACTGTCCTAATTTCCATATCCAGAATCGTGATCCAGGATAAGGGCTGGAAACCCAGGAATGTTCTTCCTTAAAACTGAAGTCTTCCACAAGTTGGATTTGATACTGCCAACAGCAAGTTTTTTCACTGAGTTTGACAAGGCTGTGGTCCATGTGATCAGATTGGTTAGTTTCCTGTGACTGTGGTTTTCAGGTTGTCTGCTCTCTTGATGGAGAAGAGTAAGAGGCTTATGGAAGCTTCCTGATGGGAGAGACTGACTGAGGGGGAAACTGGGTCTTGTTCTGATGGGCAGGGCCATGTTCAGTAAATTTTCAACCTAATTTTCTGTTGATGGGTGGGGATATGTTCCCTCCCTGTTATTTACCTGGGCTAAATTATGGTGGAGGTAGTGAAGACAATGGTGACCTCCTTCCAAAGGTCCCATGCATGACCTGCTATATTCAGTGCCCCCAGTCCTGCAGCAGGCCACCACTGACCCACACCTCTGCTGATTCTTGGACACTTATGGAAAAGTCTGGGTGAGTCTCTTGTGGGGTCACTGCTTCTTTCTCCTGGGTCCTGGTGTGTACAAGGTTCTGCATGGCCCGCCAAGAGTTTGTTTCTCAGTCCTGTGAAAGTTCTGGTGGCTCTATGGTGGGGTTAATGGCGACCTCCTACAAGAGGGCTTATGCCATACCCAAGTATGCTACACCCAAGACAGATGGTTCATGGTGGAGACTTCTGACAAAACATGGTCCACTGGAGAAGGGAATGGCAAACCACTTCAGCATTCTTGCCTTGAGAACCCCATGAACAGTATGAAAAAACAAAAATAGGACACTGAAAGATGAACTCCCCAGGTCGGTAGGTACCCAATATGCTACTGGAGATCAGTGGAGAAATAACTCCAGAAGGAAGGAAGAATGGAGCCAAAACAAAAACAACATCCAGTTTTGGATGTGACTGGTGATGGAAGTAAAGTATGATGCTGTAAAGAGCAATATTGCATAGAAACTTGGAATGTTAGGTCCATGAATCAAGGCAAATTGGAAGTAGTCAAACAAGAGGTGGCAAGAGTGAACATCAACATGTTAGGAATCAGTGAACTAAAATGACTGGAATGGGTGAATTTAACTCAGATGACCATTATATCTACTACTGTGGGCAAGAATCCCTTAGAAGAAATGGAGTAGCCATCATAGTCAACAAGAGAGTCCAACATGCAGTATTTGGATACAATCTCAAAAACAACAGGATGATCTCAGTTTGTTTCCAAGGCAAACTATTCAATATCACGGTAACCCAAGCCAATGCCCCAACCAGTAATGCTGAAGAAGCTGAAGATGAACAGTTCTATGAACACCTACCAGACCTTCTAAAACTAACACCCAAAAAAGATGTCCTTTTCATTATAAGGGACTGGAATGCAAAAGTAGGGAGTCAAGAAATACCTGGAGTAACAGGAAAATTTGGCCTTGGAGCAGAGAATGAAGAAGAGCAAAGGCTAACAGAGTTTTGCCAAGAAAACACACTGGTCATAGCAAACACCCTCTTCCAAAAACACAAGAGAAGACTCTAACATGGAAAACACCAGATGGTCAATACTGAAATCAGATTGATTATATTCTTTGCAGCCAAAGAAGGAGAAGTTCTAATACAGTCAGCAAAAACAAGACCAGGAGCTGACTGTGGCTCAGACCATGAACTCCTTATTGCTAAATTCAGACTTAAATAGAAGAATGTAGGGAAAACCACTGGATCATTCAGGTATCAAATCAAATTCCTTACAATTATACAGTGGTAGTGACAAATAGATTCAAGGGATTAGATCTGATAGACAGAGTGCCTGAAGAATTATGGCCGGAGGTCCATGACATTGTACAGGAGGCAATGATCAAGACCATCCCCAAGGAAAAGAAATGCAAAAAGGCAAAATGGTTGTCTGAGGAGGCCTTACAAATAGCTGTGAACAGAAGAGAAGCAAAAGGCAAAGGAGAAAAGGAAAGATATACCCAATTGAATGCAGAGTTCCAAAGAATAGCAAGGAGAGATAAGAAAGCCTTCCTCAGTGATCAATGCAAAGAAATAGAGGAAAACAATAGAATGGGAAAGTCTAGAGATCTCTTCAAGAAAATTAGAGATACCAGGGAACATTTCATACAAAGATGGGCACATTAAAGGACAGAAATGGTATGGACCAAACAGAAGCAGAAGATATCAAGAAGAGGTGGCAAGAATACACAGAAGAACTATACAAAAAAGATCTTCATGACCCAGATATCCATGATGGTGTGATCACCAACCTAGAGCCAGACATCCTGGAATGCAAAGTCATTCACATTCGCTTAGGAAGCATCACTATGAACAAAGCTAGTGGAGATGATGGAATTCCAGTTGAGCTATTTCAAATCCTAAAAGAGGATGCTGTGAAAGTGCTTCACTCAATATGCCAGCAAATTTGGGAAACTCAGCAGTGGCCACAGGATTGGAAAAGGTCAGTTTTCATTCCAATCCCAAAGAAAGGCAATGCCAAAGAATGCTCAAACTACCACACAATTGCACTTATCTCACACACTAGTAAAGTAATGCTCAAAATTCTCCAAGCCAGGCATTAACGGTACATGAACCGTGAACTCCCAGATGTTCAAGCTGGTTTTAGAAAAGGCAGAGGAACCAGAGATCACATGGCCAACATCCAATGGATCATCGAAAAAGCAAGAGAGTTCCAGAAAAACATCTACTTCTGCTTTATTGACTATGCCAAAGCCTTTGATTGTGTGGACCACAATAAACTGTGGAAAATTCTGAAAGAGATGGGAACACCAGACCACCTGACCTGCCTCTTGAGAATCTGTATGCAGGTCAGGAATCAACAGTTAGAACTGGACATGGAACAACAGACTGGTTCCAAATAGGGAAAGGAGTACATCAAGGCTGTATCTTGTCACCCTGCTTATTTAACTTATATGCAGAGTACATCATGAGAAACGTTGGGCTGGATGAAGCACAAACCGGGATCAAGATTGCCAGGAGAAAAATCAATAACCTCAGATACGTAGATGACACCACCTTTTTGGCAGAAGGTGAAGAAGAACTAAAGAGCCTCTTGATGAAAGTGAAAGAGGAGAGTAAAAATGTTGGCTTAAAACTCAACATTCAGAAAACTAAGATCATGGCATCTGGTCCCATCACTTCATGACAAATAGATGGGGAAACAGTGGAAACAGTGACAGGCTTTATTTTGGGGGGCTCCAAAATCACTGCAGATGGTAACTGCAGCCATGAAATGAAAAGACACTTGCCTTGGAAGGAAAGTTATGACCAACCTAGACAGCATATTAAAAAACAGAGATATTACTTTGCCAACAAAGGTCTGTCTAGTCAAAGCTATGGTTTCTCCAGTAGTCATGTGTGGATGTGAGAGTTCGACTATAAAGCAAGCTGAATGCCAAAGAAGTGATGCTTTTGAACTGTGGTGTTGGAGAAGACTCTTGAGAGTCCCTTGGACTGCAAGGAGATCCAACCAGGCCATCCTAAAGGAAATCAGTTCTGAATATTCATTGGAAGGACTGATTCTGAAACTCCACCATTTGGCCTCCTGATGTGAAAAACTAACTCATTTGAAATGACCCTGATGCTGGGAAGGATTGAGGGCATGAGGAGAAGGGGACAACAGAGGATGAGATGGTTGGATGGCATCACCAATTCAATGGACATGAATTTTAATAAACTCAGGGAGTTGGCAATGGATAGGGAGGCCTGATGTGCTGCAGTCCATGGGGTTGCAAAGAGTCGGACCCGACTGAGCAACTGAACTGAACTGAACAGCAAACTTTATTTCCATGAAAAATGTCAAACAGAATCCAAGTGATGACACTGCCAGGCTGTGTGGAGGTCATCTTCCCCTTGGAAGTATATAAGTAAAATACTTGCGGCTCCTTCCTACCCTGAACCCTTAGGAAACACAGACGAGAAGAAGCCCTGAAAGGTGAATCGAGTATCAGGCAATAACATTCTGACACAGCTCAGGGATCCATTAGCGCACAAACACTAGAAAACACTGTTCCCAGGTAAAAACATAGATGGACATAGAATTGTGAGATTTCACTTTTCCTTGAGACAGCATGATTTCTACCCCATATCAACTGTGCACAGTCTCCATTCCAGTACAAAATATTTTTTTTTTTTATTCCTCAGTGTCTTTAACTAAATAAATTTAGGAAGTGTGGGTATTGGAGAAAAGAAATAAAACAAAGAGGAGAAGAGATTATCATTTTTTAGATTCTTTTGATTAAGACTGTAAATGGTAAATATAGCCCTCTCCTGTAATATACTAAAGCAGAAAGTGACAAAGATAACTTTCATGGTTCAAATCAGGGACTTGATCTGACCAATGACTGATTTTTTTCATTTTTTCTTCAATGTGAAAGAACTCTGGTGAAGGGAACAAGACCAAAAAATGGGGAGGACATGCTATCTGGCAGCATTTAACATTTTAAGCTGAGTAATCCTGGGTCTTGGGGGCAATGGGGCATATTTATCTTTTCTAGGAGTATCACTTTTATGATGTTATCAGTATTAACTCATGTTTATTTCTTTATGGATTTAAAAAAATATATTTTGATACTTTCCAATGTTCTGGCCTGGATATACGCTAAAGCTTTTAGTACAGAATATTGCTGTGTGTGTGTGTGTGTTGCCTGGCAGTGGTTATCAAGAAATGATTTCTCTCATTGAACTTAGTTTTGCTAACAGATACCACCTGCTAGGTTCAGTGACAGTTTTTTCTTGATACTTAAATTCAATACTTTGGCCACCTGATGCGAAGAACTAACTCATTTGAAAAGACCCTGATGCTGGGAAAGATTGAGGGCTGGAGGAGAAGGGGATGAAAGAGGATGAGGTGGTTGGATGGCATCACCAACTCAATGGATATGAGTTTGGATAAACTCTGGGAGTTGGTGATGGACAGGGAGCCCTGGCGTGCTACGGTTCCTGGGGTCACAAAGAGTCGGACACGACTGAGCGACTGAAACGAACTGAACTGAATGACAATTTCTGTTCATTAAAAAAATTTTTTTTCATTTAATTTTTTTCATTTTTTTTCATTTTAACATTTTTAATGAAAAATAATATAGGATTTAAAATTGGGAGATAAGTATATTGGTACCATAATTGGATTCAAACCTACCAATTGAACATTGTATGAATTAAATATTTATGTGTTTTTAATTGTACTTTTCATAAGTGAAGAGTACAGCTTGTCTGTTAACTATACAATAAATTATTTAACTATGGGATTTGGTTCTGAATATCATAGATTGTAATTACCTGGAGAGAAAGCAGAGAGATGACAAAGGAGGAGCTTGAGGAAAGTCTGATCAAGAGGTTATGTCTGCACCTCTCCTCAGTGAGAGAAAACATCAAATCACATGGTGGTACTTGTGTGATTATAAAGTAATTAAAGTTGTGATTAGGACTGGCCACAGCATGGACATTAACAAGCCTCTCTAAAAAATAATTCAAGTTTCAGGGTCATAGGTTGTAGGCTGGCGTACAGAAATAGGATCCAGCTGTCTACCAATCCAAAACACTTCCTTAGCAATGGCTCAAATTTGATTGAAAATAAGAAAGTAGGTTGCCTAGTTTTCACATTGCTAAATAAAAATCCCTCTTTGGAATGCATCCCAATCTTGATTGGCAAAGTGAAGATGAAATAACAAGAGGACATTAACCAGCTTCCTCTCAAGACCTGAGAAGCACAAAGAAAATTTGTAATTATTCATCCATCTAGCCTACCTCCCATTTACTGAGCATCTCTTAAGGTGAAGCACTGAGCCAGGTACTGGTCGCACATGGTTGTGAATAAGATGTCACATGGGCTGGTTGAAGATGGAGGCCACAGTTACATCTAGTTCTACCCTAAGCTAATCCTCGGGGCTTCCCAGCTGGCTCAGTCAGTAAAGAATCCACCTGCAATGCAGGAGACCCAGATTCAATTCCTGGATAGGGAAGATCTCCTGGAGAAGAGAATAGCTATCCACACCAGTATTCTTGCCTGGAGAATTCCAAGGACAGAGGAGCCTGGCAGGCTACAATCCATGGGACTGTGAAAGTGTCAGACATGACTTAGCAACTAAATCACCACCAAGCTAATCCTCACCTCACATTCACTTCACTCAAAGGGCATCTTCTTGGGGCTCAGAAATCACTCTGGAAAAAACACAGAAAGAGGGTTTGGTTCTTGCAAGTTGTGTGCAAGCACCCTTTATTTTTTAAAATCTAGGGACTATTTTTGATGTGGTATTCATTTCTCTGTGCTTCGGAAAGAGAACTTGTAATTCCTCAGACAAGCCCATCAGCTGCAGCTTTATTATGAAACCACAGTGGACCCCATATTCCCTGTCATTAAAGCATCCTGTGAAATGATTCAGTGGCAGGTCTTGAAAGAAAAGAGGAAAACACTGGCAGAAAGCGAGTGATGATGATATGTGATTTGGTGATCCTCAAATTGTTAAACTAGATAATAAGACTACTTCAGTCCCCTTGATAAACTCAATTCTCTGAGTCTCCTGCTGGCTGCATTCATTATATCAGCTGGGGACATTGCGTTAATGGCACCTGCAAGCCTTAATACTCTGTAGATTGGACACCACGCTGAGCCTATGGGATTGTCCATACCTTACCAGAATAGACTGAGCTTTCAGAAATCAGGAGAGATGTCAACTGGGTCTGATGCTGAGGAGGGGCACAGAAAGCAACAGATGCCTACCTCCCCTCATTTCTCATTTTCTCATCTGCCTCTCAGCACTGGCTAGAGATAGAGTAAGAAATTTGAGGCAGCAGCTGAAAGAAAAATCAGGCTTTGCTTCATAAGGCTGAGGGGCTCCTGCTTCAAAAAAGTCACCCCAGTAGAATTAAGAACTCAAGTCCCTTTACTGGCCCTTTTACTGCAGTGAGTTCATATCATCATCTATCATTTCTATTCTGTTGTACCCTTTCTGACCTGATATTTGATATTTCTCTGAACAATTTGACCTCCAGACTCTGGTTTTTCTTCTTCCATTTAGTCTTCTTAAGTAGGCTTGGTCTCTTCATTTGGTTCTTATTTTTTCCCTATATTTACACACATTTCTTTTTGCCAAGTCATATGGTATATGGGATCTCAGTTCCAGATCATGGATGGAACCCACACCCCTCGCACTGAGAGTGCAATGTCTTAACGACTGGACCAACAGGGAAGTCCCAACACATATCTCTTTCTGAATTTTTAAAAATCACTTATCCATCATCTTCCTACCACAGTTTCCTTTCTTCCTTTTACTTCACAGAGTTTCAAAAAGACCTGTTAATGAGGGTGTCTAGTTTTGTGCCTGGCATTGTTTAAAGTCACTCTCTGGAAGCTTCTTCCTTCCTGTCCTACCCCTACCCTGTAATAGCATGTCTTTTCTCTCCATACCAGGAGTTCACAAACTATGGGCTGAGGACCAGCTCTGGCCCACCACTTCCTTTTATGAATGAAGTTTAACTGGCACACAGCCACACCCACTTGCTTATGTTTTGTCTATGGCTGCTTCCACGCTCTGACTGAGTTGCATGCTTGTACCAGGGATTGTATGACCCACCAAAAAAGTTTATGGACCTCTGCTCTAGAAAAAGGCTTTCTTAGAGTTTTCTTTTTTTTCTGCATTTCCTGCTCTTCTTAATTAAGCAAAGACCACAAGGTTAGGAAACTCAACCAGGAATAATATCAAACTAAAAATGCCAACTGGTTTCATTTAAATTTATAGAAGGATGCTCCATTCTCAGACAGTTGGGTTCTCACTGTTTCCCAAATGTAACAACACATTGTTTCTAGATTTATCATATCCTAAAATTAAATGCTTCTTCCTATTCATTTATTAAACCAAACTCAAGTGCCCCCATAATTCCATGAAGCCTTTCTGATTGCTTCTGATTGTTTAGACCATTCCCCCCTTTTTAAGACACAGCCTTCTCCCATCTCACCTGTCTCTGCTTTCCTTCTCCTGACTTCCTCACCCCTTAGCCTTCCTGGCTCTTGTGATTTATGGTTTAGCAATATCGGTTTTTATTGCTTGAGAATGACTTTGTAGGTTCCTTTTCACTCAAATAGCATTTTCCAGCAAAATATACAGAGTGCTTCACCTAAGATGGATTCTGGAAAATAAAAATGTATCCACCTCCTTCCATGAATGACTATCCTATTCTAGTCTTTCCTAGTATCTCTGAGATTTCTATATTGCCCATTGGTTCTGAAATAGCATTTCTAATAGATGAAAAATGAAGAGACAATATAGACTGGGACACTACATCTATTGTTGTTGTTCATTTGCTCTGTTTTGTCCAACTCTTTCTGACCCCATGAACTACAGCATGCCAGGCTTCCCTGTACTTCACTATCTCCCAGAGCTTACTCAAATTCATGTCCATTGAGTTGGTGATGCCATCCACCCATCTCATCCTCTGTGGCCCCCCTCTCTCCTTCTGCCCTCAATCTTTCCCAACATCAGGGTCTTTTCTAGTGAGTCAGCTCTCCACATCAGGTGGCCAAAGTATTGGAGTTTCAGTTTCAGCAGTTATCAGAAATAGCTTAACATAACTGGAAGTTGAGGTAGCATAAGGGAGGAAATGACAACTGATGGGATTATATTCCAGATGTATCATTTTACAGCCAGTATTGCTAAAAAGCTGAAGGAGGAGGAGAAAAAAAAAAAAAAAAACTAATATAGGAGGTTTTATAGTCTATGAGTAACCAAGACCAAGCTAAGTCCTACATTAGGTAACAGCTCTGTGGAATACATGGTAAACTAGGAGTTATGGCCTGCACTGTGTTCCCCCCAAATTCATATGCTGAAGCCTTATGCCCCAGTATCTCATAATGTGACTGCATTTGGACATGGGGCTTTTAAAGAGGTGATTGAGTTAAATGAGGCTGTTAGGATGGGCCCTAATTCAATCTGACCAGTGACTTGTAAGAGAAGAAAACCTGGACACATGAAGACACCAGGGGCATCCACATACTGGGGGATGACCACATGGAGAGATAACAAGAGAGGGACCGTCTACAAACCAAGCAGAGAGGCCTCAGAAGAAACCAAACAGACTCGGAACTATGAGAACATGCATTTATGTGGTTTAAGCCACCTGGTCTGTGATGTTTCATTACAGTAGCCCTAACAAACTAATGCAGCAGGGAGCCTATGTCAGTCTCCTCCTTGGCCTTATACAAGGTTTTTCTCTTACTCTCCTATAACCTAAGAGTTCCACGGTCACTTGTCACCTCCCATTCCCAGGGAAGTCATTCTCACAGCCTGTGATACACTTCACACTCTTTACCAAAGTAGACCTATTTGCACATTTTTAAGAGGTTATGATTGCCAAGATGCCACAGTTACCTAATACGACTCATCTCAGGGAGACAGGGAATGGATACTGAGGGAATGTAATGAGCAGCTATTGATTCTTGCCCATTTAACTCAGAAATACCCAGCAAAACAAGATCTATCAATTATTTCATTGCCTCTTCTGAATTATCTATTTCTGTGATGCTCCTAAAATATCCCATATCCTTAACTCTGTAATACTTTGTTGTCCAGAAGACCCAATTGCTGATGACCACTTTCTTGGCAATCGTAACTGTACCTTTTAATTTATTCCTCTCTAGGTTCATTTGTTCTTCTGCTAACATGTGAAGGTGACTATGGCTTGTTCAACAAGGGCCTCTGATAGCAGGTTCAAGTGGGGGATAAACATTAATGATATGTAGTCTCCACAGTGGAAAAAGTCAACTTGGCCTTTCAGCTTATAGAAATCAGAACACAATCTTCCCAGCCACATACTTGTTTGCAATGTTGCAAGAACCTCACAGGTTTCTTTGCACTGTTGGGAGATAACCCGCAAAGAGTACAAGCTCCTTGGAGATAGAGATTAATTTTTTTTCCTTTATGTCTCATTGACTTTGTTACTGGAACTTGACATTCCATTAGACATTCATTAGTATTGCTTATGGCTTTGCTCTGGTCAAAAGGAAATTCCCCTTGGAATACCTCATCTAACCTTATGTAGCAATTAATATTACCCAACATAACAGTTAACTAACGACAGTTCCTTGAAAGGAGACTTCTGTTGTGGTTTGGAGTTTAATGGAGATAGGTTTATTTCAGAAGAAGGCATATCCAACAAAGTGACAGATGGGAGAGATGTGACTGGTTATCCAGGGAACAACAGAAGGGAGGAAGTCAGGCACAAGTTGGGAGATGTCACTAATAAGGAAGATGGAAGAAAATCAGCAATATTGTCATCCTGATGAAGGCGGGCTCTGTGTGGATAAATATAACTGGGGTCCACCCCCCAAAATATATATATATATATATATAACTGGGGTCTCACGTGGGTAGAGACAGACACTGGTCTTCTAGGGTTTGGTCTATTTAAGAACATCCTCAGATCTAATTTTTTTCTTTTGTCTGACCAGAATCTGTTCTACCGTCTACAGTTTTCTTGTTTAAAATAAATGTAATCAATAAATACCTACGTTTGCATGAAAGTTACAAAAGGTACATTATTCACTTTTTGAAATAAATATTTCTCTTTACCAGAATTTACAATAGGTCTCCTGTAAAATATCACTCCTCTATTGCAATATCAGCTGCATCTCCATGTGATTACAAGATTTTCCAAAACCACAAATAAGACTTAAACTCTAAGTGAATAATATATAATGCCACTTGGAAGGATGTTCATATTTTAAGTATGTGAACATACATGTACACATACATATTCCAAACAACATATAACTGTATATATTCACACATGTATGCTTACACATGTGCATGAATTCATGCCAACTACCTCCGTTTAGGTTTTAATGAAAATGCCAATTCCAAAGATTAATGATTTCCAGGAGTAGATACTGAAAAAAGTAAATAAAAGGACCAATGGCATTTTGACAGGTGACAGTACGACAGGGAGGCATGGCCCAAGTTTTATTGGAATAAATCACCTTCATGCTAGTTTTTACCCTTGACCCTGTTTTGCTACCCAATAAGTTCTAGGAGGAATGGTTGCTTAGGAAGAGATCAGATCTAAGGAATAGAGACCTATCACCTCCAAAATCTTCCCTGATCCTATATGAAGCTATGAAAACCAAGGAGCTATTCATCACTAATAATTAAACATTTAATGAAGTGGCTCAAAGTCTTAGTTTTCCTTTCTTGTGTGTGTCCTCACTATGGGCATCTGAGCCAAGGGAGTCTGTTAGGAACAGTCACATCTAGGGGAAAAGAGAAAGGAGATGATCCTGCAAAAAGCATACTGATGCTGCCAGTGTTGTGACACAGAGTCTATCATTGCTGCTGGCTGGGACCTTGCCTCCCATCTCCAGTTCTCTCTCAGAGGGAAGATTTACCCTCTGATAAAACCAGTTACAATTTAGAAACCTTCATTTCCTGTGCAGAGCCTTCCAGCCACACTAAATTCATCTGGGCGAAGGAAAGTTAAGTGATTTGGAGCATTTTGTAGATTATATCCCCCCTAAATGTATAACCCAGACTAAAAAGATTATTTGGATGAAATGAGAAATGACCTAAAACTCTTTCACTCGCACCAAACCCCAAACAAACTTGCCAAGTTTACAAATGTTTATCCATTATTTTCCTCCATCTTTCTCACTTGGTGGAGGTATCCAGCTCTAGTTTCTCATCAGTGTTGGAGCAAATAAATCAGCATTTTTAAGAGAAATTGATTAGGGTTTTTTCTCTCATTTTGCTGATTAGGGAGCACAGACTGTGCACAAGAATTTCAGAAAAGCACCCAAACTTTTATTGGCACTGAGTAGCAACATCCAAATTTAGCCCCACTAATAGTAATGAAGCTCATGTTTCATACTTTCAGTATCATGCAACATGACAGGGCACACATTTATTGAATGGAACCATCCTCATTCACTCCTTCCATATGTGTAAATATCAATGTTATCTTAGCCACTGTTGACAGATTAATCTTCTTCTTGCTCCTTTGCATGTACATTGCAAATAATATGATCTTAAAATCTTCTAAGCAGATTTTTTTGATTCTTACCATTACAAAAATTAAAGATAAAAGCTAGACTTGTTCTCAATAAACAACCCTCACAATCCTCCAATGAATATATACCAACCCAGGCAAACAACTGGCATCAGCCTCCTCTAATTTCTATTTTTATAATTATCAGTTAGGTAACAGAGGAAGGTTGAGTAAATACTCGAACTCAGTGGAAAAAGTAGATATTCTGGACTGTTCCTCTCATACTTCCAATTGAAGATTTACTTTCATCAAATGTGAAGTATTATTATTAGCATCACCATTATCTAAAGGAAGTGACTCAAAATGTTCTGCACTGTATCCAGTTCTAGAGACAAGGAAATAAATCATGTAATAATTATTATGCTGACTCTCTCAAAAGAGTCCTGCTGCTCCTCCTAAATACTTTTAGATTAAATTAACTTGAATCCAATATTTGAAGAAAATGGATATTGACAATATAATATAAGCTATTATGATCCTCACAGCATCAGTATAGTTCAGTAGATAAATGTGACCAGTGACCATAGGATCATATGAACTCAAGCTGTGCACAAAGCCACAAATGGGTTTATAGAAGACCCGTGAAACTGATCCTTGACTTAAGAACTATTTGCTTTCTGAGATTTTCCCAGTATCAGTTCATATTCTAAGGATTCCTGCTATGCAGTTCCATTTCTCTGCTTTCTTTATAAGTGCAAAAGTCACAGTGACACAGCAAAACATCAGGCAGAATAGCAATGCATTGTTAGAAAAAAATATCATTAATATATGTGATTTTGATATGAAGAACTTGCTCATGAAGTCATGGCTATTCACTTCAATGTGACATTGTTTGTGCTGTTCAACACATAATGATGCTTAAAGTTGGCTTTTAGCTGTCTTTCCAAAGGATGATATTGTATTCATTCAGGTTGTTTATCCCCAGGACATTCATTCCTCCAAGGGACAAAGTCGAATCTGTGGAAGGTGCTATAACACTTCAATTTACTTCATTGGGTCAGTTTGCTGCAAAGTCCCTCACAACTCTTAACAAGGTAAGGCAGTGTTAAAAAGAATTCTCCATACAGCTGCACCTGGGAAAATCTGTAGAAAGTATTGTTTCTACTTAATACTTTTATTTTCCCTTACTTTTTTCCCCACTGTCATAATACCAATATCAGTCTGGCATTGAACAGGCTCCCAACTACTTCTTTTTTTATTTATTTTTTTATTGAAGGATAATTGCTTTACAGAATTTTGTTGTTTTCTATCAAACCTCAACATGAATCAGCCATAGGTATACATATATCCCCTCCCTTTTGAACCTGCCTCCCATCTCCCTCCCCGTCCCACCCCTCTAGGTTGACACAGAGCCCCTGTTTGAGTTTCCTGAGCCACAGAGCAAATTCCCGTTGGCTATCTATTTTACATATTGTAATGTAAGTTTCCATGTTACTCTTTTCATGCATCTCACCCTCTCCTCCCCTCTCCCCATGTCCATAAGTCTATTCTCTATGCCTGTTTCTCCATCGCTGACCTGTAAATAAACTCTTCAGTACCATTTTTCTAGATTCCATATATATGTATTAGAATACAATATTTATCTTTCTCCTTCTGACTCACTTCACTCTGTTTAATAGGTTCTAGGTTCAGCCATCTCATCAGAACTGACTCAAATGCATTCTTTTTATGGCTGAGTGAAAATCCATTGTGTGTATATACCACATTCCTTTATCCATTCATCCGTCCATGGACATCTGGGTTGCTTCCATATTCTAGCTATTGTAAATAGTGTTGCACTGAACAATGGGATACATGTGTCTTTTTCAATTTTGGTTTCCTCAGGGTGTATGCCTAGGAGTGGGATTGTGGGGTCATGTGGTGGTTTTATTTCTAGTTTTTTTTAAAGAATCTCCATACTGTCTTCCATAGTGGCTGGTCTCGCTTGTTTACTTTGCTTTTATTTCTGTTAATCTAGGAGGTGGGTCATAGAGGATCTTGCTTTATGTCATCGAGTGTTCTGCCTATGTTTTCCTTTAAGAGTTTTATAATATCTGGTCTTACATTTAGGTCTTTAATCCCTTTTGAGTTTATCTTTGTGTATGGTGTTAGGAAGTGTTGTAATTTCATTCTTTTACATGTAGCTGTTCAGTTTTCCCAGCACCATTTATTGAAGAGGCTGTCTTTGCCCCATTGTATATACTTGCCTTCTTTGTCAAAAATAAGGTACCCATAGGTTGGGTTTATTTCTGGGCTTTTCATCCTTGTTCCATTGGTCTATATTTCTGCCAGTATCATACTGTCTTCATGACTGTAGCTTTGTAGAATAATCTGAAGTCAGGAAGGTTGATTTCTCCAGCTCCATTCTTCTTTCATTGGACTGCTTTGGCTATTCAGGGTCTTTTGTCTTTCCATATGAATCATGAAATATTTTGTTCTAGTTCTGTGAAAAATGCCATTGGTAATTTGACAGGGATCACACTGAATCTGTAGATTGCATTTGGTAGTAGAGTTATTTTCATAATACTGATTCTTCCTACCCAGGAACATGGAATATCTCTCCATTGGTTTATGTCATCTTTGATTTCTTTCATTAGTGTCTTATAATTTTCTGTGTATAGTTTTTTGTCTCCTTAGGTAAGTTTATTCCTAGATATTTAATTCTTTTTGTTGCAATGGTGAATGGGATTGATTCCTTAATTTCTCTTTCTGATTTTTCATTGTTAGTATATAGAAATGCTAGTGATTTCTGTGTATTGATTTTGTATCCTGCAACTTTGCTAAATTCGCTGATTAGCTCTAGTAATTTTATGATACTATCTTTAGGGTTTTCTATGTACAATATCATGTCATCTGCAAGCAGTGAGAGCTTTACTTCTTCTTTTCCAATATGGATTCCTTTTATTTCTTTTTCTTCTCTGATTGCTGTAGCAAGGACTTCCAGAACTATGTTGAATAATAGTGGTGAAACTGGACACCCTTATTTTGTTCATGATCTTAGTGGGAATGCTTTCAGTTTTTCACCATTGAGAATAATGTTTGCTGTAGGCTTATCATATATGGCCTTTACTATGTTAACATAGGTTCCTTCTATGCCCATTTTTTGAAGAGTTTTAATCGTAAATGGGTGCTGAATTTTATCAAAGGCTTTTTCTGCATTTATTGAAATGATCTTTTAATTTGTTAATATAGTATATCACATTGATTTGTGTATATTGAAAATCCTTGCATTCCTGGAATAAACCCAACTTGATCATGGTGTATGAGCTTTTTGATGTGTTGCTGAATTCTATTTGCTAAAATTTTGTTGAAGATTTTTGCATCTATGTTCATCGGGGATATTGGCCTGTAGGTTTTTTTTTGTGTGTGTTGTCCTTGTCTGGTTTTGGTATCAAGGTGATGGTGGCCTCATAGAATGAGTTTGGAAGTGTTCCTTCCTCTGCAATTTTTGAAAGAGGACAGAAGGATAGGCATAGCTCCTTTCTAAATGTTTGATAGAATTCTCCTGTGAAACCATCTGGTCCTGGGCTTTTCTTTTTTTAATTGGAATCTAATTACTTTACAATATTGTAGTGGTTTTTGGCATACATTGACATGAATCAGCCATGGGTGTACATGTGTCCCCCAACCTAAACCCTCCTACCACTTCCCTCACCATCCCATCCCTCAGGGTCATCCCAGTGCACCAGCCCTGTGCAACCTGTCTCATGCATCGAACCTGGACTGGTGATCTACTTCACATATGATAATATACATGTTTCAAAGCTATTCTCTCAAATCTTCCCACCCACACCTTCCCCCACAGAGTCCAAAAGTCTGTTCTTTACATCTGTGTCTCTTTTGCTATCTCACATAGAGGGTCATTATTACCATCTTTCTAAATTCCATATACATGTGTTAATACACTGTATAGGTGTTTTTCTTTTTGGGGAGTTTTTTTTATCACAGCTTCAATTTCAATGCTTGCAATTGAGTTGTTTATAATTTCTATTTCTTCCTGGTTCAGTTTTGGAAGATTGAACTTTTCTAAGAATCTGTCCATTTCTTCCAGGTTATCTATTTTATTGCCATATGTTATTAATAATAGTCTCTTATAATTCTTTGTATTTCTTCATTGTCTGCTGTAACCTCTTTTTCATGTCTAATTTTTGCTGATTTGATTCTTCTCTCTTTTTTTCTTGATGAGTCTGGCTAAAGGCTTGTCAATTTTCTTTATCTTCTCAAAGAAACAACTTTTAGCTTAATTAATCTTTACTATTGTTTCTTTCATTTCTTTTTCATTTATTTCTGCTCAGATCTTTATGATTTCTTTCCTTCTATGAATCTTGGGGGTTTTTTGCTCTTCTTTGTCCAGTTGATTTATGTGTAAAGTTAGGTTGTCTATTCCATGTTTTTCTTGTTTCTTGAGGTATGATTGCATTGCTATAAACTTCCCTTTTAGAACTGTTTTGCTGTGTCCCACAGGTTTTGAGTTGTCATGTTTTCATTGTCATTTGTTTCTAGAAATTTTTTGGTTTTCCTTTTGATTTCTTCAGTAACCTGTTGTTTATTTAGAAATGTGGTGTTTAATCTCCATGTGTTTGTGTTTCTTACAGTTTTTTTTTCTTATAATTGATATCTAGTCTCACAGTGTTGTGGTCAGAGAAGATGCTTGATATGATTTCAATTTTCTTAAATTTTCTGAGGTTTGATTTGTGACCCAAGATGTGGTCTCTCCTGGAGGTAGGTGTTCCATGTGCACTTGAGAAAAGGTGTATTCTTCTGCATTTGGGTGGAATGTCCTGAAGACATCAGTGAGATCCATCTCATCTAATGTATCATTTAAGATTTGTGTTTCCTTATTAATTTTCTGTTTTGATGATCTGTCCATTGGTGTGAGTGGGGTGTAAAAATCTCCTACTATTATTGCGCTACTATCAATTTCTCCTTTTATGTCTGTTAGTGTTTGTCTTATATATTGAGGTACTCCTATGTTGGGTGCATAGATATTTACAATTGGTATGTTTTTCTTTAGAATTTATCCCTTGATCATTATGTAGTGTCTTTCCTTATCTCTTGTAATATTCTATATTTTAAGGTCTATTTTGTCCAATATGAGGATTGCTACTCCAGCTTTCTTTTGCTTCCCATTTGCCTGGAATATACTTTTCCATCCTCTCACTTTCAGTCTATATGTGTCTTTAGGTCTGAAGTGGGTTTCTTGTAGACAGCATATAATGGTTCTTGCTTTTGTATCCATTCAGCCAGTCTGTGTCTTTTGGTTGGAGCATTTAATCCATTTGCATTTAAAGTAATTATTGATATATATGTTCCTATTGCCATTTTCTTAATGGCTTGGGGTTGATTTTGTAGATCTTTTTTCTTCTCTTGTATTTCTTGACTGTATAAGTCCCTTTAACATTTGTTGTAAAGCTGGTTTGATGGTGCTGAATTCACTTCACTTTTACTTGTCTGAAAAGCTTTTGATTTTTCTATCAGTTTTGAATGAGATCCTTGCCAGGTACAGTAATCTTGTTTGTAGATCTTTTCCTTTCAATATTTTAAATATATCCTGCCATTCCCTTCTGGCCTGCAGTGTTTCTGCTGAAAGATTAGCTGTTAAATGTATGGGGTTTCCCTTTTATGTTTAGTTGTTGCTTCTCCCTTGCTGCTTTTAATATTCTTTCTTTGTGTTTATTCTTTGTTAATTTGATTAGTATGTCTTGGTGTGTTTCTCCTTGGGTTTATCCTCTATGAGACTCTTTGTGCCTCTTGGACTTGATTGACTATTTCCTTTTCCATGTTGGGGAAATTTTCAACTATAATCTCTTCAAAAATTTTCTCATACCCTTTCTTTTTCTCTGCTTCTTCTGGGACTCCTATAATTTGAATGTTGGTGAGTTTGATATCACCCCAGAGGTCTCTGAGACTATCCTCAGCTCTTTTCATTCTTTCTATTTTATTCTGCTCTTCAGAAGTTATTTCCACCATTTTATCTTCCAGCTCACTGATTCGTTCTTCTACTTCAGATATTCTGCTATTGATTCCTTCCAGAGTATTTTTAATTTCACTAATTGTGTTGTTTGTCTCTGTATGTTTATTCTTTAATTCTTCAAGGCCTTTGTTAATTGATTCTTGCATTTTCTCCATTTTGTTTTCAAGGTTTTTGATAATCTTTGCTATCATTATTCTGAATTTTTTTCAGGTAGTTTGCCTATTTCCTCTTCATTTATTTGGACTTCTGTGTTTCTAGTGTATTCCTTCATTTGTGTAGTATTTCTCTGCTTTTTCATTTTTTCAAAAAAATACTTATGTGTTTGAGGTCTCCTTTTCCCAGGCTTCAAGGTTGAATTCTTTCTTCCTTTTGGTTTCTGCCCTCCTAAGGCTGGTCCAGTGGTTTGTGTAAGCTTCATATATGTTATTTGTGCTGAGTTTTTGTTTGTTTGTATGTTTTTCCTCTGATGGGCAAAGCCGAGTGAAGTAGTAATCCTGTCTGCTGATGACTGGGTTTGTACTTTTGTTCTGTTTGTTGTTTAGATGAGGCATCCTGTACAGGGTGTTACTAGTATTTGGGTGATGCTTGGTCTTGTATTCAAGTGGTTTCCTTTGTGTGAGTTTTCACTATTTGATACTCCCTAGGGTTAGTTCTCTGGTAATCTAGGGTCTTGGAGTCAGTGCTCCCATTCCAATTACTCAGGGTTTGATCTCTGGTCAGGGTCGAAGATTCCACAAGTGGTTTGTTATGGCATTAAGTGAGATTAAAACAAATATCCAAAAATGAGAAAACAATGAACCCCAAATGACAGTTACAAAATCAGACAAATAATAATTAAAATAATGGAATATACACAGATATATATACACCCATGAGCAAAGTGAAAACATTCAAACAAAAATACAGTAGAGTAGATTGACCTGGCGAACAAAGGAAACCAAAAATTATATCTACCAGAACAAAACTAACAGAAGCACAAACTGGAAAACAAAACTAGAGCAAGGTGCCAATTGGGGAATAAAGCAATGAAAATAAAACTAACAAATATGTTGAGAGGAAAAGTAAGAAAGAGAATAGACATGCAAAATTAAATAGAGGTAGATAAAGAAGATTTATATATGTTAAAGATTAACTGCAAACAGAAAAGAACAATAGGAAAAGCAATAAAGGAATTAATGTAGAAAAATTGTAATAGGTTTTAAAAAATCAAAAATTAAAAAGAGAGGAAAAAAGAACAAAAAAGGAAAACTCCACAGAACTGCAAAAGCCTGACGTACAGGCAGAAGTTTATACCAGCAATAAAAAAATGTGACTGAGAAAAAAAAAAAAAGTTCAAAACCTTAGTTAGATTTCACAGTGCCAATAAAGTCGACAACTACAACAGAGCAGGGAAAAAAGGGGAAAAAAGAAAAATCCAAATGAATCTACAGAACAAATCAAAACGTAAGAATAATAAATGTTTTTCTTGAGTCACTGCTGTCAGAGTGCTTTCCCTCACTGGGAGTCACAGTCCACCTCACCTCCCTAGGATGCCCTCTGACACTGTGCTCATCTCTGGACCTGCTGTGGGGGCAGCTCAGATTCTAATCTGGTCCTACTCCTATGTATTCTTGCCTCCAATGTCCACAGCTATCAGAACTAGTGCGTTCTCTTTTGTAGGAGTTCTCAGTGACCTTTCATATATTCCATAGACACAGAGTCTGCCTAGTCAATTGTGTGGATTTAATCTGCAGTTTGTACAGCTGGTGGGAAGGTTTGGGGTCTTCTTCCTTAGCCACACTGCCCCTGGGTTTCAACTGAGGTTTTATTTCCACCTGTGCATGTGGGTTTCTACTGGGCTTTGCTCCTGAGGCTGCCCTGGAGGACTGGGGTTTGCCCCTGTGAGGGCCAGGTGTGGAGGTGGTGCAGGTGCTTGGGCCGCAGGGGCTCTGGCAGAATCAGGTACTCAGGGGAGTTGGCGGCTAGGGCAGCAGGAAATACAGTGCTCTAGAAGGGCATGCAACCAGTATTGGCCAATACGCTCCAGTATTCTTGCTGGAGAACCCCCCTCCCTGACAGAGAAGCCTGGCAGGCCACAGTCTACGGGTCACAAAGAGTCAGACACTACCAAAGTGACCCTGAGCGCATAGACATAAGACTTTTTTGCCCGTGGCAGCTCTGCCCCAGTGAGAGTTGAGCATGAAGGTGGCGCAGCTGCTTGACTGCGGGGACCCTGGCAGAACCACGTGTGCAGGGACATGGACTGCCTCCACCGCAGGAAAAGTGGCCAATCAGAGTCTTTTATCGAGCCTCTTGTAGCTGGCGATCAGAAGGTCTCTTTGGCAAGTCTTTCTCCATAGCTCTGCCCATTCAGGCACTTAGAGGGCTCCCTTGCCTGGGGGTCCTTCTCTGCTGTTTGGCACATCAGGCACATAGAGGGGTCCCCCTGGCTGGGGTCCTACTCTGTAGATCTGTGTGTTAGGTGTTTGATGGGCCAGCGTCTCTACTGTTCAGCTACTGATGCTGGCATGTGGGGAGCAAGAGGCTATGGTGATGGCTCCACCCCCTACATGTGACTCAGCAGTATCATCTTGCTTCCATGCTGCCCAGCTTTCCTCCACAAGCATTTCCCACCACAATCTCCTTCCTCACCTCCCCTCAATCTGTGTCTCTGCAGTCAACAGCAGCCCTTACCCCAGGATCACTCCACACTCCCAAACCCAGCTGCTTCACCATTCAGGGGACCCTCGTCCCTGTCCAGGGTATATATGGCTGCAGCAAGGACTGTCTGATTCTCATTCCATTTAGGCTGCCACAGATTAGCTGTTTCACTCTCAGCCTTAAATGTTTCTCCTCTGACTCAGACAATTGCCCCAATGTGGGGATCAGACCCCTGCTTCAGTTCCCCCACTCGCCGAAGGCAGGTCCAGTCCTACTAACACTCCTGTTTTTCCCCCTAGTTCCTTTGTCCTACCAAGTATTGCATAGTTCTATATATTCTTTTCCTCTGGTTAGGTACTCCTCCTAACTACTTTTTAATAAGAGTTTAGCTTGAGGCAATGGTTTCTAAACTTGTCTCACCTGGAAAGCTTTTTTAAAAAATGTAGATTTCCAACCTCAGAGATTCTGATTCAGTAAGATTCAACTCTGTGAGGTGTCTATTCCTGCTTTCTTATTAGGAGAACTTGGCAATCTGAAAAGTTGTCAAGATTCAAAGAAAGGAAACCCTAAGTGTAGAGTCCAGTGTTAAAAAATCATTTTATAACATTTATGTCAGTATCCTCAATATCAGGTCTCACCTGTGACTGGACCAAAGATATCTGGATATTTAAATTTATTCTGAATTGATGCTTTTGAACTGTGGTGTTGGAGAAGACTCTTGAGAGTCCCTTGGACTGCAAGGAGATCCAACCAGGCCATCCTAAAGGAGATCAGTCTTGGGTGTTCATTGGAAGGACTGATGTTGAAGTTCAAACTCCAAACTTCGGCCACCTGAAGCGAAGAGCTGACTCATTGGAAAAGACCCTGATGCTGAGAAAGATTGAGGGCAGGAAGAGAAGGGGATGAGAGAGGATCAGATAGTTGGATGGCATGATCAGCTTGATGGACATGGGTTTGGGTGGACTCCGGGAGATGGTGACAGACAGGAAGGCCTGGTGTGCTGCAGTTCATGGGGTTACAAAGAGTCAGACATGACTGAGCGACTGAACTGAACTGAACTGAACTGAACCCTTTTTCTAGCTTGTTTTTGGTGAATCTTTGAAGTTGAACTTCTTACATGAGGAAGGCCATATGCCTAGGTATTGAGAGCCTTAGCTCTCATTTAAGACTCACTGTGTTCAAAAATACTGATTTTTTCCCCCACTTGCTACCTCTTTAAACCTCAGTTAAAATGAAACAGTGGTATCTACCCTAAGGATTATTGAGAGAGTTAACCTGACATAATGGGTGTACCAAAATGTCTGATACATAGGAAACACTCCATCTATGTAGGCTATTATGACAATTGTACTTTAATGACATTGAAATCTTAAACTTTAGATTTTCCTTTCTGTAAATCTCCACTGCCTCTAATTACTGGAGTATAGAAAAGGTATTTCCCAGGCATCCTAACCTCTTTGAGTGTCCATCTTCTATTTGGTGCATAGTAAGCTGATCTCTTGTGGGAAGACAAAATAACATTAAACCACCACCACCAGCTTTGCTGGAAGAGAACTTGTCAGTTTCTCTAAGAAGCTATACCAGTACTGCTCAGAGTATGGCTTCAGACTGTGGCAGTCCATGGGCTGCTCAGGGGTCCATGAGCAGATGGGAAGCTTGTGTCATATTATAAATTGAGTGTGACACTAGATATATTGTTTTGTTTAACTGACTTTTCTTAGCAGAACACCCTTCTTGATGAAGGAGGCAGTTTGTCAATCCACATTTTGGTAAATTGGTAACAATTCACAGCCTAGATGCTTTGTGTAGCCCCATGCTAGAACCCGTGCTAGGTGTTCCACAGACAGCATCAGGCAATAATCTACCTGAATCTGAAGTTGGGGTGAGGAGAGACATTCAATAAGTTAACAAACTAGTAATTATCAGGAATGATGACTGCTAAGAAGAAAGTGAAATGAATGTGATAGAGAGGATCTGGAGGGAGGGGTCAAAGAAGGCTTCTTTAGGAGATAACATTTGGGCTGAGACTTGAATGATATCAAGGAGCAACTCATGCAGAGACAGGGAGAAGGAAGGAAATGCCATTGAAGGAAAAAGATAATTCAGAGGCTTAAGGTGACAATAGCCTGACTTAAAATGAACAAGGTAGGAAGCAATATCTGAAGAGTAGATAGCAACTAAACCATCCACGTGTTAGTCGCTCAGTCCAGACAGACTCTTTCTGACCCCATGGACTATAGGCCACCAGGCCCATCTGTCCATGGAATTCTCCAGGCAAGAATACCAGAGTAGGTAGCCATTCCCATCTCCAGAAGATCTTCCCAACCCAGGGGTGGAACCCAGGTCTACTACATTGCAAACAGATTCTTTATCGTCTGAGCTACCAGGGAGGATTGGATTATAAAGAAAGCTGAGCACCAAAGAAGTGATGATTTCAAATTGTAATGCTGGAGAAGACTCTTGAGAGTCCCTTAGACAGCAAGGAGATCAAACCAGTCAATCCTAAAGGAAATCAACCCTGAATATTAATTGGAAGGATTGATGCTAAAGATGAAGCTCCAATATTTTGACTACCTGATGTGAAGAGCCAACTCTTTGAAAAAGACCCTGATGCTGGGAAAGATTGAGGGCAGAAGGAGAACAGGGTAACAGAGGATGAGATGGCTGGATGACATCACTGACTTATTGGACATGAATTTGAGCAAACTCCAGTAGTAGTGAAGGACAGGGAAGGCTGGCATGCTGCAGTCCATGAGGTCACAAAGAGTGGGACATGATTTAGCAACTGAACAACAACAAGAACAACAACAAATCATGCAAGATGTTGAAAGTTATGGAAGGAATTTATAGTTAATTCTTGTTATGATGGAAAATCATTGGAAAGATTTAAGTGGCAGAGGGCCATGATCTGGTTTATATTTTTTTAAGTTCAGTTTTATCTTCCTAAGAATGCTTCACACTACTGTTCCTGTGACTTTGGTCTTGTTTCTTCTACTTCCTTGTTTTATCCTCCCATCCCTCTTCTTCCTGTATATGTCTCTCCTACCCTTCAAACAAAGCTCAAGTCCATCTTCTGACACTGAGGTTTCATAACCATACTAGACTCCTTTTCTTTCTTCTGATTTCCATTATTCTTAACAATTTAAAACTTGTATCTCACAATTAAAAAAAAAAAAAAACTATGTTAATCCTCAGATCAGGCTAATAGCACCTCATTTCCTTACTTACAATACCTACCCAAAGCCTCTAACAGGTAAGAAATGAATTTCTGTTAATTGCCCCCTCCTTGCTTTTGACACCATTGCCTGAAAAACCAGGAGGAGGATTCCAAGAACAAACAGGGAATAAAGATTGGTGGAATATTAACAAGTACTCTCGAGAGGGGCAAAATGCTCCTAATGGGAGAAAAAATGAACCCAATTAAGAGTACTTAAAATGTATAGAAAAAGATGGAAAGTATAATCCCCAGCACTTCACCACCCACCCGACTCATGGATAGGTTAGGTTAGGTTCACTGGAGTTTTGACACTTGAATTTCTCATGTCAGCCATCTGGTGTCCAAGGCTTCTGCTATTTCTACACTTCTCAACAACCCACTGCAATTTTCCCATTGTTCTTTTTTATATAAATGGAACAAGAGTGCAATTATGAAATACTTTAGTCCCTTCTCTGATCCAAGTATCTTAATTTCTTATTCTGGACTATAATGTTCTGAATTTCTCCTCATCTGATCTCTTGAGCTGTAGCATAAAATACATTTGGGGCCATCATATTTAGAATGCCTTCTCACATTTATTACCTAAGATTCACTTTGCATTTCTAAAGCTTCCCTTATCTGTTTTTACCATCTTCTTGTAATCTACCTACTGCTCAGTTCTTAATTAAAAAGTTACTCTTGTGAGGTTGAATGGCTGCTTTTGAAACCAATCAGTAAGATTCTTTTCAGAATTCAGTACTTATCGTGATTGGTGCTTACTTAGTAGGCGATTCAAGAATTGAGAAGGTTAAAGAGCTACTTTAGTTTCAGGGGAAACTGTTTGGGAGGGAGAAAGAGAGAAGATACTGATGTTGATAAGGTCTTGTGAGTTTTTCTCCTTCATTTATTTTCATTAAAAAAGATAATTGCATGAAAATAAGTTTTTTTTTTCTTCCTTGAGGGCACATCTGCTCTTTCTATGACACATGACTTAAAGAGTTTCTTCTTTATTTGTGACATCTGTTATTCCAGAGCAGTCTGGGGTAATGTTTCTTACAATTTTTTTTAAAAAGCTACATAGATAATAATTCTCCTAAGCTAAAAAAGAAAAAAAAAAAAAAAGATAATTCTAAAACCTTTCTTTAATTGCTTTGGTCAAAGATTTTATTTATTCATGAAGGGGATACTTTTTAAGAAAATGACTATTAGGTTGAATGAAATCAGTTATTGCTTCCACCAAAATAAATTTAAAAGTAGTCAAGACTCAGAGAGTTCAGAGAGGAGATTGCTTAAGATGACCAGAATATTTGTCTATATAAATACTTGAAGGTACACAACATTTCATATGTTGCCTTCTTCCTATTTAATGAATAGAATATTGAAACACTCTAGTTGAAATTTTCTATAGGTTGAGAACTAAAAATCTCTTCCTCAGTTTTTAGCTTCTTTTAAAGATAACTATATTATTAAAAAAAAAAGAAGAAGAAAGAAAGAAAATGGAACCTGACTTGCAAAACAGCATCTCCACATAGTCATTAAACAATTGTTCTAGTTAGATCTGTGTGGAGGTCCAAATTCATTTTAGATCTCTTCTGGCTGGAAATAGAAATCTTATTTCTTTTCTTTTATCAACTTTTTCTTTCATTTCTTTAAGCAAAATGGTGGACAGAGGGCAGGGAGCTCATTTTCTATGGTCTCCATCAGTTCTAGAATTTGAGGGTGCTATCTACTGTTTCTATTTACATAATTATAGGTTCAGAAGTTGATTATACAAGAAATTTAGAAGGAAAAGAAAACCAAGATTCATTCCTCTTATAGGTGATGGAATAAGAGAGAAAAGAAAAATTACTGGATCACTCAGGGTCGGTTATCACCTAAATATATCATTTATCTGACCCACTGTGTCTCAATTGGAGAGGTCAATTTTAGTGTACATTTTGGATGTATATTATGGCCTAAGTCTCTTTTATGGTCATCTAGAATTTTGACAGTTCACTTAACTCAGGGATTATTATCATCAATATTATTTACTCCAAAAATTTCTGACACTCTACCACCGGGCACTCTGTTTCTATCCCTGCATGGATGTGCTTTAATACTGTATGCGTGAGTGTGTGCTAAGTCACCTCAGTTGTGTCTGCCTCTTTACAACCCTGAGGACTGTAGCCCATCAGGCTCCTCTGTCCACGGGATCTCTAGGCAAAAATACCAAGTGGGTTTCCATGCCCTCCTCCAAGGGATATTCCCAACCCAGGGATCAAATCTGCATCTCTTGTCTCCTGCATTGGCAGGTGGGTTCTTTACCACTAGTGCCACCTGGGAAGCCCCTTAATACTGTATACTTTGTACAAATCATCTGAATCAACTCTTTGTCTGGTAGGGATTAAGAGAAAGGAGATTATTTGGACTGGGTAATTAAAGTAACACTTCATACAATGATTTACCATATCAAGAGAGTCATGGTACACGTTTTTCAAAATACGTAAATGATTTGGTACATTCTGATAGTGCTTTAGTGTTTTTGACTGTTGAAAACAAATTTTACTTCCTGTGAAGTAAATGGAGTTATATGATTTCCTGCTTTTCCCTACTAAACCTGGTTTTATGATAGGTATGATGTAATTTGAAGGTTGTAGGAAGGACTGCCATTTAAAAATTCCCTCCTCTTCTTTGCCCCAAGAGTTCCCATAATATCTCAAGTTTCACTTTTAGAGATTAATTTCTTTTAGTCTGGAAGGCTTTTGTGCTACAAGAGTTCTCTATTAAAATGCAAGTGCCCCTGGGAGAGGAAACATCTTAACCAGTAATGAACAACCTGAGGATTCATGTAGCTTTAAGCTACAGCCAAGATCTAATTCTGCATAAAAAAAAGATTAAAAAGTTGCCTCCTTGTTACTGTTTTCAAATATACTGAGATATTAACATTTAGTGGGTAGAAAGAAGTATAATTTTTGCATTTATTTTCTTTTTAGTCAATAAAATAAGTAATATAAATAGTCAGGATACACATTGTAAGATTAGATCAAGATGAAGTCTGTGACAAAAAAGTTCTCTTCATAGTCAAATCTGATTTTCAAAGTATGAATTTTAAATATCCTTTGATATGGAATCTTTATGCCTTTCTTGACTTTTTTTTTTACAAAAAAATAAGTTATATATATAAAATTTACTGATATATTAGCTCAGTTTAACAATAGTTCATTATGAAAGGCTACTCTTCAAACAACCATTTATTTTTAAATATAATCTCTCATTCTATGTGGTTGAAGAACATATTTAAAATCTGAATTTGAATGTATAAATATGCTATCCAATTAGAATTATATTCAGTAAACTCAGTCCAACTTAAAGAAAAGACTTGGTTCACAACAGATGGAAAATAAGAAAATCTAAGCTATTGTAAAAGAGTCCTGAGACATAAAAAGCAGATGGACTGGGCCTAATGAAACTGGGTAAACCTTTGCATAAAGCATGAATAGATGAAAATCACCATGAAGATAATCACAGACTCAGGGGAATATCAAGCTCAAAGTGAACACATGGAACAAAACAAGACAAAACAAAACAAAATGGATTCCTGGAGCAATGCATTAGAGCTATTTATTAAGGAACTATATTTAAAGTATCTGTGCTAATTGGTCTCTCTGTCTCTGTCTCTCTCTCTACACACACACACACACACACACACACACACACACACACACTCACTGAGGAATGGACTGAAGAAAAATCTTAGCCAGGATAAAATCCAAAATGTAAAGCAACAATGCTGTCTGAGGAGGGCTCAGACTTAATCTGGGGCTTACTTAAAATTCCTATGAGTGAGAAAAGAAAAAAGAGGAAGCGACAGGCAGCTCTACTGAAGGAAAACACATAGTGAATTTCTTTGCTAGTAGAAAAATTTCTTATCTGGCAATGGGGAGATCTAAAACTGAAGAAACTCCATGACTGTGCAGCTAAATAGTAGACTGTTAGTTGAAACATAATGTCTTCATACCCAGAATCTAATTGAGTCCTTCCGTTTAGGTAGTAGTCAGTGGAAGAAAAGAATGGGATAACTTCAAAGAAACTCCATACCACCTGACTCCATTAACCTAGTTCATGTATGAACATGAACAAACCAATAAGGACTACCACTCATTGGAGAAAAACCAACATCATGAAATAATAAGAGCAAAGTGAACACATAGAAAGACTAGTCCTGGAAGAAACAGAGATAATTGAGATCTCAAAGACTTTAGAAACAATTCTATGGAACGTCAGTGTATACAAAAATGTGTCATGCTATGACAGAATGACAGTAAATAAGAAAAAGTGTTTGGCAATTAAGTATAAACATATATTTATAGTGGCTCAATGGTAAAGAATCATCTGCAATGCAGGAGTAACAGGTTCTATCCCTGAGCTGTGAAGATCCCCTGGAGAAGGAAATGGCAAACCACTCCAGTATTCTTGCCTAGAACAAAGGAGCCTGGCGGGCTATAGTCCATGGGATCACAAAGAGTCAGACATGACTAAACAACAACAACAATGTATTTGTAACTGCACTAAATCACTAGAATGGTCACCATTGAAGACAAAATGTGTGATCTGGAAGAAAACGTGCGTCAAACAGAGAAGGGACAAGACATGAGAAAAAATGCAGAAACTAGGAGCAGGTATTCAAGATGTATATAATGCTTCTTACAGGAGGAGTTCCAGATTGAGAGAATAGAGGTTATGATGATAAAGAAATTATGAAAGGATCAATAGACAAAAATATCCTGAAATTGAAGTTAGAGATGAGATTTCAATTTGAAAAGGTCCACTAAACCTTGAGCAAGATAAATAGGAATATATATGTATATTTGAACACACACACACACACACACAGTCCCCGAGAAAATCCTAAAAGCAAGTCATCAGGAAAGATTTTAAAGTCTCACATAGGGCTTAAAGAATGGATGTGATATAAGTAGGTAAAGAATAGAAAGGAGAAGTGGCTGAAGATAGGGGTGAAGAGAGAGGAAATAATTGGAAGGAAAACTCAGATGCCAATATTCTCCCATTACCAAATTTTACAATTTAAAATATTTAAGGAAATGGTAATCTATGCAAGTCAGTTAAACATTCCAAATGTTTATAATGACTAGTCCTTGCTCACTTGTATTGGGAAAGAAATGAGTTCATTTCCTTTTTATTTTCTGACCTTATCACATACTCAGCAAACTTCTATATTTGGAGGACAAAGCCAGTTTTGAAAAAACATGAAAGGCCACTTTGTGGATTGGAGTTCTAATGTTGGCCCGGTATATTCATCTTGTTTTGAATCATAGTATAATGAATAATTCTGGTGGTAATGACTGAACCTCCGTATTTATAGAAAACTGACATTTCTTGAACATGAAATTGTTCCTGTTTCTATGTAAATGAAGTTCTGCATTTAGGTGCAGTGGCTTCTGTTCATTTTACTTGCTCTGTCTTATTTAAATCAAAAGATTATATCATTGATTTTCACCCTACACTACCCCCACCCTCCATACTGCTGTACACTTTCTTTGCTCAAAGAATATTTTTCTTCCCTTATGTCTCTTACCCAACATGCTTATTTTATACTCAGTGTATTATAAAATTATAAATAGCTTATAATCAAATAAATGGTATATCAAACTAAAATAAAGTGAGAAGTATGTATGGATTTTATCTTTCTCCTCTCCTACTCATATGCAACACATGCATTTGGAGCATTTCCCTTCTTGACATGGTAGGACAGCCTTTTGCTGGTATTAACACATTGCACAAAGACTCCATTTCATGTTCTGTCCAAACACATTCTTCCACATACCACTAGCTCAGACCTCGTTCCCAAATTCCAATGTTTCTTCTTTCAGGCTCCTGGCTAGCTAGCCAGACTTTTCATTAACACAACTGCTCGTGAATTCTCATATACTCTAACCTTAAGCCATTTTTCTTTCTATACAGTTTGAGACCCCAGTACTCCACTCTACCCTCTGAGATTATTTCCCCTCTTTAAAGGCCTGTGTAGCTGCCACTCCTTTTCAGCTTGCAGTCATATACCAAGATGACACATTTGAAGGAAGCTCTCATATGATCACAGGTGTGAGCTGAAAAAGGAGCTTTGAGGACCACTGGGAATGACACAGGAGACTGAATTACCAGTTTGCTTGTGCTCAATCATGACAAAAGTGCATCGTCCCAGGTATATCAAATGCCACTCTGTCTCATGATAGGAATGGGCCTGCCTCAACATATGACTTGCCGGACCCACTCACAGTGCAAAGTGATGTTTAGTGTCTCATAACTTGTCTTTTACTCATATCAGATGCTCCAAACACACATTAACAACTAGACATGTTACTGACATGGTAAGCCTCTCAATCTTCATAAGGTTTACCTCCTATTTTTGGAGCTCCAATGTCTTCCACCAAAGCCTCCAGTGTGCTAGCTACTTCTTGTTCATCTAGCTCAGTCACCACAGTTAAGTGATATTCATCATTCATCAAAAGCTATACATTTCCCAACCTACATTCTGACCATGGAGTAACAAACAGACTTGTGTTGGTTGAGCTTTGAACATCCTCTGGGGCTCAGCCACTGTGGCTATTAAATCCTAGAAGTGGTACTCCACTTTCTCTTCTCTCCTACTTCAGAAGATGAGAGCATCTTCATAGGCTACTGAGGAGTCCCTCTGACTTTCAAAACTGGCTTTCAATTTCTGGGTAACAAACCATAGTTTTCTGTTTTCATTTTTGCAGCACCAGTGGTGCTTAGCAATAGTTACCCCTTCCCATCATCCACATAGATGCTGTTTTCTCTGAAATTCTCAAGCACCTGATGAATCACACTAGCCATTGATCCTTTCCATCCATACAACATCCCAATTCACAATCGGTGAGAATTTGAACAATTCTACTGCCATCTGGTGCCAGGAGCCCTCTGTGATTTCTTTACTACTAGTAATGGGGTCTTCCTTGCCCACTGGGCAGTGAGTTATCTTGCTTCCAAATCCCATCTTACTGCCTTGTTTCTCAGACTGTTATTTAGACCAAACAATACCTCATTCACCCTGGAGAAGGAAATGGAAACCCACTCCAGTATTCTTGCCAGGAGAATCCCATGGCCTGAGGAGCCCATTGGGATATGGTCAATAGGGTTGCAGAGTTGGACATGACTGAGGTGACTTAGCACACATAGCATCCATACTTCATTCAATGCTACGGGGGGCACTGAAGTACTTAGCGCTAGTCAGCGCTCTCTTACATTTGGGCGAAATGGCTAGGCCTTTACACTCCTACCTCAGTATGCAACTGAGTGTGGCCAGCCTCCCTCCTGATCACTGGGAAGGGAATATCACTGGGTAAGTTTCTCTGTGACTGAGCAAACCTTAAAGAAGCTGACAGCTGGGGCAATCCTGAAAGACATATGTGGATAGCGCATCACAGAATCCACTACAGTTGCCCTGAAGGATGTTCTAGAAGTGATGAAAAACAGTGATGCACTCTCAAAATGTAACTGTTCAGCTAAAGAAATTTAAACAGTTTTCTTTATTGCAGAACTCAGAGACTTTATAAGGCTAACAGGCAATGTGATTCCCTAGAGAGAAAAAGATTTCTAATATGCTATTATTCAATTTGTATCAGTTGAAAAAGAAAATGATCTAGATGATAGATCATTTTTTTAGATGATAGAATCCCAATGAAATCCTCTTCTTGGGACAAATATATTCACAATTAAATATGTCAATAAGATTGATTATATCCTTTGCAGCCAAAGATGGAGAAACTCTATACAGTCAGCAAAAATAAGACCTGGAGCTGGCTGTGGCTCAGATCATCAACTCCATCATCAATTGCAAAATTCAGGCTTATATTGAAGAAAGTAGGGAAAACCACTAGACAATTTAGGTATGACCTAAATCAAATCCCTTATGTTTATACAATGGAGGTGATGAACAGATTCAAGGTATTAGATATAGTAGACAGAAGGCTTGAAGAACTATGGAAAGAGGTTTGTAACATTTTACAGGAGTCAGTGAGCAAAATCACCCCAAAGAAAAAGAAATGCAAGAAGGCACAGTGGTTGTCTGAGGAGACCTTACAAATAGCTGAGAAAAGAAGAGAAGTGAAAGGCAAAAGAGAAAGGGAAAAATATATCAAACTGAATGCAGAATTCCAGAGAATAGCAGGGAGAGATAAGAAAGCCTTTTTAGTGAACAATGTAAAGAAATAGAGAAATGATAGAATGGGAAAGACTAGAGATCTCTTCAAGAAAATTAGAGATACCAAGGCATCTCTAAATTCATGCAAAGATGGGCACAATAAATGAGAGAAACAGCAAGGACCTAACAGAAGTAAAAGCGATTAAGAAGAGGTGGCAAGAATACACAGAACTATACAACAGGGTCTTAATGATCTGGACAACCACAATGGTGTGGCCACTCACCTAGAGCCAGACAGCCTAGAGTGTGAAGTCAAGTGGACCTTAGGAAGCATTACTACAAACAAAGCTAGTGGAGGTGATGGAATTCCAGCTGAGTTATTTCAAACCCTAAAAGATGATGTTGTTAAAGTGCTGCCCTCCTGCAGCTCAATTCCAGAAAAATAAATGACCCAATCAAAAAATGGGCCAAAGAACTAAACAGACATTTCTCCAAAGAAGACATACAGATGGCTAACAAACACATGAAAAGATGCTCAACATCACTCATTATCAGAGAAATGCAAATCAAAACCACAATGAGGTACCATTACACGCCAGTCAGGATGGCTGCTATCCAAAAGTCTACAAGCAATAAATGCTGGAGAGGGTGTGGAGAAAAGGGAACCCTCTTACACTGTTGGTGGGAATGCAAACTAGTACAGCCGCTATGGAAAACAGTGTGGAGATTTCTTAAAAAACTGGAAATAGAACTGCCATATGACCCAGCAATCCCACTTCTGGGCATACACACTGAGGAAACCAGATCTGAAAGAGACACGTGCACCCCAATGTTCATCACAGCACTGTTTATAATAGCCAGGACATGGAAGCAACCTAGATGCCCATCAGCAGATGAATGGATAAGGAAGCTGTGGTACATATACACCATGGAATATTACTCAGCCATTAAAAAGAATTCATTTGAATCAGTTCTAATGAGATGGATGAAACTGGAGCCCACTATACAGACTGAAGTAAGCCAGAAAGATAAAGAACATTACAGCATACTAACACATATATATGGAATTTAGAAAGTTGGTAACGATAACCCTATATGCAAAACAGAAAAAGAGACACAGAAATACAGAACAGACTTTTGAACTCTGTGGGAGAAGGTGAGGGTGGGATATTTCAAAAGAACAGCATGTATACTATCTATGGTGAAACAGATCACCAGCCCAGGTGGGATGCATGAGACAAGTGCTCGGGCCTGGTGCACTGGGAAGACCCAGAGGAATCGGGTGGAGAGGGAGGCGGGAGGGGGGATCGGGATGGGGAATACGTGTAAATCCATGGCTGATTCATATCAATGTATGACAAAACCCACTGAAATGTTGTGAAGTGATTGGCCTCCAACTAATAAAAAAATAAAATAAAATAAAATAAAAAAAATAAAGTGCTGCCCTCAATATGCCAGCAAATTTGGAAAACTTAGCAGTGGCCACAGGACTGGAAAATGTCAGTTTTCATTCCAATCCCAAAGAAAGGAATGCCAAAGAATGTTCAAACTACTGTACAATTGCACTCATTTCACATGCTAGCAAGGTAATGATCAAAATCCCTCAAGCTAGCTTTCAACAGTAGAGAACTTCCAGATGTACAAATTGGATTTAGAAAATATAGAGGAACCAGAGATCAAATTGCCACCATCCACTGGATCATAGAAAAAGCAAGGGAATTCCAGAAAAACATCTACTTCTGCTTCGCTGACTATGCTAAACCTTTGACTGTGTAGATCACAACAAACTGGAAAATTTTTAAAGAGACAGGAATACCAGACCACCTTACCTGTCTCCTGAGAAACCTGTATGCAGGACAAGAAGCAATAATTAGAACCAGACATAGAACAATGTACTGGTTCAAAATTGGGAAAGGAGTACATCAAAGCTATGTATTGTCACCCTGCTTATTTAACTTACATGCCAAGTACATTAAGCAAAATGCAAGGCTAGATGAATCACAAGGGCACTTAAGATTGCTGGGAGAAATATCAACAACCTCAGATATGAGGATGATACCACTCTAATGGCAGAAAACAAGGAGGAACTAAAGAGCCTCTTGATGAGGCTGAAAGAAGAGAGTGAAAAAACTGGCTTAAAACTCAACATTCAAAAAGCTAAGATCATGGCATTTGGTCCCATCACTTCATGGCAAATAGTTGGGGAAAAGTAGAAACACTGACAGACAGATTTTATTTTCTTGGGCTCAAAATCTCTGCAGATGGTGACTGAATCCATGAAATTAAAAAATCCTTGCTCCTTGGAAGAAAACCTATGACAAACCTAGACAGCATATTAAAAAGCAGCAGAGACATCACTTCACTGACAAAGGTGCATAGAGTCAAAGTTATGGTTTTCCAATAGTCATGTATGGATATGAGAGTTGGACCATAAAGAAGGCCAAGTCCTGAAGATTTGATGGTTTTGAATTGTGGTGCTGGAGAAGACTCTTGAGAGTCCCTTGGACTGCAAGGAGATCAAACCAGTTCATCCTAAAGGAAATCAATCCTGAATATTCATTGGAAGGACTGATGCTGAAGCTGAAGCTCCAATACTTTGGCCACCTGATGTGAAGAGCTGACTTATTGGAAAAGACCCTGATGCTGAGAAAGACTGAGGGCAAGATGAGAAGGGGGAGACAAAGGATGAGATAGTTGGATGGCGTCACCAACTCGATGGACATGAGTTTGAGCAAACTCCAGGAGACAGTGTCAGACAGGGAAGCCTGGCATGCTAGTCCATGGGGTGGCAAAGAATTGGACACATCTTAGCTACTGAACAACAACAAAATATGTCAGAGATATACTGCTATCCAACAATACAAAAAATGGTTTCAGAGTTACAGAGAAGAGCAAGCTCTGGATGTAGTTGTCACTCTTATGGTGGCTTTGAAATGTGATTTTCTACTAATTAGCAATTTCAGTTGAGTCTTTTAAAGCTGTATATTTCTAAAGGGCTCACTGCTCATGTTTACCCAATGGATTGTACTCTGAAGAAATAGCTTGAGAGGTGAGCCCTGCCATGTTTTAAGGAAGTCATCAAAATTATTTGAAAGGGGAAACAGTATATAACCAATGTCCTATCCTGACTATCTCAAATTCAGTATTTCTCTGCACACATGAGTTTCCCTGTGGTGTTATAGAAGGTCCTTCAGTTATGTTTTGTCCTCTGTTGTGGAAGAAGAAATAAGTCTTTTGCTCTGTGATTTTTGTCCCAAGTATTTTTCTTAAGAAAAACAAACAAACAAACAAAAATCTATTTCTGTTTTCTCTAAGATAATCAAAAATATTTACAAAGAAAGTTGGAAACAATTGAGTGAGAAATTTATGTCACTATTTACAGAATCATCTGCACATCAGCATATAGTTTAAACTGTTTGGGTTCTTAAAAGGAAATGTAAAGACAGCTCACAGTGGATTTTCACCTATTGTTTAACTAAAAAGTCATGTTCTACACTGGGAATAAATGAGCACTGATACAACTTTACCTCCCAATACCTCTGACTTGACCCTGTACAATTTACTTAAGGAACTCCCTGAGTTTCAGTTTCCTCATGAGTAAAATGGAGATTATTCATAAGAATTAGTTATTTGTGAGTTGAAGGCACTGCATGTTTTAAATCTAGTTCCCTTCCCAGCAACCAGTAAGATTCAGTCCATGGTGGTAGTTATTATAAATAACTGTCATTGCTGTCATTATAAATCTCGAGATTATTATTATTCCTCTTTTTTCCCAGAACTTTCTATTTGATTTTAAAATCAGCCAATTCAAGTAGCTAGTGATTACCTAAGTCTACTTGGCTTCATTATGTGTGTTTAAATCATGTAAAAGGTTAAATGACACATACTATCTCCTTTGGCAAAGATCTATCTGTTGCATTTTGCTGAAATGACAAATAAAATAGCTGTTGCATACATGATGTCAGTGAAGCTTTTAAACAAATTGCCCTTCTGTAATTACAAAGAGAACACTGTGCCTAATACTACAAGTTTTTTTTTTTTTGTAATTATTTGTAATGGAAATAGTGTAATAGGAGCCCTTATGGTGCCTTCCATAAGTGCTAATTTAATTATATGGTGAATACATGTGCAATTGATTTAAATGTCATAAATCCTTTCAGCATTGTTATGAATAAATGCACATATGCTCACAGACCCTAATGAAGTACTTTATTCCATTATCCTGAGTGGTTTGCTTTCTGTGTTCGTGATGAAAGACATACAAGAGAAAACATGTGTCTGTCAAATGCCCATTGCAATGAGAAAGCAATTATCCCAAGAAGAGCCATAACAAAAGCTACTAGCTTCTGAGAATCTGAATTTTAGAGTTTCATTTGTCCCTGTTTCTTCTTAACATAGCATTGCTACTTAGACATAGGAGAGAAGATGGCAGGGAGAAACTGAATTTAGGAGAAATCTCAAAAGACTGATTGATATATCCAGAGACATTTGTGCAAAAGATTTCCAAATGCAGGTATGCAGATCCCACTGGTCCTGACAATATTTTGGCTTATTGAGAACATGAAAAGGATTTTAAAGTATGATTTCTTAATGCTATTAAAAAATCCCTGTGATTATGTCTTTCTAACATTGGAAAGAAGGGGGTTTCCTTTATGAAATGAGAGTGAGAGCAGGTTGTAATTTTATGTTTTGTTCTGTATTAGTGTCCTTACTTGGTCAAACAAAGCACTTGACAAATCTTTATCAGTTTGGTCGAAGTGTTAAATGTCCCACACCCCCCAAAAATAGTGAGAACCACTTATCTATAGAACTATGTAATACTTGATCCTGGCTGCGGTTCCTTCCTCACCCAGGAGTTCATTCTAAATTTTTAGCACTAAATCTAAGACAAACCAATATTTGATTCATCATCACATCCTAAAAAAGAAATATTCATTTTATTTAACTTATTTAATTTACTATGTCAATTCTTGATGAAAATGAAAGAGGAGCGTAAAAAGTTGGCATAAAACTCAACATTCAAAAAACTAAGATCATGGCATCTGGTCCCACCACTTCATGGCAAATAGATGGGGAAACAATGGAAACAGTGAAAGAGTTTATTTTGGGGGGCTCCAAAATTACTGCAGATGGTGACTGTAGCCATGAAATTAAAAGACGCTTGTTCCTTGGAAGAAAAGCTATGACCAGCCTAGATAGCATATTAAAAAGCAGAGATATTATTTTACCGACAAAGGTCTGTCTACTCAAAGCTATGGTTTTTCCAGTAGTCCTGTAGTCATGTATGGATGTGAGTTGTACTATAAAGAA
Organism: Dama dama; assembly: GCF_033118175.1. Lineage (NCBI taxonomy): Eukaryota > Metazoa > Chordata > Mammalia > Artiodactyla > Cervidae > Dama > Dama dama. The sequence continues at coordinate 72,394,992 of NC_083691.1, forward strand.
AGCAGAACACCAAAGAATTGATGCTTTTGAACTGTGGTGTTGGAGAAGACTCTTGAGAGTCCCTTGGACTGCAAGGAGATCCAACCAGGCCATCCTAAAGGAAATCAGACCTGAATATTCACTGGAAGGACTGATGTTGAAGCTGAAACTCCAATTCTTCGGCCACCTGATGTGAAGAACTGACTCATTTGAAAAGACCCTGATGTTGGGAACGACTGAAGGTGGGAGAAGAAGGAGACGACAGAGGATGAGATGGTTGGATGGCATCACCAACTCAATGGACATGAGTTTCAGTAAGCTCTGGGAGTTGTTGATGGACAGGGGGGCCTGGCATGCTGCAGTCCATGGGGTTGCAAAGAGTCAGATATGACTGAACAACTGAACTGACTGATATCAATGCTATGGAAGCTATATCAAAGTAAGATGTAAATGTGAATTAGATGAACTTGCTTCCTTAGTCCATCCATTAGTAGTCATGTTATTTTAAGGTCTCTGGACTTGAGATCCTCCTAAGGAAAAATAAACTCCATCTTGCCGAATTACTTCCTGAGAAATTAACAGTAGTGCAAATGAAGATAATATTTATGTGGGACTCTAAAGTTTATGGGCTTCCCTAATAGCTCAGTTGGTAAAAAATCCGCCTGCAATGCTGGAGGCCTGTGTTCGATCCCTGGGTTGGGAAGATCCCCTGGAGAAGGGAAAGGCTACCCACTCCAGTATTCTGGCCTGGAGAATTCCATGGACTGCAAAGTCCATGGGGTCACAAAGAGTCGGACACGACTGAGTGACTTTTACTTTCACTTCACTAAAGTTTCTGAATATTTCTATCTCGTTTAATATTGAAAATAATCCTTTGAGGTAGATTTGACTATCCCACTTTCCAAAGGAAGTAATTAAAATGTCAAAACAGAAAAAAAAATTTAAAACCTAAAATTATCTAGCTAATAAGTGGCTTGAATTTAGATTCTCTACCCAAATTCAAACACACTTTTCTATAGCAGAGCTGTGTCGGTTGTCCAGTGGAACAATTTCTCCTATGCCTCAGACATAGGTTAAAAGGAGATCTATTTCCCTTTCCCCCCTCAAAGGTGATAACATTTAGAAACTGCAAAGTAAGACCCACCTATTTAGTCCCAGCTGGAATTGTTCTTCATGTCTGTCATCATTCATCTTTCCCACTCCTTTTCTAACAGTCTCTGCGCCCGGAGTTCAGCCCAGATTTCCTTGAGAAAACTGCCGCTGTCTCAGATTTCTTCTTTCTTCCTGGTGTCTGAGCTGTCCTCTGAGATGCCACAGCAAGGGACCTCCTGCTAACTCTACTCTGCCATAGTCCAGCTGAACTTCTCAGTGAAGACAATTGGATGCCAAGGCTCTTCATGGAATGCATCTGTCAAGCTTTTGGAGTTATTAGGGCAGCAAGACTGGCTAACTCCATGCAGTGTCACAGTCCCAGCTCTTCTTTCGTGTTCTTCCTTTGGCTCAAGTAAGCTTAGTTCCCTCAAGACTACATCTGGCAAAGTGGAGGACATTGCATCCAACTAGATGGCAAGATGCGTGGCCCCCTCACTTCCTCTTCTGTTTCTCATATATGTGAACAATACAGAAAGCGATTCAAAGAATTGCCCTGAGCATTCCAAAGCTTCCTAAGCAAAACATGCAAGATAAAATACTGACCTTGGATTTTATTCTTAAAAGAAGATTAACACCAGGCCAACTCGAATATGTAAGACTTCAAAAGACTCTAAGAAGCTGATGATTTAAAGTGTCATTTTCAACATCTTTTTTTTTTTTTTTTTCCCTAAGGGCCAAGGCTTGGATATTTCTGCAGACAGGTTTTTCCAGTTTTTGCACAGTCCTAAGCAGCTCAAAACTGAATTAGGGCAGATTTTTCCAAACCATCATGAAGAATATGTATTTACCAGTTTTAAAAGCTTCTTGGAAGATTTAAGAGGGCAGGGGTTTTTCAGTCACAATCCATTAACCTTATTTATCATCCATTGAAAATGTGTAAGTGTGAAACCATTTTCAATTTCTGCTAATGTGCCTAGAACTGATATAGCGTGTCATACTTAATTTCCACACTGCATTATAGAGCTGTGTTTTGTATTTGTGTACCCGGAAGTGGCAGAGCTCACAAATTCAGGATCTCATTCCTGCACATCCAGACAGCACGACTGAGGCCAACCTTCCATCCTTTAACAGAGAAGGAATTAGCGCCTTGAGAGTTGATTCCTTAGTCGTCTGCTCTGTACACTGTACAGCCTTCCTATCCTAGAAAATGTGGCTTTGAACATAAAATATGTCATGAGCCTGATTTATAACTTCAGCTCTGAAGGATATTTGTGTATGTGTTCTTATTTTGGATCTTTTGGCCCTTTTCCCTATTGATTTTGCAATGTTTATTGAACATCTATTTAGACATGACTAGGTACCATTTGGCACCATAAGTAACATTTGTTGAAAATTTACTACGTTTTAGTCACTGTGCTAGTTTATGGGCATTGTTTCATTAACTGCTTGCAACTCCTCTATGACTTAAGCCAGGCAGGTGTTATCATTATACCAGCTTTGTGAGAGGACTCGGACTCAGAGTTTGAGTAACTTGCCCAAAGACATACAGTGATTAAATGTGATTCAAACCCAGTCCTGTCTGACTCTGAAGCATGGCTCCTATTCTATCAAACATGAGAAGTGCTAGAGCATAGACTTGAGGAATAAACACATGTGAATACCTATTATGTAGATTAGCAAAGTGTCAATCATTTCACAGCAAAGTACATGAAAACAGAAAAGTCAGGTCAAGCCCTAAGGAAAATTCCGGGGGGAAATACTAAAAAGAAATGAGTTCAGTATCTGGGTTGTAAGCAAAGAAAGTAATTGGGGCTGGCGAGATGCAGAGCAGCAAAGGGTCAGTCCCTTCATCAGGGTGGAACCTATGCAAGTCTTGCATCAATCCTTTACTGAATCCAGGATGTTTGCAACTCTCCTGTAAAGGCTCATGGCAGTTATCAAGGGTGAGATCGATCAAGTGAAAGCATCTCACAGGAGTGGAGGTCAAAGAATGCTAAAAACTGCAGAGAAGTCCTACCACTGAAAGTGTTCCAACTTGGGTGGGAGATTATAGAAAGGGTTGCCCTGCACAACTGCATGGTGGAAGGGGCTGGACACTCTTGTACAGTGCTCAAACTGTGTGGAACCAACCACTCACTTAAATGCCTGAGCCTTTCCCTTCCCTATTCCCAACTGGCTTCAGGCAAAAGCATTCACACCCTCCTCGGTGATCTATAAATACTGGGCATATAATAAGTGTGGCACTTATTATGTGAGAGTAAGGGTGGGTCTTACCCACCAGCTGTGACTGTTCTGAGGGCATGTCCACTGAATTAAATTATTTAAAAAAAAAAAAAATGAGTAACCCTGCCTTTAACAAATACACTCAATGGTCTTCCCCTTAGTGACATTTCTCAAAGTCTTTCTGCCTACTTTTGCTTTGCCTTTGTCCCTGGTATTTGCCATGTAAGACTTCCTGAGGGAAATGAATGAGTGGGCGACCAGGGCAGGTGAAGGGGAAGAAGGGATGGCACAAATACTGTAACTTGGGAGCCCAAGAGCCTACACCAATAGGAGATGGCTTAGCCTCTATATGCGGTAAGGATTGCCTCCCTATATGTTGTGCTAATAAGAACCAACTCAACTCAATTTAGCTGCTTACAGCCCTCTGGAAGCATTACTGCCCCTGTGGCGCTCTGAGGGAAAGGACCCACCCTTATTTGGAACAACATCCCATGTCCTTGGGCCTTCTCCTCTTACCCCACATAAGGACTGTGCTGACAAGGCCGAGTTTCTCGGGAAGGAATGGGAGGGGAGTGCTTGCTTCAGCAACCCCGTTGGGCGGGCAGGCTGGAAGATTACCCAGAATTCCTGTGCGCCCCTGTCGTTTTGTTTGTCTTCTGTTTTATCTCTGTGCGTAACCATCTTTCCTGAGCTTGCCTTCTTGCTGTTAATCACACGTGAGGAGGGATAACGCAGCTCATTTGTCAGGCTCCAGATGCTCAAGGAGATTATTAGTTCATGATGCTCAAGGAAATTATTAGTTCTTGAAATTAGCATGCTCACTGAGATGAGCCAAAAATATAAGCCTTGTCTGCAGAGAAAGAGGTAAGTCCTCAACAATGACATTCCAAGAGAAGTTTGTGTGTAAAGAGTAAATGTGCTGACTGTCAAAGTGCAGACACAGTACTTTGTAGGTGCTTTTTAAATCCAGATGCAGTGTTTAAACAACAATAAAAACAAACAAACAAACACACACTTTGCTGTTCCTCTGGGTGGCAAGTGGGAGGAGATGACACGAATTAGAAGACCGCATGCTTTGTGCGGGGTTGTGACTCACCCCTGACCTGCACTGCTTCCTGACGTCTCTCCTTCCCTCATTCCTCCTCTTCTCCATACTTGGGAGAAATATGAGAATTTGAGTTCTGGAATCACACAACCCTGAGATTGAATGTCAGCTCCTCCATGTGTATGCTATTTAAGTTTTCCAAGGCTCAAATGTTTCCTCACGTAGGATCTAAGTAGCTGCTAAAGTTACTGCTTGACATATATAGTGAAAGAAAGAAAGAAAGTGAAGTCGCTCAGTCGTATCTGACTGTTTGCGACCCCATGAACTGTAGTCTACCAGGCTCCTCCGTCCATGGGATTTTCCAGGCAAGAATACTGGAGTGGGTTGCCATTTCCTCTTCTTCAGAGGATCTTCCCGACCCAGGAATCAAACCCAGATCTTCTGCATTGTAAGCAGACGCTTTACCATCTGAACCACCAGGGAAGTCACCCAAATATTTCTTTGAGCCCCTTTTTTTGCAGGGGGGGCGGGCAAGAATACTGGAGCGGGTTGCCATTCTCTTCTCCAGGAGATCTTCCCGACCCAGGGACTGAACCTGGGTTTCCTGCCTTGTAGGCATGGATCTAAGTCTTCAAAGGCACACTCTATCCTGTTCCCCCACTGAATAGCTTCTTTACAGAATGACCATGTCTTAAAGACTTTACCAGAGCACATAGGCATGAAACATGACCCTCACATCCTCAGACATTCTATTTTTCCCATTCTTACGGTTAGAAAAAAATGAATGGAATTGTTTCAAAAATTAACAATCAGAAGCTTTCACATAAATATCCTGATTTCTAGCTTCATTTGAAAATTCGGAAACCCTGGCAATTCTAGCTATCACCATCACTGCATAGCAACAATCCCTATGGCTCAGTAGGTGCTACCCTCCTCTGAGACAAGCATGCTCTCCACTGTGACACAGACCCCACCACTTTCTAGTGTCTCCCAGAAAACAAGACCCATTCTCAATTGTCATTTTTTCACTGGACTTTTATGGCTTTTTTTCTTAAAACACAGAAAAATTATATTATGTTGCCTTATTTAGGCAGATTAATTCATTTTTTAATCAACTCCCATTTTTAAAAAAAGACTGCTTGGCCATTGACAGGAGTTGAATACATAGATAAATTTGAAAGTAATTGAAATGTCTTCTAATTCATAGTTATGGCCTTTCCTACTACTTTTCTTCTTCTATATTCAGCAATATTTCACAGTTTTCAGGATAAAGGTTTTTACACGTATTTTAAGTGCTTGTTAAACATTTGATATTTTTGATGCTTTATAATGTTATTTTTAACTTTATTTTCCAATTGTTTGATTATTTATGGACATTTACCTATTTACCCTTTGACATAAGTTCACCTATTAATTTCTGTAATTTTGCAGATTCTTTAATATTTTATAAGTGAAAAATATTATGCCTTTTCTTTCCAATCTTTATAATTTTTCTTACTGTTACACTAGTGGGAAACTTGAAAATAATACTAAAAAAATAAGGGTATCCATCATTGCCTTTTCCCCATTCTTAGGAATGAGCACTCAATATATTCACAGATGCCCTTTATTAAATGGACTTATATTTTTATTCTTAGTTTCCTGGGAGTTTATAATCATGACGGGGCTTACTCAAACATCTTTTTGCTTCTATTAAGACAATTACATAATTTTTTTCTCCTTTATTCTTTTACTGTAGTTCATTATTTTGAATGATTTACATATGTTGAAATTCTTATACTACTAAAAAATCCCACCTGATAGATCATGACATATTAGTCTATAAGCTTTAAGTATCTTCAAATTTGAAACTTATTTTAAAAATATATGTGCTCTATAATTGTTGGATTTAGTATACTTTAAATGTTAATTAGGCCTACTGGGTTGACTGTGTTTTTAACAGCCTCTGTATCCTTGTGTTACTTGCCTGGTGGCTCAGTGGTAAAGAATCTGCCTGCCAAGGCAGGAGACGGGTTTGATCCCTGGGTCAGGAAGATCCCCTTGGTGAAGGAAATGGCAACCCACTCCACTATTCTTGCCTGGGAAATCCCATAGAGAGAGGAGCCTGGTGGGCTACAGTCCAAGGGGTTGCAAAAGAGTCAGACATGACTTAGCGACTAAACAACAATATATCCTTGTGTATTCTTTTCTCAACTTTGCCTGACAATTACTGAGAACAAAATATTTAAAATCTCTAACTATGATTATGGATTTATCTATTTCTTTCTTTAGCTCTGTCAATTTTTGCTTTATAAATTTTGATGTTCTGTTTTTAGTTATATACAAGTTTAAAATTATGTCATTCCACTCAATTAGTACTTTTATCATCATGAAATGACTATCTTCGTGTGAAGTACTCTTTTTTCTTTCTTATGCTATTAACATGGCATATCATTTTCCAAACTTTTTCTTTCAAACCATCTGTGTCTTAGTATTTAAAGTGTTTTACTTTTATGTTTGGGCCTTGCTATTTTGTCTAGTCTGACAATATCTAACTTTAATTGGAGTGTTTAGTTTATTATATTTATGGACCAATTTGCTATTGTTTTTTATTCATCCCATGTATTTTAACTTTTTTAATGATTTCTCACTTTTATCCTGTTATCTTTAGGTTAATTAAATATCTTTTGCATTCCATTTTACTTTCTGTATTACTTTTTTTTATCTATAAGACTTTTTAAAAATTATTTTTCAGTAGCTACATTTTTAATTTACCACAGTCCAGATAGAATCAATATTGAATCAGTTCATATTTCACTATTTTCAACTCATCTTCACATTTGACAAATATAAGAACCTTATGATACTGTAATTTCTTTATCACTCACTCCCAACCTTTTTGCTATTATCACATATATTTTACTGCTATTATTTGTACTCCTTGGAGTAGGTAAGTACAAGTAAGCTTGGAGAAGGTAAGTACAAGAAAAAAATTTTCTTTGAAACCTTAACTTGAATCACTAGATGTATCATGTGATAACAAGGTGGAGAGAAAGTTATCAAATAACACAAGTAAAAACAAATCAAGTTCAAAATCCAAGAGAAATAGAACACACATGTGTGTACACACATATACGCATATATATTTTCAACCTCCTATTTTTTACAACAGAAAAAAATAAGTACATTTGGGGAACTAGAACAGACATACAGATAGATTCCCAATAGCAAAGATGGTCCCCTCCCATCTCTTCCTCAAATCCCACAAACTGCTTGTTTGGAGAAGGGGAGTGGGGGTGCAACAGTGCTTCCATTATCTGTTAAGCTCAATTAAGAAAACAGCTGTGTTCCAAAATAAACAAGAGAAGAGGCTATTTTGTATTAGAATACATTAGGGGAATAGCACTAGGGAAGCACAGATGGCTTTAATCAGGGACATTGGAAAATTACCATTCTCTTCACTTTTCCAATGTCTGTGTGACTTAGGTCTCAAGAACCATATCCCTACTCCCTATCAGAGCCAATTAGGAATAGAAATTCTTATCACTGGCTGAGATGATTGTGTCTTCTTAGAGCTAATCTTGTAAGGCTGGGTGCCCATTTCTTTTTTGGCAATTTATAGAATTCATGCTTGCTATGTATTGGAGAAAGGGGAAAAAATTGGAGCCAGGTTCTAAAAAGATAGTTGGCAACAGAGGTGTCTATGAATAAAGCACTTCTGGGCACTTAAAATGGTAATAAAATGACACTACATGATGCGCTAAGGCCCAAAGCTAAATTGCAAATTGAGAATCAGAAATCTTGGGTTCCATTCCTGGTTCAACTAATAACTCATTTTATAAACTCTGTCTTAGGCTTCCATGTTATTAAAATGTCTCTAACTAAAATTGCCCACTACACAGTATCTCTCATTCCTTCGTCAACTTTCTAAACAGAAAATAAGATTCTCTAAGCACCCCCCCAAATAGAGCTGAGTATATTCTAAGGAGTAGAAAAAGTATTGATAAGTATGTAATAGTAATAGAAAATCCATTTTGCCTGTGTGCTAACACTGAAAAGTGTTAGTCACCCAGTCATGCCCAACACTTTGCGACCCCCATGGACTGCAGCTCACCAGGCTTCTCTGTCTGTGGGATTTTCCAGGCAAGAATACTGGAGTGGTAAGACATTTCCTTTCCAGGGGATCTTCCCCACCCAGGGATTGAACCTGGGTCTCCTGCACTATAGGCAGATTCTTTACCAACTGAGCTATGAGGGAAGCCCATCAAATGCAGAACACTGCAAATAGTTTATTTGGGGTTTTCAGAATTGCAATTTTGTAGACATACATTCTGGTAAAACTGAAAGAATGTTCCAGGGAAGAGAAAGAGTCAGGGACTTTAAAAGGCAAATACCACGAGGTTGTTTTGGCAGGAATTATGACTGACTCTGACACAGGAAAGGAAATATTTGTCCTTAAGGAACAGGCTGTCACAAATTATGTAGGGTGAGACTGTCATGAGTTATTTTAGGGTAAGGGTCCCATCAGTATCTTGACTTTCTGGAACACTGATTTGGATGCTTGCATTGACATTAAGTGGTCCAAAGGTCAGATTCCATCCTGGCTGGGACATGCCTAAGTCATACTTTCTCAAGGCCCTCCCAGCTCCATTTTAGAGGGCTCTCTTAGCAATACTGTATCCATTTTGATTTTCCTTTCACAACACTTAACCTAAATCTTCCTTCCTGGTTGAGTCAATAAGAGCTCTTGAGGCTCTGGTTACTGTGTGTGGCTCTTGGGAGCTGTTGGGCACTTAATTTTATCCATGTAGAAGGTCCACTGCACTCAGGGTGAAGCACATTCTTACAACAAAACTGATATATTTTTATAGCACAGCCTATGTGCCCATTGCAATTGCGTGCACTGAAAATCCCCATTCAAGTGAAAGATTTGTTTTCTTTGTTAGAGTGGCTCTTGGGTGAAGTTCCCTGTCCATTTATTGGACTTTTTGACATACGATATTAAGGGGAAATGTAATTATGGTAATTTTTGATATTAAAAAACAGTGAAATCACTAATATCCCAGTCAGAAGCTATTTGCTTCCTAATTATAGTCTAAAAAAAGACATAAAATTTATTATTTAAAAGCTCCAATTGAATTGACGAAAAATGGATTTATTTATTTTCATCTTTTTTGCCATGCCAGGCAGCATGTGGGATCTTAGTTCCCCCACAAGGAATTGAACCCTCTGCAGTGGAAGCTTGGAGTCTGAAGCACTGGACCACCAGGAAAATCCTGACCAAAACTAGACTTAGACAAGCTTTGAGATATTTCATTTTTTAAAATTTACTTTGTCTTTTTTTAGGATTTAAAATATAAATACTTAGTGAAGACATTTTATAAGAAAATCAATTATGATTTTTGGTAATGCTTAGCCTTTCCTTGTCGACATTGAATCTGCTACTCTATATCCAGTAAAAATCCTCTCAAATCCCAGATGCACCCCAAGAACTCCCCAGGATGCCTGACTTTAACTGAGCATGCTCCACCCCTTCAGGACCCACTTCTAATCCTGTCAGATTGGGACCTTAGAGACCACAGGCAGAGTCGATGTCCTCCTTATTCTCTACCACAAAAATTTCTGCTGCTTGGATGTCTGGGCTTTATAGCAATTCTTCCCTTCCTCCCTCCATCCCTCCCTCCCTCCCTCCCTCCCCTTCTTCATTGTTGTCATCTGTCTCACACTTGATTATGCCCTCTTATTGACTATAGATTTTTGCACTTAGAATATAACCTTTTCCTCCATTCCAAGCCCAGCTATTCATCCACATGGATTTCCTATCCAACACCCTGGCTGTTCATTTCCTTGACCTCCTCTCCTCCAGTGACCTACACTGCCTCGCCATCTTCCATGCACATATCTGCCCTAGTGTGACTTAGTCCTTGCTCTACCCTTTAACAATACCACTCTCAAAATAATTTCTCTCTCCTACTGCACTACTATCATCTTCATCATCTTATATACTTTTAAACATGAGTACCTGTCTTCCATAAAAGAACAAACACAACCTTCTTTTGACTGGTCATTTCCCTCTTGATTCATCTAACGCCCTGTTTCTCTCAGTTCAGTTCAGTCGCTCACTCGTGTCCGACTCTGTGACCCCATGGCCTGCAGCACCGGAGAGGGCAATGGCACCCCGCTCCAGTACTCTTGCCTGGAAAATCCCATGGACGGCGAAGCCTGGTAGGCTGCAGTCCATGGGGTCGCCAAGAGTCGGACATGACTGAGCGACTTCACTTTCACTTTTCACTTTCTTGCATTGGAGAAGGAAATGGCAACCTACTCCAGAGTTCTTGCCTGGAGAATCCCAGGGACGGGGGAACCTGGTGGGCTGCCATCTATGGGGTCACACAGAGTCAGACATGACTGAAGCGACTTAGCAGCAGCAGCAGCAGGACTGCAGCACGCCAGGCCTCCCTGTCCATCACCAACTTCTGGAGCTTGCTCAAATTCATGTCCATTGACTTGGTGATGCCATCCAAACCTCTCATCCTCTGTCATCCCCTTCTCCAGCCTTCAATCTTTCCCAGCATCACGGTCTTTTCAAATGAATCAGTTTTTTTGCATCAGGTGACCAAAGTATTGGAGTTTCAGCTTCGACATCAGTCCTTCCAATAACACTTAGGACTGATTTCTTTTAGGATGGCCTGGTTGGATTTCCTTGTAGTCCAAGGAATTCTCAAGAGTCTTCTCCAAAACCAAAGTTCAAAAGCATCAATTCTTCGGCACTCATCTTTCTTTATAGTCCAACTCTCACATCCATACATGACTACTGGGAAAACCATAGCTTTGACTACATGGACCTTTGCTGGCAAAGTAATGTCTCTGCTTTTTCATGTCCTGTCTAGGTTGGCCATAACTTTTCTTCCAAGGAGTAAGCATCTTTTTATTTCATGGCTGAAGTCACTATCTGCAGTGATTTTGGAGCCCAAGAAAATAAAGTCTGCCACTGTTTCCACTGTTTCCCCATCTATTTGGCATGAAGTGATGGGACCAGATGCCATGATCTTGTTTTCTGAATGCTGAGCTTTAAGCCAACTTTTTCACTCTCCTCTTTCACTTTCATCAAGAGGCTCTTTAGTCCTTGTTCACTTTCTGTCATAAGGGTGGTATCATCTACATATCTGAGGTTATTGATATTTCTCCCGGTAATCTTGATTCCAACTTGGGCTTCCTCCAGCACAGCGTTTCTCATGATGTACTCTGCATATAAGTGAAATAAGCAGGGTGACAAGATACAGCCTTGACGTACTCCTTTCCCTATTTGGAACCAGCCTGTTGTTCCATGTCCAATTCTAACTGTTGCTTCCTGACCTGAATACAGGTTTCTCAAGAGGCAGGTCAGGTGGTCTGGTATTCCCATCTCTTTCAGAACTTTCCACAGTTTCTTGTGATCCGCACAGTCAAAGGCTTTGGCATAGTCAATTAAGCAGAGATAGATGTTTCTCTGGAACTCTCTTGCTTTTTCGATGACCCAACAGATGTTGGCAATTTGATCTCTGGTTCCTCTGCCTTTTCTAAAACCAGCTTGAACATCTGGAAGTTCATGATTCACTTATTGTTGAAGCCTGGCTTGGAGAATTTTGAGTATTACCTTGCTAGCGTGTGAGATGAGTGCAATTGTGTGGTAGTTTGAACAGTCTTTGGCATTGCCTTTCTTTGGGATTGGAATGAAAACTGACCTTTTCCAATCCTGTGGCCACTGCTGAGTTTTCCAAATTTGCTGGCATATTGAGTGCAGCACTTTCACAGCATCATCTTTCAGGATTTGAAATAGCTCAACTGGAATTCCATCACCTCCACTAGCTTTGTTCATTGTGATGCTTCCTAAGGCCCACTTGACTTCACATTCCAGGATGTCTGGCTCTAGGTGAGTGATCACACCATCATGATTATCTGGGTTGTGAAGATCTTTTTTGTATAGTTCTTCTGCATATTCTTGCCACCTCTTTTAAATATTTTCTGCTTCTGTTAGGTCCATACTATTTCTGTCCTTTTTTGAGCCCATCTTTGCATGAAATATTCCCTGGTATCTTTAATTTTCTTGAAGAGATCTCTAGTCTTTTCCCATTCTGTTGTTTTCCTCTATTTCTTTGCATTGTTCACTGAGGAACGTTTTCTTATCTCTCCTTGCTATTCTTTGGAACTCTGCATTCAAATGGGTATATCTTTCCTTTTCTTCTTTGGTTTTGACTTCTCTTCTTTTCACAGCTATTGTAAGGCCTCCTCAGACAGCCATTTTGCTCTTTTGCATTTCTTTTTCTTGGGGATGGTCTTGCTACCTGTCTCCGGTACAATGTCACGAACCTCCGTTCATAGTTCATCAGGCACTCTGTCTGTCAGATCTAGTCCCTTAAATCTATTTCTCACGTCCACTGTATAATTGTTAGGGATTTGGTTTAGGTCATACCTGGATGGTCTAGTGGTTTTTCCCTACTTTCTTCAATTTCAGTCTGAATTTGGCAATAAGGCGTTCATGATCACAGTCAAACTTCACATAAGGTACATACACTCGGTAGCCACACTCTGCTCGAATGTTACCATATTACTTCCCAAATGCCTCCAAACCAATGAATTCAGTGGATGTTTGTCAGCCCCATCACATCTGTCTGATGCTGTTGTCCACTTCCCTTTCTTACAACGTCCTCTTCCTCTGCTCCATGTCCTCATCCTGCTTCTCCTCCTCCTCGCTGCTCCCTGCCTTGTCTTCTCTGACACCCTGACTGCCTTCCCTGCAGTGTTAAATTCTGTAGTTATCACGAGCTGTTCAAGACCCTCTATTTTACTCATTTGGTATCCTCTCCCTTCAAGAATTTACACACGCCTTCAGCTTTAATTACCATCAATGCAATTTACAAACCAAGCTTTAGGCTTCCTTCGGTGGTCTAGATCAATAAATCCACCTGCTTACCTGACATCTCCACTTCGATGTCTCAATGATATTTCATTCTTTAAATGTCCTAAGCCAAATTAATTATCTTCCAGCACCAATTTCCTTCAATTTGCACTTCAGCTAAATTAAGAGCAGAAACTGGTTCTCTTCTAAAATGTGGATCAGTCCCCTAAATTGATTCTTACACTCTTCATCATTATCATTTCATATCCATTTCCAACATTTGCCTAGCTACCTTCTAATTACTCCTCAAATGCATGTTCTCAGGTCCATAGCTACTATCTTCACCCTAATCCAACCTGCAAGTATCTCTTACATGGACAACTCCACTGCAATAGCCTCCCAACTGAGTCACCTTTACCAACTCTTGCTTCTTTTCAATAAGCTATCAAAGTGATCTTTCCCCAAAATAAATCTCCCCTGATGCTTGAAATATTTAATGGCTCCACATTGTATTGAATACAGAGACCTAATCCCTCCTTCAGTAGCCAGTTAAGTTATATTCCTTCAGATCTCCCCCAGATATTGCTCCTCTGGGAAACTTTCCCTGGCTCCTTTGACATTCCCCACCCCTGCAGGACTTTATGAAGTGGGATTCAGAAAGTTCTAAGTCAAGTCTAGGTGAGACTGATCAGTGAGCGATGAGAGAAGTCAGAAGGCTGACTATTCCCCTAAAATCTGAAAATGCTGCTGGAAGAATTCTCCAGCAGAAAAAGTTCCCATATCTTTCAAATGCCATCACCCTTCTTCACCAAGAACAATAATGTGTAATTTCCATCTTCAACAAATTGTTTTTTCCATGCCTGGCAAACATGGTCTTTTTACCCATTCACAATTCAGCTGAAAGCAGTCAGCAAAAACAGAATGAAGAGGTCTTTTTGCCTTCAGAAAAGTGACAGCAAATATTAAATAGCATGTAGTGTTCACCATTTCAATAAGCTCATTAGAGGTCCCTAGTCTACCTTCTATAGAATTATAAGGCTATAATAGAAACATTTACCAAAAGTGCTAGGCCATTTTTCAGAATGATTTGGTGCCCTCGATATTGAAGAGAATCATTTTGGAACACATTTTCGCAGATCACCTTAATTCAACTTGAACTAAATTCATTTACGAGAACTGCTGGGCTGTACATCTCTACTTATCTCTGCTTTGAATTTGCCTACGATGGATAATGCTCAAGCTGCATGGATCATTGAGCAGAGAAGAACACTTCTGCCCTTCCTTGCCCTTCGTAATAATCAGAGCGAACTTGTGACTTGTTATGTGTTTCCACAACAAGGGGTTCAGAAATGGCTGTCACACATAGCCTGAGGAGGAGCAATAGAAAATGGCTTTCTGAGTCCTCTGGAGCTTTTGTTGCTTCTGTTGAGAGCTGTGGAGGATGTAGACAAGGGAATGGAAGCAGACTCGGAGAAGCTGTTGGCCGGGGTTCTCCTCTTTGGGTCTGGGAGATACATACTGAACCTAGTTTCAAACCAGGGCTGGAAAACACACTGCTGTCGCCCATGTGCTGCTGTCCTCAGCTTGCGGATTGCGTCCAGCCTTCCTGAGGGTTTGCAGTTGCTGTTCTGTAACAGGGAGGGCCTCTCAGGTTTCTGTCCTGCGGTCTTTTCTCACTCTGCACATTCCTTCATGGCTTCCATCATTTTCTATGGGGTAAGTGTTCTAAAATCATAGCTGTCCCTATGGGCTCCGTTGTCCCTCCAGGGCTACAGACACAATTCTCTCTCTACCAATAGACCAAAGTGCTTGGATGTCATATAGGCACCTCACACCTGACATGTCCAGATCTGAACTCAGTACCTTGCTGCCATCAAATAGGCTCTTTTTTCTAGATTCCCTGTGTTTATAGAAGCTGCCAACTATCTTTCAAGTACTCCAAGCCAGTACCTCAGCATCTAAGTCAGCTATTGCTATAATAACAATGTATAACAAACTACCTCAAAAACAAAGTGGCTTCCAGTTCATACATCCATTCTTATGAGTGTGGGTCTGAAAGCTAACTATCATTTGATTTGATTGTATGAGCCTGGCTGGGCAACTCTGCTTCCTCTGAAGGTCACATAGTTTAGTTCAAGTTAATAAGATGGATCCAGGTCTGCTGCACATGTGTAGACTCTGAGGTTTAGGAGAAAAAGGCAAATGATTACCTTGAACACTTTCTTGAGATACAGCATTTATAGAGTTGAAAGAGCCAACCAACCACGCAAGGACATTTTAAGTTCTTCCTCACATTGCTCTGCCAATGGTCTACCAGCCAAAGGGAGTTCATGACCAAATCCAACATCAGTGAGGATGCGAGTAATATTTTCTCTCCAAATAATTCAGTCCACCAGACCCAGGCATCATTTTAAACTATTCTTCCCCTTATGGATCTTCTACCTCCATCTCTACCACTATCACTGTCAATCAATTACTAAGCCATGTTCATTCATTATCTAAAAATAGATAGCAGATAGAAAATGTCAGGAAGGAGGATTAATCTTATAAATATAGGGTGAACAAAGAAGGTCTGACTGAGAAGCTGACCTTTCAGCAAAGGCTTAAAAGAAATGAGGAGATGGGGGTCTGGGAGCAAGACTGATTTAAGTGGAATGTCTGTGCTTGGAGACAAGATGGGAATGTACCTGGATGGAGCACAGTGGGTGAGGGGAAAGTTATAGAAGCCAGAGAGGGTCTGGAACTACAAAAATGATTCAGTTCCCCTGCTTAATAGTATATAAATACCAATAAAATTCAAATTCCCTAATGTGAGTTCCAAGGCCTTCCTTGGCCTTATCTTCATTTACCTTTTAAATTGCAATTCTAGACACTATCTTCCTCACCTTTGTATGGAATCCACTTTAAACAATGTATAGCACAGAGTGGGTATTCAATATATATATATAGCATAATAAATGAACAAATATACAATTTGAATAAGGCAAGTATTGCACTCAAACTGCTCTAAGAGAAATACAAAGATTATCAGAGTTGGTGACATCATCATTGAAGAAAGGGCACAGATATCTGGTTTCTGAACAGCCCAAGGTTGAGATTTAGCAACAATCTACTATCTGCCAAGTGTTTACTTCCTATCACCCTTTGCCCAGTATAGCGCCTGCCTGTCTCATTCCCACAGGGGCAGTTAGTCAAATATCAGTTAGATCAATCCCCAGTGCATTAGCAGGAAAGTTTGAAGAGTTATGCCTCCCATTGGTATTTACATCTAAACAATCATAAAAATATCTTTAAGGTACAAATCTTCAAAACTTAAAGGATTTGCGTTTTAATGGTGGGATTTCAAGCTCTGATAAAAAATATAATGAGAGATATGTGAAGAAAGCAAGAACTCCTTGGGCGATTTCCAATTACACCAGATAAGTGGTCATCTTACCCACGTATAGATATTATTATCAATCCCTGAAATTCCTTCTGCTTTATATTTCACATGGTATTCATATACTCTACCTCCTTTGAACTCTGCAATGGAAATACTGGACCAATTTCATACATGAATGTCGGGCCACACCCTGCAGGCCTGCAAGCCCTGTACTTGCCCATCCTGGAGAGGAGGAAAGAGCCCATACTCGACGACAGTGGTTTAGCGGCTGGCGGAGTCTTACTTGTCCGAAAGAAGGTCCTGGAGTGGCTCGCCACGTGTGGCAGAAGGCGTCAGGGCAGGGCCGCCGTCTCCCCTCGCTCCTGGGGGGAGGGGGAGGTGACCACTGTCAGGTTGGCTCATCAGTCACCAGGGAGACAAGCAGAGGGGCATGCCCCTCACGTCCCCTTTGATAAGCTCTCAAGGTGGAGGTGTTCTGATCTAAAGGTTAGAGTAATCATCAGCAGGGGCCGGGGGTAAGTGTTTAGGAAGGTCACTCATGTGAGTGGGGTTCAGGTGAAGCAGGCACTATGCAGTCCAGCAGGGGATGTACAGAGAGCAAGGCAGCAGCCACCTTTGGTGGCCTGATCGTACAATGAGGGAAGCAAAAGACTTAGGGAATAGCATAAAAGGACAAACAGCAGGCAAATGAAGCCAAAATGAATTCAAACTGGAATCCAAAGCCAATGCTTTTTCAAGCAGAGAGAGAGAAGGTTTGTGATCGAGAGAACGAGAGAGAGATGGAATGAAATTTAACAATGTGAGCCTGATTTAACTATCTGGGATGTGTGAATCTATAACCTGCAATTTTGTAACTTAGTCTTCGTTCCTGCGTACCTCTCTTAGTGTGAGTGTTTTGTTGTGCCAAGTGTAATTCCAGTTTTAAAATGGTTATATTTCCTGTATTGTAACTGCAGAGCACAACCTGACTTCTTCAAAAGTGCTTTAGCAGTAATTAAGAGCATAGACTCTGAACCCTGATTACACAAGTTCAAATGCTGGCTTTGAATTTTACTGATTCCTGATCTTGGGCAACTTATTTCACCTCTGTGCCTCAATTTCTTTATCTATATATAAACCCATTTGTCTCATAAGATTGTTGTGAGGATTACATGAGTTAATATCAAAACAGTGTCTAAAATAGCCTCTGGTACACTCTAAGTATTTATAAAGGAATCAACTATTATTGTTTCCTGTTCAACAGAACAAAAAACTGTCTGTTCAAACATTGAAGAAGAAACTCTTCATGTTGAAAATATTGAAAGAAACTACATTGATCCCCATTGTAGCACATTATTCATTTTATGCTGTGTATTAGGGGTGTGAGGCTGCCTCAGCTAAAACTCAGGAAATGCAATTTTTTTTCACTCTACACTTGAGTGAAGAAACATGCTTTTAAAAAATCACACCCTCTGGGTTTTTGTCTTTGGAGACTTAGAATTGGAGACCAAATCAGAATACGAGCACTGAATCTGGGGATAGATATCATTCTAGAAATATACTGATTACCACTGTGGAGGGTGAAAGAATTTAATTGAAATTTAAGAATGAAGAGACCTTTATGAGCAATTCCATTTGATAGGTATTTTAGGATCCCAACCAAGATGCTTTTGAACTGTGGTGTTGGAGAAGACTCTTGAGAATCCGTTGGACTGCAAGGAGATCCAACCAGTCCATCCTAAAGGAAATCAGTCCTGCATATTCATTGGAAGCACTGATGCTGAAGCTGAAACTCCAATACTTTGGCCACCTGATGCAAAGAACCGACTCATTGGAAAAGACCCTGATGCTGGGAAAGATTGAAGGTGGGAGGAGACGGGCACAACAGAGAATGAGATGGTTGGACGGCATCACTGACTCAAAGGACATGGGTTTGAGCAAGATCTGGGAGTTGGTGATGGACAGGGAGGCCTGGCGTGCTTCAGTCCATGGGGTCACAAAGAGTCAGGCACGACTGAGCAACTGAACTGAACTGAAGAGACCTAGAAGTTTACAAATGCCAAAGACCAGTTAAGAATGAAAAGCCATGATTCTAAGAACTCAAGAGTTAATTGAAGTTTCATTTTCTTGAACAGAAGGTTCTTAATAAAGTTGCCTAGACAACAGCAGCTCAGTCCCAGGGCAGCCGCCCCCATGATTTCTCACTATCCTGCACCAGCTCACACCAACCCCATAAACAACTTCAAGGCCATTCAGGGTCCCTCAGAATGGTTGCTGGCTGCTATTAGTAGACCCTTGTGTCTGCAAACAGAAGCATCAACATATCTAATTCGGCTGACCCAAGGTGTGGGCAAGATGTAGGTCATGATGCAGCAGCTGGTGCTTAGGAGGAATCTCATATGCTAGGTCAGTCACAGCTCTAGTTCCTTCCATGACAAGAAAGGGAGGACCGCCTCCATGCAGAGGTATTCAAAAGGGCACAAGGCAATTTCATATAATTTTTATTTGGTTTCTGAATCTTGTTGAGTCTCTCATTTTTTTTTCTATAATTAGCACTTGGTTTTTCAAAATGTCCACAATTATAAACGTGATTTTTTTTTTTTTTTTGGCCACATGGTATTTGGGGTTTTAGTTCCCCAACCAGGGATCAAACCCATGCCCCTTGCAGCTGGAAGCCCAGAGTCTTAACTGCTGGATCACCAGGGAAGCCACTGAATATGTTTTATAGTCAGGAACTAATGAATATGTTCTTACATTTGGGGGTGCCAATGGATACTATAAGGTATTTTCCAAACTGAAAAATTTGAATCCTACATGTTTCCTTCATGATATTTTATCACAATTATATTCAGTGGCTGGATTACTCATTTACAGTCTCCCTTCCCTTCTAGACAGTAAGACCCATGAAAGCGGAGACTGCTTGGATCTCTTATAACAATATGACCTCTGTGCCTGGCTTGGTGTCTTGCACAGAGGTTAAGACTCAAAAAATGATTACTGAATGAATGCACTGCCATTTATAAATAGTTTAAAACTATGGATTTTATGATAAATAAGTGATTTTGAAGAAAGTCCTCTTAATGATGCAGGGAATCATTTTGATAAGCTCTTTTGGAAAGGCAGGTAAAAGGCAACATAAGGAATAAATAAACAGAAATAGTACAAATTATAAAGTATCAGATTTATATTGTAAGTATTCTGTTTAAAGTGAGTATATCTTTCATTGGATCTAAACCTATGCAGATTATGTCAGAATACAGATGATGGATAGATAGAACACAAAATAGGAGATACATATATCTAAATATGTATATACAGAGAGAGTCGCATAATAAATTACTCCAAAACAGCACCTTAAAACAACAAATGCTTGCTAACTTACAGTTTCTCTTGGTCAAAAATCTGGTGGCAGCTTAGCTGGGGAGTTCTAACTCAAGGTCTCACAGTTACAGTCAAGGGATGGCTAGGGTTACAGTCATCTCAAGGCTATTTGATTGGGACTGAAGTATCCACTTTCATCTATAACCATGTACTCACCACCATAATCTAAATACTGTATATTCCATTACCCCACCAAATTTTTTAATGTGTGTTTTTTCAATTTATTTTTAAAATGAAGGATAATAGCTTTACAGAATTTTGTTGTTTTCTGTCAAACCTCAACATGAATCAGCCATAGGTGTACATGTATCCCTACCTTTTGAATCTCTGTCCCCATCCCACCCCTCTAGGTTGATAAAGAGCCCCTGTTTGAGTTTCCTGAGACATATAGCAAATTCCCATTGGCTATCTATTTTACATATGGTAATGTAAGTTTCTACGTTACTCTTTTCACACATCTCACCCTCTCCTCCCCTCTCCCCATGTCCATAAGTCTATTCTGTCTGTTTCTCCATTTGCTGTCCTGCAAATAAATTCCTCGGTACCATTTTTACAGATTCCATATATATGTGTTAGAATATGATATTTATCTTTCTCTTTCTGACTCACTTCAGTCTGTATAATAGGTTCCAGGTTCATCCACCTCATTAGAACTGACTCAAAAACACTCCTTTTTATAGCTGAGTAATATTCCATTGTGTATATGTACTACATTCCTTTATCCATTCATCTGTTGATGGACATATAGGTGGCTTCCATGTTCTAGCTATTGTAAATAATGATGCAATGAACAATGGGATACTTGTGTCTTTTTCAATTTTGGTTTCCTCAGGGTATATGCCTGAGGTGGGATTGCTAGTTCATATGGTGGTTTTATTCCCAGTTTTTTAAAGAATCATCATGCCATTTTCCATAGCGGCTGTACCAATTTACATTCCCACCAACAGTGCAAGAGCATTTCCTTTTCTCCACACCCTCTCCAGCATTTATTGTTTGTAGACTTTTCGATGATGACCATTTGATGATGTCCATGATGACTGGTGTGAGGTGATATCTCATTGTGGTTTTAATTTGCATTTCTCTAATAATGTTGAGCATTTTTTCATGTGTTTGTTACCCACCTGTATGTCCTCTTTGGAGTAATGTCTTTTTTCCCACTATTTGATTGGGTTGTTTGTTTTTCTGGCATTGAGTTGTATGAGTTGCTTGTATATTTTGGAAATTAACCCTTTGTCAGTTGTTTTATTTGCTATTATTTTCTCCCATTCTGAGGGTTATCTTTTCACCTTGCTTATGGTTTCCTTTGCTGTGCAAAAGCTTTTAAGTTTAATCAGGTCCCACTTGTTTACTTTTGCTTTTAGTTCCATTACTCCAGGAGGTGGGTCATAGAGGATCTTGCTTAGATTTATGTCATTGAGTGTTCTGCCTATGTTTTCCTCTAAGAGCTTTATAATTTCTGGTCTTACATTTAGGTCTTTAATCCATTTTGAGTTTATCTTTGCATATGGTATTCATAAGTGTTCTAATTTTATTCTTTTACATGTAGCTGTCTGGTTTTGCCAACACCATTTATTGAAGAGGCCGTCTTTGCCCTATTGTATATTCTTGCCTTCTTTGTCAAAAATAAGGTACCCATAGGTGCATGGGTTTATTTCTGGGCTTTCTATCTTGTTCCATTGGTCTATATTTCTGTTTTTGTGCCAGTACCATACTGTCTTGATGATTGTAACTTTGTAGTATAATCTGAAGTCAGGAAGGTTGATTCCTCCAGTTCCATTCTTCTTTCTTTGGACTGCTTTGGCTATTTGGGGTCTTTTGTGTTTCCAAATGAATTGTGAGATATTTTGTTTTAGTTCTGTGGAAAATGCCATTGGTAATTTGATAGTGATTGCATTGAATCTGTAGATTGCATTTGGTAGTATAGTCGTTTTCACAGTATTGATTCTTCCTACCCAGGAACATGGAATATCTCTCCATTGGTTTATGTTATCTTTGATTTCTTTCATTAGTGTCTTATAATTTTCTGTGTATAGTTTTTTGTCTCCTTAGGTAAGTTTATTCCTAGATATTTAATTCTTTTTGTTGCAGTGGAGAATGGGATTGATTCCTTAATTTCTCTTTCTGATTTTTCATTGTTAGTATATAGGAATGTGAGTAATTTCTGTGTATTGATTTTGTATCCTTCAACTTTGCTAAATTCACTGATTAGCTCTAGTAATTTTATGATACTATCTTTAGGGTTTTCTATGTACAGTATCATGTCATCTGCAAACTGTGAGAGCTTTATTTCTTCTTTTCTGATCTGGATTCCTTTTATTTCTTCTTCTTCTCTGACTGCTGTAGTGAGGACTTCCAGAACTATGTTGAATAATAGTAATTAAAGTGGACACCCTTGTCTTGTTCCTGATCTTAGCAGGAATGCTTTCAGTTTTTCACTATTGAAAAAAAATCTCCTACTATTATTGTGTTACTGTCAATTTCTCCTTTTATGTCTGTTAGTGTTTTTCTCATTGGGATGCTCCTATGTTGGGTGCATAAGTGTTAAGTGTTAGTCGCTCAGTCATGCCTGACTCTTTGTGACCCCATGGACTGCAACCCACCAGGCTCCTCTGTCCATGAGATTTTCCAGGAAGGATACTGGAGTGGGTTGCCATTTCCTTCTCCAGGGGGTCTTCCCAACCCAGGGATCGAACCTGAGTCTCCTGCACTGCAGGCAGATTCTTTACCAACTGAGCTACAAGGGGACATAAACATTTACAATTGTTATGTCTTCCTGTTGGATTGATCCCTTGATCATTATGTAGTGTCCTTTCTTATCTCTTGTAATAGTCTTTATTTTAAGGTCTATTTTGTCTGATATGAGGATTGCTGCTCCAGCTTTCTTTTGCTTCTCATTTGCATGGAATATATTTTTCCATCCTCTCACTTTCAGTCTATGTGTGTCTTTGGGTCTGAAGTGGGTTTCTTGTAGACAGCATATATATGGGTCTTGTTTTTGTATACATTCAATCAGTCTGTGTCATATAGTTGGAGCATTTAATCCATTTATATTTAAAGTAATTATTGATATATATGTTCCTATGGCCATTTTATTAATTGTTTGGAGTTCAGTGTTATAGATCTTTTTCTTCTCTTGTATTTCCTGACTATATAAGTCCCTTTAACATTTGTTGTAAAGCTGGTTTGGTGGTGCTGAATTCTCTTTAACCTTTGCTTGTCTGAAAAGCTTTTGATTTCTCCATCAATTTTCAATGAGATCCTTGCGGGGAAGAATAATGTTGGTTGTAGATTTTTCCCTTTCAGTACTTTAAATATATCCTGCCATTCCCTTCTGGCCTTCAGAGTTTCTGCTGAAAGATTAGCTGTTAAATGTATGGGGTTTCCCTTTTATGTTTAGTTGTTGCTTCTCCCTTGCTGCTTTTAATATTCTTTCTTTGTGTTCTTAGTCTTAGTTTGATTAGCATGTGTCTTGGCATGTTTCTCCTTGGGTTTATCTGTTATGGGACTCTTTGTGCCTCTTGGACTTGATTGACTATTTCCTTTTCCATATTGGGGAAATTTTCAACTATAATCTCTTCGAAAATTTTCTCATACCCTTTCTTTTTCTCTGCTTCTTCTGGGACCCCTATAATTTGAATGTTGGTGTGTTTGATATCATCCCAAAGGTCTCTGAGACTATCCTCAGTTCTTTTCATTCTTTTTACTTTATTCTGCTCTTCAAAAGTTATTTCCACCATTTTATCTTCCAGCTCACTGATTCATTCTTCTGCTTCAGATATTCTGCTATTGATTCCTTCAATTTTTAATTGTGTTGTTTGTCTCTGTATGTTTATTCTTTAATTCTTCAAGGCCTTTGTTAATTGATTCTTGCATTTTTATATTTTATTTTCGAGGCTTTTGGTAATCTTTACTATCATTATTCTGAATTTTTTTCAGGTAGTTTGCCTATTTATTCTTCATTTATTTGGACTGCTGTGTTTCTAGTTTGTTCCTTCATTTGCATAGTATTTCTCTGCCTTTTCTTTTCTTTTTTTTTTTTAAATTTACTGTGTTTGAGGTCTCCTTTTCCCAGGCTTCAAGGTTGAATTCTTTCTTCCTTTTGGTTTCTGCCCTCCTAAGGTTGATCCAGTGGTTTGTGTAAGCTTCATATAGGGTGAGATTTGTGCTGAATTTTTTGTTTGTATGTTTTTCCTCTGATGGGCAAGCCTGAGTGAGGTGGTTGTCCTTTTGCTGATGACTGGGTTTGTATTTTTGTCTTGTTTGCTGTTTAGATGAGGCATCCTGCACAGGGTGCTACAGGTGCTTGGGTGATGCTTGGTCTTGTATTCAAGTGGTTTCCTTTGTGTGAGTTCTATTTGACACTCCCTAGCATTAGTTCTCTGGTAGTCTAGGGCCTTGGAGTCAGTGCTCCCACTCCAAAGGCTCAGGGCTTGATCTCAATGTATTATTTCAGAAATATTCTGATGGTATAAATGTGTCCTCAGTGAGGGGAACCAAGAAACAGGGAGCTGTGCTGACATTTGCTGCCACCACTGGAGCCGCTGGTATTGCCATGGTTTGGCTTCTGGGCCTGCACTCCACTTCTGGGCCTCCACTCACCAGATTCAGGCAACTTCCAAGAGCCGCAACTCTGATTATGGATCCCAGGGCTTCCCATCAGTTCTCACAGAGCCCTCTGGTGTCAATCTACCACTGCTCTGAGTATCAGGCTCTTGTCTGTGATAAGCAGACACTGCCATCTGAGCTATGAGGAAGCTCCCTCAGCCAGTCTAACTGGAAGCTCATATGTTTTTATAATCAGTTCCTTGTCCTACTCCTAATCACTGACAACCACTGAGATGGTCTCCATCCTGTCTCTATAGTTTTGCCTTAAACTACATATAAATCAGATATTCATCTGTAAGTATAAGTGAAAGCATACAGTGTTAATACAATCTTTGCCTTGGGTTCCTTTCATTTTTTATTACTGCATAGTATCCCATTATAGGGAACTTCATTCATTTACAGGTTGATGAGTTACAAGATGAACACTTGGGATGTCTTCAGTTTTGGGCAATTATGACTAAAGCTATCTAGATGTCCATGTGCAGATCTTTGTATGGATAATTTCAATTTTCTCAGGTAAATACCTAGGAGTAAGTTTGCTGTTGTGTTATATGTTAAGTATAGATTTAACTTTATAAAAACCTGCCAGATCATTTTCCAAATGTACCATTTTGCATTCCCACCAGTGATGTATCAGGGATCCAGTGTTTCAGTGCCTGGCCAGCCCTTGGCATTGTCATTTGATGTTACCACTGTTTTTTTCATCTCTGCCATTTTGTTGAATATGCAGTGGTACTCACTATGGGTATTATTTGTACTCCTTTAATGACCAAAATTTTTGTATGTTTGCTATTCTCATCTCTTCTTTGGTAAAGTGTGCTTCTTGCTTACTTTTTATTTGATTTTTTGTCTTGGTCAGAGGCAAAGAAGAAACTACAGAAAGAGGAGAGCCAAAAGTTGTTCCTCTTCTTCCCTCTCTAGAGTAAAAATTCAGAGAGGCACAACTGAGCCTGGCCAACCAAAATAATGACTGCATAACTGGTGTTCCACACAGAGTATTAAGTAGCTCCTGGCAGCTGAACCTTGAGAAATGCGAACTCCCTGAAGTCGTCCAGATCTTGAAGAGGTGTCTGCACTCCCACGCTCACTGCAGCATTATTCACATCAGCCAAGATACGGAAACAACCCAAATTCTCATCAGTGGATGAATGTGGCACATGCATATAAGGGAATATTATTCAGCCTCATAAAAGAAATAAATCCTGTCATTTGTGACAACATGATGGACCTAGAAGATACTGCTTCTTCTGCTGCTAAGTCGCTTCAGTTGTGTCCAACTCTGTGTGACCCCATAGACAGCAGCCCACCAGGCTCCTCTGTCCCTGGGATTCTCCAGGCAAGAATACTGGAGTGAGTTTCCATTTCCTTCTCGAATGCATGCATGCAGGCTAAGTCATTTCAGTCGTGTCCAACTCTGCACAGCAGCCCACAAGGCTCTTTTGTCCACAGAATTCTCTAGGCAAGAATACTGGAGTGGGTTGCCATTTCCTTCTCCCTAGAAGACATTATGCTAAAGGAAATAAGCCAGTCACAGAAAGAAAAATACTGCCTGATTTCACTTATATTTGGAACATAAAATAGTAAAACTCATTAGAAACAGAAGACAGAATTGTAATTGCTACGGGCTGTGAGGTGGGAGGGAAGTGGGAGGATCAAAGAATATGAAGTTTCTGTTACTCAAGATAAAGAAGTTCTGGAGATCTACTCTGCAAAACAGGGCCTATGGCTAATAATACTATATTTTAAAGTTTGCTAAGAGGGCAGGTCTTATGTTAAATACTCTTACCACAAAAGGAAAATAAAAATAGAAACAAAGGGGGTGGGAGGAAAGTTTTGGAGGTGACTGATAAGTTTATATAATTGACTGTGATAATTTCACACATGTATACTTTTGTCTAAACACATTTGTATACATCAACTATCTATAGAATTTGTACATCAATTATACCTCATTAAAATGCTTCTTTAAAAAGTAGAGGAAAAAAACAAGAAATATAAGGTGTTCCAGAAGAATTGCATAGAGGAAAATGGAGGAGCGAAAATCACCAAGTAAATAAGAAAAGAAATATTAGCAGAATTGAAGGTTGAGAGTCTCCCAATTGAAAAAGGCCACTGAATACCAGTTGGTCTACTTCTCAGCAGTGAAAACTACCTGCTGAGTGACAATAAGATAAACAATGCAAATGACATAAACAAAGTTAACTACCAGGAAAATGGAGAGGGAGAAAGTAAAAGAATGGGTCCTGGCAAGGGCAAATTCTCTTTACAGCTAGCATCATGGGGAAGATGGCTCTGAACCACTATGTCCTAGGCTTAACTTAGATCAACTTATTAAAAACAGAAAGGATTTACAATAATGTGCAACTAGTCAGTAATCTGGACCTTATAACTTCAGAACTAGTTTTCATCACCTAATCTATCATGGGTGAACATGTGGTCCTATCTTACATGACTAGTATGCAGGTCACACTGACATGCTGACATGCTGGAGCTGGCTAGTGTTAACTTGGAAGAGCCAATTGTTAAAGTTTCAGTACTTGACATTACATTGGTGGCTTGAAATCAGCCATGACAGGAGTATTTATACCAGAAATGAGAAAACACTACAAATCAAAGTGAGGTTAGTTGTTGTTGTTAGCCTGTTTTTTTCTAGAGAACCCGTTTACCTTACACCACTACAAATAATTCACCAAGTAAGTCTAAAAACCCATAAAATGATCGATATCCTGTTCAGTGGGATGAGAGGACCAATGAATCACTGAATGTTGCAGCAAGAGCAAATTCCTATAGAAGTGTCTAAATGCTTTCTCTCAATTTTTGAGCATACCCAGTCTCAGACAGCTAACAAATGATTTTCAGACTGACCCTAATTTCTAGAACACACTGAACAACATTTCTGTAGAGTATGTAAGTTCTCCCCACCATCCATCACCCTTAACTCAATTTCAGCTCTCTTAATATGCTTATGCATAGTTTCCATGGAATCACACTTAATAAAACTTTAACATGTTCCTGAGATCAATTTGCCTAACCAATTTCACTTTAAAAATATCTCATACAATTAAGAAAATGAAATGAAATGAAAAACTGAAATGCTTAGGGAAGTTTCTAGCACACAGTAAATGTTCAGTAAATATATGAGGAGCAAATACCATTGATAGATTATGAGTTACTTAATGCAGGGACTTCAGTTTTTGTTTTTTTTTAATTTTGGTTTCATTTTATATGTATGCTTAACACTTTGCAGAATGCTTGGCCTGTCCAATGTGATATTTATTGAATAAGTTAATGAACAAATAAGTGATTGTAATACTTGTCCTCCTAAACTTGATATAGACACTGTTTCTACATTGAAAACAAAGATACAAGGGGTGTCAGAACCTAGCAATTTTGCAGACTGACCTCAATCTGCACAAATTCATTCTCAGCATTCCCTCTCATCCAAGCAAGCTGCCCATTTACTGCCTATGCCTTATGATTTAGCAAAAGTGAACAATATGAGGATCTGTATTGAACTCAAATCTGAACTGATAAGTAGTCTTATTTGGCCCTTTTATTTTTCCAAAGTAGAATGAGGTATGCAGGAACAAAGTGGAAAGTGACTTTGACCCCAGTTATCTCATCTGCCAAATGAGAAAACTGGAGATATTCCTTGCATTTCTTAAATTCTACGATTTTACATAGTTAACCAGTTGACTGTGCAGAAAAACTCTTGCTCAAGAATAAAACTTAGCTGTGCTCTGTGCCATGAAAAAGTAAATAACATCAGAGTTTTTCTTTCTTCTTAGAGGAAGTGGACTGGATTTGCTGGTTTCTAAGTATCATCAGGAAAGACTTTATGGAAGCAGGGCTCATCTGACAAGTCTAACTCAAAGTTGTGGGGGCCAAAGCATCTGGTTCTGCTTTCTGTGTTACCTCCTATACCTGCCATCTGTCATCATCATCAAGAAACAAGGTGTAACTACCTTGAGACTCAAGAAGTGGGACATATTTGCAAAAAAATATTTAGGGCTAGACATTTCAATGGCAACTGATGAACCATGTAATAATATCTATATTTCCCTGTTAAGTTTGTATCATATCTAATTGATGCACAGAATCTTAATAGAATGTAGTAGGAGGAATGCCATTCATCAAATTCAAGAAGGCCAAGTATTTGGCTTACAATTTACATTTTAAAGCCATGGTTCTTAATCTCTTTGATGAAATCCATGGACCGTTTAACAGGAAGCATTTGGGCCCAAACTTTTGCATTAAATTTAAGAAAGTTCATAACCCCTGAGGCTAAACAAGTGACCCAGATTAAGAATGTCATATTTGGCTGAGTTGGGAAAGCCTGGGATCATTTCTACATCAATGTGCCTTATTTGAGTGAGGAGTTTGAGCTAAGGCAGGAGTAATTTCTGCAGGCACAAAGAGATGGGTGGAATGGAGGAGAAGCATGGTGTTTTGTAGAACTGACAGAGCCAGCATAAGAGATGGTGTGGTGTATGAAAGCCTGTCCCCCTGGGAGAGAGTTAAGAATTCTGGAATGTAATTCTGCCTATGACTCCGAATATCTGTGTGATGTCATGGTATTTTCTTTGTGCCTTCGTTGTCTCACCTCAACAAGGATAGAAATTATCCAAGAATTTAAAAATTCTTTTAACTCTAAAATTCTATTATTTGGAAGTATGAGATATGTAAAGAGTACAGAAAAGACTCACAGAATAGAGGAAAAACTTATGCCAAAAAGACCTGAACCTTTGCAAAAGCTTGCCTGAGGGCTAAATTACATACTCAACATCATTGAGTTACTTGGTTATAATGAGTCCTCATTTTTTTCCCCTCTTTTCCCCCCTAGAAGAACATCACTTCTACCTTTTCAGCAATGACTATAATCTCAATTTTGGAAAAAACAAACAGTAGTAACCTTATACAGTACACATCTAGAATTCAAACTGCCTATGATGAGCCCAAAAAGCAAAAAAGCAATAGAAACCTCTCAATTTAAGAATCCTGTATTAAATCCATAGCCTAGATGAGTCAAAGAAGTTTGGTTGAAGTGCAGAGTACAGAAGGATGACCACTAAATTGTGCTTTTCTCACTTGGCTCTTTGATTTGAATTTCCAGATTTAGAACTAGATCTGCTTCTCTATCTTCTAGTTTTCGGTTCAAGCCTCAGCCTCCAAATCAAATGTCCTATGCCTCAGAGGTGTAATGAAAGGAAAAATGTTAGGTAGGTACCAGCCAATCAGAAAGAAAACTTTGTAACAGTTCCTCTAGCAGAGCAAAAAAAAAAAAAAAAAATGGTTCTGAACTTTTCTATAACTGTGTAAAGAATCAGGCAAACTTATTCACATCTCTTGGCTTCTCCAAAGGTTAAAAAGAAGAATGTACTTACGTGACTGACTCAAAATTCTATCCAGCTTGGGTTGGTACAGATCACACTGCTATAAATAATAACTTTGACTTTGACATTGTTTCATCTTCTGAGAAACTCAGACCCTCTCTTCCCTCATATATTAGCCTAGGAACTTTAGTTAACAGTATTTCAGAAAATCTAAAATAAACATGTCTCAAGTCCATGGAAAATAAGTATATCAATTAAATTTGTCTACCAGGTATCAAGACTCATAATCCATCTTGATCTTTAATCTTGCCCAACCCCTCTGGGACATGGTAACTGGGGACAGGCCTTTCTTCCTTTTATTACATTCAGTGTTATCCTCTCCAAGGGTACACTTACATAGATACAGTTTTAAAACCAGAAATTAGGTAAAAAAAATGTTACCATTCATCTACCATACCCTACCATACACATTAGCTCATTTAATCTTCACAGCATCTCTAAAAAGTAATATCATGGGAAACTAAATCCAAGTGAGACTAAATTATTTGTCCAAATTCTCTTATTAAATAAAAGAACTAAGGTCAAACCCATGTATTCTAACTGCAGGTCCATATTTCCTTCTGGACCCAAATGTCTCCCTATACTGTTGGGGCTTTCATTTGCAAAGAGTAAAGACTCAAGAAATCTTTAAAAGATGAGACTCTAATTAAGGAATTAGAATTTAAGATCCAAAATAGTTTGGGAACTTAGTCTCTGCATCTCTCATAGAAACCATGACCTCCTTCATTGCATGTCTTCTTCTTATCCATGCGTCTCCTCCTATCTAGAAATTCTTCTAAAATGTTCCCATCAGAATTTTATAGACAACTAACCAAATTAACTGGCTAATAACCCAAACTCTGATTCTTACAATGACCTTTGCACATATTGACTTACTGATTAGCCTTTGGTTGGCCTGACCTTGAGAAAGTATCCACTCTTGGTCCAAGTCCGATCAATGAGAGCTTCTAAGCAAAATTTCTTTCCTTGAGGAAGGGATGTGTATGGAACTGTCTCAGGCAAAAACACATACTGGATACAGAGAACAATGACTGCCATGCCAGTGTACTCTAAAACTTTGTTAGAGACGTGAGAAATTAGCTAGAGAAAGACAGGGCATCTGATGCCCCTGTTTCCCCTGACATCACACATGTGCCCAGCTAGCCATCTCCACGAGTGCTTCCAGACAGCCTGGTTATGTGAGTAGGTTAATGGATGACCTCACACCTTTTGCCTTTGCTGTATTCTGCTTTTTCCTCATCCCAGGTCCCTTTAAATCATCTATGCACTTAAAACACATTTGCCCCTTCCATAACATAAAGGCATTTCTTATGTATGAGTTAATTAAGCATAATATATAAGAATTAATCCTAAAATTTTTTAATTGATTTCTCTGTTGCCATAGGGTGTCATTGCTTAAACCAAATATGCTTGTATAGTCTTTGCCTGAAAGCTGTCTTTGGTTTGTTTTGCTGTGAGAAGTAAACCCTCTTTTATAATCTAATGAATACCAAAAATCTAAAATGTTAAAGATTGGATCTTTATCTTGATGAATGATATAATATTTTGAGAAATTAGATCAAAACATCTGATTCTGCTAGATTGATAAACGGACAGTTTATCTTCTCAAATGCTCACCGATGACTCATTTCTCTCTGAAATGATATTATTCTGATTCTTTAAAGGCTCCCCCTTTAAAAGGGGGGCATTCCAACATGTCACACATGTCAGGTATTCAAACATCTCACACAGTGTGTGGACAAGTAGGTATGCTTATGTAAGTGCCATATAGCCACTGTAAACCTCCACAGCTTTCTCCCTCCCATGTACCAGAAGTAGTTAACTTGCATTCGCTTCTACACATTTCACCTTGATTCTTCTTTTCTTCTTCATTTCTTTGTTGGCCCTTGAATTGGATATCTGCCATGCTTCCCTCCATATTTTGGCCCCTCATAGAAGCACATATATATTCTCTATACCACACTCACCTACACACACACACACAGACACACACACACACACACACACACACACCTCCCACAAAGAGAAGGCACTGAATACCATGGCTGTCTTTAATAATGAGGACTCAGGGGGTCTCAGTGACCTCCTAGAAAAGTGGCCTACTGTGGTGTAGTGGTCTGCAAATTGTGATCTTAGACTTTTAGTTCTATAGCACTACCCTTTAAAGGGGGGAATCTCAAGCAAAAAGGATGCACTTTCTCAATTATCCCCATTTCATATGAGTTTTCTTTAAAAAAAAAAAAAACTTTTAAAAATAGGAATTTATTTTAAGATGGTTTCCCAGAATCAGATGCAAAATTGGCAATTTCATACAAAGTAAGAAAGTGGCAGCCTAAATGTCCATCAGCAGAGGAATGGATAAAGATGTGGTATATGTATACAATGGAATATAGCTCAGCCATAAAAAAGAATGAAATAATGCCATTTGCAGAAACATGGACGTACCTAGAGATTATCATACTACGTAAAGTAAGTCAGACAAAGATTAATATATAATATCACATATATGTGGAATAAAAATGATACAAGTGAACTTATTTATAAAACATGAAGAGACTCACAGATCTCTCTCATGGTTACCAAAGTGGAAACTTTCAGGGAAGTGATAAATTCAGAAGTTTGGGTTATAATATATACACACTACTATATATAAAGTAGGTAACTAACCAGGACCTACTGTATAGCACAGGGAACTCAATGCTCTGTAATAACCTATATGGGAAAAGAATCTGAAAAGAATATATTTACACACACACACACACACACACACATGTATATATATGATTCACTTTGCTATACACCTGAAACTAACAAAACATTGTGAATCAATTATACTGCAATCATTTCTTTTTTAAAAAGTGGTCTGGAATTGCAGGCAAAGTGGCTCCAGCTTGATACAAGTCCTTCAAAGACAGCCATAGGTATGAGTTGTTATTAATAGAATAGGAGCCCTCTAGCAAGGAAAATCTGATGCTGAAAATGAAGCTCCAATACTTTGG
Source organism: Dama dama (assembly GCF_033118175.1). Classification (NCBI taxonomy): domain Eukaryota; kingdom Metazoa; phylum Chordata; class Mammalia; order Artiodactyla; family Cervidae; genus Dama; species Dama dama. The sequence continues at coordinate 72,427,927 of NC_083691.1, forward strand.
CCACCTGATGCAGAGCCGACTCATTGGAAAAGACCTTGATGCTGGGAAAGACTGAGGGCAGGAGGAGAAGCAGGCAACAGAGGATGAGACGGTTGGACGGCATCACTGACTCAATGGACATGAGTCAAAGAGACAGTGAAAGACAGGGAAACCTGGCAAGCTGCAGTCCACGGGGTCGCAAAGATTCGGACAGGACTTAGTGACTTAACAACAACAAAGCAAGGAAGAGTGCATGGGTGATAAAAAGGGACCCAAAGGGTCTGGGCACAGCACCAGTGGATCCATTACAGGCTTCCTCTTGCTAAATCCCCAGACGTATCTAATCTTCATTTCACTTTTTTTCTCAGAAATGTTCCCAATGACCACTCCCTTCTTTTTTTTTGTTAACTTTCTCTTTCCTTTTTCTTTATATATATAATTGAAGTACAGTGGACTTACAATGCTTCAGGTATACAGCAAGGTGATTTAGTTATACACATACACATCTATTATTTTTCAGATTATTTTCCCTTATAGGTTGTTTTAAGATATTGACTATAGTTCCCTGTGCTATGCAGTAAATCTTTGTTGTTTGCTGAATATCTATTTTTTAAATTACAAATCTGGCATTCTATTCATACTGAGTCAAAAAAGTAGAATCAAAATATAAATTTTTAGTAAAAAATTCATAAGCTTTCTAAAATATATATATATAGTGCATATTATTTATATGTATGTATACAAATGCTTTTCTACTACCCTTGATAAAGGCTTGAAAAAGAACATCAAAAAAAAAAAAAGAGATGGAGAAATTAGCAAACATAAATTTGATGGGAGCACTGAATATGAAATAGAAAAAGTAAAACAAACTAGATAAAAGTAAAAGGTCATCATATAGTTCAGTTGCTTTTAAACATGGCTGCTCATTAGAAATGTATATTATCTATAGTGAAACAGATCACCAGCCCAGGTGGGATGCATGAGACAAGTGCTCGGGCCTGGTGCACTGGGAAGACCCAGAGGAATCGGGTGGAGAGGGAGGTGGGTGGGGGGATCGGGATGGGGAATACATATAACTCCATGGCTGATTCATGACAATGTATGACAAAACCCACTGCAATGTTGTGAAGTGATTAGCCTCCAACTAATAAAAATAACTGAAAAAAAAAAAAGAAATATTATCTGGAGCCTTGGAGAAGAAAAACAATACTTGGGCATTTGTATTTTTTTTTAATTCCAAGATAATTCTGATATGCAGCTGGATTTTAAAAAGTACTTACACATTTTTCTATTAAATGGTAGTTTTGCTGATACAGAATTCTGTTTTTTTCTGTTGACTAATCATGATGCAATAGTATTAAGTGAGTAATACTTGGTCTTCCATGATAGCTCAGCTGGTAAAGAATCCGCCTGCAATGCAGGAGACCCTGGTTGGATTCCTGGGTCAGGAAGATCCACTGGAGAAGGGATAGGCTACCCACTCTAGTATTCTTGGGCTTTCCTTGTGGCTCAACTGGTAAAGAATCTGCATGCAGTGTGGGAGATGTGCGGGAGACCTGGGTTTTTACATAATCACAATAGTAAAAGATGCTTATCAATTTTCATAATCAATAGCTAGACAAAAAAAGAGAGAATTACAATTGCAAGCCATAATGGGAACATTATTAACCTAACAATATAAAATAATTACATAAAATTTGAGGGGTCAAACAGAGAGATGTGGTAGACCACTCCTTTCTTGAAACAGTCTTTTCCTCTGATTTCTGTGACATTGTTGTCTCTTGATCTTTTCACTGCTCTCGCCCAATTCATTTTGCAAGCTCACCTAACTCTGCTCTGACAATCTTAGAGTTCCTCAAGGTTGTTCTAGAATCTTTTCCTTGTCTATACTTGTTTTCTCTTTGGTCTCATCCCATGGATTTAACTCTCTCATAGGCAGATGTTTTAAATGTTGATATCACCAAAGTGAAGTGAAGTGAGTCATTCAACTGTGTCTGACTTGTGACCCCATGGACTGTATGTAGCCCGCCATGCTTCCTCTGTCCATGGGGATTCTCCAGACAAGCATACTGGAGTGGGTAGCCATTCCCTTCTCCAGGGGATCTTCCCAACCGGGGATCGAACCCAGGTCTCCCGCATTGCAGGCAGATTCTTTACCATCTGAGCCACCAGGGAAGCCCTGATATCACCAAATTAGATCCTTACCCTGATTTTGAGATATGTGACACATAAAATGGTCTTCTTTTAATCTAAAACCACAAACCAAATATACTCCCAAATCATGGTCATCCCCTAGGAATCACACATCTTTCCTATCTTTTCAGTGCTACCACTGTTCATCAGTCTGGGCAAGTCTGAACCAATGCTATTTCTAAACATTCTATTCTGCTCACTTATCTCCTAAATAAATCTGAAACCTGTCCTCTTCAACATCTCTATCACAACTGCCACTATAGTCCAAACTTTCATAATCTCTTGCTATATTATTTAATAGCCTATTAACTGGCTCAACCATCCTACTCTCTCTAACAAAGCCAGTATACCTTCCCCAGTAGACTGCAATCACTGTGAGGCCAGGCACCATACTTACATTGTTTCATTAGACAAACTTTATATTTTAAAATAGTTGAAATTAATAGAAAAGTTGCAAAGATAAGACAGAATTCCCATAAATCTGCACTCAGTTTCCATTATTAACAACTTACTTTAGAATGATATATTTGTTAGAATTAATGAGCCAATATTGATATATTATTACTAACTAAAGCCCATAGTTTGTTCATATTTCCTTGTTTTTACTAACATTGTTTTCCATTCCAGTATGCCTTCCTGGATATCACATTACATTTAGTCATCATGACCCCTTAGACTGTGACAACTTTTTTTTTGTCTATGACAATTTTTCAGACTTTCCTTACTTTAGTGATCTTAACAAGTTTTGAGGGTTGTCAGATAGTTTGTAAAATATTCTTCTATTTGGATTTATTTGATGTCCTAATATGATTACACTGGGTTAACAGATTTTTTGGAGGGGGGAAGGAAAACCACAGTGGTAGAGTTATTTGCATCCCATCAAATCAAGAGTACATGCTATCCATGAGACTTACATATGACTTAATATAGTTGATGCTGACCTTGAGAGGATAATCATGACTGAGGCATTTGTATCAAATTTCTGAACTGTAAAATGATTCTTGTTTCCCTTTTCCATGCTGTATTCTTTGGAAAGAAGTCACAATGTATAGTCCACAATTAAAGAGTGCAAAGTTATGCTCCATCTCTGAGGGTGGGGTAGCTACATAAACTATTTGGAATTCTTCAGTTCAGGAGATGTAACTTTCTTTTTTTTCTCTCTCCCTTTCTTTTATCATATTAGTACAAACTCACAGACATTTACTTTACACTTTAGGTTATAATCCAATGCTACTTTATTGTTGTTCAATGTTTCCATCTTTGGTCACTGGGAACTGTTTCAGGTTGACTTCTGTGACCCTGAGATATATTCCCATCACTGTATTTTGTTTCTTTTCTCTTTGAGCACTTTTGTACTTCCTGACACTCTAAGATGTAACTTATTCTGTATATTTCTGCTTCAGTCCTAGAATCAGCTATTTCTCCAAGAAGCCCTGATTTATTGTATCATAGAATGGTATTAGAAACAAAGATCTAACAGTCTGATGTGCTCATGGTGACTGAAATGTCCTTACTTCCAGGCTTTTTCCTCTGACTGAGCAAGGGCATATATGTATGTACCCTAACTAGTGCTTATGTACATATATATAAACATTTTTATATGCAACCATCTATATCAATAGTAGGCTAAACATGAGTTCATACTTGTGTCTCCAATTCTCATCCATGACCACAGGGATCATTATGGTATTCCCCTTATGCTTATCTGTAATCCACTCCCACTGCGACAGTGAAAACCCTGGCTGCCACTAGCTATCATCCATTTAGTACTCAATTGTTCAATTCCACTATACCTAGATAGAATTATCAGACTTTTTAACCCATACTAGAGTACAGTCAGAGAAGGCAATGGCAACCCACTCCAGTACTCTTGCCTCGAGAATCCTATGGACGGAGGAGCCTGGTAGGCTACAGTCCATGGGGTCGCTAAGAGTCGGACATGACTGAGCGACTTCACTTTCACTTTTCACTTTCATGCATTGGAGAAGGAAATGGCAACCCACTCCAGTGTTCTTGCCTGGAGAATCCCAGGGACAGAGGAGCCTGTTGGGCTGCCACCTATGTGGTCGCAGCAGCAGCAGAGTACAGTGCTTATGTACACTTTCTGTTGCTTTCAGTCTTACAGACTCCATTAATTCCCTAAGTTACTTAGGTCAGTATCTTTATCTCTCACCCTCCAAGATTAAATTCTTTTTTTTTCAAGATTAAATTCTTATCATTATTCTTACTGTATATTAACACCATTCCTACTGTAGAGTAAGTGACTAATAAGCGACTGTTGTCTGGTTGCCAGAATAAAAGAATTTAATTAGAAAACTTCCAGCTGCTTAAGAGAAGAGAAAAAGGGAAAGGAGGAAGAGAGGAGGAGGAGAAGAACAGAAGACAAAGTAGAGTGTGAATTCATGCTCTACCACTAATTATGATTTGTGCTAAGTTATTTAATGTCTTAGAAACTCAGTTTCTTCATCTGTATCATAGGGTTATTGATAATCTAAAAGAAGTATTGTAAGGAAATATGAGAAAATGAGTTGTCTGGAAGAACATGAATTCTGAGCAGTAATTATATTCTCAACATTAGTTCCTGCCCATTCTTGGAGATTTCTAGAATCATCAAAGTCCACGTCAGGGGTTCCAAGAAGTACCTCATCATGAAAATAACTTCCTTGTCCAGCTGATCCCTGAAATTCCTTCTAGAGGGTCTGAGTATTGTATTTATGGTGAGAATTTCAGCTTAAATGCACGTTTGGAAGAGGAAAACACTGATCCATTTTATAAGGAAACAACAAACAGCAATAATATCAATAGCTACCAAAATTTTACCAATTGCTGTGCTTCAGGAATTGTGCTGAGTCCTTTGAACGTAAGTCTCACTGTGATCTTCCTTGGAAGATGCCATTTTTAGCTCTCATTCAAAAATGAAGAAACTCACCTATATTTCAGTCACTGCACTAATACTACAAACCAATCAGAGGCTAGATTACTATATGGTGGTGAAGTTCAGCAGGCCTAAAAATTGGGGATATAGAGCATAAATGTGATGTGGATAGTTTCAGTAACTACATTTGCTATTATAGTTACTTTTCACTCATTTGGACTATATTAAACATCTGTACAACATAATAGAATTCAGCTCATCTAAGTCTGCCATTCTATGATCTCAGGCAAGTTATTTAATTATGCCCAGCCTTGGTTTGGGAGTTCACTTAAGGTTTAAAATTCCAGTGTTCTGAGCAGGTATTGAGAATGCCTTCTCGAGATGGACTTGACTATATGTTACTTATTTTCAAATTCATAGTCAAAGTCCCTCTTTCCTGCTCCTGCCCCTAAATTATTTGCAGAAACAGTTTGCTGTCCCTACCCTTAAAACAGTCTCAAATCATACCTTTGCTACTGATGCCTCTTGTTGCATGGTCCTCTCTTTAAAATAGAATTTCATTTTACACAGTGAACTCCGGTTGGAATGCAACTAACCCCAAAGCAACGTTTGTGCTCTCACTCTGCCAGGCATGATGCTGAGTGCTTTAAAAGCATCATACTATCCTAGTCCTCCTACCATCCCTGTGATATATTATAGATATTATCTTACTTTTTCAGATGAAAGGAAACTACAAACACACATAACCCATGTGCAGGCTAGCTTCAGAGGCCTTTTGCAAATTGCCCAGCAAGTAGGTAGCAGAGCAGAATTCTGAATACCTGACTCTAAAATCCCAGCTTTTGTCCAATGAGATAGGGGATGATTTACATAAAAAGTGTGAACTAAGAAGAGCATGGATGGTAAAGCAAAACTGTACATTAACTGTACGGGCAGTATTGGACCCTCTAATGTTATAACCTTAAGGGAAGTTACTATTAGTACTTCTGTCTTTCAAAGGAGGAAGGTGAAATTGATAAGTCTAAGAGGCTTGTCAAATGTGGCCCTGATCCCTACCCAGGTAACTTCTTATTCCCAAGTTTCCAACTTGGAAAAATGTATTTGAAACAAAAAAACAAGTTGGAATTCACTAGAGCTGAATCACTGTGGGTCTAGAGATCTATGTTTTTAAAAGGCTCCCCAGGTGATACATTCCCAAGTATATAAGCATCAGACAAATTCAAATTTGCCTGATAGTGAGGTCAGCCTTATTTATACTAGTATACTTCTAGGCCAGTGTTGTTTCCTCAACTGAATAGCCTATTTTAAAGCACTGGAGGGAATTCCATGGTAGTCCAGTGGTCAGGGCTTGGTTTTGGTCCCTGGGTCTGGGAACTAAGATCCTACAAGCAGTGTGGTACTTCCAAAAAATATAGAGAAGTAAAAAGAAATCAAACACTGGAAGTATCTCTCTCTCCCCCTGCCACTTCTCTTTCTCTCTCTCTGTCTCTGCAAACATGGACTTCCAAAACTCATCTGTACCTTGGGTGACAAAAGCATTCTCTTTAAACAAGATCTGAGTTCCTCATTTACTCTGAGCAGTGGAGATGCAGAGGAGGGCCTGGCCCTCAGGCCCTTGGTATCAATGCCATGTCTACAGACTGCTTACAGATATATACATATTTTTAATCTGAGATAGATTATAAAGGTTACAAGGCTTGCTTGGTGGTGATCTCTTTACCCTACCCCATCCACTGCCGTTCCCCTAACAAGCAGCACACATATTGTTATATCAGCCCTGTCCTCAAGAAAGTCCCTTCAAGCAGCCATTTTTTTTTCTCCTTTGTCAAAAATACACCCTGAGAGGTATTTATAACCTAAATTTCACTTACTCTATCTTTTCATGATCCATTTATTGAGTAAATCAAAAACATATTTTGAGTACTATTATGTTCCAGGTGCTATTTTAGGAGTTGGGGAGATATCCATAACCCTATAATGTCATGGTGCATGCACACACGCATTCGCGCGCACACACACACACGCACATGCACACACACACGCTTTAGCCATGGCTTCTCAGTAAGAAGTCCCACATAGATAGAGTTCCATTTGCTATACCTTTCCTGAATTCTCCCCTTTCTTCTATATCTGAACTAATAAATGATGGATCTTATCTCTCACTGGAAAATAAGCCAACCAAATGGATTAATCTCAGTTATGGCATCAATTACTGGTTGTGAAGTACTAAGTTACTACTCCCAGATAACCTACATTTAATAATCAATTTCTTGTATCCGAATTTCCTGCACCACAATAAAATATGGGAGGCATTTGGCACCCAGAGAGACTTTCAACTCTTCTCAAACCACCATAATATGCAGGCAGCTCCTCATTCCCTAAATCCATGGAAAATTAGTATCTGCAAGAATCTTATTCCCTCCAACCCAGAAATCACAAAGTTGATGGCTGTATTCTGAGTCATCATATATAGTTTCACCTCATTTATATTTCTGCATAAATTTGAAGTTGTTTTAATGTGTTCTTTCTACAGTTTTTTCTTACAGTCTTTCCCTTGTACTTTTGGTTAAATAACTAATCCACACACCCAAGTGTGGAAAATTGGAAATTGTAAAGGGTTTGGTTCTCCCTGACTCTGCAATAGGATATAAAATCAGGGCACTGACATAACTAGCCCCCTGACATGAACCCACTCAGGAGAGAATGTTTTTAAAGGAATGCACCCCCCTTCAACTTTCCAGAGATAGCAGCCCCCTAACTCTGAGTATGTTTTCTAGATCGATTCTTAAGAATAGAACCCCACAGAAAATCAAGAGTAAATGCTGCAGGCCATCTGAGAGGCAACAGGAGTAGGAAAGCCACCAATGGGGAGAGAAGATTGCTAAAAGAAGATAGGGTGCAATCAAGGCAAATTTTTTGTGCCTGTTATTATTCTTTGCAGAGTAAAAGCCAAGGTGGCCTGCAAGGCCAAACAGAAGCCACCCATCCCTCCAGTCACCCATCTGTCCCTTTCTGCCTCACGCATCTTCTCACCCACTGTGCTCCCGCCAGGGTTCACTCCCCAGTCCTCCAGTGGAGAGGACATGCCCTTTACATGTACTGCTCCTGCTGCCTGAGGCTTTCTTTACCAACTGTACCCATATCTCACCCCAGTGCTCTCTATCCTCCTTTCTCGCTTTAGTAATTTCTATTATAGTGTTTCCCTCTAACTCACTGTGTTTGTGTGTGTGTGTTTAGACTCTGTTGTGTCTGGCTCTTTGCAACCCCATGGACCGTAGCCTGCCAGGTTCTTCTGTCCATGGGATTTCCCAGGCAAAAATACTGGAGCAGGTCACCATTTCCTACTCCAATGGATCATCCAGACTCAAGGATCAAACCCATGTCTCTTGCATACTCTCTGTGTATTTTACTTATAGCTTATTTGTGTACTTTCAATCTCAACTCAGAGAATGTTGGGAGGGGTTTTGTCTGTTTGCTTTATTGCTTTTTCTTACCAAGAACTTGAACAGTGCTGAGCACAGATCACACGCTCAATAAGAATTTTTTGAATAAACAAATAAGTATGCTATGAGTGACCCTGCAACCATGATTATGTTTAAAACAACAACAATGGAACTTAATTTAGTGTTTTATCTCTTCTGGTGCTAACAGATGTGAGCTTTTAAGTGTCAAATGGACAGGGCATTGACCAATATTAAACGATACTGGGGAAAAAAATTACTCTCTTTCCATTTCTTCTGATTACATCAAGAATAAGACTCTTGTCAAGCCTCAGGCTTAGATCTACAATTAAAATTGCTTTAATTGCAATTTAAATTGTTTTCATTGCTTTTTAATTTTTACCACCAGGTAATCCAATGATAGAATTTCTTTTTTAAAATTTTCACTTGTGAAAAGAAGGGAAGAAACAAAGAAAGAAAAAGGTGGAGGAAGGAATGAAAAAAGAAGGAAGGAGGGAAAGACAGAAAGGGAGGAAGGGAGAATAAAAGAAAGAAAAGGAAAGAGAAACAAAGGTTGATTGATTGATTGATAAATGAATAGAAACAGCTTAGGTGGTGCATAGATTTTGGAAAATAATGATAAAGATGGTATAGCAATTATTAGTACTTTGAAAGCATGTTTCCTTGTGTATACACGCAGTCTATCCCTGGGAGAATACGGTAGGTATATACTCTGGATACTAATCTCTGCTAGCAGTAGCAGCCCAGGATCCCCGTTGAACACACACACTATGTGGACTTCCTCCAAATAGATGCTCTGGGATAGCCCCTGAGTGCCAGTCAGGTACTGGGATGGTTACAGGGAAAGAGAATAAATTATTAAAAGGAGACAAAATTTTCAACTCTTGACAGTCTCTTCTGTTAGGTGGCAATGGATGTTTTTAGAAACTAGTGACAGAAGAGCAGAACTGTGCAAATCCTGGGTGGGGGGGTGGGGGGGGGTGGTGGGCAGCTTCAAGGAGAGCCCTAGAGGAGGTCTGCCACTTCATCATGCGAGTGAGTGACGTTGTGGAGCCCACTGCCAGTCAGCTGTGTATTTCATCCCTCCCCCCATCATCTGTACAAGAACACTGACAGTCCCCTGGCCCTGTCTGACCTCATCACACCCTCCAAATACAGCACAGAATCTTGCTGATTGCTGACTCCCCCGGGAAACACAGACTTACTGCATCTTGAGTGGGAGAACTTGTCATTCTTTAAAAAAAAAAAAAGGGCACAGACATATTTGAACTGTAAAGAATAACAACAAAACAAACCACATCCTTCTTATCTTTCCTTGAGCATTTGAATGCAATTTGTTTTCACTTTTATATTTTAAGGGGAAACCATGGGAGATTTGATGGTTAGAATAGAAATGAAGTATACAGCATATTGCTTTTTTTTCTGTCTTCCCCCACAGAGCTGGCAGGATGAATGTCTTTGCCTTCAGCTCTGAAATTTGTATTCTCTACTATCTGAGAAGAATATACAGGCTAATGTCCATTCTACTGCCTTTTTCCTCATTTTGTTTTTCCTTGCAAGGTAGAATTTTGAAGAAAAATGAAACACATTAATCTTCATTTAGCAATTTATTTCTCCCCTGTTTAAATCCTTTAAAAGGCATATTAGTATAAGTGACCTTGTATTTCTTTCAAAAATCTACATCCTTCTCAGGCCTTTTCAAGCTAAACAGGTCACTGAGTTGAATTCAGTCTCAGGATTATTTCTCTTCCTTCTTTCCAGCTGTACCAGACAGCACCTCTGCATGCCTTGGAGAATCTCTGTGTGGGAAGGAGGCAACAGGCTTGGAAGCCATAAATCATCCCAAGATTTGACTTCCCTGTGGGATCTCTTGAAAAGGACTTCTGATTCAACAGGAAACATCTTCCATCACTGGTTGTGAAGGATGAGGCATGATGTTTTTAAAGAAATCTGTGGTTTTCCCTACAACCATCATGTCAGCCTCAAATTAAACTAAATGTATCTTCTGTCAGTCCTAAATATTCAATGATGATGTCGATGACTTAGAATTACATTTTGAAAAGAAAAGAAGGCCATTTGATTTACAACTAGAATAAAGCAAATAGAGAGCTATGGTAAGAGTGTGATAAAACAGCTAATCTGGCCTCTAATAACCCCTTGCGTCCCTTTTGACACCTTTACCTCTGTGTAACCTTGGCCACAATTCAACAAAATTCCCTTAATGAATGTTTCTTCATGGCTCAAGATTTTGCTCAGGATTGCCTGTGATCTGGAATGTTTTTATGCTGCCTAACTCTGCATTTTATTCTTGGAAAATTTCTCCCGCCTTCAAGAATCATTGTAAGCACCAGTGTCTCATGGAGCTGGTAATGATAATGTCTAGCATGTGTTGAATATGAATGTTATGGTGATCTATTTATATGATTATCTCATTTAAACTTAATATCACGGGGGAGGAGCCAAGATGGCAGAGGAGTAGGAAGGGAGACCACCTTCTCTCCTACAAATTCATCAAAGGAATAACTGAACACAGAGCAAACTTCACAAAACAACTTCTGATCACTAGCTGAGGTCATCAGGCGCCCAGAAAAGCAGCCCATTGTCTTCGAAAGGAGGTAGGACAAAATATAAAAGATAAAAAGTGAGACAAAAGAGCTAAGGATGGAGATCCGTCCTGGGAAGGGAGTCTTAGGCGGCATTGCTTGGGGTAGGGTCCGGGCCTGAGTGCCCTGAGGACAATCGGAGGGAGCTTCTGTGAGTTGCCAACTTGAACTGTGGGAGACCAAAAGAGAGAGAGAAAATTAACCAGCCCGAACACACTGCCGGCCGTTCGCAGAACAAAGGGACCGAGAAAGTCTAGAGAAGAGCTCGCAGGCTGCGGACCGGCCCAGCCCCTCCGGAGGCAGGAGGCAGGGGGGAGGGGAAGGTCGCGGCGAGACACAGGGCGCAGGCACCCGACCGGCGCGGGCGGGGACTGGGGCTGGGGACGCGGAGGGCAGAAGGCGCACGCACCCGACTGGTGCCAGCGGAAACTGAGACTGGGTCCGCGGAAGGGAGTGGGCGCGCCACACCTGGGGAGAGTGCGCCCACCAAGCCCCTGGCTGCCTGGACCGCTCTGACAGGGAAGGCACAGAGAGCAGGCGCAGCTTTTCGTTCCCCGCTTTTGTGGAACACCCGAGGGCTGGAACCTCGCGCAGCGCGGGGCGCGCTCCATATAGAGCAACTGGGAGCCTGAGCAGCGCAGACAGAGAGAGCAGCATCAGCCCCTCCCGGCAGCCCGAGCCCGGCCCGCATCTCCAGCCCCTCCCTGCAGCGCAAGCCCCTCCCCGCAGAGCGACGGAACTAGCTACCTGAATAAGAGTCCACCTCCGCCCGCCTGTGTCAGGGCGGAAATGAGGCTCTGAAGAGACCGGCAAACAGAAGCCAAATAAACAAAGGGAACCGCTTCAGAAGGGACTGGTGCAACAGATTAAAATCCCTGTAGAAAACACCGACTACACCGGAAGGGGCCTGTAGATATCGAGACGTGTAAGCTGGAACGAGGAGCTATCTGAAACTGAGCCGAACCCACACTGACCGCAACAGCTCCAGAGAAATTCCTAGATATATTTTTACTTTTTTTTTTTTTTTTTTGTAAGTAAGAAAAAAAAAATTTTTTTTAATTTTTTTATTTTTTCTTTTTTATTTTTTCTCTTTTATTTTCCTTTAAAATTCCCTATTACTCGCCCATTACTCCTTAACTTTCATTTTCATAGATTTTTATGATTTTTTTAATCAGGGAAAAAAAAATTTTGTTTCTTTTTTTTTTTTCTTTTTCTTTTTTTTTCTTTTTTCTTCTTTTTTTTTCTTTCCTTTTTCTCTTCTATTTTCTATTTTTCTTTTTCTCTTATTTCTTTTAAAGTCCTCTAGTACTCCTCTACTACTCCTTAATTTTCATTTTCAATACACTATAACCTTACAAAAATAAAAAAGAAGAGAAGCCCTATTTTTAAACCGAAGATTATTCTCTCCCAATCTTGACTCTCTGTTTTCTACCTCAGAACACCTCTATTTCCTCCTTTCCCCTTCTCTTCCCTTTCCAATTCTGTGAATCTTTGTAGGTGTCTGGGCTACGGAGAACACTCTGGGAACAGACAGCTGCGTAGATCTGTCTCTCTCCTCTTGAGTCCCCCCTTTTCTCCTCCTGCTCATCTCTATCTCCCTCCTCCCTCTCCTCTTCTTCATGTAACTCTGTGAACCTCTCTGGGTGTCCCTAACGGGGGAGAATCTTTTCGCCATTAACCTAGAGGTTTTATTATCAGTGCTGTATAGTTGGAGAAGTCCTGAGACTACAGGAAGAATAAAACTGAAATCCAGAGGCAGAAGACTTAAGCCCAAAACCTGAGAACACCAGAAAACTCCTGACTACATGGAACTTTAAGTAATAAGTGACCGTCCAAAAGCCTCCATACCTACACTGAAACCAACCACCACCCAAGAGCCAATAAGTTTTAGAGCAAGACATACCACGCAAATTCTCCAGCAACGCAGGAACATAGCCCTGAAGGTCAACATACAGGCTGCCCAAGGTCACACCTAACACATAGACCCATCTCAAAACTCATTACTGGGCACTCCATTGCTCTCCAAAGAGAAGAAATCAAGTTCCACGCACCAGAACACTGACGCAAGCTTCCCTAACCAGGAAACCTTGACAAGCCAATCGTCTAACCCCACCCACTGGGTAAATCCTCCACAATAAAAAGGAACCACAGACCTCCAGAATACAGAAAGCCCACTCCAGACACAGCAATCTAAACAAGATGAAAAGGCAAAGTTCCTTTACCATGTTCCAACAGGTAAAGGAACATGAAAAATGCCCAAGTCAAACAAAAGAGGAGGAGATAGGGAATCTACCTGAAAAAGAATTTAGAATAATGATAATAAAAATGATCCAAAATCTTGAAAACAAAATGGAGTTACAGATAAATAGCCTGGAGACAAAGATTGAAAAGATACAAGAAATGTTTAATAAAGACCTAGAAGAAATAAAAAAGAGTCAATTAAAAATGAATAATGCAATGAATGAGATCAAAAGCACTTTGGAGGGAACCAAGAGTAGAAATAACGGAGGTAGAAGATAGGATAAGTGAGGTAGAAGATAAAATGGTGGAAATAAATGAAGCAGAGAGGAAAAAAAAAAAAGGATCAAAAGAAATGAGGACAACCTCAGGGACCTCTGGGACACTGTGAAATGCCCCAACATTCAAATCATAGGAGTCCCAGAAGAAGAAGACAAAAAGAAAGGCCATGAGAAAATTCTCAAGGAGATAATAGCTGAAAACTTCCCTAAAATGGGGAAGGAAATAGCCACCCAAGTCCAAGAAACCCAGAGAGTCCCAAACAGGATAAACCCAAGGCGAAACACCCCAAGACACATATTAATCAAATTAACAAAGATCAAACACAAAGAACAAATATTAAAAGCAGCAAGGGAGAAACAACAAATAACACACAAAGGGATTCCCATAAGGATAACAGCTGATCTATCAATAGAAACCCTCCAGGCCAGAAGGGAATGGCAGGATGTACTGAAAGTAATGAAAGAGAATAACCTACAACCTAGATTACTATATCCAGCAAGGATCTCATTCAGATATGAAGGAGAATTCAAAAGCTTTACAGATAAGCAAAAGCTGAGAGAATTCAGCACCACCAAACCAGCTCTTCAACAAATGCTAAAGGATCTTCTCTAGACAGGAAATGCAGAAAGGTTGTATAAACGTGAAGCGAAAACAACAAAGTAAATGGCAACGGGACCACACCTATCAATAATTACCTTAAATGTAAATGGGTTGAATGCCCCAACCAAAAGACAAAGATTGGCTGAATGGATACAAAAACAAGACCCCTATATATGCTGTCTACAAGAGACCCACCTCAAAACAAGAGACACATACAGACTAAAAGTGAAGGGCTGGAAAAAAATATTTCATGCAAACGGTGACCAAAAGAAAGCAGGAGTCGCAATACTCATATCAGATAAAATAGACTTTCAAATAAAGGAAGTGAAAAGAGACAAAGAAGGACACTACATAATGATCAAAGGAGCAATCAAAAAAGAAGATATAACAATTATAAATATATATGCACCCAACATAGGAGCACCGCAATATGTACGGCAAACGCTAACGAGTATGAAAGAGGAAATTAATAGTAACACAATAATAGTGGGAGACTTTAATAACCCACTCACAACTATGGATAGATCAACTAAACAGAAAATTAACAAGGAAACACAAACCTTAAATGACACAATGGACCAGCTAGACCTAATTGATATCTATAGGACATTTCACCCCAAAACAATCAACTTCACCTTTTTCTCAAGTGCACACGGAACCTTCTCCAGAATAGATCACATCGTGGGCCATAAATCTGGTCTTGGAAAATTCAAAAAAATTGAAATCATTCCAGTCATCTTTTCTGACCACAGTGCAGTAAGATTAGATCTCAATTACAGGGAAAAAATTGTTAAAACTTCAAACATATGGAGGCTAAATAACACGCTTCTGAATAACCAACAAATCATAGAAGAAATCAAAAAAGAAATCAAAATATGTATAGAAATGAATGAAAATGAAAACACAACAACCCAAAACCTATGGGACACTGTAAAAGCAGTGCTAAGGGGAAGGTTCATAGCATTACAGGCTTACATCAAGAAACAGGAAAAAAACCAAATAAATAACCTAACTCTACACTTAAAGCAATTAGAGAAGGAAGAAATGAAGAACCCCAGGGTTAGCAGAAGGAAAGAAATCTTAAAAATCAGGGCAGAAATAAATGCAAAAGAAACTAAAGAGACCATAGCAAAAATCAACAAAGCTAAAAGCTGGTTTTTTTAAAAAATAAACAAAATTGACAAACCATTAGCAAGACTCATTAAGAAACAAAGGGAGAAGAACCAAATTAACAAAATTAGAAATGAAAATGGAGAGATCACAACAGACAACACTGAAATACAAAGGATCATAAGAGACTACTACCAGCAGCTCTATGCCAATAAAATGGACAACTTGGATGAAATGGACAAATTCCTAGAAAAGTATAACTTTCCAAAACTGAACCAGGAAGAAATAGAAGATCTTAACAGACCCATCACAAGCAAGGAAATCGAAACTGTCATCAAAAATCTTCCAGCAAACAAAAGCCCAGGACCAGATGGCTTCAGAGCTGAATTCTACCAAAAATTTAGAGAAGAGCTAACACCTATCTTACTCAAACTCTTCCAGAAAATTGCAGAAGAAGGTAAGCTTCCAAACTCATTCTATGAGGCCACCATCACCCTAATTCCAAAACCAAAGATGCCACAAAAAAAGAAAACTACAGGCCAATATCACTGATGAACATAGATGCAAAAATCCTTAACAAAATTCTAGCAAAGAGAATCCAACAACATATTAAAAAACTCATACACCATGACCAAGTGGGCTTTATCCCAGGAATGCAAGGATTCTTTAATATCCGCAAATCAATCAATGTAATACACCACATTAACAAATTGAAAGATAAAAACCATATGATTATCTCAATAGATGCAGAGAAAGCCTTTGAGAAAATTCAACACTCATTTATGATTAAAACTCTCCAAAAAGCAGGAATAGAAGGAACATACCTCAACATAATCAAAGCTATATATGACAAACCCACAGCAAGCATCACCCTCAATGGTGAAAAATTGAAGGCATTTCCCCTGAAATCAGGAACAAGACAAGGGTGCCCACTCTCACCACTACTATTTAACATAGTGTTGGAAGTTTTGGCCACAGCAATCAGAGCAGAAAAAGAAGTAAAAGGAATCCAGATAGGAAAAGAAGAAGTGAAACTCTCACTGTTTGCAGATGACATGATCCTCTACATAGAAAACCCTAAAGACTCTTCCAGAAAATTACTAGAGCTAATCAATGAATATAGTAAAGTTGCAGGATATAAAATTAACACACAGAAATCCCTTGCATTCCTATATACTAACAATGAAAAAACAGAAAGAGAAATTAAGGAAACAATACCATTCACCATTGCAACAAAAAGAATAAAATACTTAGGAGTATATCTACCTAAAGAAACAAAGGACCTATACATAGAAAACTATAAAACACTGATGAAAGAAATCAAAGAGGACACAAACAGATGGAGAAACATACCGTGTTCATGGATTGGAAGAATTAATATTGTCAAAATGGCTATTCTACCCAAAGCAGTCTATAGATTCAATGCAATCCCTATCAAGCTACCAACGGTATTTTTCACAGAACTAGACCAAAGAATTTCACAATTTGTATGGAAATACAAAAAACCTCGAATAGCCAAAGTAATCTTGAGAAAGAAGAATGGAACTGGAGGAATCAACCTGCCTGACTTCAGACTCTACTACAAAGCCACAGTCATCAAGACAGTATGGTACTGGCACAAAGACAGAAATATAGATCAATGGAACAGAATAGAAAGCCCAGAGATAAATCCACGAACCTATGGACACCTTATCTTTGACAAAGGAGGCAAGGATATACAATGGAAAAAAGACAACCTCTTTAACAAGTGGTGCTGGGAAAACTGGTCAACCACATGTAAAAGAATGAAACTAGAACACTTTCTAACACCATACACAAAAATAAACTCAAAATGGATTAAAGATCTAAATGTAAGACCAGAAACTATAAAACTCCTAGAGGAGAACATAGGCAAAACACTCTCCGACATAAATCACAGCAAGATCCTCTATGACCCACCTCCCAGAATATTGGAAATAAAAGCTAAACTAAACAAATGGGACCTAATGAAACTTAAAAGCTTTTGCACTACAAAGGAAACTATAAGTAAGGTGAAAAGACAGCCCTCAGATTGGGAGAAAATAATAGCAAATGAAGAAACAGACAAAGGATTAATCTCAAAAATATACAAGCAACTCCTGCAGCTCAATTCCAGAAAAATAAGTGACCCAGTCAAAAAATGGGCCAAAGAACTAAACAGACATTTCTCCAAAGAAGACATACAGATGGCTAACAAACACATGAAAAGATGCTCAACATCACTCATTATTAGAGAAATGCAAATCAAAACCACAATGAGGTACCATTACACGCCAGTCAGGATGGCTGCTATCCAAAAGTCTACAAGCAATAAATGCTGGAGAGGGTGTGGAGAAAAGGGAACCCTCTTACACTGTTGGTGGGAATGCAAACTAGTACAGCCGCTATGGAAAACAGTGTGGAGATTTCTTAAAAAACTGGAAATAGAACTGCCATATGACCCAGCAATCCCACTTCTGGGCATACACACTGAGGAAACCAGATCTGAAAGAGACACGTGCACACCAATGTTCATCACAGCACTGTTTATAATAGCCAGAACATGGAAGCAACCTAGATGCCCATCAGCAGATGAATGGATAAGGAAGCTGTGGTACATATACACCATGGAATATTACTCAGCCATGAAAAAGAATTCATTTGAACCAGTCCTAATGAGATGGATGAAGCTGGAGCCCATTATACAGAGTGAAGTAAGCCAGAAAGATAAAGAACATTACAGCATACTGACACATGTATATGGAATGTAGAAAGGTGATAACGATAACCCTATGTGCAGAACAGAAAAAGAGACACAGAAATACAGAACAGACTTTTGAACTTTGTGGGAGAATGTGAGGGTGGGATATTTCAAAAGAACAGCATGTATACTATCTATGGTGAAACAGATCACCAGCCCAGGTTGGATGCACAAGACAAGTGCTCCGGCCTGGTGCACTGGGAAGACCCAGAGGAATCGGGTGGAGAGGGAGGTGGGAGGGGGGATCGGGATTGGGAATACATGTAAATCCATGGCTGATTCATATCAATGTATGACAAAACCCACTGGAAAAAAATAATAATAATATAAAAAAAAAATAGACTTTCAAATAAAGGATGTGAAAAGAGACAAAGAAGGACACTACATAATGATCAAAGGATCAATCCAAGAAGAAGATATAACAATTATAAATATATATGCACCCAACATAGGAGCACCGCAATATGTGCGGCAAACACTAACGAGTATGAAAGAGGAAATTAATAGTAACACAATAATAGTGGGAGACTTTAATAACCCACTCACAACTATGGATAGATCAACTAAACAGAAAATTAACAAGGAAACACAAACCTTAAATGACACAATGGACCAGCTAGACCTAATTGATATCTATAGGACATTTCACCCCAAAACAATCAACTTCACCTTTTTCTCAAGTGCACACGGAACCTTCTCCAGAATAGATCACATCCTGGGCCATAAATCTGGTCTTGGAAAATTCAAAAAAATTGAAATCATTCCAGTCATCTTTTCTGACCACAGTGCAGTAAGATTAGATCTCAATTACAGGGAAAAAATTGTTAAAACTTCAAACATATGGAGGCTAAATAACACGCTTCTGAATAACCAACAAATCATAGAAGAAATCAAAAAAGAAATCAAAATATGTATAGAAATGAATGAAAATGAAAACACAACAACCCAAAACCTATGGGACACTGTAAAAGCAGTGCTAAGGGGAAGGTTCATAGCATTACAGGCTTACATCAAGAAATAAGAAAAAAACCAAATAAATAACCTAACTCTACACCTAAAGCAATTAGAGAAGGAAGAAATGAAGAACCCCAGGGTTAGCAGAAGGAAAGAAATCTTAAAAATCAGGGCAGAAATAAATGCAAAAGAAACTAAAGAGACCATAGCAAAAATCAACAAAGCTAAAAGCTGGTTTTTTTAAAAAATAAACAAAATTGACAAACCATTAGCAAGACTCATTAAGAAACAAAGGGAGAAGAACCAAATTAACAAAATTAGAAATGAAAATGGAGAGATCACAACAGACAACACTGAAATACAAAGGATCATAAGAGACTACTACCAGCAGCTCTATGCCAATAAAATGGACAACTTGGATGAAATGGACAAATTCCTAGAAAAGTATAACTTTCCAAAACTGAACCAGGAAGAAATAGAAGATCTTAACAGACCCATCACAAGCAAGGAAATCGAAACTGTCATCAAAAATCTTCCAGCAAACAAAAGCCCAGGACCAGATGGCTTCAGAGCTGAATTCTACCAAAAATTTAGAGAAGAGCTAACACCTATCTTACTCAAACTCTTCCAGAAAATTGCAGAAGAAGGTAAGCTTCCAAACTCATTCTATGAGGCCACCATCACCCTAATTCCAAAACCAAAGATGCCACAAAAAAAGAAAACTACAGGCCAATATCACTGATGAACATAGATGCAAAAATCCTTAACAAAATTCTAGCAAAGAGAATCCAACAACATATTAAAAAACTCATACACCATGACCAAGTGGGCTTTATCCCAGGAATGCAAGGATTCTTTAATATCCGCAAATCAATCAATGTAATACACCACATTAACAAATTGAAAGATAAAAACCATATGATTATCTCAATAGATGCAGAGAAAGCCTTTGAGAAAATTCAACACTCATTTATGATTAAAACTCTCCAAAAAGCAGGAATAGAAGGAACATACCTCAACATAATCAAAGCTATATATGACAAACCCACAGCAAGCATCACCCTCAATGGTGAAAAATTGAAGGCATTTTCCCTGAAATCAGGAACAAGACAAGGGTGCCCACTCTCACCACTACTATTCAACATAGTGTTGGAAGTTTTGGCCACAGCAATCAGAGCAGAAAAAGAAGTAAAAGGAATCCAGATAGGAAAAGAAGAAGTGAAACTCTCACTGTTTGCAGATGACATGATCCTCTACATAGAAAACCCTAAAGACTCTACCAGAAAATTACTAGAGCTAATCAATGAATATAGTAAAGTTGCAGGATATAAAATTAACACACAGAAATCCCTTGCATTCCTATATACTAACAATGAAAAAACAGAAAGAGAAATTAAGGAAACAATACCATTCACCATTGCAACAAAAAGAATAAAATACTTAGGAGTATATCTACCTAAAGAAACAAAGGACCTATACATAGAAAACTATAAAACACTGATGAAAGAAATCAAAGAGGACACAAACAGATGGAGAAAC
Organism: Dama dama; assembly: GCF_033118175.1. Taxonomy (NCBI): domain Eukaryota; kingdom Metazoa; phylum Chordata; class Mammalia; order Artiodactyla; family Cervidae; genus Dama; species Dama dama. The sequence goes on from NC_083691.1 coordinate 72,448,519, forward strand.
ATACCGTGTTCATGGATTGGAAGAATTAATATTGTCAAAATGGCTATTCTACCCAAAGCAGTCTATAGATTCAATGCAATCCCTATCAAGCTACCAACGGTATTTTTCACAGAACTAGACCAAAGAATTTCACAATTTGTATGGAAATACAAAAAACCTCGAATAGCCAAAGTAATCTTGAGAAAGAAGAATGGAACTGGAGGAATCAACCTGCCTGACTTCAGACTCTACTACAAAGCCACAGTCATCAAGACAGTATGGTACTGGCACAAAGACAGAAATATAGATCAATGGAACAGAATAGAAAGCCCAGAGATAAATCCACGAACCTATGGACACCTTATCTTTGACAAAGGAGGCAAGGATATACAATGGAAAAAAGACAACCTCTTTAACAAGTGGTGCTGGGAAAACTGGTCAACCACATGTAAAAGAATGAAACTAGAACACTTTCTAACACCATACACAAAAATAAACTCAAAATGGATTAAAGATCTAAATGTAAGACCAGAAACTATAAAACTCCTAGAGGAGAACATAGGCAAAACACTCTCCGACATAAATCACAGCAAGATCCTCTATGACCCACCTCCCAGAATATTGGAAATAAAAGCTAAACTAAACAAATGGGACCTAATGAAACTTAAAAGCTTTTGCACTACAAAGGAAACTATAAGTAAGGTGAAAAGACAGCCCTCAGATTGGGAGAAAATAATAGCAAATGAAGAAACAGACAAAGGATTAATCTCAAAAATATACAAGCAACTCCTGCAGCTCAATTCCAGAAAAATAAGTGACCCAGTCAAAAAATGGGCCAAAGAACTAAACAGACATTTCTCCAAAGAAGACATACAGATGGCTAACAAACACATGAAAAGATGCTCAACATCACTCATTATTAGAGAAATGCAAATCAAAACCACAATGAGGTACCATTACACGCCAGTCAGGATGGCTGCTATCCAAAAGTCTACAAGCAATAAATGCTGGAGAGGGTGTGGAGAAAAGGGAACCCTCTTACACTGTTGGTGGGAATGCAAACTAGTACAGCTGCTATGGAAAACAGTGTGGAGATTTCTTAAAAAACTGGAAATAGAACTGCCATATGACCCAGCAATCCCACTTCTGGGCATACACACTGAGGAAACCAGATCTGAAAGAGACACGTGCACCCCAATGTTCATCACAGCACTGTTTATAATAGCCAGGACATGGAAGCAACCTAGATGCCCATCAGCAGATGAATGGATAAGGAAGCTGTGGTACATATACACCATGGAATATTACTCAGCCATTAAAAAGAATTCATTTGAATCAGTCCTAATGAGATGGATGAAACTGGAGCCCATTATACAGAGTGAAGTAAGCCAGAAAGATAAAGAACATTACAGCATACTAACACATATATATGGAATTTAGAAAGATGGTAACGATAACCCTATATGCAAAACAGAAAAAGAGACACAGAAATACAGAACAGACTTTTGAACTCTGTGGGAGAAGGTGAGGGTGGGATGTTTCAAAAGAACAACATGTATACTGTCTACGGTGAAACAGATCACCAGCCCAGGTGGGATGCATGAGACAAGTGCTCGGGCCTGGTGCACTGGGAAGACCCAGAGGAATCGGGTGGAGAGGGAGGCGGGAGGGGGGATCGGGATGGGGAATACGTGTAACTCTATAGCTGATTCATATCAATGTATGACAAAACCCACTGAAATGTTGTGAAGTAATTAGCCTCCAACTAATAAAAAAAAAAAAAACAAAATTTAATATCACTACCATTAGATATTAATAAATATTGTTATTTCTACTTTCAGATGACCAATCCCAGAAGAAATCAAGAATTAAAACTATACACCTGATAAAAAAAAAAAAAACACAAAAAACAAACTATAGACCTAAGAGGGAAAAGTATAATATGAAATTAGTATATTCTTCTACTATGTAGGTTTTTTAAACTTCCTGTCAGTAATTTTTAACTTTCTAGATAAAAATCTTAAAATACTTCTCTAGATTTGATTATATGTGTTTTTGAATGCTATTATAAATTATATTTTTATTAAATTTAATACTTGAGATATTTATTTATTTGTATAGAGAGAAATGCGATAAATCTCTATACATTGACACTGTATTTACCAAACTTACAGAGGGATTAAATAATGCACCAAGTTTACATAGTGAGTAAATTGCAAGGTTGTGGTCAAACCAATGTCTATTGCCCCAAATAGCTTTCCCAAGCCATTCATGAAAACATTCATCTATTCAAATCCTCTACCAGATAGAGTAATACCTTACTGTCGCACAAATTATTTCTCTTTCTATTTGACATTCCATAGCATTCTACTTGGTAACAATGATTTATATGTTTCCCTCTTCCTTCTCACTATCTAGAGGTCCTATCTATATTCTTCAGAAATTCATCACTTCCACAGAGAGTTCATATGCCATAGAGCAAGAATATCCACGTTTTGAGCTGGCAAACTCATTGCTGGGGCCTCTCATGTGGACATAGCATGTTTTACAGCATTTCACTAGATGCGGATGTACCAACTGACCCATTGCTGTGACAGGTAAAAAAAACAAAAAGAACAAAAGAAGTCCCCAGACCTTGGCAAGTGTTCCCCAGGGAGCAAAACTGCCCTTCTTCAGAACCACTGTCAGAGGGGAAGCCAATCTTCCTTCTAACTCCATTAGTGGGAGTATTCCTAAGATAATCCTACCACCTTGCCACTGATTATTTCAGGAAAGAACATGTGACCAAATTTGGGCTAATGAGACTGGAGTTGAGCTGTACTATGGTTTTTCTGGGATAGTTTTTTTTAAAGAGTTCAAAGACTATCATCTCTCTCTCTCTCCCCTCTGAACTTCTTAGGTACAGATGGGTCTGGAGCTGCTACAGCTATCTTGTTTACCAGCCTGAGGATACATATAGTACACAGGGTATTTTATTCTTTTTATGTGATGATAAATGGATTGTTTCATTAATTTCTACTCCTAACCTTTGGTGGTTAGTACATAGGAATGCAAGAGATTCTGTGTATTAATTTTGTATCCTGCAACTTTATCAAATTCATTGATGAGCTCTAGTAGTTTTCTGGCGGCATTTTTAGGATTTTCTATGTATCGTAGCAAGTCATCTACAGTGACAGCTTTAATTCTTCTTTTCCTTTTTTTCTTTTTTCTCTGATTGCTATGGCTAGGACTTCCAAAACTACAAGGAATAAAAGTGGCTACAATGGACATCCTTGCCTTACTCCCAGTCTTAGGAGGAATGCTTTCAGCTTTTCACTATCAAGAATGATGTTAGCTGTAAGTTGGTCATATATGGCCTTTATTATGTTGAGGTAAGTTCCTTCTAGGCCCACTTTCTAGAAAACTGTTATCATAAATGGGTGTTGAATTTTGTCAAAGGTTTTTTCTGCATCTATTGAGATGATCACATAGTTTTTATTTTTCAGTTTGTTAATGTCATATACCACACTGATTGATTTGTGGATATTAAAGAATCCTTGTGTCCATGGGATAAATCATGGTGCATGATCCTTTTCATGTATTGTTGAATTCAGTTTGCCAGTATTTTATTGAGTATTTTTGTGTTTATATTCATCAATGATAGCAGCCTGTAATTTTCTTCTTTTGTGTTCGTTGTCTGATTTTGATATCAGGGTGATGGTGACCTCATAAAATGAGCTTGGGAATGTTCCTCAGCACTACATCCAAAAGAATAAAATACCTAGGAATAAAGCTATGTGAGGAGACAGAAGATATGTACTCTGCAAACAATAATACATTGATGAGAGAAATTGAAGATGACACAAACAGAGGGAAAGATATACCATGCTCTTGGATTGGAAGAATCAATATTGTCATAATGACTATACTACCCAAAGCAATCTGCAAATCCATTGCAGTTCCTGTCAAATTACCAATGGCATTTTTTACAGAATTAGAACAAAAAAAATTTATAATTTAAATGTAAACACAAAAGACCCCCAAGTAGCCAAAGCAATCCTGAGAAAGAAAAACTGAGCTGGAAGAATCAGACTCCCTGACTTCAGACTATAGTACAAAGTTTCAGCCATCAAAATAGTATGGTACTGGTACAAAAAACAAAAATATATATCAATGGAACAGAATAGAAAGCCCAGAAGTAAACTTATGCACCTATGGTCAATTATGATATGATGAAGGAGGCAAGAATATACAATAGAGAAAAGACAATCTCTTCAATAAATGGTGCTGGGGAAAATGGACAGCTAAATGTAAAAAAAATGAAATTAGAATGCTTGCCAACACTATACACAAAAATAAACTCAAGATCAATCACAAATATAAAGGTAAGGCTGGACACTATAAAACAGAAGGAAATATAGGCAGAACACTCTTTGACACAAATCACAGCAATATCTTTTATGATTTACTTCCTAGAGTAATGAATAAAAAACAAAAATAAGTAAATGGGACCTAATTAAACTTAAAAGCTCCTATACAGCAAAGAAAACCACAAACACATTGAAAAAACAAACCACAGAGAAAATATTTGCAAATGGAGCCAATAACAAGAGATTAATTGCCAATATATATGAACAGCTCATATAACTCAACCTCAAAAAAAAAAAAAAAAACAAACAATACAATCCAAAAAATGAGCAGAAAATCTCAATAGACATTCCTCCAAAGAAGACATACAGATAGACAATAGGCATATGAAAATATGCTCAACGTAACTAATTATCAGAGAAATTAAAATTAAAACTATTGGGTTGGCCAAAAAGTTTGTTGGTTTTTTTGTAAGACGCTATGGAAAAACCCAAAAGAATTTTTTGACAAACCCAATACAATGGCGTATTACATCAGACTGATCAGAATGGCCATTATTAATAAGTCTATGAACAATAAATGCCAGAGAGAGTCTGAAAAAGGAAATACCTTTAATATAATATTATATATATATATATATATATATATAATACACACACACACATATATATATATACACACACCATGGAATATTCCTCAGTCATAAAAAGAATAAAATAATGCTATTTACAGCAACATAGATGAACCCAGAGATTACTATACCAAGTGAAGTCAAAAACAAAGACAAATACCATTTGATATCACTCATATTTGGAATCTAATTTTTAAAAGTGTTATAAATGAATTTATTTGCAAAACAGAAACATACTTACAGATATCAAAAGCAAACTGATGGTTACCAAAGAAGAAACATGAGGGAGGGGGATAATTAGGAGCTTCAGACTGAAATATGCACACTACTGTATATAAGATAGGGAACCAACAAGAACCTCCTGCATAGCACGGGGAACTCTGATCAATATTCTGTGATATCCTATATGAGAAAAGAATCTGGAAAAAAAAATGAGTATATGTACATGTATAACTGAATCACTTTGCTGTATGCCTGAAACTAACACAACATCGTAAATCAACAATAGTGCTTTATAATTTTAAAAATACATATGGTAGGACAGCAGAGTTTCCCAGGAGTCTCCTGCAGAAAGGCAGACAGAGCCACTGGATTAAGTCTTCTAGGTATATGAGAGAAGGAATTTCCTAACAGCTTAAATTAGTTTACAGTGAGATTTCTTCCCTTCCATTTCTCCCTCCTTTCCTTCCCCTCTTCCTCCCTCGCTCCCTCCTTCCACTTAGTTTATAAAACTGGGTTACACTCTCAAAATATTGGCAATATTTTCACTCCCTTAAATGAAGCACCCCTTCCTTTCCTACCACTTTTCTCATTCTCCTTCTACTTAGGCACTCACTCCAGTGTTTTAAATATATAATCACCAAATCCATCTTTATGGATTTACTTAGATATACAAATAAACTTAAAATTGGTGATATGTGTGTGCCGATTTTATCCTGTTTCAACTTTGTTCCACAATGGTATATGTATATGTGTGTGTATATATGTATGTGTGTGTGTATATATTATATATATGCTTACATATATACATATATATATTTCTTTATATGATATCCTACCACATGAGCATATTAGATTTTCTTATTCCATTTTATAGTGAAGACCACTTAATTTTTCCTTACCCTAATTTTTACCTTAATTCTTAAATAGGCACCATTGTTTATATCTCACTATCAATCTGTGATATAAATGGAGGGGTTGTGACACTAACTCATGGGATACTTACATACTTACTTTAAGTGAGCATTGACCTATTTTTTCCTCCAGAATTGACCTCTCCATCATAATTTCCATAGCAGTTCATGAGTATTTCTATTTAATTGTATCCTCAATAACATTTTCTATTTTTTATCTTTCTTAATTTTTGTAACATGATCCTTATAACATGGTGTCTGATTAGTTTAATTTGTATTTCTGAGGATATTTATGAAGGTGTATATATATTCATGTATATATATTTAAGATAATACCTACTTTAGAGGGCTTTCCCGGTAGCTTAGAGGTTAAAGCATCTGCCTGCAATGTGGGAGACCTGGGTTCAACCCCTGGGTCAGGCAGATCCCCTGAAGAAGGAAATGGCAACCCATTCCAGTATTCTTGCCTGGAGAATCCCATGGACGGAGGAGCCTGGTGGGCTACAGTCCATGGGGTTGCAAAGAGTAGGACACGACTGAGCGACTTCACTTTCACCTACTTTAGGGAATTGTCATTAGTACTTTAAAAATCACTATATATAAAACATAATTCTTGGGAATACAGTATTAGCTATCACTCTTATAATCAATGTTTTCATCATTATTATATATTAGCTATTTAATCTTTCTGCAAATTGTTTGTACATTTTCTCTAAAATGTTCTTACTTTCCTGTTGTTTACTTACTCCAAGTATTCTATATAGATATTTATCCTTTGCCTGTTTAAATGGTGAAAACATCACCTTTAAATCTTGTCACAAAGCTGGTAACTTTGTCTATGGTGTAGCTCAGTGACAAGAATTGTGTAATTTGAATGCAGGCAAGTTCATCAATTTTTCTTCTTTCAAGTTTTTTTCATTTTAAGTGTTGCTAAAGAATTCTCTCATTATCCCAAGATGACAAATATTTTCTACGTTTTTCTTACTGGCTTTATAATTAATCATTTGGGCCTCTAATCCAATTGGAGTTCAGGATCAAGATGGAGGTAGAATTTTGTTTTTATGGTTTTCAAAACAGTGGACCTATTTTTCCAATATCATTTCTTCAAACATCCATTCTTTGCCCTGATAATGTCTGATGCCTCTTATTCATATGTGGGTCTAATTCTAGGTTTTCTATTTTATTCCATATTAGCTGGTTCTTGGGTTAGCAACACAGTTTTTTTTAACTATGCCTTTGTACTAGATTTTCATAGCTGCTTCCTTCAAAGCTGCTCTTTTCTTTATTCCTAAAAGTGGGAATGCTAAACTTTCTGTTGAGATTTTCTAACTCTTAATGGTTACCTTATGCTTTGCTTCTTAGCCTCACTGTTGTTAATAAAAATTAGTAAATGCATCAAAGGGAAAGTTGGCTTTCCCTATTTCCTCAAGTCCCGACTATCATTTCAGCTCTCCAATTCTTTCAGACATGTTCCCCATTGTTTGAAGAATTAAAAGAGGAATTAGTCTAGAGGAACTAGTCTTCTTAGTTGTTACTGTGAGAAATTTGACTGCTCGTCTAGCATATCCCAAAAAATTGATTTTAAAAAATTACAGATCCTTTCATCAGCAATATTTCTGAACTCTCTTATTCATTCCATTATGTCTTCATGTCAATGGTCATCTTTATTCCCTTCTGTCCCCTACTGGTTTCGCCTATGGGAGATAAGGATGAGGGTTCAAGATGTTTATTGGAGAATCAATACCAATGAATGGAAAGAAGAGAAATCAACAGAGAGAGGAAGAGAGAAGTTGAACTGTTATGCAGACCAGACAGAGCCTCAGCCATCTCAGTGGGAGTTCTCAAGTGAGTGCTGACCAGAACTGTCCCCATGTTCTGTTATATTGGGTCAAAATAGCCAGGCCTTTATACACTGCTTTGTTGAGTGACCAGATAACAGGAGCTCTCAGAAGGATACGACACTGGGGGAGAAATTTCTCTGCCAAAGAACTGCACCCTGAAGAGCAGAGGACAGGGGGCCATAAGCCAACTGCATCCCATGCAGCCAGCTGCAGGTCCTTTCATAAAGGGGAATCTAAGCAGCCCATCTCTATGTTTACCACACCTTGTAAGTCACATATATACATCATATGTACATATACAGCGATGTGGGGTGGGGGGAGAGAGAGAGAGAAAGAGCTCATTAATTCAGTGCTCTGTTTATCAGTAAAAATGGTAGCAAGCATTCTTGTCATATTCCTGCCCTTAAAGGGAATATGTCCAGAGTTTCTTCATTTATTTCCTGTAGACCTTTGTTGGATAACCTTTATCAAGCTTGAAAAACTTTACCTTCTATTTCTGGTTTTCTAAGATTTTTTTACTTTAATTTTTAATAATAATAGGCGCTGAACTTTCAGCTGCTTTACCTGTGTCTATTCATACAGTCTGGACATATTCCCTTTAAGGGCAAGAATATGACAAGAATGCTTGCTACCATTTTTACTGATTAACAGAGCACTGAAGCATTGGTTAATGAGCTCTAGAACTAACACCCAAAAAAGATGTCCTTTTCATTACAGGGGACTATAAATGCAAAAGTAGGAAGTCAAGAGATGCCTGGAGTAACAGGCAAATTTGGCCTTGGAGTACAGAATGAGGCAGAGCAAAGGCTAACAGAGTTTTGCCAAGAGAACTCATTGGTCATAGCAAACACACTCTTCCAAAAACCCAAGAGAAGACTCTACACATGAACATCACCAGATGGTCAATACTGAAATCAGACTGAATATATTCTTTGTAGCCAAATATGGAAAGGCTGTATATAGTCAGCACAAACAAGACTGGGAGCTGACTGTGGCTCAGATCATGAACTCCTTATTGCCAAATTCAGACTTAAACTGAAGAAAGTAGGGAAAACCACTAGACCATTCAGGTATGACCTAAATCAAATCCCTTATGGTTATACAATGAAAGTGACAAATAGATTCAAGAGATTACATCTGATAGACAAAGTGCCTGAAGAACTATGGACAGAGGTTTGTGGCATTGTACAGGAGGCAGAGATCAAGACCCTCCCCAAGAGAAAGAAATGCAAAAAAGGCAAAATGGTTGTCTGAGGAGGCCTTACACATAGCTGAGCAAAGAAGAGAAGTGAAAGGCAAAGGAGAAAAAGAAAGATATACCCAATTGAATGCAGAGTTCCAAAGAATAGCAAGGAGAGATAAGAAAACCTTCTTCAGTGAACAATGCAAAGAAATAGAGAAAAAGAATAGAATGGGAAAGACTAGAGATCTCTTCAAGAAAATTGAAGATACCAAGGGAACATTTCATGCAAAGATGGGCTCAATAAAGGACAGAAATGGTATGGACCTAACAGAAGATATTAAGAAGACGTGGCAAGAATACACAGAAGAACTGTACAAAAAAGATCTTCATGACCCAGATAACCACGATGGTGTGATCACTCACCTAGAAGCAGACATCCTAGAATGTGAAGTCAAGTAGGCCTTAGGAAGCATCAGCATGAACAAAGCTAGTGAAGGTGATGGAATTCCAGTTGAGCTATTTCAAATCCTAAAAGAGGATGCTGTGAAAGTGCTGCACTCAATATGCCAGCAAATGTGGAAAACTCAGCAGTGGCCACAGGACTGGAAAAGGTCAGTTTTCATTCCAACCCCAAAGAAAGGCAATGCCAAAGACTGTTCAAACTACCACACAATTGCACTCATCTCACATGCTAGCAAAGTAATGCTCAAGTTCGTCCAAGCCAGGCTTCAACAGTATGTGAACCATGAACTTCCAGATTTTCAAGCTGGATTTTAAAAAGGCAGAGGAGCCACAGATCAAATTGCCAACATCCGTTGGATCATCAAAAAAGCAACCGAGTTCCAGAAAAATATCTACTTTTGCTTAATTTACTATGCCAAAGCCTTTTTCTGTGTGGGTCACAACAATCTGTGGAAAATTCTTAAAGAGATGGGAATACCAGAGCACCTGACTTGCCTCCTGAGAAATCTCTATGCAGGTCAGGAAGCAACCGTTAGAACTGGACATGGAACCACAGACTGGTTCCATATCAGGAAAGAAGTATGTCAAGGCTGTATATTGTCACTCTGCTTATTTAACTTATATGCACAGTACATCATGCAAAATGCAGGGCTGGATGAAGCACAAGCTGGAATCAAGATGGCCGGGTGAAATATCAATAACTTCAGATATGCAGATGACACCACCCTTATGGCAGAAAGCAAAGAAATAATAAAGAGCTTCTTGATGAAAGTGAAAGAGGAGAGTGAAAAAGTTAGCTTAAAACTCAACATTCAAAAACTAAGATTATGGTACCCAGTCCCATCACCTCATGGCAAATAGATGGGGAAACAGTGGAAATAGTGAGAGACTTTTTTGGGGGGGAGGCTCCAGAATCACTGCAGATGATGACTGCAGCCATGAAATTAAAAGACGCTTGCTCCTTGGAAAAAAAGCTATGACCAACCTAGACAGCATATTAAAAGGCAGAGACATTACTTTGGCAACAAAGGTCTGTCTAGTCAAAGCTATGATTTTCCCAGTAGTCATGTATGGATGTGAGAGTTGGACTATAAAGAAAGCTGAACACTGAAGAATTGATGCTTTTGAACTGTGGTGTTGGAGAAGACTCCTGAGAGTGCCTTGGACTGTAAGGAGATCCAACCAGTCCATCCTAAAGGAGATCAGTCCTGAATATTCATTGGAAGGACTGATGCTGAAGCTGAAACTCCAATACTTTGGCCACCTGATGGGAAAAACCGACTCGTTGGAAAAGACCCTGATGCTGGGAAAGATTGAGGGCAAGAGAATAAGGGGATGACAGAGGATGAGATGGTTGGATGGCATCACCAATGCAATGGACATGAGTTTGAGTAAACTCCGGGAGTTGGTGATGGACAGGGAAGCCTGGCGTGAAGTCCATGGGGTAGCAAAGAGTCAGACACAACTGAGCAACTGAACTAAACTGACTGATATATAGTTCTATAAAGGTTCTTTTTAAATTAGTTAAGAGAACAAAAAATATATATATATGTGGTGTTTTGTTTTTTTTTTTAACAATTATGTAGCATCACTGACTCAATGGGCATGAACTTGAGCAGACTTTGGGAGATGGTGGACAACAGTGAAGCCTTGGCATGCTGCAGTCCGTGGGGTTACCATGAATCAGACATGGCTTAGCAACTGAACAACAAGCAGCCACCTTTACTGCTGCTCCATGTTTTTCATCTGGACTTGAATTTCCATCTGGATTTGGTTTTAACCTGAGGAACTTCCTTTCAGTTTTTCCTCTAAAATGGCTCTGCTAGTAATCAATTTTAGTTTTTGTATATCTGAGAATATCTTTATTTACTTTAATTTTTAATTTTTTTTTTTTTTTGCTGGATATAATATCTTTGATTGACAATTCTTTTCTTTAAATACTTGAATACATCACCCACTGCATTCTGGCCTTGTTATTTGTGATGAGCAGTCAGCTGTTAAACTCACTGAGGTTTTCTTGTTTGTAAGGAATCCTTTTCCTCTTGCTGCTTTCAAATTTTTCATCTTGTTGTTGACTTTTAGCCTTTTTACTATGCTATGTCTTGGTATGGATCTCCTTGTTTTTTTCCTTCCATAGAGTTCATTTTATGTCATCTTGCTTCGGAAAACTCTGAGCCACAGCTCTGCAGATGAGGGGTAGGGGATGGTGGCTTGCTTCTCTTGGCACCCTGCTTTACCAGTAGGAAGCTAAATAGGGATACTAGCCTCTGGTTTCTTCAGCTTTCCTCTCCCAGGGTGGGAACCCCTGTCCTACAAGCAAGAAGGGATAAGGGCAAGTAGGGCCCAGTATTCTTGCCTTGCCACCCCAAGCATACAGCCTCCACCTCACAAGTAGAAGCTGAATGGAGGAAGCCACACTTATCAGAAATTAGCCTCTGAAACTTGGAGCTACGAGTGATGGGACATGCTCAGGGCCTTCCCCTCCTAGTAAAATACCTTGACTATGAGCTGAGAGGATAAGGAACCCAGTCTTCTCGACCACACCTCACCAGAAGAAAGCTTCCAACATACTGAACTGAGGAGGCTGGGCTGCAGTTAGAAAAGAAATGGCTTGTGATTCAAGTGCCACACTCTGGCTGTTCTAACTGAGATTTGGTAGATTTTCTTAAATGAATGCTTCCTCATTTAATGTGTGCAGTTAGGACAGATTTTTCATATATTATATCATGTGCTGTGCTGTTCCAAGTCACTTCAGTCATGTTCGACTCTTTGCGATCCTACAGACTGTAGGCAACCAGGTTCCTCTGTCCATGGGATTCCTTGGGCAATAATACTGGTGTGGGTTGCCATGTCCCACTCCAGGGGATCTTCCCCACCCAGGGATCAAACCTGTGCCTCTTATGGCAGGCGGGTTCTTTACCACTAGCACCACTTGGGAAGCCCTGTATTATATCATAATATATTTACATTCTATGAAAGTGAAGTGAAAGTGTTACTCAGTCAAGTCTGACTCGTTTGTGATCTCATGGACTGTAGCCCACCAAGCTCCTCTGTCCATGGAATTCTCCAGGCAAAACCCAGGGATTGAACCTGGTCTCCCCCATTGCAGACAGACTGTTTACTAACTGAGCCACCAGGGAAGACCTATTCTATTCTATATGCTTCACATATAGATCGATAGATAGATACACAATACTTGCCAGTTATGCTTATTTCTCTGTGGAGCATATTCTCAGAGATCCTAGAACACCCATTCTAGCAGTGAAATTCCTGATCTACCTTGTCTTGATGTCTTCTGAGATAGTTTCTCAATTAAATCTTCCAGTATATTAGTTCATATTATAGCTTAGTTTTTCCTTTTTACATCTCTCTCACCTTGCTCATTGGAAAGGGCCATGGTACCCCACTCCAGTACTCTTGCCTGGAAAATCCCATGAGTGGAGGAGCCTGGTGGACTGATGTCTATGGGGTCGCACAGAGTCAGACACGACTGAAGTGACTTAGCAGTAGCCGCACCTTGCTCATAAGCATCTCCTGACCCCAGGGAATCTCCTAACACCTCAGTCTCAAAAAGTACTCTTTTCTGGGGTCCTCCACTCTCTTTTATATTTAATTGGTCCTCTGCTAGTAGATGGAAGGAACAGGAAGCAGGGAGAAGAATGCTCTGGGACAGATCAGCGTGTCTGCAGTTCATGCTGTGAGCATCTGGCCACCGCCATTCAGTTTCCATGCTGATGTGAGCTTGCTGCCTATGGCAGGGATTGGACTGGAATTGTTCCTTCTCTCTTCCATGACAGCTATTAGGCAGATTACCTACTAGAGAGAAAAGGTCATGACTAGAAAACTATTTCTAGCTATCTCCAATGTCCCATTAATCCTCTCAAATTGTAGTCTACTTTTTATTCCCAAATTCTTCTCTTGGTCTTCAGCATCCCTCCTTCCACAGGCATATGTCCAGAGGCCAAGTCATCTTATTCTGAAAGTGTTTCACAATGTTTTGATTTTATTTGGTATCCTTGCTTTGAAGCACACTAACCTTCTTTTCCCTTTAATGGAAATTTCTAGGGAAGGTAGGAAGTCCCTACTTGTTCTCCAACTGGTCTAGAAGAGGATGTCAAATTTCTATTACTTGTATTTTAAGACATCTTTGTTTCCTATTAATTGATTACATCTCCTTTTCCTTCTAGTATTTGAGAGAAAGAGTCATTTCTTTTTTTGTGTCCCCAGGGCCGTGACAGTATTGGACAGACACTGAGGACCTGAAATGGAATGAATATTATGGCTTTTATTAAGGTACTGTGTGTGTGTGTATGCTTAGTCATGTCCAACTCTTTGTGACCCCATGGACTATAGCCTGCCAGACTCCTCTGTCCATGGGATTCTCCAGGCAAGAATATTGGAGTGGGTAGCCATTCCCTTCTCCAAGGAGTTTATGAAGGCTAATGACCTGGAATCCCTGCTGTCAGGAAGCTTAGTGTTTAGCAGAGGTGAAGAGCGAGAGAAATCTATATTGGTCTTTTTTATTGATTCTCGGTGGTGCAATAAATGAACCCAATTCATCAAGGGTTTAACACATGAATTACATCCATAGTTTCAGAATGCCAGTAAACGGAAGAATAATCTATTACTTTCCAACATTATTGCATTGATAACTAATTCAAAGCTAGCTATTCCGCTGGGCATCAAGCCTTTTTCTTCTGCTAGGTATCATTGTACTTAAGTGCCTCCCAAAGCAATTGTAGTTTTGTTTCTGCTTTTAATACCAGACCATTAATCCCAATGTTCTGTTTGGAGTAAGGTGATATGTGAGAATCGCAGCTTAGGAATTATGATAGCTAAAAGCCTGCATTTAAAAAGGCAGATGCAAAATGGGATTTCATTCCTTTCTGGTATTAGGCTTTTAAGTGCCAGAAAAATAACAATCTACAGAGAGGAATTTTTCAATAAGAGCTGCAGCTCTGATATTTTAGTCACAATTGTCTCCAAATAAGCTGCAGATATGAATCTTGTTGCAGTAATGGTAGTTCAAGAAAGCTATTGTATAAAATTGATTTAAATCCTTTGACAGTATGTCTACATTCTGTAGTCAATTAAAAAAAAAAAAAAAAAAGAGCTTCATGGGCCAAGGAAGTGATTGCTATGAAGTAGACTTGCCTTATCCTTAAAAATCATCATGCAGGACCTTGTTCTGTGGTGTCTTGGCTGCTCCTTCCCTAGCTAGCTTTGTAGCCCACTTGAATCAAGCCCATTTACTTGATGAATATGATGGGAAAAGTAGAGGTGATTGAGAGACATGCATTTGGGATTGACTGTCATTGATATGGAAATATTTTTGCATTTAGATGGAGAATGAAAACTCTTCTTTCAGAAGTTCTTAGATTTTTGATATTTTTTAGGATGAGGAAGGATCTCACGTGGTAACACAAAGTCTCTTTTCTTGAGATAGATAAATGGGACATTAAACTTCTTTGTGGCCCAGACTCTGCAGTAGATGACACATGTTAATTTTCTTAATAAGGGAGGTCTATATCATCTTTTTGTTATGGTCAAGGGCATGAGGCTCAGAAAAGCAAGATCCCAGAGAGAATCAGTGTCACAGGTGAGGTCTGATTCCAGACCTTGCTTTTCCTACTCATTGCTGACTCTTAAGTGATCCATAACTGAGGGAAACTCCCTGCTGTCAGTAAATCAATATGTTAAAATCCCTGGTCGCTAAGTAATTTAGAAGGTGTCTTCCTAGCGCCAAAGGATTTCCTAGGAGGTCCCTCTAGATAGTGAGCATGTTGAAAATTTGAATATTTAAAATATTCATATTAAAATGTTAAACTATTTATATTTAATTTGAATTCACTATTCCAATAATATTTTTATTTATCAGCTGTATATAAATATATGAAGTATTTAAATATATTTATATATGATGCATTAATGCTGCATAATTTCCCTGTAAGGTGGATTCTGTTTTGGTCCCATTTTATAATCACAGAAAATACATACATATTCTAAGGTCATATACCTTGAAGATGTGAAGGTAGGATTTAAACCCCAGTTGTCTGAGTCCTGAGCTCATGTTCCAAGGCAATACACTATATCTCTATTGGGTATAACATTTCCTCAATCTATGATATGATAGCAAGAACTTCATTCTTTTAACAAATCATTTTACTGATGGGTCATGGTGAATTTAACTTCAGAGAGGTGTTGATTGAGAGTTGTCATCTGCCCATCACTTTACTCAACCCACTCCAGTCCTCTTGCCTGGAAAATCCCATGGATGGAGGAGCCTGGTAGACTGCAGTCCATGGGGTCGCTGAGGGTCAGACACGACTGAGCGACTTCACTTTCACTTTTCACTTTCCTGCATTGGAGAAGGAAATGGCAACCCACTCCAGTGTTCTTGCCTGGAGAATCCCAGGGACGGGGGAGCCTGGTGGGCTGCCGTCTATGGGGTCACACAGAGTCGGACACGACTGAAGCGACTTAGCAGCAGCAGCAGCATCACTTTACTGGGTGAAGACATATAGAATAGCAGAATATATGTAGTCAGTGTCCTTGTGGAAATTTTAATCTATTTGTGGAGATCTTTTCAATTCTATCAGTGTGTCCTAAATCTAGACACCTATCTATCAAATTTCAGTGTTTTTTTTTCCCCACTACTGAGAAAATGTTTTATTTGAAATACCACTTTGCAATGGTTTATATATTTTTCGGCCTTCCTTGGTAGCTCAGGGATAAAGAATCAGCTGGCAATGCAGGAGACCTGAGTTCAATCCCTGGGTCAGTAAGATCCTCTGGAGAAGAAAATGGCAACCCACTCCAGTATTCTTGCCTGTGAAATCCCATGGTCAGTGGAGCCTGGCAGGTTACAATCCATGGGGTCAAAAGAGTCAGACACGACTTAGCAACTAAACCATCACCAACCACCAGCATATATGCCAGAAATCTGTTTTTGCAGATTCAAAACATCTATTTTAACTAGTTTAGCTTCTTTTTTTTCTTTCAAGTTTTAACATTTGGGAAATGTAAAATATTCCTGTTTTATTTCACACCTTTCTAGAACTTCTGAGGAAGGGTAATCTCCGTTGTACAAGCATTCTAAATCAACTTTAAAAGCATGTTGCTATATCCCCCTAAATATTTAAAATTGCATAAACTGAATGGAGAAGAAATTACACCTTCCATATTTGTTTAACCTTTCCACTTAGGTATATGTTCTTATGTCCATTCATTTGAGTTTGTTTTTTAAATTATCAATAACACTTGAAGTTTTCTTCTATGAAATTTCATGAAAATATTACTGACATAAATTTTTTCAAGCTTGAAAACTGAAATAGTTATTAAAGTATTTATGCTTTTGAAATTACTCATTTTATACTATCATGCTATATTTCACAAAATTCCATATGTTTTTAAATACCCCATCAGTGTTATTTTTAGATCGTGAAGAAAGGGGCCCTCCATGCAGCTCAGCCATGCTGATGGGTGTACCAATATCTCAGCCTGGTTCCCTGAGCTTAGCAAACAGCCACCAGAATGAAGAGCCCAAGATACACTTATTTCTCTTTTTCCTTTCACTAGGGGAAAAAAAGAAAGAAAAACACAATACTTCTTAAAATATTTTTTAAACCATAATTAGGGATAAACTTGAAATTTACAGAGAGAGTGGAATTCAAGAAAGTTACTGCCTTGGAGGCTTATAGAGTTTTCTACGTTACTGCTCTCTTCTCTCCATGGGCTTAGAGGATAGTCCCAGAGGATTGGCACCACACATTTGGTCCTGCGCTGCCTACACTGCTATCCCTGGCCGTCAAGTGCTAGAGCATTCCCAGCCAAGCTCCTCAAGTTACAGATTGCTCCTGATGCTTTTGGTGGCTATTCCTCTCTCCAGGGAAGCCCATGAGTAGGGGCTTCTAAAAAGAGATGTATCTCTGAGTACTTGGTATTCAGAAGAAATGTGCAATGTGATGTTGAAATGATGATCTAAATATAAAACAACCTTAAAGCTGTGGAGCAGTAAAAACACCTGCCGGCATGGAGCGCTCTTTAATCCTCTGGCCAGCCAGTCTTCCTCCGTTTGTGCTTGGACTATTGCAGGAGGATTTGGGTTCTTTCTCCTTTCCCCGACAATGCCTTGCTCCAATTTTGAGTGAGGATCTCAAACAGATAAATTATCTTCAAACTACAGTTTCCAGCCTGTCAGCCCTCACAAATGTTTTCAGTAGTTCCCTATTATATGACAAACTCCTTGCCACGCCACGTAACTCCTATGAGTTCCCTCTGGGAATGCTTACTTCAGCAACGCGATTCTCAGTGGGGGGTCATTTTTCCCTCAGAGTGCATATTCAGTTCTCATGGCTTAGAGGAGGAGGAAATTATTGGCATTTAGTTGGTAGAGATTAGGGATGCTGCTAAACATCCTACGATACCCAAGACAATCCCCCATAAAAAATTACAGTTTCAAACATCAATAGTGCTGAGATTGGGAAACCCTGCTCTAGATAAACAGGACTGGAAGCTGTTCTGGAATATTCTGTGCACTACTGCCTACCATACAACTCGGTTTTCCACCTTTAATTCCAAAGTATAACTCCTCCCTTGACTTCTCCAACTCCCCAAGGCTTTTCCAAATCCTCCCTCTCTCTTTTGCAGTTTCATACTATATTTTAGCCCCAATACAATGCAATACAATACAATGTAGGAGATGCAGATTAAATCCCTGGGTTGGGAAGATCCCCTGGAGTCGGAAGTGGCAACCCACTACAGTCTTCTTGCCTGGGAAATCCCATGGACAGAGGGCCCTGGGGGGCTACAGTCCATGGGGTCACAAAGAGGTAGACATGACTGAGTGACTAAACAACAAACAATTGGCCCCATTCCTGGGTTATTTTTCTTAAATGTTTTATTTCCCCAACTGTATTATACACTTTTGAGTGTAAAGAATATAGATTCTCTCTCTCATATCCCCCACAGTATTTATCACAAGGGCCAAACATAATACATTCTAAAAAACATTTGTTGTTTGGACACAGGGAAAACAGCTCCTTACAACAGCAGCCTCCCAATATAGCCATGTCGCTCCACTTACTATATAATTTGATTACTGCTACTGTAGTCACTGAATTCCTAATATGTAGACTCAAGCTCAGTTCCTTTAAGGCACTGGCAGTTTCACCAGGCCTGCAGCTCAAGGAAGCGTAATGGAATATTGGTGATCAGGTATGGACCCATCTCTTTTCGTCACGCCTATTGGTTTGCTATTATCCTAAATGAGTGGCCATGTGGAACAAATCACTAATGTGAAAGACAAGACAAAAATTACCAGGAAAGAAAGCATGAAATGGTAAATGTTTTATTTAATCTAGAATGATATGGAAATGTTTCATCTGATGCCAGCCTGCTGTTTTAAGCAACTTCAGCCTCATTATTTAGGACTCCTAGCTTTAATGTGTCTTTGCACTGGAGAGCTTGCTAAGTTGACTACAAGACCACATTAGTGTGATCCTATCTGTCTACGTCTCTGCCTCTCATACAGATAAGTGGTTCATATAATTTAATTTACCAAACACTTACGGAGCATTGATTCTATACAAGGCACGTATGCACAATCCCTGGTGTTGTGGATGATATGAAGATGCCCTAATAGAATTCATAATCCCGTGGGGATGAAAGATAAAATAGGCTGAGTGGTTGCTGCTGCTGCTGCTGCTAAGTCACTTCAGTCATGTCCGACTCTGTGCGACCCCATAGACGGCAGCCCACCAAGCTCCGCCGTCCCTGGGATTCTCCAGGCAAGAACACTGGAGTGGATTGCCATTTCCTTCTCCAATGTGTGAAAGTGAAAAGTGAAAGTGAAGTCGCTCAGTCATGTCTGACTCTTTGCGACCCCATGGACTGCAGCCTACCAGGCTCCTCTGTCCATGGGATTTTCCAGGCAAGAGTACTGGAGTGGGGTGCCATTGCCTTCTCCGAGGGTGAATGGTAGTAGAAGGCAATTCTGTGAGCATTCCAGGGATAGAGTAACCAGGTTTAGCAAGTGGACAAGATGTCATTTTTAAGACCCTTCAAAAAGGAGAAATAGGAGTTTTTGTTTTCAACATCCTTTAACATCTCTGTTATGTTAGTTTTCTATGGCTATTGTAACTAATTACCACAAACAAATGTATCACTGTATACTTCTGTAAGTCAGGAAGGTAACATGGGTCTCAGTAGACTAAAATAAAGCCACCATCAGGGCTATGTTCCTTTCTGGAAGTTCAAGGGGGCAAATCTGTTTCCTTATCTTCTCCAGATTCTAAGCCGCCCATTTTTTGGCTCATGGGCCCTTTTTTCCATTTTCAAATTCAGAGTGGTGGACTGTGTCCTTCTTATGCTTCAGCATTCTAACCCACTTTTATTGTTTTCCATTTTTAAGGACTGATCATGCCCAGTTAAGTGGTCCTGGATAATCTCCCCACCTCAGCTTCCTTAATCTTAATTGTGAGCTGAGTCACTTCAGTTGTGTCCAGCTCTTTGGACCCTGTGAACTGTAGCCCACCAGGCTCCTCTGTCCATGGGATTCTCCAGGAAAGAATACTGGAGTGGGTTGTCATGCCCTTTTCCAGGGGATCTTCCCGACCCAGGAATTGAACCTGCATCTCTTATGTCTTGGGCATTGGCAAGCGGGTGTCTTGCCAATGTGCAAGTGCCAAGTGTCTTTACCACTAGCGCCACCTGGGAAGCCTAATCTTAAATACACGTGCAAAAATCCCTTTTGCCCAATAAGGAATGTATTCACAAATATGAGAGATTAAGTTGTGGACATTTTGGGGGGATTATTATTCTCTTTACTGCACAATGTAAAACTTACAGTAAGTTGAACAAATCTTAAATATACAACTTGAAGAATTATGTGTCTATACCCATATAATCATCACTAGGAAAAGATATAGCACACTTTAAACCCTCTCATTTCCTAGAAATTCTTGGTGAGCCCTCCCTGTGATCCAAAGACAAACACTCTTTGACCTGTATCACCATTGATTACTTTTGCCTGTTTTGAAAGTTTATATAAATAGAATCAAGCAATATGTACTACTTTTGTGTTGGGTTCCTTTTTCTCAATACTTTATGAGATTAATTTGTGTTCATATAACTATAACAATAATTTATCTATTGTTTTCCTGGGTATTATCCTATTATGTGCATAAACCATGTTTATTCATTCTCCCAGTTAGGCATTTATAGTTTAGGGCTATTGTGGATAAAGATATGATGATCTTTCTTTTGCAAGTCTGTTGGTTTGTATGTACATATATTGTTCAGCTTTAGTAAATATAGCTGAAGTATTTTCAAAGTGGTTTTAACAATTTACACTCCTACCAGCAGTAATAAGAATTTCAGTTGTTCTGTATCCTAAGTGACAAATATCATCATCAGACCTCTTGATTTGGGGGCTTCAGGTAGGGTTACAGTGGTGTCTCACTGTGATTTAATGTGTAATTTCTTGAGGACTAATGATGTTGAGCACCTTTTCTCATGCTAATTGAATATTTGTATATTGTCTTCAAGTCTTTTGCCCATTTGACTTTAGTTCAGTCATATGACTTTTTAAAAATAAAATTTGTAGATGTCCTTTATATATGTCCTATATAAGATGTCCTTTAATAATTTGTAGATGTTGTGAAAATAGGTATTTGTCAGATATACTCATTGCAATGTATTTCTCACCACTATTTCACTCTTTTAATGATCCTTTTGGTAAATGAAAGCCATGGAGGATTCAAGTCAATGTATGGCAAAACCAATACAATATTGTAAAGTAAAATAAATTAATTAATTTAAAAAAAAGAAAGTTCTAAATTTTAACAAATGTGTATTTATTTTTCATTGTTTTTACTTTTGTAATCTGTTTTTTATTAGACTTGACATTTTTATATGTGTGGAGTGAATATTTGAAATATTTAAGTTGAATGCCAAGTTACTATCTTCGTATTGAATTAAATGACATCCATTTTAACTCACCTGCTTTCTGTGGTTTATACTAGGATATGTTTACTCAGTACTTTTTATAACTACATAATAATAAAGACCATTTTAGCAACCTTTTTTATGGTTAATGTTTTTGAGTTGTATTTTTAAAATAGTTGCCAAATCCAAAAAAATGAAGATATTCTCATGTATCATCTTCTAGATGTTCTATTGCTTTGCCTTTCACACTTAGGTCTACGGTTCATCTAAAATAATTCTTTTTATGGTGTGAGGCAGGCATCAAATTACATTTATTTCTCATATGAATATCCATGTAACTCAGCATTATTTATTGAAAATATCGTCCTTTTCTCCTTTGAATGTAGGGACAACTTTGCTTTAAATCAGATAACTACAGATATGTGGGTATATCTTTGGACTGTCTGTTCTATTCCACCGGCAGATTTGTCTATCCTCTTGCCAACATATCACAGGGACACTAGAACCAGAAATACCATGCAGTGAACTCTGACCAACAGTACTTTCATTGGTTAGAACAAACAGCACATTTTCACGATAACTATTATAATTATCCTACCCCATGCCAAGGTGATCTTGTGTATCAATATTTACATTGTATGTTTCTTGAGGAAAGCAATTTTGCTGCCTGTTTTGTAATTGCATATTTTATATCTAGTAGACAATCAATAATGATTGATTATATCAAACTGTGAAGTTTCTCAACTAATGGATAAATACTGATGTTGTTAGAATATTTAAAACACTGGAAAGCTGTTGAGAAATACCCTTTAAAAGTTAGACACATATTAAGTAAATCAAACAAAAATTCTCTCGTTAGGTTCAAAGACTGAGACTCAGGAAACCTGAGATACAGTTCTGGCAACGCAGATAAAGCTATTGTACATAGGGCCTGGTGAGTCACTGACTCTTTTGTGTTCAATTGACCTTATTTGAAAAATAATACTGTAATAATACTTCACCTTATAGGACTACTGTGACACTGACTTAAAAACAAACTTGAAGAAGAAAAGCTTGCTGTGAAAAGCTGAGATTTTAGCTGTTATTTAAATATATATATATACACACACATATGTATGTGTGTGTGTCTGTGTACAAACACAATTCATTATAAGTTCACATTTCTGACATTATTGAGTTTTAAATATATGGATGTATGTGTGTGTGTGTGAAGATTCTAAGACCCTGAAAGATACTAAAGAACAGTTAAATTAGCAACAGGAGAAGAACCTAATTTTAAAACAAATATAGAGTTCACAGTGTTATGACCTTTAACTAATCTTAAAATTAAATTATGTATATATACAGCAATTCTTTATTAACCAGAGCCCTCCCATCATTAATTTGGCCTGAGAAATGAGTGTGTCAAACAGTAGCCACAAATGCTTAAACTGATGAGTCTTTCTGTGGACTTGTCTGATTTAATTGAATATGTGCATAAATTCAGAATCAGCAGCAATTAGAAAAGGGGTAATCTAAAAATTACTTACATGACATAACACAGATTCAGTGTTCAATAAATTTAAGAATAAATGACAAATGTCTCCTTTCTCTGTGGTCCCAAAGTTCTATGTACTATGAGTTGTGGATCTTATTGTGATCATTTATTTACATGGTGTTCCCTCCTGCACTGTGAAGTCCAGACCAGTGGAAACTTCTTTAATCATCTGGTGTCCCCAGTGCCTGACACATACCTAGATACTAAGAATACATCTCTCAGCTAATGCTGATAGACTTCTCACAATAACTTCCTAGTGATTAGGGGAAAACATGACCTTCTTTAAGGCTTTAACAAAGACAATGCAGAGCCAAATGGGAAAGAGTTGGTTAGCATATTGTGCTGGCCAAGGCCTGTTTGGACACAAGTGAAAGAGGGCTGACATGAGGAAGAATTCCCCCAAAACGGTAAACTATGAAGAAATCAGTTCTGTACAGAAATACTGTCAGCTTCCCATCATTAACAACTGACCTGAATACCTCTGGACGTGAGCTCTGAACTAAATGAATATTTATGGCTGTGCAATAGATAACATGGGCTGCCTTTGCCATGGTGACACATTTTTATCTTTTATGAATCCTATACATTAGGATGGATGAACCAGCCACTAGTCAAGCCAAGCTGGTCTAGGCATTTGTTCTCTTTTTAACATTGGCCAAAATGTTGATGTAGTGTCTCTGCAGAAGAAACTTGCCAGCATTATGGCACTGTGGCTTAAAAGACCATGCTACACAGGATCCTGCCTGATGGAAAAGATGCATCCAGAATGCTTTCTTATATCTCATGTTATTGACTTGCAGTAAAGGTGGAACAATGACAGTTAAAAATCAAAGGAAACTGAGAGGGCTGATTCATTATTTTAAAATTGTAATTTTCTGTAGATATCACTAAATATCACTTAATTAATAGCAGCAGGGCAGGACCAAGCAGGATAAACCTGGACTCCCTGGGAGGAATCAGTGTTTTACATGCCCCTTGAGTGTCTAATTAGGTCCAGAGCATGGTGTCCGAAGGATGGAACATTGGGAGTGTTTCGAGCAAGAGGCTAGCAGTAGAGGAATTTAATATGAACATTTGCTGTTGAGAGCGGGGGTACAGGCAACAGAGATATTCTACTTATTAAGCGTCTTCTCTAGGCACTATATGGGGCTTCCCTGGTGGCTCAGATGGTAAAGAATCTGCCTGCAGTGTGGGAGACCCAGGTTCAGTCCCTGAGTTGGGAAGATCCCCTGGAGAAGGGACGGCCTACCCACTGCAGTATTCTTGCCTGGAGAATTCCAAGGACAGGGGAGCCTGGTGTGCTACAGTCACAAAGAGTCGGACATGACTGAGTGACTAACATATACACACTAGGCACTATACCCATTATTTGAGGTAACCATGATGAAAACTTTTTGAAGAACAATTATTTCTCCAATAAAAATATTAAAATGGAAGTTTAGAAACATTAACTAATAGTTTCAAGGCCATAGTATTGAAAAGAAACACAGAAATACTTCAATCAGATACATCTGAAACCCCAGCCCCATGCTTACATCACCATATTATTCCAAGTCTTGAAGTGAATTGAGAAATAGGTCGTATTTTAGAAATTTACATCAATGATGCCCATAAAGAAGCCATTTGCTACATGGTGCTACTGAATACTTGAACTGTGGCTAGTCCAAACTGATATGTGTTATAAGTGTAAAATATACATCAGATGCCAAATATTTAGCATAAAATAATAATTTTGATATATTGGATAAAATAGCATATATTACCAAAATTAATTTTACCTGTTTTTTTGTTAAGTTGCCACTCTATTAAAAAATTTAACGTTACACGTGTGACTCACATTAGAGGTTCATATTATATTGCATTGGCCAAAAGGTTTGTAAGATCTTATGGAAAAACCCAAATGAAGCTTTTGGCCAACCAAATGCTTCTTGGTTGGGCAGCACTAAAATCACAGAAGCCTCTGGGAGATTGCTCACAACCATCCTGGGGTGCAAGGACAGAGCATCAGTCCTTTTATTTCCACTAGACGGAAATAAATCACCAGTTCTCAGCTAGTGACAATTTGTTCCACACCCTCCAAGGAACATTTGAATGTCTGGAGATGTTTTTATTACAGTGACTGGATTGGGGGCGCTGCGGGCCTTTAGCGGGAAGAAGTCAGGGATGCTGCTAAACATCCTACGATGCACAGCTTTCCTAAACAAAGAGCCCTTAGAAGCAAAACATTTACTGTGTCAAACCTGAGAAACCCTGGATTTGAGGAAAGGAGGATTAGCATAGGCAAGTGAGGTTCTCTGTTTTCTGAAGAATCAGGCCACTTAGCAGAGAGGTAAGCAGGGACATGAACATAGGATCTGGGAAGACAGCATTAGGAGAAAGGTGCAAGGATTAGGTCTCATAAACAAACAGCATGAGTCTGTTCAGAAGAACTAAAGTGGATTCCAGAGGCTCCAGGCCCCACCACACCCATCCAACCACCAGTTAGACTGGAGTTACCTAGATCCAGTGATTAGAGAAGAGCCAAACCCTATTGGTCCAGCACTTCTAACTGTGGGCAGAAAAGATGTGCAAAGACTTGGAGCCAGGCAAGTCCTGACAAACCTGACATGTGAGATCAATTATATGATTTTTCCCAAAGAATTTTTCATGCATGAGTGTCAACCTTGGCACCCACTTATGTCGGGGCTCAGAGATCAGTCCCTTGAACCAAATAACACAAAGTGCATTTATGAAAAAGAGAATTGGCTGTGTGGGTTAAACCAGCATTTTCCGGAGATGCTTTATTGGTTTCAATAGGCCTTTATTAAACATTTTAGAACACATTTCAAGTCAAAGAGACAGCTAGGTTTTTGTTGAAGACTGAATTTCACCAGTGAAATCTGAAACTTGTGATGTGTGCATATTAAACCGCAGAGGCCTTCACTTCAGAGGATGAAATGATTAAATTCTGCCTCTGTTCCTGAGACACTGCAGCATGAGGGAGGATGTGTGTACTGTCAACAGTTTATTTTTAGCCTGGGCTCAAGACAGAATATTCTCTCTCAGTGCGCTCAACAATAGATGGCTCTCCATCTCTTTGGTATTTGTTTACATCATATTGGTCAATATCTGATTATAATGTTAACAAAGAGAGTCATGGCATAGTTACAGGGGCACAGGTGACCTTAGTCACTGCATCCCTTTGGATCTCTCCACCGTCCAAGGTTCCACACATATTCTACAGATAAGAATAAGCTGAGAAACAC
This sequence comes from Dama dama, assembly GCF_033118175.1. Lineage (NCBI taxonomy): Eukaryota > Metazoa > Chordata > Mammalia > Artiodactyla > Cervidae > Dama > Dama dama. The sequence continues at coordinate 72,474,823 of NC_083691.1, forward strand.
ACTCATAGCCGGTTGGTCCATTACCCTATCAGGGGAATCTGTTCTGTTCTGTTTTAAGAAGAAGGCAGAGATGACAGTGAAACAAAGAATGAGGGCTATGGGACTGGAACGGTGTGGGCTGGGTTCCATTCTCACCCTCATAAGCAAGGGACAGAACCCACTCCTGCCTTGTTCTGTTACTGTGAAGTCGGAGCCATAATAAGTTGGCCGACTTCTTGGGCTTACATGAGATTAGAAAGAGCAGCATTTGTTCAGAGCACAGATTCTGGAGTCACAGCAGGCAGGCTCAAGTCCTGGCTTTGCCATTTACTCACTGTGTAAACCTCTTACCAGTTACTCGTCTCTGTAGCTCTGTGAAGGGAGAGAAACAGTAGCCACTCCCTACCACGGTAGTGTGCGGGCTAGCTAGGCTATGACGGGCGAAGCACAGAGAGCTTTCTGGTCCCAGATTACAGTGGCGCTTAGCCCTCGGCAGAAAGCACAGATGCAGGGCATTTGGACTGGATTCCAAGGAGAGCGGGACCACAAATCACAGGGGTAAAGGAAAGACCTTTTGGATTTATTTATTTCCTTCCTGCTTTAAGTATGATTTGTTACCGTATATAAGGTTTTATTAAGTAATTGCTCGTTTCCACTCCCATCATAGTCTGCTGGAATGCCACCCCCAGATCAGCTGGATGTGGCACCCACATGAATCTTAGAAGGCTGGGGCCTAGGTGCTCGTTTGATCATGAAACAGCTCTAACCATGGAACTTGGCTGATTACAGGTGAGCAGGGATCCCAACTGAAAACAGTTTCAATTTCTTGCCATCTGTGTGTGGTGGGGGGTGAGGCTCTGAACAGAGTGATATCATCGTCTCTTGATAAGCCCTGGAGAAGCAAGCAAGATCTGCTGGTGTGATGACATTGACACTTACAGAGTCAGAAACCAAGGTATCATCTCCCTGACCCTCTGATTGGTTTCATTTGTGAAGAATGGGTTATAGGTACCTCATCTTTTAGGGTGACAACTTTTGTCCTGACTATAAGCAGAATTAGGGAGAAGAGTGGCTAGACCAGCCTAAGAATGGAAATGGAAGGTCCTTTGAGGTCACGGGTTTAGGGAAAAGCAAGTTTTGTCTGTCTCCTTGACTGTCTGATTTGATAATGAAGATGGTGAAAAAGAGTACCCTGTAAAGACAGGGAGTTTTATTTACACTAGGAACTGAACTGAAATAATATGCAGTCAAGAGGGACAGACCTAGAAGAATATTCCTAAGTGGTACTAAACAAGTCTTTGTACCAACCCACTTCTGCAATAGTCAGGTGTCCTCTCTAACCACATCTGCCCATGTTTTGCTACACTCGCCTCTCTTCACCAAAATCACCACTATTCTTAATTTGAGCCCTGCTGGGCGCTCTCTTTCAGAGCTGGGGGGTCACAGAGCATCTGAATAGGTGGGAACTTTGAGAATACCTGAACTGAAGTCCTCATTTATAAGGTGAATAGACTAAGGCCAAGATGTACTACCCAGACTAGAGCTCCAAATGACACAGCAACAGAGACGATGCAAGAGGCCAGAAAGTTTCTGTGATAAAAAGAGTACAGAACTAGCCACCAAAGAGATTTGGATTCACGTGCCATTTAAAGTGAAGTCGCTCAGTCGTGTCCAACTCTTTGCGACCCCGTGGACTGTAGCCTACCAGGCTCCTCAGTCCATGGAATTTTCCAGGCAAGAGTACTGGAGTGGGTTGCCATTTCCTTCTCCAGGGGATCTTCCTGGGTCTCCCGCATTGCAGGCAGACGCTTTATGGTCTGAGCCTCCAGGGAAGCCCACACAGTGCCATTTGGCTAAGTAATAACTGCACAGACTTGGGGAGAGCTTTCTATATTCTCCGCTCTCACTTTCTCATCTGCAAAATGAGGGTAGCGATCATCACAGTACATGGTTGTGAATATTTAATGAAATAAAATATTAGAGAATATCAAGTGGCAAGACTGCAATGGGAATGTGCTGGCAGGTTTGAGGAATAGCACAGGATGCTACAGCTGAAAGAGGGTGGGCAAGGGTGGTAGGAGATGAGGTCACCATGGAGGTGAGACTACATTTTGAGTACAAGTAGAAATGTTGAATATACAGTTGAGTATTGAGTTTGGAGTTCATGAGAGAGAGGCTGGCTGGAGTTACAAAATGTGGTCATCATTAGGATAGAGGTAGTACTTAAAATCTTGTTTCCAGATGAAATCATCCAGAAAATGAGTATGGGGAGGGTGGAAACAATGACAGAAAACCAAGCAATGGGACAACTGGGGAATGGGCAGTTCAGAGAAATAGAAAAAATGCACAACGGAGACTAAGAAGGAGTAAGTGGCGAAGTAGGAAGAGAAGGCTCTCCCCAAAGAAGGCATTTTAAGAAAGAATGACTATCCAGCTAGGTCAAATGTTAGGGACTGATCTAATTTGATGAGGACTGACAACCAGCCACCTGTCCGAGTAACACAAAGGTCATTAGAAATCTTGATGAGAGCAATTTGGGTAAGTTAGTGGGGATAGAGGCTTAACTAGAGTAGATTCATTAGAGAAAGTGGGTGGAAATTGACTAGCTTGCCTATATATTAAAATATATTACAAAACTTCAAGAATTAAGATAGATTTTATTGGAACATGAATAGATAGACTGGCCAATGTAACAGAATTCCCAGAAATAGATGCAAATATATATATATATAGAATTTTAATATATGATAAAGGTAACATTTCAAGAATAAATGGTGTTGAAATAAAATAGATACCATCTGGAAAAAGATAAAGTTGGATCCAACTTTACCCCTTCAGGATTTCCAATGAACTGCTTTGATGAAGGGGGAGAAAAGTTCTGAAAGAAATCATAAGTGAAATCCTTTACAAACTGGGAGTGGAAAAAACTTTCCCAACTGTGACTCAAATTCCAGAAGCCACACAAAAGATTAATAAATTACTCTAAACAGAAATTTAGCAAGTCAGTATTTCACAAGATAAATTATAAACTAGAAAAAAATATTTGCAAAACCACTAATCCCCTAATATGATTTGGAACAAACATGACAATAACAACAACAACAGCAAAAAAAAAAAAAAAACAGCAAAAGATAAAAACAGAGAATTCACAGAAACAGAGATATTAATAGCCTCTCAATATAGGACAAGATACAAATGTATGAAAAGGAAAATATAAACTAAAATTGCACTGAAGTATTATTCATGACCTATCAGCAACTGAAAAATTTAACAATATTCTCTGTTGCTAAGGCTGAAGGGATAATGATCATGGCCATGCTTTGCTGGTGACAGGGCACATGGCAAATATCCAGCGAGGGTAACCCAGGAATAGGTATCAAAATTGCAAATGGTTTGTATTAGTTTCCTAGGACTTCAGTAACAAAAACACACACAGAGTAGTTTAAAATAGACTTTTTTTTTCACAGTTCTGGAAACTAGAAGTCTGAAATCAGGAGTCAGCAAGGCCATGGGGAAGAAGCCTTCCTTTCCTCTTCAACAAGTAGTTTCTGGAAATCATTGGCATTCCTTGGTTTATAGATATATCACTTTAAACTCTGTCTCCATCTTAACAGTTTTCTTTCCTGTGTATCTCAGTCTAAACTCCCTCTTCTTATAAGGACAAAAGTTGCTGGATTAGTTTGGACTCTCGTCTTAACTTAACCTCAGTTTAACTTGAAATGACCTCATTTTAACTTGTTTACATTTGCAAAGACTGTACTTCCAGATAGGGTCACATTCACAGATTTCAAATGTTGGACTTGAACATATTTTCCTAGATGACACAATTTGACCCAAAACATACACTTTCCCTTTTGACCTAGCAACCTAATGGGGGAGGCATTTATCTTATATATTCATATCTCTTTAAAATTACATGTGTGTAAAGTTATTGCACCACTGTTTGTGACAAAAAATTGAGAGTAGCCCAGGTGACTACCAATAAGGCCCAGTTCAACAAACCATGATAAATCTGTAGAATGAGATATGCATAACTGAAAACGTGATTGAAGAAACTATGCACTAACATGTACTAAACTGTAGTTAGTATCTACCATTAGGTGAAAAAAAGAAAGGTGAAAACAGTTTGCTTTGCATGATACCTTTTGGGTAATAAACTAAGAATATATATTTATTTTGGCTCATACTTGCATAAAGAATCATTGGAAAGATACATAAGAAATTTAATAGAACAGTTTACCTGTTGGAAGGGCAGAAGGAATGAGAATAGGACAGAGATGCAAGTGAGACATCTCGCTTCAAACTTTTTAATTGTTTTGATTTTTAAGCCATATATATATATGACTTGTTCAAAATATGTTGTAAGACTTCCACAAAAACAATTAGAGAAGGAGGAGAGAGGACTGAGGGGACATGAACACAGGCACCCTTTCTACAAGTTTGACGCGGGTGCATTTCCTGCTACCGGAAAAATTTCATGTAAAGTTTCCAAACCAAAGCAGGATTCATGACTTTTCCCCAAATGATCCTTAAAGAGCTTCTTGACTGAAGTGTAGAGGAGCTGCCATTCAGTTGGCCGTATCCCCAGGAACGCAACCAAGTTCTAACATCACCACCACCATCCTGATGACAGGAATTGATGCTGACTATAAATTACATGCTGATTTCAAAAATGTGAAAAACTATGAATCTTAGAATAGGTTAAATATGGTAGCATAATTTCTAGGCTGCACTAAGATCTCACTTAAAGTTTATGATCATGGACTCAAAGCAGATCTGTCTAGCATGATTATGTGTTTCCCTCCACCCATATTTAACTGACTAAGAGGAGGTGGATAATTGGGTTTACCCAGCACTGGAGTCTGACCAGGGCATAAAAGCTGAAGGGAGAGGGGCAAGGGAGCTTCAGAACATGCAGATAGAGATTATCATGGGGATGGACTCTGAGCTGGGGAAGGAGGGAAGTAAAGGCATGGGACCATGACAGACCTCTCTTGGTAGGTGGCATATTTGCATTTCTTGTATGTATTTATTTATTCATTTTCCAAACATCTACTGAGTATCTCCATATGTGCTATGCACCATTTTAAGCACTGGGGATATAATATTTAGCGAGACAGAAAAGTATCCTCGTGTCATTAAGTTACATTCTGATATATGAAAAACATATCGTAGACATCAAAGAAACAAAGACAAATTAAGAAAACAGGAACAAGCCAAATAATGCTCATAGCCATGCAGAGAATTAAAACTGGGTGATGTGATTAATTGGACAATTAATACATTTAGGGTAGTCAAGAAGAGCTTCAGTGATGAAGCGATGTTTAAGGTGAAGTCTGAATGGCATGAACGACCCAGTCCTGTAAATTTCAGAGAGAATAAAGTGAAATGGGCATGGGGAAGGCCATGTGCAAAGGTCCTATTACGGGAAAAGTGAAAGTGAAAGTCACTCAGTCGTGTCCAACTCTCTGTGACTCCATGACTACACAGTCCATGGAATTCTCCAGGCTAGAATACTAGAATACTGGAGTGGGTTTCCTTCTCCAGGGGATCTTCCCAACGCAGGGATCAAACCCAGGCCTCCCGCATTGCAGGCGGATTCTTTACCAACTGAGCCGCCAGCAAAGTCCTAATATGGGAGCCCACTTAATTTGTGATAAATATAGAAAGGAAGCCAGAGTAGCTGCAGCACGGTAGCTGAAGTGTAAAATGAGATGAGATGGGAAAGGTAATGTAGATCAGGTAGAGCTTTGTAAACCGGGATAAGGGTTTAGATTTTATTCTAAGTATACACCTCATGGTATGATCTGGTTTGTGTTCAGGAATTCTCAATCGTTAAACCATAGGATGAATTACAGATCTTCCTTGATGAAGTTATGTCCCTATAAACCCACTGCAATTTGAAAATATTTTAAGTAGAAAATACATGTAATACACTTATCCTAATGAACATCATAGCTTAACCTAGCCTACCTTAAACATGATCAGAACACTGACAGAACACAGCCTTCAGTTGGGCAAAATCATTTAACCCAAATCTGTTTTATAATAAAGTACTAAATAGTTCATTGAATACTTTCATTTTCAAGTTTGATTGAAAGTGAAAAACAGAAAGGCTGTCTGGCTACAGAATGGTACATTGGTTGTTTACCCTCATCATCCCATGGCTGCCTGGGAGCCGTGGTTTGCTGCCACTGCCCAGCATCAAGAAAAAATATCCTATTGTATTGTTAGCCTGGAAAAAGAGCAAATTCCAAAATTCAAAGTAAGGTTTCTACTGAATGTATATTACTTTTGCACCAGAGTAAAGTCCAACGACAGTAAGTCAGGGACCATCTGTATACAACCAGAACAATAGAATAACAGAGCCCAGTCAGAAAGTTATTACAATTATACAGGTGAAAAATCATGGTAGTTTGGTGAGTGAGAGAAACAGACATTTAAAATAAGCATTCAATATCTTGTACTTTTATAGTGGACAATGCTTTAATCCCTAAAAAGGATCGCATTACGGTAGGTCAGAAAAAAAATCATTCAGAGAGATGAGTGAATACTTGATTCCAGCTTTTGAACCCTAGCTCTTATATTCACCCCCTTGTAGCTATGGATCCCGGAGGCAACCTTGGAAATATTCATTTATAACAAATGGCTCTATTCTACCAAAAGCTTACTTGAATTACTAATAGGGAATTCACTTACTTGTGTAGAAAGAAGGAAAGAAAGTGAAGGGGAGAAGGGAGGGAGGAAGTAAGGAAATAAAGGACCAAAAGAGGGAAGGAAAGGACATTGAAAAAATGGCAAGAGCCCCATGAATGGAACTTTCATGGAAAGGATACAGTGAATACAGTGCGTAGCTCAGCTTTCATTTGGTAATTGGAGACCTGTGTTTTTAACATTCACCATGTCCTTCTCCAAGGCACATCTGAAAAAGGTAGCACTTCTGTTTCTCTGGAAATGATTAAGCACACACTTGTCCTAATTGTGTCTGCCGGCATGTGGTGGTGAGCAAACCTGCCACGTCCATCCTCTGTAAACAGTACAGGTACTAATGCTCATGAAACTCACTGCACTGCCTTTGGGATCGTGGGATTTCTCCATCCCCATTAACCTTTAAGATGAAGGACGACATTTGCCTTTGCACAAGGTGGGTGAAGGAGGAAGAAAAGACTGTAAAGATATGAGGGGCTCCAGCAAGCTGACAATGACATAAATAGCCACTGTGTTTTGGTGTGGAATGAGCTTTGTAGTAATGAACTGGGGCGGTGTGTGTAGGGGGGGAACAGCTTAAATTGAAAACCACAAATAAGTTCTACAGGATAAAGACACAGATTAGCTCAGTAGATTCTAGTGGAAGTAATGGCAATGGTCTGGGTTGGTGAATATAGCTTTAAACATGTCCCAGCAGGACAGGCAACCTAGCAACGCGGGTCCCAGTATCCAGCTGCATCATTTCAAAGAGCGATCTGGAAGGGAATAGACAGATATTTGAACCTGGGGACTAATCTTTACATAATTTAAATGTGCTGCGGACAGCCACACCTGTGCAATTGGCAATTTCTGTTCACAGCTCCATTTTTAGTAATCAGAATTAACTCTAACTTCAGCAAGATGTGGTAGGTATACAGCAATTTTATTTCCCATGCCTGTAGCACGGCTTTGAAAAATTCCTGCACTTTGGCCTCAGTAGCTTAGAAGTTACAGAAAGAGTAACCTTTATAAAAAAGATTAAATTGGAGAAAGAATTGCCCTCAGACTTAGACGTATCTCATTTATATACAGGATTTTTTTAGAGAAGTTCATAAGAATGGATCATGGCAGCTTATCGTCGACATTTTCTGCTGCTGCTAAGTCACTTCAGTCGTGTCCGAACCTGTGTGATCCCACAGACGGCAGCTCACCAGGCTCCCCCGTCCCTGGGATTCTCCAGGCAAGAACACTGGAGTGGGTCGCCATTTCCTTCTCCAATGTGTGAAAGTGAAACGTGAAAGTGAAGTCGCTCAGTCATGTACGACTCTTAGTGACCCCACGAACTGCAGCCTACCAGGTTCCTCCATCCATTGGATTTTCCAGGCAAGAGTACTGGAGTGGGGTGCCGTTGCCTTCTCCATGACATTTTCTAGAGAGGGTGTATTTTGATGACATAAAGTAGGACTACAAGTTATTCATTAAGCAAAATTGTAATCCTGGTAAATTAATTAAATCTCTATGCATGAAATTTGTTTCAGAAACTTAATGCCGGTTAGGGTGCCCCCCTGAAATGGTAACCAGAGTTGTGATGTTTTACCTAGTGCTTCATCACATGACTCTCTATGAACTACAGCATTCATTTTAGAGTTGCTGATGCCAAGTAGAAAAACATGAGCTGAGAAATGTTATTGGGATGTGCTTTGATGCGATTAAAGCAGGCTAGACTGAGGGGTATTCTGGAACCAAATTAAAATGGCACTAGTGGAGGCAGGTCTGTGCTGGAAAATGAAAGCAGAACATTCTTCCTTTTCAATGCAAGAAGCTGCAGGGAGAAAGCAGGAGAAAGAGCTGTGCCAGCATCTTGCCAACGAGAATGATTTTTCAGTACCAATATCTTCAGCAAACATAAATGCCACCTTCAGCTAATTCTTTGCCAACCTGCCTTGATATCATCTTAAGTGATCAAGCTGTTAGATCAGTCTGTGAATGAGAAAGAGCCCTGAGAACAGAATTCTAGTCCCTTTAATTCAGTTTTGCCATGTGGGGGCTACAATTTAGTAAATCCATGTGTCCCAGCGAAGAATAGAATATAGCGAGAGCAAATGTCAAAGCACTGATCATTATGCAATTTTTTCTGAATCCTCTGCAAAATTCAGCACATGAATACCTGATACATAACTAGCCCTCCATGCTAGATGATCGATCCAAAAATTATGACCTCGAGTTTGAGAAAGCAGATTCTATACCCTGAATGTACACATCACCACCACTTTGTACTAGAGATAAGGTTTGTCTTGCTATATGTCTAGATTGTTTAAAGTAGCAGAGAAAATAGTAATAACACTCATTCAATTTATGTGTCATTCTAAAGCTGTCACATTGTTATTAGTGCAAAAAGTTAAGGAAGTATCTTTTTTAAACTGTTAAAAAACTATTATTTGACTCAACAGTGAAGTTTCTCATGTCCTTGATGAAAGAATAAATTTCTGACACACATTTCCGTTGTTTTACTTTCATATTTCTCTTTTTGGCAAAGAAAATTTTGACCAGTATTTGTGCTGAAATTGTCTTTGGTCATCAATGGCAACCATAGATTATCTAAAGATAAAATAATTTTTAAAAAGTCAACAAAAATATTCTATGAGAATCAATTGGTTTTATGGAATTTGCAATAAAGAGTATTGCTTATGTTACTATTATTTGCAAATGTGTGCTATGCTTCCTATATATCAATAAATTCATAGTAAGCATTCATGTGTGTGTGTGTGTGTGTGTGTGTGTGTAGAGTCAACTGTTAGACACTTACCACAAACCCACCGAGGACTGAGGAAAAGGCAGATAGGACTAAAAGTAAATCCACAAAAACAAAGAAAATGAAGCCTGAAATGGCCAAATTTCCATATTTAAAATATAGAAGAACAGATGGAGATCTGGGTCACAGAAAATCAAAAAAATTGAAAGAATTAACAGAGGCTGGTCAAAGCAGGTAGAGTTGACAAGTGATCTCTATTTTTTGAGAACATGTACAATTTTTGTTTATACTTTTCTCTATTCATGGGATCTAGCAACTAAAAGATTAATATTAATATCTAGTAAATAAAGGATTAACACCTAGTAACTAAAGTATTAAAGGTAATCACGCATATCAGATACTATACTAAACACATTCCATAGGGCATTCACTGTGCCTATAATAACCCAAGAAGTCAATATGGTCATCCCCATTTGTTCAGATGGAATATAGAGCATCAATATGACATGAGGCAACTTGTTCAAGGATACAGGACACTAAGTCTCTCTATACTACCCAACCTCTCAAACTCCGTGTTGGTTGTTGTTCCAGAAAAGAACTACTTATTTCCACTGGAAAAAATATATCCTTCATTTGAGTCAAATTGTCCAGAATTTTAATCTACCTTTCTAGCCCTTTTCCAACAAAAATGACTCTTCAACAAGCTGTACTTTTGTCCATTTCACTTAACTTTTAACATACACATCTTGTTTTCTGTCTGCCTTTTTCAAGTACCATTCTTCTGAATAGCTTGTCTTCACAAATCTCAGTTCTAATTCTACCCAACTTTAGAGTTCAACTTAAATGCAGTCTGATCTGTGGATTCCTTGATTTTCCTGGCTTGAAAAAAAATCCTCTTCTCTACTCACTTAAAACACTTTATCTGTATCTCTCTTTTAGCACTTAACCACTTTCCACGTTGAATTAGGCAGCCTTGCCCAGATAGAATCTAGAAGGACTCCACTCTCTTGGTCCTACCATGACAATCTCTCTTAGCACTAAACATTGTTCAGCTTGATTTTTCCCAATGTTACCTCCATTCATTTACCCTGGAAACCAGTTTCCCCAAATACCCATTAACATTACGTGGCACCAGTGTTTTAAAAGCACCACAATTTGGTGAATACTGGAATGTATTATCCCTCCTTGACCACAAATGCAGGGACACAAGACCAGATTTTATCTTTGTAACATTCAGTGTGACTTACCCATTGTTTTGTGGATAGGAAAAGAGAAATATATTGGCTGAATGAATGAAAAAGAATAGTTTTATACTTGAGTAAAAAGGAATTAAGTGCACAGAGTACAAACTCTGGATGACCTTCCATAAAGCTTGCTTTTGGAAACTCTCATTTGTAAGTATCTAACTGGGCAGCATCTCTACCACAAAGTGAGGCCAGAGAACAGTCTAGGCAGCAGCTGACGGAGGACATCTCAAGGCATGCGGCTGAGTCCTCAGTTTACCTCACAAGTAAAGGGACAAAGCAGTGAAGATTTAGGAAATACAACAATATGGCCTCCCATTACCCAAAGGTGTCTCCTGCACTGACTTGCCAGAAGGCCGAAATTTTTATAGAAGTTCTGTGTTTAGGTTTAGGCCCCTTCCCAGTGGCTCTTAATTGAAAACTTCCTGGTAGGAGTTTATCATGTATACCTAACAATTTTATCCTATGGTCCTCTGTTTCCAGGTTGGGAAGAGATGACTACAGGAGAAAACGTGTGCCTTCCATGGAAAGGCTCCTGGGGTCAGGAGACGGGGGAGTATTCAGAAAAGGTCACCAAAGGACCATCTCATTTAATGTCACAAGTTTCCCAAATGCATATGTGATACGTGGGTGTGTATTTGTGTGGATCTATGTGTATTAATACGAGGGTTTTCTCCTCTTGAAAGCTATTTTTTCAGCCACCGATAACCATAAAAACATCAAACACTGAAAAATTAGGATGAAAATAATAATATTATTTTCCCCTTACCTTGACCTAGAGGTACCAGGAGAAAATCTTAGTGGAAAAGTATGAAATCTGTGGATACAATGTACCCAAGTTCTGGAGAGTCCAGCAGAAGCAATGGAAAGATGTATCTTCATCACCAATTACAGGCTGCCTGCTATGTTCCCTGAAAAATGATCAACTCTGTTACCTACCGCCTAACAGCAAATCACTGATGTGTGCTTCTCCCCTGTCCACCCACCTGGGGCCCCATCTCTCCTGCCTAGTGTCCACAACATCTGCCCCGTCATGATTTATGGTTCAGAAAGAGGAGGACTGCTGGATGAGGTGTCTACAAGAGCAGATGGGAACCTAGACAAACTGTCAAAGAGAACAAAGGAGAAGGAATAAACAGAAAAAGAAAAATAGAACGACTATTAAATAATTCAGGACAGCGGCCCAAAAGGAAAACAGACACTGAATGGGGATAAAGTAAACAAACAGATGAAGGTACTCTAGAGAAGGAAAAAGCAGAGTGGGAAGAAGGAGATGAAAACACTCACCCAAGGGAAAAAAGCAAAACAGCATTGCTGGTTCCCAGCAGGAATATTAAAAACTGGATAAAGAATAGAAAGAAATAGCTGATCATCTCCACACCCTCTGAAGAGGCCTTTTGCTCCTGACTCACATAGGTTTGCAATGCTTTCAGAAACTCTATATACCTTGCCCTGTTAGAGGCTTTTTGGAATAAAGTGATATGAGTGTGTGGTTAACAGCGACTTTTGAAAGTAGTGGCCAAAGGATCATGGCTGAGGATGAAAAGAAAGGCATTTTAACGTCATTCTAGAATGGAGATGCCACATGTTCTGACATGAATAGTGAGGCCTAACTCAGCTAAACATTTTAATCTGGCCAGAACTGAGGAAGCATGGTTCATTCAATGCTGTGGATGTTGTCCCATCAGGGCAATTTTGTTTTCTAACTGTTAGGAAAATTTTCCTTGAGTAACAAATACAATAGATACAAGAGTCAGTGGGAATGCTTGACAAGCATTCCTCACTTGACAGTGCTTTCCTCACTTGACAAGAGGAAATGTATCCAGAACAAATGTCCTATGATGGTACAGACGAGACATTGGGAGAGCAAACATCTGCTCAGCAGATGTTTGTTGAGCACCTTGCTATGGGCCAGTTCCCTTCCTCCTCCAAGTGAGAGAAGCAGGAATCTGGGGAGGTGCCAGGTAATCTGCTGAGGACACTCTCTTGCTTCATCTTAGCAAATGCTCTGGGGACACAATCTTCTGACCATTTTTCCAGAAACAATCTGAGGGGAGCATTTCTCAACTTTCCCCCGCCCCCCACTGCCCAACTATCACTCACTGAGGAGCCTTTCTAGACATTTTTTTTTTCCTGACCATACCTGCCCCCAATGAAAACGGAATACCACCTGCTATCTGTTTCTGTACATGGCCCTTCAAAGGGCCACAAACCGCTTTAATGTATAAATTTTCAAGAACCAATATTCTCCCCCTTGGGGGGTCATTTTGCCCCTATTAAGGTATCACCGATGTTCTAGGGGTTCAGTGACAGACCCCATAGATTCAACAAATAATCACTGAGCTAGACCCTGGTGGCACTGTGTCTATAAATGAGCAATTCACTGGCCTTCTCCAGTGCTCAGCGGTGACAGAGGCCGTCAAGCATAATACGGGAGGCTATGGGACAGATGAGGGGGCTTCCCTCATAGCTCTGTTGGTAAAGAATCTGCCTGCAATGCAGGAGACCCTGGATTGATTCCTGGGTTGGGAAGACCCGCTGGAGAAGGGCTAGGCTACCCACTCCAGTATTCTTGGGCTGCCCTTGTGGCTCAGCTGGTAATGGAATCCGCCTGCAATGTGGGAGACCTGGGTTTGATCCCTAGGTTGGGAAGATTCCCTGGAGAAGGTAAAGACTACCCACTCCAGTATTCTGGTCTGGAGAATTTCACGAACTAAGTTCATGGGGTCACAAAGAGTCAGACGTGACTGAGCGACTTTCACCTTCACTTTGACTTTTCATGGGACAGAGTCCAGCAAAGGATACCCTCATTCCACAGAGGAAGATGGTCGATCCAGAGGGAAGATGAAGGCAGACATCCTAGGGAAGACATGTGTGCTAGTTTATGAAGTTGAAAGAAGTTAACCAGAGAAATGTGGGTGGCTAAACCAATCTTAGGATGATGTGGTTTTTGGGCTGGTTCTAGAGTTATGCCTGGAATTAGAACAACAGCCATTTGAGATTTTCCTGAGACAGACTTAAAACAAGGAAGGTTCTCCCTCTTTACAAATATAATTTTTGGCTTATGTGTACAGTGAGTGTATAATCTATGAAACTTTAAAAAAATTTATTTTTATAAGTGGAAGAATGAGGCAGGTGTGTGTGTGTGTGTGTGCATGCACATGTGTGTGTGTCTACCAATTCTGCACATCACTAAATATCTAGCAAGCAACACATGTGTATGAGATTTTAGATTTATTAGTTTATTTTTAGGAGCTACATCAGTGCAGATCCCACCCCAACTCCAACTGTGTTAAGTCCATAGAGCTTCTTATCCTTTGACTCCATCTATCCATTGCAAGGCCACTCAGGAAGCCAAATGCCCTGGATGTGGCATGGCTTCCTTTCTCACTGATTTGCAGAGAGAGGGAGTTTCCAGGATGATGAGTGTCACAATTACAAGTTCATTGCTATAAGGAAGCTCTTATTTCTCTATCTCAGTCAATCAGGGCTGAGCTGAAAGATTACATGGACCTCTAGGTCTGGTTTTCCTCACAACAAAATGCTCTCCTCGTGGTTCACATCTCAATAGCATGTAAGTGAACATTAAAAATTTACCCTGCCCTACAAAGTCTCTACTTGGAGGATATATTTTCTTTGTTTAAAGAACAATTGTTAGCTGAGAGGGTGCCAGGTGCCCAGCAAGTCACTGTGGAGGGTTACAGAATGTAAGACATAAAGATATCAGGAGCCTATTTCCTATTTGGACACGCGATTCAAAACATAACAACATGAGAAAATGCACACAGGTCAGCATCCACCAAAATGTTCAAAGGAGTTACCTGAGTAGAATAGAAAGGTCCCTTACTTGAGTATGTTTAAGAGCACTGGGGTAAACAAAAATCAACAACCATTTCGAGTTCTTCATGCAGGCTTTAACATATGAATGTGAATCTGAATCGTTGAGCACAAATCCCTAAATGTAGGAGGCCATATAATGTACTAGCTAACCTGGAATCCTTATTAGAGGAAGAGGAGAGAATGGCCGTACGTCAGATTAACGGACACAAAGCAGAACTATCTCAGGCATCCTTGGCTGTACGGTCACCCCACTGGAACAATCAATAGAATGTCTGTGTTTGTCAAACTCAGTCCAGTGTAACTTTTTGTTGCTGATGTTAAGCTAAACTTCCATAAAGGAGCTGTTGAGAATAATACTTGTACAACGGGAGAAGGGGTGGTGTAGTGGAAGGGGCATGGTTCTTACAGGCAGACAGACTTGGGCTCATTACCCAGCTCTACCAGATACTAAGAAATGCTAGAGCACTGGTTCTTAAAGTGTGGCCATCAGCCTAGCAGAGTTAGCATCATCTGGAAACTTGTTATTGATGTGAATTTGTGCCCCAGACCTTCTGAATCAGAAACCCTGGGGATAGAGAATAGCATTCACTCAATCTGTGCTTCACAAAGCTCCCAGGTGATTCTGAAGTACAATGAACCAGGTATTTTATGTCACCTCCTGGAGCCTTGGGTTACCTATTTAAGAAATGGTGCTAATAACCTGCCTTATAGATGACCCATGGCTTACAGTGGGTTTGGGTACATTAAAATGTTTGCTCTCTGGATTAGTCTATTGGTCCTTTTGGAGTTACAGATGGCACACTCAAAATATCAAATTAAAAACAGTTCAGTGAAGACATATATGAGGGCAAGGTTGACAAACCCCACTTCCAAGGCTAGGCCAATCCTCTGCACTGTCCAATACAGGGCAGGTGGAATGCAGGTTGAAGAGATACCCACTGTTCACATTATTCTTATATTATGGGACCTATGACTGTTTTAAGTCTCTGATTATGTATTCCCTTCATCAGATCCTAAATTCCTTAAGGGCAGAGACCATGTCATCCAAATTTATTTTTCTACCCCCAGCACATAGGTGGTCCTCAATTCATGTCTGAATAAAGGATCACATGAGTTGTTTTTTTTTTTTTTTTAAAAAAAAAAAAAAAAAAACAGCCTCTGAATTGTCTTGACACATCAGAAAAAAGAGAGAAGAGAACTGACAATGAGATAATAACTCTTTTTGCCACGTACCAGCCCACAGGATTTGTCACCCGCCTAGAGCAAATTGTTCCAGTTCCTTGCTTAGATTTCTGCATCTTTTAAAACAAAGGCATAATGTATGAGGCTAAAGATGGAGTCCTAGCAGCACATCTTTTCTGGATATTGCTATTTCAAGCTTCCTTCTGCTGGGTGCACAGCTCCACTGCAACGTATGTATGTATCATCAAAAACAAACTTTGTACTGGTTTGGGTCAGTTTGATAATCATTGTTTTTTAGGCAGGTCATGGAAAGATGGGAGAGTACATGGTTTCCTATAATTCACTAAGCAAATTATCCCTTAATTTACAGTTGAGTACATTGAGGCTCAGAGAAATCATTAGATGGTCCACAGCAACTTTGCATTTGAGGGTACATTATAATTCAGAAAAGAGTAGGACTCCCCTGGCCTACTTAGGCAGAATGCTTTAACTAAGCCCTCTCATCTCTCCACATTATGCTGCAAAGTCTGAACACAGGTAGAGCTGTGGTCAGTTAAAGAAATTATCTGCATTCCATCTACTGGTTCTGCCTCATGAAAAACCCATTTATGTTCAGTGTCTAGTTTTGACCCAGTGGGTTCCTCAGAAGCCCCAGATTTTTCTTCAGTATGATATTCCTTTATTTCCCTAAAATTCCTTTTCTGATCTAACTTTCAGCTCCCCTGTATTTAATGAGCAATGCCCAGCATATGTTCAGTAAATATTAATATTTAGTGCCAATTCTACACTTGATCTTAGCCAAAAGGCCAAAAAGCTATTGGGCTTCCCTGATAGCTCAGTTGGTAAAGAATCCACCTGCAATGCGGGAGACCTGGGTTTGATCCTTGGGTTGGGAAGATCTCCAGGAGAAGGGATAGGTTACTCATTCCAGTATTCTGACACAGAGAATTTCATGGATTGTATAGTCCATGGGGCTGCAAAGAGTTGGACTTGACTGAGTGACTTTTACTCAGTGCCAATTCTATCTAGTCCCTGTTTAAACTCCTATTTGGTTCTGTCTGGATGTCTCAACCCTACTGATCATTGTTTTAGTTCTCTGGCTCCCTCTAGGTTACTTATTTCCTCCCAATATTTTTAGTATTAGCTAAAGACTTCATATAATCTCCAGAATCTGCTCCCTAGTTGATTAATCATTCCTGTTTGTCATAAATCACACTCCCAATGGTCTACAAGCCAATTAATTTTCTGCAGTCCCCTCGGCCTCCGGTCACCCGCACCTTCCTGGAAGTATTTACTCAGAGCCTGGCATTGTTTAGTATACCATGTCCAAGCTCTCGCATACATTCATCAGTGACACCACTAATATTAATATTGTTAACTTCAGCAGCCATTTTCCTCTCATCTTAATCAGCCTCTTAAGAGCATTTGACACAGTTGACTCCTTTGCCTTCAAAAAAACACATTCTGTGTTCCTGTAGCTTTCTTCTGGTTTTCTTCCAATCTCACTGTCCTTTGCTAATTTTTTCTCTTCTACCTGATGTCTACATGCTGGGGCATTCCAGAGATCTTCTCCATCTGTACTCTTTTCTCTCCCTGGGCGACAGGGCTTAGATTTAAGATTTTACAGTAGGAATCGTTCAAGCGATGTCAGGTTCCAGATAGATGTGAGAATGGATGTTACTGAGATTAGGTAGATTAAGAAATCAAGAAGCTGGGGCTTCCCTGGTAGCTCAGTGGTAAAGAATCTGCCTGCCAATGCAGGAGAGGTGGGTTCTGTCGATGATCCAGGAAGATCCCGCAAACCATGGAGAAACTAAGCCTGTGTGCCACAATTACGGAGCCTGTGCTCTAGGGTCTGGGTGCCCCAACTACCGAGCCTGTGTACTGCAGCTACTGAAACCCACTCGCCGCAGAGCCCGTGCTCTGCAATAAGAGAGACCACCACAATCAGAAGCCATGCACCAAAACTAGAGAATAACCCCTGCGTGTTACAACTAGAGAAAAGCTTGTGCAGCAAAGAAGATTCAGCACAGTCATGAATAAATAAATAAATAAAATTATTTTAAAAAAGAAACCAAGAATCCAAGGATTGGGGACAGGTGCCCCATGGACCTTGAAATCACTCAAACACATGGCAGACAAGGGGGTAAGAGAGCAGCTGCAAGCCAGGTTCCTGGTCATCTGATGAATTTGAAGGTAACACTGGAGGATGGATGAGACAGCCTGATAGTAGGAACCAAAAGAGGCCTTGGGATCTGAAAAGTGTCCTTGGGACCTGAAGACTGTAATGATCTCACCTCTCAACTCGAACCACTTCAGTCACTACTGACTTTTCTCCTCTGGACCACTCACAGTAAGTTGCTGAATATATAATACATTTATGACTCTAATTTTAAGAATATGACAACAGATATGGCCTTGTACTATTCTCTTTGACCACATTGTAAGCTCTGGGCCCCAGGAGGGAAAACACTGGGTCAAATACCCTGTGAGTGTTGCTCATTCATACAACTTCACAGAAATAATAGACTAACATCTGACACAGGCCTGGATAAGAAGGCCTCAATAAACGGAAACACGGCTTCTGGGGGCAGTGTCATCTTTTCCCTCAGGACTGTCTAAGTTTTGGAGCCTATGAAGTTCCTGATACCTTTTTCCCCATAAGTGACAATCATCCCATCTAGGCAGACCTAGTGCAGCCATCGACTCAGGCTCATGGAGAGAGGCTGAGGGCTCAAGAATGCTGCCATTCCCTTTTTCTATGAGTCTGGTATTGGATATCTTGTGCATAGAATCATCTGGGCCAGGAAGGACTGCTCAGATGTTTGTCCCTATGTGCAGGAAAGTGGTAAGCTTACTCCAATATTCTCAGGGGAATCATTTGCATAAAGTGGGAAAGACATCACGCTCATCACCCCAGAGGCTAGAGAATCCAAGTCTACCACGTTTGACCCAGGACTGTAGTTGATTTTTACAAATTAGATCAATCCAAGAAGTACCTAAAAAAGCTTCTCCATCCTTCATCTTCATCTCTTTCTACAATGTTTCCATTTGCCAAATCATATTGAATAATTTCTTTGGAATGATGTCACACATTAACTAAAAAACATGTACGGCATCTGCATCCCTAATATCTGCCATTCATTGTGCTAGGTAGAGGCAACAGAGATGAATCAAACTATGAATTCTCTGCTTTTAAGAAGCTCATGATTTAGTGTGTTGGGGGGCAAGGGTTCTGAAGTCAGCAGCCTGAGAGAGAAGTGAATACTACAGTTGGTAAACACATAGGGATTTAGAGGCATGCAAGGGAAGAACCCTATTGCATCATGGGAGGCAGTAAAAGCTTCCCACACAACACGAGCCCTATGCTGAGTGTTGTGAAACTGGTAGGCCGTCACTCAGAATCCGGGGTTCCAAGCAGAGCCTGTGCCTAAGATAGAACTGAGTATGGAGCACTGTGAGAATTGCCTCAATATGGCAGGTTTTCCCACTCTCACTTACATGTGGGTGTTCTGGACACAAACATTGGAAAACCAATGTCAACTGGTATCAATTGAGAATTTTTTCAAGATGCTCAGAGGCATAATTTCAGTAAGTGAAATAAAGGATCAGGGCTAGAAAAGGCCATTGAGGGGTTAAAAAACACTGTAGAAAGGCAATAAAAGAAATTCCACTTATGGATTTACAGTCAAAAGTAATAACAGCAATAATTTAAAAAAATACATCCACACCCCATGTTCATAGCAGCATTATTAACAATAGCCAAGACAGGGAAACAACCATGTATCCATCAATGGACAAATAGGTAAAGGAGTTATGGTGTTTGTGTATATATATACATATATGTAGGTACGTATGTATATGTGTGTGTATACACACACACAGAGACATGCATGATGGACTATAATACAGCCATGAAAAATGAGCAGATTCTACCATTTGTAACAACATGCATGAACCTTGAAGATATTATGCTAAGTGGGAGGGGAAATTGGAGGAAGGTGGTCAGAAAGTACAAATTAAAGATAAATAAGTACTAGGAATATAATGTACAACCTGATGACTACAGCTATCACTGCTGTATGATAGCAATATAGGAAAGCTATTAAAAAAGTAAACCCTAAGAGTTCTCAGTGTGGGGGGGGGGGCTCACTTTTTTAACAACTTTCATGACCCAGATAATCACGATGGTGTGATCACTCATCTAGAGCCAGACATCCTGGAATGTGAAGTCAAGTGGGCCTTAGGAAGCATCACTACCAACAAAGCTAGTGGAGGTGATGGAATTCCAGTTGAGCTATTTCAAATCCTAAAAAATGATGCTGTGAAAGTGCTATACTAAATATGTCGGCAAATTTTGAAAACTTAGCAGTGGCCACACGACTAAAAAAGGTCAGTTTTCATCCCAATCTCTAACAAAGGCAATCCCAAAGAATGCTCAAACTACTACACAATTGCACTCATCTCACACGCTAGTAAAGTAATGCTCAAAATTGTCCAAGCCAGGCTTCGGTAATACATGAACTGTGAATTTCCAGATGTTCAAGATGGTTTTAGAAAAGGCAGAGGAACTAGAGATCAAATTGCCAACATCCACTAGATCATCAAAAAAGCAAAAGAGTTCCAGAAAAACATCTATTTCTGCTTTATTGATTATGCCAAAGGCTTTGACTGTGCAGATCACAATAAACTGTGGGAAATTCTGAAAGAGATGGGAATACCAGACCACCTGACCCATCCCTTGAGAAACCTGTATTCAGGTCAGGAAGCAACAGTTAGAACTTGACATGGAAAAACAGACTGGTTCCAAATAGAAAAATGAGTACGTCAAGGCTGTATATTGTCACCCTGCTTATTTAACTTATATGCAAAGTACATCATGAGAAACGCTGGGCTGGATGAAGCACAAGCTGGAATCAAGATTGCCAGGAGAAATATCAATAACCTGATATGTAGATGACACCACCCTTATGGCAGAGAGTGAAGAGGAACTGAAAAGCCTCTTGATGAAAGTGAAAGAGGTGAGTGAAAAAGTTGGCTTAAAGCTCAACATTCAGAAAACTAAGATCATGGCATCCAGTCCCATCACTTCATGGCAAATAGATGGGGAAACAGTGGAAACAGTGGCTGACTTTATTTTTTTGAGCTCCAAAATCACTGCAGATGGTGATTGCAGCCATGAAATTAAAAGATGCTTACTCCTTGGAAGGAAAGTTATGGCTAACCTAGAGAGCATATTAAAAAGCAGAGACATTACTTTGTCAACAAAGGTCCGTCTAGTCAAGGCTATGGTTCTTCCACTTTGTCAACAAAGGTCCATCTAGTCAAGGCTATGGTTTTCCAGTAGTCATGTATGGATGTGAGAGTTAGACTATAAAGAAAGCTGAGCTCCGAAGAATTGATGCTTTTGAACTGTGGTGTTGGAGAAGACTCTTGAGAGTCCCTTGGACTGCAAGGAGATCCAACCAGTTCATCCTAAAGGAGATCAGTCCTGGGTGTTCATTGGAAGGACTGATGTTGAAGCTGAAACTCCAATACTTAGGCCACCTGATGTGAAGAGCTGACTCATTTGAAAAGACCCTGATGCTGGGAAAGATTGAGGGCAGGAGGAGAAGGGGATGACAGGATGAGATGATGGATGGCATCACCAACTCAATGGACATGGGTTTGGGTGAACTCCGGGAGTTGTTGATGGACAAGGAGGCCTGGAGTGCTGCAGTTCATGGGGTCACAAAGAGTCAGACATGACTGAGTGACTGAACTGAACTGAACTGAAGAGTTTTCATCTTAAGGAGAAAATTTCTGTTTTATTCTTTACCTCTTTCTCTTCCTTTTACTGTATCTATATGAGAAGATGGATGTTAGCTGAATCAATTGTGGTAATCATATACATATGTGTGTGTGTGTGTGTATATAAATCAAACCATTGTGCTGTGTGATTTAAACTTATACAATGAAATATGTCAATGAGTTCTCAGTAAAACTGAGGGGAAAAGTCAGTGGAGTTTTTGAGGATTCTGCAATTTATTAGGACTCACATAGAGCTCTGACAGAGAAAACAAAGCCTCCTCTCTTCTTTCTATTTCTTCCAGCCAAGTTAGAGACAAAGGAGAGTGAAATAGTACTTTTATATTATCTGGTGATTTTGTCTGTGCATATTTGATAAATTCCTAGAGGTAAAGTCACAGAAGCAGCCCATACCAGGCAATAAAAAACACAGTTCAACAAACACGTGCTGTGTTTGACAAACTCCTTCAATCCAGGCAGTTCTAGACACTGTTGATACACAGAAACAAGTAAGACATATCATGAGCTCTGTGAGCAAATGACTCATCTTCTCAGTTCATATACACCATCACAGCTGCCATGCCCGGGGAGAGTGGCCCAGGACTGCAGGCGGGAAGATATTAACGGCCACTTGAGCCGAGTCTTATAAAGCCAGCTATACTCCCTGGGCACTCTAGGCCCTGTAACTTCATTATTAAAGAACGTAAGATCAAGCTCAGCTCCTAATTGTCTAGGCCCAAGAAAATTAATAGAATTAGTTGTAAAACTCCTTGCATTTCCTAGCTGCCTGTTATACTGTATCCCTTATCACTGAGATCACGGATGCTACTTTCTAAGTCTAAGTGACACAAACACATCTCCTTCCGATTCCTGGCCCCCAACTAACACATCAGTGCATTTGGAATTTATGGCTGCATTTCTATTAGTTTCCAACAGTATTCATCAGATTAAAGATGCATCAGAAGATGCATTAGATTTTTTTTTCTGCTTTTGCCCCTGAAGAGTGTAATAAAAAAATAACCCAATAAATCTGGTAAATTAGCAATAAGATCTCAGACTTTGGGTCTCATGTGCAACTTTGCTGTTGGGGAAGAAATGTCAAACTATCGACAGCTGACCCAATCAGATTACACATTCCCATTTACAAGCAGGAAGGATGAAAGATGATTCCTCCCTCTAAATTGAACCAAGTTCACCACAGGAATGGAAAAGCCTCAGGAATGGAGAATATCATTGTTTTATTTCATAGGCAGCAACCATAATCTTATGTAAAAGAGAACATTTTCAAAGGTCATTTCTTAATTTTCACTCAGAAGTTGGAAACTTGGACAGATGTGGGTTTTGGGCCATTTCCCCTCCTAGACTCATTGATTGTAGTATTGGACTAGAACTGAAAAAAATCACCTTGTCCTGATTTACTGTCCCTTGACTGTAATAAAAGGAATATTAATTCCAAGTTCACAAGAAACACTTATAAAGGGAAAGTACGGATGTTATTCACTGAAAAGTTTATGAGCATCCAGACTGCTAAGATCTACTTTGTTTGAAAGGAGAGATGGATAACACGGGGTGGGCTTCCTGTTTGGGGGCTAGAATCACATAACTTGTAAGTAATCAATTTTCCTGTCTTCATCACCCATCTTCCCTAAAATATCTCTCTTCCCAGAGAGTGGTTCATAATCTCTGTCTACAATGACTATCAGAGACTTAAAAAGCAAAGCCAAATAAATAAAACACTTTGTCCCCTCAATCTTCCATATCAAAATATACAGCCTCAGATATAGAGGGTGAGTGTGGATGCCCTTGGGCTTTTGTTTGGAGTCTCACCCTTGCACTCAGCATTCATACAGCCTGTTCCATGTGCTCCTAGGTTCCAAGCTGGATGTTCAGTGTAAAAGACATAGTCTCAAAAAAAAAAAAAAAAAAAAAGGCATAGTCTCTGCTCTGAGGAACTCATCAGCAGATCCTCCCTTGCCTCAGTGAGAAGAAGTTTGCAGATACTCTGTTCACCTGCAATGTATTCCTTCACCTTATTTCCATTTATTCTAAATCTACTGAATATTCATTGGAAGGACTAATTCTGAAGCTGAAGTTGCAATACTTTGGCCTCCTGATGCTAAGAGCTGACTCTTTGGAAAAGACCCTGATGCTGGGAAAGACTGAAGGCAGGAGGAAAAGGGGGAGACAGAAGATAAGATAGTTGGATGGCATCACCAACTCGATGGACATGAGTTTGAACAAACTCCAGAAGATGGTGAAAACAGGGAAGACTGGTGTGCTGCAGTCCATGGGGTCGCAAAGAGTTGGACACAACTGAGCAACTGAACATTTTCATAAAAACTCTATTACAGATCCGTCACTTCTATGAAACATTCCCTGAGCTCACAATCATCCTCTGCTCTGAACCCATCTAGTCTTTTTGGCCTTTTGACATTTAATGGTTCCTATTTTAACATATGACATAAACAGCAGGATAATGAGGGTGGTTGTAGTAGTGATGATGATGGTCATATGACGGTTGACACTTTATGCATTTGTTTTATTTTCCCAGGCTACAATTGTCTGGAGGGCAAAGACAATTTCATCTACACTTTTTGGAATCCTTCACAAAACTTAGGTAGTACTGTATGTCTAGTAGGCATTCAATGACTTGTTTTTAAAAGAAGAAAGAAAGAAGAGAGAGGGAGGGAGGGTGGAACTGACTAAACACTTGCAAATTCTAATCTACCCAATCAAATCCTCATTCATATTAATAGCTCTCACAACAGGCTACACATCTAATGCAAACCATGATACATTACAGGTAAGTAAGGGAAAATTTTATGACAACAATGAATTTGCTTTGTAAAACAGAAATGCGGGTTTAATGACCTTATGTGCTGATACAACATTTTATGATTTACATTTAGGGCAATGTGTGGCGGTGGGGGGTGGGGAGAGAGAAAGAGGGAGAGATACACAAGAATAAGCAGGCATACTGAAAATACAGTCCCCAAATCCTGGCTGTAAGGTGTTTGGTCATTTCTAGTTCATCTGTGTTTTTATTTATAGAATCAAAATTTTTTCCCTCACTCATCCATTCCTATACATCCTCCTCTCCTAACACCTACTATCTTTTAACTGAATAGACAAGGCTTCTGTGAATGATTGGCAGTGGGAAATGTTAAATGTCAACAAATTGACCCTAGTTGGTATAAGTGCAGATGTGAATTTGACCCAGGATTCCAACTCAGCTGGGGAGAGAGGAGCATGGTGGTTAAAGAGACAACTGTCTGTCAAAGTAAACGTCAGGAAGACAATCTGAACCCCTTCCAATTGGTTTGCCCAGAGCAAGGAACAAGATTGACAAGAATGAATTGGCAATTCTTTTGTTCTTTGGGAAATCTGATCAATATACACAGCTGATCAACCTAGACAGCATATCAAAAAGCAGGGAGATTGCCAACAAAGCTCCATCCAGTAAAAGCTATGGTTTTTCCAGTAGTCATGTATGGATGTGAGAGATGGACTATAAAGAAAGCTGAGCACCGAAGAACTGATGCTTTAGAACTGTGGTGTGGGAGAAGACTCTTGAGAGTCCCTTGGACTGCAAGCAGATCCAACCTGTCCATCCTAGAGGAAATCAGTCCTGAATATTTATTGGAAGGATTGATGCTGAAGCTGAAACTCCAATACTTTGGCCACCTGATGTGAAGAACTGACCCACTGGAAAGACCCTGATGCTGGGAAAGATTGAAGGCAGGAAGAGAAGGGGATGACAAAGAAGATGGTTGGATGGCATCAACAACTTAATGGACATGAGTTTGATCAAGCTCCGGGAGTTGGTGATGGACACGGATGCCTAGCATGTGGCATTCCAAGCAGTCGCAAGTCAGACATGATGGAGCGACTGAACTGACTGATGCACAGCTTATCAAGATCACTGGATTGCTGATGGACTTCTAGACCTAAAGAAAAATTGGGTCAAGAAGGGGTCCTGGGAAATCATTTTCCAGGTTCATCTTCAGTTCAATTCAGTTCAATTGCTCAGTTGTGTCTTCCTCTTTGTGACCCCATGAACTTCAGCATGCCAGACTTCCCTGTCCATCACCAACTCTCAGAGCTTACTCAAACTCATGTCCATCGTGTTGGTGATACCATTCAACCATCTCATCTTCTGTCGTCTCCTTCTCCTCCCACCTCCAATCTTTCCCAGCATCAGAGTCTTTTCCGAGTTGGTTCTTCCCATCAGGTGGCCAAAGTATTGGAGTTTCAGCTTCAGCATCAGTCCTTCCAATGAATAGTCAAGACTGAACTCCTTTAGGATGAACTGGTTGGATCACCTTGCAGCCCAAGGGACTCTCAAGAGTCTTCTCCAACACCACAGTTCAAAAGCATCAATTCTTGGGTGCTCAGCTTTCTTTACAGTCCACCTCTCACATCCATACATGACTACTGGAAAATCATAGCTTTGACCAGACGGAACTTTGTTGGCAAATAATGTCTCTGCTTTTTAATATGCTGTCTAGGTTGGTCATAACTTTTCTTCCAAGGAGCAAGCGTCTTTTAATTTCATGGCTGTAGTCACCATCTGCAGTGATTTTGGAGCCCCCCCCCCCCCAAAACAAGTATCTCACTGTTTCCCCATCTATTTGCCTTGAAGTGATTGGACTGGATACCATGATCTTAGTTTTCCAAATGTTGAGTTTTAAGCCAACTTTTTCACTCTCCCCTTTCACCTTCAACAAGAGGCTCTTTAGTTCTTCTTCACTTTCTGCCATAAGGGTGATGTCATCTGCATATCTGAGATTATTGATGTATCTCCCAGCAATCTTGATTCCAGCTTGTGCTTCATCCAGCCCAGCATTTCATATGATATATTCTGCATATAAGTTAAATAAGCAGGGTGACATCTTCAGGCTCCAGAATTTTGTGGGAAGAGATGAGAGAACAGGAATGATGTACCTTTGGCTATAGGAGGACAATAGTTTATACCACTTTATCAAGGGTGTAGGATGGGGAGGTTGTGTGCATGGGGTAGGAGGTGAATAAAAAAATAAAGTCAAATGTACATGTATATGTATGCCTGAGTCCCCTCGCTGTTCACCTGAAACTATGACACCACTGTGATATCACAACAATTAACATTGTTAATTCGCTATGCCCCAATACAAAATGAAGAGTTAAAATAAAAATAAAGTCAAATGAAAACTTACAAGAAAAGTTTCAAAAATGTAAATAGCTGAAGATCAGTACTAATAGGTTTACACACACATATATTCTTTCTTCATTTCCCAAATTTTAGGGAAATTAGTACTTCCAACTTTTAAACAGCTAATTTAAAAGAGTAAAAACATTAAAAAGTGGCCAAAATGTTGTGAAGATTTTGAACTTTGGGACAATTAAAAATGGCAAGATGTAGAATTCTCTGCATAATGGGGTTTCCAGAAAAGACCAAACCTTAACTATTTTTTTCCCCAGAGCAAGGAAAACCTCTATTAAAAAAAAAAAAAAAAATTCATTTGTGCTTCTTGGTTTTGTTTTTAAGACCCAGAGTCTTCATTCTTAGAGGTAATGCTTTGTAAAGTCCATTTGATCACACAGATGTAACACAAACATTAACCATTTTTCTTAAGGGCAGCAGGATAAGGTAATTTCTACTGGGTCTAAACTCTAAAATGAAAAAATCCCTAGAGATTTTTAGTAACTGGTGGAAAATGGAGGTTGTGTCATCTTATTCCTATCATGGGGTGAACAACAGGGAACTAAGCAGGGAACTCATCTGCCAATGAACTTTGAAATCTGATTCGTGTATATGGGCTCTTTAGGAATCGCCTCTTTTTGCAATAGTTGGGGTTTCTGGCCACACTTCCACACTTCAGGAGCAGTAGCTCAGGAGAAAGCTATGTCCCTTTCTGGAGGCAAGCACAGAGGTGTTGGTAATGCCCACTAGCCTTGAGATTAGGGTACAGAAGGAGAGGCAAACCTAAAGGAAGTCAGGCTCAAGGATGCAATCAATGACAGGCAATAAGTCAGAGTGGCAGTCAGGAGCCAGAGGCTGGCTGAGACAGGAAGGGGACATTGGGCTGACTTGTGGAGGAAGTATGAACAGGCTCCAAGGAGGAACAATGTGGCAAAAAGACTAGACTTCCTGAAATTAAACAGGATGAGAACTCTCTATGATAATTTGGGTATCAATGTAACTGTGTCATTATATTATAGACTCTATCCATTCAGACTTGTGACATACAAATTATATCTATAATTAGGGTATCAGCCCCAATATAGTGAGAGTTTTTATATTTACCCAGATAAGAATATGGTATGCACTGATACACAAAAAAGCATGACAGAAGTATATAAAAGATGAAAACAGAGACCTTTCCCTGGGTCTCACTGGAATGAGAGTTTTACCAATGTTAAGAAAGGGAAGTTAGTACTGGAATGCAATGTATGATAATGTAGCTTGTTACATTATAACTGTGCTTAAATTATTTAACTAAGGAGATAATTCACCCCACAGAACAGAATCAGTATGAGAACACTTGTTTGTTAACTTAATACAGTGGTTATATTAAACTAACAGGTTCCCAAGGTGCCTAGAAAAGCAATACAAAAAAAAAAAAAAGTCTAATCAAAGTCTCTTTCTTACACACATTATATACCCTTAAAGAATGTATATCATATCTTCAAGAACAACACAGAGGTGTCATATGGTGTCTCCTTTTTTAAATCATATGCCGGTACTTGGGGGGCTCAACAGCCAAGTGCCCAAATCAAGAGCTGTATGGAGGCACAGAAATCCGACAAGCCCCAGACAAACAAAGTGCCTCCACTAAACACCTCCCCTTGGCCATCATTGGCTATTTTCCCTTACCACTTTAATTTTTTTATAGTGGCATGGACTTTTAGAAGTAGGGCAAAATTTGTGCCATCTCCTGATTTTGAGAGCTGGATCAGTAAATGAATAAATGCCCTGAAGGCATCCTTAGGAAAGAAACTTAAAGAACACTGTACACGTCCACTTCACTGTACAAAATGGTGGAGTAGAAGGATGTGCGCTCATCTTCTCCTGTGAGAACTCCAAAATTACAACTCACTGCTGAACAACTGTCGACAGGAGAATGTTGGATCCCACCAAAAAGATATACCCCACATAAGGGCAAAGGAGGAGCAAAGGAGAAGCTCCAGCAAGATGGTAGGAGGGGCAAAATCGCTTTTAGAATCAAACCCCAGAGACACTCCGAGGGCTCAAACAAAACCTTGTGCACACCAGGAGACCCCACGGAGACAAAGCCAGACCTGCCTTTGAGAGTTTGAGTGCCTCCTGCAGAGGTACAGGTCAGCAGTGGCCTGCCACAGGGACAGGGGCTCTGGGTGCAGCAGTCCTGAGTGTGTCATAAGCCCTCTTGGAGGAGGTCACCATTAACCCCACCATAGAGCCACCAAGTAGATGACCCACCAACTGCAAAACAATTATACCAAAGAAATTTTTGCACTGTTAAGAAAGTTCTAGGACCCACAGCAGATTTCCCAACCTGGGGATCTAGTGAAGGGACTGAGAACCCCCAGGGAATTTGACTTTGGAGGCCCGTGGGATTTGATTACAGAA
Organism: Dama dama; assembly: GCF_033118175.1. NCBI lineage: Eukaryota > Metazoa > Chordata > Mammalia > Artiodactyla > Cervidae > Dama > Dama dama. The sequence continues at coordinate 72,503,885 of NC_083691.1, forward strand.
CTTACACAGGACTGGGGAAACAGACCCTTGGAGGGCACAAACAAAACCTTGTGCACACCAGGACCCAGGAGAAAGGAGCAGTGACCCCACAAGAGACGGACCCAGGTTTGCCCGGGAGTGTCCAGGAGTCTCCGGCAGAGGCATGGGTCGGTGGTGGCCTGCTGCAGGGCTGGGGACACAGCGTGGCAGTGCATGCACAGGACCTTTTGAAGGAGGCCTCCGTTATCTTCATTACCTCCACCATAGCTTGGTCTCAGGTCAAACAACAGCCCCGTCCATCAACAGAAAATTGGATTGAGGATTTACTGAGGATGGCCTTGCGCATCAGAACAGACCAGTTTCCCTCACAGTCAGTGTCTCCCATCAGGAAGCTTCTGTAAACCTCTTATCCTTATCAGTCAGAGGGCAGACAGAATGAAAACCACAATCACAGAAAATGAATCAAACTGACCACATGGACCACAGCCTTGTCTAACTCAATGAATCTATGAGCCATGCCACATAGGGCCACCCAAGATAAATGGGTCATAGTGGAGAGTTCTGACAAACGTGGTCCACTGCAGAAGGCATTGGCCAACCACTTCAGTATTCTTGCCTTGAGAACCCCATAAACAGTATGAAAAGGCAAAAAGATAGGACACTGAAAGATGAACTCCCCAGGTTGGTAGGTGCCCAATATGCTACTGGAGATCAGTGGAGAAATAACTCCAGAAAGAATGAAGAGATGGAGCCAAAGCACTACACCCAGTTGTGGATGGGACTGGTGATGGAAGTAAAGTCCAGTGCTGTAAGAGCAATATTGCATAGGAACCTGGAATGCTAGGTCCATGAATCAAGGCAAATTGGAGGTGGTCAAACAAGAGGTGGCAAGAGTGAATATCAACATTTTAGGAATCTGTGAACTAAAATGGACTGGAATGGGTGAATTTAATGAATATGACCATTATATCTACTACTGTGGGCAAGAATCCCTTAGAAGAAATGGAGTAGCCATCATAGTCAACAAAAGAGTCCAAAATGCAGTGCTTGTGTGCAATTTCAAAAGCAACAGAAGGATCTCTGTTCCTTTCCAAAGCAAACCATTCAATATCAGAGTAATTCAAGTCTATGCCCCAACCAGTAATGCTGAAGAGGCTAAAGTTGAACAGTTTATGAAGACCTACAGACCTTCTAAACTAACACCAAAAAAAAGATGTACTTTTCATTATAGGGGACTGGAATGCGAAAGTAGGAAGTCAAGAGATACCTGGAGTAACAGGCAAATTTGGCTTTAGAGCACAAAATGAAGTAGGGTAAAGGCTAACAGAGTTCTGCCAAGAGAACACACTGGTCATAGCAAACACCCTCTTCCATCAACACAATAGAAGACTCTACACATGGACATCACTAGATGGTCAATACTGAAATCAGATTGAATATATTCCTTGCAGCCAAAGATGGAGAAGCTCTACACAGTCAACAAAAACAAGACTGGAAGCTGACTGTGGCTCAGATCATGAACTCCTTATTGCCAAATTCAGACTTAAACTGAAGAAAGTAGGGAAAACGACTAGACCATTCAGGTATGACCTAAATCAAATCTTTTATGATTAGACAGTGGAAGTGACAAATAGATTCAAGGGATTAGATCTGATAGACAGAGTCCTGAAGAACTATGGGTGGATGTTCATGACATTGTACAGGAGGCAGTGAACAAGACCCTCCCCAAGAAAAAGAAATGCAAATAGGCAAAATGGTTGTCTGAGGAGGCCTTACACATATCTGAAAAAAGAAGAGAAGCTAAAGGCAAAGGAGAAAAGGAAAGATATACCCATTTGAATGCAGAGTTCCAAAAAATAGTAAGGAGAGATAAGAAAGCCTTCCTCAGTGATCAATGCAAAGAAATAGAGGAAAAAAATAGAATGGGAAAGACCAGAGATCACTTCAAGAAAATGAGAGATACCAAAGGAACATTTCATGCAAAGATGGACACAATAAAGGACAGAAATTATATGGACCTAACAGAAGTAGAAGATATTATGAAGAGGTGGCAAGAATACACAGAAGAGCTATACAAAAAATATCTTCATGACCCATGACACATCATAACCACGATGGTGTGATTACCAACCTAGAGCCAGACATTCTGGAGTGTGAAGTCAAGAGGGCCTTAGGAAGCATCACTACCAACAAAGCTAGTGGAGGTGATGGAATTCCAGCTGAGCTATTTCAAATCCTAAAAGATGATGTTGTGAAAGTGCTGCACTCAATATGCCAGTAAATTTGGAAAACTCAGCAGTGGCCACAGGACTGGAAAAGGCCAGTTTTCATTCCAATCCCTAATAAAGGCAATGTCAAAGAATGTTCAAACTTCTGCACAATTGCACTCATTTCACACACTAGCAAAGTAATGCTCAAAATCCTCCAAGCCAGGCTTCAACAGTATGTGAATCATGAACTTCCAGATGTTCAAGCTGGTTTTAGGAAAGGCAGAGGAACCAGAGATCAAATTGCCAACATCCATTGGATCATCGAAAAAGAGAGTTCCAGAAAAACATCTTTTTCTGCTTTATTGACTATGCCAAAGTCTTTGACACTATGGATCACAAGAATCTGTGGAAAATTCTTAAAGAGATGGGAATACCAGACCACCTGACTTCCTGAGAAATCTGTATGTCAAGAAGCATTAGTTAGAACTGGACATGGAAAAACAGACTGGTTCCAAATAGGAAAAGGAGCATGTCAAGGTTGTTTACTGTCACCCTGCTTATTTAACTTATATGCAGAGTATATCATGTGAAATGCTGGGCTGGATGAAGCACAAGCTGGAATCAAGATTGCTAGGAGAAATATCAATAGCCTCAGATATGCAGATGACACCACCCTTATGGCAGAAAGCAAAGAAGAACTAAAAACCTCTTGATGAAAGTGAAAGAGGAGAGTGGAAAAAGTTGGCTTAAAACTCAACATTCAGAAAACTAAGATCATGGTATCCAGTCCCATCACTTCATGGAAAATAGATAGGAAAACAATGGAAACAGTGAGATACTTCTTTGGTGGGGGGGGGGGGGGGCTCCAAAATCACTGCAGATGGTAACTGCAACCATGAAATTAAGATGCTTCCTCCTTGGAAGAAAAGCTATGACCAACCTAGACAGCATATTAAAAAGCAGAGACATTACTTTGCAAACAAAGGTCCATCTGGTCAAAGCTATGATTTTTCCAGTAGTCATGTATGGATGTGAGAGTTGGACTATAAAGAAAGCTGAGTGCCAAAAAATTGATGCTTTTGAACTGTGGTGTTGGAGAAGACTCTTGAGAGTCCCTTGGACTGCAAGGAGATCAAACCAGCCCATCATAAAGGAAATCAGTCCTGAATATTCATTGGAAGGACTGATGCTGAAGCTGAAACTCCAATACTTTGGCCACCTGATGGGAAGAACCAACTCATTGGGAAAGACCCTGATGCTGGGAAAGATTGAAGGTGGGAGGAAAAGGGGACGACAGAGGATGAGATGGTTGGATGGCATCACCGACTCAATGGACATGAGTTTGAGTAAGCTCTGGGAGTTAGTGATGGAAAGGGTGGCCTGGCGTGCTGCAGTCCTTGGGGTCTCAAAGAGTTGGACACGACTGGGCAACTGAATTGAACTGTGCAAGTCCAGAGACCTAATGCAGGCCCAGTTTTCTCTGGCCGAGGGAAACATAATGTGGGATTTTTAGTCAAAGTCAAGTCCTGAGCCTGTTGCTTCACATACATGTATGACCTTGCAGAAGCAGTCAACCTCTCTGAGTCTCAACTTCTCCAACTTTAAATTGAAAATATTTATGATAACGAGCACATAAGCTTGTTCTGAATATTAAGTGCAAGAGTGCACATGAAAAGTATTTTTTTTAACTATATTTACTCCTCACAATGAATTATAATTTTAAAGGGGCTTAATTTGGAAAGTAAAAAATAGACACTAGACTATACCATTGTGCTTTAACAGGTGTAGATGAGATAGGAGTAGGGAAAGATTCTACTGAAGGAAAAGAGACAGAGTGGCATGTGAAAAATGAGAGTCTGAAAAACACGTCTGTTCCTCACCCTCCACACCTGTGCTAAGGATGGTGCCCAGGGTTTTCCAGCCCAATCAGAAGCAGCCCTCAATGTACAACGAGGCATGTCACAGCATTTCCAGATCTAACTTGGACCATATCTTGTAGCCTATCAAGGGTTAGAAACATTGGGTAGGTGAAGCATTAAGCTCTTGGGAAATCTATTCAACCAAATCTAAGTTTTAAAAGGGAGAAAGAAAAAAAAGTCTTCTTTGAAAACTCTGTATAGGCAACACAAGCCATAAGCTGTGGAAGTGAGACATTTTATTTTGCTGTACTGTCTGTAAACCAATTTCTTCTCTTAGGAAAAGATGTTTCTATTGGACTCTGAGCTATTTGTCATTCTGGGTCCCAAGCAAAATATTTTTCATGAGAACATCAGAAATACCATGCTGAATCAAACCAACAGTCCCTCCAGTCCCGTGTCTTGCCTTCAAAAGTGGCACCAAGAGAGGGTTCACAAGAGGACACAGACACTCTATTTTAGTGGCTTCAAAAACATTTTTGACTGTGGGTCCTAGTTAGAAATAGAGCTTACATTGTAATCCAGTACTCATATATACACATGCAAAAACACTCACTTATACATACTTAAGTATATTATATATACCTTCTAGGTTACATATAACAATGGATACTTTGTATTCCATCTTATTCCTTTTTTTCTTAATGCTTAACCACTGGTCCTGACCTACTAAACAGATTTCATGATTCACTAATAGGATCACAACTTACAACTTGAAAAACCTTGCTCTCTATATTGTCAGCCTCAAAGGCTAGGTATATAGCTCTAACACTTTTGCTTCTTGTACCTAGTGAAGATCTATTACCCATAAATTTACCTAAAGCCACCTTTTGGAGGAAATGAGTTCTATAAGGCAAGTACTCACAGTCTAAGTAGAACTTTCTCTCACTTGTGATTCTGTAGTATGTTTGATAAGATAAATGTGATTGAAAGATCTAAATGAAGAATACCAGGCTTGGTTTCCCTTCTCTTCCCCAAAGATTTCATCTCTATGACAGAGATGGAAAAAAAGCAGCTTACGCTGGATTAAACCTTATCACACTGAGAGGCATTGAACATTTCTAGAGAGTTAATTGATTTTCATGACATGGTCCCTTGGGCAGTGATTTGTCAAATGTGTATTAATTACATCACAGATTATACTTCCCAAAGATGGTGGCAAAATCATGCTCCATCTCACATGTTTTCATTCAATGTAATCTTGTCACATACCATTATGAGGTGGCGTCATTTTTCCACCCTATCAAATCTGGTTGGACTCTGTCTGCTTTGATCAACAGAGGTTGCAGAAACTGACTCATGTCAGCTTCAGGGATGGCTCTTACCTAGCCTGGCAGTATCCCCATCCTGCCTCTGGGAGACAGCCACCAGGTAAGAAATGTAACTACTCAGACACCATCTTGTAAGAAGTCCAGGCCAGGTAAGAGGCTCTGTCACATGGAGAGACAGAGAAAGAAGCCAAGAAGCACTGAAGTGCCCATGTATGAAACTGCCACCATGAAGGTACTTCCTCCAGCTGTACGGACCAACCAGTCAAATTCTTCCTGCATTTCTGATTCTTACAATTCTAAGCATAACTGTTTAAATCCTCTAGGTTTTAAGGTAGCTTATAATACCAAAAGAGATAATCAAAATAATTACCCCTATCATGTAAATCTGAAATTTTGCCATGGACTAACGTAAAAGATTTGACTTTGTGATTTTCTATTGATTTTAAATTTTTGTTTATTTTGCAGTAACAGAATCAACATGCATAGTATACTTGTGTAAATTAAAATATGAATCATACATTCAGAAACTATATGATTGTTTGGTGCAGTTGTTCCTTTTTACCAATATTTTACTAATAACTACCCATTATTTTCTCATCCCCCTCCTCCTCATCCAGGAGGTGCTTAGTATGTGTTCCTGGGCACAGGAGAACACAGGTGTTAATGAGAAAACATCCTTGACCTTGCTAGAAAAGAAACAAGTAAAGGGAACACTTTACTACATCAATATCAGGAGAGTTGTTCAGGAGGACTTTATAAGTAACTTTTAAGCTGGGTCTTTGAGAATGAGTGGGTCAGGAAGAAGACTTGGAGAGGAGGTATGATACTGGGATCAAAATAGTGGCATACCAAGCAGAGAAGGCAGCCATTTCCTAGAATTGCTGCTGACCTATGCGTGTCATATAATAACAGGAAACAAAGATTTTTCAAGAATAAAAGAAAGAAAAACAGTTAACCAAAATTATAGCAACTCAGCACAGGGGAAGTTTGCACAGGGAATGTGTATTTCCAACACTAGGATATTAAACTTTATCCTCATATCTAAAACTATATTTCTATCACAGCTTACAAAGCAGAAAACAAATCACTAGCAGATATAACTTTCTGAAGTGCTTAAAGATTTTTTCCCTTCCTATACCACAGCTTCAAAATTTACACTTCCCTAATGTTCAAGAACAAGTTTCAGCAAAGACAGGGGTCAAGATGTTTGGTGTTTTTTTTTTGTTTGTTTGTTTGTTTTTCAGTCTAATCTTATTATTACTCCAGTGGAGCATTCAAGGAAAGAAAAAGGCAACTGGGCCAGATTGCCTCTGGCTAAAGACTATAACATAAATGGACATTATAGCCCAAGGAATCCTACTGCTAGAAGCAAACAGGCAGGAAAGAATTGTAACCTCTTCGCATGCAAACCTCATGGGAGTGACCCAGGAAAATGAAATTCTCTTTGGTGATGTATAATGCTTTATTACGATGACCCAGTCTCCAGGGCTGTTTAAAATTCTGAACTCAAGTTCCCTGAATTCTGATTCCCTTCTCATCAAAATTGCTATCCCAATTTTAACTGCACTTCCCTGAGGGCAGAAAACATCAACTCACCATATTTATAGCTGGTGCATAATTACTATATGCAATATTTATCTGGCTATTCATCTGTTTGCGTGTCTTTGGTCTAGCTGGTGAAACTGTCACCAAAGTTCTCAGCATCTTGTGCAAAGATCTGTCACTCACTGGATATTTTATCCATCTGGCTTGTCCCTTGGGTTTCTTGAAAGGATGGCTCCCCTTTATCAGTCCTTCCTGAGAGGTTCCTCTTGTTGCCTAGTGAGGTTTAGGGCCCCATTAGAGCTTTATTTCTATCTAATAATTCTGGATATTGATGTACACCAAGGGCCTGAGTTCTTGTTTCATTGTTCTGTTAACTCACTTACAGCTTCCCTGGTAGCTCAGCCGTAAAGAATCTGCCTGCCAATACAGGAGGCCCAGGTTCAATCCCTGCATCAGGAAGATCCATTGAAGAAGGAAACAGCAACTCACTCCAGTATTTTTGCCTAGGAAGTTCCATGAACAGAGGAGCCTGGTGGGCTATATAGTCCATGGGGCTGCAAAGAGTTGGACGCTAAACAACAAAAACCTTATTTATAGCCCCTTATCTCATACTCACAATGTAACTTCAGGCTACTGGAATCAATAAATAGAATGGGTATTTTAGTGTCATTTAAAACACTTCATCCAATGATATGAGTTGTGGCACCGTAAACTGTAGGAATGCCATCTCCACACTTTCTGGAGATTCTAATCTGTGTATATATAGAGAAGAGTCAGACCAAGAACTTCCTAGATTCCACTCCCTTCCATGCTGAATTGGAACATCTAGTTGGTAAGAAGTCTAAGAGATCCAGTATGGTCATCAGCCTCTTGCTATACCCCCAGTTTTCCACCTCCTGGTGATGAGAAGTAATATCTCAACTGAGTGTTAGAGCAAGTGTTTGGCTCAGGAAAAAGGAATAGGGTGATCGCAAAAGCTAACCTCGTTAGCTCACTCATTACCATACTGTAAATGTAAACTAACTTCAACTTCTTTACTTTCCAAAGCATTGGACCAGGGGATATTTTGGCATCTAGACTGATACTTATCCAGCACTAACCCACAGCAAGAAGAGTGGCTGCATTCTCGGAGGCTGTTTAGCCTTGTCCAAAGCATGGCTTTCCATCTACCACTGTACCAGCTTTAATTTTTCATTCCCCCACAGAGAAGACCTACGGGATTGGGGAAACAAACTTACTTTGACATTCAGCTTTCCTTCATCTGTCATAAATTTTCTAGGGAAGAAATTTCAGCCTTCATTTTTTAATTCACTGTGCTGTAGCAGAATGCTGGGAAATAGCAGGTGAATAATCATTTATTTTTCATTAGTCAAGTTTTACAATATTGACCATTATAACTTAATGATTTATTTTTTTCCTTCAGCATAGTCTTAAATTTTCTCAATCTCTAAATCTCTCTATGTATTTCCATTCCTAACTTTTCTTTCACCCTTATTTCTTTTCCTCTTTTATTTCTTATGGGACTCAGACGTTTTTACATTCTCCTTCCTCATTTAGACCTGAGCAACAAGGAATGGTCTCTAAGCATCATGGTTATTGAGGGGCAGAGGCTGGAAATGAAGCTGGAGGTGCATATATCTGAATGGAGGAAACCCTCTTTTTGAGTCAGCCAGTCCTTTGGGGCTCAGTCCTTCTGCTCTTGTCTTAGATATTATGGAGCTGTTCCCCTGCAAGGCAAAAAATTGCCTCCTCCTCTAGGCATCTGTCTGTTGCAGCTCTCAGCAACAACCTCTTCCCTGCTCTGTCCACCTGCTTCACCATCAGTGAGAAGGACAAAAATCCCAAGCTCCTTCTTCCTTATTGTTTGCAGTCATTTTTAGAAGCCTCATTTGCCCCAGGTGCCCTGAGAAGAGTAAATGCTAAGAGCTGCATGTGGGCCAGACCCCACCTAATGATCCATCTGTTCCTTTGAGAAAGTCCCATTCTGCTTCAATTGGGCATGACTTCCATGATAATATCCAAAGAGATGGGGACTGGAGACCCTTCTCCTCCCTCCTACTACTCACATCCAGGAAAGAAAAAAGAGTCTCATGTTCTTTAAGTTATTATCATAAACTTGACTTGCTGAGTAGTTAAGTAGAGAGGTAGAAGATGGGCAGTCCAGAACACTCTTGCTATTTATAGCCCATATCAGAGTTTATTACTATTGTCTCTTCTCAAATCCACATAAGTAACACGTAAACTGTCAATGGTGTCAATGGAAACAAATTGGCAAAATGGACAATGGACTTGGAAAAAAACATTGAGAGAGAGAAAGCACAAAGAAGAAAACCGACCCTGTGAAAAAGTAAAAACAGTTTCCTTTTTAAAATCACACGTGTCTCTGTCATTACACTTATGATTTCAAAAGAGCAAAGTCAGAACCAGTTTTCCCTCCAGCAGGTACTTGACTCTTTCTTCCAGGAAGCTGGGCAAGGCTGGACAAGAGGGCCGAACCTGCAGGCAAATACAGAGGATCGGGACTTTCTGTTCTGGGTTCTCCCTCTTTCCATCTTCTCTGCCCTTTGCCCCTCTTTTTGGGGTTCTCTCTTACTCCCACTCTGGCATCCAGTGTTCACCTTCTCCCCAGAGAGAAGCTTTCTGATGACCTACTTTTCAGTAAAGCTTAAATGACTAGCCATCAGTCAAGGATGTGAGAAGGGATGTCCTTCACAAAGAAGGAGATTCAACTCTTTGAGCTCGAGGTTTCTTTCTGGCAACATCTGACTCTGTTAGCAACTGTACTAAGGCATTAAGGATTTAATGCACCATCACTCCTGATATTCTTGTAATTTTAGAAATCTTTAGGGTCCAATATTAAAAAAAAAAAAAAATCATCCCCACAGCACTATGCCATGAGTGCCTTATGTCCAAATGTATGCTAAGCCCAAAGGAGACACCAAGAATAGAACTCTGCTATAAAACCAGTTGGGGAGAGACGAGGGAAATCCATTCATGTATCCTTTCTAATACGTATTTACTGAGCGTCTTCATGTCATGCAAGGGCAAGTTAGTGGGTGTTGGAAGAGTGGAAGGATGCATAAAACAATTATAAATAAAAGCTATTCTCATCATAGTTGAAAAACATATATAATTATAGTAATAATAGCTAAAATATATCAAGCATTTTTTACATGCCGGATGCTGCTCTAAGGGTTTTGCAGTATAAACTCACTTCATACCCACAACAACCTGTGCTTCTTCTCAGATCCACTTAAGCAAGCTGTAAATTTTCAGTGGTTTCTATGGGAACAAATTGACAAAATGGACAGCACACTCAAAATAATAAAGAAAGAGAATGCAGAAGGACCAAAAAAAATGTCAAAAATAAAGTTTCCTTTCTAGAATCACATATAATTCATAGTTGAAACAGTCAAGAAACCAGGAGCAACTTTCCCTCTAACATGTATATTCACCTCTTCTCCAGGGAAGGTGAATAAGACAGGTTGAGGAAAAGGACAGACCGGTAGGCAAGCCCACAAAGTCTGGAATTTTCATCTTGAGCATCCCTTGCATCTACATCCTCTGTACCTTCCCCCCCCCCCTCCTTTTTTTTTTGTTATAATAATTCACTTTCAAGTTCAGCAGGTAGGTTTCATTAGTCTCACTTGAGAAAGGAAGAAACTGGAACACCTAGGGATTAAGAAATGGACTCCAGGTGACACAGTTGGTAAATGGTAGTGCTGATCTGACTAAGGGAACCTGGCACTGAGTCCATACTTGTCACCACTATGGTAACTGCTTTCCTAAAAAACATCACAAGCACCCATAGAGGCACTTACAAAGTGCCCCAGGGGCATGAAGGTGAGAGCAAGAACTGGATTTTTTGTTCTGGGAGCCCCCTCTTTCTATCTTCTCTGGAAAGGGTGTGGGAGATAAAGTAGCTGTTAAACTGAGTCTTGGAGACAGGCAGAAGGTTACCTGGAAGCAAGAGCATTTCACAGAATATCAACAAGTGTGTACATCACGAAACAGCATGACACATTTGGCAATGACAGGTATGTTGACATGAGGGCTTCTTCAGACATGCATGTTTGGAGGCAGGGATACTGTGACAAGTGTTAACGCTGGGACATTCAGTAGTGATAAACTTATAAAAGAACTTTTACTCTGTTATCCCTCCCACATCTGGTAAGATTTAAATGAATCCTTAAGGGTCAATCACTTCTTTGAGAAAGTCTCCACTATTTCCAAGGCTTATCTAGGAGCACTCTGTTCCTAGCATATCCCATGCATTTCTACATCAGAGTATAATGCAGTGGCTGGTTTATTAAGCTCTCTCCCCACTTCTTACTCATGTTCCATGTTGTCCCCAGGGCAGAAAATGAATTTTTATGCTGTATACACATGGTTCCTTGAGCAATGCCTGCCACATAATGGATGTTCAATAATACCCATAACCTCTTTTCTACCCAAAGACCTCATACCTAAAAGTATCGCATCTTTCTTTTGTATCATCATTTTCCTCTCACTGAATTCTCAACAATCTAGAAATGGGTTGTTTCTTCCTTATCAAAAACTCATTGTTGACCCCCATGTCTCTGTTTAGCCATGGCACAATTTATCTTAGGAGCTGTTAATTCTTGCTTCCTGACTTCCCTACTCCCATTGTCTCTGACTTACTTCAAACAGGCTAACATCCCTTATCTACCTCTCCACCAAAACTGCTCTTATAGCAATGACTAATAATCTTATAGCAATAATAGCAATTAACGCTATAATAGTAATGCTAGACTCTTATAGCAATGACTAGTAATGTCAAATTCTAAAGTCACTTCTCTGTCTTTATCTTGCTTGACTAATCCTTCTTTCTTGAAACACATTTCCTTTCTTTCCATGATACCACATTCTCCAGAGCACTCCGAGAGTCAGTCCTGGTCCCCACTGTATTGTCTCTGTACACTCCAAAATACAACTTATGATTTCTTCCTTCTGGTTTGCCCCTTTCTTGTTCCCACCTCAGTCAGCGGCCTCATCAGTTGTACTCAGTCCAAAAACTGAGAGATTATACCTCCTTTCTAAAGAGAATAGAACTTAGTCTACACATAATTCTACTCTGGAGAGAACAGACTAAGTTCTCTAAATTAGTGGATTATAACTAAGTCTAAGTCTACTACATTAGTGGAATCTAACAGTCTTAGGAAGTTTACCTCCAAACCATGTCAAGAATCCATTCACCTAGCTCTTTTTCTGTATACCACCATCTATTGCATAGATTATGGCAAGTTCCCCCTATCATCCTGTTTCCATTCTTATCTCTTCAAATCCACTTTCCACACAGCAACCAGAGTAATTGTTTTTTCTTATGTTTTAAACATATATTTTTGTCTTGAAATAAAACACACATACAGAAAGAACATAAAACATAAATGTTCAATTCAATGAATTACAATAAATCAAATATCCATGGAACCACCCCAAGTTCAAAGACCAGACAGACACTTACCAGCACATAAATCACTATCGTAAGTATACATTGGATTTTACTGTGTCATCTTTGTCTTGCCCATCTTCCTATATTTTCAGTTCTTTGGTCCTTCTGTATTTTGTTACAGATATTTTCTTCCAACTTTCATTTCAGGCCACTACTTTTCTCTTCATTTATGTCTAATATGTTGTTTAATAATTTCATTGAATTCATAATTTTGTTTCTTGCATTTTCAATCTCAGAATCATATCAATTCCTTTTAAAATCTGTTAGATCACTTTTTAGAGTGTCACATTTTCTGCCAATATTTTGTACTTTATCTTTTGTCTTTTTGAAGATGATAGGTTAAATTGTTTTAAATTCCAGTATCTGAAGTCTTTGTGGGCCCGTTTTTTATCTGTGATGTTTCTACTATTTCTCATTTATGTTGTCTTATCTGCAGACGCCTGGTTCTTTGATTCTGTACCAGACATTTGTACTTTTAAAAAAATATTTACGGAATTGATTGGATCCTAAGATGATGCTAGTTTCCTTATTAGAGAACCTTCTTTTGTTTCATCTAAGTGCCTGTGAGAACTATAATCAGGAAGGCATCCCCTTAATGTAATTATAAGGTCTGAGAATTCCTGAGTTACTGAGAGGATTCACAGTGCTGCAGTTAATGCATCAGCAGGTTTAAGAATTACTCATTTCACCTACAATGCAACTCTTTAGAAGCATCTCAAGGAAACTCCTAAAATTCAGATATGCTCTGCTGATCCTTCTAATCTGTCAAAAGAGTCATTCTACTTCCTAGAAGTGAATTTGGTCAGCATGTGCCTCTTGGGGAAAAAGTGGACCCCAAATACTTGGATTTTCAAGATGCTGGTATAATAATTTCTCACAAACTTCTTAGTTCCCCAAGGCCTTCCAGCAGATAAAAAAACAAAAATTGGTATATGGTTTATGCTCAGTGAGATTAGTTTGAACTACTTAGTCTACTAATCCAAAGATTGGAATCTAAATAATATTTTTGAAATTTATATAATGAGACAATTTGTAAGACCCAAACAACAGATATTAAAAACAAAAATGAATTGATGAAGAGGCAGGCTTTTCAACAGAGAAGGCAATGGCACCCCACTCCAGTACTCTTGCCTGGAAAATCCCATGGATGGAGAAGTTGGTGGGCTGCAGTCCATGGGGTAGCTGAGAGTCAGACATGACTGAGTGACTTCACTTTCACTTTTCACTTTCATGCATTAGAGAAGGAAATGGCAACGAACTCCAGGGTTCTTGCCTGGAGAATCCCAGGGACAGGGGAACCTCGTGGGCTGCCATCTATGGGGTCACACAGAGTCGGACACGACGGAAGCGACTTAGCAGCAGCAGCAGCAGCAGGCTTTTCAAAATAGATTTCAGAGAGCCAGTGAGACAACTAGCCCACAAGGAAAACAAAAAGGTACTGAGAGAAATGCAATGGAGGGGTGGATTTTCTAAAGCTCAGAGAAAGGATTTATAATACTAGTCTTAGAGTTTGAGAAACTTTCTCTGCAGTAGAACACAGAAGAACATTGCTGACTCAGTCTGAAAGAATCCAAAGATGAGAGGCCAGATAAAGAATCTTACAGTAGCACAGTAAATGCTTTACCTGGAGAGTAACTATCCTCAGTGATAATCAAATATGCAAGAATTCAGGGGACGAGGTATGGAGCCCATGGTAAACGTAGGAACTTAGGATCATGCTTAAAGTGACACTGCATGCAAAGGGGTGCTTCTGGGGACCCCGAATTTCCAACCAAGGGTACACGTGAAGTGGACTGTCAGAAAACCAGAAGTTGAGGGGCAAAAGGAGTGCCAAGTCAAAGAAGAGGCAATTCCCAAGTGAAAGAAGCTGCAGTCCGAGAAATTATCCAGGGAGACTCTGAAGAATCCACCAATTCCATAAGAAAGACACTTTATACAACTTTCAGACATCAGGAAGGCAAAACTCTCCTCTAATGATGGGCTTCTCTGGTGGTCCAGGCAGTAAAGAATCTGCCTGCAATGCAGGAGACATGGGTTCAATCCATGGATCAGGAAGATCCCCTGGAGAAGGGAATGGCTACCCACTCCAGTATTCTTGCCTGAAGAATTTCATGGACAGAGGAGCGTGGTGGGCTACAGTCCATGGGGTCACAAAGAGTCAGACACAACAGCCCTCTAATTAAGCTAGTTTAATAAAAGCTGTTCATTCCACTACTCTTCTTCTTTACATGCACTATAACCCTGAAAAGGAACAGCATCTAGCAGACAAAATAGGTGGCCAAACAAAAAGACTGAATCTGATTGCATTCTGCTCCTTGAAGGCAGGAAGCCCTAGCTGCAAGTGAAGGGAGAAATCTTTCCAGTAAATGAAGATTAAAGTCTTGCTTATTTAATGTACCAGCTTGGATATCCTGCTTTCTGTATTGAGTTTATACTTGTGGCTTGAAGAAACCAGAGGGCTTTCTATTTCTTTCTATTACTGGAAAATTCATGGAGGTCCTTTCAGAGAAGGAGAAAGAAATTTTCAGTGAATTAATTTTAAAGGGTCAATGAGAGGTAAAAATAACATGAGTTTTTTGATAAGATCCTACTTTTCTGAGTAAGAAAAAAATGACATCATAGTTTCAGTAAGATGATTCCAGGAGGGGAAAGTAATATAGATTATATGGAGAAGAGGTTAAAGTCAGAAATGCTAGCAAAGCCACTATTATGATATTCCTTTGTGAGTCAGTGAGAGAACAGAGGCCTTTCAGACTTTGGGGACCTGGAGGTAATAAGAGGTGTTTGTGTCACCCATCCCCAGAACAACTCTGAGGATGTAGGAAGAGAAAACAATTAATCAAAATCTTCTAGATACATATCACCTGTAAAGTTTATTTTCAGCATTGTCTTCAACTGTTAGCCTTGCTAATCTCCACTTTCCTCATCTATAAAATGAGAAAAATCATACTTGATATATGAATGTGATAAAATACATAATAATAGATGAACTCACCACAAGTTAAATGAAATTGAGGTATAGAAATGAATGAATGAATGAATGAATGAATGACTCTAGGGTAAGATTAGGAGGGAAGAAGGGCTAAGCTCTGCATCTTGAAATCCAGACCAGATACCACATTAGAGCTGAAATTCCCCATGTAATCATTTCTGGGTATGTGTGTATGTTTTGCTTTTATAATCAAAGTCATGTTTAAATATTAAAGAGCTGATTTTATTGCCTCAGGACTAGTCTGGAGAATCCACCTAGATTGGTGCAAACCTGTTGGGTGAATGATCCTACTTGTTATTCAGATTAGTGTTTGCCAGCAAACATTCAGTCAGAGCCATGTGCTAAAGGCTGCTGGCAAATCTTCCCATGATGGCTGAGTTGAAATGAATACCAAGGCATGTCAGTGACTGGCTCTCATTAGATACTCTTTGACTGAGTTGAATATTGAAAGAAGGCCATCTGATAGAGTCATCCTGGATTCCTGCAGGAAGGAACCAGAGGTGCTGGAAGCAAAATGAGGTGCAGGTGGAAAAGCATAATAAATTCTGCAATTTACCAGTGTTAATATGAAAAATCAGAATGCGAACCTCATTGAAAAGGATCTATAGGCTATTTATCTACTCAAAGTGACCTTGTAATCTATCAGTCATTTAAGTGATAGCAAAGAACATGAATGCCACCCTGTGGCTACCAGCAGAAATTATATTTAATATAACATAATTTTACATAATTAGAGGGTAATGGGAATGTGATTAAAAGAAATCATGCAGATGCCAGGAGAAAGAGGGATGGCCCAGATAAACAGTTATCACTGCTAATAGATGATGCAGGGAGGCATTACCCAAAATATTAAGGGAATAAACTCCCTCATCTCTTCTCTAAATAATGTAAGCAAAAAGATAAACTCTGATTATACACACACAAAGCATTTGACAAAGACAAAAATAGATTACTGGTAATAACAGAGATGAGAATAGAGAAGGAAAAGTATCTTTCCATATCCTTGTCACTCAAGTGTACTAAGGTTATGAGGTCCTCCCGTTCACACAAAGGTGATTATTCCTCACTGCCCACACATGTCTCCTTATACACAAATGTGCATGTCCTAATTCACAGACCCACTTTTTTCTTCTGCTTTTTCTGCATCTGATGACTGCAGATTGTGGGTTTTATTCACTTTTTCACCAGATTTCCACAGAGCCAGGTACCATCCTAAGCCCTGATCTACAACAGCAGAGGTCCCTGCCCTCACTGAGCTTACATTCTATTTGGGTCAACAACCACCAAATAAGCATATACATGTCAGGTGGTAAACAATTCAATAGAGAAAAATTAAACAATGCAAATGGAAGTGTGAATGTTGGAGGGTGGAGGAAGGTTGGGGAAAGTGTCTTCAATAAGATAACACTCAAAAGCCTGAAGGATGCAGTGAGGGAGCAGTCATGCATATATGAGGCAAAGAAACTTTCAGGCAACCGGGATTATAGTACAAAGGCTCTGAGGTCAAGTTTTCTTGGAGTGTTTGTGGAACAATGAAAAGGCCAGCATGGTACAAAGCAAGTAATAGGATATGTGGTTAGGGATGAAGAAGAAGATGTTATGGCAGTGGGAGGGCAGGCAGACACACAAGGCTTTGTGGACAATTTCAAGGACTTTAGCTTTTACTCAGAATTAGAGCTTTCTGACATGCTCTGATTTATGCTTTAAAAGAATCAATCAATCAAGTGTAGATAAGGGACTATAGGGGTAAAGCAAGGAAGTTATTTCAAAAGTCCAACAGTTGATGGTTGTGACTTGGTCCAAGGCAGTAGCAATGAACAGGGCAATGGTAGTCAGATTTTGGACAGATAGTAAAGGTAGAATCAGTATCATTTACCACTGGATTCAACATAGATATGCAAAAATGAGAAGAGTCAAAGGGTTTGGCCTGAGTAACCAGAAGAATGGAGTGACCAATCACTGATTCCACATGCTTCATAATCAAAAAACCAAAACATAAAACAGAAGCAATACAGTAACAAATTCAATAGACCATTTTTTTTAAGTCACATAAAAAAAAAAAATCTTAAAAAGTAAATAAATAAGTAGCACAGCACAGTGTGGTTATCAAGCTTACAAACACTCAAGACTTCGTTAGTTTTTGAACATGAGCCACAGAATTACCCATACCAGAGCCCCTCAGAAGCAGACAGAGGCCAGTTTCAAAGCAGCACTTCTCCCAATGTGTCTGTAATAACACTTCTCCCACACCTTATCACTTCTATCACACTGTGAGCTTCTGTAAAAGACAGGGACAAAGAGGCAGATTTCTTAGTATCAAGATATAAAGAAAGGGAAGAAATCTCACCAGCTCCATCCTGGGTCACCATAGTAACAAAGGTTCTGAAATTATTTAATCTATTTTCAAATTCCCTCTCCAAGATGAGCAAAATCAATGTAAGAGAAGAAATATTAAGCCACTGAAGGCCAGTGGAATATTTAAGTTTTAATACCAGTGTTTCGAACCTTAAGAGAAAGAGCATTAAGGTTTGAGTGGATCTCCATCTTATTTCACTTAGAAATACTTCAGGTTTCAAAATGGAAGAACAGAGGGTCACTTGAAGATGAATGGGCAGTCAATTTGGAATAAATGAAGCAGACTTCCTGATAATATGGCTATGGGGATGCAGAGCTTTATTCCTGTGTATAGATGCTAAGACTACTTGGCTATTTCACTGTCTTAGTGCCTTATCTGCACTTATCTCATCCCTCAGAGAGAAGTCATTTAAGTGTCTGGCTGGATTCTTCTTTCTGTCCTTTTATAAGCTCATCAGAGTGATATAACCTATAGGTCACAGACAAACATGCTTTCACTGTCAGACAAATCATAACTTCTCTTGTTCCTACCCTTTCTAACTGAAGCATCTGGAGCTTGTTAACCTCTCAAATTTAGATTTCTCTGTTTGCAAAGGAGGCTACTAACAGTACCTAGCATGCAAGAGCTTTGTAATGATTAAATGAGATAAGTATGTTAATCTTTCAGTAGAGAACCTGCCATGTAGAAAAATGCTCAATAAATGGTTGATATCATTTTTATAATCATTAATAATACACAGGCAGTGTCTATGAGTGAAAAATAGTGCAACAGTATTAAAAGCATAATCAACTGAGACAAAAAAAAATTTACTGTCGTGTACACATTTTCTGTATCTAATAACCACCCAAGTCCCTTGCTTTATAAAATGTAGTAAATTCCTGTTTAACAGAATGACTGACTGGAGTCAACCACTGCTGCTCCCATTGAGGTTATAGCTGCTACTCTGGAGTGGCAATATCAGGAGTCCACTATTCTTGGCATGATTCACTGACATATGTAGAAATATCTAAACTACTGGACATTTTAATACTGATCTCTAACATGAATTTTGAGAATGAATTTATAGAAAGAAATGTAGTTAATGAAAAAAGCATATAATTTATAGACTTTAAACGTGGAGATTTGAAAGTCACAATGAAAGAGATCATAAAGTTCCATTTTTATCATTAGAAAACAGATACTACTTGGAATAAGTGGTAAAGTAGGATTTGGAGGTAAAGACTCTGTAATTCCAAGAGTTCAGGCTTCCCTACTCTCTGGCCATATCTTCTAACAGTCAGAAGCTCATTTCCAAAAACCAGACAATTTCCTAGAGAAAAGGCTTTGGGATCCTCTCAGTACCCTTTCTACTGGTGCTACTCTGGACCAATATGCATGTTCAGTGTCTCAGCTGTGTCTGACTCTTTTGGACCCCATGGACTGTAGCCTGCCAGGCGCCTGTGTCCATGGAATTTTCCAGGCAAGAATTCTGGAGTGGGTTGCCATTTCCTCCTCCAGGGGACCTTCCCAACCCAGGGATCAAACCCATGTCTCCTACATCTTCTTTATTGACTGATGGATTCTTTACCACTGAGCCACCTAGGAACCCAGGCCCAGGCCACAACCTAATCCTTGCTATCCCCATCTTGTCCTCTTAATTTGTAAGAATGGTCTGTACAACTTTGTTTACCAGAGCACTGAAATGGTACAAACATGTCTACCTGCAAAATGGTGATACAGTTTTTCCTTACCACTGTATCATCTATAAACTCCTGAGTTGTATCATCTGATGAATCATCACACTAGACTGCAGAAGAGGAAAGCTTTCTTGCTTCATGATATCTGTTAGTAAGAACTCATGATGATATAATTTCTTTCTAGGAAAGCAGGAGGGATATGGTTGGGCCACGTAGTAGAAAGTAAACATGTATGGAGAAGAACAATCATTTGAGGTACTAGGATAAACTATATGAAATTGTTGGTATTTGACCATTTTTTTCCCTACATATACAGTCACTTTATATAGTTCAACCTTATAGAAATATTACATTATTTTACTAGATGCATATTGCCTTTGGAGGAAAAAAGTTATTGAAACAGTGAACTAATATTTGTTATCACAAAAAGACATGGTAGACAATCAGTGTGACTCTGAGGAACTTAAAATTTTCCCAAATATTTTTTCAATACTCAGAATGAAAAACCTGGAGAAAACATCATATGTTCATTTTGCAGGTGGGAAGGTTCAGTGCAGTTCAGTTCAATTCAGTTGCTCAGTCATGTCCGACTCTTTGCGACCCCATGAATCGCAGCATGCCAGGCCTCCCTGTCCATCACCAACTCCCGGAGTTTACTCAAACTCATGTCCATCGAGTCGGTGATGCCATCCAGCCATCTCATCCTCTGTCGTCCCCTTCTCCTCCTGCCCCCAATCCCTCCCAGCATCAGGGTCTTTTCCAATGAGTCAACACTTCGCATGAGGTGGCCAAAGTACTGGAGTTTCAGCTTCAGCATCAGTCCTTCCAATGAACACCCAGGACTGATCTCCTTTAGGATGGACTGGTTGGATCTCCTTGCAGTCCAAGGGACTCTCAAGAGTCTTCAACACCACAGTTCAAAAGCATCAATTTTTTTGGCGCTCAGCTTTCTTCACAGTCCAGCTCTCATATCCATACATGACCACTGGAAAAACCATAGCCTAGACTAGACAGATTTTATTGGCAAAGTAATGTCTCTGCTTTTTAATATGCTATCTAGGTTGGTCATAACTTTCCTTCCAAGGAGTAAGCGTCTGTTAATTTCACGGCTGCAATCACTACCTGCAGTGATTTTGGAGCCCCCCAAAATAAAGTCTGACACTGCTTCCACTGTTTCCCCATTTTTTCCCATGAAGTGATGGGACCAGATGCCATGATCTTAGTTTTCTGAATGTTGAGCTTGAAGCCAACTTTTTCACTCTCCTCTTTCACTTTCATCAAGAGGCTCTTTAGTTCCTCTTCACTTTCTGCCATAAGGGTGGCATCATCTGCATATCTGAGGTTATTGATATTTCTCCCGGCCATCTTGATTCCAGTTTGTGCTTCTTCCAGCCCAGCGTTTCTCTTGATGTACTCTGCATGTAAGTTAAATAAGCATGGTGACAATATACAGCCTTGACATACTCCTTTTCCTATTTGGAACCAGCCTGTTGTTCCATGTCCAGTTCTAACTGTTGCTTCCTGATCTGCATACAGGTTTCTCAAGAGGTGGGTCAGGTGGTCACTAAAACCAAGTTGACCAACCATAATGTAAATTGATAGCCAATACATTCCTCATCATTAAGTATCCAATTCTTGGCACAAAAAAATTGATGTTTTAGAGAATGAGAACATAAGAGGAAAACTGTTGTAGAGAAACAGAAGTGGTGAAAGAAAAGGGAAGGTACCTATGGTTGGTTCATGTTGGTGTGTGGTAGAAACCAACACAATATTATAAAGCAATTATCCTCCAATTAAAAATAAATAAATTTTTAAAAAGCCGAGCTAGAAGAAGAAAAGAACTGACAAAAATAACAGAAATTTTAAAAACGGAGGAAGGTGCCTAAGAGTTTGGAGGACAATAGAGGGGGTTTTAATGCACTAAATGCAAATGAAGTCTGTCATGGCAATCACTGACTAAAAGAGAGTTCTCATTGTGTTTAGAGGGCATCCAATTCATCTCAGTTCTTCTCTGACCAGATTCAAAATGTGTGTTCCTAAGACACATACTTCTCTATAGCTGTCACTTCTTCTCCCTTCAAAAGCTATTCTTGCTGAGCAGACCTCAGTTCTGTTACGTAAGGTTAAAAAAAAAAAAAAAATCCAAAGACTGCTTTGAGGCAGAAAGAAAAGGAAATCAATGAGTTGTCATGAAACACAGGAACCATAGGCTCAGTTCAAAGGGACAATCTAAGGAGCTCTAGTCTTTCTTACTCAGGGGGATGGCCAAGATGCTCAGGGACCATATGTGGATGCCATCACATTACTTAAACTCATTCATAATGTGAAGTTTAAGGCCAGATATTTCTATGAGATATTTCAGTTTTTAAAATATATTCCCAATTATTATCATATCAACCCATGGGATAGGTAGGAAAAGCAATGCCATCCCTCTAAATAGAAAAGTGGAAATTTGTTGCTAATAAGGAAATGAAGGCTCATGTATTTGCTCAAGACCTCACAAGTATTGCAAGAACCATGACTAGAATCTAGGCCTTCTGATTGTTCAGTTTCAGAAACAACATGCTTTGGATCCAGAAAGATTTGAGTGTCAGCTTATATAAACCAATTTCCTCTGTAGTCATCTGAGTCTCATTTTTGCTGGCTGTAAAATGTGAATAAGAGAGTCTATTTTGTGGGGCCACAGGCTCAAGGAATGTTGATTCTCTTTCCCTTGCTTGCAAAGACAGAATGCTCTAGTGGGGAAAGTGAAGTAAAATGAGTGGATATTCAAAATGGTTAACTATGAAAAGCAGTAAAGGAAAAGAGTTTCCAGGTGAAAGCAAGTTGAAGTTTTGGTGCCTCCTGGACTGCATTATGGACTTCCCCGGTGACTCAGACAGTAAAGCATCTGCCTATAATGCGGGAGACCTGGGTTCAAGCCCTGGGTCAGGAAGATCTCCTGGAAAGGGTAATGGCCTGTAGGCTCCTCTGTCCATGGGGTTGCAAAGAGTGGGACATGACTGAGCAATTTCACTTTCACTTTCTTTTTCTTCCAGACAGCGTTATACAAATAGCTTCAGTCTGAAGCTGACATCCTTAAGTTTGTTCATTTTCCCTGTTAAACTTGAATAATATGTTTTAACTAGGGATTAAATATACTTTAAAACCTAACTAAAAATGAAGATCACAACATACTTCCCCTTATCCAAAGGAAACAAAATACAAAAGAAGTTGCCCTAGAGTTTAATATGAAAATGAACTGGTTATCTTGATTCTTTTACCTTTCTGCTGCTGCTGCTAAGTCGCTTCAGTCGTGTCCGACTCTGTGAGACCCCATAGACTGCAGCCCACCAGGCTCCCCAGTCCATGGGATTCTCCAGGCAAGAATACTGGAGTGGGTTGCCATTTCCTTCTCCATTTACCTTTCTAAAACATTTCAATTCAAACCTAAACTGAATGCTGGATTAGCCTGAATGAAGGATGATAATTTCTTGAAAAATGCAATGTGTTTCTCTCTGAAATATCCTTATTTATAGAGGGAACCAAAGAAACAAAATCCCTAAAACAGCAGATTGCCTGAAAGTATTTTATTGTCATAAAAATGAGGGGTATGTCATATGATATGGGGCAATGCAAATTATTTACGAACATACACATCTTTGGGGAAGGCTAACACAGTAACTGGAGAAGGAAATGGCAGTCCACTCCAGTATTCTTGCCTGGAGAATCCCAGGAATGGGAGCCTGGTGGACTGCCGTCTATGGGGTCACACAGAGTTGGACACGACTGACGTGACTTAGCAGCAGCAGCAGAAACACAGTAAACTCGTTTCATACAGATTAGTTCATCAGCGCAGCTAGTTATCACCTCCATCCTAAGCAAGGCAATGAAAGAATGGGACACAGGGATAGCAAGTTTTGATGTGGCAACACTGAATTCAATGAAAACACTCACTTCTCAGTGCTTCTGGATGGCAGAAAAGTCTTAAGTAGAAGAAGAGAGAGCATCAGTACCAAGAATCCCCCATTATCTTTTGCCTATTTATGACACACTATTGAAATTTATAGGCTATTACTGCTATTTTTCAAAAATACTTTTATAACATTTATTTATTCTTTTCTAATTCAATAAACACTTTGAGCACTATTTGCCATGCACAGGGCAAGAGCTTACAGGAGGAAAAAGCTGATGAATTCATGGCTACTGTTCTCAAACAGTTTAGAATGGAGCAATATATAAATTTGCTTTAAAATAAGTTTACATTCCCTGAACCACATACGGTGGAAGCGGCATTAAGGAGTCACCAGCTGAACATTAAAAATTAAATGTAAGCATGTCAAACTATAAGGCATTAGCTAAAACTGGTTATGGTACATGTTGTAATGGGATATGATGAAATTGTTTAAAAATAGAGTTCTTGAGTTCTATTTAAGAACATAAGATATTTCTCACAGCATATTAAATGAAAAATCGGGTTTAAAATACTGCATCAGTTATACCCCAACACCTAATGGCTTAAAATAACAATATAGCATATCTTTTCATCTTTCAGTTGGCTAAGGCAACTTTGTTGGAGTCTTCTGGGACCACTGATGCAGGAGTGCTAGACAATGCAGCTGCAGTCTCACCAGGGGCCTCACTCATCTAGGACATCTAGGATGACTGTCTTTCTCCCTTGTACCTCTTGCTGGGGTTGCACTTAAAATTGAGTAGATGAGCAGGACAAAAATATAATAATGAATTCAGACAATTTTTGTTTCAACTTTAATTTGGCTTTCTGATTCATCCATTAGGATGGGACCTCTGAAACCGAATTCATAAGTAAAACACAATAAACAAAAGTAAGAACCAACACTTTTTGAAAAGTTATTCTGTGTAAGGCATGGTGCTAACCACTTTATCTACAGGAATATGTTTCATATTTGCAACCACCCTCATGAAAAGATAAAATTAGCTCCCATTTATAGATGAAACCAAAAGATGTTTAGTCACTTGCCCAAGGCTCACAACTGGTAATGGCAGAGCAGATATTCCAAGTGTAGCTGCCTCCAGAATCCAAGGTCCTAACTCCACTCTACTGATAATAGCTCGACTTCCCAGAATTTACAAACTCCCTAAAATCATATCTAAAAATATTGCATGTATATAACTTTTTCTGTTGATAAATATGAAATGTTAAAAGGGTCAAAAGTCTCCAGGTTCCTGCTGAACTTTCCTATAGGAAGCCCAACAATCTCTAACAAAAGTAGGTCCTTGCTACATCTACCCCGTTGGGTCACCAAACCTGCCCAGACACATCAGAACCTCAGCAATGGAGGCACTGCCACTGCGACTCCCACCGTGACTAGTTACAGGTAGCAGAGTTCAAGGCCATGCATTTAGCCGGGCTGAACTGATCCAAACAGTAAGATCACATGCTTCTCACTTTTCTACTTCCTGGACTAAAGATCTTTCTGAAATCTTTCTGGGTGACTAAAGACCCTATGAAACCAGGGAGTTAAAGAGATGGAGATAAAAGAATCCAGTCCATGGGGATGGAGAGAAGACTGGAGGCCCAGTTGGTAGGAGCCTACATTCTGGGGGTTCACAGGATGGGCATCCTTCCCTTCCCATCCATGTCTGCTCAGACAGCCCCACGGAGTTACTGAGCAAGCTGCAGCTGTGCAGATTTCCATCTCTGATAAAACTTTGCCTGAGAGGTATTTGCTGATGATTGTCAACAATCAAATGAATTATAGATGATGTTGGTAAACAAAATGCTGCCTTGATGAATGATGAGTTGACTCATACTCTGACATGACTGCTAAGTCATTCAAAGCGCTGATTAAACCCATTACTGTAAAATAATCACCATCCATTACCTTTAATGTCGTGAACTGACAACCTAGTTAAGGCAGCTGATGGTGTCAGCAAAGTGATTTGTGTTACTGCATGTCCATCGACAATAAATCACTTCTATAAATCAATGAACAGTAGCAATAAAACAATATATTTTCATATTTCTTGACATTCAATTACAGAGTGTGTATATTGACTTAGTCTTAAACACAAACACTGATATGGAAGGATTCAGCATTCACCAGCAACGAACACAGGATTAATCCTATTTTAGCCTAGACTGGAGGTGGCTTGTATAATTATGTGCATGTGTGAGCATATGTGTACACACACCTTCTTCAGCAACTAATCTACTTGATGCTGCCAAAAAAACACATTACACAAGAGTAGTGATGATTCTAAAGATGCTCCTTATCCTGACCTTAGATAAAGAAAGGCCAGAACATATAAAGAGCAGTGGCCCAGGAACTGGGATGTCTGAGAACTCCATTTTTAAGCCTGTTTGACCTTGCACAAGTCACTTAACCTTTCTGGGATTTAGTTTCTTCATGTCCAAGGTGGGAATAATACCTGCCTATTTCAGAGACTGATTAACAATCAAATGATGAGATACTTTACATGAGAATCCTTTTCAAAATGTAACACCTTCAAAATTTAGTTTTCATTTTCCTTTCTCTGAATGCACTATTAGCTTTAAAACTCTCTCATCTTATTTGTCGATGGCTATTTCCAGGTCTAGAGGTCTTGTACACAATTAAATCTTAGCTAACTCAATTTTTAACACAGTCATATTTTATGTACTGAATCTTTCCTGATTCACTGACATATTATCTAATACTTAATTTTGTACCAAGCAATGTCTTACATCTTGAGAGGACAAAAGTGAAAAGACATTTAACACGCAATGATGAAAATAGAAGAGAAACAGGAAACTAATAGAATCTACATAAAAAATCATTATATCAAAGTTAGTTCCCCAAACACCCAAATCCTATTTTCTTTTAGCCATTATGGTTGTTACTGTTCAGTAGCCTAGTTGTGTCTGACTCTTTGCAACCCCATGGACTACAGCATGGCAGGCTTCCCTGTCCTTCACTATCTCTCAGAGTTTGCTCAAGCTCATGTCCACTGAGTCATCTCAACCTCTGTGGTCCCCTTGTCCTCCTACTTTTAATCTTTTCCAGCATCAGGATCTCTTCCAATGAGTCAGTTATTCGCATCAGGTGGCCAAAGTACTACATCTTCAGCTCCAACATCAGTCCTTCCAATGAATATTCAAGGTTGATTTACCTTAGGACTAACAAATTTGATCTCCTTGCTGTCCAAGGGACTCTGAAGAGTCTTCTCCAACACCACAGTTCAAAAGCATCAGTTCTTCAGTGCTCAGCCTTCTTTACAGTCCAACTCTCACATCCATACATGACTACTGAAGAAATCATAGTTTTGACTATATGGACCTTTGTTGGCAAAGTGATCTCTCTGCTTTTTAATATGCCATCTAGGTTGGTCATAGCTTTTCTTCTAAGGAGCGAGTGTCTTTTAATTTCATGACTGCAGTTACCATCTGTAGTGACTTTGGAGCCCAAGAAAATAAAGCCTGTCACTGTTTCCATGGTTTCCCCATCTATTTGCCATGAAGTAATGGGACCAGATGCCATGATCTTAGCTTTTTCAATGCTGAGTTTTAAGCCAGCTTTTTTACTCTCTTCTTTCACTTTCATCAAGAGGCTCTTTAGTTCTTCTTCACTTTCTGCCATAAGAGTGGTGTCATCTGCATATCTGAGGTTATTGATATTTCTCTCAGCAATCTTGATTCCAGCTTGTGATTCATCCAGCCTGGCATTTCACATGATGTACTCAACACATTGGTTTTCCTGGTGGCTAAGATGGTAAAGAATCTGCCTGCAATTTAGGATAGCCAGGTTCAATCCCTGAGTTGGGACGATCCCCTGGAGAAGGAAATGGCAACCCACTCCAGTATTCTTGCCTGGAGAATTCCATGGACAGAGAAGCCTAGCAGGCTACAGTCCATGGGGTCGCAAAGAGTTGGACATGACTGAGTGACTAACATACACACACACACTCTACATATAAGTTAAATAAGCAGAGTGACAATATACAGCCTTGATGTACTCCTTTCCCAATTTGGAACCAGTTTGTTTTCCATGTCCAGTTCTAACTGTTGCTTTTTGACATGTATACAGGTTCCTCAGGAGGCAGGTAAGGTGGTTTGGTATTCCTATGTCTTTAAGCATTTTCCACAGTTTGTTGTGATCTACACAGTCAAAGAAAGGCTTTAGCACAGTCAATGAAGCAGAAGTAGATGTTTTTCTGGAACTCTCTTGCTTTTTCTATGATCCAACAGATGTTGGCAATTTGATCTCTGGTTCCTCTGTCTTCTCTAAATCCAGCTTGAACATCTGGAAGTTCACAGTTCACATACAGCTGAAGCCTGGCTTGGAGAATTTTGAGCATTACCTTGCTATCATGTGAAATGAGTGCAATCGTGCGGTAGTTTGAGCATTTTTTCGCATTGCCTTTCTTTGGGATTGGAATGAAAACTGACCTTTTCCAGTCCAATGGCCACTGCTGAGTTTTCCAAATTTACTGGCATATTTGGTGTAGCACTTTAACAGCAACATCTTTTAGGATTTGAAATAGTTCAACTGGAATTCTGCCACCTCCAGTAGCTTTGTTCGTAGTAATGCTTCCTAAGGCCCACTTGACTTCACACTCCAGGATGTCTGGCTCTAGGTCAGTGATCACATCATCATAGTTATCCGGGTCAGGAAGATCTTTTCTGTGTAGTTCTTCTGTGTGTTCTTGCCACCTTTTCTTAATATCTCCTGCTTCTGTTAGGTCCATACCATTTCTGCCCTTTGTGTGCCCATTTTTGCATGAAATGTCCCCTTAGGATCTAATTTTCTTGAAGAGATCTCTAGCCATTATGGTATAAAATTGGAAAACTGTACTGTATACTTAGTGAGTCTTCAACTAAGTTTCACAAATGTTTTTTTCAGAAAACTATTAGGTATAAGAAGCTGCAAAGGTTAGACATATACATATGATTCAGACCCTCAGAAGGGCCTGCTATTCTAACTGAGAGAAAAAACAAGTATACCATTAACTATGAAATGAGACAGAAATTGTGATGAGTAATCAAAAAGGTAACCACCAAGTTTCTTTATGATTAGAAGAAAGATAAATTACACCTGATTGGGCAAATAAAGAGAAGCACTAAGGCAAGGTTGGCATTTGTGATGATTCTGGAAGAATGAGTAAAATTTTAAAAAGTCGATTGATGTGATGAGGGAATGAAGGAATTGATTAAAGAAAGTTCCCAATGGAGGCATAAACCAAAGCAAAGGTAAGGATACAGAAAGCACAAAGTTGGGCAGGGACTAGTGAGTTCACTCACTGTGGTTGATGGATTCCTTGAGATGAACTAGGTTATACTGTAGTAACAAATTAGGAGCTCAATATAACAACACACCAACACATCAAAGGTTTACTACTTGCTCACCCTACACATCTGTCAGAGATCAGTGGGGACACTCAGACGCCACCATTTTGTACTTGCATGCTCTGAAATATGCAGCTTATCCTGTTGCTTCCAGAAAATAAAGTACAGAGAACTCCCACCTGTTCTTCTACATCCTAGAATGGAAGCAACATATGTCTTTTCTACTTCCAGCCAATAAACCAGAAATGGTCATAGGTCTTGGGGAACTGCAAAGAGCTCAAACATGTAAATGGAAAGTAGGTTGTCTGGTAAGCATTAGTATCCCTGTAATGGCTGGATTAAAAAATATGTACAACTGGGAGTAAGGCCTGAGATGGGAAATGTCCATCACTTTTAGCCATAAATGTCAGGGTGAGGGATTTGCTCTTCTCTTAAAAGGAACTGGGGAGATCACTGAAAGTGTATGATCAGGAGAATGACGTGATGGGGTTTGGTTAAATCCAGCTATTATCTGTAAGTTGGCCTCCTGGCTAGGGAAAGAATTAAACACTAAATTGGTACCTGCTGCTGCTGCTAAGTCACTTCAGTCATGTCCAACTCTGTGCGACCCCATAGACAGAAGCCCACCAGTCACCCCCGTCCCTGGGATTCTCCAGGCAAGAACACTGGGGTGGGTTGCCATTTTCGTCTCCAATGCTTGAAAGTGAAAAGTGAAAGTGAAGTCGCTCAGTAGTGTCCGACTCTTAGCAATCCCATGGACTGCAGCCTACCAGGCTCCTCCCTCTATGGGATTTTCCAGGCAAGAGTACTGGAGTGGGTTGCCATTTCCTTCTCCAAATTGGTACCATGGTAATGATAATGGAAAGATGGGGGTGCGAGTAAGAAAATTATGATATACAGACTGATTTGATTTGACAGTTAATTGAAGGTGGGACCAGAAGTAGTAGGAAGTAAAGGAGGGAGAGAGTCAGTGGCTTGGACAATGTGGTGCCATCATACAGGTAGGCCAGCGGAGAAGCCACATTGGAGACCCCATATCTGGGAGATAAAGGTTATCATGATGAGAATCAAAGTGTTGAATTTAAAGCACAGCAACTACTATAGAAGCCAGAGAAGTGAGTCAGTCTAGTGGGCCCTGAAATGCATTCAAAAATTGTCTAAAGATTTCTGATCGGCTACTCTTCTGTTTCATCACCAATATTACAGCCACACACATCACCACTAAGACACCGTGTGTCTCATATGTCAGCAAATATTATAGCTTAAAAAAATCAGTGCATTTCACCGCTCATAACTAATTACTATTAATAATTATAAACATAACTCTAAAAGTTTTATTTGTAGCATAATGGAATCAGAGTGCTCATGCTCTGCCTCTTGTATTAATACTAACGGGGTGCCAGACCTCAAGGAACTGATTTCATTACTCTATTTCAATGTTGTCATGGGATATGCATTATTTAATAAAAAATTACCTTCTCAAAAAAAAAAAAAAAAAATTACCTTCTCTGGGAGGTGACTTTCCTGGTCACTCTGCAAAAATTTCAATTGTCACTCTTGCCAACATTGCATATGCTTTATTTCTTTCTCTTTACCCACTGATATACTATCTGTTTTCCTTCTTTATTTTTGCTTATAGTCTGTCTCCCCCACTAGAATGTAAGCTCCATGACAACAACATATTTGTCTATTTTGGTCATAAATACTCAGTAATAGCAGGCTCTCTCTAAATGCTAATAATAAAAAGTAGAAGAGCTTATAATTACCATAGAAGAGCTTATAATTGGACTTGGCAATAAATGGAATACAGGAGCTGTTGTTCTAGACTTTTAGAACTCAAATAAAGCATATTTCCCTGACCCTCATTATATTGTTACATCATCTTTTGTAATATATGCATCACACTCTACTGCAGATATCCCTTAAAGTTGTAATGCCATTTGCTCCAACTTTGAAATTTGGACTATCTTACTGTGGACCACACTTTAATAAATATCATTACAAGTATAATTTGCATCTTTCTCACATCACTTGCTATATTCCTAAAAGAAGAATTCTTGGGTAAAAAAATATGAACAGTTTAACGACTTTTGCAATTGAATTGGTTTTTGCCAAATTGCCTTCCAGAAAGGCATTATCAATTCATATCCCCCTTAAACAGAGATAACCTCACACTGATGAGTAAGATGATGGTCTCTGAGAAAGACTTCAGGTTCAAGTCTTAGCTTAATGATCTCTGGTTGAAAATACTTGGCAACTCACTGCATCCCTCTAGTTCTTAATTTCCATATCTGAAAAATAACTAAAATAATGCTACTATTTTTTAGAGTTGTTCTGAAGATTAAATGTGAAAATTTAAAAATATAAAATGGAATCTTATAGACTAAATAAAATTTAACCACTGTTTTTTCAGTGTATAGGACTAGCTTTCCTCCAGATCCTTACCGACACTAGGTATTTTTCTTTGCCAAGCTTAGTGTTTTTCTTACTGCTAATTACATTAGATTTATTTCACTACTAGTTATGATGAACATTCTTTCTTATGGTTATCATTTCTTTTTTTCCATTGGGATTTTCATCACTTACTGACCTATAAGATTTCCTTAAGTATTAAGGAAATTAATCTTCCATCTGTCAAATGTATTATAAATACTTTTCCAGACTGTGACTTGTCTTTTTAATTTGGATCTGTGGTTTTATTTGCTTTACCAAATTTAAAAATTTTATGTTATCTAATCTATCAATATTTTCCCTTATGAGCTATGTTTTGGGGACTTTGCATAGGCAATTCTTCTTTATCAAGTATAATTATTCACTTATTTCTTCTAGCTCTCTCAGGCTTCTGTTATTTATGTTTAAAATTTCAATCCATCTGGCATTTATTTTGGTTTAAGGCATGCAGTAAGCATCTCAATTTTTTTCACATGCTAATTCAGTTGATTGGGTTTCCTGCTCATAACTTCTAGTCTTTGATTTTTTAACTGATGAGCTATTAATAAAACAGAACCAAAGGGACCAAAAAGAAAAAGTAAACCAGATTAATTAAATCCAGATCATTATTTTATGCAATAATCTAATTAATAGACTGACTTGAATTCACTAAACTTATTAATGAAGTTAATACAATTTAATAAAGTGAATAAAGTTGAATAAAATGAATGGGCTTTGTAACAACTACTCTGATTGTGTTCCCTTTTTTGCTTCTGCCAAGCCTAGTCCTAGGCTGAGGCTGCTATAAGGGGATAGGTAGCCATTTTCTTTTCCAGGGGATCTTCCCAACCCAGGGATCACACCTGTCTCTCCTGCATCTCCTGCTCTGGCAGGCGGACTCTTTACCACTGAACCACCAGGGCATTACCTTTGCAAAAATGGGCATTGATACCGCAAGCAGGAATGTCGGTCTCTCTGGAGAAAGCTGCAGACAGAATTACTAAATCTACATGAGACTACCCTGTAGACATGTTCAAATCAATTACTTTGAAAATTCAATTTTATCTCCCTAAGTCTCTCTTGTTATCTCAAGTAGCATAGGATGAACAGTCCCCTATAACTACTGGAAGTCAAAACTTGATATTTCAAAATATAATTGATCTTAGTCCTATGGCAGTTCTATTCCCAGTTTTTTAAAGAATCTGGGCATATAACCCAAAGAAGCAAGAATTGAACGAGAGAAATGTATCCCAAGGTTCATTGCAGCACTCTTTACAATAGCTAGGACACGAAAGCAACCTAGATATCCATTGGCAGATGAATGGATCAGGAAGTTGTGGTATATATACACAATGGAATATTAAATCAGCTATAAAAAGGAACATATTTGAGTCAGTTCTAATGAAATGAATGAACCTGGAGCCTATTATACACAGTGAAGTCAGAAAGAGAAAGACAAATGCTATATATTATTGCGTATACATGGAATCTAGAAAGATGGTACCAACGATCCTACATGCAGGGCAGCAAAGGAGACTCAGTGGAAGAAGGTGAGGATGGGATGATTTGAGAGAAGAGCATTAAAACATATACATTACCTTATGTAAAATAGATGACCAGTGTGAGTTCGATGCATGAAACAGGGCACCCAAAGCTGGTACTCTGGGGCAACCCAGAGGGACAGGATGGGGAGGGAGGTGGAAAAGAGGTTCAGGATGGCGGGGGGAGGGGGGCACATATATACCTATGGCCAATTCACATTGATGTTGTTAGGTAGGAAGTTAGACATGAGCAAGAGGGGAGGCCTGGCTGAAAGGAATGCAAGCTGATCTCTAAACTCCATCCCAGACACACCCATGAGAGCTGACAGATATGCAACAAAATAACCACAGAGACTTTTCTGCACATGCACCCCAGGCGAACAGTGGATGCAAAATAACCACAGGGGCTTCTCCAGGGAAGGCCTGGTTGATCTCTAACTTCCTACCTAATATTGTATGGCAAAAACTATCATAATATTGTAATTATCCTCCAATTAAAATAAACAAATTAGTTTAATATATATATATATATATATATATATATAAAATGGATCTTAATTATGTTTTTCCCTGTAACATATAAAGTCAAATCTTCCCAAAGATTCCTTCAAACATATTGGTATTAGCAATTCAGCTAAAATAAAATAAGAAGACCTATTTAAATCCACTTTCAGTTGCCTGATTTTTTGGGCTTAGTAAGCATCAGCCTTCTTCCTATGACAAGGATCTTAAGGGAACAGGACTGCAAAGTAGAATTTGATCATTTAAAGCTGTTACTGCATTGATCTAAATGGCCTCTTGTCCATTTCCCCAACCCCCAGGCCTCTGAACCAGACTCCTGAATGTCTTCTGTTAGCTCATAAAAGGAAGCCCTGGTGACCAGCTCATCTTCGAGGCAAAGGTTCAAGGCCCTCTCTTCTGAGCTTTCTCTAGAGACTCTGCTCTTGTTTGACCTCATCTCTTTGTACTCTTAATCCTCTGACTTGACTTTGACACCTGTTTCTGGCCCTTATTCAATTTGGTCCTTTCATTTTCATTTATTCTTTTGTACTTGAAGTATTCTCACCATTTTCATGTGAGCCTTGTTTGTCTAGGATCTCTGTCTTTCAGGAAGATTCAGACATTTATACATTACATGAGCTACTGAGTTACTGTTTGGTATAGGTATCAAATGCAAGATGCCTTTTGGTGAGAAACTTTGCCATAGCTGCTTATGTATGTAGGAGCTATTAACAAGATTTATAAATCATGCTTTAATTAACATAGCCACCTCTCTTTTCATCATAGTTATTCTCTCCTCTACACTTTTATTCATTATGTTCCCTTCTCCTGAAATAGCTAAACTTTTTCCTATTTTCTACTTTCAAATCTTAACATTCTTTCAGTCCCACTCAAATCCTGGATCCTCCATGAAGCCTCTATAAACTGTTCTCTTCTACTTTAGATTTTTTTCTCTTTTTCATGACTTCAACTTTTACTGACCTTTAAACATGTACTTAACAACTTATAAGGTGTATTTTCTTGTCCAGTGGCATGATATCTGGGTCTTGTTTATTCAGCTAGATTATGGTCCCCTTGAGGACAGAGGCAGGGATATTCTAATGACCACAATGGCCATCATAGTGCTCAGTGGCCTGTAAGTGCTCAGAGGTGTCAACTGGGGGCTGACCAGCTCCATTCCCATTGCACTGGAGCCTAATGGAGTTTGTCTATTCTGATTAGCATTATCTTTTTTTGTTGATGCTTTTTGTTCATCTCCCTTAAAACTCACACTTCTTTAATCTTCCTCCAGCCTTCATTATAATTTTATAGATGGCTATAGTGGATACACATCTATTTATTTTTTACTAGAAATATTTACTAGTTAAGATTTTAACCTAAGTCTTCAAACTCATTATTTTTCAATTTTCCAAGTGTTTTAACAATCAATCCTGCAAATTAGACAAGGGGAACATTTATCCTCAATATGTTGAGGAGAAAATGGAGATATTAAATTTCCAAGTGGCTTCTCCAAATTTATCTATTTAGCAACTAGCATAGACGAGACAAAAATATTTCATCAGGCCTAGAACCAGTGATCTCCAGAATGAGACCAGGACCTGTTCTACTAAGCTCAACTGCCCTTAAGTTACCATAAGGCCGAATTCCAATTAAAATCTATTCCACTTGAAAATGTGTATAAAATTTCAAAAGTAGCAATGTCTCAAATCTTGTTAACTGTTACTCCATCATGCTTTACTGAAAGAGACTTCTAGAATTCAAGGGTATGATTTATTCATCTATTTTATCTCCTATTCTTTCTCTCTCAGAACCAACTATTCCCTTAATTGAATCAGTCTTTAAACTAGAAAATACTTTCATTTGTTTTCTGTCAGAAGTATTTCAGTTTCCTTTTAATGAACTGGTTATGAGGATTGTGTCTGAAATTAGTTAGGGAAATACAGTGGCAATTGTCTACTATGGCTACTTGCAAAATGCAATTAAGCACTGGGATGCTGGCCAAAGCCCTGGCAGGCAAAGACCTGAAACCAAGGGAGGGATTACATCGGAGCCACATTAGTACCATCTAATTGCTGTTTTAACTTCCTCCTTTCAGCCATACTGGTTGTCCTGGCAGGGACTGGATGCTTCCAACACAAGAGCAAGAGCCAAAGTGAATTTCTCATCAGATTGAATTTGCTTTGTTTGAGTTAGTCTGAGATCTGGCCATGAGACATCATTCCCTTTACTCCTATGATGTTGTTCCAGATGTTCCAGTGGCTTGTAGGCTGGCATGCTGCTGATTCAGCCCTGGCCCTGGGAAATGATAGCTGATCAACCTTTGGATGTCCATTCCCAAGTCAACTGTTAGTAGGTTTGTATGCATTCTAGGGATGGAAGCATTAGGGGAAAAAAATACTTAGATACTACACTGAGAGAGAAGTAAGCATTTAAGTTCCTTTTGGTGGTAAAGGAGATTTAAAGTGGATATAAACAGGGTATAAAATGCAGTGATTATTTGTAGGAAGAAAATCCCCTCTCTCCCAAATATCTTCTCCACTTTTACCTGTAATTCTGTATTGGTTATAGTAGAAAATATCATTCACTTCAGACTCTCTTTACAGCAAATTTCCTTAAAATAGGGAGCACGTCTGCTCTAACATGTCTGTGTGAATGATCAGGGTAGCTGATGTCAGTTTGGATGAGGTAAATAGACAA
The DNA here is from genome assembly GCF_033118175.1 of Dama dama. Classification (NCBI taxonomy): domain Eukaryota; kingdom Metazoa; phylum Chordata; class Mammalia; order Artiodactyla; family Cervidae; genus Dama; species Dama dama. The sequence goes on from NC_083691.1 coordinate 72,539,755, forward strand.
AGAAGAAATCATACCAGCTGAAGCAAATCTTATGTTGTATCTTTAGATTTTTTTTTTTCCAGAGTAGAAGCATTAATATGCAGCATCTTGAGACTTAAATACTTCTTGTGAAGCCAATATTCCTCAAAAAGTGTTGCTTTAACTGAGTTCACCAAATATATACCAAGATCTTAAATGTAATAAACAGATACCCAACTCAAGGAATATGTCCTTAGCTGAAATTAACTATGTTAAAAATTCTCTCAGTATAAAGAAATTTATTTCCTTCAAGTTACTCTGCAAATGCCTGCTATCTCTTTATCTTACTATTTGCCCATCTATTTGCCAGAGGCTAGAATTACATGTATATCTTGTTCTGAGGGCTTGATCTAGTAGCCTCAAAAACCTCAGCATTTGGTAATATATGATAATAAGTTCTGGATATCCATTATATAGCAAACACCTATAGCTAACAATACTGTCCTGGATGCTTAAAATTTGTTAAGAAGGTAGATCTTATATTAAGTGTTGCAATAATAATAATAGAGGTGGAAGGACATTTTGGGAGGTGATGAATATGTTCATGACCTTGATGGTGGTGATGGTGATAGTGTCATGGGTGTATCTGATCACCAAATTCATCTAGTTGTATGCATTAAACATACACCTCTTTTTATATTTCAATCATATGTCAATAAAGTGGCTTTTAAAAAACTCAGCATTTTGCCTGTGCTATAGAATTTTGTCTATGCTGCAGAATCAGGAGGGGAAGAGTAACATCAGGTTTAGAGTCCAGTTCTCATAGGTGTTGTTCACATGGAAATATAGATATTGGGATAGGTGTACTATAACAACCTAAATCATTTTCCACAAGTGTAACAAGTGTTTTGCTCTTTACCCACTTAACTTCTAAGGCATGTGAGCAACAGGAACAGAGTTGGAGGTGAAAGAAAAAGCATTGCTTACACTCCTCTATCGCCTCCAATCTTTCCTGTATCAAGTACCCACACCACAGGGCCGCCACCACAGACCCTGACATTGTCTTAAAGAGAGAGAAAAGGAAGCAAGAGGAGAAAAAGAAAAGTAGGGCTCTATTAAAAAGCGAAGCAAGAAAAGACATTCGGTACTCCACTGGCATGCTGCTCTAAGCTTCTGGCCTTCCACTGTCTATACTGTTCTTTCCTAGAGGACACCCTTTACTCTCCACTGCCTTTAAAAACATCCCTCAAGTTCAGTCAGAATGAAAAAGGGCACTGGACTGAGATTCAAGCAACTACCAATTCATTTCCAACCCTTCAACTCATCTGCAATGAAAACTTAGAAAAGTAATTCAGGCATTCAAATGCCATCTCTCCATCACCTAGAAAACAGGTAAGGTCATCTCCATGGCATGGCCTCCAGGCAGCTCCTTCCCTGCTATCCACTTATAGAACTCTTACAGGATCGAAGAGTTTCACAGAGATGATGTCTGATCATCAGGTTTATCCCTAGTGAAGACTTACAGAGAAATCTCTGTGGGAATTTTTCCTAGTTGATGTTCTGTGTCGGCACAATAGGCAATGATTTACCGTTTGAATTTTGAAAAGTGCTGCAGGTAGCAGCACCTGAAATCTCACCATTAGAGCTTTTTCCTTTGGATTAACTGTTTCTCTCTGTTTTTCCTTAAAATAAAAAGACCCATAGTATGGATTAAAACAATCAGTCCTCAACTCCCTCTCCCCAGCCCTTGAGAGCTGAAAGTCTTGTACACCACCATCACTGTGGCAGGCTGAACAACGCCTCCCCCTTCCCCAAAGACGCAGAAGGTAATGGCACCCCACCCCAGTACTCTTGCCTGGAAAATCCCATGGACGGAGGAGCCTGGTGGGCTACAGTCCATGGGGTTGCTAAGAGTCGGACACGACTGAGCAGCTTCACTTTCACTTTTTACTTTCATGTATTAGAGAAGGAAATGGCAACCCACTCCAGTGTTCTTGCCTGGAGAATCCCAGGGACAGGGGAGCCTGGTGGGCTGCCATCTATGGGACAGCACAGAGTCGGACATGACTGAAGTGACTTAGCACCAGCAACAGCTTCCCCAAAGATGTTCATGTCCTAATCCCACGAACATGAATGTGTTATCTTCTCTGTCAAAAGGGACTTTTCAAATGTGATTAAGTGGAAGATCTCATGATGGAAAGATTACTTTGTATTGTCCAGAGTGACCCAATATAATCAAAAGGGTCCTTTTAAGAGAGAAGTATGAGTCAAAGGAAAAATTTCGAAGGATACAACGCTGCTGACACCGAAGCTGTAGGTTAGAATCATAAGCCAAGTGATGCCAGCAGCCTATTAAAACTAGACAAGAAAACATATCCTTTCCTAGAGACTTGAGAAAAAAATGCAGCCCTGCCAAAACTTTGATTTTAGGACTTCTGGTGTCCATAGCCATAAGATTGTAAATTTGTGTTGTTTTAAGCCACTGCATTTGCGGTAGTTACAGCATCAAAGGAAACTAATACAGCCATCCAACTTATACTCTTTTATACAGATCCGTGTTGTGTTGGTCACTCCTTGCCCTTATTTCTAATCAGGATGACTTTACTCAAATTATTCACATTAACACATTATCCTATAACCAGCCATGCCTGGTGGGATAGGTTGTACTTCTAACATGGGAGATTACAAGGCAAAACTCTGGCTCCAAGGCCAGACAGACCTGGGTTTGAACCCCTTCCCTGAAATATTATAGCTCTGTCACCTTGAATAAGATATCCTTATCACTCTGAAACTAGCTTCTAATCTGTGATAATGTTATACTAATTGCATAAGGTCAATGAGAGCATTAAATAAGATAATTAACATAAAAGAACTTAACAGAAGTCCTGGTACATAGTAGGCAGTCAACAAATAATAGCTATTTTTGTTACCAGAAGGGATGATTCATTGAACTAGAGTATTCAGCAAAGACTTGATGGATGAAGTACCATCTGAGTTGGGCCTTGAGGATCTAGGGAGATGCAGATAGGTCCTTTCAGAAGTGAAGGTATCATTTGGGGATGACAAACTTTGGGGTAGAGGCTTGGGTTTGCAACTTACTAGCCATGTCATTTAAGGCAAGCTACTTCACTTCTCTGACCCCACATTTCTTCAGCTAAAACATGTACAACAATATCCACCTCATAGGATCACGGTAAAGATTAAACAGGTTTATATGTGAAGGCTTCCCTGGTAGCTCAGCTGGTGAAGAATCTGCCAGCAGTGCAGGAGATGAGGGTTCGATCCCTGCGTCAGGAAGATCTCCTGGAGAAGGAAATGGCAATCCACTCCAGTATTCTTGCCTGGAAAATCCCATGGACAGAGGATCTTGGGGGGGGCTACAGTCCCTGCAGCTGTAAGAGTCAGACTTAGTGACTAAACCACCACCACCATATGTGAAGCCTTAGGAAAAGTTTATCTCCAAATACCATCAGCAGAGTTAGAAGAGCAACAGGGGCAAAGCTGCAGGGCATGTTTTTGGAACAGATAAACTAGCAAACAGTTTCTTGTGGAGTCAGCAGACTGAGGGAGAAGGACTGACAAAACTAGACAGTAGATGGAAACCAGGTTGTAGGAGTCCTGAGCTCCTGGCTAAGATTTCCTGGACCAAAGGACTGAGTGATTTTTGTAAGAGAAGCTAGTCAATATAATCCAAAGAGGGTTTTATGTAACACTATAAATTCTTGTCAGTTTGCCCATAATGCAAATGATGGAAGAGCTTATAGAGAGGTATTCAATATTTTCAGAGTTTCTTAGCATGAATTACACATATTTTCTCAGCATGTATTACAATATATTTCATTGTAAAAAGTGAGATATTAATGCAGGATCCCAATATATAAGTCACAGAAGGGCTTTTTAAATATAAATTTGTATCAGACCTCAAATTTAAACATTCATTAGGTGGATAAGTACAAAGCACCTATCATTTAAACAGTTGGGTAAAAAGTAATAAGCAAAGAACCCAAACACTGTATTTATAAGAGCCTAGTTTCATGGAAGAGACAGAGTCTCTATGTATGTATAATATTTCATATGATATTTAAGCCCATAATAGATATTACAAAAGAAAGTATAAAAGACTAAAAGAGTCTGAAACAGGGCCTGAAATAGTGTTAAGAACTGATTTTATCCCCCCAAATTAAGACCTAATCCCTGATGTTATGGTATTTGGAGGTGAAGACCAGGGCAGGTAATTAGGTTTAGATGACATCATGAGTAGGGCCCTAATGACAGGATCAATGTCCTTACATAAGTAAATATACCAGAGACATTGCTCTCTCCATCATGTGTGGCCATCTGCAAGCTAGTAGAGAGGCCTCACCAGACACCAGTTATGCTGACACCCTGATCTTGGACTTACAGCATCCAAAATTGTGAAAAATACATGTCTCTTGTTTAGTGCACCTACTCAATGGTATTTTGTTACAGCAATCCAAGTTGACTAATAGCAATCTGCTGCTCTTGAGTTGCTCAGTCATATCCAACTCTGCGACCCCATGGACAGCAGCAAACCAGGCTTCCCTGTCCTTCACTATCTCTGGTGTAAGTAAGTGTTAGTTGCTCAGTCGTGCCCAACTCTTTGCAACCCGATGGACTGCAGCTCACTAGGTTCCTCTGTCCATGAGATTTTCCAGGCAAGGATATTGGAGTGGGTGGCCATTTCCTTCTCATTATCTCTGGAGTTTACTCAAATTCATGTCCTCAGAGTCAGTGATACTATCTAACCATCTCATCCTCTGCTGCCCCTTTCTCTTTTTACCTTCAATATTTCCCAGCATTTAAGGAGTTTATATCCTTGACATCCATTCTTTTTTCCTCCCTGGGTAGATATTCAGAAGGTAGGGCAGGATTTGCTCTACTCACAGGCTCTGGAATTGAACCCTGATTATCGTAAGTTAGTTCAAAGCCAACTCTCCTCCAGCCTGGAGCAAGTGCCTCCTTGTCTCACCTTCTAGTACACCCACTGACTGCACTCTCCTTTGGCAATCATAATTCTCATCACCAAGTTGTTTTCATGTGTATACTGTTAATGAACATGATATCATCTCAATCTTACAAGGATCATTTCTTCTCCTGCTCTGTACACAGTATAGACTGTGGTCATAATCTACACTTTGACTGGACTAGGATGACTGAGAATGTGAGAAGCCTCTTGTTTGAGCTGGAAGGAGGGAGAGTAAGTGTGGCATGAGATAACAAACACTGTTTGGAGGAATCAAGGAGGACTAGGAAAATAATAATAATGGCAACAACAACAAGAGGAAGGAGAAGAAGTAAAAGAGAAGAGGCTATTGAACATCTAGGAAAAAAGACACCAATGTGAATTAAACTGGACACTGGCTTTGAAAATTTATGGAGTCAGCGATTCCCCAGAGAAAAGCTATTTGCCACTGTTGAGTTGATTCAATATCTCTAAGCCAAAAGAAGAGTAAGTACTTCGAACAAATGGAAGGCAAAATTACTGGCTGTATTTTTATGATCTGCTAGTTTTGTCAAGTGAAAAGCTTGTGATATTTCCACTTCTGTAACTAAAGCCTCCTAATTGTCTTTCATCTTTAGTCCATTCTCCACAAAGTAGCCAAAATAGTCTTCATAAACATGATTCGGGCCACTCTTTGCTTAAAACCAATCAGCAACTTCCTCTATGTTGAAAATAAAACCCGAGTTTTTATCATAACTTCCAAGGTACTTGATAGTCTGATCCCCGACCACCTCTCTGTTTGGTCGTTCAGTCATGTCCAATTCCTTTGTGACCCTGTGGACCATAGCCCACCAGGCTCCTCTTTCCATGGAATTCTCCAGGCAAGAATACTGGAGCAGGCAGCCATTCCCAGGGGATCTTCCCAACCCAGGGGTCAAACCTGGGTCTCCTGCATTGCAGGCAGATTCTTTACTGTCTGAGCCACCCAGGAAACCCAGCCACCTCTCCCACCCTATAAAATTGCCACCCTCACTCCCAATGCACCTGCCAAACTGGTCTTGTTTTCATTTTCTTTATACATGCTAATTTCACTCTCCCCTGCATCCCTCTGAAAGCTGAATGCTGAGCTAGCAATGCTCTTCTTTCACTTCTTCACTGGTCTGCCTCTTTCTGAGGCATCAGGTTTCAAGCATAAAGGTCATCTCCTAAGAGAGGCCTTGCAATATGTATCCTGTCAAATAATTCTTTGTTATTTTCCTTGCTAGTACTTTGCAACATATAAATCTTGTCATGAGGGGCAGGGCTTACTCTTCCATTCAGATATATTGATAAGGCCCAACCCATTATCCTGCATGCAGTAGGCACTCAGGTATATGTCGAATAAAGTAATGAATGAGTGAATGGATGGATGGTAGCAGTGTAGTGTCTCTGGGGAAAAGGATGTGTGGGTCAGACATCAATTTTAAGAGGAGTCAGATCTTTTGAAATTAAACTTTAGAGTCTATGAGAAATTAAAATCTGCCTCTATTCAGCCAAGTGCAAATTTCCCCAAACATTGTACTTTTCCCTTCTATATGGAATCATCAAATTTTAGAAGTCTGTACACTACAGCTAGCCACCCCCTCAAACTTTTTAATGTCTTTTGTCTTCTTGTTCTGTACGAGTTCATTCACTGCTTTATCTCTAGCCTCTAGACGTCTGCCCAGTATCCAGTAGGTACTTACTGAATATTTGTTGAATGAACAAGAGTAGAAATTCTTGATGACAAGAACCGTGCCAAACACCTCTTCGACCTTTTCAAAAATTAATCAACATGTCAACTAGTGAACTGACATTAGTGGAATGAGGTGCTAATATTTAGAAAAATAAACATGTTAAAAATCTTTCTGAAATATTAGATGCATACTTTGCCTGATTATATATAGGACACTGAACACAATTTGACATTTTCTTGATGTTTCAGGGTTATTAACATGGCCATCAATTATTGTTTGCTTCTGTTTCTGAGGATGTAGTTTGGACCAATATTTGCAGGAAGGAAAGGAGGCACATGAGCAAATACAGTCCCTCATATTAAGTTCCCTTAAACCATCTATGTCAAGTGGCCTGGGTCACTCAAGACAGAAATTTCAAGATAACTAAGCAAACAGTTTCCATGGGAAAGAAAAACTGATCCAATTGCAATCTCTCTAAAGGCAGTAACAAGCATTTCATTTCTAGTGAGGATGGCTCTCGCATTTTCTCTGTCACCATACATACACTTAAGGGAGGAAGTTGCCAATTCTATCTTTGGGGCTTCTCGTCTTAAAGTCCAGAATAATTTTGAGAAACTGTGATGAAACAGCACTCACTTTAGAGTCAGACAAAGCTGAGCCTGAAGCGCAGCTCTGCCACTTCCAGCCATGAAGAGAGATGTGAGGATGGTTATATGATGTACACGTGACACTTTACACAGTATCTGACACATAAAGAAATGCCCGATTCACGAGGTGTTTTTCACCCTGTGTAGTTTGTCATCTGTCCTTCCAATGGCCTAACTGCCCTGTGGCCCTCACTCTCCATCCACTTGCCTGGGAAGGTCCTTAGCTTACTTCTGTCCACATTTGGCCATCTATCAAGAAATCTCCTATGGAAAGAATCTGACTAATTTACCCAAAGGTATTTGGTTCTGAAAATTCCTTGCATGTTTTCCCTTCTGGAAGCATTTCCATTTGGAAAGGGGACAATTAATTCACCCAGAGCAGTGACGCTTAGAATCGCTGGCATCACAGTCAAACTGAAATAGAGTTTGTCTAAGAGGCTTGTCTGCCACTGGCTCTCCATGTCTACTACGTGGCTAATACTGTCTCTGCCTTCATGCAGGGCAAAGCCTCATAGCAAATATTTCAGTGTGTATATTTAAAACTTGCGTGCTCACATCTCAGATATCTGAGATTTATATAAAAACTTTATTCTTCAAATGTAATACGGTACAGCATAGCCAAGACATTTTCTACCTGGAAAGGAACGTAGCTGCTGAGTCTTTATATAGCTGCATCTCATTCTGACTTATGGAAGGATTTTAACTTTTCATAGAGAGGGTTTCAACGAAGCCACTTTAAGCCCCTTTAGATTTCAAATGATAAAAGCACTGGCAGGACTCCTGAGAGATAGCACAGGGTTGCCATGTGAGCAACTTTAATAGCAGAAACCTGCCCCCTATTCAAAGAGAACACTTTCTTATTTATCAGGATTTAAGGAAGAGAGTGAAGTGCAAGCGTGATGCAATTTTGAAAGATCCCATTAAAAGTAGACATTTCCACACCCACTGGAAATGGGGATCGGTTTATCTGAAAGTCTGCAGGTGGCACGTTTTTCACTTCTGTGGCCATTAAAGGATGATTCCAGAGTGGAGGCTGAGTTGAAGATCCTAAAGCTCTCTTTGTAACTAAAAAAATCTTTCAAACTGGTAAGAGCTAAGGTGGTGATCTTATTCATTTATGTGGTGATCTTATACAACATACAAGTGACAATTAATAATGTATTAATTGCAGTCTCAAGAAATAAATGTATAACCCAGGGAGAAAGCAACGTGAGTCAACTTGTTTGGCTACCTTTTTCTATTGCTTATAAGTTTATATATGCAGTCACTGAAACCACAATAATTAGGCTGTCTCTATACTACATAAAAGCCCAACTTTCATCAATATTTTACTAAGCACCGAAGCAGAAATCAAGAAAGGCACTGTTTCTTTAGGAAAGCAATGTGTTTGGCACTTTCTGAAGTGGTTCTAAATGACCCCCACCTCCCCCCAGTATTAACATGCTTGTGTATTCCCTCTCCCTTTGTTTGTGGACTGAATGCAGTACCTTACTTCTACCAAACAGAAAATAGAAAAAGTGATAGGCTGTCCCTGCCAATATTAGGTATAAAAGACTATGTCCCAGGACTTCCCTTGTAGTTCATTAGTTAAGAATCTGTCTGCAAATGCAGGGGACACAGATTCAAGCCCTGGTCTGAGAACTAAGATTTCCACATGCCACGGGGCAACTAAGCTTATGAGCCACAACTACTGAGACTGTGGTGCTGCAACTAAGGAAGCCCAGGTGCCTAGAGTTTGTGCTCTACAACGAGAAGCCTCTGCAATGAGAAACCCATGCATTGCAACTAGAGAGTAGTCCCCACTCACCTCAAGGAGAGAAGGCCCACATGCAGCAGCAAACACCCAGCGCAGCCAAACAAAAATATATAAATTAAAAAAAAAAAAAAAGACTTTGTCTCCAAGAGAGCCAGCATACCATGCTGTGAGCTGCCCCGATGAGACTCCAAACAACAATCATTTGTTGGCAGATCATCTGCTAGTTGAGCCTTCAAATGAAGCCAAAACACCCACCAACACTGTGTGGTCTTGAGATTCTGAGACAGATGACTTAGCTAAGCCACACCAGGTTCCTGACCTACAGAAACCATGGGATAACAAGTGTTGACTTAAGCCACTATGTCTTGAGGGAATTTGTTACACCAACAATACAATTGATAATTAATTCAAGAACACTAAAATATATAACATACAATTGAAGAGTAAAGTGTGGTACATTCAAGCCATGTAAAATAGGATAAGGTTAAAGACTATTTGATTACCTAGGGATAATATCTATGTAGTTACATCTACAACCTCCAAATAAGACCATTGTCTTAAGAAGGACTAGAGTAGAGAAACCACAGTATCAGACAAATATCCAAAAATTACAAAACAGTTCACTAAAAGACAAGAAAATCCTGATTGTAGTTTTAAGGGATTCTGTTCTTTTTCAGCCAGTACCTGGGGAAGTAAGCAGAAATCAGTCTTTAAAACCTACAAGAGAGAGACACACAGATAGTTAATGCAAGAAATTATTTAGAAAAGTGTTGAAAATTCTAGGGGGATGAGGGCAAAAGAGGGAGGGGGATATTGACCAGAGATCAAGGAGCAGCCAGTGCCCTTGTAAGATCCCAAGGGAATATACTCGCTGCTGGTACCACCCAATCCTGAATAAGAGCCATGAACTTCCTGCTACACTTCTTCTGCCTACACTTCAGCAGAAGCAGAATGGCTTTTCCTGTCCTCTTGCCTCTAATTCTCCTAGAAGGTCTCCCATTGACAGAACTTCCTTTGAGCACAAAGTGGGTCTGGGAAATGTACCACCAGTAGAAGGGGGTGGTATATAGCTATGTGCCAGTAAACAGTATCTGCCACACATATTAAAATAGCGTAAATATTTCCCTTTGAGTGATGGCATATATTTTTCAAGACTAAAACTATCACAAAAGAATATATGGTACAAAATTCCTTGAGTGTTTTATACCAGTTTTACAAATTAAGTCCCAGACTACCACTGTATTCACATCAGTTCAGTTCAGTCGCTCATTCATGTCTGACTCTTTACGGCCCCATGAACTGCAGCATGCCAGGCCTCCCTGTCCTTCACCAACTCCCGGAGTCCACCCAAACCCATGTCCATTGAGTTGGTGATGCCATCCAACCATCTCATCCTCTGTCGTCCCCTTCTCCTCCTGCCCTCAATCTTTCCCAGCATCAGGGTCTTTTCCAATGAGTCAGCTCTTCGCATCAGGTGGCCTAAGTATTGGAGTTTCAGCTTCAACATCAGTCCTTCCAATGAACACCCAGGACTGATCTCCTTTAAGATGGACTGGTTGGCCCTTCTTGCAGTCCAAGGGACTCTCAAGAGTCTTCTTCAACACCACAGTTCAAAAGCATCAATTCTTCTGTGCTCAGCTTTCTTTATAGTCCAACTCTCACATCCATACATGACTACTGGAAAAACCATAGCCTTGACTAGACAGACCTTTATTGGCAAAGTAATGTCTCTGCTTTTTAATATGCTATCTAGGTTGGTCATAACTTTCCTTCCAAGGAGTAAGCATCTTTTAATTTCATGGCTGCAATCACCACCTGCAGTGATTCTGGAGCCCAGAAAAATAAAGTCAGCCACTGTTTCCACTGCTTCCCCATCTATTTGCCATGAAGTGATGGGACTGGCTATCATGATCTTAGTTTTCTGAATGTTGAGGTTTAAGCCAACTTTTTCACTCTCCTCTTTCACTTTCATCAAGAGGCTCTTTAGTTCTTCTTCACTCTCTGCCATAAGGGTGGTGTCATCTGCATATCTGAGGTTACTGATATTTCTCCTGGCAATCTTGATTCCAGCCTGTGCTTCCTCCAACCCAGCATTTCTCAAGATGTACTCTGCATATAAGTTAAATAAGCAGGGTGACAATATACAGCCTTGACGTACTTCTTTTCCTATTTGGAACCAGTCTGTTGTTCCATGTCCAGTTCTAACTGTTGCTTCCTGACCTGCATACAGATTTCTCAGGAGACCTAGATGAATCTAGATAACTAGATGAATACATCAGTTTCATTATCTATGAAACTAAGGGATTCTGGATTTTAAAATGTCACTCAAACCTAAATATGAATGGGTTTTTCACTGAACAAATTGGTTAACCTAATCAAAACAGTCTATTCAGAAATGCTTTGTATACAATATTTATGAGCCTATGATACCCAGATCTATAGCCTCATTTCACTGAGATAAAGAAGAAAAAAAATGTAGAAGTTAGACATAAGTGCTTTAAGATCTAATATTTTCCTTGCCCTTGTTCTTTCACAAAATTTTGAGGGAATTTATACATGCAGCCCTGACACCTCCAGGCACATCAGACAATATTTAATGCCTTGGCTATTTTGCACAACATTTACTCAAGCAATTATTTCCTTTCCCCTTAACTTGATCAAGTTTTTCAGGCACTCAGGGGAAGAGAAACAGGTTAGTAATAAATTGTCACCATATTGTTGCTCTAGTTTTCAGACTTACCTAACGTTTTTTTTTTTTTTTTTTTTCTTCTATGCATGCTAACTAATTATGTTTGCCTCACTATCTAGAGAACATACTATTTGAAAACAAGGTCCATGTTTTCACTTTAACAAATATTTATCAAGAACCAAATATCTTAAGCACTGTAACATGTGTGACACACATCTCTTTTTCATTTCACCTCCATAAGAGTAACACTCTGCCTGGCCTGAAGCTAGTGCTTAGTGAGTAGCTATCTAATAACTGAGCAGCTCAAGGAAAAGTACAGATTCAAGGGAACTAAGGCTTTTCCAATTAAACCACAGTCTGCCACTTATTACTGTCACAGTTATTCTCTATCTGCCTTCAGAATCCACGGTAACTTGTCAATGGCATGGTTACTTCTGAGGAGAAAATAAAAACCTGGATGTCTTGCTTAAACGCTCAGATTTACACAGGTAATTGGATTTTTTTTTCATCTTGAGGGAATACAATTAGAAAGACTCATCTCTGGTTCTCTTTCTGAAAGAGCTTGGAGAATACTCAACCACAATTTCCACACTTGTTGGAGGATCCTGTGCTAAACCGAGCTAAGTGGTAGCATTACAGCTGCTTCTGAAGGTTATTGTTGGGGAAGAAATGTGGATGTTGATATTTGCATCTGAAAATCCATACTCCACACCAGTGTATTCTAGGAGGCCCTGGAGTAAGCAAGGGCCTTGTGTATTGCCCTTACCCTTCATCTTTATTTGTTCATCTGAATGAGCAACTCAAGTGAATGCCTACATTGATGGAGTGGAGCCTGAAAGGACAACATGCCTGGATCAATAATGCAATTGGATCAGGTGCCAGCGAAAGACGGCAGATGGCAGAGTGAGCAAAGTGTTTACCTCTGCTCCCCTTCAAGGTCTATTGAGAAGACAGAAAAGCAGTTTTTTTCCAGTTTTTCTCATAGAGACAAGAGAGGAGGCAACAGCAACAGCACAGAGACCGTTGGGAAGCAGATGCACAAGGGCAGACCCCAGAAGTTGAATCTTGAATGAAGTTGGGAATGCCGAGAAGCAACTTAACTCATGAATCCAATGGAAGACTCAGAGAGGGGCATTGCCTGCCACCTCTGGATGTAGGAAATGTGGGGCTCCAAATGGGAGTCAGTTTGAAGTCTGTTTACAGACTTCAGTTGGACTTGAAGATCATCTTCCTGATTTACTAAACACTTCTACTCCATCAGAAGACTAGAGATGTATTCTCCTAAGAAGAAAACAGGGAGTCTTTGATCTGGAGGGCAGAGAGCCCTGTTAAGAGTAGGGATGTGATATTATACCAAGAAAGGGGAGAAAATGTGAAAGCCTGCATACAGAATCTTGAGATACCCACTCCCAACCCCCACCACCAGCAGCTCTCTTTCCTTACCACAACCTCAGAATGCTATTACTCTTGGAAATTTAGCCAACTCTACAGAAAATGCCTATACAACATTGACAAACCCCCGCCCATAACACCATGTAATGAAGCCCACAGCTATACTACTCCAAGCAAATAGAACTGCCATTATTTTAAATATGACCCAGAAAGCCAAGAATCAGCAGAAACCTAAGAAAAAAATCCACCTGAAGAACAAAAACCATAATAGAGAAAGCAACTTGGGAGAAAAAAAACAATAAAACACAAACAGATCACTGATATCCTCATAAAAGTAGTAACAACATTTGCAGTTAGCAGAAGGGAACTCTAAAGGTGTTCATATCCTAATCCCTGGAATTTGAGAATACATGTATTACATGGAAAGAGAAACTTTGCAAATGTAATTAAGAAACAGATTCACAGACTTAGAGAACAAACTTATGATTCCCAGGTAGGGAAGGGTAGGGAGAGGGATAGTTAAGGAGGTTGGGATGGAGATGTACACACTGCTATATTTAAAATTAATAACAAACAAGGACGTGGCATGCATACATATGGATAACTGAATCACCTTACTGTACCCCTGAAACTTAACATAACATTGTTAATCTACTGTGCGTGCTAAATCACTTCAGTCATGTCCCACTCTCTGCTGTCCCATGGACTGCAGTCAGCCAGACTCTTCTGTCCATGGGATTCTCCAGGCAAGAATATTGGAGTGGGTTGCTATTTCCTTCTCTAGGGGATCTTCCTGACCCAGGGATCAAACCACATCTCTTATGTCTTCTGGATTTGCAAGTGGGTGTTCTTTACCACTAGCAATACCTGGGAAGCTCTAATCTACTAGAATCCAGTATTAAATAAAAAGATTAAGAAAATATTACTAATCTTAAAATAGGGAGATTTTTCTGGATTATCAAGGTGGCCAAGTTTAATCACATAGAAGCAGAGAGCTGCCTCTGGCTGGAGGCAAGAGAGAAGTGGTCTGAGGGGAAGTCAGAGACATTGGAATCAGGAAAGGGGCTCATCCTGCCATGTGTAAGAGGACCATTTGAAAAACAGGAGCAAGGAGCCTCCTGTCTTGTTGAAGCTCAGCAGAGGACCCATTCATGCCCATCCAGACTTCTGACCAACTAACTACTAAGTTTGCCTAAATACTAGGGCAGCATAGAAAACTAACATGGTATACAATAGGTCATACCTCTAGTAAAGTCACATCTGACTCAGAATGGGTAATCTGATCCACTGGACCCAGCATATTTTCAGAATTTTACAACATAAAAACAGTAATATTGTAGCAGCTTGTGTTTGAAAAGGGGACCTTTATGACATAAATACTAAGTACTTTCATCTTCAAGATATCAATGAGGCTTTACAGAAACTACATGCTTCTGCATGTAAGATGGGTTCCAATACCTGGATAAGAAGCCAGAAACCCATGACATTTCTCAGTACCAACTGCCTTTTAAAGGTAATTTGGACATTCAATAACTTTAAAATGAGCTAAAGGTGCTAATATACGCCACTAACTGTAACTTGACTTTTTTTTTCTGTTGCTGCTATTATACTATTTTCTAGCCTGCATTAAAAAGCAGTAAAATACATTCTAGAAGATTACATAATTCACATCTAAAAAAAGAGAGTTTATATTGCTTTTTTCTATTGAAGTATAGTTGATTTACAATGTTGTGCCAATCTCTTCCACATAGCAAAGTGACGTGGTTTTACACATATAGACATTCTTTGTAAAATATTCTTTTCCATTATGGTTTATCCCAGAAGACTGTATATAGTTCCCTGTGCTATATAGGAGGACCTTGCTGTTCATCCATTCTAAAAGCAATAGTTTGCATACATCAACCTCAAATTCTCAGTCCATCCCTCTCCTTCTGGCCCCTTCCCCCTTGGAAACTGCAAGTCTGATCTCTGTGTCTGTGAGTCTGTTTCTATTTGGTAGATAGGTTTGTTTGTGCCATATTTTAGATTGCACATGTAAGTTATATCATATTTGTCTTTCTCTTTCTGACTTACTTCACTTAGAATGGTAATCTGTAGTTGCATCCAATGTTGCTACAAATGGCATTATTTTATTCTTTGAAATGAAAGTTTAAGTACAAAATGAATTAACATAATGTGTTGAGTTTTGTGAATTAAGACCTTGTCAATTATGACATATTACAGCACCTTGTAAAATGTCCATATTCTTGGAAAGGTACCTGGGTTAAAGGGAACAAAAAAAAAAAGACATGTCCCAAGCAAAGTCTTGAGGCTGAGTGTAAATTGCAGACAATGAAAAATAATGGATGGTCAATGAGATAAGACTAAAAAAGATAACATACAGTATTTGTCTTTCTCTGTCTGACTTATTTCACTAAGCATAATACCCTCCAAGTCCAAGGGCTCTGGAAGAGGACTACAACAGTGTCATTCTTTGTTGTTGAAACTCCTCAAATCCCCCACAAGACCAGACAGGTCATTAAAAATCCCCAAATCCACAGATAAAGTCTACTTCATGATTAAGTGACAAGACAGGCATCCAGGACACTATGAGAGACTGCTTTATGACCATGCAGACCAAGGGAAAGCTCAGCTCTTAACACTATTCCTAATAACTTGGGAGATGACATAGGATATTCATAGGAGCATGGCTTTCTGGAAGACTACATGCAAAAGTCCATGGGCTGGTTTCAAGGATACAAGAAGATTCCCTGGGATCTGGCATTGAATCTTTTTGCCCAAGTGGCAATCAGGGTGAAGAATCACAGGTGTAGAAATATGAGAGTATATGGCATGTACAAGAATAGGTGAACAGTCTGCTGTGGCAGAAACAAAGAACTGACTGGAGAAAAGGTGAAGGAATGGAGGTGAGGAAGGGTCAGAATGGAGATGAGGAAGGTTCAGACTGTAGGCCAGGGTTTCATCTGTGGACCAAATCTGGCCTGCCATTTGTTTGATATGGCCCATGTACTGAGGATGGTTTTCACATTTTTAGTTTTTGGAAAAAAATCAAAAGAAAGGTACTATTTCATGTACCCTTCTAATGAACGATACTATCACATGTAAATTATAAGATATTCAAATATTAGTGTCTATAAATAAGATTTTATTGGTACACATCAACACTCATCTATTTATGTCTTATTTATGGCTGCTTTTGCACTAAAGTGGCAAATTTGAATAGTTGTGACAGAGATTTTATTGTGAAACCTAAAATATTTTCTGACTTTTTATGGGGAAAATGTTTCCTAACTCCTGATGCAGGTCTTCATATGCCATGATTACATAGTTGAACATTTCTCTTATGAACACTTAAATAAAATAAATAAAATAATCAAATAAAATCAGAATTGTAACTCTGACAGCAGTGTAGAGGATGCATTAGATGAAGAAACAGCTGTATCCAGATCAATCACTTAGAAATTATTCCAAGAACCCATATTACAAATGAAAAGAGAATGCACTTGGAGAAGAGGGCAGTGACAGTGAAGAGAAGGCTTGTCTTGTGAAGCATTTACCGTGTAGGATTGACATTTGGTCGAAAAGGGGGGGATAGAAGAGAAGAGAGGAAAAAATCACTATTTTAGTTCTGTTGGCTAGAATGACACTATTTGAAGAGGACAAAAAGAGGAGCAATATTTTTTGTAAGAAAAATCTTAACAAAAGACTTTTGGTAAGAAAAGCAACATAAAAGTAAATGAGTTTGGCATTGGGCATTAAAAATGTGGCATGCCTGCAAATTAGCTAGATACTCCTTGTCTCTGAGTATTTATAACACACCGCATGTCATTTTTTTTGCACAAGACATTGCATTGTGCTCTGTATATAACTAATCTTACTGTATTGTGATCACTCAAGGACACAGCCCACATTTTTCATTTAATACCTTGGCATAATGTGTTGTGTATAGTGGGTATTAAAGGTAATCCACACAGATTCTTGAATGGATTAGACTGTAAACTCTCTAAGGGCAGGAATATGTCTTGAACCACTCCAGAGCTCCTCAGCACCCAAGACATTGACGAGAAGAGAGTAGTCATGAATGAGTAGTTTGTGACAGATGTCAAGAGGATGAACCTTCCAACCTTCAGGAGAATGCATTGAAATGCCATCAGACTGTCCCTTTATCTTTAACTAGCCAAGGTTGTATAAGACTGCTTTAAATGGAGATGTGATCTGGTCAAGAACTCTTTCAGCAGCTGCATGCTGCAGAAGCAGAAAACTCACTTTTTAAACTTTCTATCCTCAGGAGAACAGAAAGGCAGTAGGGTGTTATTTAAAAGACAGGTTATTGGCAAAGCTGATGGTTCAGACGAACGGGAGAGCACTTTGGCAGTGAAAAGAATAAACACTGGGGCATTAGGAGGGCCATCAGGAGATGCCATCCCCAGAGGCTGAATAAACCAGTCTGCCAGTGACATTATTCAAAACCACAGTCCAGGCTGCAATTGTTTGGCAAATAGACTCTGATTAGATGAAAATAATAGGTAGTGTCCAGGTAAAATTGGACAAAAGGTACCCTGTTCTGTATAGTGCATGCTTGAGGGTCATTTTTGAGTGTGTAGATTACCATTTGAGATCAAATCACTCATCAGTAGTTGCCACAAAAAAAAAAAAAAAAAGGGATGCTGGGTGAAGGCCAGATAGATGTGGCTGCTGCTAAATCACCTAATGAGGCAAATGGCAGTCACACATGTGACCAGAGCCACAAAGGGGAAGGTCAGCAAACAAAACAGAGGAGAGAGGGTTATAACTCAAGATAATTTTGGTCTCATCCAAATTTAGGTGAACATCCCCTAAACCGGACCTTTTCTCCTTATCTCTTCATCTCACAGCCACTACCATCTCCTTACAAATTATGGTGCATTTTCAATGTATGGTACTTAATGGGTTCTTGGGTAGTCTGAAGAGAATAAAAGTATACGCCTTCCTTTTCCCCATCTAATATCTATAGATACGCAGCCAAAACCACCTTCTCACAAACTTTCCATACCACTTAGAATCCTAAATTATACTCACTCTGGGATTAAAGACATTAGTCCTCTAACAGCACCCTTATTTAACAAAAATTATTGGGGTATAGTTGCTTTACAACATTGTGTTCATTTCTGCTATACAGCAAAGTGAATCAGCTATATGTGTACATGCATCACCTCTTTATTGGATTTCTTTTCCATCTAGGTCACCAAAGAGCATTGAGTAGTGTTCCCTGTGCTATACTGTAGGTTCTCATTGGTTATCTATTTTATATCTACTAATACACACATACACACACACACACACACACACACACACACACATATGTCAATCCCAAACTCCCATTTCATCCCACCCCCTTACCCGCCTTAGTATCCATACATTTGTTCTCTATGTCAGTCTCTATTTCTGCTTTGCAAATAGGTTCATCGGTACTATTTTCTAGATTCCACATATATGCATCTAACAGCACTCTTGATGAATAAATTTACCCTATAACAGTGGCATTAACAAGTTTTGGGGGCTACATCAGCATAATGTGTCACAAGGGGCATCTTATCTAATAAACACAACTGAGCAAGCCCAGAGGGAAAAATCACCAGGCTCAGTAAGCAAAATGTCTGAGAGAGAGAGAGAAAACTGACACTAGAAAAAGAGAACCTCCTGAGTTGACTAAAGCCCACTGTAGGTACCCAAGTCATTGTATCTATGCACTGTCCAGAAGAGTTGTTGTACAATGTTGTGCTCAGGCAGGGAGCAACTCTTCACATCAGTCTAGTCTATGACGGACCCTGACCCCATTTTTGTTCCTGCCTGTCATCATGCAGAACTCACCCATTGAAAAATAAGATGAATCGCTCTTTATATTTCAAGAGTAACTTTTAACTGAAGAGTTCCAAGCACCAGTCAAATTCCTCACATCTTTCTCTAGAGAGCCAAAGCATATGACATTCTTTGTAAACTAGGAATTTTTTAAATGATTGTGAACCATTAGAAAATAGGGTCTGTGAGATGGATTATCCTTGGAAATAGATCATTGAAATAAGCAAGGTTCATAGAGACTTCCTATGGAAGACTTAGCCAACAATCAAGCAGAACATTGTGGTTGATCATATACTGTGGCCAAAGATGGGTAAAGACTGATGGAAATATAAAAAAAAAGAATCTATCGCTGCCTCAAAGAGCACGATATACAGAAAAGAGAAAGGAGACACAAAAGCTTTTGAGTTAAGTAGATCTATATTTGAATACTCCTTCACTGCCTTCTGTGTGATCTTGGGCAAATATTTTAACCTCTCAGAGCCTTAGTGTCCTCATTTATAAGAATAAGTATAATACGATATCTCACAGGTTATTTGTCACAAATGCAGTTGGTACATGACAGCTGCCACATGATAATGCTTCCCTCCCAACTGTGATCTCACAACTCAAACTGGGCAGACAAGGGTTACAAAGAAGGATAGCAATTTGCTAGAGGCAGCTTGATTTAACGGATGGAGCAGGAAGGGGTCAGAGAACTTATCTCCTAGACAAAGCTCTGCCACTTTAAGAATAACAACTATTTTTACAGCAATTTTCAGTTTATAAACATTACCATATATTCCCAGTGATGGTCTGAAGTCAGTAAGAACATGTCACTGAATCTCAGTTGTATAATCTGAAAAATTGAAGGGAGGTCTTTAAGTGTCCTTCCAACTCTCTGATAATATGATTCTAAACTTCTCAATCTTATGACTAAACTGCACAAAACAATTAATATTTGAAAATGGAGTGCAATGAACACAGAAAGATTCTGGTGAACTTGGGAACCTGAAAAAGTTTCACAGATCATTAGAATTTCATGTCCCCTCGCAAAGCATGGATAGGATATGAACAGATGAAGGAAAGAGGAAAGAATATCCTGAAGTGAGGGTGACAGCTGGAACAAAGGCAGGGAGTCAGAATTGAGAGAGATTCACAAGGTCAAGAGAGAATAGCCAAAATGAAACAAGAGTACTGAAGTATAACATGAAGAAAGACCTGAAAGACCAAGGTCAGCATTTAGATACACTACAAAGCCAAAAAAAGATGAGATCAGTTCCAGCAGGAAACAAGAGCAATTCAAGTCCTGTGTAATAGAGTCTCTCCTCACAGTTATCACCATAGTGAACGACCAACATCTTTCTATGTGTTTCCAGTCTTTTGTCTCTCCAGGTAAATGCCTCCAGGGCTCACACCACAACTTCTGCTCGTCTCATAGAAGGCAGAGAGTAAACACCCAGCTGTATATGTAGATTGGCCAACTGGTTAAGCCAAATGTAATGCTTATGGCGCTGTGATCCATGTGGTTTCGCACCAGAATAGTACCACAGTCAAAGAATATGGTCTGTGCAAGCAAAATAATATGAAAATAATTCAGCTCCAATTATTTTTAATTGGAGAATAGTTGCTTTACAATATTGTGTTGGTTTCTGCCATACAACAACTTGAATTAGCCATAATTTTATATACATATATACATAGACAGGACATATATATACATATATATATGTATATTTGTGTGTGTGTGTATATATATATATAAATAAAATCTCCTCTTTCCCTTGAGCCTCCCTCCCCTCTCCTATTCCACCACTCTAGGTCATCACAGCCCATCATGCTGGGCTCCCTGCTTTATACAGCAACTTCCCACTAGCTAGCTATTTTACACAATAGTGCATATGTGTCAATGCTACTTTCCCAATTCATTGCAACCTCTCCTTCCCAAACTGTGTCCACAAGTCTGTTCTCTATGTCTGTGTTTCCATTCTTTCCCTGCAAATGGATTCATCAGTACTATTTTTCCTGGAATCCATATATGTGTGTGTGTGTGTTAGTAAGCAATATTTGTTTTGTTTTTATAATTTACTCCACTCTGTATAACAGGCTCTACCTGTTCATCCACCTCACTACAACTGACTCAAATTCATTCTTTTTTATGTCAGCTCCAATTCTCACTTTTTCTCTAACACCTAACACCATGAAAAGGACTTCAGTGAACAGCAACACTCGTTAATGTCTCTTTCCTTTGTGTGTGAATTTCATCTACTCTTGGGCCTCTCCTCCAAATCACCTAAAGCCACCCCTCAAAACCTTCTTGTTATCTCCCTCTGGTCCTCCTCCCCCACAACCACCAATTCATTATCCCCTAAGTCCTAGGGTGAATCCAGGGAGGAAGCAGAGACATACTGAATAAACCCACTTAGAATTTTTGATAACCAGCAGGAGGAGGGAGATTCCAGAGCCATTCTCACATTCTTCGTTCTCACATAAATTCCAACATCTCTATGTTGAACCAAATGTGATCAAGTATGTCCAACATTGAGTGTTTCATCTAGATTATATTTGAGATGAGCTTCAAAGAGCCAAATTTCATAGACTTAACAAGAGAGAAGAGACATACCTCCTGGAGTGGCAGAGTCAGCTCTAGAGAGGTGAGTGTATGTGTTGTATCTAAGCTGGCTGTGGAGTTAGGAAAATGCCTGAGAGTAGGATTTGAAAGAAAAAAAGGTCGTTTGGGCAGCTCAGATATCAATATAATACACAGGCTCCAAAGTTTCTCAGTGGACCTTTGAGTTTCTGTCTTGTCTAATCTTAAGGAAACCACAGGGTACCCTTGAACAACATAGGTTTGAACAGGGCAGGTCCATTTTACATGGATTTTTTTCCCAGTAAATACACAGTCAGCCCTCCATATCCTCATGTTCCACCACTCCATATCCTTAGATTCTCTTTTGGCATATTCAACCAAATACAGATAGCAAACCTAGTACATGATCTGCAGTTGGCTGAATCTGTGGATGAGGAACTTGTGGATTAGGAGAACCCACTGTGGAACTCGAACACCCACAGATGTTAGTATCCATGTGGGTCTTAGAACCAACCCCTTGTAGATGCCAAGAGAGGACTGCAATCTTCTCAGGAAGAAGTTAACTTTCCCCAGTTGCTAACACTGAAATCCCTTTAGCAAGCCTCAAAACATCACTTGCCTCTTCTGTTCTGACTGAACATGGGCAACAAGTCCCCTGTTTTTCAAAAGTTTGCTTTATGCCATCTCACTACATAGTACCTACTTTTGCTAAACTCCGATTTTCATTTTTAAAAACAGGCAAAAAGTGGAGATAAATATTCACTGTTTTGCTGAGAGCTGAGCCATGATAGAGGCATCAGGCATCCTGAGTAGCAAGAGTAGCCCTGCCAAGCTGCCTTCCCAGAAGTAGACTCCACATCAAGCTGCCACAGCTCTGAACTATGCCTGTGAGCATCTGTGCTCTATCTCCACCTATTTTGTACATTCTGTTAGCAAGATGTGTCCTAAAGTAATTATTTCTTTGCTCTATGCCATTTCAGTTTAGAAAGGGTTCATAGGACAATCCACTTTTCAGATAGCTGGGGAGACCTGTAACTATAATCACAAAGAGTTAAGGAGACCTGCTCTTGCGTCTTGGGCAGAATTCCTGCAATTCTTCAAAGAGCCCCAGGAGAAGCCAATAGCAAAACTTAACTCTCCAGGGTAGGCAAGGATTCAATTTATTTTTCCAGTATCTCTTTCCCTTTGTCTCTGCTTAGCTCACGAGTTCCTTCCAATGAACTGAGGGCAGCTTGAACTCAATTTACGTATTTCCACATTAACAAATCCTCATCCACTTTTTATGAGGAGCCTGTGCCTACCTACAAACCTCTCCCAAAGTGTATGATGAAACATCTAATTCCTGGGAGCTGTGTTTCTACAAGTCAGAAAGATGCCCTACATACTTTTTTAACTGATCAGTCTAAAAACAGCTTCAGCCAATTTAAACCACTTTTTATAAAATATCATTTGCATCAGGTTTGACAGACCGCCTGCCACTTTTCCTCCCTATTATGATTCAAAACAGCTGAGCTACCAACTCTGGGAGAAACTTTCTGCTGGAAACTGCAAGTCGACAGGAATAATGGTCAGAAGCCTGGAAGCCAGTCTTAGCCCACATTGTGGGGCTCAGCTTGGGAAATTTAGGAAAAATTAAATCAGTCTGAAGAAGGGGGGGAAGGAACTACTTTTCCTGTGTTATATAAGTGGAGAAAGAGATCCTGGCAGCTCTGCCCTTGGTGTGGTCTCAGTTCATCCGACCAGTGCTCCTTTGAGCTCCTTAGGGGCTCTGTGGGTGGGACAGGGCTTCCTTCACCAGGAAGCAACAAAAGGCCAGCCTGCCCCCACCAGCCCCAGGAAACAGTCATTAACTAGAAAACACCGTTTAAAAGTTCCCCAGAACTAAACAATTGCTGACCCAGACCTGCAGTTTGTCTAGCTATGCTAGACGGCACCTCCCAACCCTGAAGGGCATGGTGAGCTGTATGGTTTAGACAACGACATCAAGGAGGGCAGGTGCGCTCTCTGCTGCTGCTGCTAAGTCGCGTCAGTCCTGCTACCTCTCCCCAGATAGGCTGGCAGATGCTTCTGTTCAGAAGCTGGAACCCACTTTGGGGGGCAGAAATCCATAGTCGTCACTGTTCTGGGATTAAGGGTGTCATGTGCCTGGGTGTACCCCTGTCTAGTTGCAACAAGAGGGCTTTGTTCAAGCAACCAGCTCTTCCTGCCCCCTGTCAGTGGGTTGACTTATTCAGAGGAAAGGGAAGTGAAGTGAAGTCGCTCAGTCGTGTCCCACTCTTTGCGACCTCGTGGACTGTAGCCCTCCAGGCTCCTCTGTCCATGGGATTCTCCGGGCAAGAGTACTGGAGTGGGTTGCCATTTCCTTCTCCAGGAACTGAGACCTTATTCAGGAGCAGACCTAGACTTGTGGAAAGGCTCTGAGAGCTGTTCTGGACACTAGTCACTCACTTCCGGTCCTGCGCTTCAGCTGTTCTTGCTCTCCTGGGTGCCTTTCATCCCGGTACTCCCTCCATCGCTTGCTCTACTTTTGCTTACTCTCATTTTGCTCTGACCTTGACTGCCCCGTCACCCTATTCAAAACAGATTAGGATTCAGATTATTCTCCCAGATCCTAACCACTCCTTGAGAGTTTATAAATCTCTTCTTACTGTCAGCATATTCTAACTCTGCCTCCTTTCGTGACCAATATAGAACAGCATTCATTCATTCACTCATTTATTCAACAATGTTTCTGGAGCACTTGGTAGGTGTCAGGCACTGTTCTAGGACTTGGAATACAGCCCTGAACAGACTAAACAAAAATCTTTCCCTTCTTGAAGCTGATGTTCTGATACGAAAGAGTTAGACACTCATTTTAGATCTTTTAAAAACATCACTTAAACTATTCCCCTTCATCTCTCATGTTAGCCAGCAGCACCCCCCCCCACAACCCGACCCTTTTTACTATTTCTATTCCCTCATAATAAAAATAAAAGTCATATTTTATGTAAGTATGATACTAGATACTTTTCTAGGTATTTTCAAATATGTTGGTAGAAGTTCCTTAAACAGCATCATGAGGTACAGCATTTTTTAAAACTTTTGATTCTGACATAATTATAGATTTTCAGAAAAGTTGCAAAGATAGTTCAGAGAATTCATGCAGCCCCTTTACCTCACTTCTCCCAATGTTAACATCTTACATAACCAAGGTACATTTGTCAAAGCTAAGGAATTAACTTTGGCTCAATATTTTTAACTAAACTACAAACAATTTAGATGTCACAAAAATCTCCTCTAATATGTAATAATCCTTTTTCTGATTTCCTTTCCAAGAACCCACATAGCATTTACTCTCTTTAGACAGTTCCAATCTGTGACAGTTCAGAGGCTTTTATTTTTTATGATGGGGATACATTTGAAGAATGCTAGCTAGTTTGGGTTTGTTTGATGTTATCTCATGATTAGGCTGCAGTTATGAGTTTTTTGGGGAAAATACCAAAGAAGCAATGTGCCCTTTTCTTTGCATTATATGAGGCACCTGATGTCAACATAATTGTTTTTGGTGGTGTTAACCTTGGTCATGTGATTAAGATAGGGTCTGCCAGGGCAAAGTGATATTTTTTCCTTTCTGTATTCTGTTAGAAGTGAGTCTGAGTCCAACCGACATTCAAGGAGAGGAGAATTAGCCCTATTTCCTAAAAAGAGGACTATTAAATAATTTGTAGATGTGTTAAAACCACCACAGTGACTGATAAATATTTTGTGGAGATACTTGGTGGTCATGCAAATATGCTGTTTCTCTTTTAAGTTTTATCCATTTTTTAACATTTACTGTGGATCTTGCCTGCAGCAATTATCTAAATGTGATTTTATCTCCATAATTCATTCCACATGTATTTTCTGAATTCTTCTGATTTGCTCCTTTCCTCTTATTTATTTGACCATTTATTTCAGAATTTATGCTCCTAGATCATCTTGTAATTGTGAGGTACAGATTTTAATCCCCATTCTACAAATAAAGAATTTGAGATACATAGCATTTTCATGACTCACCAAGGATCATACACTCAGTTGCAAAACAAGACCTGTAATTCAAATTTCCTCACTCTCAGCTTGATGCTGCCTCTAGTATCATCTGGTTCACAACTTTCTACATAGCATGAGTTTAAAATACTTGATGAACAAACAAATAAAAAAAAAAGAATGAATAAATGAAATAGTAAACTTACAAATTCATTTGATGACGACAGTTGACAGTCCATCATCTTACGCTAAGAGCACAGAGAAACAGGAAATGTGTAGCAGGGAGATTTGAATGTCAACCCCTCTGAAGAAACTTTATTCAACAGTAAAAAAGTTTCATCCTCTTCACAATGTGATTCTGTAGCTTTGGCATTTGTCTATGTGTTCAGAATACATGATAGTTTCCTTTGGCTTGATTTGATTTTAGGAAAGAATGAAAATATAGTCCCTGAAGAGGGAAACCCAACATCTTTTCTTGATAATCTACAATGATCCCAATGTGCTGACTTAACACTGTTCCCAGGAATCGATGCACTCTCCAAAGTCAGAAGTCCTGTCTAATTTGCATGTGGGCACTCAATTAATGCTGCTGAATGTGCATCTCATTTTTTGTGGTACCTCCTGGGGGTGAGATCACATAGGCTGGAACTTTCTCATTGAACTGCCATAGACTTAGGGCTCTGAGTTCTAGTTTTAAATGACAACTTTAAATCAATAAATAGACTGTATTATTAACAAATCATATCCTGGAAACACTAGGGCCAGTAGAAATGTCTGGCACCTTGCCCAATTTCTGGTACTCAACAGGTGCTAAAGAAATACCTGCAGCATAAATGCAAGAATAATGGAAGGAGTGGGCTGGAGTAGTTGGAGAAGCCCTTGTGCAGGAGGCAGAGCTTGAACAGGACCAAAAAATATGCTGATGGCAGGTGGAAAGAACTTATTGTACTAATATTGATCTCTGTTCCTTTTGTAGCTTTAGTCATGTCAGCTGGTAATAAGACTTTTCTCTTAGTAGAATTCCTCAATGACCATAACAGGAAGCCAACACCTTCTTCTACCCCTACCTTAATCTTCCAAGCTCTTAAAAACTCTCTTGGTATGTGCAATTGATCTACAATCCAAGAGATGACAAGAAAACATTATGTAACAATAATTACATTGTCAATGAGATTACAATAATTCCATTTTCCCAGGCCAGATGAAAGCAATTTTATTAACCACACTCTACCTGAAATCAACCAGTTCTGAATTCTGGTGCCTGATATTTGCAATGCTCTACTTCCAGTGATTCATGTCTGTTTTTCAGGAATCTCTACATATGTAAAGGAAACCAAGCATGAACTTGCTGGCACCAAAAGGGGCTTATTGTCCCATTAAACTGAATGAGCTCCCAGAAACAAGAATATAGCTAAGAAGACAAGGGCAGCTCTGGGACCATCAAGCTCTGGGACACAGATACAGTCTTCTCCTTATTCATCCAACTCTCAAATCTGACTCAGATTTCATTCTCTCCTGCTGTAGACAATGATTCCCCTTAAGGCAGGAGCATCAAACCTCAGCTCATACTTTTCCTAGTTCATGAACTCAGAGGCAGGGCCTCCTTCCCTCTTTGGTTCAACCAGGCATGATGGATACTACAAGAAAAGATATGTAAACTGCTGGTCTTGATCACACGTCCATCCCAATGGCTAGTGAGGCTAAGTGCTATTGTAGGAAGCCCCACCAGGATCATGGAATATAGTGTCAACAGTTTTCCCAGAGGAAAAAAAAAGCATCAGTGCAGGCCAACCCCCAACAAAAGCCCACAGCTTTGCTGAGCTGGACAGGGCTGACATGGACAGACATGTATATCCAATGTCCACAATCTTAACATATGACATGTTTATCATTATGGGACTCCCAGATGCCTATTATCTGACTTTAAAGACTCACAGCCCAAATTCTCTATGAATTAGACACAGAAGGAAGAGCAATGAAAGTGAATTTTAAAATAATCATTTGAGAGCTAGCAGATGAAGAAGAGAAGTAATGATCTTTCCTTACTAAGACCAACTTCCTGCTAGTAATCTGCTTGGAGGATTAAAACATGAGCAAATTAACAGCAAGTATACAATCTGTCTCTGAGTTGGAAGATGAGAACCATAGACTGGCACTTCTGGGTATTCTTCCTAGCTCAGATGGCCGGCCACCATGGTATATGAGTCAGGCAAGCAAGAGAGCTCGTTAACTCTAGTTTAAAAGCTCCCATGACTTAATTCTCTAAAACCTGAGGCCATGTGTCAGAAGGTCAGTGGGCAGTTGTATAGGGTCATAAGGTATGGTGAGTGTGTTTGGTTGGGTCTACTCTGGAAC
Source organism: Dama dama (assembly GCF_033118175.1). Lineage (NCBI taxonomy): Eukaryota > Metazoa > Chordata > Mammalia > Artiodactyla > Cervidae > Dama > Dama dama. The sequence continues at coordinate 72,567,639 of NC_083691.1, forward strand.
CGGAGTGACGAGAGACCACAGCTTTAGAAGGTTCCAAACACACGTGTTGTATCGCAGCATGGGGGGATGAGGACAAAGAGGAAAATGGGGGGCATAAACAGTGAGTAGACCATCCCGGTGAATGTGAGAAAGTTTATCTTCAGTAAAAATAGAAGAGGAACCTAGAAAGGAACTAGATCCTCTGTATGCACAAAAAGATACATTAGAGAAGCTTTTGAAGGTGTCAAAATTTGAGTAGAATATAGGGACCAACCCCCACTGCAGGAGTTCATCTGATACAAATGTTCCATCTATTCTAGCTAGGTCTACTGTGCCTCATTGGTTACTAACGCCATGAGTTTTCACTGTGACTCACATGCTACTTGCTTACTTACTATCTATAATTAGTCTTGTCTCCACCTTATGCATTTGTTACTTCTATTTTCGGTGAAACAGAATTGAATTTTTCTTAAATAAAAGGGAAAAACTAAACTCATAGTGGTTTCTGGGATACCTTCCTACTGGAAACATGAAAGCAAGGAAGCCAGGATATGAGAATAGCATCTCTTCTGTTCTGTCCCCAGGAGCCATGATACCCACTGCCAGAATATCCATCTCAACACTGAGATATTCCCGAGGCTCAGTGAACCTCTGACTATTGACACCCAGGTAAATGATCAGTGTTTTTCTTCCTTGAGTTTAAAAGTAGCTCTGAAGATCCAAATTCCCCAGTTATAAAGCTGAGGATCATGTATATAGCCTCAGCCACCTCCATGTCCCTCAAACTAAAACCTGGGAAATCATTCTTTTTTATGTTTTATTTATCTATTTATTTAGGGCTATGCTGAGTCTTTGTTGCTGTGTTGAGAGCTTCCTCTGGTTGTGGTAAGTGAGGGCTACTCTCTAGTTGTGATGCGAGGGCTTCTCACTGTGGTTGTTTCTCGCTATGGAACACAGGCTCTAGGGCACACGGGCTTCAGTAGGTATAGCAAGTACATGGGCTTAGTTGCTCCATGGCATGTGGGGTCTTCCTAGACCAGGGATAGAACTGGTGTCCCTTGCATTGGCAGACGGATTTTTATCCACTGAAACACCAGGGAAGCCCCCTGGGAAATCATTCTTAAATGAGTTCAACTGCCACAGGGCTTGCTCAGCACACAGCTTTGTCACTTGGACCTGACCACACTGACCGTAATGCACAGAGAAACACCCAGGAGTCAAGCTGACAAGCAGGAAGTAGGAGAATGAAAGAAAGCATTTTCCAAAAATCTAACCATGTGTTAACTCTGCATAGATTTAGCCCCTGACCCTCTTTTTTAGGAGGGGCTGCTAGGGAAGAAAACCAGTCCCGCCTTCTATATTTCAAGAACAAATAAGTGGACACACGGAGATAAAGGGAGAGGGAGAGAGCGAGATTTTTTTTTTTTTCTTCTTTGCAGTTTGGCAATGCCAAAGTTTCTGGCCAGAAGGTTTCTCGCCTTATGAGAACTGGATGGCTTTCTAACAGTTGGGTAGAGGCATCGTGGACAACGCCTAGGGTCTGCAAGATTAGAAATACAGTTGGCAGTGTAGCCACAGCCGGGGTTTCTGTCACGCACCTCCTCCAGACAATGTCAAAGTGCCAGCACATCACCACAGAACCGTCTGACTCCTGCTGGCCTCCTGTTACGTGTGTGACCCCCACAGTACATCCATCCTGCTTCTCTTCTCTCCTTCCAGACAGACAAGCTCCTGCCTCACTTCAGCTGGGGCATCCCAGAGAACTCAGTGGGGGAGGCCAAGAAAGGTGCATGAAATTGATCCTAAGCCAGTAACACTTCTCAGGCGACTGACACAAGCAAAAGAAAAACCAGCCCATGAAGACATATTCTCAATTCACATCACACAGGGATTTCTACAGAAAACACACTCCAAAATGAGGTCACAGTCTCAAATTCCAAAATAAATGTTAACAATGTAAAATGAATGAATCGGCAAAAACAGAATCAGACCCTGTCAAAACTTCAAATAATTTAGAGATCAAATATAAACTAAAAATAAGTATTTTCAAAAAAATATAGAAATAAAATAAAGAATAAAATATGAGAGGAGAATATGACAGATTTGGAAAAAAGCAAAATTTGTAAATGCAGTGATAGAAATTAAGATTGCTACAACATAAGGAATCTTAGTTTCTCTGTGTTCCCTTAAGGTCAATGCCTAATTACAAGATTATCTGGCAGTAAGTTGTTTTACTTTTTCATCTTTTACCTTCTTCTATAGTCTTCAAGGGCTTCCTGAGTGACGCGGTAGTAAAGAATCCATCTACATCTCTTGCAAGAGACACAGGTTCTATCCCTGGGTTGGAAAGATCCCCTGGTATAGGAAATGGCAACTTGCTCCAGTATTCTTGCCTGGAAAATTCCATGGACAGAGGAGCCTGGTGGGTTACAGTCCATGGGGATGCAAAAAGTCCGACACTACTGAGTGACTGGGCATGAACGCAGCACATGGTCTTCAAAGTTGTAAACCTTATTATTGTAATACCTTTGAGCAGGAAAATTGGAACCAATCTTTGTTGGTTTGAACCCATGGGTGCTTCCTGGGTGAAATCTGAAGCTGGCCTCCATATGCGGAGGGCCAGGAAAAACTCCAAAGAGAGAAACAGATGACTCCAGACTGGTAGATGGCAGGTTTAATAAGCAGAGGAACTTACATAGACCTGTCTTGGGTACCACAGGACAAGTAAATCTCCACACCTACCTGCCAGAATTTTAAAAGTTTATATAGAATACTTAACTGGTTTCAATAACATTATTCTCTCAAGGCTGTGTCCTTAAAACAACTCCTAGTATGGGAATGGTGGCTGGAATATATTAATACATTTCAAGGACAGAGGAGGGGTGAACAACTTTCAATTGTCTGAGTCCAGCTCACAGTCAACCTGTGGTCACATCCTTTAGATGACCTCATCCAACAATCTTTTCAGGAGCTCAGTAAATAAAATGCAGATAAGTTTTATAATACAGTGATAATAGCTGGACTAAGCTAACACTCTTTGTTTGCTTTTCTTTATATGGGTTTTCTAAAGATTATAGCTCTACCTTGAACATCTGCTCTTGAAGACAATTCTCAGACATGGTTAGACACAGGATGTGCTATTCTGCCTGTATCTCTGGACTAGTCTGGTAAGTAGTATCTGGGAAAGGCTATCAAGAAAGATTGTTCCACAGTTTTGTTTCCAACGACATAACATATCAGGAATCCTACAACACACTGTTACAAAAAAATCTTAAAGTGTTAGTCAAAATATTTTAAAATGACCTTCATAATTTGATGAGTGAAACAAGAATAAAGTAAATGAATTCCTCTAACTTCAAAAAAATGAGAATGTGAGTCTGGGGAGATGAACCAGCATGCAGCTGGTGCATACCAAGGCACATCGAGTGACCCATTTGGGCCAAAGCATCAGTATATCCGGGGGACAGTAACTAAACCTGTGCAAGTGCATAACAGGGCCCTGGACCTTTGATCACCCAGCACCAAGTCAGGGCTCAGGAAGGGATATATGTGGTGAACTGGAAGAAAACCTACCCACTGGAGTCAAAAAACAAGGATGAGTTTGCTCTTGATCCTCTGAGATTCACACGACTTTGGGTCTGAATTTACACGAGTTTTTTTTTTTTTTTTTTCCCCAATCAGAAAAAAACCACAATCTGATCCTTTTAGTTTAAAGTAAACCTGGTCCTGTAGTAGTTCCCTTAGATGTGCCTGAAGAATCAAAAGTACCTCCCTCGGAGGAACACACCTCACATAGGTCTCTTATACTCTAACAAACAGTGAGAGTCAATAGAAACACAAATAAAAGAAATCAGATGTACAAAGACTTCACGTGTAAGAAATAAAAAAGGAAATAAGGTAAGAATAAAGAGCAGGAGACAATTAAAAAGGAACAAGCTAGTTTGATAAAGATTCAGATAAACTTCTAGGACTAAAGAAAATGATCACCAAAAATTTTTTTTAATGCAATTGAAGGGTTAAGCATTAAAAAGACATGCTGAAAGAGAGGCCAAGTACCTGGAAGATAGATGTGATGCAACTGAACAGGATGAAGCACAGAGAGACGGGAAAAAAATGAAAATAGGAGAGGTTAAGAATATGGGGAATGGAGCAATGCACATCTAAGTATAGCAGTGCAGGGAAATAAAAGAGAAAATGGGGAATGAATAATATTCAAAGATAGTGTCCAGAATTTCCCAGCCTCTATGAAAGACTTGAATGTTCAAATCAAGGAAGTCATTAAACCCCAAGAAGTGTAATACTAAAAATCCATTTTTAGGTAGAGTACAAGCAAATTATAGCAAAACTAAAGAGAACTTTTTAAGAATAACTACAGAGAACAGATAGACTAAACACAAAGAACAGTATTCAGACTGACACCTAACTTCCTGATAAAGAAAAGCCAGAAAGTTGAGGAAGAGTATCTTCCAATATTTTCAAATTATGAAATAACTGTCATTTGTGTCCCATCTCAAACCTACATTTGCATCCCATTAAAAATTATCTTTCAATAATAAGAATGAAAACAATATATACTCATATAGACAGTAAGTGAAAAAGTTTGCAACCTACAGACCTACACTAAAGCTTATAAAGAATATTCTTGAAGAAAAAAGAAAAATGATCCTAAGGACAAATAGTGGGTAAGGAAATTGCTAAGCACATCGATTAAACAAACAATTTTTATACAAAATAAGAAAGTAATTAAAAATAGTGAAATCAATATTATTTTTAAAATAATAAAAATAATTGGTGAGGTTAAAAACAAATAAGAGCATTAAAAAACTAAGCAATCAATTTTACATATGACAGCATATAAGTTTCCATGCTATTCTCTCCATTCATCCCACCCTCTCCTTCTTCCCCCCCAGCACCCCAGATTGTATCCGTAGGTCTGTTCTCTATGTCTACGTCTTCATCGTTGCCCTGTAAATAGGATCGTAAGTATCATCTCTCTATATAGCCAATGGGAATTAGCTGTGTGACCAAGTGAACTCAAACAGGGGTTCTGTAAACCTAGAGGGGTGGGAAGTGGGAGGAAGGTTCAAGAGAAAAAGGATATATGTATACCTACGGCCGATTCATGCTGCTGTGTGGCAGAAACCAACACAATATTGTAAAGCAATTATCCTTCAATTAAATACATTTTAAGAAACTAAGCAATTATATCATGTAAGTCTGGAGTGTGTGCTTGCAATTGAAGCATTTGTCCATTCAACAATACTTAATGAACGCTTATTATAAGCAGGAACTCTCTGACCCACTGAGTATACAAAAGTTGAATAAAACAGTTGAAAATTCTTGTCCTTGTGAGATCCTCATGTTAGTATAGAAATGCTGGCAATAAATAAATGGATAAAATCAGAGGATAATAAATTCTCTAGAGGAAAATAGAGGACAGTGAGCAAGTGAGCTGAGGGGCATTCTCATTCCTTTGCATCTATCACACAGTCCATGGATTCTTCCAATTTTTTATCTCATGATAAACAGAAATTATTCTAGGGCTTTATGGTTTTGAAGGACAGTAAAAATCCATGAAATTTAGACTTAAGTATATAAAGTGTGAATGTTAAATTTTTTATAATGAGAAACAGAATCAGAGTAAATATCTTCCAAATTGTTCTAGGAAGAGTAGATAATAGAATTGGTTGAGGGGTGGGGGGGATTTGGTCAATTCGAAAGAAAACAAGAAAGGAGGAAACTCCAAGACAGAAGAGTGAGATAAATAGAGAGCTTAAAAATAAGCTGATATAAATAAATCAAAATATTTCAGAAATTATAGTAAATGAGGATGGACTGAGCTCTCTGGGGGAAATGTCATGAATGATCAGACTTGATTGCAAAGAAATTAAGTATTATGCACCCTTTAGATGAAGCAAGCCTCGCATAGAAAGAGAAATATCAAGTATAAAGAGATGAAATAAACATACTAAATGAACATTAACTGAAGATTTCTGGTCTTTATTACAACTTCCTGTTGTAACTTTATTACAACTTCCCCTAACTTTCTGTTAGGGGAAGCACACTGATTGAAACCGCCCATCCTGGCCAGACACCATAGTAACTATTTGCATGAGTTGTTTTATGACAGGAGATCCTGATAAGGAATACGGAACTAATAAGCCACCACCAGCCGGAAGAGTTCGGGAAAGGTCGAGAGGAAACACTGCCTGTCCGTCCACTTCCCAGAATCCCTCTTGCTAGCATCCATCTTGGCTGAGCGATGCGTGAACCACCAGGAAAGACAGTGAATTAGAATGATTGGCCAAAGACCACCCGGAAACTAATCCCATCACCATAAAACTCAAGACTGCTGCAGAGCAGTTCTCCTGGGTTCCCTTACCCTTCTGCTCTCCACCCGGGTGCCCTTTCCCAGTAAAATCTCTTGCTTTATCAGCACATGTGCCTCCTCGGACAATTCGTTTCCGAGTGTTAGACAAGAGCCCAGTTTCAGGCCCTGGAAGGGGTCCCCCTTCCTGCAACATTTCCAGTCAAAATAGGTTTTTCCATATATAAAACTATGAAGACGTTCACACCACAGTGAAAAATGGGTGATGTAATAATTCTAAATTTGTATTGCCCCAAGATACCTTGAAACAAGTAGAACAAAACTGAAACAACTATGAGGGGGGAAAAATGACAAACCTACCACTCTGTGGGAGGTATTAAATCCATTCTTAGTGATTCACAGATCAAGCAGAAGAAAAATCAGCAAGCATAAAGATATGAATATTACTATTCCCAAGCTTCAATAATTAATATGGGAAGCATGTTGTGCCAAACACTTGACTTTCAGACACACATGGAATAGTTACAGATATTAACAGAGACCCCCACCTCATGGAGCTGATATTTTCTTGAAAGAAGATAGGCATTAGATAAGTAAATAAATTATTTAGTATATTAGAGAATGATAAATAGTGAGAAAAATAAAACTAGAAATGAGGCAAGAGAATAGAGGGGAAGAGTAGGTAGGCCATGGCAAACCTCAGTGAGAAAGAAACTTTTGAGTACAGACAGGAGGCAATGGAGGAGACAATGTATCTGAAGGGAAAACATTCCAGGCAGAAGGAACAGGAAGCAAAAAAGGCCTGAAGCTGACAAATGCCTCATTGTTCTAATAAGGTGGGCCAGTGTGGCTGGAGCCTAGAGCAGAATAAACCTGAGGGAGCTTAGTAGGAGATCAGTTCAGAGAGATAAGGGATGCCAGGCAGGGTGGGGCTTCCTAGCTATTGCAAGAAATGTTGGCTTCTATTATGAGTGAGAAATGATAATATTAGAAGAGGATTTGATCTGATCTGTGTTTTCATAATAACACTCTATTATGCTGTGAATAGACTGGAGGGGCAAAACAGACCAATGAGGAGGTTACTACAATAACTGAGAAATCACAGTGGCTTGGAACTTGGTAGTTCTAAAAAATGATAAGAAGTGGCCAGATTCTGGATTCATTTTGAGGGAAAGCCTAGGGGATGTGCTGATAGATTGGATGCAGAGTATTATAGTCCAGCAAGGTGCCAAGGGGTCTGAACAACTGGTAGGACAAAATTATTATTTCCTAAAGGGGAGTGTCGGCAAGTGTGTAGAAAAAGGGCGCAAGTCAGGTACTCAGACAGAGAAAAGATTTATTATAGGAAGAGAGAAAGAAAGTGACTGGCTTTAGAGAGAAACCAGTGCTCGCCCTTTACAGCCAATCCTTCTTATACCCTATACGGGAAATTGTGCCCCGAAGGGAGAGGGCCTTAGTTTATCTTTAGCCCGCAGCTGGGGTCTCATGATCACGTAGTCCAAGGCGTCTCATGGTTGGTGGTCACACAATCTTGAGAAACTGGCACCAGCAGGAAAAAACAGGTTATCACCTTAAGGAGAAAACAGGATCCTCACCAGGGCAATGTGGCCACTGTGACTTCAACCCTTGTCTGTCAGGTTACCACGATGGGCCATTTTTACACTATACTCTAGGAGACCCTTGTGAGCCCTAACAGGGAGAGCAGTGGGAGAAGTAGATGTTCAGATTTAGAAACATAAACCTTTAGGTGTCTAATAGGCATCCAGGGGAGAAATCCAACAGGCGGTCAGGCATGAGCCTGGAGTTGAGAGGAATGATACAGGGTAGAGCTAAACACTTGGCAGGGTCAGGAAATGGATGGTTTTTAAAGCCATGGGACTAGAAGAGATCACCAAGAGGGTGAGTGTAGACAGAAAAGAGAAGAGAAGGGTTGAGTATGGGGGTCAGCTCACACTGTGAGGAGCTAACAATGCTGACTGAAGAGTGACCAGGTAAGAAGGAAGAAACCCAGAGTGACCAATGGCATCAAATTCAGTTGATAGGTTAAGCAGAATAAGGACTAAATCTAGGTACAAAAGCTTTAAAGAGTAACTGCAAATTATATTCAGCAGTTTTAAAAATGAAACCATAAAATGATCAAGACTAACATTTCATTCGAAAATTTGTGAGGATGTTTACCATATTAGCATTAAAAGACAAAAATCAAGTGATCACATTAAGGGTGCAGACAAGTATTTAATAAAATTCAGTTTATGATAAGTGTTTCCAGCAAACTGGCAGAAGCCTGAAAATCTCTTAACTCAATTAAAGGTGTCCACTTAAAAATCTGGGCTTTCCAGGTGGCTCAGTGGTAAAGAGCCTGCCAATGCAGGAGACACGGGTTTGATTCCTGATCCAGGAAGATCTCCTGGAGAAGGAAATGTCAACCCACTCCAATATTCTTGCCTGAGAAATCCCATGGATAGAGAAGTCTGGTGGGTTACAGTCCATGGCTTACAAAGAGTCGGACATGACTTGGCAACTAAACAACAACTAAAAAATCTACAGCCATGATCCACTGGATATTCAAATAGCAGAACTGTCTTTTAAAAGCAAAAAATAAGGCAATGGTGCTCACTTGTCAATATATTCTATTAAGCACTGTATTGAAGATCTTAATGATCTTTGTAAGAATAAAATATCAAATGTATAAGAATTGGCATAGAAGAAACAAATCTTATCTTTCAAGAATTATTATATAATTGTCTACAATGAAAACCAAAAGAAGTCTACAGATGAAATGTTAGCACTTATCAGAGTTTTGAAATATAATTAGGTAAGAGATTGATATATAATTAATTTCATTTCTATACAATAAAAACAATGAGAAGATGTAATTAAAAAAACACCTTTGTATATTAACAGAAATGTAACACATGTATTTTATATAAGAATATGATTAACAATGTGAAAATAATTTGTAAAAGGCAATTACAGAACTTGATTAAAGAACTAAATAAATGATCTCTGAGTTCAATGATGTACAATGATCTTGGATTGGAAGACTAAATATCATGAATATATATAAATTATCCCTAAGTTGACCCATTGTTCAAATACAATTTCATTGAAATCTGAAGAAGTTTTTAAAAGAAATTCAACAAGCTTATTCTAAAATCTATCTAATGGACCAAACCCAAAATGAGTCAATACTCATAAGAAAGGGGAGCCTTACTCAACCAGAGAAAAAATTCATCATAAATCTGCAATTATATAATAAGAACCATCTCAATGATTGACAAATACAATAGAACAGAAAAAAGAATCCATAAACAACATTACATGTATGTGATTTGCTTATATTGATAGATATGAGGAAATGAGAAACTGTTTAATTAGTGATGCTAGAAAAATTGGTTATCCATATGGAAAACTTGAAATTTTACTTCCAAGGTCATATTACACACACAGAAATCAATTCCTATTGGATTGAGACTTAGATATAAAAGACATCATTTTGAAACATAATTCTGTGACTTCAGGACAGAGAAACAAATATTGACCATTGAAAGAATATATTTTAGTAGATATTAAAAAAAATTTAATAACTGCATTAAGAATTTTTTTCACCGAAAGATTCCAATAAGAAAATAAAAATACAAGACAAAATTTGTGAGAAATAGTAGAACAAAGATTATATTTTAAATGCCTTCAAATAATCAGCAAGAAAAGGGCAAACAATACCACATAAGAATCTTCAAAAGATATTGACAAGCCATTTCCCAGAAGAAGAAAAATAAATGAGTAATAAATAGGTGAGAGAAATATTCACACTAAATAGTAATCAGAATAATCAAAATAAGACAATGAAATGTGATTTACAATCACCAATCTGACAAACATTTCAAAAATCTGACAGTACCAATTATGACAAAAATGTGGAACAAGAAAGGATCATGCACTTAGGATGTAAATTCAAATTAGTATAACCACTTGTAAGTCCAATTGACATCATCTTGTAAAGCTGATGAGCATAACCTTACGACCCAGAAATTCCACTCCTAAGAATACCTTAATTATACCCTATAGTAGCACTGTCCAATAGAAATTTAATGCAAGTCACATATAATGTAATATACTTTGTTCCAATAGCCACATTAAAAATAGTTTTCAAAAAAGGTAAACCTACTCTTAACAATGGATTTAATATATTTTAACACAATACATCAGTTCAACATGAAACTAATATAAAAAATGTTAACTAGATATTTTATACTTTTTTGTACTAAACCCTAAGGCATATATCAACTAAGACTAGCCACATGGCAAGTGCTCAGTGGCCAAGAGGATAACGCCTACCATATTGGACAGCATAACTTAGGGAGTCAAAGTAAACATGTACATTGGCATTGCTGGTTAGTCACTAGGTCATGTCTGACTCTGCAACCACATGAACTCCAGCCTGCCAGGCTCCTCTCTTCATGGGATTACCCAGGCAAGAAAACTGGAATGGGTTGCCATTCCCTTCTTCAGGGGATCTTTCTGACCCAGGGACTGAACCCTAGTCTCCTCCTTGGCAGGTGGATTCTTTAGCACTGAGCCAGCAGGGAAGCCCATATAAACATATATAGCTATAAATTTTACCCTTAGCACTGCTTTTACTGCATCCTATTACTTTGGGTATGTCATAATTTTTAAACTACTTACTCAATTTCATTCAACATGAAATTGAATTAGTAATTTAAAAATCCCCAACAAACAAACGTCCGGGACTATATGGCTTTACCAGTGAATTCTAGCAAGCATATAGAGATGAGTTAACACTATACTTCTTAAACTATGCCCAAAAACTGCAGAGGAAGGAACACTTCCCAGCTCATTCTATGAGGCCAGCACCATCATGACACCAAAATCAGACAAAGATATCACACACAAACACACATTACAGGCCAACATCACTGATGAATATGGATGTAAAACTCCTCAACAGAATACTAGCAAACTGAATCTAAAAAAATATGAAAAGGATCATAGGCCATGATCAAGTGGGATTTATCCCAGGGATGCAAGGATTTTTCAATATTTATAAATCAATCAATGTGAAACATCACATAAACAAATGAACAAATCCCAGCTCCCTGCTTCTCCTTCCTGGGGAAAGAAGGAGGTGAACCACACATCTATGTTTCTACATTTCTGGGAGCTGCCCAAGGGACTTACTACTATTACACCTATATCAGAGCACTGACAAGTTCTGGAATACTTTACATGGCTGGGGAGCACTAAGACTGAAGACAGAGGTTTAAACTAGCCTGAATATTTGAGAGGTTACCCAAGGTCTTTGGCTGAACTGATCAGCAAGGATTTCCTCCTGTATGAGGCCAGTCTGTGAACACTGGGAATGGCTGTTTTTCCCATTGTGAAGATTTCAATACAAAAAGTCAAGAAAAATGAAGAAACTGGGAAATAAGTCCCAAAGGAACAAGTTAAATCTCCAGAAATGAACCCTAATGATACAGGTATGTGATTTATTTGACAGAATTCAAGCCAACCATTGTAATGTTGCTCATTCAGGTCAGGAGAAATGCATGAATTGCAGCCAGAGATAGAAAAGTAAACATATACAGCAATGTTTATATTCATAGCAGCATTGTTCTCAACAGAAAAGAAAGAAACATTGAAATAGTACAAATACCCATTGACAAAAGAATGGATACTTTAGTTACAGAGTGTTCAGATAATGGAATACTATGCAGCAATAAAAATGAAAAATAGCAGCCATATGAATGAATTCAGAAAAAAATGCTGAATGAGAAAAACAAGTTTCACAGGACTGTGTACAGTATTATATTCTTTTCATAAAGCCCCAAAGAAAACAAAACTAGACAATATGTTGTTTGGAGATATATACATATGTAGTAACATTATAAAGGAAAATAAGGAAATAAAAACAAACAGCCAAATACAGTAGTTACCTCAGAGGAAAAGCAGGGAAGTGGAATCAGGAAAATTCATAGTGTTGGGTCGGCCAAAAAGTTTGTTCTATAACATTGTATAGAAAAACCTGAACAAACTTCCTGGACAACCCAATAGTGTCAAGGGTTTAGGTAAATTTTCATTCTTCATGGTGTTTTCATAAGGGACCCTGTTAGTATTCTGATTCATATCTCAGGTATGTTATATTTATTATTTTGTATGTATTAAATTCTTCATAATAAAATGAGAGGAAAAAAATAACAAGATTGTTCTGGAAAACACCAGATCACTTTGCCTCTTCCCCTTCACACATTTTTCAACATTTCTCTGTATCTTGGATAAAGGAGAGAATGACCAGAGTTCATGCATTTAAGTTGCAGTTTAAAAACAAATATTTATCAAGTGTCAAGCACTGAACTAAAGACTTAATATCCAGCATCTTATCTGATGATCACAAAAACAAACTGGTTTTTGGGTTGGTACTTTTGTGGTCCCCATATCACACATGAGGTAATAAAGCTTAAAGAGATGAGAAGACTCACCGATGAAATATATTGCCCAAAGTCACATGGTCAAGAAGCCAAGACAGGATTTGAACTCAAATCTGACAAACATCAGAATCTGCACTCTTAACATGTGATGTCTGAACTGGCTATAACTGCTGGAACTTGGGGCTAAAATATCATGAACTTAGATTATGTATAGCAAGTAACTGCCACTGATTAAGTAAATTACACCAGTATTTAAGTACTTCCTTTTGGTGCTGAGTACACATCAGATCTTTAAATTTCACTTTGTTGCTAGATCTTCTTTTGCACATAAGGAAACTGAGACTCCAAAAGTTACATTATTGACAGAAGAAAGCTCATACATTTAGGTAACAGCAATGCCAGAAATCAAATCCAAGCCGTGGATGCTTCCTAAATATTAAAAACTACTAAAGACATGCAGGTAGATGGCTAATAACTCAGTTTGTACAATTTGCAGCTGGGCTGACATTGTGTGAAAGAGATTACATCTTGCCACTTATGATCATGAAGGTCTTTAAAATGAAAATGATGACATTTACATGGAACAGGGCTATATGTGTAAACCACACCTTTGGGCAGGATATGCCTGAGGCAAGACAGGATAAGGTTCGGGGTTGAGGGGAAGGTAGGGAGGGGAACCAAACCAGCACAGCAAGATGACAGGAAAGAAAGTAGGTAATGATTCTAAAGATGACCAGCCAGTTAATGACAGTGAAGACAGAGGCAAAGCCTTGGATGGTTTAGGCAGTTTTACTTTTTAAAAAGTATACTTTGAAGCCTGATGCTATATATAGTGAATAATTCATGTTCTCTGGGATCACAGAAAGGCTTTGAGATGTTCTAGGAAAAAGAAGGAGAAGGAAAAAAACCTGTCCAGAGGGGTTTGTGGGTTTGGGAAGACAGAGGTATGTGTGCTACATGTTAATATAACTCTAGCCAGGTGTCCTGATTAGCGAATCTTGCTGTAGATCACGTGATAAGGACTCAGGCTGTCTTTCTGTGAGAGTTCAAGCAGCTTTGCAAATGGTTTTTAAAAAATCATCATACAGCAAACATTCCGTGTGGTCTGCAAGGCTGAAACAGCCTGGCTTTTTTCTTCTCCTCCATAATCCTAACAGGTTTCTGCCTCCTTTCTTTCCAGGTCAGCTTAACCCATTGGTGTTTACCCCACCTTTCTGCTTTGCAGGGCAGTAGCTCTGGGGTATCTGGACCAAATCTGAAAAACTTGTGATCTAACAACTGCAGGGGGAGCTGGAGTTGGGAGGACCCCACTGGATCACCAATCAGGGTCTTGGACTCATAGGTATACTTCAATAACCCTCCAGACACTGAAGGAGAGCAATGGAAGAAGATAACTGACGCTATGAAATGTTCCCACCAGCCATCTCACACCCACAGAAGGTCTCTGGTCTCCCCAGTTAGGATCTGGGGGAACTCACAGTGGATGACAGCTGCAGGGGTCCCAGACAGCCCAAAAGATGAGGCTGGGTGTCCCATGAATGGTCACAACAGATACGATCTGAACAAAATTGAGAACCAAGACCAGAAAAACTACATAATGGGTCAGATGCCAGGTGCAACAGTGAGCGCACAGGACAGGTCAAGAAACTCAGGAAGCAACAAAGCGAAAACAGGGACTGGACTACGGTTTTCTTCCTCAAATGTGACCCAGACTTCAGGGTTGTTCAGGAGGATAGGGCCTCTAGGTAATAAGGTCTCACAAGACGGATAGCTTCAGCTGCTCCCAGAAGTAGTGGTCATATCAGGCTGCTACTTGAGTGAAAGCTACTTCCTCGGGGAGTTACTGAGCCTGCTTCAGCCCATGGCTCCTTAAGACATCACCTTTGTTGACAGTAATGGCTCATAGCAGCTGCTCCTGCAGCCACCCTTATCTCCCTCCTCTGACTGGCTCTGCCATCCCTGGTGCCCTTCAGATGGAAGTTTTAAAAAAATAATCATGATGATGATGATAATGGCTAACTTTTTCTAAGCACTTACTATATGCTAAAGATCATATACTGAGAAGCTTTATTTCATTTATTCCTCACAGTAATCCCATGATGAAGTATTTTTATTATTATGCCTTTTTACTAAATCAGGAGAAAATAATTCAGTTAAATAATATGCTCAAGTTTACAGTTTTTAAGTGACAGAGCACAGATTTGAACCCAGGTCTCTCTCTCTGATTGTGAATGATGTGCTCTTAACTGCTGTAACAATGTCTCCTAAATTTGAAGGATATACAGAGCCCTTTAAAGAAAAAAAAAAAAAAATCTTGTGCACTTCTACTATTGACTTAAATTACTTTTATTACAATTTTATTAAAATGTAAACAAATATAAAACTAAGCTCTAAACTCATTCTAAAATAATGAAGCCAAAAACCAAACATATATATTAGAAACATTTAATAACTAAACTATAAGCCCCATAACACTCCAATTAAAAACATTAATTCAATGTGATGAAGGGTGTTCTGCTGAAACTAGGTTGTCAGTGTGGGTTTTAATAGAAGAGGGATGAGCCTCAGGTCAGGTTCTGCATTTAATACATTTTTTGAATGTATTTTGGCTTCAGTAGTTCAGATAATGCCTGTTGGCATAAGTATGTTGTTAATTATTTCAAGGCTTTGCTTGCTGGTTCACAATAAATAGACCTCAGATATTTCTGAAACGCTGCCAACGAACAATCTTCAAGTGTCAATTTTAATTAAGTGTCATTTGATAACTCTGTAATGCTGTCTTGTTTACTTGAAAAGAGGGTTATGATGGCAGCATTACTGAAATTTTCATTAAATAAACCTTGATTGCCAGAAGCAGGTCTCATTTCATGTGTCTGGCCATGATTAAAGTGAGTGAGGATGGACAGTCTGGCTTGTTCAGTGATGGATTCTCTGCTGGGTATCTGCATCACTGGGGCAGTACTGCCCAGGAGTATCCTGTTTTGACAGTGAGGTGCATATAAGCCCCTGGCCTCTCTGATGGCTCTGTTCTCCCTTTATGTTTCTTTATAGTATTGGGTTGGCCAAAAAGTTTGTTCAGGTTGAATTTTTTTGGCCAACCCCATAGTTTTATTAGTGCATCACTCCCTGAAGTCATTCGATCTTCACTTAGTCAAAATGAAATTTCTATAACATACGCAAATGTCCACATGGACATTATGTGGCAGTTCTTGGAATGAATAATCTTAAAATAATTTAGAGTATGCCTGTTAATTTATTAGATTATCTTTGAAATGCCACACCGACTTTCAAAACTTCTTTTCTGAGACAGTGGCCCATGGGTTCCACTCTGAGAAACTTGCACCAAGGTTGCTGACTTCCCAGCCTTCAGTGCGCAGAGAGGGGCAGAGCTCTTTGAAGGATTCTCTGCCATTAAAGAGTCTTGGTCTTAGGGTCACCTTTCAAATATATGCAGAGGCTCCATTCTCAGCCCCTTTCTACTGAACCCTAAACACAGTCCCACATTCCTGTTTCTATCAGGCCCACCCTCAGACACCCTAACTCCCGTTTCCCAGCACTTAGGGCTCCCCAGGGGAGGCACATTGGTAACGAAAGCAATGGTCTTGAGCCCTACATGGATTTTGTTGTAGGGAGACAAGCCTCATCACCCTCTTTAGATTGATGAAGAAACTATAGCAGAAAGACCTGACTTGTCTGACATCACTGAAGTTATAGAACCGGAATGTGAACCTATAATTCCGGGGTTCCTGTTTCCTGCTGTTCTCAGTAAAACATACGGGCTCATCTGACTAATACACCTGCCCATTTTGCAGCAGCAGGGGACCCCCTGCATTATTAATAGGACTACAGGAGACCCCGGTTCGATTCCTGGGTCAGGAAGATCCACTGGAGAAGGGATAGGCTACCCACTCCAGTATTCTGGCCTGGAGAATTCCATGCACTGTATAGTTCATGGGGTTGCAAAGAGTTGGGCAAGACTCAGCGACTTTCACTTTCACTAGAGAGGAAGGAGGGTGCACAGGAACCAATAGCTTTTATGGGGGTGGGGGAGAGGTGGAGCAGTGTTTGGGACTAGCAGATGCAAACTAGTATATATAGAGTGGATAAACAACAAAATCCTACTGTATAGCACAGAGAACTATATTCAATATCCTGTGATAAATCACAATGGAAAAGAATATGAAAAATAACATATATGTATAATTGAGTCACTTTACTGTATAATAGAAATCAACACAACATTGCAAATCCACTATACTTCAATAAACTATTTTTTTAAAAGGAGCCATTATGCATTTCTATAAGATATAATACTGAAATATCTTATTTTACAAATAGTAACAAAATACTGTTTATGATGCAGAAGTTTAGATTAACTTCTCTGACTATTCCCATTGCCATTGGTTTGAGATGTAATTATTAACAGTAATTTTTTTGTATCACAGGATTCTAAAATCTTTTCAATTTTTTTAATTTTTTGGTAGTGTCAGGTAGCTTGTGGGATTTTAGTTCCCTGACCAGAGACTGAACTCATGCCCATGTCAATGAAAGCACTGAGTTCTAACCATTAGGCTATCAGGGAATTCCCTAAAATTTATTTATTAGTTCAACAAATACTAATGTAAAAGGGTACCCGTAAAGATAAACTTTAAATGTTTTAATGTTATTTTAATTGGGAAAACTTCTATTTGGGAATTGTTAGACTCTTTTGACACAGCCTTCCTTGGTTTGGGAGAAATTAACAGGATAGACTCTTCAGTTACACATTGACAATACACAATTGTCAACCGAACAGTTGTTCTCAGAGAAAACTGGTTTCCCTACACGTGTGAATGCAGATGGTGTAGGCTGAAGTTTGCATATTTTTGATTGGGTAAATTGAGTGCATTCATTGTAAGGCAGACTGGGCCCTAAAGATTTAGATAACTATTCTAAAGTAAGATTAATAATTAATGTTTCTTAAGTGGTATCACTTAAATTAGAATATCTCAGTCTTGAACAAATATATTGTTGACTGTTTTCACTGCCTTTTCTAGGGTTCCCCTGAAACTAATGGGTGTTTGTATTAGAGAGATGAATAAAACCCTCTCCAGGCTCAGGGATTGAGGGGTGGGGATAGGTGGGGTCCCAGGTGTGACCGCTATTTATAACAGCATATATTAAACTTGGAGCAATCTATAAATGAGGCAATTCTTAGCTGTGCTATTGAAGATCTAATGGAGGAGGCAACATTCACCCTTAGTGGAGGGAGAGCAGCAGCCTGGAGAAGAGAATTATAAGATAATGTGATAACATGGCAGGTGAGGGCAAAATGAATTGGTGGACCAAGTAACCAGTGACTACCAACATTAGTGTGAGGGACATGTAAACATTCATTGGGGTCCTCCTTGATAGAGAAACTTGGGAGAAAGATCAGCTTTTCTAAAACTGAGGTCATGAAACATGACTATTTTGCACCCATTTCCAGAGCAAAATAAATGAGACCTTCCAGTTATATTTATCATTCACAAGACACACACTACATAGAACTGGAGATACAAAGGCAAACAAAGCAGGGCCTCAGCCTTTAAGGCTCTTAGTAGCTAGAATGGGAAAGACTAGAGATCTCTTCAAAAAATTAGAGATAACAAGGAAACATTTCATGCAAAGATGGGCTCAATAAAGGACAGAAATGGTATGGACCTAACAGAAGCAGAAGGTATTAAGAAGAGGTGGCGAGAATACACAGAACTGTACAAAAAAGATCTTCATGACCCATATGATCACAATGGTGCGATCACTCACAATTACAAAGAGCTAGACATCCTGGAATGTGAAGTCAAGTGGGCCTTAGGAAGCACCACTACGAACAAAGCTAGTGGAGGTGATGGAATTCCAGTTGAGCTATTTCAAATCCTAAAAGATGATGCTATGGAAGTGCTGCACTCAATATTCCAGCAAATTTGGAAAACTCAGCAGCGGTCACAGGACTGGGAAAGGTCAGTTTTCATTCCAATCCCAAAGAAAGGCAATGCCAAAAAATGCTCAAACTACTGCACACTTGCACTCATCTCACATGCTAACAAAATAATGCTCAAAATTCTCCAAGCCAGGCTTCAGCAATACATGAACTGTGAATTTCCAGATGTACAAGCTGGTTTTAGAAAAGGCAGAGGAACAAGAGATCATTGTCAACATCTGCTGGATCACTGAAAAAGCAAGACAGTTCCAGAAAAATATCTATTTCTGCTTTACTGACTATGCCAAAGCCTTTGACTGTGTGGATCATAACAAACTGTGGAAAATTCTGAAGGAGATGGGAATACCAAACCACTTGACCTGCCTCTTGAGAAACCTGTATGCAGGTCAGGAAGCAACAGTTACAACTAGACATGGAACAACAGACTGGTTCCAAATAGGAAAAGGAGTACATCAAGGCTGTATATTGTCACCCTGCTTATTTATCTTATATGCAGAGTACATCATGAGAAACGTTGGGCTGGATGAAGCACAAGCTGGAATCAAGATTGCCAGGAGAAATATCAATTACCTCAGATATGCAGATGACACCACCCTTATGGCAGAAAGTGAAGAAGAACTAAAGAGCCTCTTGATGAAAGTGAAAGAGGAGAGTAAAAAAGTTGGCTTAAAACTCAACATTCAGAAAACTAAGATCATGGCATCCAGTCCCATAACTTCATGGCAAATAGATGGGGAAACAGTGGAAATAGTGGCTGATTTTAGTTTTTGAGGCTCCAAAATCACTGCAGATGGTGATTGCAGCCATGAAATTAAAAGACGCTTACATCTTGGAAGGAAAGTTATGACCAACCTAGACAGCATATTAAAAAGCAGAGACATTACTTTGTCAACAAAGTCCATCTAGTCAAGGTTATGGTTTTTCCAGTAGTCATGTATGGATGTGAGAGTTGGACTGTTAAGAAAGCTGAGCGTCGAAGAATTGATGCTTTTGAACTGTGGTGTTGGAGAAGACTCTTGAGAGTCCCTTGGACTGCAAGGAGATCCTACCAGTCTTTCCTAAAGGAGATCAGTCCTGGGTGGTCATTGGAAGGACTGATGTTGAAGCTGAAACTCCAATACTTTGGCCACCTGATGTGAAGAGCTGACTTATTTGAAGAGACCCTGATGCTGGGAAAGATTGAGGGCAGGAGGAGAAGGGGACGACAGAGGATGACATGGTTGGATGGCATCACCGACTCAATGGACATGGGTTTGGGTGAAATCCGGGAGCTGGTGAAGGACAGGGAGGCCTGGCGTGCTGTGGTTCATAGGGTCTCAAAGAGTCAGACACGACTGGGTGACTGAACTGAACTGAACTGAATATCTAATGGGTGATCATTTGTGTGTGTATACTAGGAGGGTGAGGGGCTGACAGGCAGGTTGGGACAGTTACCTTTTAACAATAGGAGGTCACAGTATGAGAAGTCATTTCCAGGTTTGTAATTTATCTGTATAAAAGGGAAAGATTTGGTGCCTCAAAATATTCCTTCTCTGTAAAAAGCCCTAGCTAACCTAGAGCAATGACTCCTCAGTCACAGCCCCTGGGATCAGGAATTGCCCATGGGGACTATAGTTCATCCCACTCTTTATAAAGTAAATGAATAGACTTAACAAAAGATGAGAATAGCATTTTTAAAAACATCTGGAGAATGGAAGGGAAAAAAATTAATCTCTGTGAACTGAATGCCAAAAGGAGCAAAGACAGTAAATGAAAGTGAAATCACTCAGTCATGCCCGACTCTGCGACTGTATAGTCCATGGAATTCTCCAGGCCAGAATACTGGAGTGGGTAGCCTTTCCCTTCTCTGTGGGATCTTCCTGACTCAAGGGTCAAACCCAGGTCTCCTGCATTGCAGGCAGATTCTTTACCAGCTGAGTTACAAGGAAAGCCCAAGAAATCTGGAGTTGGTAGCCTATCCCTTCTCCAGGAGATCTTCCCAACCCAGGAATCAAACCAGGGTCTCCTCCACTGCAGGCAGATTCTTTATCAACTGAGTTATCAGGCAAGCCCAGAGACAGTAAGAGATATAATTAACTTACAGTTAATATATAATCTGCTAATGAGGAAGAGGAAGATATTATTGAGGGTTTCAGCCTCTGTGGGCTTTTCCTATCAACATAGTGAAGTAGCCTTAACTTCCTCCTCAGGTCACCTGGGCTACAGTAGAGATTGATGGAGAATCACTTCATACTTTTTGTCTTATGAAGAAAGACGATATCTTAGAGAATCTAAAAATGTGTTTTCTAATTGAAGAGGGAAAAACAAAGCAAGTGTCAAGTTTAGTAAAAGCCATCTCACTTCCCATCTCTCTCCCATCATCATCTAAGTTATTGAAAAGTTATTGACAAGTTTGAAATGGTCTATCATTTACAAGAATCAAAATTGACTTTTCAGAAGGATAGTGGGGGGAGGTGGCTTCTAAGACCTGATCAGCACATTTGCTCTTACTTGTGGTTGAGCCAGACTCTGTGAACCAGGGAAATTAACTGATCACTAGGGCTAAGACTGCTTTGTTCCCTAAATTTCAGAAGTTCACTATACACATAATACAATTCTGTGTCCAGCAAGCTAGTAAAAAAATAATAAAACAAATATAAATTGGACCTATTCCACGCTATGGTTACCAATAATGTATATATGGTTAAAAAGAGGGGGGCAATTTCCTGTCCTTCCAATCTCTTTACCCTGTTGACCACTTCCCTCTCAGTGCCCTCCCGCCCCTTTGCTGCCACTCTTTTCTGATTATCCTACAACCTCTCTGATCCTTCCTCATCAGCTTTTTCCACAAATTTCTTCCCTCAGCCCATTATAGATCTAGGTACCCTCCTTCTATTCCCTCTTCCTGTGGGAGCATCAACGAGCCCAACTTGTTCTGTTACATTTTTGTTGTAATGTGTTCTGATGCAACTGTCTCCTTGGTCCTCTTGCCTTTAGACTTTCTTCTGTCCAATACAGCTTCTGTGCAACTGCCAAAGAAATTTTCCAAAGTAAATCTCACCAAACTTTTCCTTGTTTAAAAACACTCCAACATTTCCCATTATCCACAAACTCAGATTCTGTGGCCAGGCACACAATGATTTTATAATGTGGCTCCTGCTTAATCTCTCCAAATATACCACCTACCACACACCTCTCAAGTGTGTCTTATGATCCAGAATTACTTGCAGCTCCAAAAATGTTCATTCCATTTCTATGCAATGCCCTTTCTCTCCTCTGCCTGGCCAGCCCCACCCAGGTGAGCCTCCCCTGATCATGCCTGCAGCACCACCCAATCTGGTTAAGAGGCTGCTCCTTTCTGATCTTCCTTGGTGCTCACTACTTGCCTTCATTATAGCATCCTCTTGTAGTGGTTTGCACAGGATTTGGATAGGAAAGCAGGTATACTGTAAGTATTATAGAAATAAGAGCTTTAGTATAGGAGTTAGACTTTACACAAATATGCAAGGAACTGGAGACGAGATGATCTGGTAGCAGAAGTCAAAAAAACAGTCATTAGCCAGGCTCCCTGCAGCAAAGCTGTGGGGACATAAGGAGAAAGCCAAGAAGACACCAAAGTGGGACCACAAAAGGAGAGTTCATGGGGAAGTTTCTGGAAACTGCCCCCCTCTGCAGAAGGAGTCGCCTCTGCGCAACTGCTGGCTTGATATGTCACTAGCCACGCACCTGGTGGTGAGCCTGGAGTCACTGCTTGAAGACAAGCTGAATGAATGGAGAAGCCCACCAGTACTTAGGCCTCTGTCCATCGCTGCAGCTGACCACGAAGGCCTGAAAGCAATGGATTCGGCTCCATTTCTGATAGCCAAACCATACATTCAATTTTTTTTTTTTTTTTCTTTTGGAAAAGGAGTCAGGCAAGGTTTTCCTGGGAAACTCAGTTCCCAGATTTGGCTAAGCTGACCTCGCATGGTCAGCATACCTTACCTGTCTGTCTCTACTCTGGACTGTAACATCAGAAGACAAGGAGTATGCTTCAATCCATTTTCAACTATTCAACATCAAGCATGGGGCAAGTCTCAAGAGAGGCTCAGCAGAGCTCTGGACAATGAATGAAGGGCACTAAAACAGCCAAGAAGGCGTGTGTGTATGCTAAGTCACTTCAGTCGTGTCTGACTCTTTGAGACCCACCAGGCTCCTCTGTTAAGTCCAATTATTCTCAGAGCAGATGGTGGGAATGGCACTAGCCTGTTGGGCTTCTCTGTCTGTGGAATTTTCCAGGCAAGAATACTGGAGTGGGTTGCCATTTCCTGCTCCAGGGCATCTTCCTGACCCAGGGACTGAACCCTCACCTCTTGCATCTCCTGTGTTGGCAGGCGGATTCTTTACCGCTAGAGTCACCGGGAAGTCCCAGTACTAGCCATTCTTGGAATTAAATCTCTCATGTGATATGACTGAATTCTAGAGACTAAAGAAATACATAAGGAGTCTACTGTGGAAGATAAATTTTAGTATCTACATCAAAACCTGTACTTAAAAGGTAAAGAAAATGGGGAAATATTTCCTAAAATCAAATCGATTCTTTTTCCCTTTAATGTTAGCAATATCTTCAGTGTTTATGGCTTTGTTTTGGTTTTAGGGAGGTCATTCACTTTTTGTTTGGCTGTTCTTGTTTTTAGGATACTAACAGTAATGTATAAGGAAGAACTATATTATGCCATCAGATTTATCCTGAGGTTAATAGTATTCTTATCAGAACATCAAAAGAATTTGAAAATATATCTGTTTTTTAAGTCTACTCCAAGAAAACCAAAGTACATACTCACTTGTTCTTCCCTCAGGGAAGGACAGATACGTCTCCATCAAAAAAAAGAGAGAGAAAAAAGGAAAATTCAGAGTTAAGCCTGAATTTTTTACTTTATTTTAATCCTACTATTCCCTGAAATTCCAGATTATAAATTCTACTTTTGATTTAAAAAAAAAAAAAAAAAACACAACGAACTGTTTAGGTGTAATAAAGTCATGTCCCTAGAGAAGAGAGCCACTGAGGGTTTTATTTGGTTGGTACCAGAATTGTGTTATGCTATTTCTCTCCATGTTTCCTTTCTGTGGCTCCTCGCAGGTCAATATTGTGTGCAATAACATGGTCAGGATAACTTGTTTATCTGGTACTGTATTTCTGACTTTCTAAAGAATTTGGGGAAGAAATGTTTTGTTATCAAATTAATATGTCCAGTTTTTATTTGACTTTCACCGGTAAAACTCCAGATCTTTGACTCCAAAAATAATCAACCCCTCCCTACCCTCAGTTCTGTGGGGAGGTTTTATTAACCCTCATTCTTAAAATGGAGGATGTGGTCTTATGTCAGGGATAATGTGAAACTGCAAAACAAAAATGGCACATCTTTGCATATAATGTTTATTAACGATATTTTGACAAATTCTATAGCAAACATGGCTATGTTATAAAATGGAATGTAATACTTGCATACTTTTATAATATAAGTGAGGGCTTCCCTGGTGGCTCAGATGGTAAAGAATCTGCCTGCAGTGTGGGAGACATGAGTTTGATCCCTGGGTTGCGATGATCCCCTGGAGAAGGAAATGGCAACCCACTCCAGTATTCTTGCCTGGAGAATTCCAAGGACAGAGGAGTCTGGCAGGCCACTGTTCATGGGGTAGCAAAAAGTTGGACATGACTGAATGACTAACAATACTGCTGCTACTATAAAATAAGAGACTCAAAGCAATGTTAACTTTATTAGGAATCTCTTTGGAGACCCACCTCTCCTCCTATTAGGAGTAATTTGATAGAAATCCTTTTGAGGAGCCTAGTCTCTGAGCAAGCATTATTTGGGGCATTAGTGATGAAAAACACTCATGTTTTGGACAAAGAGAATTTTCTGTCATCCTCAGAAAGATTTAGGACTAGATGCTACATCTAAATGGATACTGTCAAGTTAATCAAAGAAGCATTTTTATGTTTCTTCATTACTAGACATGATACGAGACAACATGTCATTTGATCAATGATGCTGTCATGAATCAACATCCATTTGTCAGCCCAAAGAGAACACATGACAAGAGGCTTGGGGATTGAAAAGAGGAGGAGCCTGGGATAGAAGTCCACTGTCACAAGGTATTCCTGGATGTTTTTGGCTTAAAGCCATCTAGCCTCTGCTCCCTTCCTTCCCTCCTGTCTTGCCTCGCTACCCTCTCTCCATGCCTCATCTCCCCTCCTTTGGAGTACCAGACCAGCAATATGCGATATGTTCCAGATTCTTGCAATGCCTTTGGTTAGATGATCTATTAAGGGAAACCCCAGCAATTCTTGTTACTCTCCACTTTATACATTTTAAGCAAAAATGTTCAAAGATCTTCAAGAATAAGAAGTTCTTTAATTCCTGTAAGTTAGAACAATCCAGATTCACTAAGTTTGGCAGAAAACATGAGACTTCCTCATAACAATGTCACCCACACATGGTAAATCAGTGCTGCCTTGGCTTGGTCCAGGGTGGGTGAGGGTTGAGGGACTTAAGATGTCCAAATTCATGCCCTAACATCAGACAGAAGATCACATTGCTATGGTAGAAGAAGCTTACTTCCATTTGACTGCTCCCTATCCTGAAGATGTTCCTGTCTGAATAATGTAGATCTTATTTCCATTTTTAACCATATCCCTTGATCCCACTTTGGTAGGGTGATCATAAGCCCTGGGCACCCAAGATACCCCTAGCAGAATTACTAACAGAGTTCTCTTTCACTCTCAAAGTTGTCCTAATTTACATGACAAATTAAATGATTTCTTAAAAAAGAAAAAAACCTCACTTTAACAGCTGCCATTAAAGCCGAGCTATTTCCAGCTAACTGAGAGCCACAATAAGCAAAAATAGAGCATTAATGTAGGTAAGCTGGCCACAGTGTGGTTAGAATGATTCAGCAGGACCATAGGGCCGAAACAAATGAAGGTCCACGCCTTCCAGGGTCACCAAGGAACAACAGAGGGAGCGGCTTCTCTTCCCTAGAAGCTGGCTGAGCCCAGCTGAGCAGAAGTCACTGTTCAGGCCTGCCTGCCAACCAGCGCTGCCTGATGCTTCCGGTCCCCTCTCCTGGGCTGCCTTGCTTTCTAAGGCAGTGCGGCACCTAAGCAGAGGTGCAGTGACTTCCAGGGGATGCCATTTGCATTCCAGTTCTGGGCTGATCAGCTACCAGCTTTGGGACCCAGGGCAGACACATCTAACTTTCTAAGCCTCAGTTTTTCCATCCACAAAATGAGAATAATCAGAGCTGCCTGGCAGCGTTGGTAGGAAGATCAGAGATTATGTAAGCATTTAGCTTGGGGTCTAGGGCAAAGTTAGCACAAAGTAAGCAGAAGCTGTGTTCTGCATTCTGCGCTATTTAGTATAGGATTCCGCATCTTAGAAATGGATCTTGATTTTTAAATGCCCAGCTGCCATCAATCCTGTGTGTCAACCATCCCTCGAGAACAGTCTCTCCGTGTTCTACCTTAGCTTGGCTCACAGCACCCAGTGTTCCAGAAGGCAAGGCACGAAGCAGGCCTTCCACACACTCCTGATCAATTAATCAGTTGCCTCCCAAGTCCAGTGAATGAATACTGATAGCTAAGGTCTACCAGTTCCTCCTCTCATCCTACCACGACTGCCCAAGGTATTGACAGGGAAGGGGACATCGTTGTGAAGCAAAGGCCCAGGGCTCTGAATGGGATCAAAACAAACTATCCTCTGAAAGCAGTGAAAAAAATTTCATTACCTCTCTTTTCTCTAACCACATGTTCATAAATAATGGAATGTCAGTATTATCTTTTTTCATTCCAATGAATAAAACAGAAATATAGACCTTAGTTTTATAGCTTGCAGTACTATGTTGCTGGCAATTGATACTCATACTTTCATAAACAGCAGGACCTACTCTGCCATGCCATTATTTTGAATATGTCTATATATTGGCATACACATTCATGTTTTAAATATTTTGTTTAACTAGGGCTTTAGTTGAGACGTCTAAATGGGTGTGCAAACCAGTTATATTAGAAAATTGCCAAAAATTATTTATCCTCACTGCTATGGAGACTCACCTCAAAATCAGTGTTTCTTGGAACATGGTAGCCTACATGTTACATGCATGCTAAGTCGCTTCAGTCATGTCCAACTCTGCGACCCTATGGACTGTAGCATGCCAGGCTCCTCTGTCCATGGGATTCTCTAGGCAAGAATACTGGAGTGGGTTGCCATGCCCTCCTCCAGGGGATCTCCCCAGTCCAGGGATCAAACCCAAGTCTCTTGTGTCTCCTGCACTGGCAGGCAGGTTCTTTACCACTAGCACCACCTGGGAGGCTGACCTACTTTGTCATTAGGTATAATGCAATACTTTAATTTTCGGTTCTAGTCCTGTGAAGTAAAGAACGTCATGTGTTGTATAGTCCTGTCGTTATAAACAAATGTTTAAACCCCCTGAGGCAAAGGGCAGGATCCTAGACCTTGCGATGCCCTGACTCCTGGGGCTAAACTTTTTGAAAGATACCAGACGTAAATTTATATTAACACTGGTTTCACTCTAAGTATTCCTGAAAACATTCATTGGCCTTGAATTTTTTATGAAACCTCCCACAATCAAACCAGGAACTAGATGTAGCCACCACCCTCCTTACCACCAGCCCCTGCCTGGTGTCTGAACATACGACACATGCGACCCTCATATCAGTGCACCCCAAATCTTAAGTGCTCCCTTGCAATTTCCACTTTCTCTGAAGTCTAGAAATGTTGGGAGTCAAAATACTGACCCAAAGGTCACTTGCAATGACTAGGTGTGATTTGAATCCTCCTTACTGTGTTTTTAAAAGAGCCTGTGACTTTCTTTGTCCATGAGAAATTAAACGAATGCAAGAATTTAAACTCCACTTTGTTCAGAAGCAGCACGGATTGGCCATCAAGCTTACAAACAACCCCCTCCCTCATCTCTCATTAGTATTCATTGTAACATTTTTGTTTTGACTGTATACTTCATTTGTTATCCAATCAGTCAAGGACAAGTCGGGAGGCTACACCATCTCTCTGCCCACAACAGATTGGCCTTGAACTCCCCAAGTCCTAAGTGCAAGAAAGGGTCCAAAAGGGGAGATAAGGGTTAGTGTTGCCAATGGCATAATTGTGATGCTTGGTGAGGCAAGGTCAGTGGCACACAGGTTTAAACAATTGTGCAACCAGAGTTGTTCGTCTACCACTTCACCACAGAAACCAAGTGGAAAATCATCATGAAAGGGACTCACTCTTTCTGTGATGAGATGTTTATCTTTCCTTTTTACCACAACAGCCACATACACATTGACACCAGACTCTGTCACGGTGCTTTCACGTGTGCATTGCATTCTAGGCTGTCTTCACAACAGCCATGCAAGTTAAGTGTTTACACTCACACTTTGGAGGAGAGGAAACTGAGCTCCAGATAATTAAAAATCTCTGGGGCTTATAGTTGCCACGGGAGGAAAGCTTGGGGAGAAGGGATAGTTAGGGAGTTTGGGATCAACATATACACACTGCTATATTTAAAACAGATAACCAACAGGGTCCAACTATATAGCACAGGGAACTCTGCTCAATGTTATATGGCAGCCTGGCTGGGTGGGGATTTCGGGGGAGAATGGATACATGTATATGCATGGTTGAGTCCCCTTACTGTCTACCTGAAATTATCACAATATTGTTAATCAGATATACTCCAATATAAAAGAGAGAAGTTTTTAAAAAAAATCTCTGGGGCTGCAACAGGAATAACACAGTTACGCACAGAGCCTGGGCCTCTCAATTCCATGTCTACTTCTTCCTTTTTTGAGCTTAGGAATAAGTAATGCAGACGATCAACTGCATGGTGTCCTATAGGATGCTCCTCTGGACCAGTACCCAGGCACTCTGAGTACTCTGTCACAATGCCTGTCTTTAGCCTCCATAAACTTACCCTCACCAGATCAAGCATCCACCACTGGCACCCATCCTGAGTCCCCAGCACAGGGCTGTCAGGCGCAGTTGTACAGGTTGTGCACTGCTCAACCCAAGAAGGGTCATTAACACTATGGCCTACGTGACTGTTCTATCTCAACATGCAAAATATGTGTCACAGCCCATCAGGCCAGGTGTGGCTGGTCGTGCAACTGGTGTGCTGCCTCCTGTGTAATGCCCTAGGCTCCTATGTAACTACATAACCCCATCTAATTCTTACTATAAATTATATGGCAGAGCAACAAAATGTCAGTAAAGCTTACTGTATAAAAAATACCTAATAGGAACCATGTTTAAGACTATACTATTGAGAATAATGCTTCCCAGGTGGCTCAGTGGTAAAGAATTCGTCTGCAATGCAGGAGACACAGGCTTGATCCCTGGGTCAGAAAGATTCCTTGGAGAAGGAAATATCAACCCACTCCAGTATTCTTACCTGGAGAATCCCAAGGATAGAGGAGCATAGTGGGTAACAGTCCATAGGGTCACAAAAGAGTCAGACATGACTTAGTGACTAAACAACTGATAATAATGTGGATTCAAGGATGCTACTTGAAAGATTTCATGTCCAAATATCATGTTTTACTGAATATTTATAAACTATACCTTTATGCTCTGGTCATATCACAAGAAATTTTTATCCCTGCCATAAGTCACACAACATACTTCACTAAAGCCACTAATATTAGAGCAAAACTGCATTAGATTCATAGAAACAAATGACATTACAGCATGAAAATATAAAAAAAGAGAGAGAGAGAAAGGCAAATTTTAAAAATAAATGTAAATCAACAAATATAAACAGAGAATAAATATCTTTGGTCATTTCAAAACACCATAGAATTCAAAAGACCATACTGCCTTTCTTGGGGTAGCAATATATTTAAGTTAATAATTGAACAAACTACTAAAGGCTGAAAATGAATATTCAACATTATCATCACCAGTGTCTCTATTAGTTGGCCTAACTTGTACTTTGGAAAACATTAAGCAAAACTAGCAAAAATTACCCAGCACAAACAATGATGTCTTCTTTGAATGCTTGGATAGCTGCAGTAATACTGGCAGAAGTGGCTGCAATTATTCTCCTTGCACGTGCCCACCACTTTGCCATCCCTTTGTGTTCCTTTCAACAAGAGTAGGAGTCTATTTCCCCAGCCTTTGAAGCTGATCTAGCTTTGTGACTTAGCATGACCAACAGATTGCAACAGAAGTTCTCTCCATCAATAAGACAGATCTCTTTCCAACAAGCAGACACACAGACATTCTCCCAGTGGCCCTATCTTCACATGACTATCCTAAAACAAAAAGAAAATTAGTTTCAATTTTCCAGATTCATTTATAAGCCATTTTGAATTTCCGACCTGTTGACAAACATTCCTTGCTGAAGAACTGCACAGAGTTTTGTGAGATCATCAGAAAATCTGCCTTGTAGCAACTGTATTAAGTCCTCCAGTCGAATGGTACAGACCAGGCTACCATCTCATCTGTGAAATTCAAGATCCTCGTAACCTGAGAAACTTTAATTTATGAAATCAGGAAGCTAAAAGAGACATTGACTTCCTAAGAGATAGATTTCTAAGAGAACGTTCTTTAGACAACCATAATCATAATCATCATCATGTGATGTCTGCATAGTTCTTAATCTCTAGCAAATCTACAGAGAAATCTGAGCAACCTGAAGGCAGTGTTGAATACAAGGCATCCTCTGATGCAAGGAAGAACAGTGAAATGACCTCAAGAGAAAGCTCTTCTCGCAATAGAATAAGTGAAAGAAAAGGCAAGGGGAAGCTAACAACAGCTAATGACAGGATAAAAAAAGATGCTGAGGGTCAGGTGGGAGATTTACAAGAGTAAAAAAAAAAAAATCTGTATCCCACAGAATTTTTCAAGACTGAACACTCAGTAATAAGGCATTTAATTCAGACTTATCACCACTAATCTCCTGGTAAGCTGTTAGAGTCTCATTTTCCACATTTGAGATTCCGTTTTATGTTAGAGAAGGATTTTTTCCTTCTGTATCTAGTACCAGAGCCAAACACTGCTGCCACAACAGCTATGCCTGATTCTCTGATTATGGCTGAAGGAGCCATTTGTTTTCATTTGAGGAGAAGAATCAAATCCATATAGCTGCTTCTGAGAGTATGCCTATATGTTCACACCTTATAATACTTTCCATCCATCCAGACTCGTGCTAACTTCTTAGAATTCATAATGATGTTGAACAACCCCAAGAAGCACTGCAGGCTTTGGCACCTGAGATAAAGCAACTCACGTTGGAGATTATTCCAAAGTGAAGTTCCAATAAAACTATTGCACACTCAAAGCTATGAAGTTGGAGATCATCTAAACAAGTAAGATGGTTCAAGAACAAAATATCCAGTGATATGCTAGGACAAGATCTTACCAGCTTATAAAAGCAGATTGACAAATGTTGAAGAATTCTGTAAGCTGGTTGACATTACACTGGTAGCTTGATAGAAGCTATGGTAGGCGAATTCATTCCATGGAAGTTAACAAATGCTACAAATAAAGACTTTTTTCCCCCCTGAAAAGCTGGTTGTTAAACATTTACCAGCATATCCCTGAAAATAGCTGTCTTCTATTATTCTGAGGTTTATCTTTGGAAAGAGATTATATTTGATAACAAGCAAAGCTTCTCAAAGCTTTCTAATGCTGTACTGACAAAGGCAAATGAGAGTACAAACTCCTCAGAGATCCAGTTACATTCCAAAGTGGCAGAGAATCTAAACAAATATTGAATGTATAAAATAATGAGGATGTATAATAATGACTGAACTAAAATACTGGATAACAAAAAATACACAGTATCTGGCTAGTGTGTAGGCTTAAAAATTTAAAGTCCATGCATCTTTTAGGAGGGGATTTAAAACACTATACAATTAAATTTTTTAAATAAGAGGTATAAGCTAAAAGTATATGGTAAAAATTTGAGAGTAACCATTAAAATTAATAAAGAGAGTATGTGCTGTGTCCTTAGTCGCTCAGTCCTGTCTGACTCTTTGTGATCCTATGGACTGTAGCCTACCAGGCTCCTCTGTCCATGGGGATTCTCCAGGCAAGAATACTGAAGTGAGTTTCCATGCCCTCCTCCAGGGAATCTTCCCAACCCAGGGATCAAACCCAGGTCTCCCACACTGTAGGCAGATTTTTTACCATCTGAGCCACTAAGGAGAGTATATAACATCCAAAACAGTAGATGGAACAAAACAGAATAAGAAAATAAAACAAAGCAATAAAAGAAACAAACACACAAAAATTCAACAAATAAAAGATAAAAAGGTGAAAAATGGAACATGTAAAACTAGAACAAAGTAGACAGCAAATGGCATGGTAGAAAAAAAATTCATGTGGATCAATAATTAGAATAAATGTAAATTATTAAGGTCATCTGTTAAAAGAGATTATAAGAATGTATTAAAACAAAAAATTCAGCTTAGTGGTTATAAAATTCTACCAGTGGTTATAAAAGACATACCTAAAACAAAAACACAGAAAGGTCGAAAGTACAAAGGTAGAAAAAAATACTAGAAAAATATTTATTAAATGAATATCAGACAAAATAAATTTTAAGATAAAAGACAGTATTATGTGTACAGTAAGATGCTACAAAATTAGAGAAAGTCTGATTCACCATGTATATATTCCATTCTAACTTGTATGCCCAAGTAACATTGATCTGTAAAGAAAAATATAAGGACAAGATTGAAATGCTGACAACTGTATCATTCTGATCACGTGAAATTTCAACAGAAATCCCTTCAAAATGTTAGCAAATATATAGACATTTTAGGAAAATAATAATATGCTGGATTGATGGAACAAATACAGAAGTTGTCACAATTGATTGATTCTTCTCAAGCTCACATTGAGTATTTACAAAAATTAACAATACTAAGCCTTAAAACATATATCAACATGGCTGGGGGGAAAAATCAATACAGACCATACCCTGTATTGTATTAACAAAGAGATAAGTTTAAATATCTCTGTATTTTGTAGATTTCAAAACTGTACATATCCATTATCTGTGAGTCCAGGAAAAAATAATAGAAAATTGAGAAATACTTAGAACTCAGCTATAACCAGAAATTTACCTGTCAATATTTGTTGAATAGAGCTAAGGCACAGATTTTGGGAGATTCAGAAAGGAAGATGGGCTGAAGAACTAGTTAACTGACATCCAAAGAAGAGGTTAAAAGAAAACAGAACAAAAAGAAACACAGGAGAAAATAAGGGCAAAAATTGTGGAAAGTTAAAATAAAGATAGAACATGATCAGTAAGGCAAAAGTCAGGCCTTGAGAGTGCAATTAAATTGAAAATAATCTGGCAAGGTTAGCTAATACAAAGAAAATGGACAGAAATAAACAACATTAGGAATAGTTTTTAATAGATTTAAAAAGTGAATACCAAAAAGCCTTATGACAATACACTTAAAAACTCAAATGAAAAGGAAAATTCCTAGAAAAATTATAGTGTAAAACTTTAAGAAATAGGAAGCTTGAATAGCTGGAAAATGAAGAAAGCTGAATGAATATTTTTAATCTACACACACACACACACAATACCAGGCTAGGATGGTTTACAGGCAAGTAAAGCCACACTTTTTCAAGGAATAGATGAAAACAATCTAAAACAGTCCCATTCCTAGAGCAAACTAAGAGGGATTACTGCCCAACTTAGTCTATGAGGCAAATGCATCCTCAATACCAAACCATAAAAAGATAACAAAATAAAGGAAAATGAGAAATTACATTATTTGTTACTAAATTACAAGTTGCTTATGAGATAGATGCCAAAATTCTAAATAAAATATTAGAAAGTCAAATCTCTTAGTGTATAAAATAACAGTAACTCATAAACAACACTGCTAATCCTAGGAATATGAGTAGCTTAGTAGTATATCATTATCACTGTAAGGGTAAGGGTAAAACAAATGCAGAAAATGCATTTGACAAAATTCATTTCTACTCATGGTAGAAAAAAAATCCTTAGAAAACTTTTCTAAGAACTTCACCTTGAGATCTAACCTCGTGGGTATCAAAAGCTTATAACAAATATTTTAATGATGAAAAATTAAAAAACAGTTTCTTTAAAGTCAGGAACATGACAAAAATGCTCACCACTTTTGTGAGCATTGTCCTAGGTATCCAGACCAGAGAAGAAAAAGAAAGAGTCAGAGAGAGAAGAAGGAAGAGAGAATGAGGCAGAGGGAGGGAGAGAGTGAGAAGAAAAGAGGAGGATGGGATAAATTAGGAAAGAAGAAATTGTCTACTCACATGTCAAAACTATTTTAAAATTCTAATAATTAAGACAGTATAGTATTGGTACAGATAAAAAAGGACAATAGGCTATAAAAGAGCTTAAACACAAAACTAAGCAAAACAGTAGTTACTTGAGATGTGATAATTTTACAAATGAGAGAGAAAAAGAGGGTTTATTCAATAAATAATTCTGGGACAAATGTTTATCCATGTGTATAAAAACCATAAGCCACTGAATAAAACTGAACTTGAGTTCCTGATACACACCACACATAAGTACTAATACCTAATAAAGATTTAAATATGCAGAGCAAAATTATAAATTCTAAAACTTGCAGAAGGAAACATAGAAGAATATTTTATGGCCTTAGAGTAAAGAAAGATCACAGGAGAATAAAAATAAATAAATAAATGGCAGTATATTTACACAATGGAATATTATACAGCAGGGAGCTTTAACAAACTATGGCTACACAGAGAAATATGGATGGCTCTCTAAAATGTTGTTAGTGCAAAATATAATAGAAAGTAAAAAAAAAAAAAAAGACTAGTTAAGGTAATAAAATTTGTATAAAACCCAAAATCAAGCAGTATACTGTTTGAAGATATATACTTAGATGATGCAATTTGAAAAAAACAAAGGAATAACAAAATCAAAATTCAGGTCACTTCTAGGAGTAGGAACAGAGAAAGGAGGAATAACAAACACAGATGCAATGGCATTGGGATCTCTTTCTTTGGTCTACAACTGTTTTGTGATTTTGCTTAATAATTTGCATTTAGGTTAGCCATGTTATCTATCAGTTGTTAACAGGAATAGCTTTAAAGTCAAAATCTCAGTTAAAAATATTTCTTATTATACGAGGGCTAATTTAGTCATAACTGGAGCTTTCCAAAATCTCAGTGGGGCTTTGTGAGGTGGGGGTATATGTGAGAGGTTCAACTGGAAATGAGTTTTTTGGTCACTTGGAGTTATTCAAGAAGAGGTTAAGTCGACCCCTTTAAATTAATGTGGACATTTTAAAGCAAACTTAAGCATTAGCTGGATGATTGAATTAAATCCCTTCTCCATCTAAATGATTATGATTCCACAGGTCAACTGCTGAATGAAATAATTTATCTGTTCACGTTAGCCAAAACTGTAACAACATAGAGTCCATATAGATACTGGCCTGATCTTATAGTCCTGGAGTTAGAATGAAGCAGTTGTTCCCAGAAGCAGCCAGGGAACAATTTTACCCTAAGATTCACTTGCTTCTGTTATTCCCTTAATGATTATTTAATCCATTCCTTCTATGTTATGATTCGTTGGCTAGGTTCAGGAGAGGAAGAAAGGAGGGGAGATTGATATATACTTGTTTAGCCGTTCCACATAACTCAATTTTGTGCAACTAATTACCTAAAGATAGTGTTAAAACTAATTTGAGCAAGTAGTAAGTTATAGGCAGGATCTTAGAGAATATTCTGCCTTTTAAACTTCATAGGTTCTGGAGTTGAAAGTAGATGGCCCCTTGACTGAAAGTATGGCCAAACGTTCCTCAGATCCCTCACCATCGAGAAGGTGGGGCGTGCCCACAGAAGTGCCAGGATCGTCAGCTACAGAGAACATTTAAAACTAAGCTAAAAGCATAGGTTAAATAAATTCATTTGTGCCAGCTTCCAAAAGGCAAGGGCAATCTTCAGAGCCTGGAAATGAGAGAAGCCAGAAAGGATATGCGACAGAGGGTAGGATAGTTGGTGTCCACTAAACTCAGTGAAAACCCAGCCCGAGCTGTTGGTCACTCAGCTGAGTCAGGTATCTCTGTAGACTACTCTCTTAAAAGTGCCTCCTACCTACCACCATCTGTCCAGGGGCTCACTAACCCACTGCCTGTCCTCTGAGCTACACCATATTTGGTTGTTAATTCCAGCAAGAAAGAGAACCAGTGACACTGACCCAGAAGTTCTGGTTTTGTATCAAGTGGCCTGGAGGAAGACATTCACGCCAAGACTGGAAACAGGTCCCTGCCCTTCCCTGAGGAACTCTCTTAATGATGTTTCACACTGCAGATTGCATCTGTTTTGGAGAAAGTCGAGTGTGTCACTGTTTTGAGAAAAAACTAGTGACCCACAGGGACAGTCTTACAGCGAATTTAATATAAGCTATTCTAGGCATGCATCAAGTTTCAATTTGCAAACCCAACCAAAAAAGATAAAGGAACAGCGTATCTTGCCACGCCCTCCACCTCTCCCGCCCCACCCCCACCAAAGTCACTGCTGTCACTCAGAAATTCTGCTATTTGTCTGGAAGTGACCGATAAAAAAGAAAAAAAGGAAAGCGGCCCTGGGTGGGTCACGTGACCCTACCAGCTCCCAAAGCAGACGTCTTCTCATAAGGGCTCCGTGTGGAGCCTCTGAAATCTGTGCAGGATTTTCTCTGCAGAGGCAGAAGAAAGCAGGTGGATGGATAAGTAAACATGGCCTTGCTCCTGGTGGCCTTGCTCGCATTCCTGAGCTTGGGCTCAGGATGCCATCATCGACTCTGTCACTGCTCTAACGGGGTCTTCCTCTGCCAGGAGAGCAAGGTGACAGAGATTCCCTCCGACCTCCCCAGGGATGCGGTCGAACTGTAAGTATCTGAGTCAGTGGGAACAACAGCGTGGCTGTTATGTGTGCATTGCGTGCTATTATTATTTTCACATTAGGCTGATAACTGTTGGGCTGAAATACTCTGCCCTGACTGAAGGCTTAAGTAAAACAAACTCCCCCAGCCCAACACTCCTGCCCTGTGGTTCTCTAAGGATCTTAGTGAGAGTTTGTCTCGGAATTGTCAGGGAAGGGCAGCGTGGAAACCTGAATCTAAAGGTGAAAGGAAGACTTCTTAGTGTTTTTGACATGTTTGTTCTTGGGTGCTGTACTGTCTTTGGTGGAACTAAGAGAAGGCTAAGGAAAATGTAGAAACTTAGAAGAACTCGGATTGAAGGCAGAAAGATGGCTTCGATTGACATGGAAGGCATGATGTGTGTTTTTGAGGATACTGAATTCAAGAAGGCAAGAGTCATTACTGCTCTGGAGGCATCAGCAAGGAATTTCTGAACTGAGACTCTGCTTCCTGGGGGAAAAGGAGTCTCTTTTCTGGGGGAAAAGAGAGGGAAGGGGTGTGAAGAAAGGGAGAAAAAAAAAGGAGGCATAGAAGGAAGGAGATCATCTTTCATACCACTGGGAAAAGGTGATTCCCAACTTTAGATTTTTATTGAACTACTTTAAAAGGAAACAGACAGACTTTTAGAACTTGACAAGATCTTAGACATCATTCCACTTCCATCTGTTTATTTTGCAGTTGAGAAATCTGGGGTCTGGAAAGCAGAAAATTTCCTAACCTCTCACGATGAGTAGAGGTGGAGCCAAACTAGAAAGCAGGCCTTTGACTCACAGATTGCTGTCTTTCCCTTAAAGCCCCATGTCTATTGCATTAAGTAAGAGGAAGGCAGGACTGTTTCATGGTTCAATGACCATCGCTCCCCACCTCCCCACTCCTCCCCACCACCCGAGAGTTGGCTTGGAGATCATAGATATCCTCAGTCATTTCATCCCAAGGATTTTAAACAGAAGCTGCTATTTTGGAAGCGTCCTTTAATCTTGGTTCCCCAAAGCTATACATGAACTTCTTTTATGGCAGAATGTGGTCATCTTTTCATGTACCAGTTACCACTACCTATGCTCAAACACGATGGGGCTGCATTTCAGATTTTCACTCAGGGACAAACAGCTGCAAGGCTGAGTTGGTTCTGCCTGCTCCTTTTCCCCCGACATCACAAGTTCTCCATTCCTTCCCAGAGGTAGCGGCAAGGAAAACAGGTGGCCAACTCTGTGTTTTGGCGACACTGCCTTAATGAGACAGTTACTCCTGATTGCAGGGAAGAATGCGCCTATGCACAGTCTTGCTTTGTTAGATGATTATAAACACAAGAGAAGAATGATGAGCTCCTCTAAGAAGTCAGTCGCTTCTAAGCTACTTTGAACAATTACTTAACTTCTTTTGAGCCTCAAGTTCCTAACTTCTAGAAGCTTAATACAGTCTGCTTAGTGGGATGGCTGTGAACACCAAAAGATACAGCCCCTCAACGCACACACTCAACGCACACACTCAACACACACACACACACACACACGTGCTCACACACACACACACATTTCTACCTCTCCCAATCCTTCTCTTTTTCCAGTGTTTCCCCAGGGACCAAGCAGAGCCAACCAGTTACTAAAAGAGACATCCTCTTACAAGGCTTAATTTTAGAGTGATAACCTCTTTTCAAAACTCCCTTCTAAATTAGGCTATCTGATTTCTGGCATCTTTTCACCAGAAGGGAGATTTTTTTTTCCCACTCTGTATAGAAAAACAGGAAGCAACCAGATGTGGGCCATAGTCTGTGGAATGCCCACTTCTGATTTAGACCATAGCTGAGAGTAGTTAAATATTTCTGGCTTCAGGCAAACTCCAGGAGATAGTGAAGGACATGCTTGGGATGTGATAGTGAAGGGATGCTTGGAGTGCTGCAGTCCATGGGGTTGCAAACAGGTGGATACTACTGAACAACTGAACAACAACAACAAAGGGTTTAGGTGGCCTGAGACAACACAGCATTGTGGAGAAAGACCTCAACTTGCTGAGCAGGGTCAGGAATAGAGGGACTTCTAAAGTAATAGTCACAGGTGGGCCTTTAACTCTTTATCACAAGTCAGAGATGGAAGAGTATGGATTCTAGAATCTAAGAGACCTGTGTCCTGACCCAGACTATGACTGTTCCTTGCTTCAGCATGTGAGCTCTTGGGTGTATCATAGAAATTGTAATGTGTACAATTTTTCAGAGTTGCCATGGGCATTAAATGTAGGATTAAAACATTGAGCACAATGCCTCTCAAGTGTGGGGGGTGGGGATTGTTGTTCATCTGTAAAGTACTAGAGAAAAAACTACCACAGAGGGCATTCAGGATGATCAAATGAATCAATGGAAATGAGAAGCCTTTGGAAAACTGATGTAAAGATTTTCGTAGCTCTGAGATAGTTTATAGTGTCCCACTGATTTAAGGATAATTTCCTTCCCCTCCCAGTGGCTGGAGCACTTCCTCTCTGAATAAGAAATGGTGTTCCTTTGGGCTTTCGGTATTTGCCAAGAACTCAGGGAACAGGTTTCATTCTGATGATAGGCAAAGGATTTTTTTTTATTTCAGACTTACTCTAGAAACTCAGATTCACCTAGGGGCAATGAATCTGGAAAGGACCCTTTGATCTTGCATTATTCTTCCTGGAGTTAGAATTTTTAAGAATGTGAACACCCATTCAAAACCTGAAATTTTAGGTCTCAGTGATGTTATGGATACAGATTGTTTTCTTTAGCAGGGTCAGATGACCACAATACTAGAAGAAAAGAGTCCATTGATGGGCATTCTTGGCACAGGGAGAACTGTGTTGGGATCATGCAATAGGCTGCTTGTGTTGACCCCTCTCTTCACAGCAAGCTCCTATATCTCATTGCCGTCTCAATTCTCTTTCTGAGATGTAGAAAGGAACGGATTAGAAAACTACTAAAACCACTGTTGATTTCTTCATTTGTTGAATGTTGATAGTTTAGTTCACCTCATCATGTAGGTTTCATGTTCCCCAAAGCCCACATTTAACTACTTTCATAAACTCCCTTCATACTGCTACAAGCGATAATTCTCTTTTTTTTTTTTTATTGCCATTATCTTTGTTTGGAATCTGAACAACTACACACTGGATTAAATAATTGTCTTAATTTATCTCCTTGCTACCAATCTCTGTCTTCTCCAAACCAGCCCAAACACCGTCATTCCATTTTTCTTCATAAAACACCACAGCCACCATGATTCTCCAGTTCAGAACCATTTGGTGGCTCATCTTTCTGACTTTACCTCTCACCTATCTCCAACAGGAGCCATCTGCTCCACAAACCTGAAAAAGACTTGCTCTCAAGCTCAGTTCATGTCCCAGGGTGTTACTACTGTTATACTTCTTGCTTGTATATTCTTCAAGTTTTTCTTTGTCTCTTGAAATCCAACCTACTTACTATAAGCTAGCTCAAAGTTTGCCTCTTTGATAAAAACTCTCCTGACCATTCCATCTTCATGCAATCTGAACCCTGGTGCAGTTCACTTTACAGTCTTGCTTTGCCCTTAATTTTTCATGTGTGTCCTATTTCCTCAATGGCAGTGAACATTTTCTTTGTAGTCATTGTGCCTGGCTCAATGCAATGTAGGTTCTGGGCCCTCATTTACATATAGGATAAATGATACAATAAATAAGGGAGAATTACATCTCCTTATTTGCTTTGCTCCTCAGTATCGAAGAAAAGATTCTTATAAAAGATGATTATTGCTCCCCCTGTGGGGAACTGCTACAGGATTTGATAGTTCCCTTGCTTTCTTTGCTTTTTTACGTGTTTGTTTTAAAGAAAATGCCTGTATATCATTCTGGAATCCATTACTTTATTCAGAAAGAGACACACATAGACTTGAAACAAAGTCTACTAAGTTACAAGTTGAATATTCTTTTAGGCATGCCACTCAATTCTCTTGATTTAAGTAATAATACCTGTTTCTCTATTTTTAACAAGAATACTGAAAGGATGAGTGAAGTTACCTTGAACAAAATCACTTTAAACCAGGCAAAAGTGTTCAAAGAAATACAGTTTTTGCCAACTGAGGTCAGATTCCAAACCCTGAATGTTAGGTCTCCTGTGTTTCCCAGATGTGCTTTGATGATCGTAGTCTGTCCAGATGTCAAAACCAAACAGCCCACTGTGCCCACTGCTCCGGGTTCATCTATCTGGAGACGCCTACGACCTTGTTTAGACATTTCTTTGAAAGAAACAAACAGCACAGATTTCATGCTAATGCATACATAATCTTTCCAAATCCTGCACTTTCTTTAGTGAGAAATGATATGTCTATGTCCAACATTTAGAATTTAATCAAGCTAGGGTAAGGAAGGTTTATATTTCCTGCATAAAAATCAGAAAAAGGAACAGCTATAGAATGCAGTATCTTCAAAGGGAAAAAGTAAAAATTATATTGCAGAGGAAAAAATTCTTTAAAGTAACAGATGAACTCTACTCTGAGAATTAGCTAAGAGCTATAATTTATAGAGTCATTATCAGCTATTGAAGAGTAAGGGTTTGATAGCATAGAACGGCACTTCTTGATGATGATAACATCTCCTTGTTTACCTAAAGGTCAGGGCTGTCCTTCCTCACCCAAGTCCTCTACCAAACAAGCCTAAGCTTCAGAAGCAGAAAATCTTGGCAGCAAATGGGAAATTCATTTAATGTTTGACTGTTCTTCTCCAAAACCACTAATTGGGTTATCCAGTCACAGTGGTTTATTGGACTATCTTCTTCTTCTTTTTTTTTTTTTTTGAACTGTTAGATTTAAGATCTCCAATTTAGCTTTATTTAGACTAGATGCTAACTTTTATATCCCATAAGGTCACCTAGCAAAGAGAGTAATTATTTTCAATTGCTTAAGATCTGATAATAATGAGATATGGATGTTTCTTCTTAATCTGACCTCTTCCTAAAGAATCTTGAGCAAGTTTTATGTCTCTGACATGAACACGCCATAACCTTTTTCTTTCATACGGAATATGCCAACTGATCTGAAAGTCTTCAAGGGAAGTGCAAAAAAAATTTTTTTGAGTAAAGCAACCAAACCTGTGCCGTAGACCTGAACTCAATTATATTTTTAGTCTCAGGAGTAGCTAGTGTCCACTCTCTTTCATACCTTCTCCCAGACCTTTTATAGCAAGAGCCAACACACAGCCATCATGGAATCCTGCATCACAAATACTAGAAAATGTACCGCATAAGCCAATTTTTGTATCTCAGTGATGCTAAGATTGATGAAAATCTTTAAGAAATAGGGACCCTAAGAGTTCAGCTATTTCAGTGAAACAGATCAGTTGAGGACATGGGAGAGAAAACTCATCAGTAAATTGGTGAAGGGCAGAAGTAAAATAGTGCTGATATTTCTTTCAATCCTAAAATGCTTTGATTTTTACAAATATCGTCAGGTACCAGACTTCCCCAAACCAATAGGTTTCTTCTAGTCCTCCAGAGTCCAACACGTATAATTGTAACTCCTAAATTTCTGTGATTTCAGTTGTGGGATTTTGAAGAGTGTGGTTCTTAAGCTTAATAGACAGTTCTGTGAACTTCTGTTACTTATAACTGCAACGTGGAAAACCTCCCCATAGATACTTGTCTCTTACTGCTTTCAGTTTGGTGAGGGTTTTTAAACAAAGAATTTTTGAGGGATCCCGGATCCAACAATGACTTTGTAACTAGATAAACAAAGGCTGACTGGAAATCATCCTAGAATAGAAGGGCATGGAAAAGAAAGGGCCAGAGCCTTGAGCACTAGAATTCAGGAGTGGGTCCAATTTAAAATAGCTTGTCCCTTCTGAAAGAGTCTAGCAAATTTGGTTCAGGAGATAGGATCACATCCCTGGAAGACAGAGGTGCCTTCATTTGTGCTTTACTCATCATCTCAGGTAATAGCTTGTGAATCAGCCCCTTGCGCCTTTGGCTTTCTCCCCTCCCAACCTTCTGCTCTGAGTCCTGGCTCTGGTTTAATTCCCCTATAGGCACGAATGTCCAGATACAGGACAAAAGTCCAAAGTCTTAAGTTTGACATGAAGTTCCTCCACATTTTATCCTCAAATTAGCTCTCCTGTCTTCCCCTCATATCTTCCATCCTCTCCACACTTTTTCTGTGGACGATTTCCTAATTCCCAGCTCCCAAACATACTTTATATTCCCCTACCTAAATAATATTATTTTCTCCAACCTGAAATGCATTCTCCTACTTTAATATATTCAGCTTTGGAGACCAAGCAAAAAGGCTCATTTTTCATGAAGGTTTCTTTCAACATCAAATATTTATTGATTATATTTGTGCAGGGCACTACGCTGGGCACTTGGGAGAGGAGTATCAAAAGGGGAGGCACGGGACTGCTCTCATGGAGCTGCTAAAAGAGAAGAGCATTCAACAGTAACAATCATGCTTTTCCTCACTTTTACCCACAACAACAAAAATCCCCCTGGAAACCCAGAATGGTCATTGTCTAAACTACCCATTTGACAGTTAATTGCAAGTTGCCTTATGCAATCTGAAATCACAGACTGTGAGAGCTGGGAGAAACAGATGCTGAGTGAAAGTCAGTGGGGAGATGCCTGCCTTTTGACATTTGACCAGCATCTGGCTGCCCTAACTTTGCTCTTTTGACCAGCTAGGGTGGATTTAAGGAGCTGTGCAGGGCCACTTAGAATACCCTTTTTTGTAAAAGGTCAGAAGTGCCTTGCTTTATTTTACAAGGAAAACACAGACCTCAAGTAAAATAGAATGATAAATGAACACCAGCAAATTCATGATAAGGCTTAACCAGCAGATGTTTAAATATTTAAGTTTGACTAGGATTCCCTGGTAGCTCAGCTGGTAAAGAAACTGACTCCAATGCAGGAGACCATGGTTCGATCCCTGGATCGGGAAGATCCCCTAGAGAAGGAAATTGCAACCCACTCCAGTATTCTTGCCTGGAAAATACCATGGACGGAGGAGCCTGGCAGGCTACAGTCCATGGGGTAGCAAAGAGTCAGAAATGACTGAGCAACTTTCACTTTCAGAAATTTTCAAATTGGGCAAATACAAGGGTCTGGACTCAAAAGATACAGAAGATGGAAAACAGCATCAAAAGTGGAAGCTTAGGCTGCATTGTTTTCTTTCCTAAACTCATAATTTTTTCCCCAAAACTGCTTGTGTTCCTGAATACTACTAAGTAGACACTGGGAGAGAATAGGTAAAAGGAGTTTACATGTCAATGGACTGTGTATGACAGCTTCCCTTCAAAGCAGCTGAACATCATCTATGAAATCTGGTAACCACACCGAGTTCACAAAGACTAGATGTCTCTTCTGAAAGTGACACACCTTAAACATGTCTACTTTGGCATAAGTGGGACACAAACAAGGAATTCTTGAATGTTCTTAAATTTCTAAGCAATTTCTCTTCCTTCTAAATTCCAAACTACTTTGTATGGCTGTGTTTAGAATAGGAAAACAAACTGAAAACAAAAGAATGATCCGTAGCCATCCTCGGATCACAGCAAGTAAAGAGAGTCA
Organism: Dama dama; assembly: GCF_033118175.1. Taxonomy (NCBI): domain Eukaryota; kingdom Metazoa; phylum Chordata; class Mammalia; order Artiodactyla; family Cervidae; genus Dama; species Dama dama. Next base: position 72,611,801 of record NC_083691.1, read on the forward strand.
GACTTAAAGCCTTGCCACTGCCATATGCCCACCAAGGCTAATTTCTGCTCAGGGCAGGAAGGAATGAATCCTTCATCTAATTGGTGTTTGTTTTATGGGCAAGTGGTGTAGACATTCTGTAAGTAAATATACTGGGTTGGGAGGGGCAGCAGAAAATACTAGAAACACTTTTTTAATTTAGAAAACAAACTGGAAAGGCAACGAAAAGCAAACATGAGATTTATGGTGACCAGCAAAGAGGTCATCTGGAAGCCTGCACACAGCAGCAAAATTGCTTATCAGGTCCCTGGCTGTGAAAATCTGCTGAGTTCCTTCAATAAGAACATGGAGTCTTAGAATGGCATCTGATTCCCCCAAACAAATACTAGAGATGAGGGGAAAGAGAACAAAGAGTTATGATAACCAGATAGGAAAATTACAAAGTAGCTCTGAAAGCAGAGCTATAGGGTAAGAAGAAGCAAAACAACAGCCCCAGCAGTATAAATAAAGGAAAGGGCTGGGCCATTGAACTGGGGGATCACTGTGCCAATATCTTGATCTTGCCTCTTGGACTGGGCAAAACCCCTGGAGAGGATTCTTCCAAGCCCCTACCTGGAGCGTGAAGCCCTAACTGCCAGCACTCTGGTGGCTAGGGAAGAGGACTGGAGGTCTCAGCACCCAGCATCCATAAGTGGTCCCTGGGGTCTCCAGTTCAGACATTCTCTGCTCTCTTTAAAGAACAAATCTTGGTATTCCCCTGGTGGTCCAGTGGTTAAGAATTTGCCTGCCAATGCAGGGGACACAGGTTCGGTCCCTAGTCGGAAGATCCCACATGCTGCTAAGCAACTAAGGCCCTGTGCCATAACTACCAAGTCCGCACTCTGGAGCCCACGAGCCGTGACTACTGAAACCCACGCACCTAGAGCCGGAGACCCGCAACAAGAGAAGACACGTTAACAAGAAGCCTGTGCCCCGCAGCCAGAGAAAGCGTGTGTGCGGCACAAAGGCCCAGCACAGCCAAACAAATAAATAAACCCTTCGTGTTTTCGCTCAGGTAGGAGGGAACACTGGCCTGACTGCCCCTGGTGGGTAGTATGGCTGCTTTTTAAACAACGTTTCTACCGGCCCTCTTTCTTTTGGCCACTTCAACCCTCTTCACCCTCCATTCCTGCTTCTGGGGACACCAGCGCCTCCAGTTCCTGAGTGCTTTTAGGGATCATGGGGCATAAATCTGACAGGCTTGGGATTTCATTTTAGAGGCTTCCAAGTCAGGACTTCTCCAACTTTAATATGCAAGCCAATCAGAGGAATATACTGGGAAAATGCAGATTCCGACTCAGTAAGTCTGGGGAGTGGGGAGGAGCCTGAGCTTCTGCATTTCCAGTCACCTCCAAGAGATGCTGGTTGTAGTAGTACCACATCCACATTCCTCCATGGTCTTTACAAAATTCTGTTGCTCTTGTTTCTCTGCACTTATGGCTTTGAAAGAAAAAAAGTCCTCTTCTTATCTTCTCAGTGGTGTTTCAAAAGGAAACCAATAGTTAGTTAATTGTTTGTTAATTCCGCCTTCTATTCTCTGGAATCCCCATTCATTATTCAATCCACTCAATGCCCACTGTTGCATTAAAAATTATCTTGTCACAGGTACTGATAAACTTTATTTTTGGTATGTTTTACTTAGTAGTTACATTATTCTTCAAATAAAAACCCGAATATTAGATGACCACAGGTAACCATCCTCCTGCTTGAAACACTTTTCTCTCTTGACTGCCAACTTCTGTGACATCACACTAGTTTTTCCTCTTACATCTCACCCCGGACCTTGACCTCCTCTGTTACCAAGTCTCTAAATGATGAAGTGCCCCAGGCTCTTCCAGACCCTCTTCTCTCATGAATCTGTATTCTCTCTACAGTAATCTCATCAGCCCTGTGGCTTTAAATACTAGCTATATTCAAAATCCATGTGTCATATCTGACCTCTTCATTGAGCCCCAGACAAGAATTACCCAGCCAAAACCTTGACATCTCACTGAATCTCTTGCCAGCACCTCAAAACCAGCAAGCAGAAAATAGTACACTTAATCACCCTCCCCTTAACCCCTCAGGATCTCCTCTCCCAGGCTTCATCCTCTGTGTTAACGCCCGTATCACCAACTCCTTTCCATAAATCTAATCCAAGTGCTGGGGATTAGACCCCCAAAATATAGCTCAAATTCTCCACTTCTCACCTTCCTTACTACCACTCCAGCTCAAACCACCATCTTCTCTCACCTGGGCTAGTACAGTAGTCACCAGGGCTTCTATCCCCTGTGAAGTTCTTCAGTCATGTCCAACTCTTTGCAACCCCATGGACTGTAGCCTACCACGCTCCTCCGTCCATGGGATTTTCCAGGCAAGAGTACTGGAGTGGGTTGCCATTTCCTTCTCCAGAGGACTTCCCAACCCAAGGATTGAACCCAGGTCTCCCGCATTGTAGGCAGATGCTTTACCAACTGAGCCACCAGGGAAGTCTCTATCCCCTAGTTCCACTTAAATCCATTCCCACACAGGAGCTAGAAAGACTTTGAAAAAGATGGCATACAATTACTTAGAATTTCACTCAGAATAAAATTTTTTCAACCCACGTTTCATGACTATCTATTATAACAGGCACTGTTCTAGGTGTCAGAGGTCCGGCAGTAAGCAAAACAAACCCAGGCTCTTCCCCTGTGGCGCTTACATGCTTCGTCATGGCTGCAGGGTACTCTGTGATCTGACCCCTGCCTGCCTTCCACAGGCACAGTGCACGTCATCTATCACTTGCCCATCGCCACTATGCTCTGGACCTTTTTCTGCTCTCCAAACACACCAGACTCTTATCCACCTGAAAACTTTCCTTTGCTTTTCTTTCCCTCTAGAATGTTTTTTTCTCTCCTCTTCAGTCTCTCCCCAAATGCCAACCCTTTGGAGAGGTCGTCCTTGACCACCCTACTATAGTAGCACCCCGACTGCAATAGTATATGATCTCTTTCCTTCATAAATTTACTGTAATGTGAATGTTTTTATCTATTTATCACCCCTCGACTAGAGACAAGAACTAATGCTTCACAGTAGCAAGGATTCTCATGTGTAGAATAGCTCCTAGTACAGAGCAGATGCTCAATAACTTCATGAATTAAATGAATAAATGAAAGGCCCCTTCAGCAAATGAGAAGTAGAAGGAGAGACTGAATGTAACAGATACCTATTAATTCTACTCTATCATCATGCTGTGTGCCTCTTATAGTATCTCACCCAACAGTCTTGCACTGTAGCTATTACTGTTCCCATTTTAGGAAATAAGATAAATGGAATCAATCAGTGCTAAATGTCAGAACTGAAATTGAGATTCCTGATATACCTGATTGGACAATGTCCAATCTTTGTACTAAACATGAAAAGAGAGAGAGAAAGAGGACCCCCTAGTCCTCTGAACTCAATCCCTAAAGAAAAACAATCCAAACTTATCATCAGAGCTGAAATACATACAAGTCTGGAGTCATCTATAATACCAAACTTACATAATATCTTACCTCTTAAAAACAGAAAAACTGTCTGAGGGCTAGCATTGCACCCCTGGCCTGCACTCAGCAGGGTTGGTTGCTCGATAGCTAATCAATAAGGAGGGCAGAGATAGAAAATGAATGTGTGGGATCATGAAAACACAGAAGGAGGACTGAAAATCAGATGTCACTGGCCATTTTCAGTGATAAACTGCAACATAACCAGAAGTTGTGTAATAAGGTCCTAAACACTGGACCATCAGGGAAGTCCAAAATCAGAAGATTTTTTGCTAGATAAATTTAAGAGAGCATATACTTCCTCCTTCCCCTTACTTGTTTTAGGTATGAGAAATGAAGCTCAGTAAAATGATTTGTCTTAATCCTCAATTTCCAAGCTTCTGGGTCAGGCTTGGTGATAAAACATTCCTCTCTACTCCCACAGAGAACAGATAACTCCCCAGCACATTCACTTCTTTTCCCTCACATTCAAGGAGGTATAAACTTTAGAATTCCACCACGATCTTCTTTTTACCTTTGCTTGCTTTTCAAAAGCAGCTTTATTGAGACATAACACATAGTGTACAATCTACTCAAAGTTTACATTTCAATGGTATTTCATATATTCACAGATATGTTCAACCATCGTCCTAACCAATTTTAAAACATTTTTATCACCTAACCCTCTAACTGCCACTCCTCTGCCTACCTATGCTACAACCAGACCAAAGAAACCATTAATCTACTGCCTTTACAGATTTTTCTATTCTAAACTTTCATATAAATGGAATTATATAAGATCTTTGTGACTAACTTCTTTCATTTTGCATACTTTCAAAGGTTTATTCAAGGTATCAATAATCTTTTCATAGTCAAAAAATATTTCTTTGTATAGGTAAACCACATTTTGTTTATCCATTCATCTGTTGATGGACACTGGATTATTGACTTTTTGACTATTAATGATGCTTGCTTTAAACATTTATGTGTAAGGTTTTGTGTGGACATGTTATCCCCGTACCACCTCTGGTCTCCATTGTTTCTGACAAGATGTGAGTTGTTAACCTTATTGAAGGTTCTTTGTAAGTAATGAGTCATTTTTCTCTTGCTTTCAAGATTTTCTCCTTGTCTTTGATTTTCAGTGTTTTTACTATAATGTGTCTGTTTTTGGGTCTCTTTGTGAATATTCTACTCTAATAATATTGAGCTTACTAGATGCTTTCAGTAAATCTAGAAGATTTTCAGCCATTATTTTTTCAAATAATTTTTCCTCCTTTATGTTTCTACTTTTTTTTTCTGGGAACATTTCAGACAATCTATTGTAGCATTCTGGGTACTGGTTCCACTTCCATGACTTACTAGCGTTATTGGTTAGTTTGCTGTTTAGTGGCTACTAGCTAGATTATTTTGTTAAAAGCCTTTGACATTGATTCTCAGGAAGGCACAACTTTGAAGATGCCCATGGTCACCCTGGGAAGACAAGGTATTACCAGGGCTGTCATCTATTCTTTCCTTGACCACACCCAGATATTAAACTTTACTGCCTGCAGTCAGACCATGCTACTATTTTCAAAAATTCCCTGGGGCATAAATTCCTTTATAAACTAATCCAATCAAACTGTGGCTCCTTCAAATAAATCATTGATGAAGTCAATGTTTTAATATTCATTTTCTGACCCCAGGGGGGCTCCTTCCAGCTGTTTTATTTCCCCTGGTTCTCCCCTGCAAACTAATTGTCCTACATTATATGTCTATTAGATCCATGAATATCCCAACTGCCTTTACCATAACTTTGCTGTTCTTGAGAGAGCTCTCAGGCTTAAACTTCTGCACCCTCTGTTGCAAATAAAGTCAGTTCTTTGGGAAAAGAATACCAGATATGTGTTTCACAGTCTGTTTTTCACTTTATGCAAAATCTCAGCCAGGGCTCTGGAGCCAGGAGTGGATTCAAAGGTAAACTTCTGAGACCCTCATTCCAGGAGTTAAACACTTGAAGGAAGGTAGGGTAGCAACCAATCAAGCTTGACTTGGAACCACCACCTCATGAACCCTAGCAAGAGATTTGGATTCCTAGCATTCCCAGCCAGCCGAACCCGAGACAGCCTCTGATGCACGTGTGCCTTGGTATAAAGGATGGAGCCCCCACTTCCCAACCTCACCTGCCTAGCATTCAACCTCAGCAACCCTAACCCTAAATGTTGAAGTCCTGCTTCTTCTGGAAGAAAGCCCTCCACCTGGAAACTGGGAAGAGAGGAAACCCTATGTTCTTGACCATAGCACTCTGAAGGACCAGTATCTCCACTTCTCTGAAGTGGGAGGGGCAAGGGAGGCAGTACTTTTGATTTAAGTAACACACTCTTGCCTTTTTTTAGCCGGATTTTCACAGATATTCTTGAATAGATGTCTTTATTTAATTTGTTACAATATCGCTTCTGTTTTATGTTTTTGTTTTTCTGGCCATGAGGCTTGAGAATCTTAGCTCCCTGAACAGTCCCTAATATATATGTATTAGGGACTTCCCCAGTGGTTAAGACTTTGCCATCCAATGCAAGGGGTGTGGCTTCCATCCCTGGTCAGGGAGCTAAGATCCTATATATGCAAATATTTTGCTGCGCTAGGTCTTAATTGTGGCATGAGGGATATCTAGTTTGTGGCATGCAAACTTCTGAGTTGTGACATGTGGGATCTAGTTCCCTGACTAGAGACTGTATTGGAAGCATGGAGACTTAGCTACTGGACCACCAGGAAAGTCCCGGCCCTCTATGTTCTTGATCAAGCAACACAAAGGGGGAGCAGGTTGTGGCTGAAAGCAGAGAAGCAGTGAGGTGCCCAGGATTATCATCTCTGAAGTTCTGTGTGCCCTTGAACAAGGAGAAGAGTTGGGCATGCCAGGAGGAAATGGATGTTTTCACCCTGAAGTTCTGCATCCCATTTTTAACTTTAATGTCTTTCACGTGCATTATTAGCTTTAAATAATTTAGTACACATGTCTTAAAGTTGGTCTGGTGAATAGTAATGGTTCTATCATCCACCAAATAAGGCCACTAATTGCTCTTCTTGACAGCCATAACAGTTTCTTAAACATTGTGATATGGTGAGCAAAACAGGTGGAAATGGAATTACAGCTGAAAGAATGCTTTCCAGAGTTGCTTTGGTTTGTTAGATCAAAAGAGAAACACAGATTTTTTTTTTTTTTTTCCTCCTGAGCAGGCTAGAGACAAAATAACTTCCCTGTGTATTGACAGTCCTGACCATTTGACAGAAGCAATTTCAGCAACAGGGAGCATGCAGTTGTATCAAATGGCAAACAAGCCAAAAGTATATCAAAATCCTGAGTTCAGCATCTTCCCCCCAAAAAAATCATTGAGACCCTAAACAAAGCAGTACATCACCCACAACCTGCTGCTACTGGCATCACATCTTTATTGAACACTTAACTGTGTGTACAGCCATTTGCTGGGATATAAGAGCCAACCTTACCACCCTGACATACAGAGTCTCTTAATGGATCTGAAGAAAGTAGGCACACACAGAGACACAGAAAAAGTGAGCAAGGCTTTTCAACTGATCATGTGATAACATGATAAGGACAGGAAGTGCAAGACAAAATGTAACTACTGTAGAAATTCCTTGAAGGGAGAGGTACCTGTGCTTGCAAGAAACAAACAAGGCCACTTCCTTGAAGAAGTCAGACATGCGCTGGACATAAAGAAAAGATTTAAATATGCAACAGTGAGGGAAGATTCTTAGTAGCTAGAAAGAACATCTGCAGAGCTAATCCAACAGCAGTAAATCAAAGAAAAAGCTTTTTGTCCTGAACGATATAGTATTGTTTCTGAATTATCAATTTCCTTTTTCAAAAATGTGCCAATCACAGCACTTGGGTGAGAGTGGGGGAAACTGGAGCATTTCCATTCCAAATCTCCAAATTCAAGAATCTAGTAGGGGGAGAAATGAAGTTCTGTTTTAATAGATAGTGGAGATTTGGGTAGAAAGAACTAAGGCATGGTTCAGAGAAACTTAGTGGAGTGTATTCAATGGTTTTCAAAATCTTTTGACTGAATGCAGAACAAATTAGACCCAGATTTACTTTGCAGTTAAGAAATACAAATTACTTAAGTCATTAGATTCTATTTGATAGATAAATAGAATCAGTTTTTATTCAATTGTTTCAATCGGCTGGAGTAGGGACAAGCTGAGGTCACAGGTGATCTTTGGATCTAAAACTACATTTCTAAAACAAATAATTCCTTCAGAGAAACTTAGACATTGGACTCTTTCACACAGTAAGCAAATAGACCCCAATTAGGTCTAGATAACTTTTCCTAGAATGAACAGAGGAGCCTGGAGGGCTACAGTCCTTGGGGTTGCAAAGAGTCAGACATGACTAAGTGATTCAAACCAACAACAACCTGAAATTAAATATTTTGTTTGTTGATCCCCAACCCACTTTGCTTTTCAAAAAAAAAAAAAAAAGGCGGGGGGGGGGGGGAGGAATAAATAACTGAACATAAAACAAGAAATATCAAGAAAATCTTCCAAATAGTCTGCCTCCCCATCTCATTTTTTTTTTCTCTTTTTATAACATTTTATATAGCTCATAAAAAAGTGCTTGTATAAAAATTCACACAAAGTTGCTAGAGAGCATACAATTTCCAAAACTGTCCTGGGTTTTTGTTACATTCAGTTTTCTTACTGTATTTTTCTAACTCTGCCTTGAAGGTGAGCAGTCAAGATCAGCTACCAACACGCAGCCCAACTCCTTTTGTTTTTGCATCACTCTGTTAAGCTGTCTCCCTTCCAATAATCATTATGGTGTAAGTGACACTCCAGGGGAAATCAATTCCTTTTGACTAAATAGAAAAGCTTGGTCTACCTCCCTCAAATCATAATTGGGGCTCTGTTTATTTTGCTGTTGTCTGAACCCTGCAAGGCCACATCTTGTTTCCACCAAAGTTGAATAGCTTGTCTACTGCAGCCTCCAGGGAAGAAGCCAGCCTTTAGGAACTGACCGCCTTAAGAAGGGAATAATTAGAACCACCTAGATATTAGAATTGCATTTCCTAGTGACTGGCTCCATGTTGTTTCCCCTCAAGATTGTTTAAAGGAAAACTCCTTTAAACCCCTAAGGGGATAGAGTCTGTCTCATTTTCTTTCCACTTAGAAAGACATGAAGCTACTGAAGCCTTTATATTTGTAAGATTCTCAAAACCAAGGATTCCCATGCCTCATTTCTAGCTGTCTTAGGTCTGGCAAGTATCAAGCATGTCTTAGACCTCAAGAGATATTTCTGAATAAATGAAATGAATGACTTCCGCTAAGTTAAACTGATGAGTTAAATTGAATTGGATTGGACTGGAGAATGAATTGAATTGGGCTTCTCTGCACTGACAGAGTAGCTATCAGGAAAGCAGAAAGAAGGTCAGTATATGCCATTCACTAGCTGATCAAGGCCAGCTATTTGGAATAATCAGGGAGCCCGGGCCCTCCCGGCTGCTGAGGATCAGAGGTTAAATGATATTCCAAGGGCAGATAGCAAAAAATGAGAGCAGAGACTCCAGACATAATAACAAGAAAGACAAATAACTAGGCTTGTGTGTATGTGTATGTAGGATGCCAGGCATGGCTCTCAGTGTCTCACTGTATCATTATCTTTTTTAGCCCTCATGGCAACCCTCTGGGGCAGGCTCTACTATTATCCACACTTTCAGATAAAGCAACTAGGCATTAAGCCAGTAAGTCATTTGCCCAAGTGGCACATCCAGGATAGGGACTCAGGAAGAAAGACCCCAAGACACTGCTGTTAACCATTTCAAGACGTCATGGACAGGGGAGAAAAAGAGTTTATAACACAGCTTAAATAAAGGTTTTAAGAAAGGAAAATGACAGCAATGTAAGGAAAAGGAGAAACAAAAACAAAAACAAAAAAAAAAGGAAGAATTTTTTCCCCTCTTGAAGACTTGCAATTATAAACCAGTTCTAATCTCCTAAACATTTTAAGACATCCAGATTTCATATTACTGAACTTCCTGGAGTTTGACCCTGGTAGGATCTGCCCAATCACATTGTACAGAGCCTTGTAGGTAGGTCAGGGTTCTAGTACATAGGAGTGTCATAAAATAAAGGTTTTTTAGAATAATACATCATCTCATGTTTATATTTACCTATCCTTTACAATAGAAAACACAGACCCATGATGTTGAAAATGTTCAAATAACTTCTTGGGACATGGCGGCCCTAGTCAGTGCTGGACACCATATTCGTTCTCCCAGAATGACCAGGAGTCCTGACCTGGAGCTGTCTCCCTGCCCTGTATGCACCCAAAGGCCTGTTCACTGCTGAATCTTCTGCTCCCATCAGTGGGGCATGACTGAGTGCCTCCACTGAACCCTGCACATAGATATTTAAACAAATAGGTGTTTAAATCATCCTATCGAAGCAGAACCAAACGCACCATTCTAGCTACTGACTATTCTAGGTCTGAAGATCTGAGTTCTTCAAAGTGTGAGCCTTCCCTTCCATGAGTTTGCCCAAACCTCCCCTTAGCTACTCACTGTTTTTCTGCCAGCTTGAGAGAAGCTGACAATCTTTCTCTCTCGTGAGTTCAGGAAGCAGGGAGAAGATGTGGAAGCCTCCCTGTGGGGCAGGCCTATAGGCCATCCCTGAAACCCTCGCATTCCATCTCCTGAGAGGTGTATTTCAGGGCAAGGAGGTCAAACTGTCATGGGATGATCGCAGGACCAGCATCGAGAAGAATCTGGGTCTAGTCCCAAGAGCACCTCATTATTCAACCTAGGAAAATCATCTAACATTTCAGGGCCTCAGTTTACTCTCTTATAAAGTCACAGAGCTGAACACAAGGATTCCTGAAGTCACTTCCCTCCCCAAAAACAGAAGGAAAACTTGAGCCTGAGAATGAACTGACTTAAGCCAATCAACTTTTTAACAATCAAGCCAGCTTCATAACACGGTCACCACTCCTCCCAGCCTACACGCGCAGAGACCCTGACAGCTTTGTCATATGTGATGCTAGGAATCACACCTGAGCAGTCAAAGTCCTGCATTTTTTGCCAGCCTCTTCCTTCAGGTCTGTCATGACTCAATGGCAGCAGGAAAAAGCTAAAGGACCAGGTATCTTTTTATTGACAGCTTGCCCTGTAGACCCTGCCCAGGGAGGAGGAGGAGGAGGAGTCCATCAGCCATCTGTGGTTTCCCAGGCTTTAGGTCTGTTAGCAACTGACATTTCATTCACATCACTATAGAGAGTGGCACAACCAGGGAGTTAGGGCCATTTCTGTGTGTGTTTGCGTGTGTTCATTCCTGGCTTTCCATTCCTAAGTCCAATATTTAAAATCAAGAGCCCTGCAAATTTGAGGCAGTCGATAGCCGTAAAACTCCTCGAGTAGTTGAATGTTACTTATTAAGGAAAAAAGAAAGCAAAATTGGTGAGCAACAATTCATCCATTCATTCAAACATACTTACTAAGTGCCTCCCTTGCGCCAGATAATGTTCTATATGCCAGAGATACAGCAGAGAACAAAATGGATTACAAGAAGAGATGATAAGCTTACTTAAGGAGCTTATATTCTACAATAGATGACTAATAATGGCCATGAAAAATAAGATATGTAATATGTTAGATGTTGATGTGTGATACTAAGAAAAAAAAAAAAAAAGGAAAGGGATCTAGAAAATCAGAAGCGGTATGTACAGTGGCCAGGAAATCCTTTGGAGAAGCAACCAATTGAGTAAAGGACTAAAGATGGTGAAGGACTGAGTCACATGGACATCTGGGGGAAGACTGTTCCAGAAGAGGCCAAGTGAGAGACTGTGAGACAGGGACACATCTGCATATAAAAGGAACAGCAAAGTCAGATTGGCTGAGTGAATGACTGAAGAGGGCATAGATAAATGCAGAGGGTCACAAAGATATTTGCATGTAAGGAATTTGCATGTAAACCCTTGTAGGGACATGGGATTCTGTTTAGTGTGAGATAGGAAGCCAGGGGAGGGAGTGATCTGATTTAAGCTTTAACAGAATTAATGTCAAGAATACACTGAAGGATGTCAAGACAGAAGTTGAAACACAGATTGAGAGGCTATTACAATAATTTATTTGAGAGGTGACAAGGATTCACATGAAAGAGTGAACAGTGGAGATGATGAGAAGCAGTGAAATTCTGGGCACATTTTGGAGGTACAGACAATAAAGATTACTGACAAATTAAATACGGGGTGTGAAGGAAAACAGTATCAAAGATGGCTACAGGTTATAAACCTGAACAGCTAGAAAAAAATGGAATTGTCTTTTCAGACTGGAGAAAGAAGCAGGAGAAACTGGGCTGAAGGCTGGGGTGGAGAAGGGGTGGAGGGGAGACACAGCAAAGATTATGAGAGAGACATAACCCTAAAGAAAATTGCATTCTTGTTTTCTGATGCTGCCCAGGTTAAACTCATCCCTGTCCACTGCTCCTAGAATGTTACACTAAAAACTGATACTTTAAAAAAAAAAAAATGCTTCTGAATAACTACATTAGACCTCAGGATTAGCTTTTTAAAAACGCCTCCTAAGGAAATGGCAATCCCCTCCATTATTCTTGCCTGGGAAACCCTATGGACAGAGGAGCCTGGTGGGCTACAGTCCATGGGGTTGCAGGTCAGACATGACTTAGCAACTAAACAACAATAAAATAGCTGAACAAGTTCCCTCTGGCTACAGACATAAACCCAATGCCCCACTTTTTAGTGATGATGTAGGGAGGACCCTCACTCCTGTGAAGAAAACTGCCGCATCTGCTCATTTTATCATCAATGCCCTTCCCTTTGTCTGGCCCCTTGCCAGAGTCCCAGTGTTTCTATCCAATCCCCCCTCTCCATCTCTGACCCCTGCCCCAGAAAGCAAGTCTGGGTGGAGCACCCAGACATCTGAACTTTGCTTGGAGGGCATGAGTCCTTTCCAAAGAGACTTTACAGACATAATATAGAAGATAGAGTTTATATGACTCAAGTAAGTAGGTCACTTAAATTTCTCATGTCTTGAATGTTTCTATCTCAAATCAAAATGTGGATGAAAGGAGGAAAGAAGGGAAGAAGGGAGAGATGAGGGGAGGGGGGCACTGAGGGGAATGAGGAGAAAGAAACACTACAGTTCTTACAGCAAAGGCAGATAGACCCCAACATAGCTACTACATCCTTCATTTTATTTATTTTTTAAATAAGTGATGGTTTTACAGCAAAATTATATAGGCAGTATATGAAGTTATTTCAGATGACAGATTTAATTCTTTTCCTTACAACTAAAAGCTGCAATTACCACATTAGAACTTCAATGCAGAATACCTAATACATATAGAGCTTCAGTCTCAGGCCTTGAATTCTCAGAAGCTGTGAATGAAAGTTATTACCACACCATTGGAGTCTGTGGATATCAGTATATTGTCCTTTATCTTCCACCTTTCCATCTTTCCGGTTTCCAATGTAGACAAATTCCATTAGGAGTGGTATGAATACCTACTCCATTTCTTGTAAAGATTTCAGAAAATGTTCTTATACCATCCCCGTTTGACACATAGGGGAGATTTTCTGGACTCTGCAATTTCCTCTGGACCTCCAGCTTTGTCTACCTCCTTCATGCTATAAGTATCAAAGGTGATATTCCAGAGGTGTGAGGCGACCTTCCCAAAGACTCAGAGCCAGAATCTGGCAAAACCAAGAATGGAACCCAAGATTTTGGACCTTGATCTTCAGCAGAAGTGAGACCTCTTCTCCAGGAGGGACTTTGAAAGTGAGCCAGAGGATCATCAGTTTAATTGAACAGGCAATAGAAAGCTGTTGTGGGCCGGGGAGCATGAGTGTGAAGTCATGCTTTTGGAGCCTTGGTTTGAATGTAAATGTTCAAAACAAATTGGCAAAGAGAGAAAGAAACTGGTGAAATGGAGACATAAGCAAAAGCCATTACAGTTATTCAGTCATGAGGTGAACAAGACTCTGGACCAGAATATTTCTAGAAATAGAGAAGAAAGGGTGGATCCAAGAGAATTTTCCAAGAAGCAATCAGACATTGGGGCAATGAAGGTTGAGACAAAGACAAACCCGACTGTCATAACCGTGGAGGCCAGCTCACTGTTTCGCAAGCTTGCAGTCAATCTGTGGCCCCATCCTGAGAGAAAGCCAGGCCCATCCCCGACCCTGCGTTAGGAGGATGACAGTGCTGTCAGCAGCATCAGAAAGGCACCAGCTCATTCCCGGGTCAGCCAAGAACATGCCCATGTGAGTCTGTCAGTCTGTTTCTAGCTCGCTCTTTCCATCATAAAGGTACAAAGGAAAATGCCCAGAGCGTGCTTTAGGCAAAGCATATTTTATCCCAAAGCCAAGAAAGAGAAAAGTTCACCTCTCACACCATCAATGCCAAGGTTTTGAAAGCACCAAGAAATGGATGAAAGAAAACAAGCTGCAGCAAGGGTGCTGATGCTTTGGTTAGGAGCAATCTGAAGTGGCGCGCATGCCGCCTGGCTGAGCAGGCACTAGGGAGGGAAATACAAAAGGAGATAGGATTGAAGTGCTTTGGATGACAATTTTCTCAAATAAATAAATAAATAACTGGACAAGCATCCCGTTCAAGAGAAAGTGGGCTCCTTTTTTGTCCTGAAGATACACACACATTATGAAACAGTGAGGCAGAGAAAAGATGTTATCTTGTGGACATTTTTCTTAAGGGAAAAAAAGACATTTGTTATTAAAAATGAAACACTTGGGTATTTTGATGTGGTGGTCCTCAGTCTTCCTGTGATGGACTGCGATGTTGGAGTTTAGACTGCTATGCATGACGCTCCGCCCTGAACTGCATTTTTCATAAGCACTGAGGCTCTCAGAATGACAACTTGAAGGCAGAGGAAGTTAGAGAAGAGGCTACCGCTGATGCCCGGGATTCCGGTCACCAGTGTGCAAAAGCCCACACCGAATATCTAGAGTAGAGTAGAAACCACCCCCAAATACCAGCCCCTTCCTGTACTGCTCTCAGCTATAGTGATGAGCAGGGTTACAGGCTTTCAGACATCAAAATAGCCCAGATTTCTGTTCCCAATGGTTCTTTTAATTCATAACTATAGCTAACATTTACAGAGTACTTGACAGTTTACAAAAGCATTTTGACAGGCCTTATCTCATTTGATTCTCACAATGTGCAAGCAGTTTAGTCCATTTAGGCTGCTGTAACAAAATACCATAGATTCAGTGACTTACAAACAGCAGAGATTTATGTCTCACAGTGTTGGAGGCCAGAAAGTTCAAGATCAAGGTGTTAGCAGACTCCCATCAGTATCTGATGGGAACCTAATCTTTGGTTCATAGCACCTTCTCACTGCATCCTCATGTAGCAGGAGTGAGGGGTTTTCTGGGGTCTCTTTTATAAGGGCATTGATCCCATTCATGAGGGCTCCAGCCTTATGACTTAATCATCTTACAAAGGCCCCAACCGCCTAACACCATCACTTTGGGTATTAGAATTATAGCATGCCGATTTAGGGGGGCACAAACATTCAGATCATAGCAGTAACATAGAGGTTATTCTGTACTGATGAGGAAATGGAGGGTCAGAGAGGTATACTGATTTGCCCAAAAGTACACAATTTAAAGGGGCTTCACAGGTGGCTGCTACACTGTACTTAGTCACTCAGTTGTATCCGACTCTTTGTGACCTCATGGACTGTGGCCTGTCAGGATCCTCTGTCCATGGAGATTCTCCAGGCAAAAATAATGAAGTGAGTTGCCATGCCCTCTTCCAGGGGATCTTCACAACCCAGGGATCAAATCCAGATCTCACACATTGCAGGCAGATTATTTACCGTCTGAGCTATCAGGTAAGCTCTGGTGGCGCTAGTGATAAAGAACCCACCTGCCAATGCAGGAAGCATGAGAAACGCAGGTTTGATCACTGGGTCTGGAAGATTCTCCTGGAGGAGGGCACAGCAGCCCACTCAGGTATTCTATTCTTGCCTAGAGAATCCCATGAACAGAGGAGCCCTGCAGGCTATATAGTTCGTAGGGTTGCAAAGAGTCGGACATGAATGAAGTTACTTAGCACACACAGCATATACACTTAAAAACAAAAACGGAATCTGAATTCAAGGTTGTTGTGAGGGTCAAAAGTATTTATATAAGTTACTCAGTCCAGTGTTTGTCACAGTTGCCACTCAATAAATAGTACCACCCATACACGACAACACACAAGAACTTCACCAAAGCAACTCATCAAATATTTTAGCAATTCTCCCTTCAAAGGATGGCCATGCAAACAAAGGAGAATAATTTGGTTCATTATTATTTTCTGTCTAGAAGTCCCAAAAGAATTTCTAATTCCTGCTAATTTATTAAGCAAAGAAGAAAAGCTCAAACTCACTTGTGTCTTCCTGGAACATTACAATGCATTTTACTCTCATATTCTAGTTTTCAATTAATGAATACTGAATATAATGGTGTAGAACTTAAAAGGTGAAAACACGATGGAAGAGAAACCAAGATTTACCCAGCACCTATTATATAGGTTAGCAAGTGTGATTAAGCTTATAAAATAACCTTGTAAGACTTCTTGGTACAGGAGAGAGCAAGGCCTAGGAAGCCTGTAAAATTTGTCCATGGTGTGACTAGTGCATCACTGAGCCAGAATCTGACCTCAGAAAGTGTGTCTGCCTCATACTATTTCAACTATAGCACAGACCCCTTGATTCTAGAAATCGCTAGAATTCTATTGAGTGCTACTTGTAAGTAAAGTGAAAGGAAGTGTTAGTTGTTCAATTGTGTCCGATTCTTTGTGACCCCATGAACTGTATGTAGCCTCTTAACCCCACCAAATTCCCTAGCTCTTTCAAGGACCTAATGTTACAGCATCCGTATATTTCAAAGTGTGGCATTCCCCCCACCCCCCCCCAAAAAAAGTATGGCATTCCCTGCTGACTTATACTGAAGTGTCAGGTAACGGCAAAAGGCCACCTTGTCCAAGGGCAAAAACAAGAATTCGTTAGTATTATCTTCAGGGGGCCACAATGCATATCCTCCCAGTGTTGATTCACAATGGATTCTACTACCATCCTGACCTAGAAGATGGAGGTTCATACCTAGAGCACAGCACTGTAAGGGAGTCCTTCTTCCCTGAACCCCTGTATGTGTTGCCGCAGCTGCATGCTGTCTCGTACTCTCATTTGACCCTCACAGTAGCCCTATGATGTAGAAAATGTTAGCCCCAGTTTGCAGATGGGGATACTGAGGCTTAGAGTGGTTATACAACATGCTGCCTCACACAGCTCCAAGTGTGATATGGGTCACAAACCCTGAGCTGGGCTCTTTGCTGACTTTTTACTTATGTCCACTTATTTTATGTTAAACATCGTCTCTTACGATCGTAACAGCTGCAAAGGGAAAGTGTTTAAAAGGGCCATGTGTGCTACCTGGGATTTCAGTGACGATCTACTATAAAAGTCTGCATAATATTTGCACAAGGATCTGGGAAGAAATTCAGTGCAATCAGATTTGGTCAAATAAAACAAACCAACCCAGTGATTTTAAATGTGTCAATGCAAAACATGAGGACACTGAGCTGGTGTGAGTTAGGTTAGAAACGATGGGTGAGAAAGGGAAATTAAGGAAACAATTTAGGTTTATAGCATGAAACTTACCAGAAAAAAGAAGGTGACAGAAATGATAAAAGCAAAAACCCCAAATCAGAAAATGCTTCTTATCTGAATGTTTGGCCAAACTACCATGTTATTTGCCTATGGAACATTATTTAATATATTTAACCTAAATTTCCTCAAATTCTACCAGCATAGTAGAAACAAATCATATTGTAGTAGCAATGGTAAATTATAAAGTATCTTATTTCTTGCCCAACCCCCTCACTTCCTTTATAAAGTCAGCTTTCACTTCACCTGCAAAGGGTCCCTGAGTTACACTGGCAGTTTCTGGGGGTAGAGCACATGTGGTCAGACACGGTCCTCTGGTTCCAACCAACTTGCCAATGTCCACTGCCTATGAAGTCACTCCACAAGACGCCTCTCCAGTCCCACAGCTGCCACCATGAGAGACCTGGGGGCGAGGATCCACCATCTCTCACAGGCAGTAGCTCATTAGTTGGACTGAGAAGAGAGAACTCTTACCTCAGTAGGTCCCACTCAGCAAGTCAGGAACCAAAACCTCCTGCCATTAGCTGCTGTCCTTGACACACCCCAAGCCTGCCTTCATCTCCCCCAACTCCTCCACTTCCCCTGCACTCCTCACTCCTCCTGTGGAAACAGTTCCCTCAACTTCTGCCTGGAGCCCCTGCCTGCAGGGTATTCATCACCATCCACAGCCTTGGGAGAGGTTAAAGATCTTTCTAATCCTTCCTTGAGTTGACTGCTTTCAGGTACTCCACACACAAATTGTTTCCAGAGGCATCCTCTCCCCACTCAACCACCCATCAAATCAAGTTTTAAAGAGATGTTCCAAAGCTACTGGCCATATCTACCCATCAACTAAGCTCAAACACTTCTAAATTTCTAATGCTAAAATCACCTGGATCCCATACATCTATGTGTCACCCTAGTTCTTCGTCCAGGGCTCAGCAATGTTTTCTAAGTGAATAATTTACAGTACCACTTAATAGTTTCCTAAAATAATCCCATACCTCTCCTTTGCATTTGGTTTTCTATCTCTTTGCTATAATGGGTGAGCATTGCTATGATACAAAATGGAGCCCATGGGAGTCGTAAATAAAATAACATGAGATCAAGTGAAAAAGTTGGGATGAAATCATTCACTTCCAAGAATGGTCAAGCAAAATAAACAGTGACAGTGGTGATAGGGGCACATATACAAAGAAATTAGAAGACCAGAAAGAGAGCTGTGGTGAAAAGGTTGAAATACTTATCCTTGGCACTATACTCAATCTAACTCATTGGTACACATTTATCAAGTTCTTAATATCACTGAACCTTTTTCCTTCCTGTTTGGTCTCATTGCCCAGTGCTTCCAATAAGGATGCCCCAGTTATCTGGAATAAAATTCAACTCTTTTAGTCTTCAGCATAGATAAACAGGAGCAGCTGCTAATTTGTATGAATCAGATTGAATTTCAGAGAAGGGAAAACTAAATGATTATCCACATTTAAACCAATTTTTCTTTGCTTTTACTTTGTTGTCCATGAATTATCATTAAGCAGATACTCAGCAGGGCCAGAAAAAGCCAAATCAAATGAAGGGTGTTGGCTGGTACGTCCCATTCAATATAGAAGTTCCTTCGATGACACCAAGGACATACCAGAGATGCAAAAGGGTGTGTGTGGTGAGGAAAAAGGTGGCTCTGATTTGGGAAAAGCAACCTGGTAGGCTGGAAGAGTGAGTATAAACATGGAAGCTGCATATTCCAGAGTTGCCCTCAGTGATTTTTAACCTAAAACAGAAGTAGATCTCTCTTGTGAGCTTTTTTCTTGGCCTGATTTGGGGCAAGCAGCCTCCAAACTCTGACCAAGCCAAAGATAACATTCCTTGTTGTTCAGTCACTAAGTCTTGTCTGACTCCTTGTGACCCCACGGACCGCAGCACACCAGGCTTCCCTGTCTTTCACCATCTTCCAGAGCTTGCTCAAACTCATGTCCATTAAGTCAGTAATGCCATCCAACCATCTCATCCTCTTTCTCCCCCTTCTCCTGCCTTCAATCTATCCCAGCATCAGGGTCTTTTCTAATGAATTAGCTCTTTGGATCAGGTGGCCACAGTATTGGAGCTTCAGCATCCAATGAATATTCAGGGCCGATTTCCTTTCAGATTGACTGGTTTGATCTCCTTGATGTTCGAGGAACTCTCAAGAGTTTTCCAGCACCACAATTCAAAGGCATCAGTTCTTTGGCTCCCAACCCTCTTCATGGTCCAATTCTCACATCCATATAGGACTACTGGAAAAACCATAAATTTGACTATATGGACCTTTGTCCGCAAAGTGATGTCTCTGCTTTTTAATATGCTGTCTAGGTCTCTCATAGCTTTTCTTTGAAGGAGCAAGCATCTTTTAATTTCATGGCTGCAGTCACCATCTGCACTGATTTTGGAGTTCAAAAAACTAAAATCTGCCACTGTTTCCTTAACAGTCCTAGCTAACACCAATCGAGTGTTCACAAAGGACCAGCGCCGTGCCAACACAGCAGTAGACGTAAATGGAATGACCCACGTGTCCCTCTGCAAGCTCTCCTTTCCCATGTTTTCCTTACTCTTATGGCGAGCTGAAAATGCTTCCACCTTTATCAGTCTGACAAAAACATACCAGGGCAGGGTGACTGGTCCTTTGTTCACTTTTTAGATTCTAATTGAAGTCAACAAAGCAGATTTTGGGGAAGGAGGCAGAAATTTTTAAGAACATTACTCTAAGAAGTATGGTAGCAAAATGTGGGCACATAAAAAGCTATTGATGACATAATTGGAGGTTATGAAAAAACTCTAGCTTGCTTTTTCAACTACCGTTTATCAAGTACTTAATGAAGCATTAGGTACTGTGCTAAGAACGTTATGTGCATTCACATTATCTCATTTAATCTTCACAACATCCTTGTTAGGAAGCACTATTGTTATCCTCATTTTACTGAGAGAAAACCTGAAGTTTAGAGGACACATGGAATACGAGTAGCACAGCAAAGGCTGAGACTCTGATCTGTCTGATGCTAAAGCCCTGCCCTTAACCGCACAGGGTTTCTTCCGGGCCCCATATTTGCTGGAGCCTGCAAACTCATCATGGCATTTTGCCTCATTCTCATCCTCCCACCATCACCACAGAGCAGCAGAGGGGCCATCCAAAGCTCAAGTCTGATCATCTCACACCCCTCAGAAACACTCTCAGAACTGGAATTCCCTAAGTTCCCCAATATGGCTTAGTGAGACCCTTCCTGACTTGACTTTGACTCACATAAAGACTCAGTTTTTATTCATTCCTCACTCTTCTGCCTTCCTCATGATAATTTTCCTACTATTCCTGAGAAATGCCAACTTTTCTCTTCTTTGCAGGTCTTGGCACAAAATGTTCCCCCTAATAGAACAGGGGGGAACCCTATTAAAACAGGTGACCTCCCAATTACCTATTTTAACACAAAACACATACAGGATGTGGCACGTCACCTCTTCTCAGAAGTCTGCAAGATTCCTCAGGCTCCTTGAGCTGCCAGTCCTGAATCTGCGTGACTGTGCTCATCACACCAAATCACTCTTCTCTCTGACCTCTAGACTGGGTTCTTAAGAGTAACAACTGTACGTTATTTACTGCCTTAATCCCTGAGCTTGACACCATGCCTAACACCAACTAGGCCGTCTATACATCAGCAGAGTGAGTGCAGAAACCTTGGTGCTAAAAGCCAGCTCTTACTAATGATGCAGCCAGGGCAGGAGATCCTGAGAGCGTGGTTTTGTTACCCTTTTCATGACATATTACAGCATGATGTAAGGGGACCGTGTCTCCAGCTGTGTGTCCTATGGGAATAAATGTGGCCTCCTAGATTCAAGTCCAAGCTGCTCCCCTAAGTGAGCCCTCATCAAGAAGAGCTTTTCCTTATCATTCTCCTCTCATCTTCTCTGCAACAATCCCATTTTCATATTCATCCCAGCACTTTCCTCAAATTATAATCATCACATTCTCTAGATGTCACAGTCCACCTCAAAAGGGACCACTGTCAACCCTGTTCTTCCTTCTTTCCACTAACTTGGAACACTGTCTGGCACATAGAAGATGGTCAGTAAATACGTGTCAACTGAATGAATGATCTACCTCTTTGAACTTGGTGTGAGATAACAATAAATATCACAGGTTGATTTCCATGTATAAGGTACTGGGTTAAAAGTTGGTGTTCAAAACATGTCTGCAGGTATTGTGCATTCAGACAGAAGGAGGTGCATTTAACTGGAAGGATCTCTCAGTGTTTCATTCTTCCAGATGCTCTGGTTGGTCCCCATGAAGGGCCGTGCTGTGGCCAAGTCTATTATCCCTCTGCCCTTCTTCCTGTAAGCCAGGTGTTCTCCACTCACCACTTTGGGGTTGGAGGGAATCAGCTGCTTTCTGCATACCTCCTGCCCCCTAGAACCAGGTTTTCACTAGATCATCCTTTAAGAGCAGGAAGGAGGCCAAACACACTTTTCATCCAAATGACCTAAATCAAATTTTAGTCCTTTATCTTTTAGTATAGGATAAAAATACTTTTTCTCAATATCTTTCAAGGAATCCTTATTCCTTCCTGTCATATTGTTTTTATGACAACCAAAAGGTGTGTTTGATCACTGTAACAACATTCAGCTCTAAACCTAGTATATTTTTAACACTTCCTCCCCCATAAAATTTCTGCTTTCATTGGAATTCAGGGTATCTCAACCTCTCCAAGGCAGAGTGAAACACCACCCCAACTTCTTACTTCCTCAATATTATAAAATTGTAATGATTGTTGCTATAATACTTATTACCCTTTCTGAGATATCTTCACAAATATCTTTTGAGTTCTGCTTAAGCTTCTTATCCCTTATTGCTTAGAGTTGTGGCAATCGAGACTCAGAAACAGTAATCCACTTACCCAAGGTCACATAGCTGTTAAGTACTAGTGTCAAAGTTTAAACATGGGATTCCAAGCTAATATGGAAACCTTCTTGTTGACTCACTTTTTTTCTCTGAAGACTTCTCTGAAGGCAAGACTGTGGTTTATAAACAAAGGAAAATAGAGCAGTCTGGTTGTGACACATTATGTCAAAACGATGCATTAAGAGAACATTGTCTTGGTTGACAATGGTCCACAGAGACTCCCAGGATGCAGAACTGATTGCTCCTCATCACCGTGTTTAGCATTCGGATAACACTCAGCCCTGTGAAGTGAGACTTGGCAGAGCTTCTGTCAGCGCAGGTGGCTGTGACTGGCAATGTGCTGGTGCTGGGGTTCCAAAGTTATTTGTACAAATGGGGTCTTTGGGTCTCTGATAACCAAAGAGGGAAATAAAGAAGATGGATTGCTGGAAAGCAAGTCTGCAGTGAAGCGACACGAGAGCATAACCACCCTGCTGATTGGAATCGCACTGTACTTCATTGCCATGATCTGGGATTTGGGGAAACGAGCTCGACTAATTCTACCATGTCTCGAAGCCTTAATTATTCCATCTTCTAAATGGGACTAATAAGTCTTCCTGAGACAACTCCCAGAGAATGACAGGAGATAACAAGTGTAAAACATTTAAGGCACCTTGGATGTAATCAAGGGAAAGGTAGGGTTTGCTGCCAACAAACCTGGCGTCAGTGTTGGGGCACATATACCTGAACCCCAAGGCCTTCCTCAGTGTGTCCTTTAGCACACAGGTTTAGTTTAGAAACCACGTCCTACAAAATGTAACTGTCAACACAGGAAACCAACATCCAGGTTTCTAATGAAACTCTTCAATTAAAACAAGCTGTTGGGGGTTAGGGGGAGTAGTAAATGAACAACTTCATGTTCTCACAGGCCCTGCTCTGTTATCCTCCAGTTAAAGGGGGAAACATATATTTGTGTAAAAGGAAAACAAATTTGCAAAAGGCTCGAATGGTTTTCAATTTAAATCTCCTCTCCTAACCTGCTGAGCTAACATCAGTTCTCTCTCCGTGTGTGTGAATCCACAGCTCCCCCGAACATGAGACAGAGATGCTATGGGATGAACAGTTTTCACAAACAATCATCCTTTTAAATCCTGCTGCTGAGAAGATAAGAACTCATAAGAACCCAGAACATAGGCTTCTCAGGGTTCAGCCTCTGCTTGTCCCACCGTCCCCCGCCTCTCGCCTCTCATGCCTTCTGGACCTGCACCGGCCCACAGAAAGGCCATCCACAGATTTCCAACCCATGCCCTGCCAGCAGAATAAACTATGTGTTAATGGCTTAGCCCTGTCAGGCAGAACTGTCTCCAGGAGCTGCCAGCTTCACAGGCCTGGAAACGCAGGTGTGCCCTCAAGGCCACCAGTAGCTAAGGCTGGCGCTGAAGGGCAGGCACCCTGCCCAGCAGCATATCTGTCCCTGCCTCTTAAGTCACAACTCCCAGGATGCCATCCTGTCTCCCTCCTTCCTGCTGTTCAAACATGACCTACCTACCTACCGACCCTCCCCTTATCTTCTCCTCTCTCATTCCTGGGGGCTTTTCTTTTCCCCTCCAATTGCCTTCTCGCAACAGGGCATTTGGGATTTGTCTGAGGGATAAAAGTTCTCAGGGATGGATCCCTAATGTCCCATAAGGCATTAACACACCTTTCAAACACACAGCATGGCCACCAGTTCATCCAAACACTTGGCACAACTTGAAAACCTAAATAAAGCATTGTTCATAACAACAAAGGCTTACAGGAACAAGAGAGACATCTCCCTTACTTGGTTACTATTGCGAAGTTAGCCTCCCCAAAATAAAAACACAGTGGCAGTCAACATTTGGTCCTAGTGGCTTATGGAGACCTCTCTTGTGGTGCTCTCTTGTATATCCTCACCAAGGGGTCTGCTACTTCTACTGAAAGATTCCAAAGAAGGGGCTTCTCTACCCTATCAATGCATCTGTGCAGAAAGTAACAAATAACCCTAACATCCCTAAGACTCAGCTTCAACAGAATATTCAGTGTTGATTTCCTTTAGGATTGACTGGTTTGATCTCCTTGCTGTCCAAGGGACTCAAGAGTCTTCTCCAGCACAAGTCGAAAATTATCAATTCTTCTACATCCCCTGTGCTGTGCTTAGTCACTCAGTCACGTCTGAGTCCAACCCCATGGACTATAGCCCGCCAGGCTCCTCTGTCCATGGGGGTCCTCCAGGTAGGCATACTGGAGTGGGTTGCCATGCCTTCCTCCAGGGCAACATCCCCTAATTCCTCCCTGAATCATCCTCTACCATTGTTTTAAAGAAACTTCCAGACCATTAATATTCTTGTCTGTATTTTATTTTAAAAATTGATATTTCTCTAACCCAACTTCACTGTCTTACTACAAAACATATACATTATCCCAAAGTACCTTGGGTACACAGATTTGCAGTTGTGTTAATGGAAATGTAATGATTAGAGTGGGATTCTTCTCTTTGTTAGACTTGAGGACTCCAATGGAAGGAGGCTCACACACAACCCAAACCTTCATCTCATTTTCTATGAGAAGTGACACCCCGAAGTGAAGAGACTGCCTAAGAGATCCTAGGTGTTCTCTGGATCCCTATCAGAGGCTGTGTTATTCTCTGCTTCCTCCTATAGAGGAAGCTGGGGGTAGGAGAAACCTGCTTCACTTACTGCACCAGGATATGGGAATCCCATGGGGTGATCCACGTGGACTCAATTTGCAAAGACAATGTACTATTCACGTGTAAGAAACAACTCCTAAGGAGAAAAAGAAAGACACACTGCAGCAACAGAGCTCCGTGGGAGTGTGTAAAGAACACAGAGATTTCCCTGTCAGGTCTCTTGTTCTGGCTCCTGGAGCCTTCTCTGCAGGCTCATAATGGACGCTTGCTGAGGCGCCATGGGGAGCACCAGCTGCCAAACTGTGTCAGGAGAGGCCTCCTCAATGATGATCTCAATCAGTAAACCTGCCGCCCTGGGCAGTGGCTGCCTCCTCCTCCACTGTATGGGGTGTTCAGACACAAAAGACACCAGAGAAAGTGCATTTTTCACCTTCTTTGGAGATCTGAATGGAGGAACAAATCACTGCTCTTTCCTCTCAGAGAGGAGAGAAATCGTCTAATAATAACACTTTCCCTGGCCAGCCAGAGAGACGAAGTGACCAGCTGAGCAGCAAGGAGATGATGATTCTTTCAACAGAAACTATGATCTGGCTGCATTCAAAGACCAAAGGCATTTTAAAGGAAAAATACCTGGGGAGAGGAATGGTCAGTGGATTAAAACAAGAATTCGCCTCACCTGATTTCTTCACAGAGCCAGCCAAAAAAGCACAGGAGCAAAATTGGCACTGAGAAGGATGATGTAATGGTTGACTAAACAATGGCCCTGTGTCAGAGAAGCATTCTGGGGGTGCCATTCTCTCTGACACTCCGATCAGGGGCTCTCCTGTGTTCTAATGATTGGATGATGACAAGATAGCAACAAATAACCAATCAAGACAAAAACAAGTCCCTGGGGGGATTCTGCTTACATGGCCCAAAGCCTTATATGATGTAGACTTGGAGTCTCATTTTCTTTCTTTTCTTTTTCTAGTTAAAGAAATCACTGTGTTTTCATAAAGGCAGGCTCACCTGCTGATATCAAGCAAAAAATACCTGGGGAGAAGAATGGTCAATGGATTAAAACAAAAATTCCCCTCGCCTGGTTTCTTCACAGTGCCAGCCAAAAAAGTTTCTGATATCAACCCCCCCAAGTCACAGCAGCTCAACGTGACAAAAACGTGTTTCTCTTTCTAGCAAGGTCTCTGGCTGGGTGGCTCTGTCACTAAGGTCCGGGTCCAGAACTCGGTACAGCCCACCAGGATGCCCTGGTCTGGAAATGTTGTTCCTGGCTGGGCAGCCATTTCTGGGCAACCACTCCAGGCCATGGGAGGGCAGCACACGCATGGGGCTCTGGTGATTCTGCCAAACCCTGGGATGGCTGGAGACGGTACAGGACTGTTAAGTTGCCAAGGGGAGGAGGGGGTGGTGGGGAACTGACTGATAGGTGTTTGTGATCACCTGCTTTGTGCAAAGATCTAAACCACGTGTTGTAAGGGAGATCAAGGGAGAAAATAGGACCTTTGATCCTCAAAGACACTTAAAACCTACTGAGGGTAACAAATGTGCAATGGGAGAACAACAAATTAGATGATAAACCTCCTCCTGTTCCATTTTCTTTGAATTGTGTCAGCTAATTGACTTTTATGGTATATTGATGAACTTCATGTACCTGCCTGGAGCTAAATGATTTATAAGACAAGTCCTCATCACAAAAATTTACACTGAAGACATTAATGAGCAGAGGCAGTATATGAACTGATTAAGGATCAGCATTAGGGCAGACAGCCTGTGTTCAAGTGTGAAGTCTGCTACTTCCAAAAATGGATTGGCTCTGTGCTTTATTTTCGCACCCATAAAATGGAAGTTGTCCCTATCTCCTGGTTTGTTGAAAGGATTAGATGGATTATAAAGGTAAAACACTTAAACCATGCCTTGTAGGGAGTAATCACCAAGTAAATCTTGGCTGTTGTTACTGAGTAATGCTGTATAAAATGTAAAGGGTGTAGACCACAGGTGAACATGAGAATTCTTGAATGACTCCGTTCACAACATGTAAATCCTGCTCCCAAATGCACTCTTCTTGGCCTCCTCTTGCAACTGTCCTGGCCTGCATTTCAGGCACTCCTGTGTGTTTTGCCCTCATCCTACATAGCTTCTGTTCTGTACTCTTTACCTCTGGCCCCATCTGAACAGATTTGTCCTGATTTCCTAGGAGAAGTGGAAGCATCTTATTTGTTTACTTTTTACTGAAGGATATTTTATCCTTTTCCTAATTTGAAGGTTTAGTTTCATTTTCCTAATATGACAGAGTGGCTTCCCATATCCCCATCAAGGGATATAGGAAGAAGTAAGCCCTTAATTTCCAAGGGATCAGAAAAAGTGACACCAAGCCATCAGGATTGTGGAGGTGCAGCAAACTTTCCATGGCTGGTGGTTTTCTCTTTATTTGACCAGCTTGCTGTACGTCTGGTCTACACATTCAAAACTAGGCTCATCCCCTTCCCCCAGCTCTCCTAACTGTTCCTTTGGTCCTAACTGCTCCTCTGTTTCCCACCTAGCACGTATTAGGCTATAAATGTTTACAGACTAAATGAATGAATGTCCTACATCTATTTAAGCATTTCAGTTTTTTAAGGTTAATTTGAACTTTTCTTTGCAAGTATAACTTAACTATAGATGCTTGCAAACTTTTTTGACCTAAAACATACAATTTACATCACAATCCAACAAATACACACAGGTGTATGTGTATATATATGTGTGTGTATGTATACACACACAAACACACACACACCTGAAACAAACGTTTTTGCCAAAAATGTCTACCGTAACACTGAGTGTTCTTTTTAAGCCTTTTTTTTTTTTTTGGTGGTTTCAGGTTCCTAAAAAATAATTGACAGGAAGGTACAGGAATGTTCCATATACCCTCTCCCCATGTCTAGCTTCTGACTCTTAACTATCTCTAATGTCTATCTTCTCATCATTGTTCGCTATGACAATCACCTTCACCTTTAGGTCACAATTTCACTTCCATGCAAGCCCAGGCTGTGTTCTCAAAAGCACCCCAGACAGTAACTACACAGGTCTCCTTACCCTCTTCTATGGTATACCTTGCTCTGTTCAGCTTTCATTCCTGAAATCCCTGTGCTTAGCTTCTACACAATAGATTCTCGGCAGGAGAATTACAGATGGGACACAGTCAACACTTAATGAGCCTCCTCAGCCCTCTGCCTGCTTTATGACCAGTTCCAAAGGTGCCGAAGTTCTAGGCTGGGTTTGGCCAAATACAGCAGATCAAGGGGTGTGGGGAGCAAAATGCATGTGAGATGCGGAAAGCAAACACGCTTAGGTATTGATAGGTACTGATGTGTCCAGATAGGGAATGTGTACTCATATGTTTCAATGTGCATTTCAAAGTCACAATGGGAGGGTAAAAAGAACTCCATCTTTGAAGTCAGAAAGGCCTTGCCTGAAACATCTCTGCTGCTAAGTAATTTTGTAAACTTGGCAAAGCCACCTAATCTCTCTCAACCTCATTTTCCTCACCTGGAAAATTGGAGAGAGTTGTTTTTACATTGTAGGACTACAAAGTAGGCACATAAAACTCTCCACACTGTGTATTTGTCACAGAGTCCATTTCCAATAAAAGTTAGTGATCACTAAGAAGAATTTTGTGATTTACTATTGTCAATCAGCTTTCATTTGAAAATCAAAGTTTCTCTTGTAATGTCGTAGATGGATAGATTATTCCCCAATAAGTACCTATGAAACCTATTAGTACCTATTATTTTCAAGATGTAAGATAACTGAAACACAGAGCCTACCCTCCTGGAACTAATTATAATGAAGGGAAACAGTTAGGTCCATAAATGAACAGGGCAGCAAGATAAGTGCTGTGAGGTGGCATGTGCAAGACTGTGTGAGAACTTCAGAAGAAAGGTTTAGCAGAGCCTAAGGATGTCAGAAGGAGAAGGCAATGACACCCTACTCCAGTACTCTTGCCTGGAAAATCCCATGGAACAGAGGAGCCTGGTGGGCTGCAGTCCATGGCATCGCGAAAAGTCAGACAGGACTGAGCGACTTCACTTTCACTTTTCACTTTCATGCGTTGGAAAAGGAAATGGCAACCCACTCCAGCACTCTTGCCTGGAGAATCCCAGGGACAGAGGAGCCTTGCGGGCTGCTGTCTATGGGGTTTGCACAGAGTCGGACACGACTGAAGCGACTTAGCAGCAGCAGCAAGGATGTCAGAGACCAGAGATACTTGCCCAGAGGAGGTGACAGTGGAGACAAATTTCACAAGAGGGAGGAAATACCCATGAGAACTAGGAAGGAATGCCATCCTAAGCAGAGGAAACTGCATGTGCAGAAAGCAGAAATGAGTAGCATGATGCTTTCAGGGAAGAGCAGACGGCTGGAAGTGACCAGGACGCAGGCTTGGAAGGTAAAGCAGCAGCAGATCACACAGGGTGAATTCACAGCTAGCCTGCTGAAGAATCTGAACTTCCTCCTCTGGGTAATAAGGAGTTACTGAACGACGATAGGGTAGGATTTGCATTTAGAATGTTTTCTTTAGATATTGTAGAACATAGCTAGACAAGTGCTTTCCAACTGTTTTCACATCACAGCACACACAGACTCAGGCAATAAAGGGATGGTTCACTAGGTCAGTGGCAGGACGGTCTAAGGTGAGAGGTAGCCCTGGCCCCACACAGCTGGCCAGGGGGCTGAAAGTGTTTGCACATGTGTGGCCTCCTCATAGCCCAGCAGTGTGACATGGCACTTGGATTAGGAAGCTTTGGATTAGAGGAGAAAATGAAATGTAGGAAATGTCCTTGGAAATGAACTACACAGAGGTTGTCTGGGTGAGTCCTATCTCATGAGCATAATGTGGGTAATGGTCAGGGTCATAGAATGGTGTCAAGAATGTTGTTCCATGCCAGTGGGCCTAGGGTTTGATGGAATTTAATAAAATGCCACTTTTCACATGGCATCAAACTGCCTAAAGAGCTGGATGGGATAAAATATATCTTCTTATTCTTTAATAAGTTCCATCTGTATCTCTGAAGAAGAGCACTGAATGGCTGGATCAGCCCCCCACCACACTGTAAAATAAGTGAGATTTATCCCAGGAATCTTGTCTTCCCCATCTTCATCCTTGCCTGTGCACCCACAGCCCACTCACAAGAACTGGCCCACTTGCTCTCGTTCCCTCCTCCTATATCACCTGGCTCTGCACCTCTGATGCGGTCACTCATCCACAGGCATAAATGCATCACTACACATCTTCTCCTTGGAGTATGTGCATGCCAAATGGCATCTCCTTGTTAAACACAGAGACTGGCTTCCTTCTCAAGGTATCCAGGCCTTCAGGCCAAGGAAGAAAAGATGGGCAGGCAGAGAGCCTTATCTTTGCATTCCTGAAATCACACTAGCAAGGTGTCTCTAAAAACACCTGTGTGGTATTTGATAGTCACCAAATATTCTTTCATTTGGCCATCCCAAAATCTTGATCAGAAGGTAGAGCAGAAGGGGATATGCCCATTTTGCAGAGGAGAAAACTGAGATGTGGAGCAGTTCCAAGTCCTTTGCTTAAGGCCACATAGTTCACTCTTGGGGTAAATTCTAGCTTGTCAAATGGTTGGAAAGAGGAGTACTCTCAACTTGCCATGAAATTCTTCTGAATCAGTGCTCTTCAATTACCTTCCCATTGGGAAGCAGACAAAATCAGTCAGCCCCACACAGTGATTCGAGGTCAATACTTCCAGACAAACCTCCTCAGAGTTTTGTTTGTCCACTTGGTGGCCTAGGGTCCAGTAGCTTCCAGCCAGCTGGCAGGGGAACACAGCTCACAAGGACAGAAGGGCTTTGTCCTGAAAGGCTGAATGTATCAGTGTTGAGACTGAGATGGAGAGCCTGGGGAGTGGGGAACCAACAGATACATTGTTGAGATCGGCTTGTTCAGCCTGATCTTTCTGAGAAAGCAGAAACCTTGTTTTTCCCATTTAAATCCTTTCCATTTATTTTTTTCTTGGCCTCCTGACTTTTGAAGTTTAATTGCTAGCTTCTGTTTTTCAAAAACACAAGGGAAGATGTCTGGCCTTCTAACGCATAAGGTGACCTTAAGTGAGCTTTCTTGGGACCAAAGTCCTTTCACTGAACTTGGGAAATAAGCCATCCAGTCTCAGGTGGCAGCAGGTGGTGGAAAAGTGAAGGAGGGGAGCTTTCCAACACAACATGATTGAGATTCTAAATACCAACAGCTCCCCCCACCCAGGACACAGAGGCGAAGAGGACACTGCCCCAGCTCTTTCAATACTGGCTTCCTTTTTTGCTTTTCAAGGCCATTTCTGACAGTCATATAAACCAGACTACATCAGTGAAAAGACACTCAGTCAGAAGCACAAAGTATGACTGACGCCTGCCCTCATCCTGTCTAGGACTGATGGTGTGAGCCCTTTTCCTCAAAGTCTTTGAATCTGTTCTGCTCAAAACAGATATTGTTACTTGGATTCACTAAACATTAATTCTGTAGTCCCACTTCCAAACCCCTCTCACCTTCCATACACCCAGGTATAATAGTTTGGGGAGGCTGGTCTCCTCTCCACCACCAATGCACTCCATCTTCCCCTGCTGCCTGTACCTTGGGGCCAAGCACAGCTGGACCAGCTGGACTGCCTGGGTGGGATGGGGTGACTGCTCCCTTTTCTCTACCTTGCTCCTTTGAGGGCAATAGTCAGAGGTGGACAGGAAACAAAAAAAGACCCACTGAAGCAACCCCCCATATGGCTAATGTTCATGGCATTCTCTGGTCTCCTCACACCATGCCACATGCCCTCTGGAACACAACGCCTTTCTGCAAACCATTTTTCCTTTGTAACTCTGCAAATCAACTTGCTTCCGTCAAGGCTACAGCTTGCAAAGAATGCAAAGACAAGACTGAACATAAACACTTTCTCTTTCTTAAACTTTCCCTTTTTTTCTATGTCAAAGAAAATGTGATGGATGATGAAAAGAGAATGGGAGCAGAATGGTTCTCAGAGTGACTTTCCATGGAGGATTGCTTTGAACTCTGACCAAGCAGAGTTCCCTCCATGTTTCTGCCCTTTCTCTCCTTCACAGAGTTCTGGCTCAGGTGGCCTCTGCACAGCACCACCTGATCCTACTTAATGGGTACCAATCCTCTGTTGTGTGTGCATGCATGATAAGTTACCTCAGTCATGTCCAACTCTTGGCGACCCTATGGACGGTAGCCCCCCAGGCTCCTCTGTCCATGGGATTCTCCAGGCAAGAATACTGGAGTGGGTTGCCAGCCCCTTCTCCAGGAGATCTTCCCGACCCCGGGATAGAACCTGAATCTCTTAGGTCTCCTGCATTGGCAGGTGGGTTCTTTACCACTAGCGCCACCTGGATGATGAGAAAATCAAAGTGGGCCTGGTGGTCTGATGAGCCTCCTGGGACTCTGGAGAAAGCAATTTGCCAGCTTCTAGGCTCATCCCTTTCTCCAAGAGGTCACAAGGCACAGGCTCAGCATTTTGTAAAAATTAATCCTACTCTAACTTTCTTCCATGTGATGGTTTGCTAGGTAATGACCTTTTCTACTGTCAAAAAGAAAATTCAGAAAGCTTTACTTGATATGAGTATTTTATCGAGTAGGAAACAAACTGTTCACGAGCAGAGGCACTGCGAACCTAAAACTGGTATGACTCTCAGAAGCAGGATGTTACAGGTGGCTTGTAAAGTGAAAACGAGGACCTTTACCATGGTTGGCTATTATAATGGGGATCTCCAGACAGCAGGGGAGGTTGAAAGTTGTTATATTATTGCAAATCATTTTATGAAGATGTCTTAAGTTTCATTTATTATTACCAGAGGCATTTGTAAAAAAAAAAAAAAAATAGCCCAAATTAAATTTTGCTTATATTCATGAAATATGAAAGATGGCTTCACTTCTGTGGCTTAACTGGTTTTGTCTGCTTAAGGGATCTTCCACCCTGACTGGTCTCCGCTTTTTTATTTTAGTAATTCTTCCCTTTTGGTCATTCTTTTCACAAGCTCAGGATGTGACCAAATAGTACAGCATCACTTTCAATGACACTGTTAATATAGTGGCCGGGACAGAAAGTCATATAGTCGCTGTTTCCAATAGTTGTACTGCCATCCTAGACATGGGCAGTCAGATGATTGAGTTCTTTGAACTATCTAATCCTGGTGGATATCATTTGATGTGTGAGCGGCTTCTGAAACAAATTTAAACCCCCTGGAGAGGACACAATGCACCTGGGAGGTTCATATCGTGAGTCTGAGAGGAATAACAGTGAAGGACTGAAGAACGCCCCAGACCCAGATATTCCCAGGAACTCGGATTTAACCAACTAAAACAATCAAAGAAGTTATAATCAGAGTCAAGTTTAACTTTTCAGAGCCAATTTGTGTTTCTTAGATAATGTGTAATTAGGTTTCCATTTTTCTGAGCTATATACATAGACACAACATGCCATATTAGCAATAATATATAGTCTTTCTCACTCAGCCAGGAATTGGCCCAAGGTTATGCAATTGTCAAATACAATTCTGACTAAAGATTTATAGAATTTATAAATTCTTTCTGTAATTAAAGATTAGAAGATAAGGTCTCTTTTAAGGAGGTTTAAATGCAGTCTTTCATTGGTGATGTTTACAATAAACTAAGACTCCTGGTTCTAATGTATGGGACATATTGTCTTCTTCTGAAAGCAGATCATAGAAATCTTTTCAGTCTTGGTGGAAATAAGTCTTCGAATACTGTGTTAGTGCCTTACGTTATTGAAGAGTGAAAGCATTATTGGCTCAGTAGTGTCCTACTGTTCATGACCCTGTGGATTGTAGCCTTCCAGGCTCCTCTGTACATGTAATTCCCCGGGCAAGAATATTGGAGTGGGTAGCCATTTCTTCTCAGGGAATCTTCCCAAGTCAGGGATCAAAACCAGGTCTTCTACATTGCAGGTGTATTCTTTACTGTCTGAGTCACCATTGAGCTATGTCATAATTATTTAGGGCAGAATAAACATGGAGATGTTTCATTTCAGGATGTAATGCTGTAGGCAAGCTTCTATTTGGGTTAGAACTCAATTGGTATGAGGAATCAGGTATTATATAAGAGGGATTTCTATAGAAACAAAAGAAAAATAAAGTGTAATATTTGGAGCAAATTATAAACTGTTTCCAAGTCTGGAGAGCAGTCAGTGAAGAAATATTTTAGATTTGAGCTCAAAGCATCTTTAGATAATGAATGGGAATGGCAGCTTCAATCTGATGGATTTTCTTGGTTTGCAATTTGAATGTCCTTCGGTTTCAGTTGGACTCTCTGAGCAGCCCACACTGAAGTACAACCACACAGAATGCTGTGCACACTTGATCAGTAGTGATTTCCTGGAAGTTTACAGGTAGATAATAAAACCCCAACAACAATGAACACAAAAATAACCTGGTAACAGGAGCATTTACCATTGTTGTTCAGTTGCTCAGTCGTGTCCAACTGTTTGTGACCCCATGGGCTGCAGCACGCCAGCCTTCCCTTTCCTTCACTCTCTCCCAGAGTTTGCTCAAACTCATGTCCACTGAGTCAGTGATGCCATCCAACCATCTCATCCTCTGTCACCCCCTTCCTTCTCCTGCTCTCTATCTTTCCCAGCATCAGGGTCTTTTCCAATGGTCAATTTTCATTCCAATCATAAAGAAGGGCAATGCCAAAGAACGTTCAAACTACCACACAATTGCGCTCATTTCACATGCTAGCAAGGTAATGCTCAAAATCCTTCAAGCTAGGCTTCAACTGTATGTGAATTGAGAACTTCCAGATGTACAAGTTGGATTTAGAAAAGGCAGACAAACCAGAGATCAAATTGCCAACATCCATTGGATCATCAAAAAAACAAGGGAGTTCCAGAAAAACATCTACTTCTGCTTCATTGACTGTGCTAAAGCTTTTGACTGTGCAGATCACAACAAACTATGGGAAATTCTTAAAGAGATGAGAGTACCAGACAACCTTACCTGCCTCCTAAGAAACCTATGTAGGTCAAAAAACAACAGTTAGAACCAGACATGGAACAATGGACTGGTTCAAAACTGGGAAAGGAGTATGTATGTCAAGGCTGTATATTGTCACCCTGCTTATTTAACTTATATGTGGAGTACATCATGCAAAATGTCAGGCTGGATGAAGCACAAGCTAGAATCAAGATGGCCAGAAGAAATATCAATAACCTCAGGTATACAGATGACACCACCCTAATGATAGAAAGCAAAGAGGAACAAAATCCTCTTGATGAAGAAGCACTTACAGTTTTCTACTATTTTTTTTCTATTTTTCACTATTCTGTAGTCACCTCATTTTTATCAAAGACAATCACAGTAAGACTAATTTGTTTGTAAACAAATCTAGTATCGTTACTTTTGACCTGATTATTTACATAGTACAGCAAGAATAGTGAGTCTACCCATATTCTCAAATATGATATTCCAGTCAAAGTGTTGCTAATATCTAAGGGGCTTTCCTGGCTCCATAAAGTCAACCTTAGTTCTTTAAAACCATCTGGTAATAAGGAATCTAAGATTATATCTTTAAAAGTCTCTTTAGGCTAAGAAGCTAAGCTAATGACTTGCCCAATTTTTTCTTGTTATGAGGAATACAAATTCTTGTTAAACTTAGCTAAATTGCCATGAAACCTATATTGCCATGAAAATAAGAATAGTCAGTGAGAGTATTCTGGAGGGATCAGGTAAGAAGAAAAAGATAAGTATTTTATATTCTTTACAAAAATGTATTTTATGGGATGAAGTGAGAGGTGGAAGGAAAGTTCAACAGGGAGGGGACATATGTATACCTATGGCAGATACATGTTGGTGTATGGCAGAAATTAACACAATATTGTAAATCAATTATCCTCCAATTGAAAATAAATTTTTAAAACGTGTATTTTACCAAACAGGTATAAATTATGGATAGGAAACAGAAAGAGAGACAGAAATTTGAGATTGAGGGGATAGAGTGGGCAGGTTTGTCAAAGCTAGAAAACAGATCATTGAAGAACCAGTAATGTTTCAGTCATAAAAATTGTAATCATCTCTAATAGTTTATTCAGGTCCATGTAACTAATTCTTGTTTTGCTTGATTAGTAGTTTTAAGAATCAACTGTTATTTCCAGTAGAATTTTAGAAATCCTTACCCAGGTCACTGTTACAATCTAAAAATTATCAGAAACCTGTATGTTAGAGTACTTTTCAGGGTCTTTCCATTAATCTCTTGCAATTTTGTATCATAGATGCTTGCAAAAGCTTTCAGGAAATCATGAAAGTGAAACAGTAACTGGGCTATAATTATAATGGCCATGGATAAAGATCCAGTGAGAGTTCATGATAATGCAACTGACAAAGGAATTTGGTTATTTTTTTTGACATATAATATTTGAAGATAACAACCTGAATTATGACAGATTATCTGGACTTAAGGACAGTGACAAATTTTACAGAATTTTGTATAGTTTGAGGAACATTAGTAATACATACCCATGCACATACAACCTAAACAAGATTAATCATCACTTTTATTTGACAATGTTTCCAATGTAACTGCACATACCAAGTAAGCCTATTCATTTAATATTTTTCTTTTTCTAAGAAAATAGAATAAATATTTTGAGATCTTCCAGGGACCCTATGGAAAAACCAAAAAAGATTTTATTCAGAATTGATTTGGAGAAGTCTGTCAAAAATGTCAAAAGACTTAAAACACTTATCAAATAGGAACATAGGTCACTGTAAAGGTACAGTCAGTCAATCAAAGTGACAATTAAAAGATTTCAAAAGCAAATACAGAAAATCACATAATTATTTTTTAAACTCTTTTAACAGTGAAAAGACTCAGTTTTTCTCAATAATCAAAGATCTGATAAAGACACTATGCACAGGAAATTATTTTTGATAAAACAAGGAATCTTTGTTTCCTAGGTAGATCACAAGAAAACATTTTATAATCTCTTCTTAAGAACAGAGCACTTTCCGGAGCTGGCTAAAGAGGAGGCGCCATCATGGGAGTTGACATCCGCCACAACAAGGACCGAAAGGTTCGACGCAAGGAGCCCAAGAGCCAGGACATTTACCTGAGGCTGTTGGTCAAGCTGTACAGGTTCCTGGCCAGACGAACCAACTCCACCTTCAATCAGGTTGTCCTAAAGAGACTGTTCATGAGCCGCACCAACCGGCCACCGCTCTCCCTTTCCCGGATGATCCGCAAGATGAAGCTTCCTGGCCGGGAAGGCAAAACAGCTGTGGTCGTGGGAGCTGTAACTGATGATGTTCGTGTCCAGGAGGTGCCCAAACTGAAGGTGTGTGCTCTGCGAGTAAGCAGCCGTGCCCGGAGTCGCATCCTCAAGGCCGGGGGCAAGATGCTCACCTTCGACCAGCTGGCCCTGGACTCCCCCAAGGGCTGCGGCACCGTCCTCCTCTCGGGTCCTCGCAAGGCCCCAGGAACCCCGCATAGCCACACCAAACCCTGTGTCCGCTCCAAGCGCCGGAAGTTCGAGCGTGCCGTGGCTACAAAAACTAACCCGAGAGTCTACCTTGTTATTAAAAAGATTTTGGATGCTTTAAAAAAAAAAAGAACAGAGCAATAATTCAAGAAATTTTCTCATTTTAACAGAAAGAAAATTAAACTCTAGGTTTTTTATGAGTATATTGTAGAGCACATTTTAAAAACTCATAAATAAATCCATTTAACTTCAATTAGCCTTGACCTTACAATGAATAATATCCTTTCTACAAATCTTCTGCAACTTTCTATATCCATTTATATTTTGCCCTATTTCTTTTTTTTTTTTTTTTTTAATTAGTTGGAGGCTAATTACTTCACAACATTTCAGTGGGTTTTGTCATACATTGATATGAATCAGCCATAGATTTACACGTATTCCCCATCCCGCCCTATTTCTTTTTTTCTTTTTCATTCTGGAGCAACCAGGTATTTTACTTTAGGACAACACTCTTACTTAAAAGCACATCCACCTTTCCTGCCACTCTTTATATACAAAGCTGTTTCCCTTCATTCTTACTGTTTCTGTTTACTTTTATATATTGATTATAAAGTTTAGATATCAGTAACCTCTATTTTCCAGTGAAAACTAAGAAGCAGGCAATTAGGTACTGTCTATCATAACAGCATCTTGTAGTAGATTAGCAAACTAATATATAATTATAAAAATCTATAATTTTCAACACATCTATTTTTATGTTATAAAATTTTTGTTATAAAAATATAAATATAAAATTTTATGTTACAAAATTTTTAATGTGGCAAAAGACATATTTTTCAATAGACCCAGATATTTTTTGTTCTTAAAAATTAACAACCCAAAGATAGATAAATTTATGTTTAGCAATTAATGTTTTAGTATGGAAATGATCCTATAATCAATGAATATCGATCATTTAACTTAACTTAGTGTAAACTTGTATCTTATTTACATCTATTTAAATTACTTGTTTTTCAAAATAAGTATGCTTAGATTAAACATTAAACAGCTAACCATCATCTTATTTTTCTTGCTGATGAATTTTGTAACACAGAGATAACATGAGCTATAAGACTAGTAAATCTAGGTAGAAAAAGCAGTATGTTTGAGTTATATTTTATGTTGCCAACTCCAACGACATACCTGCTTTAACTAAGCCAACAACTTAAGCTAGATTTTATTTGTCGAATATTATCCTGTGAACTTGGAAAACTTTAATTTAATCTCTAGATTTTTGAGAGTGTTAGGAATACGTTAGATAACACCTAATCCCTGATAGCTCAGCTGGTCAAGAATCCGCCTTCAGTGTGGGAGACCTGGGTTCGACCCCTGGGTTGGCAAGATCTCCTGGAGAAGGGAAAGGCTACCCACTCCAGTATTCTGGCCTATAGAATTCCATGGGGTCACAAAGAGTCGGACACGACTGAGCGACTTTCACTTTCAAGGAACACTTAATTGGCTTATCTTTTAAACAAAACAAATAGAGCTTTAAAAAATATCACATAAACATAATGTACACACATTTATAGATGTACATAACATACAGACAGACACAGAGATCTTATAGCTTTCATTTTCAGCTATGTATCAGGCATAATAACACAAAACCCAGAAGAAAAGCTGGACCCAAATTGTGTTTCTAGCAGATAGAATAAGTTAGTTACCTGCTAAGATGGCAAAAGTTTTTACCAAAGAGTTTTCCTTTACATGCTACAGGGACTCCTAGAGAAGTTGCTTTTGGAAATCATTTCTCTTCCTACCAATCAAAGAAAGCATTCTATTGCCTGAGAGGTTAGGAATCATTTTTTTGTTATTTATTTTAAACTGAAGGATAATTGCTTTAGAGTATTGTGTTGGTTTCTGCTGTACATCAACATGAATCAGTCATAGGCATGTTTTCTTTTCAAGAGCACCCCTAAGGTAGACTATCTTATTTAAGTGAAAGATTCCTCTAAAAGCCACTTCAGTTCCAGATTATCCAAAGGTTCATCTATTTTCTACAGAGTTCAACATCGTGGTCAAGAACTTAAAGACAGACTATTAGGAATTATCAGGAGGAATTATTTTCAGTATTCAAAAGCATGTCATCTGGGAAAAGAGATAGTTTTACTTCTTTTTCAGTCTGGAAGCCTCTTATTTATTCTTCTTACCCAGTTTTTCTGGTTAGAACCTCCAGTGTGATTAAACTGAAATTGTAAGTGGACGTCTTTGTCTTGTACCTGATCTTGGTGATAAGCTTTCAGTCTTATACCATTAAGTATGCTGTTAGCTGTGAGGTATTCATAGCAGCCTTGTATCAAAGAAGCCTGTTTTTATTCCTAGTTTGTTGAGTAATTTTTTCCTAGTTTGTTCAGTGTTGGGTTTCATCAAATGTTTTTTCTGTACCTCTTTGGGTGATATCGTTTTTGTCCTCTATCCTATTAATACTGTGTAATGTATTCATATTTGCATATTAAACCAACGATGTATTCATGGCATAAATTCCACTTGATCACAGTGTACAATCTGTTTTATATTGTATTGGATTTGATTTGCTTATATTTTGTTAAGGATATTTACATCTGTATTCATAAGGATTATTGGTATGTAATTTTATTTCCTTGTGATGCCTCTGATTTTGGTATTAGAGTAATACTTGTCTCGTGGAGTCAGAGAAGGCAACGGCACCCCACTCCAGTCCTCTTGCCTGGAAAATCCCATGGACGGAGGAGCCTGGTAGGCTGCAGTCCATGGGGTCGCAAGGAGTCAGACACCACTGAGCAACTTCACTTTCACTTTTCACTTTCACACATTGGAGAAGGCAATGGCAACCCACTCCACTGTTCTTGCCCGGAGAATCCCAGGGACGGGGGAGCCTGGTGGGCAGCCGTCTATGGGGTCGCACAGAGTCGGACACGACTGAAGTGACTTAGCAGCAGCAGCAGCAGCAGCAGCCTCGCGGGGTAGGTTAGAAACTATTCGTTTATCTTCTATATTTTACAAAATTTTGTGAAGGATTTGAATTTTTTAATTTTGTGAGAAAGGGCTTAATTCTTCTTCAAACAATTGACAGATTTCACCAATGAAGATATCTGGTCTTGGGCTTTTCTTTGTGAAAAGTTTTCTTGCGTATTAATTCAGTCTCTTGATTTATTATGTGATTCAGATTTTCTGTTTATTCTTGGGTTGACTTTGGTAGTTGGCATCTTCCTAGGAACTTGTCCATTTAACTTAGTTTATCTAATTTGTTGACATCCCATAAGCTTTGGTATGCTGTATTTTTCTTTTCACTCATAAAACAACACTTTAAAATTCTAAAAGAAAAGAACTTTCAACCCAGTGTTCTGTTTTATGAAAATAGCCTTAAAGAATACAGATGAAATAAAATACCATCAAAAGAAAGGAATTCAAGAGAATTTGTTGCTAGCAGAGCTGCTCGAAAAGAAATTCTGAAGAAAGATCTTCAGTTTGAAGGAAAATTATCTCAAAAGTAAACAGAATATTAACGGTTAATAATATATAATAAATAATATATAGAGACATATTATAATAATAAAATATCTAAAATATGTTGAAAAATATAAACTATTCTTTCCCCTCAAGTTCTTTAAACATATATGACAGTTGAAGAAAAAATTTGAACTTTATCTAAAGGGTTTTTCAGTATATGTAGATGAAATTCATATGACAATTACAACATGAAAGGAAGTTAAAAGGACTATGAGATGGTAAGATTTCTACATTCATCTTGAAATCATGAAATATTAATTCTAAGAGGATTCTAAAATTTTAAGTGTGACTATTTCAATCCCTAGAGCAACTACTTAATAATTTATGTAAAGATATATGGTCAAATATAATTTGAAAAAATTTAAATAAGCCAAAGAAGGAAGGAAAGGGGTAACAGAATAACAAAAAGTAGAAGAAACAAACAAGTTAGAAAATGAAAGACCTAAGTCTAAACATATTAATAATGTACCTTATATATAAATAATTTAAGCACACCAATTAAAATAAAGACATTCAACTATACACTGAAGGAAATCTACTTCAGATATAATGGTATAGGAAGGTTGAAAACAAAGGATAAATAAAAATATGTCATGCAAACACTGATCAAAACAAAGTAGGAGTGGCCATATTAATATCAAACATCAGAGCAAAGAAATAGTAGACTTCAGAGCAAAAACTACTAAGAATAAAAAGACTCATTTCATAATGACAAAGGGTCAAGAAGACTTAGCAATTTTAAGTATGTATGTACCTAACAACATTGCTTAAAAATAAATGAAACAAAAATTGATAGAGCTGAAATGAGAAATGGGGAAATCTACACCTATATTTGGAGGCTTCAATATTCCTTTCTCAGTAAATAAAAGAACAAGTAGGTAGAACATCAGTAAAGATCCAGAAGATTGAACAACATCATCAGCCATGTCAATTCAACTGACATTTTCCAACTCATTTTAAGAGGCCAGCATTACTCTGATACCTAAACTAGACAGAAGGAAATGAAACAGTAATATTCCTTACGAACACAGATGAGAAAACTTCAACAACATATAAGCAAATGAAATCCAGCAAAATATAATAAAATTACACACAATGACCAAGTGGGGTTTATCCTAGAAATGCAAACCTTTTAATATTTGAAAATCAAGCAATGCAACCTATAGACTGAAATTAAAAGACAAAAGAACACATACAACAAGCTTATATAAATTAATGTAGAAGAAGCATTTGAATACAATCCAATATCCACTCTTAGTAAAAACACCCAGCAAAGTTGGAATAAAAGAAAACTTACTAACTTGATCAAGAGCACCAGGAAAAACAGCTACCACTAAAATCATACTTAATCATGAGAGATGAAAGACTTTTCCTCTAAGATAAAAAATAAAGCAAGAATGTCCACTTTCACCACTTGCGTTCAACAAAGTACCGGAAACCTATCCAGTGTAATATAGAAAGGAAGATAGACAAAAGGCCTTCAGGTTGGAAAATAAGAAGTAAAATTGTTTCTAATGATGATGCATGCATGTGTAGTCGTGTCCAACTCTTTGTGACCCCATGGACTCTAGCCCTCCAGATTTCTCTGTCCATGGGATTTCCCAAGAAAGAATACTGGAGTGGGTTGCCATTTCCTTCTCCAGGGGATATTCCCAACCCAGGGGTCGCAATGGCATCTTTTATGTCTCCTGAATAACAGACATAGGTGGATTCTTTTTTTTTTTTTTTTCCATTTATTTTTATTAGTTGGAGGCTAATTACTTTACAATATTGTAGTGGTTTTTGTCATACATTGACATGAATCAGCCATGGATTTACATGTATTCCCCATGCCGATCCCCCCTCCCACCTCCCTCTCTACCCGATTCCTCTGGGTCTTCCCAGTGCACCAGTACCGAGCACTTGTCTCATGCATCCAGCCTAGATTCTTAACCAGCTGAGGCACTGGGGAAGTCCTATTAATAGATGATATAATTGTCTATTAGAAAGTCCATGCAATCTCAAAGAAAAATGGTCCTAGAAGCAATAAGTGAATTTAGGAAAGTTGCAAGATACAAGTAAAAATCATTTTTATATTTAAAGTAACAGTGAACAATTAGAAAACAAAAGTAAAATCCAATGCCATTTATAATCACTCAAAAAAATGAAATTCTTAGTTATAAACTTTATCAAACAAAGGAGCTATATCCTGTTAGATACAAAACACAGTTGAAAGAAACCAAAGAAGACCTAAAAAAGAGATATACTCTGTTTTGTTCATCACTGGGGAAAGTATTATGGTTAAGATGTCAGTTCTCCCCAAACTGATCTGTAGGTTAACACAATTTCAATCAAAATCCCAGCAGGATATTTGTAGATACAGAGTAGTCAATTTTAAAATTTATAAGAAAAGGCAAATGAATTAAAATAATAAAAACAATTCTAAAAAAGAATTCACATTATGAAGTTTCAAGACTTACTATCAGTTCAGTTCAGTGGCTCAGTTGTGTCCGACTCTTTGCGACCCCATGGACTGCAGCACGCCAGGCCTCCCTGTCCATCTCCAACTCCCAGAGTTTACTCAAACTCATGTCCATTGAGTCGGTGATGCCATCCAACCATCTTATCCTCTGTTGTCCCCTTCTCCTCTTGCTTTCAATCTTTCCCAGCATCAGGGTCTTTTCAAGTGAGTCAGTTTTTCGCATCAGGTGGCCAAAGTACTGGAGTTTCAGCTTCAGCATCAGTCCTTCCAATGAATATTCAGGACTGATTTCCTTTAGGATGGACTGGTTGGATCTCCTTGCAGTCCAAGGGACTCTCAAGAGTCTTCTCCAACACCACAGTTCAAAAGCATCAATTGTTTGGTGGTCAGCTTTCCTTATAGTCCAACTCTCACATCCACACATGACTACTGGAAAAACCATAGCCTTGACTAGACGGACCTTTGTTGACAAAGTAATGTCTCTGCTTTTTAATATGCTGTCTAGGTTGGTCATGACTTTCCTTCTGAGGAGCAAATGTCTTTTAATTTCATGGCTGCAGTCACCATCTTCAGTGATCTTGGAGCCCAAGCTAATAAAGTCTGACACTGTTTCCATTGTTTCCCCATCTATTTGCCATGAAGTGATAGGACCGGATGCCATGATCTTAGTTTTCTGAATGTTGAGCTTTAAGCCAACTTTTTCACTTTCCTCTTTCACCTTCATCAAGAGGCTCTTTAGTTCTTCTTCATTTTCTTTTCTTTTTTTTTTCATTTATTTTTATTAGTTGGAGGTTAATTACTTTTCAATATTGTAGTGGTTTTTGCCATACATTGACATGAATCAGCCATGGATTTACATGTATTCCCCATCCCGATCCCCCCTCCCACCTCTCTCTCCACCCGATCCCTCTGGGTCTTCCCAGTGCACCAGGCCCGAGCATTTGTCTCATGCATCCAACCTGGGCTGGTGATCTGTTTCACCCTAGATAATATACATGTTTCGATGCTGTTCTCTCAAAACATCCCACCCTCGCCTTCTCCCACAGAGTTCGAAAGTCTGTTCTGTACATCTGTGTCTCTTTTTCTGTTTTGCATATAGGGTTATCTTACCCTCTTTCTAAATTCCATATATATATGTGTTAGTATACTGTAATGGTCTTTATCTCTCTGGCTTACTTCACTCTGTATAATGGGCTCCAGTTTCATCCATCTTATTAGAACTGATTCAAATGAATTCTTTTTAATGGTTGAGTAATATTCCATGGTGTATATGTACCACAGTTTCTTTATCCATTCGTCTGCTAATGGGCATCTAGGTTGCTTCCATGTCCTGA
The DNA here is from genome assembly GCF_033118175.1 of Dama dama. NCBI lineage: Eukaryota > Metazoa > Chordata > Mammalia > Artiodactyla > Cervidae > Dama > Dama dama. The sequence continues at coordinate 72,656,336 of NC_083691.1, forward strand.
CTATTATAAACAGTGCTGCGATGAACATTGGGGTGCACGTGTCTCTTTCAGATCTGGTTTCCTTGGTGTGTATGCCCAGAAGTGGGATTGCTGGGTCATATGGCAGTTCTATTTCTTCTTCACTTTCTGACATAAAGGTGGTGTCATCTGCATATCTGAGGTTATTGATATTTCTCCCGGCAATCTTGATTCCAGCTTGTGCTTCTTCCAGCCCAGCATTTCTCATGATGTACTCTGCATATAAGTTAAATAAGCAGGGTGACAATCTACACCCTTGACGGACTCCTTTCCTGATTTGGAACCACTCTGTTGTTCCATGTCCGGTTCTAACTGTTGCTTCTTGACGTGCATACAGATTTCTCAGGAGGCAGGTCAGGTGGTCTGGTATTCTCATCTCTTTAAGGATTTTCCACAGTTTGTTGTGATCCACACAGTCAAAGGCTTTGGCATAGTCAATAAAACAGAAGTAGATGTTTTTCTGGAACTCTCTTGCTTTTTCAATGATCCAGCAGATATTGGCAATGATCTCTGGTTCCTCTGCCTTTTCTAAATCCAGCTTGAACATCTGGAAGTTCACGGTTCATGTACTGTTGAAGCCTGGCTTGGAGAATTTTGAGCACTACTTTACTAGTGCGTGAGATGAGTGCAATTGTGTGGTAGTTTGAGCATTCTTCAGCATTGTGTTTCTTTGGGACTGGAATGAAAACTGACCTTTTCCAGTCCTGTGGCCACTGCTGAGTTTTCCAAATTTGCTGGCATAATGAGTGCAGCACTTCCACAGCATCATCTTTCAGGATTTGAAATCGCTCAATTGGAATTCCATCACCTTCACTAGCTTTGTTCATAGTGATGCTTCCTAAGGCCCACTTGACTTGACATTCTAGGATGTCTGGCTCTAGGTTGCTGATCACACGATCATGATTATCTAGGTCATGAAGATCACTTTTGTATAAGACTTACTATAAAACTACGGTAATCAAGAAAGTACTGCACTGGCAAAGGGATAGACTCAGATCAATGTAACAGAATAGAGAGTCTAGAAATCAACTCACACAATTAGGGCTGACTGATTTTTGACAAAGGAGGAAAAGTAATTCAATGGCAAAAGGATAGTCTTTTTTAAACAAATAGTTTTGGAGCCTATGACAAAAAGGAAGCTTGACCTAAACCTCACACAAAAAATAACCTGAAATCCAAAATGGATCATAAATCTAAATGTAAAACTTAAAATTAAAAAATTCTTAGAAAACACTGGAGAAAATCTCTGTCACCTGGAGTTCAGCAGAGTTCTTAACTATAACATTAAAAGCACTACCCATAAAAGAAACAACTGATAAGTTGGACTCTATCAAAATTTTTGCTCTGCATAAGATACTATCAAGAAAATGAAAAAGAAACTATAGATTGGGAGAAAGTATTTGTAAACCACATCTCTGAGAAGGAACATGTATCCAGATTACTTTTTAAAAAAGGAAAACTCTTAGAACTCAACAGAAAGGAATCAACAGCAAAAAAAAACCAGAGTACTTCACCAAAGAAGTACCTCACGTCTGTCAGAATGGCCATCATTTTGTGTGTGTGTGTGTGGTGGTTTTATTTGCAGTTTTTTAAGGAATCTCCATACCGTCTTCCATAGTGGCTGCATCAATTTACATTCCCACCAACAGTGCAAGAGCATTCCCTTTTCTCCACACCCTCTCCAGCATTTATTGTTTGTAGACTTTTTGATGATGGCCATTTTGACTAGTGTGAGGTGATAGGCACTTCACCAAAGAAGATATATGAATGTCAGATAAGCACATGAAGAGATGCTCAACCTCAGTGGCCATTAAGAAAAAAAAAAACTTGAAAATCTCAGTGTGATAAACTACACATCTATTAGAACAGCTGAAAACAAAACTGACACTGCCAAGGGCTGGCAAGGATGTAGCACATTGGGAATTCTCACATACAACTAGTGAGACTGCAAAACTGGAAAGCTGTTGTGCAAAACAATTTGGCAGTTTCTCAGAGTTAAACTTGCATTTACCATATAACCCAGCAATTTCACTCAAAGATATTTATCCTAGAAAAGTGAAAATGTATATTTCTACTAAACCCTGAACATCAGTGTTTATAGTAACTCTATTCCTGATCACCCAAAAATGGCAACAACCCAAATGTCCTTTAGGTGAATGGGTAAACAAACTGTGGTATATATACAATGCATATACACAATGTATATGTATATATATGCTATATATACACATATATACATATACACAATGAAATACCACTCAACAACAAAAAGAAACAAGCTACTGATAAAGAAAACAAAATCCATGAGGCTTAATTAAAAAGCACTGATGGAAAAAAAGCTAGTCTCAAAAGGTAATATACTGGGTAGTACCATTTATATAATAGTTGAGAAAGGAAAAGTATAGCACTGGAATACAGTCAGTGGTTACCAGGGCTTAAAGTGTGGGAAGGGTATCAGTGTGACTTCAAAGGGACAGCACAGGGAGTTATATGGCGATGTAACTGTTCTGCATCCTGAATGTGGTGGTGAGGGTTATATGAATCCATGCACCTGCTCTGCCACTCAGCCATGCCCCACTCTTGGCAACCCCATGGACTGTAGCCCACCAGGCTCCTCTGTCCATGGGATTCTCCAAGCAAGAACACTGGAGTGGGTTGCCATTTCCTTCTCCAGGGCATCTTCCTGACCCAAAGATCGAACCTGAGTCTCCTACATTGGCAGGTGGATTCTTTACCTCTGCAGCCCCTGGGAAACCCTATATGAATCTATCCATGTGTTAGAACTCTTGGAATTGTACATATATGCTCAAACTGTACATTAGTTTGGGAAAAAAAAATTTTACCTGTCACACTGCCGTGAGAACTAAATAGTGAGAGTGTATGGTAAACAGCCTTGAACAACGGCTGTACATAGTAAGACTGTACCAAATGTTTGTTCAGCCCCCAGTTTGTTCTCCCTTTCAGCCAAGGCTAAGCCCCTTTCCAGTGGTCAATGTCCCCACGAGCTAGAATCTGTGTGCTTTTCACAGTTTCGAATTGAAAAAGTCTGGTGGAGATTGCATCCTACCAGCGGTGACCCAGCTCTTCACCACCATGTTTTAGTCTTTAGCTAGTGCAAAGACTCCGTTTAACAGGAACATTTATTTCTTAGATCAATGGGTGTTTTCAAAACAGGAAATGTCAAGAGCCAAGATAGAGATTTCATTCCTAGAGTAAAATGAAATATAGCCCATGTTCAGAAAATTGGAGACATGACCCTTTTTGTGAAATGCAAGGTATCAATATTATTACATTTTTGTTTTCAAAGCTGCTACTGTGTCACACACAGTTAATCTAGAAATTATCATTTATAGATTGTAACATTTTCAGTGAAGGAAAGAGTCCTTGTATTTCTACTGACCATTGCTATTCATTTCTACCAGTTAAGTACCAGAGACAACTAATGCTTTGCTTGTATTACAATGTAGGAACTATCCATTCAGGATCGCTCTGTGCTAGCAGTTAGCATCAAGAAAAGAATAATGTGCGCTTAATATTCATTTTATGTTCTTCTGATGCAAAGCAGAAGTATTCATCTTGATTTCTGGCAAAATCTCTGGCCCATATTCAAAAGAAACAATGCCAAATAATGCTTTCTTCTTATCCTCACAGAGGACATTAAACTTTTCAGGGAATATCTCTCTCTGTCAAAATACATGTTGCTCTTAAGGATTAGGTACAAATATCATCAGATTACTGCCTTAAAGATTAAATAAATCATTCTTTTAAATCCTGTAATAAATAACATATTTATTATGTGAGGAGTGATTTTGGATCCAGGGTTGCATTCTGAGTACTGTCTTACTTGCTTTACTCCAAATCTATTTTAAATAGTTTTATGCATTTGTTCTTGTCTCTAACAGGGTTCATTTGAACATTTGATATTTGCATTTTACAGAGTCAGTAAAAGATAATTATTCAATGCATATGCTTTCTGATTAAATGTGTGAAACTCCTAAATAGAAAACAGAAATTAGTTTTAAGTGCATTATGAAAGACTTAAATCTGTCTTTGGTTCATGGCGCAACGATGAGGTTTTGTTTGGTGCTGTTCTTGTGGTTTCATCTTCAGTGATTGTCACAGTCAAGTGGCGCCCATAGATTCCAGAAGGATGTTTATCCCTATTTAATCCTCCTATATCTGAACAGAAGTTGCCCCAAACTGACCTTTATGTGACAGTTGCCTTTCATTATTGCATCTTGAGCTGAGTGTTGTCAATAAAAATCACAGTTAAACCATTTGACATTAACCAAGGGGACTGAAAGAGCCACTTTAGAGGCATGATATATTTGCCATTTTATCAGATGCTGTCTGAGACCCTGGTGAGTCATTAAAGTGGAATTCTGTTTATTCACTCTGACAGAGTAAGAGTAGCCCTGAATTCTATCTAGACCAAGACCCTGAATTCTATTCCAAACCCAGTTCTCAATTAATAAAATTCTTTGATAATTCAAAACCAATTCTGAATTATTAATAATAATTTAATAAGACTGACCTTCAGGGGAATTTCTGGTAACATCTCTCCTTTCACCTTCTTGAGGCATCTTTGTGTTTTCCCAAATTTCTAGCACAATCTCAAATGACTGCTGGTCCCACCCCTCTTTGAATTAATTTACTTAGTACTGCTTTTTAAAGGAACATCTAAGTTCCTGATATATTTTATCCTCATTCATCCCACTTGCCCCCGTGAAAATCTTACTAGCTCTCGTTCCGATCTCTAATCCCTCTGATTATACGTGTGTGTGTGTGTGTGTGTGTGTGTGTGTGTGTGTGAATTTACATATACATATATGAGCATGGGCTTTTGGAGACCAGACCTGAGTTTGAAAATTAGATCTGCTACTGTGTCTTTGATCAAGTTACTACACCACTCTTAACTCAATGCTCTCATCTATAAAGTAATAGTTACCTACTTCATGAGGTGGTTTTGAAGATTATAATAGATAATACAAATGAAGGATTTAGCATAGTGCCTGACACAGCAAGCACTAAAAATAGTCATGTATGTATTATACATACATATATATATGTATGTATAGCACCATACACTCTGTGCTATAATTATTATATATATCACAGTAGAATTAAAATTGGTAAGGCAAGAAACGTATCTTGCTTAGCATTACTTTTCCCAGAACTTTAATGTGCATCATGAAGTACTTGATCAATAAAAAAGTTATAAATCAATAACTGTATATGGTGGGCTTCCCTGGTGGCTCGGAGGGTAAAGAACCTGCAATGCAGGAGACCTGGATTTGATCCCTGGGCTGGAAAGATCCCCTGCAGGAGGGCATGACAACCCACTCCAGTATTCTTGCCTGAAAACTCCCCACAGTCAGAGGAGTCTGGAGGGCTGTAGTCCATAGGCTTGCCAAGAGTTGGACACGACTAAGTGACCAAACACAGCACTGCATAACTTTGAAAAAACCTTCCCCATCATCCCAACTCCCTAACTACTGATCAAGGCAGCTTGCTGCTGATTCTTTTTGTTTTCCCTCTAAAGCAAGAGTTCTCAGTCTTCACTATGCATGAGAATCACCTGGGGAACTTTTATAGTAAGGATGCCTGGTTGCACCTGCTGCCCATCCCCCGCGCCAGCCCCCCAACATGGGTGTGGCTCAGGCACTTACAGTATGTAAAAAACAACAACAACAAAAACAGCCCTAAGTGATTCTCATGTGCACCCAAGGTTGAGAACCTTTGAATTCTAAAACATTCAAACCCATTCAGACTAGCTTTTCAAGAACCAGAAATCCCAAACACAAAGCCTTAAGACACAGGACAGAAGAACAGACCAGCATGAATGAAACCTGACCAACCATGTCAGCCATCACTCAACTGTAGCCAATTATACTTTTGTGGGAATGGAGCCCAGTGTTGCAAGATCTAAGTCTTCAAGAGAAGCCACAGATCTGCAGTTTTAGATGAACTTTCACAATGTGAAGAGCTGGCAACCAATTCAAACTTCTTTAAAATACTGTGTGGGCTGAACAAAACATGTCTTGTGCTGGATTCTGTTCATGGGCCAATAATTTGCAGTTTTTACTTTCTACCAACTGCTCTCCCACATCCTAAGAAACCCTTTCTATATTCTTCACCAAGTCTGTGTTAAATTCCTAGAAAGTTAAACTCCTTTTTCATCATTCATGAAATGATGAATGATGAAAATGATGTGTGTCCCAGGTATTATTTTGAACAAAACTGATTGGTATGATTGGCATAATTTTAAAGGGCTAACAATTTCTGTGATTTAAAGTATGAGATGCTCAAATGCCTAAAACTTAAGAGCTACTGCCATCATAAACAATATCCCCCATCTACTAACATGCATTAATATGGGAAATATGCAAAGCTCTGTTGAGATGAGGCCCTTTGGAATACAGACAAGTGGCTTGGTTCCTGCTCTATGGCACCATTCCATATACTTAGGGAAACTAAGACATACACCCATGGGATTTTAACACATATGCAACACAAGCCATGTATTAATGGTGAAGGCCTGGGTAGATTGAGCTTCTACACAGGAAGTAGTAGAACATCTCTCTGAAAAGCAAGTGGAGGCAGACTGTGATTCCTTTTGCTTTACACAGAATATGACTGAAATGGGAGAGCGTTTGAAGAGGATTCCACTATACAACCACAGTGTGAAATCTATCTTCTAGGGCTTTAGAGATCATCGGGCCCAACTCCCTCACTTTATTGATTGGACTTGACTTTTCTCAGTTATTTGCATACTTTGTAGCACAGCCGGAAGAGAACCCAGATTTCTAATTTTTTATCCTTAGTGATCTTTTCTTTTCATCATGTTGCTTCTTCATCCTGAGCTCTCATATAAATGAGTTATCAATCAGGCATTAGATTCAGGTAAAAGATGATGACAGTGAACAGCTGAAAAATGGAAGTGAACAGGTGATAAAATGTGGTGTAGAGTGTAATTTCAGAGCCACTCAGTGCAAACAAGGGGTTGGGGGGCGGAGTTAGTCAGGAAAAGAAGTCTCTGCAACCTTGATATAAAGGTTATACAAAGGAGGAGATAAAGTCAGCAATGGTATATAGTTAGCAGGAGAGCCTCATCCCCTTTATCAGTCCAGCACAGATGCTGAGATAAGGGGACATAAATGGAAATAAAAAGAAAGCAGATTCAAAACAGCTATTAGAAATTCCTGTTCACTGGAAGATGACAAAAGTGAAGAATCACCACTCTCAGAAGGTTGATGATGGGAAATCCCTGAGACTTGCTGGACAGTGAGGTGTCATTGGAGTTGGGTTTGGAGTGGCACCTACCCACCTACAACTATACTTTCTCTCCCAAAGAAAACATCATGGTATCATGAGTTGACACAATGGCATGTGGCAGTGTCTACACGAGACAGATTGAGTACAGTTTAGTCACTCAGTGGAGTCCAACTCTTTGCGACCCCATGGACTGTAGCACGCCAGGCTTCCCTGTCCATCACCAATTCCAGAGCTTGCTCAAACTCATCTCCATCAAGTAGGCGATGCCATCCAACCATCTCATCCTCTGTTGTCCCCTTCTCCTCCTGCCTTCAATCTTTCCCAGCATCAGGGTCTTTTCAAATGAGTCAGTTCTTCACATCATGTGGCCAAAGTACTGGAATTTCACCGTCAGCATCAGTCCTTCCAATGAATATTCAGGACTGATTTCCTTTAGTTTTGACTGGTTGGATCTCCTTTCAGTCCAAGGGATTGTCAAGAGTCTTCTCCAACACCATGGTTCCAAAAGCATCAATTCTTCTGTGCTCAGCTTTCTTTATAGTCCAACTCTCACATCCATACATGACTACTGGAAAAACCATAACTTTAACTAGACGAACCTTGAGACAGACTATCTGGAAGTTAAACTAGATAGAAAGTCAATGGGAACTGAATGTCTGGGCAAGCGGACTTTGCCTCCTTTAGCCAGCCTTTTGGCTAGTATGCAGATGATCCCTGTGGCTGGGGCTCTGATATGCAAACCTTTCTTCTATCTCAAACTACACCAAAAGGAAAAGCCAAATTATCCTCTCTGTCCTAAATTGCTCACTGTCAGCCCATGTAATGAGAACTAAATAAAAGGGGAGGAAACAGGAACAAGAATGTTTTCTATTCCTTTCTATTCCTTCTCCCATTTAAGCTCAGAATACATTTCTCTCACGGATAAATGTCTACAGAGAAAGATTTGGGGAAGACACAGAAGCCATAACATACTGATCAGGATGGATTCAGTGGGATACAAGAAGAAGGAGCTCTCTTCTTAACTGCCACTGCCAGGCAAACCTGCTCCATTGACTTGCCTTCCCCATCCCAGATGAAATTCAGGACAGATGCCATAGCTGTGTACTCTCATAAATGTCATGAAAGTCCAGTGTCAAATGTCATTCAAGGTCCCCTCTTTCATCCTATTTAAACCCTCCCTATTCCACTGCTCAGAGTAGTTCGGAGGGAGCAGTTCCTTCCTCCTACAGGCTTCTGGAAGTCTACTCCAGACAGGTTTTCTATTGGGCTCTGGTCACTATTCAGGCAAGTCCATTCTTTTCAGGATGAGAGGCCAGTTCCTTTTGGCTGGGTACAGGCCTGGCTTCTGGGAAACCCACACCTTCGTCACACCTCTTTCCCAAAGCAGCTGGCCATTTCTCACCTTTAGAGGCCAGACTTTAGTCATAAGCCAGACTCTATATCACCTAGATATGCAGGAAATGAGTGACAAACTCTTTAATTAGTTCTCCTCATACCTCCCACATTTGGCTAAAGGTGAAGAACAAGTGTCTCCTCCACACCAGGAAGGAAAAGTACAAAGAACACTGACACATCTATTCCAAGAAACCTCCACGAGAGCCTTTGCAATCCCAATGAATAGTTGGCATTTTCACACACAGCCTGGAGGTGGGTAAAGGGCTAAAGTCAGCTGAACCAATTTCTCTGTACTTTACAGAACATCTCACCTTGCACGTGACAGAGCACACCACATCTAGGCAGTTAAGACATGCCAGAAGGTGGAGAATTTTTTTTTTTAAAGCTTAAAGTCCAGTTATATAAGGAAGCCTACTCTTCCTACCTTCTCACCTCTTCCTTCCTGCTATTCACTGCCCCACTGGTTTCATGACTCATGTGGCAAAGTGAAAAATACACCCAATTAGATGCCCAAATGATTTTGACAGTGAGATAGTCATCTCCTGGGTCATGGTAAAGAGCCAAATCAAGTTAGCTATACTCTTTTTTTTTCCAGATGATTTCCTCATTTAATTCAATCCACCCCCTAGGATAGTTTTCCTAAACACATTCCCAGAATGTTAATTAGGGTAACGGTCTGACCTAAAGACTGTGAAGCACAAAAACTCTTGACATTTCGAGGTCAGGACGATGATCAATTTCTTTTTGTATACCCTGTGCCAAACTGTTCTCACTTTAATTTTTTAAACTCATGTGAAATTCAAAGAACACAGAGAGCAGTGTCATTTACACCTTGGGCCATCATAAAAAGGCAGCTTCCTCAAAAAGAATATTGGCTGTTTTCCAAACTGCCAGAAAGCTTTTTATGGGATCTTTTAAACTATTCTCCTTTAATCCACAAAGAGGAATTAAATTTGGCCAAGGGTGAATCGACCACCCAAGAAATTAATTGCTTGTTCAAGGGAATCCTAAAGCTTCCCCATTTCAGGAAAGTAAAAAATAAAAAATAAACCCCACCCACCCCATTTATCATGAAAGAGACATGAAATAACTTGCAATATAGTGAAGAAAATTTTCTTTTTGGAGTCATATTGATGAATTGTGCATCTTTACAGAAATTGTTCAGGCAACTTTATGCCCCCCTTACAGAGTATGAAAGTTGCCATCTGACATGAAGGGTATGATGACATTTTTAAATAGCTCTCTCTGTTTAAAAACAGACATAAATAAATGATGCTGGGGATATGGCCTGGTGAGAATTTCAATCTTGAAAAACTAATTATGAAATATTTCAAGTATGAAGCATACAAAATGATATCATAAACACTCATAAAGTACCACTCAGCTTTGCTAAATCTTAACATTTGGTCAAAATGGCTCAGATCTTTTTGAAAAATCAAAATACTTTAGAGTTGTGTTTCACTCCTTTTCCTTGTCACAGAGGTAAACACGGTGATTTTGCTGTTGTCATTCTCAGAAGTTTCCTTTTGATAAATCTGTATGCATCTCTAAACATATTTTGAAATATGGATCTTATTATTATTTGAATATAGTGAAAATATTAGCCACTCAGTCATGTCTGACTCTTTGAGACCCCAGGGGCTGTAGGCCATCAGGCTCCTCTGTCCATGGAATTCTCCAGGCAAGAATACTGGAGTGAGTTGCCATCCCCTTCTCTAGGGGATCTTCCCGACCCAGGGATTGAACCTGGGCCTCCTGCATTGCAGGCAGATTCTTTATCGTCTGAACCACCAGGGAAGCCATGGGTCTTATTATTCGAGTATGGCGAAGCCAACATATTAGAAGCCAACTGCCATGAAAAGACGGTTTGTCATATTCACAGCTCCCAAGAGAAAGGGGGGCTGTGAGGAAGCACCAGGGTTTGTCATGTGGCAACAGGAGCTGGGGGAAAACAGGCAAGAACTTTCCTTGTAGCTTCCAAGGGGGAAAAAAAAAACAGGGTAAACAGGTTTAGGACTCTGCAGTGTAGGAGCTTCCCTGGGGTGATCAGGGTAGAGAAACAGAGGCTTAGGGTATAAGGGCCCCTTAAAGGAAGTGGTGTGTGTTGGGGGGGGCGGGGGCGGGGCACGGGGGTGGACTAGTTGGTTTGCATAAGAAACCTACACTCTGAGGCCAGTTGTTTGCTGTCTCTGGGAATTAGCCCTGGGAGGAGTAGTCCTTCCAGAATCAACATATCACAAGATCTGAAAACATCAAAAATACAGAATGAAAAAAACACGATTCATACAAAACAATAAACTGTTTTATTTTGCATGTTGTTAACCTTTATGAAAATCACATCACACTGTACATACTGCACATATAATTCACTTTTTTCTCAACATTCTGCTTTCAGGATTTATCCAGATTTTTGAATGCAGCTCCAGCTAGTTTGTTTATTTTCACTGCTTTGTAATTTGGCATTGCGTCAGTATATCACAATTGATTATCATATATTCATTCTCTTGTTTATGAGCATTTGTCTCCAGTTTTGTTTTGTTTTTTTAACATATGATGTTGCAGTGCTTAATCTTTTACCTGTCTCCAGGTGTATACGTGGCCAAGAGACTTGAAATAACTGGATCCAAAGACATTTGTTTCTTTGACTTTAATACATTTTGCCTAGTGGCTACTGAAAGTACTCGTAGCAAATTATCCTTCTATCAAGAGTGTAGAAAATGTCCTAATATTCCACTGTCTCACCAGCACTGCTACTGTGAAGTATTCCTTATAGTGTTTGTCAATACGGTGGTATTTAAAGGCATCTAATTATTGTTTAAATTTGCATTTTCTTAATTACTAGTGAAGTTGAGCATCTTTTCATATGTTTATTAGCCATTTGCATTTTCTCTTATATGAATTGCCTGTTCTTTTCTTTTGCCAATTTTTCTACTGGCTTGTTTGTATTTTTCTCATTATTTTGTAAAGTTCTTTGTATTTTGGATGCCAACCCTTGTTAGTTGTATGTGTTGCAAACATCTTTCCCCAGTCTATTTCCCCATTTTATCTTTGTTTTTGAGAAATTTTAAGTTTACTATAGTCAAATCTATTAGCTTTACAATTTTGGTATACAATTTTCATATCTTTTTAAAAGACAATTTTCTCAATAAAATGTTACATTTTATTTAAAAGTTTTAAAGTATTGATTTTTCCCATTTAGATTTTTAATAAACCTGGAATTGAGATTTTAATATGATAATAAAGGTTTTATTTTTATCAACAAGGATAATCAATACTTTAAGCATTTATTGATTAATCCACATCTTCTTCCATAGATTTTTAATGCTACTCTCTCACATGTCATTTTCTTTTGTTTAATGGTCTATTTCTATATTTGTTTTCTTTTCCACTGGTCTACTGATTAATCTCCGTCAATACCACAGCATTTTAATCACTATAGTTTTATAAAAATCATATCACCTATTATGCCAATTCTCCCAATCTTGTTTTACTTCTTCAAAATTGTTTTGGTTATTCTTCAAAACTGCTCTTCCATATGAATATTAACCAGCTAGTCAATTTCCATTCACATGTATCAAAAGAAACAGCAAAAACTATTATGTCTTATATGGGTCTTGCATTTAATTTCTGTTAATGTGGATTAAAACTGATATTTTTACAACAGTGTGATTTCCCTTAAACATAAGTTGTATGGCCATTACCAGTGATATACTTTAAAATAATATAAGAATGAAAATTAAGTGTGTTAATTATACAGCCACCTACCCAACTAGACTTTATTAGTTCTACTACTGATCTCTTAGGTTAGAGTTTGCTTTATAGACAATTATGTTATCTATAGACAATGACAGTTTTTCATCAATAATCTTAATATATCTTTTTTTTTTTTATCTTACTGTATAGGCTAGGGTGCCTAGGACAATACTGAGTGGCAGATGCAACAGCAGGCATCCTCGCCTTATTTCTAATTTTAAAAGGAATGTGTCTAACATTTCTTCACTGGGTATGATGTATTTATTGTAGTGGTAAAATAGATTTTTCTCCTTATCAGATTAAGGATATTCTCTCTTTTCCTTGTGTGTCAAAATGTTTTATCATGAATGGACTTGGTCACTATTTTTTTAGAGTTTTCCAACCATTATAAACCTACCTATTCAATAAGGAGTACTAATTTCTTTGTTCACTACTCCTCCTTGTTTTTGAGCCTTCCCACTGGATTATTTTCTAAGGGAAATTTTTTGCTAAAACTTTGTTAAGGGTGAATTAAACTTTTCTAAATTCTTTTTATTTTACCCCCACATTTGAATGACTACTTCTGGGAACGGGACTCTAAACTGGCAGTTATTTTCTCTAATAATTTTGAAGATATTTTTACCAAGCTTTCTAATTGTATTTTTTTTTTCCTTTGAAGATAATGACTTTTTTTCTTCTGTTTGCATTTTTAAAAAATTCTTCTTTGGCCCTACAGGTTTAATTCACAGGTATCTGACAATGTATTTGTCTGTTTCCCTTCCTGAGACTTATTGAGGTTTCTGAATCTGAGCATTTATGTCTTTCATAAATTATGGAAATTCTCCAGATGTTATTTCATTGAAAATTGATGTTCTCCACTTTCTTTCTAGAAAACACATATGATAGATAGGTAGATAGATAGGTATGTAGACAGACAATGACATACATAAATAAATCTTTGCATTCCAACTTCCATATTTCATCTCATGGGATCAAAACACAAATGCTTTGTCTACCAAGTCCAGATACCCCTCCTCCCAACTTCTTTTCTTTATCCCCTCCTCCCCCAACCCGACACTCCCAGAATACACTGACTTCAATTTACCTTCTTAGAATTCTGTTTGCATTCATGACTCCAGTTTCCATCTGGTATTCAGTTATTATACTCTAGGTCCCTAGAAATGTCTTATACTTTTTTATAAGCTCAGCTATGCAACTGAAACAATATTGGCTATGTTTTACATAAGACTTCTGGGTGATCTTTAGTGGATCTAATTTATAGCCTTTCAGGAGATGGAAGACTTTAAATCTTCAATAAGATTTAATTTTATTAATTAGTTTGAACCACTTAATACAGGAATAGACAGTAAAAGTTTTAGAATATGTGCTTGATACTAAAGTTGAATCCAAAAGAACTATCTGGTTGACTCATTATCAAATAAAGTCAATTATACAAGATTCCACTTTTTGCATGTCTTGTTAACTAGTATTTACCTTAGTATTTCAACTCCCTTGAAGTTTTAGACTAAGTAGTTTAAAACAATTTTATTCTTTGCTTTTACCAGTTTGTTTTCATAATTTTTCTGTCTTGTAATAAATAGGAACAAAAGGACTTTGTCTACTTTAACTAAGATTAAGTGAGAGCATTAAGAGAATATGAACTGACCTTGATTCTTTTCAGATGTGCATTCAATAAGTTACATTGTTCCAGAACCATTACACTCAACCCTAAATTAGATCAAATACTTTCATGGAGACTATGCTTTTAGCATCAATATGATCTGATAGTTTTGAGACCCAGGCTCAAGCTCACACACTCCTTCCAACCTTCCTCATATATATTTATTTATGTACTATGGGAGTTTTACATTTTAATCCTTGTATAACATTTATAGTTGTTACATCAACTGTATCCCACATCTGTTTTCTTGTGATTCCAAGACTTCTATTTTTTGCCTTCCCATGTGTATAAAATCCTCCAGAGCAAGAACAGTACACAGAATTCTCTCTCATGATTCCTCACCGTGGAACTGGTGAGGACATGACAACAAAAGGCAAACAAACAAACAAAGTGGAAGAAAAGAACTGCTTGCCTGAACAATAACTTTATGAAACAGGAATTTCACTAATACAAATTTAAAAAAATAGGAGACTAATGTAAAGAAGGTTTGTGAAACTTCAAGTCCACACTGAATGCCCACTAACAGACTGCCTTGCAGAAGGAAGGATTATAGTAGGGGGAAAACCAAATCCCTATTAACCAATTGCAAAGCAAGGAAAGTGAGAGGGAGCAGAAACAGTACTCCTGTTATAGACTCCCAAAGGGTCACCTGTAATTCTACCCTCAAGCCTAGAACTCTCAGGCTTCAATAGCCATTCAAGAAACATTTTTCTGAATATGTGTCATACATCATTCACTGTTCCAGGCATTTGGTATACAGCAGTAGGCAAATCAGACAAAAATCCCTGCCCTCACAGAGCTTGCATTCTAGTTTTGGGTAAAAGATAAGTAAGTATATTAATATATAAGTAGATAAGTAAATAGAAGATTAAACATATCAGAAATACTATGAAGAAAGCTAAGGCTAACAGTCTAAGTTGGGGAAGCTGTCATTTTAAATAGGGTAGTTATGGAAAGCTTTACTAAGAAAGTGACATTTGAGCAAGCAGCTGGCTGAAGGAGCAAGCCAGAAAAATATGAGAGAAGAATTCTCCAGGAAGAGAGAATTGCAAATGCAGAAATATTAGGCAAGAAGGAACCTGGTCTGTACAAAAGAATAGTAAGAGATTACTGTGAAGAGAATGAAATAATCAGTGGTGTGAGGTGTCAAAATTGAAGTTAGAGAATCTATGGGAAAGGAGAGTGGGAAGATCCTGTAGGATCCTGAAGGCCATTATATACTATCTGGTTTTTTTTGTTTGTTTGTTTTGTTTTGTTTTTTTCCTGACTAAGATGAGAAGCCATCAGAAGAATATTGAGGCAAGCATGAGACAAATTTTTCCAGCAGAAGGAAATGGCAAAAGCTAAAGATGGATGAGGTTAAGATTTTTCTAAGATGGGAGAAATTAAGGCATGTTGGTATACTGATGGGCAGGATCCAATAAAGAAGAAAAAGTAGGTGAATGAAATGTATGAAAGAAAGGGGGAAACGGCTGTAGTGGCTACCTTCACAAGGCAAGGAAAGAGATACGGCGTGGATCAGGGGAGCTGGTTTTTAGTCAGGACCCTGGACAGCTCACCCGTAGAAACAGGAAGTGGGGCAGGGTGTATAATAAGCCCAGGTGCAGGTGGGAGGTTAGCTGGGAGCCATGTGAGAGCATGAGGATGTTCTCTTCTATTGGTTTCATTTTTTTTTTTTTTCTGAAGTAAGAAAAGTCAGCTGAGGAAACAGGGAGTAGGTATTGAGAGTTGGAGTAGAGAAAAAGAAGGAAACTCACAAAGGGCTAGAGGAGGCAACATGGAGAGGTGATGAGCAGAAGGCTCATATCCTAACTCTGCCACATATTAGCCACCTGACCCTGGGCAAATTTTTTAACCCTCCCTAAACCTCAGTTTCCTCTTATGAAAAAGAGGGATAACAATAGTGCCCATATCACTGCTTTGTGATATGGGTGAAAAGGGATCTTGGAGAAGCAATTATCACCATTACTAAATGGCAAGCACATAGTATGCGTTGGCTGTTATCTGTTGTTATATCTTAGGCACTCAATGGCTAATCAATGAATGAATAGGTTGTGATATTTTATGTTCACTCTCTTTTCAGGAGGTTTGTTCTCACCAAGCTTCGAGTCATCCCGAAAGGAGCCTTTTCAGGATTTGGCGACCTGGAGAAAATGTATGTACCTGAAGAGTGTGTGGGTGCTTTGAATGGCTATAGGCAGCAACCTCAGATCACATCTAGCATGATTCTTTATGCTTAGGAATTAGAATGACATGCCAAGCAAAGATTTTGCATCTTGTCCAATTGCGTTTCCTTCCCATATTTCCTAAACTTGTGGAATCTTTCAGCATGTGGCCACTGAAATAGGCATGAGGTCAATCCAAAAAATTCTCACTTTTTTGGTACAAAATTTGGCTTCCCTGGTCGCTCAGATGGTAAAGAATCTTCCTGCAGTGCAGGAGACACGGGTTTGATCCCTGGGTCAGGAAGATCCCCTGGAGAAGGGAATGGCATCTACTCCATTGGATTCTTACCTGGAGAATCCCATGGACAGAGGAGCTTGGCAGGCTACAGTCCATGGGGTTGCAAAGAGTCAGACTGGGCTACTAACACTTTCACTTTCTTTCTTTTGTTCCCAAAGTACCTGTGAGTGGAATTTTTATAAACCAAAGCCTATTTTCTCTGCTGACATCCATTCTTTTTAAAGATACTCTCTATTATTTCTGATTAATTTTTAATTGACATCAGGGACTAACATTTGGGCTTTAGAGATTTTGTGAACTTCTTGTCCCTAAGCCATGCTGACAAGTGGTAAATGACAGATAAACATTCAGAAGTATTGGGAAAGTTTAGAGCACTGAAGACGATTTCCTTTGAAAAGAGTAGACGTTGTTAATGTAAATATTTGCTTTTTTTTTTTAAGATCTTCAACATTTGAGTTTTATTGGGCTAGCTTAATGTATGGGTTTCCCCAAATAAGCTTTTCTCAAAGTGGGGTACAAAGTAATAAAAAAAAAAAACCCAGCAAATTCTTTCATGCTTATGGTAACCCACTCTGCTTTTGAAGGTATTTGATCCCATCCCCCAGGCTTTAAGAAATGGAAAAAGTATTTTTCACCATAGTTGCAGCCAGAAACCAGAACTTAAGCGCCAGTAAGTACACTAATAAATAGATGGATTACACAGAAGGGAACTTTTTTTTTTCACTATAAGAATAAGCAACACCCCTCCCTCAGTTATATATGTTTTTCCTTCTTTAAGCCAGTAAATTTTTATCTTGATTCTTTCACCTGCCTTTTAGAAAGAATACTTGCCCGGGTCTGAGGAAGTGAGAAATAAATCCATTAATGAAAGAAACACAAAGCAGAGAAAGTAGCAACATATTTCAGTGGTTAAGTCACTTGGTTAGAAGAGATTGGTCAGAATCCTATGTTTGAGTGTTAGTTTTAATATAAACTTAACTGTGTCACCTTGATTAAATCAGTCTGTCTCTGAGATCTGTGGTTTCCTCATCTGTATATCAAGGGAGGCATTTGTATAGTGGGGAATGGCTTATGTGATCTATATGCAAGCGTCTCCCTGTTGGACGGGAGCCCAGTTTAAAACCTGTGGTCTTCAGGGTTTACCTTCTTGAAGACATTCAATAGGCACAGGAATTGCAAGATGGGGCACTCATCTGAGCAGAGTTCACCAAGGAAAACAGGAAAGAAATAGTGTAGGAGAGCTTTCAGCTCAACGTGTATTCCTGGATGGATCAGCCATTACCCTGCCTGAAATTAACAGAGATTTGATGATGATTGGGTAGGTCTTGCCCCTTCAACCAGTCTGTAAAATTGCATAGAAATCATTCTAAAGTCATCAGTACCAGGTACAAATAATTCACCTTAATATAATTAAATCCAGAAAATGTGACTGACCCCTCATTGGGTGCTCAGCCTCCCAGGAGAACTTCCTGTGGTGACAGAGGGTTGATCCGAGATGACAGAGCAATAATCCCAGAGACAGAGCAGCTGCTTTTGAAACTCAGCTTCCTGAGTCACAGGATGTCCATTTCTACCACATGCTTTTATGAATCAGCCTGTACTGACACAGATGCCATTAAAAAAAAAAAATCTTATTGTTGCAGTACTTTTCATGTCCTAAGATAGCATTCCTGAGTAGAGGAGCCAGCACTGAACCGAACTCTGAACAGATGATTTGTACCCTTCATCCTTTGTTCCTTTGTCTCACCTCCTTTTCTTGGCCCCTGATGAGTTCAGATCAGATCTTTCCAGATATCTCTTCTTCATTTATTTTATTCTTCCAGTTTTTAACCAGTTTCCTGAACCTAATAACTACTGGCTTCCTTTTCAATATCTCCCTCTCCACAAATCACAAAATCCCTTTCATTCATTCTGCACATGTAGCCTAGTTTCACGTATGCTTATTAAAACGAAGATGGAAAAGCTTTCTGGATAAATCCTGCCTTCTTTCTCTTCTGCTTTCCTATCTCTTCCTCATCAATACCCTCCTCTGAAAAAGCAGCCTGCATTCTGTTCAGCCTTTCTGTTCAGTCTCTCCTCATTCCAGTCCAATTGCTATTTGACCACAAATCTTCTCACACTGTTAAATTATTCTATCAAAGGTCCCAAAAACACCCAAACTTCCAGAACTGACGACTTCTACTTTGTCCTCTTAGCGCTTAACCGACAGGTAGCTTCTGATTACATTGACCACTCATGCCATCCTTCTCATTACTCTTTCTCCTTTTGCTTCAGTGACACCTCACCCTTCTGCCTGCCTGCTGAACGCCTCAGACTACTCCATAACCAGTTCTGTCTCCTTTCTTATTCCTCAGCTGCCCCTCAAAAGTTCAGGTATTCCAGGGCCCCATTTCTTGGCCAGTTTCCTTCTTTATACTCACACCTTCAAATCATTATTTATCAAATAATGTCTTACTACCGGGGCTCCTAAATCTGTATCTGCCTAAACTCACCTCTCCTCTGAGGCCATAATTCTTGCTTTGAAATGGAGAGATTCCTCAAGACCTACCCCTAAATGAACCGCAAGTGCCTCATATCCAGACAAACTCCTTATCTCTTTTTTTTTTTTTAAGTTGGAGCCTAATTACTTCACAACATTTCAGTGGGTTTTGTCATACATTGACATGAATCAGCCATGGAGTTACATGTATTCCCCATCCCGATCCCCCCTCCCACCTCCCTCTCCACCCGATTCCTCTGGGTCTTCCCAGTGCACCAGGCCCAGGCACTTGTCTCATGCATCCCACCTGGGCTGGTGATCTGTTTCATCATAGATAATATACATGCTGTTCTTTCGAAACACCCCACCCTCACCTTCTCCCACAGAGTTCAAAAGTCTGTTCTGTACTTCTGTGTCTCTTTTTCTGTTTTGCATATAGGGTTATCATTACCATCTTTCTAAATTCCATATATATGTGTTAGTATACTGTAATGTTCTTTATCTTTCTGGCTTACTTCACTCTGTATAATGGGCTCCAGCTTCATCCATCTCATTAGAACTGATTCAAATGAATTCTTTTTAATGGCGGAGTAATATTCCATGGTGTATATGTACCACAGCTTCCTTATCCATTCATCTGCTGATGGGCATCTAGGTTGCTTCCATGTCCTGGCTATTATAAACAGTGCTGCGATGAACATTGGGGTGCACGTGTCTCTTTCAGATCTGGTTTCCTCAGTGTGTATGCCCAGAAGTGGGATTGCTGGGTCATATGGCAGTTCTATTTCCAGTTTTTTAAGAAATCTCCACACTGTTTTCCATAGTGGCTGTACTAGTTTGCATTCCCACCAACAGTGTAAGAGGGTTCCCTTTTCTCCACACCCTCTCCAGCATTTATTGCTTGTAGACTTTTGGATAGCAGCCATCCTGACTGGCATGTAATGGTACATCATTGTGGTTTTGATGTGCATTTCTCTGATAATGAGTGATGTTGAGCATCTTTTCATGTGTTTGTTAGCCATCTGTATGTCTTCTTTGGAGAAATGTCTGTTTAGTTCTTTGGCCCATTTTTTGATTGGGTCATTTATTTTTCTGGAATTGAGCTGCAGGAGTTGCTTGTATATTTTTGAGATTAATCCTTTGTCTGTTTCTTCATTTGCTATTATTTTCTCCCAATCTGAGGCCTGTCTTTTCACCTTACTTATAGTTTCCTTTGTAGTGCAAAAGCTTTTAAGTTTCATTAGGTCCCATTTGTTTAGTTTTGCTTTTATTTCCAATATTCTGGGAGGTGGGTCATAGAGGATCTTGCTGTGATTTATGTCGGAGAGTGTTTTGCCTATGTTCTCCTCTAGGAGTTTTATAGTTTCTGGTCTTACATGTAGATCTTTAATCCATTTTGAGTTTATTTTTGTGTATGGTGTTAGAAAGTGTTCTAGTTTCATTCTTTTACAAGTGGTTGACCAGTTTTCCCAGCACCACGTGTTAAAGAGGTTGTCTTTTTTCCATTGTATATCCTTGCCTCCTTTGTCAAAGATAAGGTGTCCATAGGTTCGTGGATTTATCTCTGGGCTTTCTATTCTGTTCCATTGATCTATATTTCTGTCTTTGTGCCAGTACCACACTGTCTTGATGACTGTGGCTTTGTAGTAGAGTCTGAAGTCAGGCAGGTTGATTCCTCCAGTTCCATTCTTCTTTCTCAAGATTACCATGGCTATTCGAAGTTTTTTGTATTTCCATACAAATTGTGAAATTATTTGTTCTAGTTCTGTGAAAAATACCGTTGGTAGCTTGATAGGGATTGCATTGAATCTATAGATTGCTTTGGGTAGAATAGCCATTTTGACAATATTGATTCTTCCAATCCATGAACACGGTATGTTTCTCCATCTGTTTGTGTCCTCTTTGATTTCTTTCATCAGTGTTTTATAGTTTTCTATGTATAGGTCTTTTGTTTCTTTAGGTAGATATACTCCTAAGTATTTTATTCTTTTTGTTGCAATGGTGAATGGTATTGTTTCCTTATAGGAAAAGAAGAAGTGAAACTCTCGCTGTTTGCAGATGACATGATCCTCTACATAGAAAACCCTAAAGACTCTTCCAGAAAATTACTAGAGCTAATCAATGAATATAGTAAAGTTGCAGGATATAAAATTAACACAGAGAAATCCCTTTCATTCCTATATACTAACAATGAAAACAAACTCCTTATCTCTATCCTTAAATTTCTAATCTTCTCATATTGCCCAATGAATAACATCATCATCTGCCCAGATTCCCAAGAAAATCCCGTGACTCACATGCCTTCTCTCTCCCTGCTATGCAGGTGCTCTTCCAGTCCTATTGACCACCCCTCACAAATACCTCTGGAGCCCTATTCTCTCATCTTACTCCTGCAGCTATGAGGTTCAAAGTCACTTGCACAACCTACTGCATAAGGCCCAACCTCCCACCACTCTGCTTCCACACCTGTCTTGCTCAAAGTCCCTTGCAGAAGAACTTCTAAGAACCATAAGCCTCTGACACAGAAATCAAAGCTCATGTCTCCCACCATACACTTTCAGGCAGGAAGATTTGCCATTTCCCAAGCACTGCCATTCCCAGATATCATATTGCTTATTTAGAATGTGATGGCTGGTTCATTGGATCATGCCTGGCACATAGAAAGACCAAAAAATAGGTACAGTTGAATGTATAAATGAACAAGTGAACAAATATATTTTCACTGTTCATGTATAGATGCTGTCCTTCTACCTAAAATTCCACTTAGTAGAATCCTGCTTGTCCTCCAGGAGCTGGATCAAATGTTTATCCCCCTCCTCCACTGAAGAGTAGAGCCTTTCCAAAACTCTCTCAGTGCTTCCAAACCATAATCTTGTGCTTGTAGTAGCAACAGCATATTTATCAGATTGTATTCAGAATTTACAGGCTTCTTCCACATCCCTGAATTGCTGTTTAAGAGCAAAGCCAGAGTGTAACGTTTTGTTTTAAGTACAACACCAAGTCCTATTGTTTTTAATCTCCTGATTATACTTCTGATCTGCCTACCCATCTCCTTCTCCAGCTACCATTGTCTTTCCCCAGAAAACTGCACCAGGCTTCTTCTTGTGCTGCCCCATCTATCTTCTACATGACAACCAGAGTGATATTTTCTAAATCTACACCTAATCATGTGTATACCTGTACACACACACACACACACACACACACACACACACACACACACACACTACATACCTTACTGCTGTTCTGAACATAAAAAAGAAATTAACATGAAAGCAACGTAGAGGTCCATCAACAGAGGAATGGATAAAGAAGTTGTGGTACACAAACCCAAAGGAATATTACTCATCCCTAAAAAGGAACACATTTGACTCAGTTCTAATGAGGTGGATGAACCGAGAGCCTATTCTATAGAGTGAAATAACTCAGAAAGAGAAAAACAAGGATCATATACTAACGCATATATATGGAGGCTAGAAAGATGGTACTGAGGAACCTATCTGCAGGGCAGCAATGGAGACACAGACATAGAGAAGAGACTTGTGGACACAGTGGGGGCAGGAGAGGGAGGGACGAATTGAGAGAGTAGCATGGAAACATATACATTACCATATGCAAAATTAGCTAGCCAGTAGAAATTTGCCATATGACACAGGGAGCTCAAATTCAGTGTTCTGTGACAATCTAGAGGGGTGGGAGGGGGGAGGGAGGTTTGAGAGGGAGGGGACATATGTATCACTATGTCTGATTCGTGTTGCTATATGGCAGAAACCAACACAACAACGTAAAGTAATTATCCTCCAATTAAAAATAAATAAACTTAAATTAAAAAGAGAGAGAGAGAGAAAAGCAACTAGACTAGACCTCTCACATTTTCTTCTTTGCTCTGCTGACCCTTTTTTCAGTTCAGTTCAGTGTTCCATGCTACACTGCCCACCCTGGGCCTTGTCTGGCATGCACTCGTCCTTCTGACAAGACCTTCTTTCTACTCTGTCCTCTTAATCTAGTCAGTTCCTCCTTCTGCTTCAGATTCCCACACCAGTGTCACTTGCCTAGGAAGGCCTTCCCTGACCTCCTCAACCAGGACAAATCCTCCCTACTAAACACCCTCCTATCACCACTAGTCTCTATGTGGTGACTGTCACTTCAGCACTCTTGCACTTGTTTATGCCATAATTTAATTAATCTCTGACTCCCCTAAGCTCCATGAGCACAAGGACATGACTACTTTTACCCAGTACCAGATCCATAGTGTCTCGTACAGTCAGATACCTAGAATAAATGTCTGATAAGTGCATGAATAAAAATGACAAACAAATATAATTAGTTGGAGAGAGAAACTACCTAGATACAAAAAAAAAAAAAATACTAATGGAATGACAGAAATGATAGAACAAATAATAGGAATATTTATCATAGGAATGATAATAATAAAAAACATAGGAGTTAATAGACAAGTAAACACTGGCTGAGACTCTGCTATGATCTAGGCATTTCTATAGCGATAGTTTAAAATATGACCCAGGACAAAAAGGCACAAAATAATATATGCAAAATAAGTGATACAAACATTGCACTTGTTTGGGCTTTTTCTGTTGTGTGAAGTCAAAGAAAATAAACCTCAAACTGGCTTAAGGAAAAGAAGGGAGTTTAATGGCTCATTTAACTTGACATTTGGCAAGAAGGAATGTGTTTAGAAATAGCTCTATTCAGGTTCAGTGTCCTTAGGACTCAGCTTTTCCCCTCTCTCTGGCCTTCCTTCACTATGATCATTCCAGCCGAGCCCCACCCTTGGTGGAAAAAAACAGTAGCAGTCCTGCCTTCAGACACTGTCTCAGGTTCTGTTCAGGGTGGAAGCACTGCCCTTTTTCCTGCTCAATCCCACAAAAGTCTTAAGATTTAAGTCTGACTTGCTTAAATCACACAACCATCCCCGGACCAACCACAGCAGCTAAGAGAATATGATGTTCAAATTGGCTGTGACTTGAGTAAGGGGCTCCATTCCTAGAGCTGAAAATATCTACCCCAGCCACGGGGATTTGAAAGTGAGGAGGGAAATTCACAAAAAAAAAACCTGAGTCTATTGTCGGAAAAAAAAAAAATAATAAGTGAAGACTAGATCCTGGTAGTTGAGCAAACCATGAATGTCAAAAAAGAAAATTAGTCCTCTTCTCATCATAAAGAGAGAAGGCTCTGTAGCCTTGGTGGTTGGGGATTTGCTAAGTTTGATCTGTCCCCCTTCCACCTCCTAGAATAACTGAAAGAATTAGTAACTCTGCCCCAATCTGTGCTAATCTATTCGTTTATTAATCCAGTTTAACCCACCCCTTCTGCTTCTTCTATAAGAAGTCAAGAGGGAACTGAGTCTTTTGGCAGAAGTGGAACAGGAGCTTCTCCATTAGAAGTGAACTGATCACTGTCACACCTTAGCTTTTTTCCTCAGCATCACTATCGCAAACCTCCTGACTCTTCACTGCTTTGGGACTGGCTGGGGGAAAAGGAAATCACTAAACTCTCTGCAGTGTGAAGTGGCTTTGCAAAGTGCACTGTAAACTGTTTACATTGTTTTTAATTACTTTGGAACCATATGTCAGCTTGGTATAAAGTGTGAAGATTACACTAAATGGGGGTGGGGGGAGGAGATGACAATGTGGTGATTTATGGTAACCAGAAAATTTGTGTATGGAAATGAGTGCAATTTAAAAACACATCTATGTGGTATTATAACACTGGAGGGGGAAGAAAAGCCAGTGTATAACAAAATATCTTTGAAAATAGGAGCATGATGAATATGTAAATGAGACCAATCAACATCAGCTGAGATATGGTATATGCAGATGAGACGGCAATGAGCCAAAATGCGAAATAGCTCCCAAACCATAAATATGAACCATATAAAATTCGTTTGAAATATTCATCATAACATAAGGACAAAAAATATAATCAAGTGATTTATTTGCATATAAAAATGAGAATACTAGTCTGACACTCCAGCCTCCACTCCCAGATCAGCGGAGGAAGAAAAGTTAACAGGGGGACTTTTAGAGGGAGAGATTTATTGACTGAAAACTGTTGCAGGCACACTAAAAAAGCTGAAGATCCTCCCAATTCTATATTCCTCAGACTCACTCAGCACAGATAAAGAGAAAGGGGAAAAGTCAGGTAACTAAAATACTAATGGCACTGGGGATAGAAGATTTGGGTTCCAGTCTGCTTTGCCTCCCTAAGCACCCCGTTGTTAGATAACTTAGGCCTCTTCTCACTCTGACCTTCTGTGATTCTGAGAGTTAATGAGCAAAGAAGCTTTGAGTCCCACTTACCGAAATAAAGCAAGAAGGAAAGATTGATGATTCTACAGGCTCCTGGTAAGAAACTGGTGGCCAGTGTTGGAGTGGCTGGACCTCTGAATAGGAAGAGGGAATCTGAATTCCAGGGGGAAAAAAAAAGAAGTGATCATGAGGTTCAGGTTGTACTGGACTTTACAAACTCCTGGGGAACTTTTAAAGTAATCTACAAATGTAACTGTCACCTACAGGGACTTTTCATTCTATTTTTTTAAATAGAAGCACTGATCATTTTTTAAAACTCCTTTGATGATTTTAATATACATCCACAGTTGAAACGCACTGAGATGGATGATAATATTAAGTCTGAATCCAATTTGTAGAAAGATTATTCATCACAAATGTATAGTGTGTCTATGTAGTATGGCTGAAGGAGAATCAACATAGGGGAGATGGCAGGAGATAAGGTCAGAGAAGAAGCTGGGATAAGGTCATGGAGAACCTTGTAGACCGTGAGGACAAGTTTGACTGTCACAGTGACTGTGATGGAAATTACATGGGTTATTTTGAGCAACTAAATAAAACTATCATACTTAGATTTGTCAAAATCCATTTTTGTTCACAGGTTTTGATTTACTAATATTTTGTTAAGAATTTTTGTGTCTATGTTTGTAGAGATGTTAGTCTGTATATTTCTTTTCTTGTGACTGCTTTTTTTGGCTTTGTTTTAGTGATGCTACAGAATGAGCTGGGAAATGATCCCTCATCCTCTATATCTTGAGTTGATTACAATAAGGAAAGAATAGTTTTTTTCCCACAAATGGTGGTGAAGCAACTTGGTATTCATATGGGGAAAAAAATACAACTCAACCCTTACCTCATGTTATACACAAAATTTATCTCTAAACAGATCATAGACTTAAATGTAAAAGCTAAAACTTCAAAACTTTTGACTTCATCAAAATAAAATCTCTGCTCTTCAAAAGTACAGCTATCAGGAAAATGAAAAACTAAGCCACAGGCAGGGACTAAAATATTTCCAAAACACGCTCTGAAAAGGGACTTGTAAAAAGAAGATAGAAAGAACTCTTAAAAGGGAAAAACAAGTAGATGAACAATCTAATTTAAAATAGGCCAAAGATCTGAACAACTACTTAGCAAAAGAAGATATAGAAATGAACAATAAGCACATGAAATGATGTTCAACATCAGTGGTCATTACAGATATGCAATGTGAAACCTTAAATTCCATTGCAAACTCACTAGAATGGCTAGAATTAAAGACTGATAGAGCAGGAACAGGGGAAGCCGGGGGAATGAATGGAACGATCCAGTGTATCTGGTAATACTGCAAAATAGTACAACCCCTTTGGGAAACAGTTTGACAGCTTCTTATAAACTATTTATCCAAAAGAAGTGAAAACATATGTCCACACAAAGCCTTGGTCAAGAATATTCAAAACAGATTTATTCATAATAGCCAAAAACTAAAAACAATTCAAATACTCATCACCAGGTTACTGGATAAACAAATTGTGTTCTATTCACATAACAGAGTATGAATAAATAATAAATAAAAAGGAATAAACTACTAATGCAATGACATGGCTGAGTCTCAAGCATTATACTAAGGCAAAGAAGCCAAACATAAGAGGATATACCATACTTCAAATAATTTTATTTATATAAAACTTGAAGAAATAACATATCCAATCTATAGTGACAGGAAGCAAGCATGTCAGTACTTGCAGGGGTCAAGGGTGATGGTGGGGATTGTCTGGGAAGAGGCACCAAAGAAACTTTTAGGCTGGTGAACATGTTCTATATCTTGACTAAGGTGGCTGTTACAAAATACATGAATTTGCAAAAACTCCTCAAACAGTTGAAATGAGCACATAGAATCATTTAAGTTACACTTCAATAAAGTGGATTTTCTAAAACCAACAATTTCTCAGCACCTATTTGGGGCCAGGTGTTTCAAATACCACATCTCAGTGAATCTGCACTTTACAAACAGACATTCAGAAAAGGTAAGCAATCAACCAGCCTCAGAGTTCTTTTGTGGTGAAGCTAGAATTTGAACCCAAGGTAATCTGGCCCTTTCTGCTACACAAGGCTTGCTTTTTGTTGGTGTCTACCTTTGCCCAGAATCATTCTACCTTACTAAAGTAACAAGTGACAAACGGGAGGATTAAGAGTGTAAAAGCTTCCTGTGATGTTATTTAAAATTAGAAGAGAGGATTTCTACTGCAAGAGAGAAACAAGAGTGCCTAAGCACTTAAATTGCCATAAACCAGAACCTAGAGTCACTTTCTACTGGGACAGTTACAGAGGAGCAGAAACCTCTTCTTGGAGCATTTTCTTCACCTTCAAGTTTCCACATGCCAACTCATTTCTGGGTAGAGATCCTGCTGAGACTGGCTTTAGTTCACTGTTCTGCAAACCCAGCTGCCTGTTAAGTCACAAATTAACTTAGTCAGCAGTTGGGAAATCTAAGAGCTGGGCCAATTAAGTTGTCATTATTGACCTGGGTCAAACATGAGTTAGTGTCTAAAAGGTGAAAATCCTTATCTCATTTCCTGTCCTCCATAAATATTCTGAAAATAAGTATTTTTGTTGTATTTACTGCTTCAAGAACACAAGAAGCCGTTTTCTTGTCACTTTCAGGGTTGGTGTGGTTTTACTGTTTCCATTAAGTCTCCTTATTGTCAACTATTTCTAGGTGGGGCCTCAAAACAGACTCTACAGTATCTAATAGCTGCCCAGATCAGAAAGAGAATAATTTATTACCTTTGTATTTATAAGTTCGGCTTTGTCTTTTTGCTAGTTGTTTTCACTTCGATTTCTTTCTATGTGTTCAGGGTGGGGAGGAGTCTGATAAAGGAAACAAGAGTTCCTGAGATCTAGTCATTTTATGGATGCCTTTTATATTCATTATAACCGTCCACATTTCAGTCCTTTTTGCTTTATCCATGAAGGTAGTATAGGGTTTCCTTTGCTGGAAGGGATTCCAAAGAAGGGAATACTGAAAGAACACATTCATCGACGAGAGCCCTGTTGTCTTAACTGGTTCAGGCTGCTGTAATATTGAATGCAATACTGCACCAGGTGACTTAACAAATATTTAAATCTCCCAGTTCGGTGAGTCCAAGATTAGATGCCAGACTGGTCAGGTTCTGGTGTGAAACTACCCCTGCTTTTGCTCTGTATCACCACATGGTTAAGAGAGAGCTCTGGCTTCGTCATCCTCTGCTGTGGATCCAGTCCCATCATGAGAGGTCCACCCCTATGACCTTATCCAATCATTTCCCAAAGTCCTCATCTCCAGATTCCACCCACCCATATGTTTAGGGGATTAGGGCCTAAATATATGAATTTAGGGTGGTGGGGAGAGAGACACAACCAATCCACAATACCCACTGTGAAGTAGCAAGCTTTGGTACTAAAGAAGCATGCTGGAGATGCTCCCTAGCTTGGGAAAGCACAGATACACCCTCACATTCACATGTTCAATCTCTAGCATCCTCCAGCCTCTTGGCTACTGGATGCTCTAAGGCATCCATGGTCCTACTGACCTCTGTTCAGTGCCTTTAATTCAGCAGCTAAAACTTACAGGGGGCAAGACTTGACAGAGGTTACTCAAGCCAGGCTTTTTTGGCTTGCCATCACATACCAATCTTCTTCCATTTTCTAATCAACAGCCAGGCAACGTCATCTTCTCTATCTTTTAAGACTCTGTTTCAGCCCTGCTTGCCCTTCTGACCTTTCTTGACAAGGCAAGCTGTGGGAAAGACCTTTGAACATGTTATGTTTGTTAGGGCTCACAGATACACTAGAAAATGAACTGGCCTTTTTGTTCTCTCTGCCAGCAACTCAATGTTTGTGTCTACTCAGAGAAGATACAATTAAGGCAGCATAATACTCGAGTTAAAAATAGCCTCAGTGGCTCTGCCCTACAGCCTCTTGCTAGGTTTTCTTTTTTTAATAGAGTGGTATTAAAATAAAAAAGATGCAATCTAAATACAAGCTCCAATCGATGCACAAACTATTTATTTTTATTTCCTCATTTAGCCCATGCCCATCACAACCACATCCATCTGGGCTGTTTATGACTTAATAAAATGCTTTAAACAGTAAAACACTCAAATAGGATATGGACCTACTTGCCTGCCCATCCCCCAACAACAACAAAAAATTACCTGAATCTTATACTTCATAAACTTCCTCTGTGTTACTCAGATCCACTCTGGCTAGCCTACACAGAAATGGAATGATCAGACATGGGTTTTTATAGTTCAGACCATTCCAGGGGTTAAACAGGCAGAGGAAAAGTGGAAGAGTGAAGGATAAATGCCACAAGAGCCTAAATGAATAAAGTGGAAGTTAATCACCCCAGTGGGTCTTAGATTCTGAGAGAGGCTGGGCATAGAGATAGCAATTGTTGATGCCAAGTGTTTTATAAACATGTAATTTGCACTTGGATATGAGCATGCTTTGACAAGATACAAGCTCATACAAACGCAAGGTATGGATTATTAAGAGAGCACATGTGCTCTGCTTCCCATCCGCGGCATCTCAGCTCAACTACATACGGATTACAGATTCTGCATTTCTCTTTTCTCATATTCCTCTCCAAAGCATGCAGCCCAGGACTGGGCACACAGGAAACCTAATGGCAGGCTAAGTTAGTGAACTTGTCATCTCTGCCTCTTGGATCCATTCCCAGCCTTTCAGAACCTCTTCCCCAAATCAGGCTCTCAACATTTCCTTTTAAATCTTGTTCTTTGTTATTCTTTCCCACTGATGATAACAACATCTGAATAACGTAATGGCATTGAAATTCTAAGGAGTTGCTGAATTAGATCCTCCAAGACAACGTGCCTTTTTAAAAAGACATGAAGTAGGTAATGCCAGCTCCTCCAAAGGACTGAATTGCTAATGGTGGGATTTTAGTCAATGTGGCATGTGTGCTTGAGGAGATTTGCTTTAATACATGAAAAATCATATCTAGAACTACTTGTTTGGACTGCAAAGTCCATGTGTACCTGGACAGAAACTTGAGCAAACAATGTTTCCTGTAATCAGGGGTATCAATGCCTTCAAGGGTCTATCTCCTAAGGATGGGCCCCCTCACTGTCTGACTGACCACGTGGAGAACTCAGACTGGTGTTTGTTTGGCTTTGCTTTTCCTTTGCTGAATGTTAAAAACTGGGGTTTCAGTCTTCATGTATTTGTTTACAATGTAGCCCCTTATGTGCTAAGTCACTTCAGTCATGTCCGACTCTTTGTGGCCCTATGGACTGCAGCCTTCTGGGCTCCTCTGTCTGTGGGATTCTCCAGACAAGAATACTGGAGTGGGTTGCCATGCCCTCCTTCAGGGGATCTTCTTGACCCAGGAATTGAACCTGCAGCTCCTGTGCCTCCTGCATTTCAGGTGAATTCTTTACCACTGAGCTACCAGGGAAGCCCCATGTCCCCTTATACTTTCCCTTATATATTCTTCCCTGCTTTTCTTCATATAACTTCTCACTCCAGCCAGATAAGATACTTAAGATGTGATTTTTCATTTAGTAAAGCAGACAATCACTTTGGGGGAGAAAGGATGGTTGCTTACTGCAACACCAAGATCCATAACGCCCCCCCACCAAAAAAAATCTTGCAAAAAGGGTAAATTCTAAATTAACTTCAAGGAAATGAGGCCAAATCAAAAATTACTGGTTGGAGTTTTTTAAGAAGAAGAGATTTATAGATTTCAGTCAAGTCCTCAAGACAAGTGCAGCCAGATGGATGACACCAGCTAATCCACCAAGTGATTGATCAGGGTTCACAGAGTAAATGATCATGATTTCCATCACTCCCTGAGCACCTGTGAGGATGAGGCTTGTAGAGCTAATATACTTCCTCAAGCCAGGGCCACCTCCTCTGACTGCTGTATGTGCTGCTATGTTTGCTCTTTCTATTTGTGAGCAACTCAGAGAGAGACCAGGTAAACTCGGGGAAGCATTATCCACCCATCAGTCAAGAATTCCACCAATTCTTCTTAAGTCACAAAATATATTAATTAGATGAGGAATGAATTGATGAGGGTTATGTGCCCACCACTTCTAGGTGTTCTGAGCAATAAGATGAAGATACTAAGTCTCTGCTCTCAAAGAGTTCTCAAGGGGAACAGCAACCATTGGCTGTCATTTGGTGAGTGATTATTTTGGCAGAAACTGAGATAAGCCACTTTACATGCATTATCGTACTTCATTATCATAACCTCATCGTCCAAGTTTTATAGTGAAGAGACTGAAGTCAAATGGGGTTATGTGACTTGCTCAATGTCACACTCTAAAGAAGTGGTAGGGCCAGGATTGGAAACCAGTCTTTCTGACTCCAATGCCCACACAGTAATCTATTATTCTGTAAAATCTATGAATGCAAAGAAAGTAGTCCAGACAATAAATGATATAGGAGGGTGCTAATCTTACTGTAGGAGTCACATGCTTCCTCATACCTATTAGCTCATTTAATCTCACACACACACACCCTTCAGAGTCAGCTGGGGCAAGAATTTGAGCTTATTGCATGGGTGAGAAAACAGAAGTCAGAGAAGTTTGGTGACCGGTCAGAGATCAACATCTACGAAGTGATGGAGGTGGGTTTCTCAGATGCCACGTGCAGTGCATTTTCCCATATAATGCTAAGCTTTCTACCATGCTGTCTCTCATTTACTAAAGAGAAATTACATCTTGAGATTTTTACAGTCATATCAGTATAGGATAGTAATAGATTGTCCAAGTCAGAAGAAACAAGTAACCCTTATATTTCTGCCAAGTATAAAAACTTCATATTCAGGTACTCAGCACTTCTCATAGCTTCGACTCAGTCTTGAGCACTTGGCAGTGGGGGAAGAAAAAACAGATGTTCTAGGAGTAGATGGATGTCTGATCCGAGAAATGACAATACAAGTATGAAGCCAGCCTTTTCCATGCCAAAGAGGAAATGCTGCAATAGGTTGTGTCCATTAGTAAAAACTGGCCCACACTATTTCATCAAAACATCAGTGATTAATCAAAATTTCCTAAGTCAGCTATATTTATTGGCTTTTCTTCTTCCTGTTTTGCCTACTCCCCTTTTGCCTCTCCTTGGAATTAACATTCTAGTAACACATAGATTCAACTACAACTTCTTAGTCAACATAGAGAATTTCATCTCTGCAAGGGAGGATTTTTTTCTTTTAGTTACATGCGTGAGCATCTTATGAGTTTCTACTAAGTGTCTCCTACATCAGGGCATCTCAAAACTCAATGTGCATACAAATCACCTGGGGAAATAACTAACACAGAGAGTGTGACTGAGGAGACCTGGGTGGGACCTGAGATTCTGCAGTGCTAACCAGCTCCCAGGTGACACCAACACTGCTGGTTCATGGTCCAGAAGGGACAATATGATCTAAAAAATACTAGTCCTGGGTAAGGAGCTGTAAGGTGGAGGATTCAAGAGAAATGGCCCACATCCCCTATTCAAGTGTGGTGAACAGGGTCAATAAAATGCATATGAGACAAAGAAAAGTACAGACCAAATGTGTAAACAGGTGCTTGCTTGTTATAATCAAATGACAGATGAAGGGGAAAGATTTTCTTATTATCTTTGTCATTGTCAGATCACATTTATAGTAAAAAATAGTCTTCCTTTTATCTTAGCAAAACTAGTCACTTAGATAAGGGCTTCCCACATGGCTCCGTAGTAAAGAATCCACTTGCCAAGCAGGAGACTTGGGTTCGATCCCTGGTTGAGAAGATTCCCTGGAGAAGGAGATGACATGGACAAGAGAGACTGGTCTCAAGTTAGCAACTAAACAGCAGCAGCATTCCCTTAGGAAAACACTGTCTCAGTCCTGAAAGCCCCTCTATTGGTACCCTGGAAACAAAACTGGACACTGAAAATTGCAATTCACTTACAATCATTTCAGGAGCAAACCCATTATACGGCTCATCTGAGCAAATTCAGCTTCAGCGCTCTTTCTTGTGACAGGATATCTGTATCTCAGGCAAAAAGTAGGAGGCTGAATATAGGCGATTCTGTCCCTGGAGTCTGAAGTAGACGAAGATCAGGGGGAAAGTGCAAGTCAAGGCAGCACATGTTTCATCCAGATCAAATGCAGCTAAAGTCCTGAGTGAGATGGGTTGAGGGAAGAGAGATGGAGGGAGGTGGTGGGAATGCTGGAAAGAAGCAAAGAGACCTTCTTTGTTCCTTACCCTTCCAGCCAGCTCTGCTAAGTCATTTCAATCATGTCCGACTCTTTTCGACCCCATGGACTGTAGCCCGCCAGGCTCCTCTATCCATGGGGATTCTCCAGGCAAGAGTACTGGAGTGGGTCGCCATGCCCTCCTCCATGGGATCTTTCAAACCCACAGATCAAACCCATGTCTCTTATGTCTTCTGAATTGGCAGGCTGGTTCTTTACCACTAGCACCACCTGGGAAACCCTTCCAGCAAAGACCCAGAAAAATTCCAGGCACAATCAATGAAGCTCACAGGAAACCTAGAGCAGAATGAAAGTGATGCTGATCTGCATGAGCTCCAAGGGAGGATTGCCACAGAGCTAGTCACTGGACTGAGAGTGCCATCTAATGCCCTTCCTCCACAAGCCATTCATCAAGTTTATAGTAGCAACAAGAGTTCATTACCATGTTCCTGTTTTGCACATTCTTGAACAAGGTTATGCCTCCAATTTTAAGTGTGGTGTATAAAAGGAATGAGGAAACGTGGGAGGGTGAGAAGGTTTCTGAAGGGAAAGGTAATAAACAGAATAGGTGATCCTCACCAACTGGAAATGTGAATCTCCCTACCTGCTTATGACTTTGTGCAATCAGAAAGAACACTTCACAAGCTGAGATTCATTCTGAGAAGTTCCTAAGCTCCTCTTATCAACCTATCTATCCATTTATCTCTCAGTCAGTCTTCCATATTAGAAGCTGAAAGAGAAGATAGGATTCGGTTCTAGGTTCCAAGAAACTTGTGATGTAGTTAGAGAAATAAGAGGAATTCATGTGAAACAAAGGTTACGAAACAGAACAGAAGCAAGCTCCATGTTGCTGTCCAAATCTTGGGTGCTGAAGGCAATTCGAAGAGGTGGCATTTAGATCAATGTGGTGAAGAGAACCCAGAAAAGGTTTTGTGAAGACTGTTGGGCTTCCATAATTAAAGGGGAAAGTACAAAGTGTTCAGTGTGACAGATATTAATGAAACAAATTCAAAGTCATAATGGGAATCTGAGGTCTCTCTAAGGAAATCAGCAGGCTCCCAGAGTCCTTATCTTTTGATCACATTATGAACAATGGACTCCCACTGAGTTTGGAAAGTTTGAACAGGAGTAGAAGAAAAGAAGCTCCATGCACTGGGAAACTATATCTGAATTCACCAGAACATTGACTCTTTTAATGCCCCACCCATGATTCTGTAGTCAGGATGCTGGGAGCTTGTCCATCAATATCCAGACAGTGTAATGGTTGGTGTACAATGTTGTTTAGTTGCTCAGTTGTGTCTGACTCTTTCTGTGACCCCATGGACTGTAGGCCTGAGAGGCTCCTGTTTATGGGATGCTGTTTATGGGATTTCCCAGGCAAGAGTACTGGAGTGGATAGCTATTTCCTTCTCCGGGGGATCTTTCTGACCCAGGGATCAAACCAATATCTCCTGAATTATAAGTGGATTCTTTACCACTGAGACACCACAGAAACCCTTCAGTGTAAAATAGATAGATTCAAATTATATCTGAAACTTTTTAGTCTCATTGATTCAGCAGAACTGTTGTTAAGGAGCCCAGCTCTCCATATAGAGTTGTCTCAGGCTATCGCTAAAATTCCCCAATGCTCTCTAAACTTGGGTAGCAAGGAGGTCAGAAAGAGAAATATTCTGCTCCTGCCCAAACACAAGAGTTTTCCTGATCTCTTCTGCAAAAGCCAAGTGAATGCTCACTACTCCCAAGCCTAGTTTTCTCCAATACATAAATATGAGAAGGTCTTGGTGTACTTTTAAAAATGCTCTAAGATGTGCTACATTCTGCCTTCTTCTTCCATAAACTGTTCTCAGCATCAAGATAAAAAACAGGCTCTGCTGATCAGTGGGTTCAGGGGTGACATAATACTATATCTTGGCAACCCTTTATGTGAACAATGCAAATGGTAGGATTTGACTGAACTAAATAAGCCACTTACTTCCTCATTAACTCTGTCTTTTTAGTCCAAACCTACTCCTGCGCTTACTCCAGGAGTCTAGGGTTGAACACTCCTAGAAATACATTTGGTTCTTTAGAACTCTATATGCCACATTTAGAGCTTTTATTTAAAAAAAGAAATTGCTGTTCCAACATTCACTAATGTATAACTAAAAGCAAAACCATATCTTTGAAAAACTTCAGAAGATGCTGCAACAAACACATATGTGGGTTCTGTAGCCATCCGATATAGAGGATAAAATGTTGACAGCAATGAATTTTTCAGCTCTTTATCAAGAGCACTGATGAATTTTGACAAGCATCCTTGGTCACATTGCCAGAGCCTCCCCTTCACACTTACCACACTGCTCTGACCACCCTATCTTCAGGTACAGTGTTTCTCTGCTCTTGTTCTATCATACCTTCTTTGGCATTCGAAATCTCTTCACTTTCTTGTCAACACCTAATCCGTCCTGATTCTCACTCCAAATAATTCTTAAACACAAGAATAGATGATCACCTTTAAGCCACAGCTTAAATGCCCCAGAACCAGGTCCCTGGGCAAACTCTGGGAAGGTAAAGTTTCAAAAGCATCAGCTCTAGATTTTATAGTATAAAATAGGATTTAGAAGAATGTGCACTTGCCTTGCCTATATCTCTGGAAACATTTCCAAAATGAACGGCTGTATATACGGAGGAAGATAGTGAAGGTGCTGTAAGCCATGATCATTGCATCACTTCTCCCTCTTTACTTCTCAAAGGTAAATGTTTGATGATGAGACAGGAAGAAGCTCCCTATTGAGCTGAGAGAGTCTATTCCCTTCCCTTCAGGCAAGTATATC
The DNA here is from genome assembly GCF_033118175.1 of Dama dama. Classification (NCBI taxonomy): domain Eukaryota; kingdom Metazoa; phylum Chordata; class Mammalia; order Artiodactyla; family Cervidae; genus Dama; species Dama dama. The sequence continues at coordinate 72,692,709 of NC_083691.1, forward strand.
AAGGGGGTAGTTTCAAGGAAACAATACATTTCCTGATCTAAAACTCCTCAGACCAGTGAAAAAGTAAAAGTGTCAGTTACTCAATTGTGTCCGGCTCTTTGAGACGCTATGGACTGTAGGCTGTCAGGCTCCTCTGTCCATGGAGTTCTCCAGGCAAGAATACTAGAGTAGGTAGCCACTCCCTTTTCCAGGGGATTTTCCTGACCCAGAGATTGAACCCAGGTCTCCCATATTGCAGGCAGATTCTTTACCATCTGAGTCACCAAGAAGACCAGATTCCCTTTCAATTCTAGACTATTTCATTACACTGTTTCCCAGCAACCCCTATTTTGAGCCTTCTTTAGAATAATCTAGGAACATTTGTTAAAATAAAATCTGCTAGGGCCTTAAATCAAAGATAACATGAGGACTAAAATAATTCTTCGTGCAGCTTGGATATCTTATAAGAGATATGCACATTTCTGGAAAGGAGACAGGATCTCAGTTCCACCCATTCTAATTGCAATTTTCATTTTCTAGTACAACTCAGGATTTCTGCATGACAAGAAGAGCTCCCTGACATGTCACCCTCAGAAGCTGGACTAAGCAAAAAGGCATGCTGTCTCTTTTCAGAAAGAGCAGAGGCGTGCTCACTGTAGCATGTAAACATTTTATACTGAGTGAATTCCATTTCTATCTATACTCATCACAAATGAGCACCACCAAAATGTTCAAATACATATTCACAATGTGCCTCTCAAATGCACTGGATGAAAAAAATCAGAGCTAAGCATGAGGCACAGATCCATTTCATTTAATTAGAGTTTCAGAGAAGCCTAAAGAAAAAGGTCTGTATCTCCCTAAGTGTTCTCTTTCTGTATGAGTATAGCTATCTTGCATTGTCAGGTCATTTGAATTGAAAATGATTCCAAACACAAAGCCTTTAAACCCTGAATGTTTGACTCGGCTAATATTATCACAGACAGACAATAAAAGAAACCAGCTCGCCCATTCCTATTCCAGATTTTGTACCAGTGTCCACTTTCCCTTTATAGGAAATCAGAGAGAGAGACTATTTCCTCTGGATCAATGCCAGAGCCCTGAATTACTGTCATATTAGAAAATCCTGCATTGCACTCAGCACATGCCCTGAGTATGCCCACTCCTTATTTTCATTCTCTCCTGTTTTCTTTTCAAGTCCCTTTAATAATTTCACCCCACCCCAGCCACCCAACATAGCTACCACTTACCTCCAAGGACCCTCCGTGCCGACCAAGTCAGGCTCCTCGTGGCCCCATCTCCATGCTATTCCTTTTCTTGTCTTCTCATCTCTATTCAAACAGTTCCCCTACCTTCAGGGTTACTATGCTTCCCACCATATGCATATAAGCATTTAGCATGTAGGTAGTAAATCTACCTTTCACATAGATTTACTGAGCACCTACTACGTGCTGGACACTAGAGAGACAACACTGACTAAGGCAAGATCACTGCTCGCACAGATTTTAGAGTTTTTGAGCAAGAGAAAGAAAATGGACAATAAACCATTTTTAAAAAGATCAAGTAACACATAGAGATGCTAACCTCTGAGTAGTGGGGGGTGGAGGAAAACTAGACAGGGTAAGGAAATCAATCCTGAATATTCATCGCAAGGACTGATGCTGAAGCGGAATTTCCAATATTTTGGCCACCTGATGCAAAGAGATGGCTCACTGGAAAAGACCCTGATACTGGGAAGCATTGAGGGCAGGAGGAAAAGGGGGAGACAGAGGATGAGATGGTTGGATGGCATCACTGACTCAATGGACATGAGTTTGAGCAAGTTCCAGGAGATGGTGAAAGACAGGGAAGCCTGGCGTGCTGCAGTCCATGGAGTCTCAAAGGGTCAGACACACTGAGTGACTGATCAACAACAATAAAGCGGGGATCAGGGGTGCCTCCCCTAAGACTTACCCCTGGTCTCTATCGTATGAATGGCTCACAAGATACTCAAATTCCACATTGATTTCCCATGCCATAGTATGTTTGTGGCCACCTCTGTAGTACTTCTGTGAGACTACTCCTATAATGAACCTAACAGCAACTGAACAGGAAATATACAGTGGGCAATAACATATTTTTTTCAAGTAGCTCCCAAACCACAACATGGGTAGTGCATGCTTACATACTGCCTGCCTGCCTCTAGCAATCCATAGGTTGTGGAACCAGGAATTCTGTCCGTGATGGCAATGGTTTTGGTTTTTACAATTAAGATAGGATTTTTTTTTATGATTATAAAAGTAATATATGCTGCAGAAAAAAAAACACTGCAGAAAGAATGATGAATCCACATAATTTTATAGTAATATATCTACTGTTAATATTTCAGTGAGAAGAAGCCTTTCACTTTTTTCTCTGCTGACACACATTTTTTTAAAATTAAAATGTGACAGTATGTATGTTCTTTTCTAACTTTTTCATGAAATTGTATGTTGACAGTATGTTTTAGAGGAAAATGATGGATGTTAAAGTGTTAAAAGACAAGGGTAAGAATCCCTAATTTAGGGAAATCAGAACACATTTATGACTATGATAAATGGAAGAGCTCAGCTTGGAAAAAAGTAGGAGCTACAGGGAACATGTCAGCACTAGTTTGAATGAAAAGCTGTGCAGAATGCAGGAAAAAATACTGAAGAGTCATATACGCAAGAAAAGTCCTTTTTTTGTTAATCATTTTGGAAAGACGAGAGAACAGACCGACTGCGTGTGTGTGTGTGTTGCCCTGTGCCCTCCTCCATGAAGGCTGAGGCTGGAAAGCACTGTAGATAGAGATCTCTCTAAAAGGGATATGTTATCTCTATAACACGGTGGTGAATGGATGGTGAATATCATTAGATGGAAATCCATGTAAAAGACATCACCTCTCCAGGAAACAAGTCTGGCAACATAAGAAAAAAGGACTTTGGACTCCCTCAAAAATTGACCAGAAAACAAGGACGTAAAATGGGCCCTAGAGGCACCTGCAGCCTGGTTTCTCAGAGATAAAGAATCAGTTGCCTGTAGCAACATGTACAATTGTATTTCCTACACCAGAGTACCGAGGAAAAATTACCATTCTGAGCTTATGCCTTTGTTAAAACTTTGCTTTAGATTTACAATTAGGATATGTACGGGGCTTCATGGAACCAAATTTGTGAGCTATACAAAGACCTTTGGCACGCAGCACATGTGCACATATATTCCGTGCCATGCTAAGTCGTTTTAGTTGTGCCCAACTCTTTGCGACCCTATGGACTGTACCCCATCAGGCTCTTCTATCCATGGGATTCTCCAGGCGAGAAGACTGGAGTGGGTTGCTGTGCCCTCCTCCAGAGGATCTTCGTGACCCAGGAATTGAACCCATGTCTACTGTGGCTCCTGCATTGTGGGCGGATTCTTTACCATTGAGCCACCACGGAAGCCCCATGCACTGTATACACATCCAATAATAAAACCTTTCCTGTTAGTGCTTGAAATGTCACCATAACAATTTCTTTGGTCTCTTCTTTTTCCTCTCTACTATTCTAGAAGTTATATGTTCTATTTTATAGATATCTTATCATTTTTAAAACATACTTATCAAACCCCCAAATTAATTAGCATCACTTTGTTTGATCTGAATAACACAGCATTTGAGTGCTTTAATTCTGGTTTCCTTGCAATTTTCCACGTCACTCTGTATAGCACTTTAGTTCTATCTTGTTTTTAAATAGCCCCAAATTAGTACCACTTTTAATTGAATACTTGATCAATATTACTATCATTTTGCCAAGATTTTGCTCTTAAACTCCATTTGTTTCTTCTGGGTCAATTTCCTTCTTGTTGATAAAAACTATTCTTCATAATGTAATTGTTCTTTATAATTTTATGCACTGTTTGTTTTTTCTAAAACAATCCTGTACTGCTTTCATCATAAAAATATCCTATTTCAATTGTGAAAAACAAAATCAAATTGCCCATGTATGAGTATTAAGCTCTCTTCAGTCTTAGTATATCTGAAAATGTCACCCATGCTCCCTCTTGACCTATTAATAGTAGTTTAGGTAAAGTTATAAACCTGAGTTGACCATAATTTTCACTCTCGGCAAGTAACTCTATTATCTTCTAGTATCTATTGTTGCTTGTGTGAAGGCTGCTGTTTGTCTAATTTTTGGCACTCTATCTTTCCTCTCTAATAGGTTTTAAGATTTTCTTTTCCTTTGTCTACACTTTCACTACTAAGTATAGATATGTTTTTATTTTTATGCTTGTGGCTTAGTGGTTTCCTCAAACTAAGGCAGTCTTTCTTCAACTATAGAAAAGTTTTTTTTTTCATTTATTTTTATTAGTTGGAGGCTAATTACTTTACAATATTGTAGTGGTTTTTGCCATACACTGACATGAAAAGTTTTTATTAGTATTTCTACCCTCTTCTCTCCTGGATCTGCTATTAGCTCTGTATTGGAACTTCTCTTGCTGTTGTATTATAAGTGATTTGCCTTGTCTACTTTCTAATTCATTTATTTGTTTTTATTATATCTAGTCCATTATGAAATCCAATTACATTTTGATCCCTGTTTGTTCTTACGTTAGTATTTCTCATTTCACACATCTATTCACACATAACTCTTTTCACACATATAACTCTTTTCACACATCTATCCTTTTTCACACTGTCCTCTTTTATCTTGTGATTTCTACATATTCCTTTATCTCTTTGAACATTTAAAAATAATTAGTTTTAAATATTTCAGTCTTATTCTAATCCTCAGTCAAGGAGGTATAACTATTTTCTCTCCTGTGGTATTTCTTTTTATGATTTTGTAACATATACTCTCAGCCCATCCATCTTAGGAAGGATGAAGTATGGTCAGTGCAAGTTTCATGCTCTAGTAAAGAACTATCTTAACAGTTTCTCACTTGCAGCTATTGAGCAGTCTTGTTCTCTCCAGTTTGGGATAATTTTTAAGTAATTTTTTTTTCGCTTGAAGTCACTGTAAATTTTCATTCAATGTAATTGTGTGTCACTGATCTAGTATTATAAATACTTGCAGGTGACTATTTCCACTCAGGCTGCTTCCTTGAGCTTCTCCATAGTCACTAGGTAGAATTCTAGAGTTTTACATTTCACTAGTCTACAGTCTTTCTGACTCTTGATTTTATGCAGGTAGGTTCATTCTGACTCCTCTCAGACAAAGACAAATCTGCAATTTGGGCTCATCTTCCCAGTGGCTTTTGAAACTCCTAGACCAGCCATTAACCTAATTAGAATTTTTCCTTTGTTCTTTGGCTTCAATGTACACTTAGCATTCTGACCAGGTTGAGGATGGTATTACTTACATAGTTTCTTAATTGGCTGTTTGACCTTTTACCCAGTATATCTATGTGTCCGTACATACAGAGGCCCTCATCCCTGACTTCCATTATCAGCCTGGACTCCCAACATCACTGTTTCATGCTTTGTTGTAATAAATCACCTTCCTCTGGCTCTCCTTTGAAGACAGGAAGATGTCAGAAGGAGGTAACCAACATCTTAGTGGAAAATACAGTTTAGATTACCTTCTGCTTTGACAAACTAGGGCTGCCTGATGGTGCTGAGCATCTTGAGGAAGAAGGAATGATAGAAGAAGTTGTAGAACAAGATACTGAGGACATCAAAGGCAACTTTTCTCATACGCACACACACAGTTGTGAAGTCAAAACCTGCATATAAACAATATCCAAACACGAAAGGATGTATTTAGCAACAGAAACTGAACATGCTAAATCTTATCATTCACATGTGAGAATAGCTGAGAATCTAAAACAAATAAAATAACATCTTAAAACTGTGGAATGAGAAGCTGGGGTTGGGATAATAGATCTAAGAATGATACCTGAGTAAGTCCAGTCACAAACTGGGCAATTCATGTTACCATAGCAACCCCAAGCTGGTTATCATTATGCCTACATTAGTTATATACTTTGCCTTTCAAAAATATAACTTTTCAAAGCTCTTTCCTACCAACTTTGATTTAGTCATTCAGCACATGTTACTAAGCTGATTCTCACATTATACTAGAAAAGTGATGAAATAGGTATTATCATCTTCACATAAATCACAGGAATACACATACCCTATTGAAGTTAGTTCCCTGGTGGCTCGGAGGTTAGAGCGTCTGCCTCCAATGCGGGAGACCCGGGTTGGATCCCTGGGTGGGGAAGATCCCCTGGAGAAGGAAATGGCAACCCACTCCAGTATTCTTGCCTGGAGAATCCCATGGACGGAGGAGCCTGGTAGGCTACAATCCACGGGATCACAAAGAGTCACACACGACTGAGTGACTTCACTTCACTTCACTGAAGTTAGTAGTCAACAGGCCAATAGCTAGTTAGTAGTAAAGTAGGTCAAGAACAATCACCGACTTCTAGCCCTTACCCTGTCTAGCACAGGGCAATAAATCGGCTTTACCTGTTTACATAGGGGCACCACTGAAGAGAAGTTGATCCAGAGACTGGACAGACACAATCTTGGCAAATGGTTGCTCCCCTTCTAATCATGACTTTCAGGTTGCTACAGCCCTCCCCAGGACCAAGCTTGCTCCAGATTTCTTTTCCCATTTGTTTCAAGTGGTTATAGTTATGAGGCCTTTGTGTTTTGGGACAAACACCAGTAAGAATCATATTTTAGACTCCCAAAATCATAATAAAATCTGAAATTCCAATGTTTAACCAGGCATTTTGAGAAGCTAAAGTATCAAAGTAAAATAATGTTAAACTGATGGCTAGATGCAAGAATACTTAGGAAGAGATTCTACGTAAGTCTTTTTGAAGAAATCTTTGGGGGACATTCAAAGCTTCAATGTAAAATGTTGGTACAATGTACAAATGGTACAATGTTTAAGTGAAGGGTAGAGAGTAAACACACAGAAAGCAATGAACATAGAGGATGACTGAAGATGATGACACAGAGATCAAAGATAACAAATCTCTTCTGGGTGGTAATAAATTTTAGAGCCTCAAAGAAAAAGAAAATAATTTTCTTAAGCAGCAAGTTATCAAGTACAGTTTCCCTCATGACAATTTCTGGAAGTGGTTCTGGTGGGTAATGTGAACAATAATTAACCTTCTTGCTCCTCCATATAGTATAAGTACCATGGTTAAAGATGTTGGTTAATGTCCACAGCAGATAATCTAAAACATATGGTAACATATATTTATCTTTCTGTTAGAATATAGCATATGTAGTATCTATACCTACCTGTCCACAAATTTTTTTATGGATAATGGAGAAAGAGAATGCAAGAGAAATAAGTGTTGCTCAACTTTTAAAATGAAAGCTACATGCTATGGAAAACAGTATGGAGGTCCCTTAAAAAACTAAAAATAGAACTACTGGGATATACCCAGAGAAAATAATAATTCAAAAGATGCACCGCAATGTTCATTGCAGCACTGTTTACAATAGCCAGGACATAGAAGCAACCTAAATGGCTATCAATAGAGGAATGGATAACAAAGATGTGGTACACATAAGGAATGAAATATTAGTTAGCCATAAGAAACTGGGTCATTAGTAGAGACGTGGTTGGACCTAGAGGGTGAATAAGAGTGAAATAATACAGAGTGAAATAAGTCAGAAAGAGAAAGATGGATATCATATGTTAACACAAATACGTGAAATCTAGAAAAGTGGTATTGATGATCTTATTTGCAAAACAGAAATAGACACAGATGTGAAAAACAAGCATAAGGACACTAAAAGGGGGAAGGGAGAATGGGATGAATTGGGAGATTGGGATTGACATGTACACAGTACTGGTACTATGTATAAAGTAGATACCTAAAAGAACCTACTGTATAGCTCAAGGAACCCCACTCAGTGCTCTGTGATACCTAAATGGAAAGGAAATCCAAAAAAGAGGGGATGTATGTGTCCACAGAGCTGATTCACCTTGTACAAAGAAACTAACATAACATTGTAAAGCAACTATACGCCAATAAAAAATAATGTAAAAAGATAAAAATAAATTGCACAAAAAATAAGATAAAATAAAAGCTATGTGCTTGAGCTTGCGGGTGATATTCACCTCAAGCAGAACATATCAAGTTCTACATTTTGTGATCTAAGGACTATTTAAAATGAACTGCCTTCTCAAACCTCTCTCCTACTGTCCTGCCAGTGTGCTTGGAACGCTCATCTTGCTCGTAGTTTAAAGACTGCACTCCTTCATGAAAATGCAAAACTGATAACTGGCAATATAAACTATCAGCACTCATGCAAGTCTTGAGCAGCCAGGAAACAGTCATCCTCTTGGGGTCCTAGATTCCTAAGAAAGTTGGAAATAAATGATCTCTTGAACCCTCTAATCTGGATTTATTCTGTAGTTATAAAATTTCATAATATAATAAACTCACAGGCAGATAAGTTTTGAAAGAAGACTAGGAACCAGGGTAGATTCACATTCTTAAATGCCATTTGGCAGAGGTGTAATGAAGGGTGATTAAAACTAATATAGGCATCACAATGTAGTACTCTGATCCAAAATGCCTTCCTGGTGGGAGACAGCAACGAGGATACTGACAAAGAGTTAACACTTCCCAGCTTTGCTCCTTAGATGGGCATGATGTTCATGTATATAAAATGTTCACTGTCCTTGTTCCCTTCTGTCACTGGTAAAGACCCTTTGACAATGGAAAGCAGTGTGAAATCCAATAAAGCACTTGAGAAAACTATGCCAAAAGGGGAAAGCTGTACTCAAGGACCTCCCTTAGACGTTGTTAGGATTCCTGTCCTCTCCCCTCTCTTGCAACCTGTGATTTGTCTTTCCAGCAGTACATAGGAATATAGTTTGTCTTTACATAGTCATCCCATGTTCTACAAGAGCAATATAATGTATAAAGCCTATAAAGACCAGCATTGGTGTTTAAAGATACACATGTCAATTATGACAGTGGGGAGCCTGTGTCATTAGAGGAAGCAGCAGCATCTGCAGCATTTTGTGAGGGGCACTGGAAGAGGCCATCCCCATAAAGTAGAATTTTTAAATAAAACACTTCCTCCAATTTATCCCTAAAGCCTAAATTCTATCTCCCAACAGCATTTTATGTTTTAAATGTCACCCTCTATCTAACCTCTCTATCTGTTTCTCTGGAGGAGAGAAATGCTAGGGCTACAGTAAGGGTTCTTAGAGTGAATTTATCGAGCTGGTTCTGAGTTATGGGTTTTATCTCAAAAACCAGTGGCTGGAGGAAAAGCATAATGAGAACGAGGGAAAGGAGTATAGAATGGGGTAGGGAGTTGGGGGGGGGGGCGGTCTCCGGGGTAGGGAGTTGGGGGTCCCCTCAAAGCAAGATAACAGTCACAGCAGCCCTGATAGTGATCATTGTAACTGTTCCAAAGATGTGTTCTTGTATTTAATGCTTTATAGTTTGCCAAATGCTTTCACAGACATCACTCAATTTTGATTTTAACCGCATGAAGTAGTTAGGAGAATTGTTTATTCACTTTACACATGAGACTTGGAGACTAAAGAGCCTGTTCACAGGTCACACAACTGATAAGCAAGTGGAAAGCTAAAACTTAGCCACCAGCTGTGAGTCCTGCACCAACCACCTCACTCTTAAGTGCCTCAGAGACTCTCTGCTAGAGGAGAGAGGGGGGAGTGGTAACCGCATGGCTAACAGGTTGCCTTTCCTTAACCATGCAGGATCTTCTCAGGGGTCAGGAGATACTCTGATAACCCAAGGCTTAACCTCACCACCTTCCAAGGGCTCCAGCTTTCATCCTTCCAAGTTACAACTGGCTTCCTTCCACTCAATCTGTAGACTGAGAATAGCTTGGGAAGGGGAGAGGAGGGTGGGGAGGATCAGGGCAGAGGTCTGTCTCTCCTGCTGGAAGGCAAACATGTAAGCCCCCTGGAGCTGGGTCTGGTCTCCTCCACACAAATGCTCCAGGGGTGTGTGGGTTTGCATTTGCTCTCTGTGGTGTTCCTTTATGTCTGAGAAGGTGTCTGTGACTTTGCCACTAGAACAATCACCTCGTTTCATCAAGTGGGTGAGGACCTGATGCTCATGGTTTAAGCCAACCTGCTATGAATTCATGGTAGAACACAGATGTGAATTTGAGGAGCTCCAGAAGGATTCCAGAAGTATTTCCACTATCTACTTCTTTGTGCCTAGTGGTCATAATGACTTTTCTGCTTAAACTGTACTCCTTACTAAAATGCAATGAGTTTTTCTTCTTTAAAGCAGACACTAATACAGGGAGGGAGGAGAGGAAGCCATGGAAAGGGGCTTAGATGATGCCGGGTCCAAAGCCAGTGACACTTCCATGATGAGTGGAGCCTCCCCAGCTCACACAGCCCCCTCCAGGCAAATCTGGCTGTGGGCCACCCTGTGTTTCCTCGCAAACACCCTGGTTCCCTCTCTGGGCTGAAAACAGCTGCTCTGGTTTGCCTCTTCATTAACTCCCACTTCAGCTACTGCTTGGGCTCCCCTGGTGTCTCAGCTCCTAAAGAATCCACCTAAAATGTGAGAGACCTGTGTTCGATCTCTGGAAGACCCCCTGAAGAAGGGACTGGCTATGCACTCCAGTATTCTGGCCTGGAGAATTCCATGGACTATACAGTCCATGGGGTTGCAAAGAGTCGGACACAACTGAGCGACTTTGACTTTCACTTCTCGGCTACCGCTTATCCTCACTTTCAAGTTGGTAATTTCCAGTCTTTAGTTTTGTTAAGTGTTTGGGGACCAGAAGAAAAGATAACTAAAACATTAAACATCTCTCAGCCTCAATCCCTCCAGCCCTTGTTGGCAGGTTTGAAACTGTTGCTTCTGTGAGACATCTTAGGTTATGCAAGCAGCAAGCAATAAAGAGCTCATGCTCAACACTGGCGAGAGATTTTTCCAATCGTTTTCTCATTTCCTCATGGTCCCTGTACTTCCCCGGCTCTCTTTAAACACTGTGGGGCTTACTCTGTCACTGACCTTGTCTAATCATATTGATTTTCAGCAACTGCAGCCTAATTGGAAAGCAAGTTGCTATGGTAATTCCTGTGTCTTATGTCTTACATTTAAAGACACAATGATCCTAAGTAGAGGGAAATTGCTTGTGGTTGGTGACAGAGGAAAACATAATTAGATACACAAATTGTGAAATAAATATATTCAAATGAATTCTGAAATCTAAATCTGGATTCGATGTATTAAATTGGTACCAGAATTTCTACCACAGGCATATTCGGTCAGAATGTTTTTCTTTTCTTCTAAATACTTATATTTTTTTAGGGGGGGAAAAAGGGAAAAGGTGTCATAGACAAGCCAGAAGGAGGTAGCTGCTCATAATTTAAATAAGTGCAAGATCCAGGATACTGCACTGTGACTGCTTAAACGAACATCAGCACAGGAGTTGGCAAGCCCAGGTTTTACTTCTCTTTAACTTGCTGCTGCTGCCAAGTCGCTTCAGTCGTGTCCGACTCTGTGCGACCCCATAGAAGGCACCCACCAGGCTCCCCCGTCCCTGGAATTCTCCAGGCAAGAACACTGGAGTGGGTTGCCATTTCCTTCTCCATGAAAGTGAAAAGTGAAACTGAAGTCACTCAGTCGTGTTCGACTCCTAGAAACCCCATGGACTGCAGCCCACCAGGCTCCTCCGTCCATGGGATTTTCCAGGCAAGAGTACTGGAGTGGGTTGCCATTGCCTTCTCCAACTTGCTGTGTGGCCTGAGTTAAATCACCTAACTTTTCTGTGCTTAATCCTTCTTAACTGATAATCACTTAATTATTCTTCACTGCTTGAATCAGTACAAGGCAAAGGAGTTCAAACCCTGCAAATGTCATCCGTCTCTTTAGCACACATTTCTGGTGCACCTGTTGGAGGAACAGGTGACAAACTATGAACATAACCAAGTGCTTGACCCTAAGGGATTTGTCTAGACTAGACTCGAGGGAAAAATTAAAATGATGATAATAAATATTATTTCTTTTAACACTTATTAAAGCTTTAAATACTTAACATGTAATTATTTAATATTTAATCCTCACAAAGTTTCACGAGATAAATACCATTGTCCCCATTTCAGATATGAGGAAACTGAGACTCAGAGAAGCTAAGTAACTTTGCTGGTTTCACACTGCCTGTGTGGGTCTACAACACTAGCTCTATGCATGCGTGCTAAGTCCCGTTGGTAGTGTCAGACTCTTTGCAACCCTATGAATCATCGCCTACCAGGCTCCTCTGTCCATGGGATTCTCCAGGCAAGAATACTAGAGTGGGTTGCATTGCACTCCTCCAGGGGATCTTCCCAACACAGGGGTCAAACCCATGTCTTTTACATCTCCTGCATTGGCAGGGGTTTCTTTACCAATAGCTCCATCTGCAAAGCCTGCTAGCTCTATGGTCTGGCTCATAACAGATATCCCCTCTTCTGGAACTCAGTCTTGACATTGTTTCTACAGCTCCAGCAAGGAGACCCTTATAATGGAATTTGAGCAAATGAATGAAAATATACTCATCATCATAGGTGAAGAGCATCTTAACCTAGACAACCAGTTATTAATTAACCATGTAATTATAGCTTCTTGTGCCTTGTTTATTTTATCTGTTTGAGGAAAGGGGAGAGATGACATATGTGTGTGGTGGTGGTGGTTTAGTCACTCAGTCATGTCCAACTCTTGCGACCCCATGGACTATAGCCCACCAGGCTCCTCTATCCAAGGGATTCTCCAAGCAAGAATACTGGAATGGGTTGCCATTTTCTTCTCCAGCGGATCTTCCCAACCCAGGTATCGAACTCAGGTCTCCTGCACTGCAGAAGATTCTTTACCAACTGAGCTTTAAGGAAGCCCGTGTGTGGGTAGGAAAGTACATTTTTAAGATAACTACAGACGGTGTTTCCTTCCTTGGCTACTACCTTGAAATTCTCATGTCAGTGGCATTACCAAAACAAAGCAAAACACTTTTCTTAAAAGATGTCTGCCTAACGGATCTTCATTATCTGAAATTGTCTTGGCATAGGACCAGTGCATGTTTCACAATTAAATGACACATGTATAGGAGAATGAAGGGCCCCTCAGAAGCTGCTGAAGTGAGGAAGGAGATGTGCGTTGTCTTCCTCTGCCCCACACAGCCATCTTTAATGGGAACAATTCCCTCATTGTTTTGCTTCTCTCTAAGGACATAGACTGACCTAGGCTGATGGTTCCCAATATCTTGAGTGGCCTTAACCAGCTGAACCAAACACTCATCTTGGGAAAGAATCCACCTTCCTCCTCACTTTCTAGAATGATGACATATTTTTCCAGGCACTGGCAAAGTTTCATAAAATATAAAGCACTTTTTAAAAACGTCCTTTCTTTTTCTTGATCACATAGGTCTCTTCACTGTAAAAATAAGGACATTTTCAGGACCAATACAAGGCAAAGAAGGCCCTGGAGGAAGGCCTTTGACTACCATTTTGGATGGGACAGAGAAATCTACTGCTCAGAAATCGATGTAAAATCAATTAAATACGAAGTTGGTGAAAATAAGCCCCTGAATTTCTAAATTCGAAGAAATTCAGAGAAGGTAGCAAAGGGCAGAATGGATAACAGCTTTGCATGTGGGGTGTTTATGAAGGTACTAGACTCAAGCCATTCCAAAGAGGAAAATAAGACAATGAAAGCAACTCAAATTCAGAAGTGTCCAAATGTGAGTTCCTTGTAGTTCCTTCACTGCAGCCCATAAAGGAGGTACTTTTGTGCCAGGAATAAGAGTTAATGAGGTGGAAAATGGAGAGCATAAAAGAGAGAGTAATTATGAATTGGAGAGTGAAAACGGAGACTGGGAAGAAGATGAAAGCCAGTTGAAGAAGGGTGGATTACATTACAGGTGTGGCAAGGATAGCAAAAAGGTACCCTAGAGCCCAGAGAAAGTAATTCAGGAAGCTTTTGAGGGGCTGCTGGGTGACAGAAGTGAACAGAAAAGCCTTCAATAACTGCCTTTCCACACACACACACACACACACACACACACACACACACACACACACACAACCCTACCCACCCCTACCCACACCCACCCACCCTTCTGTTTCTTTGGTAAAGAGGCTCAGGAAGTATAAGGAAGAAGTCAGCACTGGCGTATAGAAAGATCAGTGACGCCCTCTTTAAGCTGACACTGTCTCCAGGAGAAGGATGGCCACTGGGGCTCACCCTCCTGCTGCTCCCTCCTGTGCCTGCCCAGGACCTGCTCTTAAGGGAACAGGTGCAGTACCATAATCAAGATGCTTCACGGAGCACTTGCCTTTATCCCAGCTAGTTAGAAATGGAACCTTGCTATCTCAGAGGCCTGCCAAGGATATGGCTGGCTGCCTTTTAATAACAGAATCACAGAAATAATTAAAATCACTGAATTCTCTGGCTAGAAGGGACCCACGAGATCATCTGGATCAACTGTGTTGTTTTATAGATGAGGAACAAAGGCCCAGAGAAGGTAACTGATTTGACTCAAGGAAAGTGGTTAATTAGTGCCAAAGTCAGGACTAGAACCAAGGTCTCCCAACTCCAGTGAAGTAATAAAAATAACGGTAAGCAACCTGACCTTTGCATAACACTCTGTGCTTTTTTCCCTCCTGCATGACATGCATTATTCATATGATCTTCAATAGCCCAGACAACTACAAAGGATCGGGTGTAAAATGTTCTGAGGGACAGAGGGCCTTAGCAACGTCTTACAGAGGAAATGGATCTCAGAGCACTCAGGCCATTTGCCAAAGTGATGAAGGACTCCCTTTGGCCCACATGAGAGATTTCTCCTCATGCACCTCTGCGTTGGTGAGATGACAGAGCTAGGGGTTCAAATTGCTTAACCCGAACACCCTCCCAGAGTCTATGTGCTAATGAATTTAGTAGTCCCCATTGTTAGAAAGTTGCTCTTTCTAGGATGCCAGGGTGTTTTTTTGTTCCCATGAAATAATTGAAAAAGAGAAAAAAGCCAAGGGCCCAATAATTCAATAAGGAGCAGCCAGCCGATGTGCTCACTGCAAGAGGCCAAGCAACTCAATCATAGGCAGTAAATACGGTGTCACCAAGGAACAGAAGCCTCTGGCTAAATGAGGTCATATACAGACCTAGTTTTGAGGAGGCATTTTGTTGTTGTTGTTTCCTCCCAATTTGGCCAAGCAATATTCCTCATGACTCCTTCTTAGCCAAACAACAAAAATGTACTCAACACTTTCTGCAGACACCCATTTATCAGCAGATGGTAGATGCAACTGCCCTGATGGGAGGCGCATTTGATGAGTAAATACTAGGTAGGATGCAGGATGCTAGAATCCCACTGTAGGCATCAGAGTGGTTTGATGACAATGAACTCCCGAATATCAGGGACCTTGCGAACGTGTTTCTTTTTCATGTAGTAGTCCACATGGTGCTTCTCAGCTCTTGATTTAGAACACAGGGCGCCACCAGCTCCTTCATTTTCAATCCTGGCTCCCAAGGTTGCTCAGGCACCTCAAGCCAGGAGGTGGGAGGGAGATAGAGCATGGAGGAGCACATGAGGGGCTACAGTTCACGTCACTTCTCATATTCCTGGGGAGAAGCCTTCTCCCTGCAAGCCTATACATCCCAGAAAACAGAGGGGACAAACAGATTCTGGTAGGCAGCTAGAAATCCCTCTGTGCCATAGATCAGATCCATAATTTTCATAAAACCCTAAAAGGTAGTTATTATTACTCCCATTGAAATAAATACCATGCAAGTTAGCTCACCTGTCTAAGGTCACACAACTAGCCAGGCAATGATGAAGCTAGCATTTGAATCCAGGCCTGACTGGCTTCCAGGTTCATGCACCACTCACACATGCATATGAACAAAGACAGACACAAGTCCACAGGGCCCTAAGAAGACAAGGCCATTAGTGAGATTGCCCGTGTAGAGCATTTATTAATAGTTCTATGCCCGCCTCACAGTAACTGTCTAATAAAGGTTAATTATCACCAGCACCATTATTCCTGCAGTCTTCAGTTACACAGCTCAGACTCGCCAGGCCCCCTAACCTGCAGACAATTTACCTGTCCTTGTGGGTCAGAGGCCCCTCCAGTCTCCCCACCCGCCCTTTCTTTGGCCTCTGCTAGAGCTGGCAGCCCACACTGAAGCCAAGTGACCCAACCAAGTGACCCAATCAACACCCCTCCCTTATTACCTGCCCGACCTTTTATCCCCTGTCACTTGGAACTTAAAGAATTCCTGTTTAAATAATTTCTGACAGGCATACAGAAATTATCTCCCTTTTCTAACTTCTAAATCTAATCTATCTCCAGAAAATCTCCTTCCCTTAACCTCTTGTTCTTTCTCCCTTCTTCACTTTTTATTACCCTCTTTTAACTCTATTTACCTTCCCAAATTACACGCCTACTCATGGCTCCCAAGTATAAACACTGGCGACACTCCTGTATCCAGGCAGAGTGATATATCCTTGAATCTGCTCCAGATTTTTGAGTAAATCATTGGGACACTTACTTTGTTTGAAAGAGATGACTCATGACTCACATCAGACCCAAATCCTGAGTCATCACATGATTGTTAAGAACGGCTGGTCCAGTGGAAATTGCATGGAGCCATAATCACAATAATGATGGTAAGAAATGAAGAGATGTTTGCAAGAAATACTAAAACAAAAGTAATTGGGAGGATTTAGAATCTGTTACATGTTGAAGAGGAGTCAGAGATGACTCTAAGATTTAAAGTTTGGGTTGGTCCAATGGACCAATAGGGATGAAAGTGGAGCTGTTGTCTAGGATTGTAATGGGGCATGAGAGGGTTGGAAGAGGAAAGTAATGAGCCCGCCAGACTAGTTGTTCATCAAGGGTGTGCAGAATATGTGGTAGAACATGGCTTTGGCAGTTGGTAGACAAGGGGCTCTGGTCTAAGAGGGAAACTTGTTCTGGTGACAAGTAAGGCATCAGCAGAGAGGTTCTAATAGGGAAATCTTGAAGGATACTAGCAGCTTGAGAAATGCTGACATTTAGCAAGGATGTGAGAGAAAAATATAGTACATGGGGGAAAATCAAATGTGTTGAATGCCACTGTTTACCCTTCTCCATGCTGGACATTTGTCTTTCGTGTCTTATGTAACTCTACTTCTCCTGACTTTGCACTCCCAACTGCTCATGCACGTTGCTTCTACTCAACTAAACTGCAGATGCTTCGAAGACAGGGGCACTGCTTTTTAATGTCTTACATGCTTTACCCTCATGTAGAGAATACCCTAAAAACGTGCTTTTCCTACGAGTCACTGCTTGGGACTCTGGTTTATCTGCGGAAGGTGAATTTTCATGTTGACTTATATTTTGCCTTCTCAGAACTAAGTACCGTACAGTATGGGGGAAGGGGGTAGTATTCAGGCTTTTCATTTTGCTGTGCCAAAATTTTCTACTCTATTTGAAATTAAAACAATAACAACAGAATCTTCTGAAGTGGAAAGAGTTCCTTGAGTCACTGGAGGTATGGTCTATCTGACTTCTGCCATCTTTTTGAGGCCCCATGAATTATAGGTTCACATCCCAGGTCAATTTCTCTCAGTGGCTGTGCAGCACGGTGGAAATTACTTAACTTCTGTGTGCCTCATTCTCGTATTCTGTATAGGGATCAAGGATGGCACTTACCTCATAGGGTTGTGAGGATTCAACAATTTCATGAATGCAAAGCACAGAAAAATTGCTTGGCACAAAATAAGTGCACAGTAAACAACAGCTGCCAACAAACATCAGATGCCAACAAAGGTCTGTGTAGTCAAAGCTATGGTCTTTCCAGTAGTCATGTATGGATGTGACAGTTGGACTATAAAGAAAGCTGAATGCTAAAGAATTGATGCTTTTGAACTGTGGCATTGGAGAAGAATCTTGAGAGTCCCTTGGACTGCAAGAAGATCCAACCAGTCCATCCTAAAGGAAATCAGTCCTGAATATTCATTGGAAGGACAGATGTTGAAGCTGAAACTCCAATACTTTGGCCACCTGATGCAAAGAACAGACTCATTGGAAAAGACCCTGATGCTGGGAAAGATTGAAAGGGGGAGGAGAAGGGGACGACAGAGAATGAGATGGTTGGATGGCATCACTGACTCAATGGACATTAGTCTGAGTAAATTCTGGGAACTGGTGATGGACAGGGGGGTCGGGTGTGCTGCAGTCCTTGGGGTTGCAAAGAGTCAGACACGACTGAGCAACTGAACTGAACTGAAACATCAGTTAGTATATCTGTGATTTTTAGTTCCTTTCTTCATCTGCTGAGGAAAGCAAGGAAAATATTCCAATATATAGATATTACTTAACATTTTAAATTAAGACAAAACTAAAAATGAACACAAGTTTGTTGTCGATGTATTTAAAAGGGAGGGAGCTGAATTCAGATGTCTGAATTAGATCGAGTCACTGAGGGTGCCTTTATTTCTGTCCCATTTGGGGATATACTTAGAGCATCTTTAGCAAAGATGTACCTTGCCCAGGGAGAAGGAAGCAGGTGGGACATGTGGAGAAAGGAAGGAACCTACCAGTTACCACCTGTGGAGGGGAGAGGCCCCTGTTGGCTCACCCTGACAACATGGCCCACTCTGTACTGACCCTCTCTCAAAGGGATCAGCATCCTTTTCAGATTATGACTTCAGTGATGCAGACATCCTTGTTGGGGTACCCACATGCTGTGCCTAATCTCCTTTGTTGGACAACAAACCAGATAGAGGATCTTACTGTGGGTGAGCCTCAGAATGATGTTTAGGATAATGTCATAGCCTGACTCAAAAATTTAAATGATCTATAGGTGGGGTTAAGAGAAGTGTTCCTAGGACACTTGCTAGTACTATTTTTTCCAGCCAGTGGTTGGCTAGCCCCGTATCTCCCAGCTGCAGAAGAGTCCAGTCCTAAATACCACAAAGAGATGGCAGCCTTTACATTGATATTTGAAGTTTACCCCACAAGGAAAATTGTGCTTTCATACATACCATCTTATTTAATGCCTCTGACATCCCTGTGTGGTATCAATTATTCCAATTTTGCAGATAAGGAATTTGAAACTCAGAGAGACTCTAACTTGCCCACAGTTATACAGCTAGTAAGAAACAGAGTCAGAATTTGACCTCAGGTTTCTAATGCAAAGTCACCAGACCTGATCTCATGGGAATTCTAAATGAGGGCAGGAGTATATACTTAGAGAGATGTATGACATTTTCTGCTTCCCTAGTGTCTCAGATGGTAAAGAATCTGCCTGCACTGCAGGAGACCCGGGTTTGATCCTTGGGTTGGGAAGCTCCTCTGGAGAAGGGAATGGCTACCTAGTCCAGTATTCTTTCCTAGAGAATTCCATGGACAGAGGAGCCTGGCAGGCTACAGTTCATTGGGTTGTAAAGAGTCAGACATGACTGAATGACTAACACTTTCACTTTTATGACATTTTCTCAGATGCATTTTCACGGGAATTTTCACCTGAACATTCTGTATTTACTTAAGTCATATGGCACATTTCTAGAAGAATTAAGGGAATAGACAAGACATAAAGTAGAAATATATACCTGTGTGTGTATATATAATATATAATCATATATATAATACTTAATATATAATACATATATAATTATATACCATATATAATTATACATTATATATGAAAGTATATTATTTTAATATCTGTAGTTATATTCAAATGCAACATACCAAAAATCCATTTTCTCTTTTCTAGGAACTGAGTTATAGCCCACCAAATAAAGATAATACCCAGCTATCTAAGGCAGGCCTAGAATACTAGACTCCCTGAGTTAAAGATGATTGATAAAAACCAGGACCCAATTTATTCACTGTTAGAGCCCCAACATGGACCTAGTACCTGAAATACAAAAGCTGCTTGATCAAAATTTGTTGAACATTCGTTGAATCAGTTCTTCACTCTTCTAAAGATTCACTCCTAGGCTCTGGGACAGCAGATGCTTTCTTCCTGTGCTAATACACATTCTGATTTGCAAATACTCCATTTCCTGCAGGTTTTCAAGAACACAGCTTTATTGTGTAAGACCAAACGGAGAAAATCTTTTATAATCTTTCAAAGATAATTCAGTCATTCAGCAAACACTTGGCTGGAAGCAGAAAAACTAAGATGAAAGGCAATGTCACCGTCCTCCAGGAGCTCTTTGTCTGGTGAAGGAGACAAAACAGAATGCAAGCCCAGTGCAGTCTCTGAGGGCCATGACAGTGCGTGTGAGGGGTCCCACAGGGGGACTCAGAGAAGAGAAACAGTCAACATTTGAGGTTATTAAAGACAAATGAAAGAAATTTGACTCAGTGGGTATTAAAAGTATTTTAATGTAATTGAATGTCCAGTTATGGAGAGGTAGGTTGGATTTATTAAAGGAAAACACTCTATGGAAGGTCAGGGGAAGAAGGAAAAGACAGGGGAAACCTAAGTGCAGACCATCTCCTGTATCAAAAAGAAAGCGAAGACAATGAGTGTTTGATTTCTTATTACATCCTGTTCTCCAATTCATAGATGTTCTTTAAATTTCTTCAGGTTTTTCCCTGTCCTGCAAACCTATGGCAACTTTTTGCCTAGTGAAACCAGCATTTGGAAAAGGAGTGTCAGGTGAAATGGTGGACAAATGAATATCACTCCAAGATTAAAATTTTATGCTAGATCTAGCTGAATGCTACACGCTCATTCACTCCTTAAGTCCATCCTACTGATAGCCCATCCCAATACGTGTACTTTAATGAATACTAACCCTTCCGTTGGCCAGAAGAATGCAAATCTGGAGAATCTAATTCTCACTCTGAAACTCCAGAGAATGTCCTGATAACCTCCAGCACCTCATTCAAGTGCATCTCCCCTTCCTTCAAAGAAACATAGAATTCTGTGCACAGGAGAGACCTAACATTCGATCAAATGCTTTAAGAACTCCTCCAGTTACACCAGTCATCTCTCCTGTTTTCACCTCTATGGGTGTTTGCTCAATTCAGTGACCTCACCTGTGAGCCAGAGAGGAACTGGGAAACACCATGATGCATAGGGGCATCCAGATGCTATTAGCACAGCAGATCAAATCCATGCATGTGTCCCTTTCACGCTATGTATTAATTGTAGAAAAATTCCTGGGACAAAAATCTAGCTCACAGACAAGCTAGGCTTGATTGTTACATACCATATGTTGGCTACAGAAGAGGGGTGAAAGACTACAGAAGACAAACTTCATCTCCTTCACAGTTTTGCAGATACTGTTTCTGAACCTAAGGACTACTTTTCCTCCATCTACACATTCTCCCACTAAACATTTATTGAGTACTTATCATGCTTCAACTTAGCACTTGGTGCTGGAAATACAAAGATAAATGGATAAAATATCATCTAGGAACTCAAAGTCAGGTTGGGGATTTAGGCAATGACCACCCCTCCATCACCAAGAAAATAGCAATAACAAAACAAAGTAGCAAATGCTTAACTGAGAAAGAATTCTTGTGACAACCTAGAGGACAGAAAAACTTCAATAAGAGAGTAAGGGAGGGGTTTCCAGAAGATAAAGGATTTTTAAAATCAAGAACTTCACTCCTCCTCTATCATGCTTTTCATATCCACCCCTGTGTACGCTGGGGAGAAAGGCCTGGTAGTGGGTTACTACCATTCTTCAGAAGAACCTTGCAATCCTAGTGTGGTCTCAAGATCAGCAACATCCCCATCACCTGAGGTATTAGAAAGGCAGAACCTCTGACCCTCTCAAGATCTTCCCATAGAGAATCTGCATTTTAACAAGATCCCCAGGTGATTCCTATGTGAATCATGAGAAGCCCTGCCTGGGAAGATGAGAAGAGTCTCAACTCTGTAAACAAGCTTTCCACAGAATCAGGACCCCTCACCCAAGGACAGCATTCAGCCTACATTGGATAGTTCCCCAATTTCTCATCATTTGTCATTCTAGAAATTAAAACTGGGAAATATTCTGTTAGTTTACTTTTTAAAAAGTAATACATTTCTACATATTAATATAAATAACAGGTGTTACACAAAATAATATTATTCAAAAAATGTTAGAGGGACGTGTACCATTTTTTTTTTTACATGTTTCCAAAACATTTCAGCATGTTGCTTAAAAGAAGAGAGATGAACTCTCACATCATCTTCTGCATCCACACATCAATGAGCCCCAGATTCCACTGTATGCTCATAGAATGGGAGCAAAAAAAAAAATTATATTTTAGTGTGATTATGAAAACAGTTTTGACCACAGAGACCACCAGACCACACTTTGAGAACCGCTGATCTATCACATCCCTCTTTATGAAAAATTTAAGGAAGCACTATCATTCCCCAAATTATACCAATTGCAGTAATTTGTCACAATTGCAAAGAAAAACTGAATCTTTTGAGATAGAGAATAGTTTCCTAATTGTGCCAGTTCTTCAGATGTAAAGATTCTACACCCTCCCTTCCAAGACCAGTTGGGTGATCCTCACAGTTGTGTATTATCCTAGCCAAGCCAGGTCACCTCTGTTGACCTTCCTAGAGATGGTATTGGCTGTACTAACTCTAATTTACACAAAAGTACACTGAAAGGGGACTTCCCTGGTGGTCCAGTGGTTAAGAATCCACCTTCCATTGCAGCAGGCATAGGTTTGATCCCTGGTTGGGGATTAAAATCCCATATGTCACAGGACAACTAAACCACATGTGTTTCTACAGATTCTGCCTGCCGTAACTAAGACTCATCACAGCCAAATATTTTTTTTTAAGTACACTGAAAAAGAAGAGAAGCTATGCATAGGAAAAAAAAACCCACTTTGTCAATTATCAGTACTAATCAAAGATCAAATATCAAAGACCAAACCAGTCAATCCTAAAGGAAATCAACCTTGGATATTCATTGGAAGGACTGATGCTGAAGCTGAAGCTCCAATACTTTGGCCACCTGGTGAAAAGAGCTGACTTATTGGAAAAGACCCTAATACAGGGAAAAACTGACGGCAGAAGGAGACGAAAATGACAGAGGATGAGATAGTTGGATGGCATCACTAACTCGCTGGACATGGGTTTGAGCAAACTCCAGGGAATAGTGAAGGAGAGGGAAGCCTGGTGTGCTGCAGTCCATGGGGTTGTTGCAAAGAGTTCAACATGACTGAGCAACTGAACAACAATAAAATATAAGACGTTTTTACATATTTTCCACAATATCCCTTGTTACACATTGAACATTTGAAATGTTGAGCTTTTGATTAAACTTTCTTATGAAAAATCAAACCTAACTATTCAATAGTACCTCTTATATTTTACTCCCACTTCCAGGTTCTATCTCCAGGTTTCTCTTACTACTGTTTTGTCTCCTTTTTATTTCCTTTTGTGCTCCAAGAACTTTATTTCTCCAATTTGTTGTCCTAGCAGAACAAGGAAAATTGGCCCTTGCTCCTGAATCAAACCCTCTGTAAGATGGAAAGCACAGGTCTAAAGGGGAACTTAACATCATCTAGACCAGTAGTTTTCAATCCTTCATGCACATTAGAATCACCATTGTTTGGAGAATTAAAGAATAAGGGGAAAAAATTAATGCCAGAGTCTCACCCCAGACTAAATAAATCCAACTCTCAGATATGAACCCAGGCTTTGGAATTTTTTTTTAAAGTCCACCAGAAGGTTCTAGTGTGCAGTCACAGTTGAGAATCTCTGATTCTTTGACCTAGTTCAGCTATTCACTTCATAGATTTCAGTGAAGGGTTGGGGAGCTGCAGGGGAGACAATCAGGAGGGGAAGGAACCTTATCTATAATCTCCAGGACTGCACTAGGATTTGATAGAACTTTCAGAACCACCTTCAGACCAGACAACATTTTTCCAATAGCTCTCTTAATTCAAAGTTCTCAAGACATAAACGGAATGGAATTTACTCTCCTTCCTCTGAATAAAAAGTATTGCTATACAACTGTATTAAGGTGTGTTTCATATACACTAAAACACGTGCATTCACTTTATACCTAAAGTTCAACAAGTTAGATAAACTCATGTTACCACTTCCCCAATCTTGAAAGAGAACATTTCCATCATCCCAGAAAGTACCTGCTGCCTCTCCCGTTAGCAAACTCCATCCCAGGCCCCAAGTGACAATTACTCTGATTTTTATCACTGTAGATTAGTTTTTCTTCCTCTAGACCCTCATATAAATAGAATCAGACCGTATGCATCCTTTCCTGTCTGCATTCTTTCACTCAGCATAATTTTTTTTTAAAGATTCAACTATGTTGGAACAGCAGTTTGTTCCACTTTATGGATAAGTAATATCTCATTGTATGAATATGTTACAGTTTATCCATTGGGTTGTGCCCAGTTTGGGACTATTATAAATTAAGCTGCTATGAGTATCTGTGCACAAGTCTTCGGGAGGGTATAAATTTTTCTTTCCCTTGAGTAAATAAATAGGAGTGGAAATATTAGACCCAACATGGCTTGGGAGGCAAGGCATATAGAAGAAAGTGTTCCAGCCCTGCAGTCAGCCAGAGCTGTTCTGCATACAGATAGGGCTGTTTATTAACATGGAGATTAAAATACCAACTTCACAGGCATGCTAAAGGGATTGAGGAGAATGCATGTACAGGGCTGGTAAGTAGTAGATACCTAGTTAATGGTAACAGAAATAACTAGAGGCAGAACTGGTTTGAACAGAGCAAGAACCCCTCAATTTCCCAGTAAGGTATTTTTTCACTACTGTGTGCTGCCCACCTCCCTCCAGCCCTTATCCAGCCAAAGGCTCTCTCCACCACCATCCAAGCCAAACACCCTCCCGAGCTGTCTCTGAAGCTGAAGCCATAAAATACGAACTACCTTCTGAAATAATTAATTTAGAAGTGTTTCTTGGCTTATTTGTTTTAATAATTTTTAGTTCTCTTTGGCAAAAAAATCCAAATAAGAAAATGTGGATGGGATGAATTAAGTACATGAATTCAGGAAAGGAGAAATGTCTATCTTCTAGGCAGTATTAGGCTGAGATACTACAAGGTGATGGTATGTGAACCTGGAAATACAATAGCTTTTGGATGATACAGGCTCATTTGCATTTAAACCCTCTCTGTCATCTAGTGCTTCCCTCCAGGCTTATTTTCTACCTGTGCAGCTCATTCACTTGACTCCTTCAAGTCTTCAAAAAATGTCTCCTTTTTTGAAGTCTCCCACTCCTTTCCTATGGGAGTCCCTCATAGCTCAGCTGGTAGAATCTGCCTAGCATGCAGGAGACCCCAGTTCAAGTCCTGGGTCAGGAAGATCTGCTGGAGAAGGGATGGGCTACCCACTCCAGTATGCTTGGGCTTCCCTGGTGGCTCAGCTGTTAAAGAATCCACCTGCAATGCGGGAGACCTGGGCTCGATCCTTGGGTTGGGAAGATCCCTGGAGAAGGGAATGGCTACCCACTCCAATATTCTGGCCTGGAGAATTCCATGGACTGTATAGTCCATGGGGTTGCAAAGAGTCTGACACGAGTGAGCAACTTTCAATTCACTCACTCTTTTCCTACTCCTCTCATTCCTATACCACCCAGCACTCTTCCCAGTGGAAGGACAGAGAAGCAAAGAAACACCCAATGGCCAGCACATCCTCTTAAAACATGCATGCACACACCACCCTTATTTACATTCAACTGTAAAAAGTATGAAGGCAGTTAAATTTACCAAATGAATCATGAAGGAAGCTGCAATAGTATTAGATGTGCCCTTCTCTCACAAACATAAGAGAAGACTCTACACATAGATATCACCAGATGGTCAATACTGAAGTTAGGTTGATTATATTCTTTGCAGCCAAAGATGGAGAAGCTCTATACAGTCAGCAAAAACAAGACCAGGAACTGACTGAGGCTCAGATCATGAACTCCTTATTGCCAAATTCAGACTTAAACTGAAGAAAGTAAGGAAAACCAGTAAACAATTCAGGTATGACCTAAATCAAATTCCTTACAATTACACAGTGGAAGTGACAAATAGATTCAAGGGATTAGACCTGATAGACAGAGTGCCTGAAGAATTATGGATGGAGGTTCATGACATTGTACAGAAGGCAGAGATCAAGACCAGTCCCAAGAAAAAGAAATGCAAAAGGGCAAAATGGTTGTCTGAGGAGGCTTTACAAATAGCTATGAAAAGAAGAGATGCTAAAGGCGAAGGAGAAAAGGAAAGATATACCCATTTGAATGCAGAGTTCCAAAGAATAGCAAGGAGAGATAAGTAAGCCTTCTTCAGTGATCAATGCAAAGAAATAGAGGAAAACAATAGAATGGGAAAGACTAGAGATCGCTTCAAGAAAATTAGAGATACCAAAGGAATATTTCATGCAAAGATGGGCACAATAAAGGACAGAAATGGACCTAGCAGAAGCAGAAGATATAAGAAGAGGTGGCAAGAATATACAGAAGAACTATATAAAAAAGATCTTCATGCCCCAGATAACCATGATGGTGTGATCACCAACCTAGAGCCAGACATTCTGGAATGTGAACTCAAGTGGGCCTTAGGAAGCATCCTATGAACAAAGCTAGTGGAGGTAATGGAATTCCAGTTGAGCTATTTCAAATCCTAAAAGATGATGCTGTGAAAGTGCTGCACTCAACATGCTGCCAATTTGAAAAACTCAGCAGTGGCCTCAGGACTGGGAAAGGTCAGTTTTCATTCCAACCCCAAAGAAAGGCATTGCCAAAAAATGTTAATAACTACCTCACAATTGCAGTCATCTCACACGCTAGTAAAGTAGTGCTCAAAATTCTCCAAACCAACCTTCAACAGTATGTGAACCATGAACTTCCAGATGTTCAAGCTGGATTTAGAAAAGGCAGGGGAACCAGAGCTTAAATTGCCAACATCCGTTGGGTCATCAAAAAAGCAAGAGAATACCAGAAAAACATCTACTGCTTTATTGATTATGCCAAAACCTTTGACTGTGTAGATCACAACAAACTCTGGAAAATTCTTCAAGAGATGGGAATACCAGACCACCTGACCTGCCTCCTGAGAAATCTGTATGTAGGTCAAGAAACAACAGTTAGAACTGGACATGGAACAACAGACTGGTTCCAAATAGGGAAAGGAGTACATCAAGGCTGCATATCATCATCTTGCTTATAACTTATATGCAGAGTACATGATGTGAAATGCCAGGTGGATGAAGCACAAGCTGGAATCAAGATTGCTGGGAGGAATATGAATAACTTCAGATATGCAGATGACACCACTCTTATGGCAGAAAGTGAAGAAGAACTACAGAGCCTCATGATGAAAGTGAAAGAGGAGAATGGAAAAGCTGGATTAAAACTCAGCATTCAAAAAATGAAGATCATGGCATCGGTCCCATCACTTCATGGCAAATAGATGGAAACAGTGACAGACTATATTTTCTTGGGTTCCAAAATCACTGCAGACAGTGACTGCAGCCATGAAATTAAAAGACTCTTGCTCCTTGGAAGAAAAGCTGTGACCAACCTAGACAGCATATTAAAAAACAGAGACATTACTTTGCCAACAAAGGTCCATCTAGTCAAAGCTATGGTCTTTCCAGTAGTCATGTATGGATGTGAGAATTGAACCAAAGCTGAGCATTGAAGGATTAATGCTTTTTAACTGTGGTGTTGAAGAAAACTTTTGAGAGTCCCTCGGACTGCAAGGAGACCAAACCAGTCCATCCTAAAGGAAATCAGTGTTGAATGTTCATTGGAAGGACTGATGCTGAGGCTGAAACTCCAGTACTTTGGCCTCCTGATGCAAAGAACTGATTCCTTGGAAAAGACCCTAATGCTGGGAAAGATTGAAGACAGGAGGAGAAGGGGACAACAGTGGATGAGATGGTTGGATGGCACCACCGACTCAATGGACATGAGTTTGAGCAAGTTCTGGGAGTTGGTGATAGACAGGGAAGTCTGGCATGCTGCAGTCCATGGGGTCGCAAACAGTCGGACACGACTGAGCGACTGAACTGAACTTCTCTCACAAAATGTCTCCTTGCTAATGGGGGAGTGAGAGAAAGGATCCTGCCACCACTGAACTGACAGCTCCCTACCACCCCCTGCTCCCCCTCCATGTTGCCAACCCCCGTGCTCACGGTCATACCTCCCCTCCCCCGACAGGCCTTTTCCCTGTCCTGCCCTCCAGGCCTTTCCCTTGATCAAGAGCATTTCTAGAGCTTCTCAGCAAAATCCCAGACCAGCAGACAGCGCCTCGCCTGAGCCAATTTGAATGCACACCGCCTATGAGATTTTCTGAAGCTCTCTCAGCTGCCACATTAAAACTGCATGAGAGTCTTCCTCAGGAGGCCTAATAATAGCATGTTTCATCTTTGAGCCACTTTACAAACATTAACTGATTAAGTCGCCCTTCTCGCCCTTTTCTCCTCATAAGCTCTGGCCTTCTGCAGAGCGGACTTCATCCTCCACTCTCTTCCAATTACTCCAGGAGCAAACGGCTGGGACCTGAAGGATCTTTCCTGGGTATTTTGAGCCAAGACAACAGTAATGTCAAAGGTCTTGCAGTAACAATCTCCATTTGTGTAACAGCATGGATATGTATCTAAAAGAGACTGACTTGAGGTTCTCATCTTCCAAAGCAGCATAGCAGAGAGAACTTGCTTCCATGATCTAGGGTGTGGTCACCAAACTATCGCGCATGACACCAAACCCAGCTTGCCATCTGTTTTTATGGATAAAGTTTTACTGGAACACAGGCAGGCTCATTCACTTACATGATATCTATGCCTATTTTTATGCAACAATATCAACTGAGTAGCTGCAACAGAGACCAAATGATCCATAAAGCCAAAAAATAAAAATTTTACTACATGGTCCTCTAGAAGAAGTTTGCTGATCCCGGTCTATTTAGAGTTTGTTTTCACCCTGTATACTCCCCCTAAATACTTTTAATGAATTCTCTTTCCCTCTCTACGCCTCTATAGCTATACCTATAGACTGAATAATCTCTGACCAGAGTCACTGCCTTGGGTTCATTTTCTCATTGTTCTGTAAGTATCAGCATCTTATGTTAGCTTTGCCCCATCATTACAGCTGACTTCTTTGCGAGCCGGAGTAGAGTTCTGTGTGTCTCATGAATCACTGTAGGCACACGGCTCTAGGCTGAGTCCTAAATCCATTCTGGACTGTAGCTGAACTGACTTGAATTATATTTCTTTCTTTGCAGAGAGATCTCACAGAATGATGTCTTGGAAGTGATAGAGGCAAAGGTGTTCTCCAACCTGCCCAAACTACATGAAATGTAAGCAAGACTCTGTGCGGTTTTGCTCATGGCTGCTTTTGGCAGTAGCCTTAAAGTTCGCTTATGTTCCTGGGAGGCCCTGGCTCTGCTCTGTCCTCAGACTCCTAGAATTTCCTTTGAGGCTCTCAGAGTCAGTCCAGCAGGTACTGCCACATGTCTCTGCCTCGTGACTCAGGTACCAGTCCAGAGCTTAGTCTTATTCTGCTTCTTCCTTCTCAGGGATTTTTGCATAGTAAACTCAAGAACCTAGCTCTGTGACTGCACATATTAATACTTCCAGCTCATCCTCTCATTCAAATTTGTTCCACAATCAAAGCCCAAAACAAATTCCTCATGAAGTAGTTGAAGATGGGCAGTCTTAGTTTGACTGCTAGCCTATGCCACCTACTCACCATGGAACCTTGGTCAAGATGAAAAATCATGCTAAGACTTAGCTTTCTTTCTGTAAAGTGGGAATAATAAAATTGCATGCCTCATAGGATCACTGTGATGAATAAAGAAGATGATAAATGTTATGTATATCTAACACATAAACTGGCATACAGTAAGTTATCATAACAATCCTTGGTTTCTTTACTACTCCAACCAAATGTACTTTCTCTTGTTGACATTCTAGTTTTATATACATGGCAATACTCACACAGATACACCTCTGTTGCATACCAGTCTAAAGTTACTATAAATTATCAAAGCGAGATGAGACTTTGGAGACTGGTCCAAATTTTTTCAAAGTGTATTCTGTGTGTCATTAAACAGAAAATTATTATGTGTTACAAAAAAGGAAAAAGATTCTATGGTCAAATAAGATTAAGTTAGATAGACTCACTTACTATAGGAAAACTCAGAGTCTGTAATATGCAAATATACACTTGGAATATGCAAGAAGGATATTGTATTAAAGAGTTTCTCAACGAGTGTCATTGGAAAGGTTGCTCTGTGAAGCACTGATGAATATCTTACAAAATTCTCAGAGAACACAGTTAGGAAAGCCACTGAACCACTTTCCTAATTTTACAGATGAGGAATGAAAGACAGAGAGAAGTTCTGAAGTTTGTCTAGTCACCCAGCCAAATCCACAGCAGGATAAGGACTTGAACATAACTTGACTCTTTTGTATCTTTTTAAAAACTTCTTAGCATTTGCCAAGCATATACACATATATACACATATGCATAATTCATATATGCATACATACATATATATGAATTTGTTTAGGAATGACAGTCTGTCCATTATGACAGACTCTGCCCTCCCTTTCCCTTACTACCTCCCACTCTCATTCTTCTTCGCTGTCATTGAGCCTCTGCAACTGATGCCTTCCCTCTGTCTCTGCTTGGCCTCTCCTTAGCCTAGGTGGGAAAAGAAATCTGACCAGAGTCTCAGAACCCACAGAGAGTATCAGAGAAATGAACCGAAGGGCAGTCAGCCCTCCACGCAAGGTCAAGTAGATGTCCCTCTGTGCAGCTCAGTGGGCAGTGGAGCTAATGGGATGGCTCTTTCATCTCTCCCCCACATGGAGAGGGGCTCACTGCCATGTAACACTGCCTGTATTTAAAATGATTAATTACCTGGTACTTGGATCTGGATAGCTACAGGTTACTGCAACATTAAAGCTAATGAAACAGGGAAGAAGTAATTAACACAGAGCATCTCTGCAAACACACATTGATCCAGCCAGATGAGGAAAGGGCAGCCTCTCTCTGTTGGAATCCAAATGTGAACATGCCACCTCCAGACTATTGATCAGGATGTGGCGCAAGTCAGCCCCGGGCAGAAGCCATCACTTCCCATGAGCTGTGAGAGGGCAGCCTCCACCGCAGCACGAGGGACTCACTGGCACCTTGCCAGCTGCTGTCCGCAGGGGCTGCACCGTGAAAGCCAGAGATGTTCACTGCTTGTCCCCCAATCTTCATTTTCCTTTGACCTTTCACTTTACTTTTCTCCAATCTCCTTTGACTCTTCGCCCTCTTTGTTGCTGTCCATCCCCTTCTCTCTTGTCTCCCAAACAGAAAAAAAAACAAAAAACTCATTTCCCACATTAGTCTCATCCCTACCCTCCTCAGACCCTGGGAGATCCTTATTGGTTAAACACTCAACTGAGTTTAGGGTGAAATGACTCACCCAGATATGCTTTGATTATCTCTGATGAATAGATTCCAGGAAGACTTCAGTGATGAGAGTTATATAGGACAGGGTTAACATTTTGTTTGCACAGTTTAGTATAGTAAAAGACACCACATGCATGCTCAATATTTGTGGAAATGATGGATGGACAAAGAGATGGATAGATGGGTGAAGAACTTATTAACATACTCTTTGCATAATATGAAAAATACCATAAGCATTCCTTACCATTAAGGTCATGTGCATGTTCTTTTCTTTTTCACAGTAGAATTGAAAAGGCCAACAACCTGCTATACATCGACCCTGATGCCTTCCAGAACCTTCCCAACCTCCGATATCTGTAAGAACTTCTGTATTCTGGTGCCCCTTCTATTATCAAATCGTGTACTTGTATTTTAGCAAAATATCCATTTGCAACTCTGGGGAGCAACTGCTTGTAATCAAAGATGTGGGGCAATGGAGGAAGTAAGGAGACACTTGCTGGTGGGTTTTAGTTTAGCTTAATGAGTAAATTCCACTGACATAATTGCATTTGGTTTTCATTTACAAAAGCAGACATCATAAGGAATGCATTTGCATTAATGGGACTGTCACACAGACCTCTTGCAGAACTCAGTCATAATTTAGTGTTAATGAGATACAGCCAAAATTTCTGCTAGCATTTAGCTTGTGACCTTGACCTCAAAGGCATCGTCTCTCCTGTTCTGCATGTAAGCATTTTTTCCTTTGATAGATTACAATGTTTTATATTAAAGTTTTGGTTAATGATAGACATGGTATTTTTATAAGCAGAGAGATTCTTGGAGTTTGAGCTCCATCCCTTGGGCCTGACTCTATCTGCAAAAACATTGCTTCTTCCACTCAGCTTTCAAATTAGCTAAGGGCTTGACAGAACCCCGAGTGCTACAATGGGATCCCGCAAAATAACAGATAAGAACTTGTCCTATAGAGTCACACTTTTCAGAACCATTTATTAACTACCGATCACAGGCACGAATATAACCTCTCAAAGCTTGTTTCCTTGGAAATGATGGATGTGCGTCTGTTATCTATTAATTTAATAAGAATGCATACCCACTTACCTCCAAAAGACAAAAAGGATGTATCATTTCTTACCTGTCTGCGAGCTGATCGGTGAAATCCATTGGCCAAGCTGTACTCTGTTGGCCTGACCTCAACTCAGCTCACTTGTGTATCTGAAGTTAGCTGGCAGGTGAAGTGGGTGCTGGCTGCCCTGGATAGTCTCTATTTGGTATGACAGCTCTCCACCAAGTGGTGTTCATTGCTAGCCAACTCACACAGGCTTGTTCTCACAGCAGACCTGGGGTTCCAAAAGAAAGAATAAGCTTGTAAGCCTCTTGAGACTTAAACCCTCAATTTACACACCATTTCTTCTGTTGCATTTTATCATTCCTGGGACCAACCCAGATTTAAGAGGTGGAGAAATAGAATCCACTGATTGATGGGAAAAGCTGCAAAATCACCAAGACAAGGTGTGGTGATACAGGGAAGGATAAAGATGGAAACCCACTCCAGTATTCTTTCCTGGAGAATTTCATGGACAGAGGAGTCTGGCATACTACAGTCAAGCCAAGAGTCAGACACGACTGAGCGACTAATACTTACACTTGCAATCAATTCAAAGTACCTAAAATGTTTTGCACAGTGCCTGTGACATAATAAATGTTCAATAAACATTATACTAGTAATGTAAATCACATAAATACTAGTGATATTTTGATTCTGTCCCTAACTGTTGATCTATGAGAACTGGAGTTAGCAATTAATATAATAAGGAACTCTAGGCCATTGTGGCTTAGCTCTCTGATGGAGACTGACAGAGGGAATAAAAGATTTAACAGAACAAAGTCCATATGTCCTGGGACTTGGGCTCTGATAGGAGCCCCAGAAATGATCTGAGAAAGAAACAAAGTCTCCACTCCTGAGTCATGTCAGAGGCTGGACCAGCTTCACTGGCATTCTCATGGCTCCATGCTCAAAAGGGTCCCACACTCAGAGGGCCTCATTCCAGGTTTAATGCTCTGCTGTCAACATCTTGAAATGCTTTGACAGTTTTGAACAGAGAACGCTACACCTCACAAATTATGTATTCAGTCATGCTGAGAGGTCAGGGCTATGATCAACTCAGGAGTCCTGGCTCTTTAAATGGGCTTTGCTATACTCTGAAGAATCTAACACAGGTTAGGTACAGCACAGTGGAGGAAATCCGAGGTAATAGAAAAGGTATAGGCCTTAAGATAAGAAAAAATCTAGAGCCTCATCCTGACTCCACCATTCACTCTTGGACCAATCACTAGACCTCTGAGATGGGCAAAGCTTATAGGACTTTCAAGTGAGGTTCACATGTGAAAATATACTGTAAACTACAAAAACATTAATAAATGTACCAAGTATTTGTAGGATGGTTATTTCTGGCCAACCAGTCAAAGTCTACAAGTCTACCCTCAAAAAAAGTCCAGTAAGGGTTTCATAGAGAGTTATGGTGGCTACTAAGAACTTCAACTTTCACCCAGGGTGTTTAGCATGAATTCAACAATAAAGAACTTTGGGACATGCCTTTACATTTAATGGAGCAGTATAGAAAAGAAAAAAAAAAAAAAAAAACTATACATGACATCAGAAGGACTGGATTCCAGATGGGATGCTGTATTTATTAACTAGATAAACTTTACCTTCTCTAAACTTCAGTTTCTTTATCTATAAATTGGGTGGTTACAAAAACTAAAAGAGATTATGCCTATAAAAACATTTTACAAATTGTTTTTAGCATATAAACCATAAATAACTATATAAATGTAAAATTATTAGTGCCTATTACCCAGGTGGTTTCCTTCATTCCTTCTTTTTTTCTCTCCCTCCCAATTACTATCCTTCCCTTTCTCCTCTCTCCTTCCTCTTACAAAAAGTCTGAGTGGAATAGGGGTGGCCATAGAGCCTTCAATATAGCAGAACAAAAGAGACCTGATGCAGAAGGACACCCCTATTCACAGACTGTCACACGCGGCTCATGGGAAGCACCCTGCAGAGGAGAGACTCAGGAAGAAACAACCCTCTCACACACACATTCCACGGCCCATGGTGATAATAGCAGGTCTTCGAATGGGGAACTGGGAAAATCCAAGGGATGGGGAGTCACCGCAAAGTTAAGAAAGAGCTCCAGCGTTTAACATTAGCCTGTACTTTGCAGCCAGCGCCATTCATTATTAGCAAGGACCCTCAGCCCTGTCTCTAGGGAGTAAGGGCAAGGGGGGAATTAGGAGTGTGTGTGTGCGGAAGGCATGGCCCTAGACTGAAGGGGGGACTCTGGAAGAACAGAGAGGACGAAGTTCTGACTTTGACTCTGGAAGAAGCTGAAACCTCTGCCATGTGTCATTAAGTCCAGACGCCTCTGTATCCTTTTCTCACTTGGAGGTGTTAAGTAATCTTCAGTCGTACTTAACTACCCTGTCAAGTCCAGACAAAACTGGAGGTGACTGATTCCAGCCACATCTGTCCTGAGAGGGGGTTATCATTCTCAGAGTATCTGAAACATGCTTTCTAACTGCAAAAAGAAAAGAACTTGTAATTAGTTAAAAGCAATTGTGTCACTGTCAAATGATCCTCCTGGATGGCTCTGAAAAGCACATACACTCACATAATTCCACAGAGTATAAGGTTCTTTCACAACCAGCCACGCTGATCCCCATCAGGAAGCTGGAAGGAACAGCTGTCCCTCTCAAGCCTTTGGACTTACTGCCCAGGGCAGACTTTTCCCAGCTGCACACTGCTCCCAGGTTGCAGCCCAAGGTGACCCTGAGAACTAAGGCAGCTGTGCACTCCAAAAACACTACCGGCAAAGCATCATTCAGGGTTTTCAGACCATGGTCCTTTGAAATATTTTTCAAATTGCTGAGAGGAATCACCCAAATTTAGAGGTGGTCCTCTAACCTAAAAGATTATGGAAACAAAGCCCAGGGAAGCTTCCCTCTTCTTCCACACTTACTTGTGTTTGGGCAGTGGTCATGAACAGCTTTGCAATCCAGCAGCCAAGTAGGGGTGGGTGGTAATGATTTCAGGTATTTTGGGGAATGATGAACTACTTGCTTCAAGGCAAAGAAGAAACATAAAATGGATGAAGGAATCCAGAGAGGACCAGTAGGATGGAATAGTTTTTTATTTCCTTAAGCCAGGATAAATGTTTATCAACACAGCCAGCAAAGCAGGAAACTACAAAGAGTAGGGGTGAGTTGTCATTTGACTTAAGAACACTAAATGCTGCATACACACACTTAGAAATGTTGCTCTGAAATTCTCAAACTTGATTCCACATTATACTGATCATTTGATGGCACAGAATTCAAAACAACTAGAAATCAGCCTTCTTCATCACTCCCTTCATACTTCACTAAGGAACCTGAAATGGTTAGGGGAAGAAAAAAATTCATGAATAAAGAAATGTACTTTGTCTAGAAGAGTATATATCAAAGGATTCATCTGGGTGGATTTTTTCAAGTCAATATTGTATTTACGAGCAATATTTCTTTCTTTACTGCTCTGCCTTCCTGGAGCTGACCTTTTGTGTATGAAAGATTATCTATTGATCTGTAAATAAGGTTTACACAATATTCTCTTGCTTTTGCATCCTGTCAGCATAATTCTCAGGCAGCTGGATGTTGTTCTTTGCTACTTAGTAAACCATAATTTCACCTTAACAAACCCTTTACACAGCTGGGTGGGCCTCCACCCGCAACTGACAGCCATCTTCCTTTCACATGGGGACCTGTTAGAGCTTCTTAGGAGGCTGTTAATGGCAGCTATGTCATCTGCTTCCTGCAGCCAAAGATGATTCCAGCAGAGTCTTCACTGCAACTCACCTTAGCAATTCCAGATGTTTCTTCCCCAACCCTCCCCTAAGTCTCTCTCCCTCTTTTCTGCTCTCCTCCCTTTAATTTGTTTTGGTAAGAGTGGTGAAAGTAGCTTCTTGGACTATAAAAGTTGAGCCATTTTCTGGGCATGGCAACAGAGACCAGGGATCCAAGAGTGGCAGAGAGTAATGAGGAAGTAGAGATTCCAGGGCCCCCTGGTTGGGCTCAGTCTCGGCTCCTACCCTTCTTAGTTGTGTGGCCTTGGGTAATCAGCTCAACAACTCTAGGTTCGTTTTCCTTTCTGTAAATGAGGGATAATGTTGCCTGCCTCCTTGCACTGTATTGAATGAAGTACTGAAAGAATGACTGACATTTAGAAAATTCTCAATATGTTGTTCAGTTGCTCAATTGTGTCTGACCCCCATGGAGTGCAGCACGCCAGGCTTCCCTGTCCTTCAGTATCTCCTGGAGTTTGCTCGAACTCATGTCCATTGAGACAATGAAGCTATCCAACCATCTTATCCTCTGTTGCCCCTTCTCCTCCTGCCCTCAGTCTTTCCTAGCATCAGGGTCTTTTCCAAAGAGTTGGCTCTTAACATCAGGTGGCCAAAGTATTGGAGCTTCAGCTTCAGTATCATTCCTTCCGATGAATATTCAGGGTTGATTTCCCTTAGGGTTGACTGATTTGATCTCCTGGCTGTCCAAGGGACTCTCAAGAGTCTTCTCCAGCACCACAGTTGGAAAGCATCAATTCTTGGGTGCTCAGTCTTCTCAGTAAACAGTAGCAATTCTTATTAAATTCCTGACCCTGTCATTGACTAGCTAAGGGAGTCTGTGTAAGGGACTCCACCTCTATGTACCTCAGTTCTCTCTTCTCCTTTAAAAAAAAAAAGAATACCTATCTCTGAGAGTCTTGCAACGATTAATTTGATGATGATGATCATGTGTTGCTGGTGGATATATTGTTTTTCTCTTTCAATATTTCTAAGGTTTGGAAGGCCTCTTTAACTGCTTTTTATAGACAGAATCCACTGACCAGCATTCAAACATGAAAATATATTATTTGTGCTTCTCAAAGGACAAAGGCATCCTTCTCACCCAACTGCTGACAAATCCAGAAAGTCCCCTCTGAACAAGCAAAATTAAATAATCCTGCATAATCTTTACCCCTTCTTTGTTCATTTCCAACACCATGTATGTATGTGTGTGTGCACATGCGTGCACAGGCACACTCAGTAATGTCTGACTCTTTGTGACCCCATGGGCTGTAGCCCTCCAGACTCCCCTGTTCATGGAATTTTTGGCCCACAATACCATGCCATCCCCAACCACCAACTGCTTGGATAATGTTTCCTATTTTTATGTTGATTTATAATTTAGCTCCTTTTACCATACTTCATTGCATCTGAAGCTGACAGCAGTACAAATGTAAGCATTTGACAGCATTCAGCTGGCCTTGCCTGTGCTCCCGGGTACACAGCTCTTCTGACAGGAACGTGCAAGGTCCCTGTGGACTGGGCTACTCTGACAATTTTGATGTTCAGCAATGTTTGGTTCCCTGTGGTGGTAGGAAGAGAGCCGTACCGGGGTTAATTTTTCAAAGTTCCTGCACAATGGAAAGAATCAGGGCCTTCCCATTTCTCCTCCAACATTTTGAATGTGAATTAGCCAGTCAGTGAGAACTCATTCATTCAGTCAACCATTCAACAATCATTTATTGAGGCCATACTATATCCTAGGCTTTGTTGTGGCTACTTCTTGGGCATGCAAAAGATGACAATACAGATGATGCCTCTGCCCTTATGGAGCCTATATTCTAATTGAAGAGACAACGTTGGATAATGGCAAGTGGTAATAGTGATGTGAAGAAAAGTAAAGCAGAGAAAGTAGAGTTATGGTTTAGAA
The DNA here is from genome assembly GCF_033118175.1 of Dama dama. Taxonomy (NCBI): domain Eukaryota; kingdom Metazoa; phylum Chordata; class Mammalia; order Artiodactyla; family Cervidae; genus Dama; species Dama dama. The sequence goes on from NC_083691.1 coordinate 72,730,797, forward strand.
AGGGTGGTCTAGAAAGGAGAAAGAGGGTGACCTTGTGAGAGATCCAGGTGACATCAAAGGACAGCTCTCAACACAAAGGGCTCAGCCTTTGGGGAAGAAAAGACTATTTATCATCCATTAAGCCCTGAAAATAACACATCTGCCAAGCTGTGTGGCACTGGCCATAGATAAGAGGACTGATTCAATTAAAGGAAAGCTTTTGGGAAGTAGGCAGAATTTAGCTGCAACTTGGAGAATGAATAAAATTTAGAAAGACAAAAAAGAAGGAATTTTCTGTGAAAGAAAGAGAGGATCAAACCCATAGAACAAAAAAGCATCATGGAGTAGGGAGAGGATGGGGAGATACTGAATCTCAACTAAAAGGAAGGCATATGCTGAGGAGTTTGACTATATAAAGATGGACTGGCTCTGGAAGATTGGAAAACTAAATTAAGGCAAGGAGCTTAAGCTTCAACACAGTAGTAGAAGGATAAGTTACAAGACAATCTTACCAACAAGGACCAACTGTATAACACAGGGAACTATACTCAACATTTTGTAATAATCTATACATTAGGAAAAGAATCTGAAAAATAATATGTATGTGTGTGTGCGTGTATATGTACATCTGAGTCACTTTGCTGTATACATCTGAAGCTAACATAACATAATAAATCAACTACAATTTTTTAAAGAAGAGCTTCTTCAGTAGAAAAACAGGATGACAATGATTTGGACTATAGCTTGACGGGGAGCAGGGTACAGACTATATACTCAAGGGAGAACTGCTAAGGGCCAGTTGCCATAATCCAGGGGTACAGTAATAATGGCCCCTGGAGGAATAGAAAGGCTTGGTTCAATGGGGGACAGGGGACACATTTCTAAAACAGAACCACCACCATTTTATTTCCCTCCAGGTCAGACAAGGACCCAAGTGACTAATGATTTTTGCCCACTCACTTCTAGTAACCCCCAAAGCCTCCCTTCCCTGAGTGACCCCCACACAGAATCACCCTGCAGTCAGCACCCCTCAAGAATCCAGCTAGGCCAAAATTCATCTTACGTGGTAGCTGTGATTTTTGGGAAGAAATTAGCCATCTCCCCAGCTGTCAGTGTCATAAGTCTCTAAGGATGTTGTCATGACTACAGGGATGTTTGGGCACAATGGAAATTATACAGTTGTTTCTTTTATCAGTAATCTGTCTAGCAGAGCCACCTTTGCCTGATATTGTCAACTTCAGGGAAAGAGAGCAAGATTTTCCTTGTGGACCACTGAGGTTCAAGATGAGATTTCAGCCTGGGCAGATCAGCCCCAGGAGAGCAAGAACCTCCTCTCGTCTCAGGGCATGATTGTAACGATGGTGATGTTTTCATGCTGCTCACCTCTCCTCTTCCTTCCTCTGACCTGCTCAGTAATTTCTCCTGCAAGAAGTCCAGGCCTTCTCCATCAAGACAATTATGGCATCTATCAATTCACATCAGTATGTTCAGATCTTAATATTATTCTTTTCAAAGGAAGTGGCATATTTTTTTAAAAGGAGCCTGGAAAAGACAATGTGAAACCCAAGAATCAATCATGATAGATTCCTGGCCAGGGGGGCTTCTGAGAGGGAAATTCCAACAGGATCTACTTAAATAGTACATAACTAACCCTCTATTCCATCCACTGGAATACATTTTCACAGGATATACTTTCTTATAAGGTAGGTATATCCTCACCTCATTAATTTTGAAATAAGATCTGTCTCTGTCATCATCAGAAATCAGTTGTGAAGACAAGTCCAGAGGGGGTTCAGAGAGAAACAAGTCCCAGATGAGCTGTGTGAAGTCAATCCTGACCCCCTTCCTCATTGAGAGTATTACCTCTACTTCCCCCCACTCCCACAGTGATGGACAGATCTTTTCAAGTTTCAGTTTCCTCATCTGCAAAATGGAAATAATAAAATATGCTTCAAGAATATGAAAGTATATGAAAGAGGAAATGGGTTTTATGTCCTCCAAGACCTCTTCCTTCCAAGTGCAGGGTGCCTAACTGTGACTTCAAGACTCTGGGGATCCCAGCATCACTACCTGTCCTGAGTTCAGCACATTCAGATCAACACAAAGGGTCCTGTATGGAAGGAGAAAACCCCTCTACAAGACAGGAAAATCCAGCTTCCTGCAGACCACTCTTGTTTCCCAGATCAGGCTCCTCTTCCCCAGGATTCAAAGAGACCCTCTAAATGCTAAGATCCTTCAGATGCATCAAAAACTTAAACCAGTTGTAAATTAGTCTTAAGTACAGCAGAAACTCAGCATCTTAAGCTAAAGGAGAATCACAGAATGAGCCCCGTCACTTCGGCCCCTCACAAATGAGCACAGCCGGCCTCAGAGGAGCCTGAGAGGCACTGGATGTGGGGTCAGGCTTAAGAGGCAAACAGCATCCAGTAGCCACTGGAGCTGGCCTGGGAGGAGGGCTGGCCCCAGGCACAGACAGAAAGAGGGATAGCTTAGCCAGTGAGAATCTGAATGACATCAAGTGAAGCCCCACTTCTGTGGAAAATAAACCACTGCCTCTTCTTCCACCATTGCAGCCTCAATGTTGGGAGGTTTAAAGGCTATTTTGGTCCTTCCAGACCCTTGTAGATTTACAGTTATCCCCAGGAGAAGCCACAGGTTAAGGTGTTAGAGCTAACACAAGAACTGTTGGCTACCTTCTCTGCAGAGATGAGGCAGTCTCAGGGAGGCAGAGATGGGTCAGAGGAGACTGGGCTCTACAGTGGACAACAGGGGACAGTCAGGATGATGAAAGAGGGAGGGCGCCATGCAGTCTTCTCTGGTGACCTGATTCTGTGCTGCTCCAGGATGGGGACTAGGTTGTCTTCATGGCTGAAACCCAGTGAAGGGCACCAAAAACAAGGCGCTCAGCTACTTATTTCTCCTTTTAGAGAATCCTGGCTGTGATCCAGTTCTCACACACCTGTAACCAGCTCACTCTGTAATGCGCGTTGAGGGACCCATTTGTCTTTGCTGCCCTCATTCATCTCACCCTCTTCGGCTTTCACACTGTGTGCTCTTAGGTTGGGAGCTAAGAACACAGGCCTGATGGCTCTGCTGCTCCCAAACCCTTGGCTTGTCCATCTGGGAAGATGTTGTCTTCCTGTGGGCATGGCTATAGGAGAAATGCATTCCCAGGGGCACCTCGGCCAGCCAGATTAGCTGGTTCAAGACCAGGGAGCAATACATTGCAGGAGAGGTCATCACCTGATTCAGTCAAGCTCTAATTCAGAACAACCGTGTGCAGCTCATCTCCACAGAGGGCAGCGTCCACACACAGTAGGTCCTTAATGAAAATGTGGGCCTGGGTTTGAATCTGTCTGGGTAGTAGAAGAGAAGCAACTGCTGTTTTTAGAAAACTATCTTGGGGCCTTACGGAGTGTGAACACTCCATAAGTGTGTGACAGATGCTTTAAGAAAGAATATTTTCATCTTCAGCAGACATTACAAAAGTGTTCTGCTGCAGTTTAATCACCAGTTCACCCACAGCAAACAGCCTGCAAATAATGTCTAGTTCAACAGGCAGTGAGCTCCTCCTCCACCAGTTTGGTACTCAAAGATAGAAGTGCTGAGAAGAGGGAACAGGGTGTTTGGGAGATGTGCCAGGGAAGAAATTAGGCGGCTTCCCTCACAAAGCTCACCCACTATGCTCTCTGTGGTCAAGGAGCCACCCAGACACAGATTCACTCAGCAATAAACAAAGAAAAATCTCTTCTCTTCACAGGAGAGCCACACGCCCAGTCTTCAGCCATGGTCCTATTTGTGTAAGCAAGTAACAAGACCTTTCAAGGCCTCATGTAAAACAGAGAGGAAAAGGACAGCCTATATCCTTCAAAAGGCTGTATGGAGGGAAAGGAAGAGGGAAGATGAGTCAGGGTGCAGAGTTGCTTTGAAAGTCTGAAAGAGCAAATGAATGCAACCACTGCTAATGGGACAGGACACTGCTGGCAGGCACGGGGTGGGACACAGGGATCACAAATTAGAAAGCCCTTTCACTTCAGATCCACTGACATAGCCTTACAAAAGCCCTCTGAGACATTTACTGATGGTTCCACTTTACAGATGGGAAATTTGAGGTTCAGAGATGCTGACTGAATCACCCAAACTCACAAAATGGGACCAACAAAGGATCTGGGATCTTTGAAGACCTACAAGACCTTCTAGAACTAACACACAAAAAAGATGTCCTTTTCATTATAGGGGACTGGAATGCAAAAGTAGGAAGTCAAGAAACACCTGGAGTAACAGGCAAATTTGGCCTTGGAGAACAGAATGAAGAAAGGCAAAGGCTAATAGAGTTTTGTCAAGAGCATGCACTAGTCATAGCAAACACTCACTTCCAACAACACAAGAGAATACTCAACACATGGACATCACCAGATGGTCAACACCAAAATCAGACTGATTATATTCTTTGCAGCCAAAGATGGAGAAGCTCTATACAGTCAGCAAAATCAAGACCGGGAGCTGACTGTGGCTCAGATCATGAACTTCTTATTGCCAAATTCAGACTGAAATTGAAGAAAGTAGGGAAAACCACTAGACCATTCAGGTATGACCTAAATCAAATCTCTTATGATGAGACAGTGGAGGTGACAAATAGATAAAGGAATTAGATCCGATAGACAGAATGCCTAAAGAATTATGGACAGAGGTTCATGACACTGTACAGGAGATAGGGATCAGGACCATACCCAAGAAAAAGAAATGTAAAAAGGCAAAATGGTTGTCTGAGGAGGCCTTACAAATAGCTGAGAAAAGAAGAAAAGCAAAAAGCAAAGGAGAAAAGGAAAGATATGCCCATTTGAACGCAGAGTTCCAAAGAATAGCAAGGAGAGAAAAGGAAGTCTTCCACAGTGATCAGTGCAAAGAAATAGAAGAAAATAATAGAATGGGAAAGACTAAAGATCTCTTCAAGAAAATCAGAGATACCAAGGGAACATTTCATGCAAAGATGGGCTCAATAAAGGACAGAAATTCTAGGGACCTAACAGAAGCGAAAAAAGATCTTCATGACCCAGATAATCACAATGGTGTGTTCACTCACCTAGAGCCAGACATCCTGGAATGTGAAGTCAAGCGGGCCTTAGGAAGCATCACTACCAACCAAACTAGTGGAGGTGATGGAATTCCAGGTGAGCTATTTCAAATCCTGAAAGATGATGCTGTGAAAGTGCTGCACTCAATATGCCAGCAAATTTGGAAAACTCAGCAGTGGCCTCAGGGCTGGAAAAGGTCAGTTTTCATTCCAACCCCAAAGAAAGGCAATGCCAAAGAATGTTCAAGCTATCACACAATTGCAGTCATCTCACACACTACCAAAGTAATGCTCAAAATTCTCCAAGCCAGACTGCAACAGTACATGAACTGTGAATTTCCAGATGTTCAAACTGGATTTAGAAAAGCCAGAGGAGCCAGAGATCAAATGGCCAACATCTGCTGGATCATCGAAAAAGCAAGAGAGTTCCAGAAAAACATCTATTTTTGCTTTATTGACTATGCCAAAGCCTTTGACTGTGTAGATCACAACAAACTCTGGAAAATTCTTTAAGAGATGGGAATGTCAGACCACCTGACCTGCCTCTTGAGAAACCTGTATGCAGGTCAGGAAGCAACAGTTAGAACTGGATATGGAACAACAGACTGGCTCCAAATCGGGAAAGGAGTATGTCAAGGCTGTATATTTTCAGCCTGTTTATTTAACTTACATGCAGGGTACATCATGAGAAATGCTGGGCTGGATGAAGCACAAGCTAGAATCAAGATTGCTGGGAGAAGTATCAACAACTTCATGTATGCAGATGACACCACCCTCATGGCAGAAAGCAAAGAACCAAAGAGCTTCTTAATGAAAGTGAAAGAGGAGAGTGAAAACGTTGGCTTGAAACTCAACATTCAGAAAACGAAGATCATGGCATCTGGTCTCGTCACTTCATGGCAAATAGATGGGGAAACAGTGGAAACAGTGACAGACTTTATTTTGGGGGGCTCCAAAATCACTGCAGATGGTGCCTGCAGCCATGAAATTAAAAGACGCTTGCTCCTTGGAAGACAAGTTATGACCAACGTAGACAGCATATTAAAAACCAGAGACATTACTTTGCCAACAAAGGTGCATCTAGCCAAAGCTATAGTTTTTCCAGTAGTCGTGTATGGATGTGAGAGTTGGACTATAAAGAAAGCTGCTGCTGCTGCTGCTGCTAAGTTGCTTCAGTCGTGTCCAACTCTGTGCGACCCCATAGACAGCAGCCCACCCTGGGCTCCCCCATCCCTGGGATTCTCCAGGCAAGAACACTGGAGTGGGTCACCATTTCCTTCTCCAACGCATGAAAGTGAAAAGTGAAAGTGAAGTCGCTCAGTCATGTCCTACTCTTAGTGACCCCATGGACTGCAGCCTACCAGGCACCTCTGTCCCTGGGATTTTCCAAGCAAGAGTGGGTTGCCATTGCCTTCTCCGAAAGAAGGCTGAGCACCAAAGAATTGATGCTTTTGAACTGTGGTGTTGGAGGAGACTCTTGAGAGTCCTTTGGGCTGCAAGGAGGTTCAACCAGTCTATCCTAAAGGAAATCAGTTCTGAATATTCTTTGGAAGGACTGATGTTGAAGCTGAAACTACAATACTTTGGTCACTTGATGCAAAGAACTGACTCATTGGAAAAGACCCTGATGCTGTAAAAGATTGAAGGCGGGAGGCAAAGGGGACGACAGAGGATGAGATGGTTGGATGGCATCACTGACTCAATGGACATGAATTTGAGTAAACTCCGGGAATTGGTGATAGACAGGGAGGCCTGGTGTGCTGCAGTCACAGGGTCAAAAAGAGTTGGACATGACTGAGCCACTGAACTGAACTGAACTTGGAGCAGGAGAGAACACTGATACTAATTGTCAATCTACTAGATGGCAGACCCTAAACTAAGTATTTTGGTCTCACAGGTCCGTCTTCTGAATCATCTTTCAAAACAGTGAGGCATGTATTTTCCCCAATTTACAAAGGAGGAATTTCAAACACAGAGTTTCTATAGCTGGCAGAACTAAGAACTGAGTCCAGGAGTGTCTAACTCCATCCCCATCCACCCCCCTTTCCAGCATGTCACGACTGGAAAGGTGCAGAGTATGGGTGAAGACAATGTCAATATACCCGCTGTTCTGAGCGTAAGAGTGACACTGGATTACTGTTTGCCATTTGGAACTTGTGATCATCTATGTGGGCTAAGTTTAAGTGTACCTAAGAAATAGCTTTCTAAATAATTAATGCTAGAAATGAGTTGTGGGGAAGGGTGTGCAAACTGTTTAAAATATTAACTCTTTTGTGACTCCCCTATGTAATTTAAAAGTAACTGCTTGCCGCAAATTGGTAGTTTGATGAAAGTTGTTTGTACGCTGGCATCCAAGGTGGTCCCCAAAGATTACCTCTTGGCAACACTCTGTTAGCAGTGAATCTACTAACTTGGAGAGAGCTTTAGGGGAACTTCCCTGGTGGCTCAGACGGTGGGGCATCTACCTGCAATGTGGGAGACCTGGGTTCAATCCCTGGGTCAGGAAGATCCCCTGGAGAAGGAAATGGCAACCCACTCCAGTACTCTTGCCAGGAAAATCCTATGGATGGAGGAGCCTGGGAGGCTATAGTCCATGGCAAAGAGTCAGACATGACTGAGCACACACACACGCCATGTGATAAGGGAACTGGTAAGCATTAACTATGATTGTTTCTGGTTCAAGCTTAGAAATTTGGGTGATCCACTGACCCTCTGTGAGCACTGCCTCCCTTATCTGTAAGATGAGAAGCATAATTATGTTCATCTAAGAAACTCACAGTGAAGTCAAAGTGAAGGTGTCAGTTGCCCAGTCATGTCCAACTCTTTGTGATGTCATGGACTGTACCCCGCTAGTCTCCTCTCTCCATGTACTTTTCTAGGCAAGAATACTAGACTGGGATAGCCATTTCCTTCTCCAGGGGTCTTCCCAACCCAGGGATCAAACCCAAGTCTCCTGCATTGCAGGCAGATTCTTTACTGTCTGAGCCAGCAGGGAAGCCCCAAAGTCAAATGAGAGAATATGAAATAACTGTGTCAGCCACATGTGCTACATGAGCATAAGGCAGGCCTATTTTCCAGTCTTTTCTTCCTAGATGTCTGGGTTAGAGATGTGACCTGTATAACCAGGTCCTAGTACTTCAGTTATTTCCCAAACACTGGTCTATTGCAGCCTCTAGCCTGGGCCCAAGTCAGACACCGGTCACTCTGTTCCCCAAGCAGGAGGAGACAGTGATGAAAGCTGTCACGTGGTCTGCTGAAAGTTCTGCTCTCAAACAAAGTGACACAATAAACAGCTCCCATCCTGCCACATGGTGAGGGGCTGGGAAGGGCAGATTCATGGCTGTCTGGAGGAACCCTTCTCCCAAGGCTCCTGCACCATACTCATGCCCACTGTGCATGAGAGGTTAAGAGTTGTGTTAACTAGTTTCTAGAAACTTGGCATATAGCATGTCTCACACTTCAGCATCTCAGGAAAAGTCCACCTCTGACATCTTGTTCTGCTGAGACCTGCTCTAGCCGTGAAGGCATCATATGTGCTCTAAACTGAAATGACAAATAACATCAAATTGAGAGCTTCTCAGTAGCCCATCACAAACTTTTTATTTCTTTCTAATTCAGCCCATGTTGTCAAAGATTTATCTTCAGTTTAGCCTTCCTTCGATTCATTTTTGTCATAAGAACGTGATTTCTTCCTACCCAGACATGGTGTGAAGAGAGGTTAATTGTTGGGCTAGGGGGAGTAGGAATCTTATCCTGTGACTGATGGACTCTGTGAAGCTGCAGGGGAGTTATTCAGTCTCTTACCTTCCCTCTTTAGGTGGTACTCTGAAGGGGCCCATCTGGAAATGCCTGAAGATGCGGGTAGAAACTCCATCAAAGTTCACTGGACACAGTGTGCCCTTTTAGCAATGTGACCCCGTAAACTTTGTGATTTATATCATGGTGGAGGAGTAGAGGGGGCTGACTAATAGAACACTCAGAGTTTGTCAACCACGTCCTACAGGGTGACAGCATTTTCAGAGAATCAGCGTCAATACTCTAGCTTCTAGCAGGGCTTCAACGGTTGAACTAGGAAACACCAAACTCAGGAGATACTCTACAATAAAGGAGGAATCCAAAGTCAATGTGTTTGGGGAAAGCCAGCACCCTACTTCCTGCTCATGGACATTTATAATGAATAATATTGTGGTTAAGGCTCTGAGAACCCTGTAGGAAAGAAATGCTTAGCCTTATTAACCCAGCATTTCCTAGACTTATTTGATGATTGTAGCCTTTCATTTGTAAACAAAGCACTTACTATGTTTGAAAATGGCATTTTTGGAGGAATGCTCAGTTCCTAAGTTGAAAAGCATCTTAGGGTCCACAGAGTTCAGCTTCCCTTTCCAGCTCTATACCCACTTCCAGCGTGGGGGGTTTCTCCTTACACATCCAAGCAATTCTCAGACATCACTTGGGTGCTCTACAATTCAACTCAATTTTGACACTGTCTACCTGGATACAGCATCAGATCCCAAGGATCTATGGTTTGATCCTATAAAATTGCCCCCCATAAAATACCAACTGCAAGTCCAGGTTGTCACCTGTGCTCCTGACCAACCAGCTATAGAATGGAGGTTCCAATAACCCTTCCTTGAGTTTGGTTACTTTGCTAGAGCAGCTCACTGAACTCAGGGAAACATTTTGCTTACTCAAAAACTAGCTTATTACAAAAGGATACAATGTAGGAACAGCCAAAAGGAAGATATGCAGAGAGTGAGGTATGGGGAAAGGATTCTGAGCTTCCGTGCCCCTCTCCAAGCACATCACACTCGCCACCCAGAAGTTCTGTGCCAGGAAGGGGAACAGAGACCAAATATGTATTTCTCATAATAAATAACAATATCACACCCCTCAGGAAGAATCCCAGCCACACAGACATTTCCAGAGGCAAGGAACCAGGTGCTTCACAGTACAATTAACCCTTCTATCAGGCAGCTGTCGTAATGAATGAGAATCAGTCCTTATGAGAATGAATGACCATCAGCCTGATCATGGAAGAAGCACAAACTTTAGAGTCAGAAAGATGTTGGGTTCGACCTCTAGCTCTGCCCCTCTTAAGTGTGGCTTTGTGAAAGTGCCTGAACCTCTCAGCTGTGCCTCCTCCACTCTGATATGAGGATGGTAATGTTACCTGTCTCTTAAGGTAGAGGAGAGGAATAAATAAAAAAATCAATGTTAAGTGCTTGGTGTGGTACCTGGTACATAGGAAGTGTTCAATAAATGTTGACCACTATTATTATTAATCCTATATCTACCTTCCTAAGCAGCACAGCACAAATCTATTATTATTTCCACCTGGCAGCTCTTCAGAATCACAATCTTCTCTTCCCAAGCAAAATATCCTATGTAGTGGCCAATATGGTCTTGAATTCCTCACCCCATCAGAAAAAAAAAAAAAAAAACCCTATGTCCCCAAATAAGTTTACTTATAGATCTATATATAATTATAGTATTAATGTATGGTTATATTACAAAATATACACACAAATGATATCTTAAAGTATGAAATAAAGATGAATAAAAAATGTGCTTTTAAGGTATATACACCCTGCCTTAATATATACCATTTTATATGGCACAATAAGCCTATTTTGATCTCACTAAATACAATAACCATATTTTAGAGGAAGCAGTATCATAGGATGCACTTCATTATTTTTTAGTTAATTTTATTGAAGGGTACTTGCTTTACAGAATTTTGCTATTTTCTGTCAAACCTCAACATGAATCAGCCACAGGTATACATATATCCCCTCCCTTCTGAACCTCCCTCCCATCTCCCTCCCCGTCCCACCCCTCTAGGTTGACACAGAGCCCCTGTTTGAGTTTCCTGAGCCACACAGCAAATTCCCCTTGGCTCTCTATTTTACATATGGTAATGTAAGCTTCCATGTTACTCTTTCCATACATCTCACCCTCTCCTCCCCTCTCCCCATGTCCATAAGTCTATTCCCTATGTCTGTTTCTCCACTGCTGCCCTGTAAATTAATTCCTCAGCACCATTTTTCTAGAGTCCGTATATATGTGTTAAAGTACAATATTTATCTTTCTGACTTACTTCACTCTGTAAAATAGGTTCTAGGTTCATCCACCTCATTAGAACTGACTCAAATGCATTCATTTTTATGGTTGAGTAATATTCCATTGTGCATATGTATCACAACTTCTTTATCCATTCATCTGTCAATGGACATCTAGGTTGCTTCCATGTAAATAGTGCTGCAATTAACAATGGGATACATGTGTCTTTTTTAATTTTAGTTTCCTCAGGGTATATGCCTAGGAGTGGGATTGCTGGGTTATATGGTGGTTTTAATCCTAGTTTTTTAAGGAATCTCCATACCATCTTCCATAGTGGATGTAGCAATTTACATTCCCACCAACAGTGCAAGAGCATTCCCTTTTCTCCACATCCTCTCCAGCATTTAATGTTTGTAGAGTTTTTGATGAGGGCCATTCTGATCAGTGTGAGGTGATATCTCATTGTAGTTTTGATTTGCATTTCTCTAATAATGAGTGATGTTGAGCATCTTTTCATGTGTTTGTTAGCCATCTGTATGCCTTCTTTGGAGAAATGTCTGTTTAGGTATTTTTCCCACTTTTTGATTGGGTCATTTGTTTTTCTGGCATTGAGTTGTATGAGCTGTTTGTATATTTTGGAAATTAACCCTTTGTCAGTTGCTTCATTTGCTATTATTTTCTCTCATTCTGAGGGTTATCTTTTTACCTTGCTTCCTTTGCTGTGAAAAGGCTTTTAAGTTTAATCAGGTCCTTGGTAACTTTGTTTTTATTTCCATTACTCTAGGAGGTAGGTCATAGAGTATCTTGCTTTATGTCATTAAATGTTCTGCCTATGTTTTCCTCTAAGAGTTTTATAATTTCTGGTCTTACATTTAGGTCTTTAATCCATTTTGAGTTTATCTTTGTGTATGGTGTTAGGAAGTGTTCTAATTTCATTCTTTTACATGTAGCTGTCCAGTTTTCCCAGCATCATTTATCGAAGAGGTTGTCTTTGCTCCATTATATATTCTTGCCTCCTTTGTCAAAAATAAGGTACCCATAGGTGCATGGGTTTATTTCTGAGCTTTTTATCCTTGTTCCATTGGTCTCTATTTCTGTTTTTGTGCCAGTACCATACTGTCTTGATGACTGTAGCTTTGTAGCATAATCTGAAGTCAGGAAGGTTGATTCCTCCAGCTTCACTCTTCTTTCTTTGGACTGCTTTGGCTATTCAGGATCTTTTATGTTTCCATATGAATTGTGAAATTTTTTGTTCTAGTTCTGTGAAAAATGCCATTGGTAATTTGATAGGGATTGCATTGAATCTGTAGATTGCATTTGGTAGTATAGTCATTTTAGCAATATTGACTCCTCCTCCCCAGGAACATGGAATATCTGTTTATGTCATCTTTTATTTCTTTTATTAGTGTCTTTTAATTTTCTGTATGCAGTTCTTTTGTCTCCTTAGATAAGTTTATTCCAGATATTTAATTCTTTTTGTTGCAATGGTGAAGGGGATTGATTTCTTTTTTTGGGGGGGTAGGGAATTGATTTCTTAACTTCTCTGATTTTTCATTGTTAGTATATGAAAATGCAAGTGATTTCTGTGTATTGATTTTGTACCCCACAACTTTGCTAAATTCACTGATTAGCTCTAGTAATTTTCTGATACTAGCTTTAGGGTTTTCTGTGTACAGTATCATGTCATCTGCAAACAGTGAGAGCTTTACTTCTTTTCCAATCTGGATTTCTTTATTTTTCTTCTCTGATTGCTGTAGCTAGGACTTCCAGAATTATGTTGAATAATAATGGTGAAAGTGGACACTCTTGTTTTGTTCCTGATCTTAGGTGGAATGCTTTGAGGTTTTCACCATTGAGAATAATGTTTGCCATACACTTAGCACATATGGCCTTTACCATGTTGAGGTAGGTTCCTTCTATGCCCATTTTTTGAAGAGTTTTAATCATAAATGAGTGCTGAATTTTATCAAATCGATTGAGAATATCATATGTTTTTTATCTTTCAACTTGTTAATATGGTGTATCACATTGATTGATTTGCATATATTGAAGAATACTTGCATCCCTGAAATAAACCAAACTTAATCATGGTGTATGAGCTTTTTGATGTGTTGCTGAATTCTGTTTGCTAAAACTTTGTTGAGGATTTGTGTATCTATGTTCATCAGTGATATTGGCCTGTAGTTTTCTTTTTTGTGTGTTTTCTTTGTGTGGTTTTGGTATTAGGGTGATGGTGGCCTCATAGAATGAGTTTGGAAGTGTTCCTTCCTCTGAAATTATTTGAGAGTTTTAGAAGGATAGGCATTAGCTCTTCTCTAAATGTTTGATAGAATTCTCCTATGAAGCCATCTGGTCCTGGGCTTTTGTTTTTGGGGAGATTTTTTTATGACAACTTTAATTTCAGTGCTTGTGATTGGGTTGTTCATAATTTCTATTTCTTCCTGGTACAGTTTTGGAATTGAACTTTTCTAAGAATCTGTCCATTTCTTCCAGGTTATCTATTTTATAGCTATATAGTTGTTCATAATACTCTCTTATAATCCTTTGTATTTCTGCATTGTCTGTTGTACCCTCTCCTTTTTCATTTCTAATTTTGTTTATTTGATTCTTCTTTTCTTGATGAGTCTAGTCAAAGGTTTGTCAATTTTTTTATCTTCTCCAAGAACCAGCTTTTATTTTTATTAATCTTTACTATTGTTTCTTTCATTTCTTTTTCATTTATTTCTGCTTGGATCTTTATAATTTATTTCCTTCTACTAATCTTGGGGGGGTTTTTGTTCTTCTTTTTCCAGTTGTTTTAGGTGTAAAGTCAGCTTGTCTATTTAATGTTTTTCTTGTTTCTTGAGGTAGTATTGTATTGCTGTAAATTTTTCTCTTAGAACTGCTTTTGCTGAATCCAATAGGTTTTGAGTTGTCATGTTTTCTTGTCATTTGTTCCTACAAATTTTTTTATTTCCCTTTTGATTTCTTCAGCAACCCATTGGTTATTTAGAAACGTGTTGTTTAATCTCCATGTGTTTGTGTTTCTTACAGTTTTTTTCTTGTAGTTGATATCTAGTCTCATAGCGTTGTGGTCGGAGAAGATGGTTGATACGATTTCAATTTTCTTAAATTTATTGAGGTTTGATTTGTGACCCAAGATGTGGTCTATCCTGGAGAATTTTTCATGTGCACTTGAGAAGATGTATTCTTCTGCATTTGGAATGTCCTGAAGATATCAATGAGATCCACCTCATCTAATGTATCATTTAAGACTTGTGTTTCCTTATTAATTTTCTGTTTTGATGACCTGTCCATTGGTGTGGGTGGGGTGTTAAAGCCTCCTACTATTATTGTGTTACTGTCAATTTCTCTTTTTATGTCTGTTAGTGTTTGTTTTGTGTATTGAGGTGCTCCTATGTTGGGTGCATAGATATTTACAATTCTTATGTCGTCCTCTTGGATTGATCCCTTGATCATTATGTAGTATCCTTCCTTATCTCTTGTAATATTCTTTATTTTAAGGTCTATTTTGTCTGATATAAGGATTGCTACTCCATCTTTCTATTGCTTCTCATTTGCATGGAATATATTTTTCCATCCTCTCACTTTCAATCTATATGTGTCTTTAGGTCTGAAGTGGGTTTCTTATAGACAGCATATATGTGGGTCTTGTTTTTGTATCCATTCAGCCAGTCTGTGTCTTTTAGTTGGAGCATTTAATCCATTTACATTTAAAGTAATTATTGATATATATGTTCCTATTGCCATTTTCTTAATGGTTTGGGGTTGATTTTGTAGATCTTTTTTCTTCTCTTGTATTTCTTGACTATATAAGTCCCTTTAACATTTGTTGTAAAACTGGTTTGGTGGTACTGAATTCTCTTAACTTTTGCTTGTCTGAAAAGTTTTCTCAGAATGAATTTTGAATGAGGTCCTTGTCAGGTCCAGTAATCTTGGTTGTAGATTTTTCCCTTTCAGTACTTTAAATATATCCTGCCATTCCCTTCTGAACTGTAGAGTTTCCACTGAAAGATCAGCCATTAAGCATATGTGGTTTCCCTTGTGTGTTACTTGTTGCATCCCCCTTGCTGCTTTTACTATTCTTTCTTTGTGTTTAGTCTTTGTTAGTTTGATTATTATTGGTCTTGGCATGTTTCTTGTTGGATTTATCCTGTATGGGACTCTGTGCCTCTTGAACTTGATTGACTTATTTCCTTTTCCATGTTGGGGAAATTTTCAATTATAATCTCTTCAAAAATTTTCTCATACCCTTTCTTTTTCTCTTCTTATTCTGGGACTCTATAATTCTAATGTTGGTGTGTTTGATACTGTCCCAGAGATCTCTGAGACTATCCTCAGTTCTTTTCATTCCTTTTACTTTATTGTGTTCTTCAAAAGTTATTTCCACCATTTTATCTTCCAGCTCACTGATTCATCCTTCTTCTTCAAATGTTCTGCTATTGATTCCCTCTAGAGTATTTTTAATTTCAGTAATTGTGTTGTCTCTGTGTGTTTATTCTTTAATTCTTCTAGGTCTTTGTTAATTGATTCTTTCATTTTCTCCATTTTGTTTTCAAGGTTTTTTACCATCTTTACTATCATTGTTCTGAATTCTTTTTCAGGTAGTTTGCCTATTTCTTTTTCATTTATTTGACTTCTGTGTTTCTAGGTTGTGCCTTCATTTGTGTAGTACTTCTCTGCCTTTTCATTATTTTTTTTAACTTATTGTGTTTAAGGTCTCCTTTTCCCAGGCTTCAAGGAAAGTTTAATTTTTTCCCTGAAGAAGGTTGAATTCTTTCTTACTTTTGGTTTCTGCCCTCATAAGGTTGGTCCAGTGGTTTGTGCGAGCTTTGTATAGGGTGAATTTGTGCTGAGTTTTTGTTCATTTGTTTTTCCTCTGATGGGCAAGGCTAAAAGTGAAGGGTGAAGTCCTGACTCAGTCATGTCCGACTCTTTGCAACCCTGTGGACTGTGTCCATGGGATTTTCCAGTGGGTTGCCATTTCATTCTCCAGGGGATCTTCCCGACCCAGGGATCAAACCCAGGTCTCCTGCATTGTAGGCAGATGCTTCACCATCTGAGCCACCAGGGAAGTCTGAGTGAGGTGGTAATCCTGTCTGCTGATGATTAGCTTTGTATTTTTGTTTCCTTTGTTGTTTAGATGAGGCATCCTGCACAAGGTGCCACTGGTGGTTGGGTGATGCTGGGTCTTATATTCTAGTGGTTTCCTTTGTGTGAGTTCTCACTATCTGATACTCCCTAGGGTTAGTTCTCAGAGAAGGCAACAGCACTCCACTCCAGTACTCTTGCCTGGAAAATCCCAGGGACGGAGGAGCCTGGTAGGCTGCAGTCCATGGGGTCGCAAAGAGTTGGACACGACTGAGAGACTTCACTTTCACTTTTCACTTTCATGCATTGGAGAAGGAAATGGCAACCCACTCCAGTGTTCTTGCCTGGAGAATCCCAGGGACAGTGGAGCCTGGTGGGCTGCCGTCTATGGGGTCACACAGAGTCGGACACGACTGAAGCGACTTAGCAGCAGCAGCAGGGTTAGTTCTCTGGTAGTCTAGGGTCTTGGAGTCAGTGCTCCCACTCCAAAGGCTCAGAGCTTGATCTCTGGCCTGGAACAAAGATTCCACAAGTGGTTTCTTATGGCATTAATTGAGATTAAAACAAGTATCCAAAAAATGAGAAACCAAAGATGAACCCCAGACTAATGGCAGTTACAGAATCAGGCAAATAATAATTAAAATAATGGAATACACACATATACACCCATGGGCAAAGAAAAAACTGTCCAACAAAAATACAGTAGATTGACCTGGTGAACAAAGGAAATCAAAAATTATATTTACTAGTTAAGAACAAAAGTAACTAAATCACAAACTCGCAAACAAAATTAAAACAAGGTGCCAACTGGGGAATAAAGCAATGAAAACAAAACTAACTAATAAGTTGAGAGGAAAGGAAAGAAAGAAAAGAAAGAATAGATATGCAAAGTTAAATAGAGGTAGATGAAGAAGATTTATATATATTAAAGATTAAGTGCAAGGAGAAAAAAACAGTAGGAAAGGCAAAGGAATAAATGTAGAAAAATATAATAGGTTTTAAAAAATTAAAATTATTAAAAAGAGAAAAGAAAAAAATGGAAGAAAAAAAAGGAAAACTCTACAGAATTGCAAAAGCCCAGCATAGAGGCAGAGGTTTATAACAACAAAAAAAAGTGTGACTGAATATACACATATACATATGCACCCGTAAGCAAAATCAAAACAGTGCAACAAAAATAAAGTACAAGAAAGTGATCTAGTGAACAAAGGAAACAAAAAATTATATCTACCAGAACAAAACTAACTAAAGCACAAACTGGAAAGCAAAACTAAAGCAAGGTGCCAATTGGGGAATAAAACAATGAAAATAAAACTAACAAATATGTTGAGAGGAAAGGAAAGAAAGAATAGATATGCAAAGTTACATAGAGGTAGATAAAGAGTATTTATATACATTAAAGATTAACTGCAAGGGGAAAAGAACAGTAGGAAAAGCAAAGAAAGGAATAAATGTAGAAAAATAATAATAGATTTTAAAAGTTCAAAATTAAAATTAAAAAAAAAGAAAAACTCCTCAGAACTGCAAAATCCCAACAGAGACAACAACAATAAAAAATGTGACTGAGGGAAAAAAAAAGCTCAAAAGCTTAATTGGATTTCACAGTGCTAATAAAATCGACAACTACAACAGGGGTGGGGGGGTGGGGGTGGGAAGGAAAAAAAATCCAAAAGAATCTGCAGAACAAGTGAAAACATAAGAACAATCATTTTTTTCTTTTTCTTGAGTCACTGCTGTCAGAGTCCTTTCCCTCACTGGGAGTCACAGTCCACCTCACCTCCCGAGGATGCCCTCCAACACTGTACTGCTCTCTGGACCTGCAGCGGGGGCAGCTCAGATTCTAATCTGGCCCTACACCTGTGTGTTCTTGCCTCCAATGCCCACAGCTATCATAGCTAGTGCATTTTCCTTTGTGGGAGCTCTCAATGACCTTTCATGTATTCCATAGACACAGAGTCTGCCTAGTTGATTGTGTGGATTAATCTGCAGCTTGTACAGCGGGTGGGAAGGTTTCGGGTCTTCTTCCTTAGCCACGCTGCCCCTGGGTTTCCATTGTGGTTTTATTTCCACCTCTGCACGTGGGTCGTCCACTGGGGTTTGCTCCTGAGGCTGCCCTGGAGGACCTGGGTTTGCCCCTGTGAGGACCAGGTGTGGAGGTGGTGCAGCTGCTTGGGTCACAGAGGTTCTGGCAGCACCAGGTACTTGGGGGAGTTGGCGGCTAGGGCAGCAGGAAATATAGCGCTCTAGAAGGGCATGGCAAGCAGTATTGGCCAATATGCTCCAGTTTTCTTGCTGGAGAACCCCCTTCCGTGACAGAGAAGCCTGGCAGGCCACAGTCTACAGGGTCGCAAAGAGTCAGACGTGATTGAAGCGACCCTGTGCGCATAGACACAAGACCTTTTTTTGCCCGTGGCAGCTCTGCCCAGTGAGAGCTGAGCGTGAAGGTGGCGCAGCTGCTTGGTTTGCGGGGACCCTGGCGGTGCCTAGCGTGCAGGGACACGGAGGGCCTCCACCGCAGGAGTCATGTCCCTATCAGAGGCTTTTCTCAAACCTCTTGTAGCTGGTGATCAGAAGGCCTCTTTGGCCAGTCTTTCTCCCAAGTTCCGCCTGTTCCGGCACTTAGAGGACTTCCTTGCCTGGGGTCCTTTTCTGTTGTTCAGCACGTCAAGCACATAGAAGGGCCCCCCTGGCTGGGGTCCTACCCTGTAGATTGGCACATCAGGCACTTAAAGGAGCACCCTGGCGGGGGTCCTGCTCTGTAATTCGGTGTCAGGAGTTTGATGGACCAGCCTCTCTATTTTCAGCTGCCGATGCTGGTGTGTAAGGAGAGAGAGGCTATGGTGTTGGCTCCACCCCCTACATGTGACTCAGCAGGATCACCTTTCTTCCATGGCTGCCTGGCTTTCCTCCACGAGCATTTCCCACCACAATCTCCTCCCTCACATCCCCTTGATCTGTCTCTCTCTCCTCATCAACAGCAACCATCGCCCTAGGATTGCTCCACAATCCCTCAACTCCAGCTCCCAGTTGCTGTACTTTCCAGGGGACCAGCATTCCTGTCTGGGGCATGTAAGGCTCTGGCAAGAACTGTCTGATTCTCATTCCATTTAGGCCGCCACAGATCAGCTGTTTCACTCTCAGCCTTCAATGTTTCTCCTCTGACTCAGATATTGCCCCGATGTGGGGATCAGACCCCTACTTCAGTTCCCCTACCTGCCGAGGGTAGGTCCATTCCTACTAACACTCCTGTTGTTCCCCCTAGTTCCTTCATCCTACCAAGTTTTGCGTGGGTCTATATATTCTTTTCTGCTGGTCAGGTCCTCCTGTCCATTCTCAGGTGGTGTTCTGCATGCACTTCTATGTCTGAAGGTGTATTCCTGATGTATCCGTGGAGAGAGATGTACTCCACATCCACCTACTCCTCCACCATCTTGTTCCCCCCACACTTCATTATTTTTTAATCCTTAGTTTAACATTCAGAAAAGCAATTCACAGGTCATATCAATACTAGATTTTAATGACTGTCAAAGATGAGAGCAAAACTTCACTGAAGCAAACAGGTCCAATGGAAGACAAGCCCATGGCTACACACCCTGAGCCATCCAGGCTTCACGTTCAGTCCAGTTCTTTCATGCAAACATTTTTATGAAATTCAGCTAGTCAATTTTCTTCCCAAATGTCAATCAGATGTTCTTACAAACTACCTGAATGATGTTGCAGTTTTATGTTTCTAATCAAAGGATTCAAAACCCAGTGAAAAGCTTTAGAGTCAAAAAGTTGCATATCCTTGTTTTCAAAATACACACTGTATTTATAAATGATAACATGCATCATTTTCAGCAATAAATTTCCATTTTCCCCCCAAATTCTTTCCTTTGAAATGCTGTTGTATTCCTCCTCATTAATACATCACCTTTCCCTTAAAGAGATAAATGTGTCGAATTTAAAAATATCTGCTTTGTAGCATTATTTCTTATAGTCATTTGTTGTCACAGAAGAAGACAACAAATTTGGATCACTTATATATATATTTTTTTAATTGGTAAGTCATCTTCAATTTTGTCAAGGCTTTGCAGTAATTTTCATTGAGATGACCAACAAGCCTCTAGGTGATAGCATGATCAGGACCCAGAGACTGAACAGAATCAGACAGGCAAGAAGGTTAATCCAGGCAGGTTTGTCAAAAGAAGCAGGAGGAAATTAGAAGGGTCAGGAGGAATCTGGGAAGTTCAGCTGTGGCTTCCAGTGGTTGCAACAGGGTACATGGAGCCTTAGGCAACAGGTAACAGACAACCCTGCCCAGGCAACATACAGGTCCCACAAGCAGAACAGAAACCCAGACACAGAAACAGCATCTCAGTGCCCAAGAGAATTAGAGGAAAGCAAGTCACGGCCCAGGTTCTAGGGAAACCAGGAAATCAGACAAGTTCTCAGTGAGAGCAAAGGAATATAAGTCTGGACCATGATCAATGGACTTCCCAGGAGGTGTTAGTGATAAAGAATCCACCTGCCAATGCAGAAGACATAAGAGATGCGTTCAATCCCTGGGTTGGGAAGATCCCCTGGAGGAGGGCATAGCCACCCACTCCAGTTTTCTTGCCTGGAGAATCCCCATGGACAGAGGAGCCTGGAGTGCTACAGTCCATGATGTCACTAAGAGGCAGAAGTGACTGAAGCAACTTAGCAGGCACAGCATGCATGATCAATAACAGTGTCTGGACACAGTGCTGAGGCTTCCTTTTGAATAATCTTATTTCCCTGGGTGAAAGATAAAAGATTTGAGTACTATAGACTTCAACTAACTCCTTAAGGCCATACATCTTAAAAAGCAGTACAGTCAGGACTTAAATCCAGATCCTCTAGCAGGTTTGATCTCTGAGTCGGGAAGATTCCCTGGAGGAGGGTATGGCAACCCACTCCAGTCTTCAGCATTCTTGCCTGAAGAATGCAATGGACAGAGGAGCTGAGGGGCTACAGTCCATGGGGGTCACAAGGAGTTGGACATGACTGGAGTTACTTAGCACACGTGCCCCTCTAGCATCAGAGCTGCTAGTCTGAAGCTATGCTACACTTCCCATCTGAGAATAGGACCAGAGCCCAATTGCTAAGCCAGAATATTAGGTCAAAACAGAATCCAGGACCTCCCTGGTGGCACAGTGGATAAGAATCCACCTGCCATTGCAGGGGACACGGGTTCAATCCCTGGTCTGGAAAGATTTCACATGCCAAGGAGCAACTAAACCCATACATTGCAACTACCGAGCCTATGTGCCATAACTACTGAAAACCACACCCTAGAGCCTGTGCTCTGCAACAAGGGAACCCTTGGTAATGAGAAACCCGGGCACCAAACCAGAGAGTAGCCCTCGCTCACTGCAACTAGAGAAAGTCCATGCAAAGCAATGAAGACTCAGCACAGCCAAAAATAAATAAATTAAAAAAAACAAAAACAGAATCTGGCCTTCCCTGGGGGTCTAGTGGTTAAGAATCCACCTGCCAATGCTGAGGACAGGAAGATTCCACACGCCATGGAGCAACAAAGCCCATGGACCACAATTGAGCCAGCATTCTAGAGCCCAGGAGCCAAAACTACTGAATCCTGTGCACCTAGAGCCCATCCTCTATAAAAAGAGAAGTCACCACAATGAGAAGCCCGCACACTGCAACTAGAGAGCAGCCCCCCATTCGCTGCAACTAGAGAAAGCCCTCACACAGCCACAAAGACCAGCACAGCCAAAAAATAAAAATCAATGATAAATAAATCTTAAAGCACGCGCACACACACACACACACACACAGAATCTGCAGCCAGGCTAATAAGGCTGAGATCTTCAGAACCCTGCTTTGGGGCTTATTAAATTCCCACCGATTGCTACAGAGTCTGGTTTCCATGGAGACCAAGGCCAGTTTGAGCTGAATAGGAGTTAAATATTTCCAGCTTTGAAAGCATGAGACTGGAGAGACAAGAAAACAGGCTCTCCTACTGCCTCAGGTAAATGGCGTATACAAGATCATTTTACAGAAGGAGAAACCGAGGCTCTGAAAAAGTAAATGAACTGCTTAACACCATCCAGCTTGTGAGAGAGAAAGCACTTAAATCCAGGGTTCCTAGTCGTAAGTCTAATGCCCTTTTCATTGAACTACAGCTTATTACACACACTCCCACCTAACTCCAAGTTTATGTGATTCTATACTTAGTCAAATCTTTATTTAATGATTTGGAAAGTACATGTTAGCATCTTTTCTAATGGTGTATAGAGAAACACAAACTCTCAGTCAATAAGGACCTACAGTTAACAGAAGTTTCAGTATCAGTGAGCCTGAAAAGGTAAGGAGTCTTCTCTTTTATTAATTAACTGTAGTACACTCCTTTCCTTCTTATGAATCAGTGGATAACTAACTTCTCCCAGAGTGGTCAGGAGGAAAAAGTACATTTTATCTAAGAGACAGAAAAATGTACTTTACAATGTAAAAACAATAAGGAAGAAACAGTCTTAAATTAGGTGCAAACAAATATATCATGGTAAACCAATCAGAAGATGAGAAAAGTTCAAGTTCAAACCCTCAGTCTTGGCTTCTAGGAAACATGCTTTGGCAAAAATAATAAACCCCTAACCTAGACACACAATTAACAGCATCCCATTCTTATATCAAATTTGCCTAAAATATCTCAGTCAGTTCAGCTGCTCAGTCGTGTCTGACTCTTTGCGACCCCATGGATTGCAGCACGCCAGGCCTCCCTGTCCATCACCAACTCCCGGAGTTTACCCAAACTCATCTCCATTGAGTCAGTGATGCCATTCAACCATCTCATCCTCTGTCGTCCCCTTCTCCTCCTGCCTTCAACCTTTCCCAGCATCAGGGTCTTTTCAAATGAGTCAACTCTTCACATCAGGTGACAAAAATATTGGAGTTTCAGCTTCAACATTAGTCCTTCCAATGAACATTCAGGACTGATTTCCTTTAGGATGGACTGGTTGGATCTCCTTGCAGTCCAAGGGACTCTCAAGAGTCTTCTCCAACACCACAGTTCAAAAGCATCAATTCTTCGGTGCTCAGCTTTCTTTAAAATATCTCAAGAGGCCATTAAGGTCATGATATGAACTCTGCTTCTGCCTCAGTTCACAAACTAAAAGAAAACTGGTTCACACAGTCTCAGAATTGATCATTCCCTGCCATGGTGGATTTTGGGTGGAATAGAAAAAATTGCATTCTTGGCTAGAACGTGTGATGAAGAGTGATGTCTTGTTCTTCTGACAGTTTTCAGTTCAGTGGGTTATGTAGTAGGTTCTCAATACCTACCCATTGGTTTGTCCTGACTACTACTGTGAAGATGGGGTTACAGGGTGGTGAAAATATGGGCATCCCCTGCTCAGGAAGTCCCCGAGTCTTCTTACTTCCTGTTTTAGCACCTAACAGTGGTTTCTAATCTCTTAGTAATCAAATCCATGGTTCTCTACCTAGTTTTATAAGTTGTTGACATATTGCCTCCTCTTTCCCTTCCCTTTCCATTCCATTCTCCTCTGTGCCCCATCTCTCAAACCCCTCTTGTGGTTTAAGCTATACACACTCATTTCCCTAGTTCAGGCCAATAAGCTCTATATTCTCTTAAAATCTGATTTCCTCTCCTTCCTGCAAGAGCTCCTCCATGAATAATCCATCTCACATTGCTCTCCCCTTCCCTGCGTCTTAAGACACTCACCATCAACAGCATTCATCTTAGCACTAGACCCATCTGAGTATTTCCTCTATACTAACCTTAACTCAATTCACCTACACACTCCCTGAAAACAAGGGTATGGTCTTTGGCATCCTCTTTTGGATAGGATGGACATTGTATGGAAGGAAGCTGTATAGCCCAAAGCAAGACGAGTGAGCCCAAAACACTGAAAATTTAAGAAAAAATACACACTGGCACTGTTGAAGGTTCATGAAAGCACTAATGATGTTCAGTACAATGAGCCTTAGAACTATGGGGTCAATTGTTCTTGGAAGCAAATATATTATTTAGTGAGATGGCATGACATAGTGGAATTGGTTCCCATCAACTGAAGGGACCTCACTAAGTTCGTCCTGACAATAGAAGGATCCATTTTCATCACTGTAACCTCAATACTGGGGACAGTCAGGCATGAAAGGTGTTAACACCAGTTCAGAATGTAAAGCCGGCTGTTGAGAAGGGAGGACTATAAGCAGTTACCTTGCTTTAGAAGATCCATTTGCAGAACTTAAATTTGCTGACAGTTTACCTTCAGACCTTTACCTGTTTTTGAAGATTAACTGTGGTTGAGTGAATCAAAATAATTTCACAGCAAACAGTCATTTGACCAAAGCAAACCCATTGAGACATAGAGCTCCTAGCTGATTACCCACTTCCAGGCTCCATCAGACATGAATTTATTGATCAAAGGGGAAAAATGAATTGAAAAGTAAGTGTTCATCCAAACTCCATTTCCTGAGTTATCTTGGGGTTATGAACAGTTTCAGCTATAGAGTTATCACCAATAATCCATCTCACTAGATAGTCACTAGATCTTTTTAAGTGTCTAAAACTCAAAACTACTGGAATAATCTTAGCTGTTTTTGCTGTGTGTTTTCTATAAAGACCAAAGATTTCAATGTGCATCTACAGACATTTATAGATGTCCCATAAGTATAGTGACTTTGGGAGTGCATATTATGGATATTAAATAATGTACTCTTGTTGATAATAAGAAATCTTTTTCTCCTTCAATTATATAAAATTCTCACTCATTTACTAAGAGAGAGCCAGGTGGTTATACATTAGGTAATGGATAATTTAACCTAATGTTAAATCCATTAGGTATGATAAACATAGCTAGTGAGTGATTCCTTTTTTGTGTTCATCTCTGACAACACATAAGACATTGCCTGGTCTTGTACATACACAAGCACTTGACATGTGTCATCCACTGTGTTGACATTGAGTTTTCAGGAAAAAACATGATTTCCGTCATCAGAAGGATGTTGAAGATGTTCAATCTGGTGGAAGACACAGACACTGAATAGAACATAAACACAAAATCATATACAGTTGAGAATTTTGATGAGTGGTAGTAAGGGGAAATTGCTATAAAGAATATGATTATACTGGGAAAAATCAAAAACCTTAAGTTAGCTTGGCAATCAGGGAGCTCTTCTCTCAGAAAATGACATTTGTAACTGAACCCTGAAAGATGAGTTGAGGTTGGCCAGGTAAGGCATGGATGGTAAGCCTTCCAGATAGAGCATGAGCAAATGCCTGGAAACAGGGAGGAACTTAGTGCATCTGAAAAATTGAAGGAAAGCAGTGGTGCTGAAGTGAATTGAGGAAATGACATCAAATGAGGGTGCAAAAAGTAGGCAGTAAAAATTTTACTATGAGAAATAACTAAAGAAAAGCAGAGAACTAATGCCATCTGATTTACATTTTTAAAAGGAATGCTCTGTGCTGAATGGAGAATGGGTTTGAAGAGGACAGGATTAAATGTCTGGAAAGCACTAGACTATGACAGAAATCTTGAAAGATGATGGTGGTTTGTTCTAGAATGGTGTTGATAGAGATGGAAGAAATTGTATGGAATCAAGAAATATTTTGGAAATGGAATCTAAAAGGACTTCGAGATAGACTGAATTCTGGGGGATGAGGGTGAAGCAGCCAAGTTTAATGTCACATTTCTAACAAACAGTTGATAGATGGGAGTGCTATTTATGAGGAAGAACTGAGAAAGAGCAGCTTTGTGAAGGTAATAGCAGGGGAACTAGTTAAGTTCACTATGCCAATGAGACGTCCAGAACAGGATATGTGCAGTAAACTTTAGGGATAGACTGGAGAGGTCAGAAGTCAACTACAAATCTAGGGGTGGTCATCATATCAACACTACTTGAAGCCATGGGAAATGAGACCTTCCCAGCAAAATGAGAGAAAAAGGGCAGAAGGCTCAGAGTACAGATAGAGGCAATGTGCCATGTATTTAATTGCTCCGTCAGGTCCAACTCTTTGCAACCTCATGGACTGTAGCCCACCAAGCTACTCTGTCCATGGGGATTCTGCAGGCAAGAATACTGGAGTGGGTTGCCATGACTTTCTCCAGGGGATCTTCCCAACCCAGGGATTGAACCCAGGTCTCCCTCATTGCAGGCTGATTTTTTATCATCTGAGCCACCAGGAAAGCCCACAGATAGAGGGGGCATCAACAACAAAAAACGTTTAAAGGGAGTAACAAAGATGTGGAATAATAGAAAAGTTCAACTGGACAGAAACTAATAAAAGAGAGAGACTTGGCAGAGAGTACTGAATTCTGAATGGCATAAAAAAAATGAGAATTTAAAGTGACCATTAGATTTATTGTTTATGGGTTGGTAGACATGGGACATGACAAAAGTAGATTCAGTGGAGACATATGGCATGAAAAAAAATTGGAGCATCCTCAACAAGCTGAAGAGGAATAGAACATAGAAAATGAAGACAGCCTTCACAGACAACCCTTTCTAGAAACTTTACTGTAAGAGAAGGAAGAGAAACAAACTGGGCTGCAACTGGAGACAAATATGGAGTAAAGACAGATGAGAACCATCAGTGAGTCCATGAAAATGCGAAACTAGGTACAAGTTAGTATCTCTCTTAGCCTAGGTGATCCAAACTATGTCTCAACAAGGACTCAACAAATAAGCAGTTTCTTTTACATTCAAACTGGAGGAGAGGGGTTAGATGACTAAGAAGAAGCAAAGAAGGAATGAGGGAAGCTAACTCAGAAATATCTTATCAGCTGACTGCCACCAGGAAACCAAGGCCTAATTATGCTAGAGTCCATCTAA
Organism: Dama dama; assembly: GCF_033118175.1. Taxonomy (NCBI): domain Eukaryota; kingdom Metazoa; phylum Chordata; class Mammalia; order Artiodactyla; family Cervidae; genus Dama; species Dama dama. The sequence continues at coordinate 72,757,819 of NC_083691.1, forward strand.
GGTGTCCTTTGGAATATATTCAGAACTGTTCACCCAAGGGATGGAAGAGTTCACCACTAGAAGAGTTGCCTATGAGACGGCAACCTCCTAGTACTTCCCAATCTGCCCCCTGCCTCAAAATAGTTGAGCAGATTCTTACAAGTGTCCCACTCAGAGATGGTAGAGAAGCCTAGGGAAGAAAATGAGACTGACCCAGTATAACTGAGGCCAGTGTCTGCTAAGTTAAATCTGTATGTAGCTGGCTGCTATGGTAACCACTAGAGTAAAAGATGGAACAAAAGAATGCGAAGCAGAGTAAAGCAGTGTCTGATATAATGTCTACCTTGAAATTCACACATTCCGTGTCCTTTCCAGTCTGGAAAGATGAAATGGCTTGTGTCAAGTACTTAACATGTCCACTCTCCTGATTCCTGGCCTCCAGAGCTCCCTTTCCCTGTTTAATATGAATTACTGCAAGTAGCCATGATACCTGACAAGCAAATTAACTGCATAAGGGTTTTAATAAATTCTGGTGACAGAAGCAAGAAATGTTTTAGAAACATTAACCAATTAACCTAGTGTTTTATGAGCACATACTGTATTCCCAATCTGCACATAGTATATATTGTCAAAGAATATTAAGTGTAGTCTTTGCTTTGATGTCTCATTAAAAAAATACTCCATAGACCCATGAGAAGTGATCTAAAAATAGTAGAAGGCTGGATATGATTAAATAACAAATGTAGAATAGGAGTATGTCAAGCTAGCAGATATTTAGTTATGGCAATGTTTCTGTTGGTATTTCTCTGAGTAGAATCTCAGAGGTGATGGAGAGCAATCATGAAAGCTATTTGTTTTGGTTAGAAATTTCAGACTCCAAATGATAACAGAAGCTATCTCTGGGTAGTGAATCTAGAGGTGATTTTTTACTGTCCTCTGTAGATGTTTCCATAAGTCTCACAATAAATATATATTATTTTTATATTCAAAGAATATACCTTTTTAAAAAACCAAAGGATATAGAGCCGCTAGAATTCTCATATATTGCTAACTGGAATACGAAATGGTACAGCCACTTTGCGAAACAGTTTGGCAGTTTCTAATACAGTTAAACATACACTCACCATCGACCTAGTAATCCCACTCATAGATATTTACCCAAGGAGAGTAGAAATGGTCTCTCTTTCTCCCTATCTGTCAGTATTGGTCTCATTCAAACACACACACACACACACAATACACAAATGTTTAAAGCAGTATTTTTTTATAATCACAAAACCTGGAAACAACCTAGGTGTTCTTTTACCAATGAATGAACAAATGATGATATACCCATTTAAAGGAAGACTAATCAGCAATAAAGAACAGTGAACTACCAATACATACAATAACATGGAAGAATCGCAAATGCCTTATACTGTATGAAAGAAGTTCCATAATATATGGTTGCACTGGCATGACATTTTGGAAATGGCAAAATTATATAAATAGAAACTAACCAGTGGTTGGTAGGAATAGGAAGTAAAAGGAGAGGTAACTGTTATACAAAGGGGCAACACAGCATAATTTGAAGGGTGGTGGCACTGGGTTTTATCTCGAGTGTGCTGGCCGTTAGACAGTTGTATATGCTTGGGTTAACTCAGGTCTCTACACGAAACAGTTTATTTTTCAGTGAGAAAAAAATTTAAAGTAAATAACACAATGAAGTCTTAATAAAACCATGGTAACAGCCCTTTTCCACAAATTACAAACAAAGGGAGACCATCTCAAGGGCTGTCAAAATAATCAAAAGAAGAACTGATGAAGATGCGTTCTGCGTGGATCACTGAGAACCAAGCAGGAGCAAAACATCTGGGAACCATCACAGAGACTCCGTAGGCAGAATTTATGGGCTCTCTGAATACAGAAGCAACGAGCAGGACACCAAAGCCTACCCTAGAATCACAAACCCCAGACACACACTCTCTTTCACCATGATGAGCGTACTGGTGAAGGTTCTTTATCTTGCCAGCAAAAAGACCAACTGTAGGCAAGACACACAGAGAAAATGGAAATGGGAGTGGCGAGGTACTGGAAGGATTTTGAGTATCTCACAGGAGCCTAAGAAATGCTGAAAAACAGTATGCCAGACAACTCTCATTGTCAATTGAAAATCTTCTTCACCACTGCTGTGGAAGCCAGTTCCACTCAAATTTCAACCAGATTAATTTCAGCTGGACAACAGCTACTTCTGACCTTGTGTTCCTCTCATTTCTAGTCCCAGGGCAGCTTCTACACCAACGTAAGAGATACCCAGAGGGAAGTCTCCGGGCACCCACAAGTATAAAGTCAGAGTGGAGAGTTAACATCATGTGGATGCTGTCAACCAATAGGAAATAGTAGTCTGTGAATAAATGCTTCCCTTTCTCCCTCATTCACAGCAACAGTTTTGATACCCATTTTGAAAATATCCTACGTCAAGTCCTTTGCATTAAAGACCAGTCACCAGTAGTGCTGGCCAACTCGACTCATATCGATTATTTTTCCTGCATCTCTGTTTCATTTCCCCTGTCCCAACTCACTGAAGTCATATTATCAAATATACTATCTATAAGGCAGTCTTTATCTTAGGCTTAGCTTCCTGGGGAACCCAGGCCAAGACATGAAGACCTTGGGAAGGATCCAAAATAGCTCTGGAAATCTCAGCTCTAGAAATGTAGGGACTATCTCATGAGCATGATGGCATCAGTGGACTCTGCTCTAACCAACTTCCAACTTCTTCCCAGGAGAGAGTTTGATGGGCCCACATGCATCCTCTGAGGTCAAAGGGTATGGAATTCATGTCCTAATATTGACAGAATCACTTGGAGAGGAGTAGAGGCAATTCTTCAGAGAGTATGTAGAGGTTGGAAGTAGGGGATCATTTAGGAAAATTCTGTTGTCCAGTTGCAAATTACTTTTGGATTATGTTGATTTCTTCTTTTTTAGCAAAGGTGTGCACTGTGTTCATCTGTGTCTGAGTGTAAGTTTCTCTTCTCTAAGGTATCAGCAGCTTCCTAAACTCTGATTAGAGCCTTAAAATAGAAAACATAAGCATGATTCATGTGTATTATGGGATTTTCTGGTAGTTTTTCTGAAAGCTCAATATGGATATTTTGTATTTGGAAAGCCTAGACGGTGGCAATTGTTAAAACAGCCAGCTTCTTTTTTCACTCACTCTTATTTTGTCTCTCTCTAGGTTAATATCCAACACAGGGATTAAGAGCTTGCCAGATGTTCACAAGATTCAGTCTCTCCAAAAAGTTTTACTGTAAGTTTGAAGAGTAGTCACCAACTATTTACTCATAGCTGTTCTGCCCAACAGCCTCTGGGCCTGTAATAAGCATTGTGTAGTCTACATCCTCCAAATGTGTTGCTCTGGGTGAGCAGGGGTAGGAAGGTAAACAGCAAACATCCTGGTTTACCTGAAGACCAGCTAATCTCAGCTTAGTCAGCAGGGTGAGTCAGCAGGCATCTCAGTCAGACAGTTGTCAACAGAGCCATCTTGCAGCAAATCAGGAAGTCTCTCCTTTCTTCACTATTGAGGGCTTTTCACGCCTCCCTCCTGTTAACTCCCCTTGTCTTCCACCAGCCTCCCCTCCTCCTTCCAGAATGCCCAGGCTGCCCTAGGCATAAAGAAATCACCTGACTGAAGTGTTAATGACAATGTATTTACCTTTTCCCAAGGTAAATACATTTGAAAGAGCAACAGAAAAGACAACATATAATAGCAACTTTATCTTCAATAGCGGAAATTGTAAGAATCTGGACAGATCCCAAAGGAAGAGGTAGAAAAGAGATGTAATGAGCTAAGGGAAGGAAGGAGAGAGGGAGGGAGAGAGAAAAATAGAGAAGCCCCTCTAGTTTCTCAAATTTTCCCAGACAGTTTACTCCTTTTACGTTTAAATGTTAGATCAGACTCAACAGGGAAGCTTCAGAGGATGAGCAGTACAAACAGAAAAATGAGATTTTCTTCATCCTTTCAGTCAGGAAGAGGAAAACCAATGGTCAAACTTTTCTGTGACTCAAAGAAGTCAGAGGAAGAAAACTAGCTTTAAGAAGGAGATTGAAATGGAGGAAGATGAAGGCCCAACTAAGGTGAATGGAGAGGTCTGGTAGAAATGAAAGGTCAGCTTAAGTGACTTTGTCATATTGAGCAGGTACCAACTGGGGAGGCAAGGATAATAAATGAGTGTGTTAAAACCTCACACAGTTAAATTAGCCTAGAAAACTTTCAGAGATGTAACAGTCTGTAATTGCAGACTGCATGTCTGCAATTGTACTTTTAAGAAGAACTGGTATACTAGAGATAAATTAGATGTCGTCAATTTCCCAAACATTGATCTCCTCATCCTCCAGAACAATAATTATTCAAGCATTACCTCAGTTAAAGACTACACCATGCCAAGTAGACTACATGTGGGGAGGTGACACTGGGTGGAGCTGACATAAACACCTAATCTGTCTGTACTTTCTTCTAGAGATATTCAAGATAATATAAACATCCACACAGTTGAAAGAAATTCTTTCATGGGGCTAAGTTTTGAAAGTATGATTGTGTAAGTAAAGAAAAAAAATCCAATGGAGTAACATTTGGGTTTTCATGTAATGCTTTCTTTGTCATAATGGTATGTTTCTTTTTTTGTGGGGTGGCGGGGGCAGGGGGTATAACTTTGGCACTTCTCCATTCCAATTTCTCTCTGGCTCTGTGTTTTTTTCTCACTTCCCATCTTTACATTTCCAAATCACAGCGTGGAGCCATGTTAATAATTTATGATTCTGTGGTGCGATTCAAGTGTTTAAAATTGCTCTTTGAATGATGGTCTCCTGTGATGCAACATCTGTTCTGAGGGACAGAATAACTCATGCATCAATATAGCTAGTTATTGCCTGGCAAGGCTTTTGTTGCCCAAAGAAAAAGTCCAAGGAGGAGTCTGAATCCGGAGTCTGACTCATAACCATGCCAAGCAGCTCCTGTTCAGCCCCACACTGGGCATATAAGATGACTTCACATTTGCTTAGAACAATCATGCTTTTTTAATGAGCTTGAGCTACTCTCTATGATTTTTGAGAAAGTTTGTAAATGCACTCTACATTGTTAATGAACTATCTTGTAATCATTTGTGCCAGCAGCCTGTGTAGCAGTTTATCCACTTCCCAAGATGGCCAGGAAATAGGGCACTCAGGCTACCCAAGTGCTTATGGGATCCTTGGAAGTTAAATGCACAGAATGACATTTGGGGGACTGGTAATTGCAATCACATATGTAAGAAAAGTATTTTCTCTTTACATTTCACAAATTGCTGTGTTTCTTTAAAATATACTTGTGTGTTTCAACATGCAGTTATGTACAAAAAGCAAGTTCTACTCCAGAAAGAATATTGGTTCTTTTCAAAGCAGTAATATAATCCAGAGACACATCTATATGAAAAACAAACTAATAAAAACAACAACAAAAGAGAAGGGGAGGGAACAGAGGGTAATAGCAGGCAGAGAGGAGGACATATTGAAGAATAAAGCTAAACACTGTATTTGATGTACATTTATTACAGTGAAAACCACTCAGTTGTGTCCGACTCTTCATGACCCCATGGACTATACAGTCCATGGAATTCTCCAGGCCAGAATACTGGAGTGGGTAGCCTTTCCTTTCTTCAGGGGCTATCCCCAACCCAGGGATCAAACCCAGGCTTCCCTCATTGCAGGCGGATTCTTCACCAGCTGAGCCACAAGGGAAGCTCAAAAAATTTATTACAGAAAACGAGCAGAAAAATATGAAAGGGACCAGCAAAGAAATAGGATATATGAAGGAAAATATAAAATCAAAGGCATGGATTCAGCGTAGACAGCAGTAGGACAAAATTGTAGATAATACCTAATCCTTCCACTTAATATTGCTCATGACATTTGGAATCTCTGTGTGTGTGTGTGTGTGTGTGTGTGTGTGTGTGTGTGTGTGTGTGTGTGTGTGTGTGTGTGTGTGTGTGTGTGTGTGTTGGAATGAGTTGATGAGGTGTGAGAAGCATGATAGAACAAGAAAGGCAAAAGAAATAAGCGGTAGGAAATATGTGCAAAATAAAACTAATTGTTCTAAACATAAAGAAGGAATAATGCAATTTGACATGAGAGTTGAAGGAAGAGTTAAGTGAGAGAAGGAAGGCGGCTGAGAAGGGATGTTGGGTGGGAAATGGGCCTTAAAAGATGAGTGGAATTTAGCCACAGCATTGGCAAATGAGGAGTAGAGGAAACAATCTCCAAAGCCAAGAAGGTTAAAACAAAAAGGTAAAAGGGAACTTCTGGAAAATGGTGAGTATCTGAGTACCACTGGCCTGCTGTGTTACAGCAAAAGGATTCTTGGCTTATATAATGGAGGGAGGAGCTTGGTGATCAACGGAATCAGATACCTGGATGCTTGCACTGTTTTAAGTGTTGCTCTAAACATACGTGTCGTTTTTAAATATTGTGATTCAAATATATGTATTCAAAATGAGTTCATGTGGCAAGTTTATTAATAGAGTTATTTTTATTTTTTTGGCTGCACCAAGGCCTGTGGGATCTCAGTTCCCCAATCAGGGACTGAACCTGGGCCATGGACAATGAAAGCATCAAGTCCTAACCACCAGACCACCAGGGAACTGAGTATTTTTATAGAAAACATATAAGTGGGAACCTAAAATTAATATAATGTCAGATGTCAGTTATCTCACTTTTTAAAAACTGGTGTGTACTAATAACATTCTCACAGTTTTGCACTCTGATATGCATCCTTTTTGTCCAGAACATCATACAGAAAGCAAGCTCTCCTGACCTACCTAGTCTTAACTCTTCCCAAGTGGAGGAAAAGAACTTAAGGAAATAAGAACTTGGGATACCATCTCAGAAACCCGAGACTACAAACAATAAAAAATAGAGATCATAGCTGCTCTTCACTGACTCCTGCCCATGGATACTGTGTGGATCACCAGAACTGAGAACCTACTTTCCTAGTGAGGACAGTTTTCATAAGAATCAACACTTCTCAGACATGTCTCCAAAGGACAAATTCACATTTGTGAGAAAAGTTTTTTTTTTTTCCTTTTTTTTCCCCTTAACCTCAAATGGCCCTTAATCCATATATAACAGAATCAGAAGGTCCACACTCTCCACAGTTTAAGTCTCCAGTTGTTCTTTGTCTGGGCCCTACTTCTGGCTATAGGGGCACCTTCTGCCTCTAGGGACATCCAAGGGTACTTGGGGGGAAAGAAAAAAAAAACAAAAACTGATGATGCCAAAAGCTCTCTTTGCATCTTTCAAAATCCTAAAGCCCTTTTCTATTATATATATATTATATATATATATATAAGTAAATATATTTTTAAAATAGCCCAACAATGAAGGATTATCAGACACCTGGCTAGCGGCTCAGGGGGAAATGAAGAGTAAAAGCCCCCCACAAGGAGGCCCTGGAACCCTTCCCCACCTCTCCACCGACCACACAACCAGAAAGTCTGAACAGGGAAGTACCTAGCCATGGCCTTGCTCCACGTGCGTCTCCTCAGCTGGCTTCCATCTTGCCTGCCCCTCAGTGAGCTTTCAGGGGCCAGGGCCTCCCACACCGTCCTTCTTTAACAAGAGGACAGACCATGCTGCTGGGGCTTCCTGGGCCTTCAGTGAGTGAACATACTGGGGGAAGGACAAAAACAGACTAAGGAAAACCATGATTCAGTTACTCCTTAGCTGATGTTCTGCCCTATTTGTTGTCACCATCATCATGAGGCTAGTTTTAAAACCAGCACTACCTCTCTTAAGAGACTAGGCATGTACTTGAAAAATACCAGCTTCTCTGGTAATAGTTTGACAGTAATACTGCCTAACATAACCCCCTGGGCAGGAATTCTGGACATAATTTGTTTACTGTGTGATAATCCATTATTGACATCAAAAAATGCTACCTCCTCCGCATACAATGGCATCTATTGATTAAGAAAATCTGTAAAGAAAAAGGGCTACTCTGAATACAATAATTATCTTAAATTAGTCTGCATTTTACATAGCCACATCTATTTATATTCATGAAAAAAGTATTAATTATCTAGCCTATAGAAAAAAAGATAAGTGGCACTCACATGGACTGCTCATCACTTTTGAAGCATTAAGAGTCAGCCAATTACAGCCCTCTATTTCTTTGCATTGATCTCTGAGGTAGGCTTTCTTATCTCTCCTTGCTATTCTTTGGAACTTTGCATTCAAATGGGTATATCTTTCCTTTTCTCCTTTGCTTTTGGCTTCCTTTTTTTTTTTTTTTTTTTTTTTTTTCACAGCTATTTATAAGGGCTCCTCAGACAGTCACTTTGCTTTTTTGCATTTTTTTTCCCCCTTGGGGATGGTCTTGATTCCTGTCTCCTGTACAATGTCACGAATCTTCGTCCATAGTTCACCAGGCACTCTGTCTATCAGATCTAGTCCCTTAAATCTATTTCTCACTTCCACTGTATAGTCATAAGGGATTTGATTTAGGTCATACCTGAATAGTCTAGTGGTTTTCTTCACTTTCTTCAATATCCGTCTGAATTTCCCAATAGAACGGGAAAGACTAGAGATCTCTTCAAGAAAATTAGAGATGCCAAGGGAACATTTCATGGAAAGATGGGCTCAATAAAAGACAGAAATTCTAGGGACCTAATAGAAGCAGAAGATATTAAGGAGAGGTGGCAAGAATACACAGAAGAACTGTACAAAAAAGTCCTTCACCAAAAACAAAAAACAAACAAAAAAAAGACCTTCACAACCCAGATAATCATGATGGTGTGATCACTCACCTAGAGCCAGACATCCTGGAATGTGAAGTCAAGTGGGCCTTAGGAAGCATCACTACCAACAAAGCTAGTGGAAGTGATGGAATTCCAGTTGAGCTATTTCACATCCTGAAAGATGACGCTGTGAAAGTGCTGCACTCAATATGCCAGCAAATTTGGAAAACTCAGCAGTGGCCACAGGACTGGAAAAGGTCAGTTTTCATTCCAATCCCAAAGAATGCTCAAACTACTGCACAATTGCACTCATCTTATATGCTAGTAAAGTAATGCTTAAAATTCTCCAAGCCAGGCTTCAGTAATACGTGAACTGTGAACTTCCAGATGTTCAAGCTGGTTTTAGAAAAGGCAGAGGAACCAGAGATCAAATTGCCAACATCTGCTGGATCAGCAAAAAAGCAACAGAGTTCCAGAAAAACATCTATTTCTGCTTCATTGACTATGCCAAAGCCTTTGACTATGTGGATCACAATAAACTGTGGAAAATTCTGAAAGAGATGGAAATACCAGACCACCTGACCTGCCTCTTGAGAAACCAGTATGCAGGTCAGGAAGCAACAGTTAGAACTGGACATGGAGCAACAGACTGGTTCCAAATAGGAAAAGGAGTATGTAAAAGCTGTATATTGTCACCCTGCTTATTTAACTTATATGCAGATTACATCATGAGAAACGCTGGGCGGATGAAGCACAAGCTGGAATCAAGATTGCTGGGAGAAAGATCAATAACCTCAGATATGCAGATAACACCACCCTTATGGCAGAAAGTGAAGAAGAACTAAAGAGCCTCTTGATAAAAGTGAAAGAGGAGAGTGAAAAAGTTGGCTTAAACCTCAACATTCAGAAAACTAAGATCATGGCATCTGGACCCATCACTTCAAGGCAAATAGATGGGGAAACAGTGGAACCAGTGGCTGACTTTATTAGCTTGGGCTCCAAAATAACTGCAGATGATGACTGCAGCCATGAAATTAAAAGACACTTACTCCTTGGAAGGAAAGTTATGACCAACCTAGACAGCATACTAAAAAGCAGAGACATTACTTTGTCAACAAAAGTCTGTCTAGTCAAGGCTATGGTTTTTCCAGTGGTCATGTATGGATGTGAGAGTTGGACTATAAAGAAAGCTGAGTGCCAAAGAATTGATGCTTTTGAACTGTGGTGTTGGAGAAGACTCTTGAGAGTCCCTCGGACTGCAAGGAGATCCAACCAGTCCATCCTAGAGGAGATCAGTCCTGGGTGTTCACTGGAAGGTCTGATGTTGAAGCTGAAAGTCCAATTCTTTGGCCACCTGATGCGAAGAGCTGACTTATTTGAAAAGACCCTGATGCTAGGAAAGATTGAGGGCAGGAGGAGAAGGGGACGACAGAGGATGAGATGGTTGGATGGCATCACCAACTCAATGGACATGGGTTCGGGTGGATTCCGGGAGTTGGTGAAGGACAGGGAGGCCTGGCATGCTGCAGTTTATGGGGTCACAGAGAGTCAGACACGACTGAGCGACTGAACTGAACTGAATTACAGCCCATGGGCCAAATCTAGTCCCTGATATAGGACTTGTTTCTATAAGTCAAGATTATGATGATAAGGAATATGAAAGCTGAACCTAAATGAAGCAAATGTTACTCCAAACAAAAGAAAAAAAAATCCATTCTTTTCAGTAGTAGACCTATATAACAAAAGAATTGTACTCAATTATTACTATTATACTTTAACTTTGGTCAATAAAAATCTCGTGAAAAATTACTTACGTAAAGTACCTGGTGACTTTCCTGGTGGCTCAGATGGTAAAGAATCCGCCTGCAATGCGGGAAAGGACAATGTGGGTTCAATCCCCGGGTTGGAAGGTCCCTGGAGGAGGGCACAGCAACCCACTCCAGTATTCTTGCCTGGAGAATCCCATGGACAGAGGAGCCTGGTGGACTGCAGCCCATAGGGTCACACAGAGTCGGACACAACTGAGGGACTAACACAAAGTACCTATGCAATATTCTCATTTTGCCTCTTGGCCCACAAAACCTAAAATATATTACTGGGCCCCTTATAGAAAAAGCTTGTTGACTCCTTCGTCTGGTCCACACCTCCTAGGATCCACCTCCCACCGGTTAGGGACAGCTGCTTCAGCACCTTCACCCCCAGCCAATAGGCTGATGAATCAGTCAGGAAGGCTGGATGTGCTGGGCACACTTGGGAAGGTGTGGGGCAGGCAGGATTGGGGGCGCACAGCTACTTCTTAGCCATCAGAGTCTACCAGTCTGTTGCTAATGTTCTCAAAGACCTGCATTGCTCCTGTGTGGATTTTCAGCTAACTAGCTTTCAGGGGGAAGAAAAACACACAGTGTCCTCCTCTGATTTTAAGCTTGTCAGGCTCCCCACTGCAGCAACAGAAACTCTCAACATCCTGGACCCATGGGAGTGTCCCTGGGTCAGCTTCGGGAACAGTGCTATTTGCAAACCCACCAAGCCGGACAAGGAAGAGGACCTGACGGCAAATCAAGAGCAAGTGATCAGAGGCTCTTTGGGCTAAGCCCTCCCAACCTTGGGTTTCTGTTTTTGTTTTCAGATCCATCCAGGAGCACAGCAGTGCTGAGTTGTCAGCCCAAGGTGTCCTTGGGCTCCCCTGTCCAGGCAAAGCTGCTCACTGACCTTTGCACAATCCAGATGATGATTCCCCATCCCATCCAACCTCCCCCAGAGCCTCCTCCCTCACCCGCTCACACCATCTCACCCTGTCACAGCCCACAGCCTCTATAATTGATTTCTCTTCCTTTCTGGCTTAACCCAGAGCCACCTCCACAAACTCCAATAGCCAGGTCGCTATGGGTCATGGGAGACGTTCAGGTTGTCTGACAGTTTAATTAGATCACTTTTTGATGACAGCCAGGCCCGCTGCTGTGAATGAGCATGAGTGAGAGGCTTAAGGTGATAGAGAAAGGGGATACAATATGTTCTTTCTCTGTCTTACAGACACTTGTTCAATAACTGTATTATTTCTGTCCTTCAGGATGGGAAAGATCTTTGTCTGCTCCTCCCATGGCATCATTTCTGCACAAGAATGATGTGTGCAAACACCTTATGGGATCCAGACTGCTATGGCTAAGTGTGCCTTCTCAAAATTAAATTTCATTGATTTCTCTGAATAAGTAATACATGCACATAATGCAAACTTCCAGCATTACAAAAGGTTATACAGTGATAAATCAGTCTCCCTTCCACCCTGCTCCCTGAGTCTTAGGGTGGTGTTTTATTTATGCCACTAACCTGTGCTGTCTGACCTTGCCCCAATGCTTCCAATTATGAAACTCGTGTACTGTTTGCATCTGACATTATTGGTTTTTTAATGGGTCTTTTATTTCAGATGGCTGAGTAAAAATGGGATTCAAGAAATACACAACTGTGCATTCAATGGAACCCAACTCGATGAGCTGTAAGTAGCCCCGACTATTCTTCCAGGCCATTTAGAGGGAAATGGCTCTTATAACAACAGTGATGTTTATGTGGCTTTGTGTTTCCCTCCTTCTTTTCTCAACTCCATCCCCAGGAATCTAAGTGATAACAGTAATTTGGAAGAACTACCTAATGATGTTTTCCAGGGAGCCTCCGGACCAGTCATTCTGTGAGTAGCCTCCCTCGCTTCCAAGTGAAAGAGATCAGCATCTGTAAGTTAGCAGCCAACTTTGTCCAAGAGATCAGTGTCTGTAAGTTAGCAGTCAACTGTCTCCCATTCAGGGATGCTTAGAGGACAGGGCTGGGAATTAAGATCAAATTTTATCTGCATCATCTGCAAAGGTGTATAGGACAATTTAGGGCTGACCTACACTCTAAATATCAATACAGTAACAATAACAACAACTGTCTAATGAGCACTTACCAAGTCCCAGAGAGTGTTTCAAAAATGTAAGAGGCATTTTCTAATTTAATCCTTATAATAACCTCTGTGGTAGGAGCTATTTGGTCCCATTTTAGAGAAGGGAAAACTGGCTTCCCTGAAGGGGTCAATTTGCCCAAGGTCACAGAAATTTTAGAGCACAGACGTAACACCAAACTGGTCTGACTCCTAGAACACTCTTAACCACTCTGCTATACATCTCTTCCCTGAAAGGGAAAGCACAGTTCTCCATCTTCACCCTCAGGGTTCAGGAGTTTTGTTCAAACCAGTGAGAAATACACACATTTATGTTTGGCTCCTCTTTGCCTCAATTCCAGATCTCTTCGCGTGCCACCAGTGCCTCATGGCACTGTATCAGCACCTCTCCTTCTACTGTTGCTTGCTCATCTTCATTTCTCCCACCAAGAGTGACTTTCCTCTGTTTTTATTTGCCCCTGCCCTTCCCTTCCACATGGGTCACTCCAACCCCCAGCTCTTCATTGACAATCTCTGCTAACAGTGAATTCCTCCTCCTGCAACTCCCACAGCCCTCATGGCTGAAGGGCCCAGGTCTGCAAGAGCTTCTTTAAAATGTATTTCCCCAGGTTTTAAGCAAGACCCACTATATCTATGGACAAATGTATTACAGGAAGAAGAAAGGTATCCAGAAGGAAGGAGTCAGATGTAAGAAGAAATAGTAAGCAAAGAAACAGATAAACACATGAACAGACGTAAAGGTTTGCAGAATGACTGTTACATAGCTATCCTGAGGTCAGTTCAGGCACTTGAGAGCCACTAGCTTGTACCTCTTACTTGGCAGTCAGTACATAGGTTATTTACTTACCTGCCTACCAACTATCAACATCACTTTCATTTTCACCAAAAAGCTTTCCAGTTCACCCTTGAACAACACAGGTTTGAACTGCATGAGTCCACTTACATATGGATACTTTTCAATAAATGTGTACTGTCTGCAGTTGGTTGAATCCTTGAGGCAGAACTATGGATAAGAAAGGCAGGGCCATGGGACTTGAGCATCTATGGATTGTGGTGTCTTCAGTGGGTCCTGGAATCAATTCCCCACAGACACCTGGGGGCAACTGCATTCTCCTTCAGGTTGGAACCTGTGCATCTCTAGAATGAGAGCCTGTGTGGTAGAGCAATAACTCAATTAATGATTATTAATGATGATAAAGGATCTGTTGTAACTTTTATGTGGGACTCTGTCTCCTTGAATAAGTTCAAAGATCATTCCAGAATGCCTGGTTTCAGGAAGGCAACATGTACAAAGGAAGGGATGTTTGCACAATTAAAGCATAGATGCCAGAGAAGACTACCTAGGTTTAAAACCAGTTCTCTCACCTCTCTAAACCTCAGTTTCCTCACCTAAAACAATGACAGGAACAATAATATCCATGTCCTAATACTGTTTGAAGCTTAATAATAATATATCTGTAAGGGTGTGTGTGTGTATATACATACATATATAGAGAGAGTGAATATATGTAATATTCACTCAATGAACAGATAGATTTTTTTTTATTATTATTATTTTTTTCCAGTGGGTTTTGTCATACATTGATATGAATCAGCCATGGATTTACATGTATTCCCAATCCCGATCCCCCCTCCCACCTCCCTCTCCACCCGATTCCTCTGGGTCTTCCCAGTGCACCAGGCCGGAGCACTTGTCTCGTGCATCCCACCTGGGCTGGTGATCTGTTTCACCATAGATAGTATACATGCTGTTCTTTTGAAATATCCCACCCTCACATTCTCCCACAAAGTTCAAAAGTCTGTTCTGTATTTCTGTGTCTCTTTTTCTGTTCTGCATATAGGGTTATCGTTATCACCTTTCTAAATTCCATATACATGTGTCAGTATGCTGTAATGTTCTTTATCTTTCTGGCTTACTTCACTCTGTATAATGGGCTCCAGCTTCATCCATCTCATTAGGACTGGTTCAAATGAATTCTTTTTAATGGCTGAGTAATATTCCATGGTGTATATGTACCACAGCTTCCTTATCCATTCATCTGCTGATGGGCATCTAGGTTGTTTCCATGTCCTGGCTATTATAAACAGTGCTGCAATGAACATTGGGGTGCACGTGTCTCTTTCAGATCTGGTTTCCTCAGTGTGTATGCCCAGAAGTGGGATTGCTGGGTCATATGGCAGTTCTATTTCCAGTTTTTTAAGAAATCTCCACACTGTTTTCCATAGCGGCTGTACTAGTTTGCATTCCCACCAACAGTGTAAGAGGGTTCTCTTTTCTCCACACCCTCTCCAGCATTTATTGCTTGTAGACTTTTGGATAGCAGCCATCCTGACTGGCGTGTAATGGTACCTCATTGTTGTTTTGATTTGCATTTCTCTAATAATGAGTGATGTTGAGCATCTTTTCATGTGTTTGTTAGCCATCTGTATGTCTTCTTTGGAGAAATGTCTGTTTAGTTCTTTGGCCCATTTTTTGATTGGGTCATTTATTTTTCTGGAATTGAGCTGCAGGAGTTGCTTGTATATTTTTGAGATTAATCCTTTGTCTGTTTCTTCATTTGCTATTATTTTCTCCCAATCTGAGGGCTGTCTTTTCACCTTACTTATAGTTTCCTTTGTAGTGCAAAAGCTTTTAAGTTTCATTAGGTCCCATTTGTTTAGTTTAGCTTTTATTTCCAATATTCTGGGAGGTGGGTCATAGAGGATCTTGCTTTGATTTATGTCGGAGAATGTTTTGCCTATGTTCTCCTCTAGGAGTTTTATAGTTTCTGGTCTTACATTTAGATCTTTAATCCATTTTGAGTTTATGTTTGTGTATGGTGTTAGAAAGTGTTCTAGTTTCATTCTTTTATAAGTGGTTGACCAGTTTTCCCAGCACCACTTGTTAAAGAGGTTGTCTTTTTTCCATTGTATATCCTTGCCTCCTTTGTCAAAGATAAGGTGTCCATAGGTTCGTGGATTTATCTCTGGGCTTTCTATTCTGTTCCATTGATCTATATTTCTGTCTTTGTGCCAGTACCATACTGTCTTGATGACTGTGGCTTTGTAGTAGAGTCTGAAGTCAGGCAGGTTGATTCCTCCAGTTCCATTCTTCTTTCTCAAGATTACCATGGCTATTCGAAGTTCTTTGTATTTCCATACAAATTGTGAAATTCTTTGGTCTAGTTCTGTGAAAAATACCGTTGGTAGCTTGATAGGGATTGCATTGAATCTATAGACTGCTTTGGGTAGAATAGCCATTTTGACAATATTAATTCTTCCAATCCATGAACACGGTATGTTTCTCCATCTGTTTGTGTCCTCTTTGATTTCTTTCATCAGTGTTTTATAGTTTTCTATGTATAGGTCCTTTGTTTCTTTAGGTAGATATACTCCTAAGTATTTTATTCTTTTTGTTGCAATGGTGAATGGTATTGTTTCCTTAATTTCTCTGTTTTTTCATTGTTAGTATATAGGAATGCAAGGGATTTCTGTGTGTTAATTTTATATCCTGCAACTTTACTATATTCATTGATTAGCTCTAGTAATTTTCTGGTAGAGTCTTTAGGGTTTTCTATGTAGAGGATCATGTCATCTGCAAACAGTGAGAGTTTTACTTCTTCTTTTCCTATCTGGATTCCTTTTACTTCTTTTTCTGCTCTGATTGCTGTGGCCAGAACTTCCAACACTATGTTGAATAGTAGTGGTGAGAGTGGGCACCCTTGTCTTGTTCCTGATTTCAGGGAAAATGCCTTCAATTTTTCACCATTGAGGGTGATGCTTGCTGTGGGTTTGTCATATATAGCTTTTATTATGTTGAGGTATGTTCCTTCTATTCCTGCTTTTGGGGGAGTTTTAATCATAAATGAGTGTTGAATTTTGTCAAAGGCTTTCTCTGCATCTATTGAGATAATCATATGGTTTTTATCTTTCAATTTGTTAATGTGGTGTATTACATTGATTGATTTGCGGATATTAAAGAATCCTTGCATTCCTGGGATAAAGCCCACTTGGTCATGGTGTATGATTTTTTTAATATGTTGTTGAATTCTGTTTGCTAGAATTTTGTTAAGGATTTTTGCATCTATGTTCATCAGTGATATTGGCCTGTAGTTTTCTTTTTTTGTGGCATCTTTGTCTGGTTTTGGAATTAGGGTGATGGTGGCCTCATAGAATGAGTTTGGAAGCTTACCTTCTTCTGCAATTTTCTGGAAGAGTTTGAGTAAGATAGGTGTTAGCTCTTCTCTAAATTTTTGGTAGAATTCAGCTCTGAAGCCATCTGGTCCTGGGCTTTGTTTGCTGGAAGATTTTTTATGACAGTTTCGATTTCCTTGCTTGTGATGGGTCTGTTAAGATCTTCTATTTCTTCCTGGTTCAGTTTTGGAAAGTTATACTTTTCTAAGAATTTGTCCATTTCATCCAAGTTGTCCATTTTATTGGCATAGAGCTGCTGGTAGTAGTCTCTTATGATCCTTTGTATTTCAGTGTTGTCTGTTGTGATCTCTCCATTTTCATTTCTAATTTTGTTAATTTGGTTCTTCTCCCTTTGTTTCTTAATGAGTCTTGCTAACGGTTTGTCAATTTTGTTTATTTTTTCAAACAACCAGCTTTTAGCTTTGTTGATTTTTGCTATGGTCTCTTTAGTTTCTTTTGCATTTATTTCTGCCCTGATTTTTAAGATTTCTTTCCTTCTGCTAACTCTGGGGTTCTTCATTTCTTCCTTCTCTAATTGCTTTAGGTGTAGAGTTAGGTTATTTAATTGGTTTTTTTCCTGTTTCTTGATGTAAGCCTGTAATGCTATGAACCTTCCCCCTTAGCACTGCTTTTACAGTGTCCCATAGGTTTTGGGTTGTTGTGTTTTCATTTTCATTCATTTCTATACATATTTTGATTTCTTTTTTGATTTCTTCTATGATTTGTTGGTTATTCAGAAGCGTGTTATTTAGCCTCCATATGTTTGAAGTTTTAACAATTTTTTCCCTGTAATTGAGATCTAATCTTACTGCACTGTGGTCAGAAAAGATGACTGGAATGATTTCAATTTTTTTGAATTTTCCAAGACCAGATTTATGGCCCAGGATGTGATCTATTCTGGAGAAGGTTCCATGTGCACTTGAGAAAAAGGTGAAGTTGATTGTTTTGGGGTGAAATGTCCTATAGATATCAATTAGGTCTAGCTGGTCCATTGTGTCATTTAAGGTTTGTGTTTCCTTGTTAATTTTCTGTTTAGTTGATCTATCCATAGTTGTGAGTGGGGTATTAAAGTCTCCCACTATTATTGTGTTACTATTAATTTCCTCTTTCATACTCGTTAGTGTTTGCCACACATATTGCGGTGCTCCTATGTTGGGTGCATATATATTTATAATTGTTATATCTTCTTCTTTGATTGATCCTTTGATCATTATGTAGTGTCCTTCTTTGTCTCTTTTCACTTCCTTTATTTGAAAGTCTATTTTATCCGATATGAGTATTGCGACTCCTGCTTTCTTTTGGTCTCCGTTTGCATGAAATATTTTTTTCCAGCCCTTCACTTTTAGTCTGTATGTGTCTCTTGTTTTGAGGTGGGTCTCTTGTAGACAGCATATATAGGGGTCTTGTTTTTGTATCCATTCAGCCAATCTTTGTCTTTTGGTTGGGGCATTCAACCCATTTACATTTAAGGTAATTATTGATAGGTGTGGTCCCGTTGCCATTTACTTTGTTGTTTTGGCTTCACGTTTATACAACCTTTCTGCATTTCCTGTCTAGAGAAGATCCTTTAGCATTTGTTGAAGAGCTGGTTTGGTGGTGCTGAATTCTCTCAGCTTTTGCTTATCTGTAAAGCTTTTGAATTCTCCTTCATATCTGAATGAGATCCTTGCTGGATACAGTAATCTAGGTTGTAGGTTATTCTCTTTCATTACTTTCAGTACGTCCTGCCATTCCCTTCTGGCCTGGAGGGTTTCTATTGATAGATCAGCTGTTATCCTTATGGGAATCCCTTTGTGTGTTATTTGTTGTTTTTCCCTTGCTGCTTTTAATATTTGTTCTTTGTGTTTGATCTTTGTTAATTTGATTAATATGTGTCTTGGGGTGTTTCGCCTTGGGTTTATCCTGTTTGGGACTCTCTGGGTTTCTTGGATTTGGGTGGCTATTTCCTTCCCCATTTTAGGGAAGTTTTCAGCTATTATCTCCTCGAGTATTTTCTCATGGCCTTTCTTTTTGTCTTCTTCTTCTGGAACTCCTATGATTCGAATGTTGGGGCGTTTCACAGTGTCCCAGAGGTCCCTGAGGTTGTCCTCATTTCTTTTGATCCTTTTTTCTTTTTTCCTCTCTGCTTCATTTATTTCCACCATTTTATCTTCTACCTCACTTATCCTATCTTCTGCCTCCGTTATTCTACTCTTGGTTCCCTCCAAAGTGTTTTTGATCTCATTCATTGCATTATTCATTTGTAATTGACTCTTTTTTATTTCTTCTAGATCTTTATTAAACAGTTCTTGAATCTTTTCAATCTTTGTTTCCAGGCTATTTATCTGTAACTCCATTTTGTTTTCAAGATTTTGGATCATTTTTATTATCATTATTCTAAATTCTTTTTCAGGTAGATTCCCTATCTCCTCCTCTTTTGTTTGACTTGGTGGGCATTTTTCATGTTCCTTTACCTGTTGGGTATTTCTTTGCCTTTTCATCTTGTTTAGATTGCTGTATCTGGAGTGGGCTTTCTGTATTCTGGTGGTCTGTGGTTCCTTTTTGTTGTGGAGGATTAACCCAGTGGGTGGGGTTAGACGATTGGCTTGTCGAGATTTCCTGGTTAGGGAAGCTTGCGTCAGTGTTCTGGTGCGTGGAACTTGATTTCTTCTCTTTGGAGAGCAATGGAGTGCCCAGTAATGAGTTTTGAGATGGGTCTATGTGTTAGGTGTGACCTTGGGCAGCCTGTATGTTGATGTTCAGGGCTATGTTCCTGCGTTGCTGGAGAATTTGCGTGGTATGTCTTGCTCTAAAACTTATTGGCTCTTGTGTGGTGGTTGGTTTCAGTGTAGGTATGGAGGCTTTTGGACAGTCACTTATTACTTAAAGTTCCTTGTAGTCAGGAGTTTTCTGGTGTTCTCAGGTTTTGGGCTTAAGTCTCCTGCCTCTGGATTTCAGTTTTATTCTTCCTGTAGTCTCAGGACTTCTCCAACTATACAGCCCTGATAAGAAAACTTCTAGGTTAATGGCTAAAAGATTCTCCCCCGTTAGGGACACCCAGAGAGGTTCACAGAGTCACATGAAGAAGAGGAGAGGGAGGAGGGAGATAGAGATGAACAGGAGGAGAAAAAGGGGGACTCAAGAGGAGAGAGACAGATCTACGCAGCTGTCTGTTCCCAGAGTGTTCTCCGTAGCCCAGACACCTACAAAGATTCACAGAATTGGATTGGGAAGAGAAGGGGAAAGGAGGAAATAGAGGTGTTCTGAGGTAGAAAACAGAGAGTCAAGATTGGGAGAGAATAATCTTCAGTTTAAAAATAGGGCTTCTCTTTTTTTTTTTTTTTTTTTGTAAGGTTATAGTGTATTGAAAATGAAAATTAAGGAGTAGTAGAGGAGTACTAGAGGACTTTAAAAGAAATAAGAGAAAAAGAAAAATAGAAAATAGAAGAGAAAAAGGAAAGAAAAAAAAAGAAAAAAAAAGAAAAAGAAAAAAAAAAGAAAAAAAAATTTTTTTCCCCCTAATTAAAAAATCGTAAAAGTCTATGGAAATGAAAGTTAAGGAGTAATGGGGGAGTAATAGGGGATTTTAAAGGAAAATAAAAGAGAAAAATAAAAAAAAAAAAAAAAAGAAAAAAATTAAAAAAAAAAAAGAGAGAAAAAAGTAAAATTATATCTAGGAGTTTCTCTGGAGCTGTTGCGGTCAGTGTGGGTTCGGCTCAGTTTCAGATAGCTCCTCGTTCCAGCTTACGCTTCTCGATATCTACAGGCTCCTCCGGTGTAGTCAATGTTTCCTAGAGGGATTTTAATCTGTTGCACCAGTCCCTTCTGAAGCGGTTCCCTTTGTTTATTTGGCTTCTGTTTGCCGGTCTCTTCAGAGCCTCATTTCCGCCCTGACACAGGCGGGCGGAGGTGGACTCTTATTCAGGTAGCTAGTTCCGTCGCGCTGCGGGGAGGGGCTGGCGCTGCGGGGAGGGGCTGGCGCTGCGGGGAGGGGCTGGCGCTGTGGGGACAGGCTTGCGCCGCGGGGACGGGCTGGCGCTGCCGGGAGGGGCCGACGCTGCTCTCTCCGTCTGCGCTGCTCAGGCTCCCGGCTGTTCTATATGGAGCGCGCCCCGCGCTGCGCGAGGTTCCAGCCCTCGGGTGTTCCACAAAAGCGCGGAAGGAAAAGCTGCGCCTGCTCTCCGTGCCTTCCCTGTCAGAGCAGTCCAGGCAGCCAGGGGCTTGGTGGGCGCACTCTCCCCAGGTGTGGCGCGCCCACTCCCTTCCGCGGACCCAGTCTCAGTTTCCGCTGGCGCCAGTCGGGTGCGCGCGCCCTCTGCCCTCCGCGTCCCCAGCCCCAGTCCCCACCCGCGACGGTCGGGTGCCTGCGCCCTGTGTCTCGCCGCGACCTTCCCCTCCCCCCTGCCTCCTGCCTCCGGAGGGGCTGGGCAGGTCCGCAGCCTGCGAGCTCCTCTCTGGACCCTCTCGGTCTCTTTGTTCTGCGAACGGCCAGCAGTGTGTTCGGGCCGGTTAATTTACTCTCTCTCTTTTGGTCTCCCACAGTTCATGTTGGCAACTCACAGAAGCTCCCTCCGATTGTCCTCAGGGCACTCAGGCCCAGACCCTACCCCAAGCAATGCCGCCTAAGACTCCCTTCCCGGGACGGATCTCCATCCTTAGCTCTTTTGTCTCACTTTTTATCTTTTATATTTTGTCCTACCTCCTTTCGAAGACAATGGGCTGCTTTTCTGGGCGCCTGATGACCTCAGCTAGCGATCAGAAGTTGTTTTGCGAAGTTTGCTCTGCGTTCAGTTATTCTTTTGATGAATTTGTAGGAGAGAAGGTGGTCTCCCTTCCTACTCCTCCGCCATCTTGGCTCCTCCCCGAACAGATAGATTTTTAAGCACCAGCCCTATGCTATGCACTGCATATAGTGCAAGAAACAAAAGTTCTTCCTCACAGAAAGCTTATATTCTTATGAAGGAGAGTCAGATATCAGAACTAAATATGCAATTTAATATATTGAACTATGATGTACGCTATGAAGCATCAAGTAGGACCTGGGGGTAACAAATGCGGAGCGCCAGGCATACAGCCCCTGTGCTTCAATACACAGAGTCCTTAGAACTTGTAGGGCTTCCCTGGTGGCTCAGTTGGTAAAGAATCTGCCTACAGTGCAGGAGAGGTGGGTTCGATCCCTGGGTCAGCAAGATCTGTGGAGGAGGGAATGGCAAACCACTCCAGTATTCTTGCCTGGAGAATCACGTGGACAGAGAAGCCTGGCGGGCTACAGTCCATGGGGTCGCAAAGAGTTGGACACGACTGAGCAACTATCACACTCAGAACTTGTAATGCTTAGTCGATGTTTCTTTTTTTTTTTTTTTCCATTTATTTTTATTAGTTGGAGGCTAATTACTTTACAATATTGTAGTGGTTTTTGTCATACATTGACATGTACATATACACCGTGGAATATTACTCAGTCGATGTTTCTTATTCTCAGAGTACCTGGGAGACAAACAAAGTGTGTTTGATGTCTTTGACCAGGAGAACAACAGTGTGTTAATTTCACTTAGTGAACAGTCCTAAAGGTTTTGAACGTACCTAAACCAGCACCCCTGTCTTTTATGGCAGAGCATGTCTGTGATGGGGTAGGTTTCCACATGTGACCTGTACCAGATACACTATGACATCACAGCACCTTAACTACTGTCTGCTACTGAGAACATTCGAGCTGGACAGGATCTTGTCTAGCTCACCACCCAGCTGAGGAAACCAGAGCCAGAAACGGGAAGTAACCTGCTAACCATCACACTGCTGCAGTAAGTGGCAGAGCCTGGACCAGAAGCTAGGTCTCCTGCCTCATATCCTATGCATTCCCACCATACCATGTCACCTAAAGTACTTCAATCGGTCCAACTGAACATCTAAAAGGGACCCTCAACTTACTGTGAACTAAAACAGGGGGAAAAACAACTATAAACACCAGAGCCCGCCCCCAGCCCAAGAACACTAGTAAAAGGTAGACACACACAGCATAGAAGAACATCCCCTGATGTTGACAAGTGGGTCCCAGGCTGAGGCACTGCACAGTATGTCTGACCAGGTCTCCAGTGGAAAACACCAGCACAGACCCCCAACCAGCCCTGCCACGAGTGCCAGCAAGAAGAGGGATGACATCATCACCAGCAGTTTTGCAGAGTCCTCAAGTTACAGGCCCATTTTCTACACTGTTACCACAGGAACAGTGAGTAAAATTTACAGAAAATCCAAAGGAATTATGAAGCATTTGCCATGACTTAAAAAGGTAGAGGGGCTTCCCGCCTGGCACTAATCATAAAGAAACCACCTGCCAATGCAGGAGACATAAGAGACACAGGTTTGATGCCTGGGTCAGGAAGATCCCCTGGAGAAGGGCATGGCAACCCACTTCAGTATTCTTGCCTGGAGAATCCCATGCACAGAGGAGCCTGGTGGACTATAGCCCATGGGGGTCACACAGAGTCGGACATGACTGAAAAGACTTAGCGAGCACACAAAAAGGTAGAGAGGGATAACACATTTCTATACCTTCTCATGTCAATGCATGAGGATATATGTGTAAGTTCCTGGCCTACACCCCAGTCTCTAACTGCTGATCGCCTCCTCCTCCTCCCCTTAGGGGCAAGAAGGTTGGTCAGCTTAACATTGAACCTCCTTTTTTGGGGCTTTCAGGTTAGTCTGCAGATGTCTTCCCAGCCTCTCTGGCTGCTAACCTGGGGCTCTAGGACCTAGTCTATCCTCTATTTCCAGCCTTATGTGCCAATCCCAGGTAAACCCCTGACCTGAAGGCTACTTGTTTAGTGTGTGTGCAGAGTACAAGCCCATGCTGGTGCTGTGGGTTCATGGGTAGGAGAAGTGAGTGTAGACTGCTCAGCCCACCATAGACGCAGCTCAGGCTAGGGCTGTGACTGGCTTGGATCAGATTCCTCTCACTGAACATCAGACAGTGATGTGGGTATTTGCATGCAGAAGGCTTCCTGTAGAGTGCTCTTGGAGCCTGTGGGGAGTACTTGATGGAAGCAGAATCTGGTTAAGAGAGGTGAACTACAATGCATTTGCAACAGAAGTTTCGGCTGATTCTAGGGGGAGCTCTGGAGTTAGAATGGCCCTTCAGAGTTGACTGAATTAAGGCCAGGGACCGACCCTCCTCATCAACAGTCACCAGGTGCAGGCAGGCCCAGGGGAGAAGTCAAGTCTTGGGCAAGTCAAATGAGGGCAAATTGCAGAGCGGAACTCAGCAATGGGCCACCTCAGCTGTAAGTGGTCCTCAAATGCCCTTAAGCCATGGTTCTAAATTTGACCATGCATCAGAATCGCCCAGGATGCTTATAAAACTCTAGATGGCTAATCCCCACTTCCAGTGGGTTTGATTCAGCAGGTCAGGGGTGGGCCTGAGAACCTGCATCTCTAATAACTTTGCAGGCGAAGCTGATGTTGCTGGTCCAGAAAGCACATTGAGAATCACGGCCCCTGAAGCAAGGCTGGGAGTTGGGAAGCTTGGCCTGGTCTCCACATCTCCTCCAAGAGCCAACAGTGGTGTATCTTCCTCCTAGCAGTCTCAGTACTTTGCCCCAGTACATATATGCAAGGGATTCTAACGGAGTTAAGGGGAGGGCACCCAAACCAATCATAACCCCTTTCCTGAAGGCAAAAATTTTAGCTGAGTGAAAATCAGGGAGCCCCTGAACACCTGAGGGTGCAAGTATAAGATGTTCCATTGCAAAGAGAAATAGATGCAGAGAAAGCCAGGGGTACACAGACAAGCTCCACTGAGTTTCCAAGAGCAGTCTAGCATCCTGATTCCCCCCTCATGAGTCTTGACCTTGAACATCAGCAGCCATCTGAGTTTTCACCTGATATTCTGAACTCACTCAAGTTTTCTTTTATTTTTTTTAAAGCAGTCAAGCAATTGCTGTTTCCTTGGGAAACCGTTTCCTGTGGGGAAAATTTAATGCATTGCTTTCGCAGGCTGGAGCCAGTACAATCATATTCTGATGGTTTATCAAATTGATTTGGCTATAGCTCAGATTCATTTGATAGTTCAGATTCAAACACTGAGTTATTTGTATAAGAATGATTCTCTTCCATTACCAGTATACCCACAGTCCTATAGATAGTAAATTGCCTTTTTATTCCACCTGGGATCATGAAAGAGAGGTCTTCTAGCCATCTGTCAGTGTAGTATACACCAGAAATGTGCTCTCACTTATGGAAATGATTGACCTGTAATAACATCTTTGCTGGGAAAAATAGAAATTGTTCAAATCAAATTTGTGGCACTGGCTATAATGCACTTTATTAAACAGGGCACAGAGCACAATTTAACGTCTGCCTCTCCTGACTCAGCATCTTATTACTGACTGCTGTTTCCCTTTCTGCTTTGTAGCTCAAAATCAAGAATGTTAACAATGTTGAAACAGTTTAGGATTGCTAAATCCTGTCAGCCATTGTCTTATGTCTCCTGTTGGGACTACTTTTCAGGATTTCAATTCTCAAAACCAGTCACTTCCAGAATGGAACATGTTAACCAAAGTGGGACCTTATAAAGAAAGGCTGCCATCATGAGACCAGCCTGAAAGACAAGGATTAATAACACCTGCCCATTTCTACCCCTTCTCCTGTCCAGCCCACCAGCCCTAAGAACAGTCAGTAATAAAGCAGACATCCTCACTCATTCACTGAACATAGCAGGGCTTACATGTCATATATTTGGTACGTGTTGATTGAGCATCTATTCAATGTGTGTCTGGTTCTCTGCTAGATGTGAGGGATGTTCATTGCTCTTAAGTCACCAAGTCGTGTCCTACTCTTCATGACCCTATGGACTGCAGCACACCAGGCTTCCCTGTCCATCACCAACTTCCCTGTCCAACACCAACTTGCTCAAACTCAGGTCCATTGAATTGGTGATGCCATCCAACCATCTCATCCTCTGTAGTCCCCTTCTCCTCACACCTTCAATATTTCCCAGCATCAGGGTCTTTTCAAATGAGTCAGTTCTTCGCATCAAGTGGCCAAAGTATTGGAGCTTCAGCTTCAGCATAAATTCTTCCAAAGAGTATTCAGGGTTGATTTTCTTTAAGATTGACTGGTTTGATCTCCTTGCTTTCCAAGGGACTCTCAAGAGTCTTCTCCAGCACCACAATCAGAAAGCATCAGTTCTTTAGCACTCTGCCTTCTTTACTGTCTAGCTCTCACATCCATATATGACAACTGGAAAGACCATAGCCTTGAGTATACAGTCCTTTGTCAGAAAAGTTATGTCTTTGTTTTTTAACACACTAAGTGAGTCATAACTTTCCTGCCAAGAAGCAAGAGTCTTCCAGTTTCATGGTTGCAGTCACTATTCACAGTAATTTTAGAGCCCAAGAAGAGGAAATCTACCTCTTACCCTTCCAACTCTACTCTCCTATTTGCCATGAAGTGATGGGACTGGATGCCATGACCTTTGCTTTTTTAATATTGGGTTTAAAGCCGGCTTTTTCATTCCCTTCCTTCACTCTCATCAAGAGGCTCTCTAGTTCCTCTTTGCTTTCTGCCATTAGAGTGGTATCATCCACATATCTGAGGTTGTTGATATTTCTCCCAGCAATCTTGATGCCAGCTTGTAACTTATCCAACCTGGCACTTTGCATAATGTGCTCTGAATATAGGTTAAATAAACGGGGTGACAATAAATAGCCTTGTTGTACTCCTTTTTAAATCCTGAGCCAGTCAGTTGTTCTATTCAGGGTTCTAATTGTTGCTTCTTGACTTGCATACAGGTTTCTCAGGAGACAGGTAAGATGGTCTGGTATCCCCATCTCTTTAAGAGTTTCCCACAGTTTGTTAGGATCCACACAAAGGCTTTAGCATAGTCAATGAAACAGAGGTAGACATTTTCTGGAATTCTCTTGCCTTTTCTGTGATCCAGCAAATGTTGGCAATTTAATCTCTGGTTCCCCTGCCTTTTCTAGACCCAGCTGGAACATCTGGAAGTTCCTGGTTTATGGAATGTAAAGTTTATCTTGGAGAATTTTGAGAATAACCTTACTAGCATGGAGATGAGTGCAGTTGTCCAGTGGTTTGAACATTCTTTAGTACTGTACTTCTTGGGAATTGGGATGAGGATTGATCTTCTCCAGTCCTGTGGCCACTGCTGGGTTTTCCAAACTAACTAACAAATTGAGTGCAGCACTTTCACAGCGCTCTGCTGGAACTCCATCACCTCCACAAGCTTTATTGGCAGCAGTGATTCCTAAGGCCCACTTGACTTCACACTCCAGAATGTCTGGCTCTGAGTGAGACACTACATCGTCGTGATTGTCCAGGTCATTAAGATATTTTTTTGTGCAGTTCTTCTGCACAAAAAGATTCTTTCCATCTCTTCTTGATCTCTTCTGCTTCTGTTAGGTCTTTGCCATTTCTGTCCTTTATTGTGCTCATCTTTGGATGGATGTGATGGATATAGAGACTCAAAAACAAATAGTACCAGCCCCAAGTTCTCATTCTGGTAGAAGGACAAAAGCTACTGTGCAGAACTATAATCTCTGCAGAAATCACAGGAGGTTTTAGTAACAGAGCAGACACCCAATAAATCTTTGCCATGTGATACAGTGACTTAACAGATGAAGCAACAGTATGAGGAGGTAAGCTCTCATCTCATGTCCACATCTGTGTAATAGCCATTCCTTTCTCCTTCCAGTCATTTAATAATGAATGAACACCTATTGTGTGCCATGTTTAAGACTCTCAAGACTAATCTAATAAAATCACTGCTTTCAATAAGTCATTCTTCTGCTCAAAGAAACTCTAAACTCTTCCACCTGGCTTTCAAGGTCAGAGATCAAATCCCATCCTGTGGTTCCCTTAATTACTCAAAATATGGTTGCTCAGAATCAGCCTTCTGAACACCCCTCACTGTTGTACTTTGTGTTCTGAGCCTCACCCCAAGCCTACCCTTAGCCAGTAGTCACAACAAACCCACTTCCATGAAGATGTGAACAACTGATAACGCCTTGTTTTGCTATTCCCCCTGGGGATATTTGCATCCTAAGAGTGGAATATGCTTTTAAAAAGGAATTAAAATCTAACATTAGGTTTCCAGATCACATGGAAGGGACTGTCAGTGATTAGACTCTGTGTGTCTGCATATTTACGTTAGGGGAACAGAGCAAAAGTGGGAATATTTGCAGTTTAAGTCTCACTCCATACTGAACACGATCTACTTATCCCCTCTTTGTCCCTACTGATATAAATGTTGATAGATTTTTCTTAATCTGTGAAGGTACCAGAGAAACATTTTTCTGCCAGTCCAAAATAAGGAAGTCTTATGACAGTTTCCTTGTTTGGTTGCCCTAGCAAGTGTCCAGTAAGCTTGAAGTAAACACTTCTACAAACACTTTTACTACCCAGGAACCATTTCTGTTAAAGAATCAGCTTTACCAAACTCTAAGTGACTCTGCATCTCTCTCCTACCAACCACTCTTTCAACATCCACCAGCAGAAGATCCGGATCCCAAGATACTGACAAGATGCCACAGTCTTCCAGAAGTGGAGCCACCTGTGCAAATGATAGCAACTCACATATTTTGCAGCTGCGATGAGGAGTCTGCAGCATAAGCTAGCTCCAGAACACCGAGCAAAGAGACAGGCACCAATGCTTCCCAAGCAGACCTCCTGATCCAACTCCTAGTCACTGAACCGCACACAGCTCAACCCATTCAACACATTATTCTACTGATTCTTTAATCTGTGTCCATCTCCTTGTAAACTTTGCACAAGGATGCTCCCTTCCTTGGTTCCTTTGATACTCTCAGTCACAAATAATTGCCCGCTGCAGAAGCACCATTAAGCTGAGCTCCTTATAAATCCAGATTTCCTCTCTCAGTCTGCCTTGCACACTTCTCCCTTTAGAATTGCTCTCCTGTAAGACTTCCTTCAACTTCTCACTTTCTCGTAATGCTGAGGCATCTCTGTTAATCAGACAACTCTCCACTGAGTAGATTTCTTGAGCCCAGCCCTGTGCCAAATGCCAGGTAGAACACAAAAGTATCTTAGTAATTCCTGTTCTCAGAGCATCTAAAATCTAGCTGAGGAGACAAAACAAATATACATGAAAAGTTGAACAGTATGAAACAATAAAAGAGACAATACAAGGTACCAGACCTTTGTAAGTACAAGAGGTCAGAAGACATCACAGCTGGCTGGGATGATCTATCATTTCCTTTCCTAGTCCTCCATCAGGGCCACTCCTTAGCCTATCTTTGAACAAAGCAATAATTTTCTGGGTGCTTACTATGTAAAAGGCACTGCTGAGAATGAAAGGAGTCCTCTGCCCTACAAGAGAGAGAAAATGCAAATACAAAGAGCTAGTATATAAAGAAAAAAATGGTAAGTGAAAGAGGCAGAAAAGTATACAGACTATAGTGCTGTTGCATTCTTAATGGCTTTCAAGGAAAAATGCTTCTACAGCTGTTAAAAATGATGGAGATGATGGGAGTCAACGTGAATTTGTTTGAGTTCTCTATTTCTGCCTAAAAGCTATCCTTAAACTCAGTGGTTTAAAGCAATTGTTCCATTTTGCCCACAGTTTTGTTTTAGAAGTTTGGGTAGCTTGTTTTGTCTCTGACCCACGTGATGTCAGCTCAGGTGGCTGAGTCTGGGGGATGTATTGCAAGTTGTCCTCTTCACTCAAGTATCTGGTGCTCCTTGGTACCACTCTACACACAGACACACATACACACACACACGTGGCATCTTATCCTCCAGACCCTCTGTACCTGGCTTAGACTTTTTCCAGCATGGCACTATCAGAGCATTCTGAGTTCTTGCATGGGAGCTTACAGCTCTGTAAGATTTAGAAGCTATCAGTGCTTAGAAGCAAGGTCCAGAACTGGCAGAGTAACACTTTCATCATACTCTACTGTAGTCCAAAGACATCATGGGGATTCAAGGGAAAGGCAAATAGACCATCTGTGGAAGAGCATGAAGAAATTGCAGTCATCTTTAATCAATGAGAAATATGAGCCAATGAGTCACTGAGAGTCAAAGAGAAAATATGATGCCATTGCATGCAATATAAAAATTTATTTTGGGAAATCTTCAGTAATGTGATTTTTATATATTCTAAAATTAAGAGATGAAGGCATAACTAAGAAAAAGAGTCTTCTGTTTTGTATCACTTGATTTTAGAAATATTAAAAATGCTAATGGTAAGTAATAAATAATCCCCCTGATTTAAATTACTCCTGAAGGACTTTGCTTATGCCTTCATCTCAGTCCCCATAGGAAGCCTTGAACTGTTTTAGACAAAACAAGCAATCTTTGCTCCCTTCCATATTTCAGGAAAAAAAGAAGAGCCCATATACCAGGCAAAATAAAAACTTGGTCCCAGGGACCATAATTTGAGTGTCAATAGCAGAACTGGTCAGAGGAACAATTGCCTGAAGAGAGAAACTGGAGAGATTTTTTTAGGGCAGAAAAGAAAGTTGAGAATCTCTGCAGCAATAGAAAGGCTAAGTGTTGAACAGGCTAGGACAGCTGGATCTTTCAGCATCAGAGAGTGAAGACTCACCACAGTGACAAAGGTTCATGGATCAGACTCTCAATTCCAGGGACCCCAGCTCCACAGAATTAGAATACACAGGCAAGAACTAGAAAAGAGACCTTGGAACACCAAGAACGTTTATCCTGTGGTGACAGCAATGAATGTGTGAGAAGCAATTAAATTCCAGACATATGTGGAAGGTAAAGCCAAGTTATTTTGCTGAAGGAGAGTACACAGGGTATGAGAGAAAGAAGAGTCAAGGGTGACTTCCAAGTTTTTGCATAAACAACAGGAAAGGTTGCAAGTAGAGAAGATTTGGGGTAAGATCAGGAACTCAGTGTTTAATATCTAAAGCTTTATCTGTCCATTAGATATATAAATAGAGATAATAAGAAAATACTTAGGAGTGATGGAACGAGCAAGCAAAAATCAGCAAGCACTCTGAAGTATCTGAACTATAGCAATGACAAATTTGATCTGTTGGGTATCTAACAAGGAGGGGGACTAAGTAAAATATACAGAGGTATTATATCAAGATAATCATTAACTCTGAAAATGTAAATTTCCCTTAGTATCAAGCAGGGAATTAGCAGTCCAGGGATTAGCAATGGTAGATAATTGCTACTAACCCTAGACTGGAAAGGCAAGTGAGGATGTGATCTAATTGAAGCACAGAACTGGGATGACTGGTAGCTACTGGATCCTCCACAGATCTGCGTGATGAAGCTGGAGTCACAGAAGAGCCTCAGGTATCTGCCTGAGGCAGAGGAGGGATGAGAAATGCCCCCGCTTCACCCTTCCTCCCACCTGCCAATCCCACCAGTGCCATTTGCTCAACACAACCAAAAGCTGACTGACAAGGTGGTACCTGGGAAATGGAAATTTTAGAGGCCATCTCTCCTGCAAGACAGAGCAGAACACAGAAAAGGGCACAGAGTGGATGTGAGAGAGATCAGGCAAAGACCAGCACATCATATTCAGGGCTTTGTACATCACTGGAAGTGCAGTGGAGAATCACTGACTAGTTATAAGCAGGAGGTCACAATCTAATTGGGATTTTTTAAATATCACCCAATCTGCAGTATAACAATTGCATTAGAGCTAGAGGCCAGGGTGATTAATTAAAATCATTAATTAAATTAAATTAATAATTTAAATTGAGAAAATTAATTAAAATCAACTTGACTGGGCCATGAGATGCCCAGATAGCTGGTAAAATATTATTCTTGAGTGCATCTGTGAGGGTGTTTTCATAAGACATTAGCACTGGATTCAACAGACTGAGTAAAGAAGATTCACCCTCCCCAGTGTGGGTGGGCATCATCTAATCAGTTGAGGGCCCTCATAGAACAAAAAGGCAGAGGGAAGGCAAATGTGTTTCCTTTCTTAAGCTGAAATATCCATCTTCTGGCATTGGACATCAGAACTCCTGGTTCTTGGGTCTTCCAACTCTGGGACTTAAACCAGTGGCCTCCTTAGTTCTCAGGCTTTTGTCTGACTGAATTATACCACAAACTTTTTCCTGGATCTCCAGCTTGCAGATGGAGATCTGCAAAATTCAGCCTCCAAAACTGTGTGAGTCAAATTCCATAATAAATATCCTCTTATATATCTCTATATATCCTATCAGTTCTGTTTTTCTGGAGAACCTTAATACAATGATCACAAGAAGAACAGTTATTGAGACTGCTGTCTCTCTAGGCAGAGATTATGGTGACTTAGACTAAAGATGTGGCCAAAAAAAGTGGACCAATGTGAAACAAATGTAAAAGTTAGGCTTGCAAAAACAAGAAATTGAGTCCAAGGGAGGGAGAGGAAGGAGTCAATGATAACTCCCAGGTTTCTATCCTGAGCAGCACAGGGAAATGGAGGAGTCATTTGCTAAGATAAGGAAACAAAAGAAGAAGCATATTTTAAAAGAAGATGGTAAATTCAGTTTTGATACTTGCAAGTCATCAGAAGGGTGAGATCTGATGGACAATGGACTATCTGGGTTTGGGGTTCAGAACTAAGATCTAAACTGGGATATATACAGAGAAGCCATCAGCATATACCTGGTATCTGAAATCAAGGAAGTAAGATCACCTGGGAAGATTATGTGCAGTCAGAAAGGGGCCTGAGTTTAGAGGAACTCCAATAGATAGAGGAGAAAAAACAAAATCAGAAATAAGCCAAAGTAGATGTCAGAGGAAATTCAAAAGAACGATGCCAAGAAAAATGGAGAAGTGTTTTATGCGTGAAATGTAATTGAGAAATCAAGAGGGTTAGAACTAAGATGTGACCTTAATGAGTATTGTTTCTCTAGGGGTTGGGAAGAAACTGAGTTGGATTAGGAAATGAGAAAATAGTAACATCAAGTATGGACACCTAGTATAAGAAGTTTGATTGGAAAAGGAAGAGACAAACAGGGCAGCAGTTACAAGTGGGTTTTACTGGACAGTAGGAAGCATTATAAATTTTTGAGCAAGAGAATAAATGACCCTATGAAAACAAGACTTTGAGAAAGTAATTTTCACCAGACTGGGAGAATATCTAGGGTAGCAGATATATATTCACACCCCGAAGTTTCATTGCTCCGAGTGCCTACTGTTTTGACTTAGAGGAAATGCAGACATTAGAAGATTCTCCTTTACCAACTATATCCAAGGATGCTTGAAATGAGTCCATCTGGTCATCCCTACCACCCCCTTCAGAAGCACTCATTCATGGCCAGCCTACTGACCTCCAAAGTCTAAGCCAGTACCATTTAACTCTCCTTGCACCTACCAGCTGGTCACAGTTGTTTTGAAGGTTGCAGCTGCCAGCAGTGCTGCCAGAAAACTGCCCATGTCACTGGTGTTGCTGCCAGCAAGGATGGGGCTCTGGAGCCCTCCAGGGACAGGAACCTGGTTAAAATGTTCATTTACACTGGTCTCTGCATAGACCTCCTGGGTCACTGAGGCATAGACTCTCCAACAAAGCAAGAACAGCCCTGTGCGTGTGTGTGATGTTTTCTGATAACAGCTCCTGTCATCAAGTGCTGTCTGTTGGTCAGGAGGTTTTCTATGTACTTTAGCTTGTTTAATTCTCACAACCACCCTCTGAAGTAGGTATGGTTATTACCATTCCTGTTTTACAACTGAGGGAACTGACACATGGAGAAGTGAGGTAACTTGACCAAGGTCACCAGTCTAACAGGTCGCGGGGCAGGGTACACACGCAGACTGTCCATGGATACCACGGTCATCACCACCACTCCCCAATGACACTTTGTCTTTGGGCTGAGGGTACCTCTGTTGCCCATCTCATACTCCTTCCTCTTATACTGTGTTCTCTTTGCATCCTTTTCTGAAATATGGCCACAGAGTCCACCCCAGCTCAAGAAATATATTTTTACATCTGATTTTATGGTGGGGAGGAAGTGGTCTCACTTTCTTGATCCTATGTGATTTAGTGAGTGTCTATTCTTTTTTTTTTTTTTTTTCATTTATTTTTATTAGTTGGAGGCTAATTACTTTACAATATTGTAGTGGTTTTTGCCATACACTGACATGAATCAGCCATGGATTTACATGTGTTCCCCATCCTGAACCCCCCTCCCACCTCCCTCCCCATCCCATCCCTCTGGGTCATCCCAATGACCCAGCAATCCCACTCCTGGGCATACACACCGAGGAAACCATAACTGAAAGAGACACGTGTACCCCAATGTTCATCGCAGCACTGTTTATAATAGCCAGGACATGGAAGCAACCTAGATGCCCATCAGCAGACAAATGGATAAGAAAGCTGTGGTACATATACATAACAGAATATTACTCAGCCATTAAAAAGAATTCATTTGAATCAGTACTAATGAGATGGATGAAACTGGAGCCCGTTATACAGAGTGAAGTAAGCCAGAAAGATAAACACCCATACAGTATACTAACGCATATATATGGAATTTAGAAAGATGGTAATGATAACCCTATATGCAAGACAGAAAGAGAGACACAGATGTACAGAACAGACTTTTGGACTCTGTGAGTGTCTATTCTAAAGAGACACTATGGAAGGGCAAAGGGCTACAGTTAAGCCCCAGATCAGCCAGGGTGCTAGTACACCCAGGATACAGAGAAACCTGTTATCCATATCCTCCTACCATGAACTCAAGGGCCAAATGTCCCTTTAGACAAACATTCATGTGACTGAGGTGTGTTGGATGAACAGGAGTCTCCCTCCTCCCTCATGTAAAAACAGGTCTACTATGACTGCTATTTTGACTGCTAACAGAGCAGAAAAATTTAGACTCATAGTAATCAGGTTATGTTTGCCTCTTCTCCTTATAGAGATATTTCAAGAACCAGGATCCATTCCCTGCCTAGCTATGGTTTAGAAAATCTTAAGAAGCTGCGGGCCAAGTCAACTTACCGCTTAAAAAAGCTTCCCAGTCTGGAAAAATTGGTCACACTCGTGGAGGCCAGCCTCACCTACCCCAGCCACTGCTGTGCCTTCGAAAACTGGAGGCGGCAAACGTGAGTCTTCTCTGTCCAGCCCTTGAGCCCTGTTTGGGCATTTCTCCAATGGAGTACTTGGTCCACAACTTCTGCATCCATGAGGAAATCCCTTTAGGCAAGTTCTAGATCAAAGCCTTAGTATGTTTTTTGAAAATGGGTTCACAGGAGAAAGCCACCCACATGGCAGGCTCCCTACCAAATATTAAATGAGCTACTATGAAAAACACCAAGCAAGCCTGATTCATAGCTGATGCTTAATAAATGTTTATTCCCTTTTCCCTTTGTACCAATAAGGGTATATACTTAAAGTCTGAAACTCTGCTTCCTATAAATGTGCCGAAGTGTTAATCACTCAGTCATTCTGACTCTTTGTGACCCCAAGGACTGTAACCCACTAGGCTCCTCTGTCCATGGAATTCTCCAGGCAAGAATAGTGGAGTGGGTTGTCATTCCCTTCTCCAAGGGATCTTCCTCACCCAGGGATCAAACCCAGGCCTCCTGCATTGCAGGTGGCTTCTTTACTGTCTGAGTCAGCAGGGGAGACCATAAGTGTGCCAGGGACCATCAGAGTCAGCTTTGGAGGGGGGGAGCAGAGATGCCATAACAGAGATTGATTACACACCCACAGCACATCTCCACCATGCTGCTGCTGCTGCTAAATCACTTCAGTCATTGCCGACTCTGTGCGACCCCATAGACAGCAGCCCACCAGGCTCCTCTGTCCCTGGGATTCTCCAGGCAAGAACACTGGAGTGGGCTGCCATTTCCTTCTCCAATGCATGTATGCAAGCTAAGTGGCTTCAGACGTGTCCGACTCTGTGCGACCCTATGGACAGCAGCCCAGCAGGCTCCTCTGTCCACAGGATTCTCTAGGCAAGAATACTGGAGTAGGTTGCCATTTCCTTCTCCACCATGCTAAACCTCCCTAACTCATCTTTGGAGCTTATCACCTCACAGGGAGAACAAAGATTATGATGTCTGTTCCCTTTGGCTTTCAAGGCTGGTCAGGTTCCAGGAATCCCAGGTTAAAAAGGGTAATCCTAATAAAGCCAAGTCCTAGTGGGTAACTGGCTAAAAAGTTGAAGTCATAGAAAGGGGATACTTTGAAGTTTACATGTTCCAGATATATAAACGATCCACCAGGGATACAGGTGCTTCCCAGGTGGTTCGGTGGTAAAAAAAAAAATCCACCTGCCAAGTAGCAGAAGCAGGTTCAATCCCTGGGTCAGGAAGATCCCCTGAAGAAGGAAATGGCAATCCACTCCAGTATTCTTGCATGGGAAATTCTATGGCAGGCTACAGTCCATGGGGTTGCAAAAGAGTAGGACACTACTTAGTGACTAAACAACAACAATCGGAGGTGTAATGTATTGCCGCTGCTGTTGCTGCTAAGTCGCTTCAGTCGTGTCCGACTCT
Organism: Dama dama; assembly: GCF_033118175.1. Lineage (NCBI taxonomy): Eukaryota > Metazoa > Chordata > Mammalia > Artiodactyla > Cervidae > Dama > Dama dama. The sequence continues at coordinate 72,794,068 of NC_083691.1, forward strand.
GCGCAGCCCCATAGACTGCAGTCCACCAGGCTCCGACATCCCTGGGATTCTCCAGGCAACAGTACTGGAGTGGGTTGCCATTGCCTTCTCCTATATACGGTATTGGGTATCAGGAATTCTCCAAGTTTCTGCCTCTCCTGAGCTCACTGATACAATCCATACCATGCAGTTGCACTCAGTCAGATGATGCCTGGTTTCCACTCTTGCACAGGCCCAGCATGAACATAGCTTCCATGATACTGTCTTACTGTTTAATGTAGCCACTTCTATTTTTCAACCTTAACATGCAGATATATCCCCTAAAGTAAAATAAAACAAAACCAAACAATACAAATCCTAAAATGTTTTCAAAGTATTGAAGAGATAGCAGTCCACACTCAGACCCTTGTAAAGGGTCTGCAGAAAAGGGGCTACTCTTCAGAATTAGCACACATCATTAGGGAACTCCCCAGAATCAGACACTCCCTGCAAGTTAGCTCAAGAGCTAGGGAATTTCTTCTTAACGACTAGAATTTTTAAGAGCATGGGCTGAAGCAGAAGGCCTGCCTCTTTTATATTCCAGAAAGAGATATTCCAGCCAGGTCAGGAAAAATACCAATTTCACTGCCAAAATCCTGGAACTAAATACCCCCCAGGAGAAATTTCAGAGGATGTTAAGACCACTGAAGGAGCTGCCCATCACGTGCTGTCAGTACCCAACATCATAGGAATATGGTCTTACTCAGTTGCCCAGACTCCTCTGATTTCACCACCCCCTGGTAGTGTAGATGTTCCCTCAGGGATCACCCAGCTGGAAATCTCCAGGTCTGTCTTACATTGTACCATGGCTTGAAGGGTTTCCTTGTCCCTCTGGACCACTGGGCTCTCACCCTCTCTAGGTCCCTATTTTAAATTACATCAGGGCTTCCCAGGTGTGGCAAAGGAGAGGTCCACAGCTCTTCAAAGAAGACATGCCAAGACAGAGTACAAAAATCACAATGATGTTTGGTCTTTCTATTTAGCAAATTCACAAACCCACAACAACATGGTTATGCTATTCAGAAGATAATAAACACAGGATTTGTGTTTTAATTGTGTCAATTCATGGCATACCATAGTAGGTGTAGCGTGGTTAGGTAATGAAATTTGAGTTTAAAGATGCATGATGAAACTGGCCCTCCAATCTTCACTTGGAAATAATGCCCAAAGTGTAAATCTTAGGCCCTGTGACTGTGAGATTTTGGCCAATGGCCCTTCTGAACTCTCATGGAAAAATCTTATTATCCACTCCCCTCCTTCATTTGTCATTACACCGGTTATGTCCTTGTCATAGCTCTATACTCAGCTAACATTTGTTATTTTGTCCTTGTTTTGTTATTTCTTGTATTCAGGTGCTTTCTTTCCAGCTAGATTTTAAACTGATGCACTGTGGTGTATTCATTAAGTACCCACATAGGGCATGACCCCAATATGAACTCAGTACGTAACAACCATCCTCTGTCTTCATTTGGCTGATACCTGCCTCGTACTCACTGCCAGGCATGTTAAAACTTTGCACCTTTATCTCATTTAAGTTTCACAAAAGTAACAGCACTATTTTCTTCTCACAAAGGCAGAAACTGAGGCTCAGAGACTGTAAACAGCTTGACCGACACCAGTCGGACTCAAACTCTCTGGTCTGTCTATCTTCAAAGCTCAGACTCTGGGCCACTCTGCCATGCACTTCCCAAGTAACTGTTCATTGATTTATTGGGGTCCAGGAGTACCACTTTTTAACTCCACCCCAAACTGAATTTCCAATTTCTTATAATACTTAGGATTTGCTGAGGTATTGCAGAGGCAAGACTTTATTTCCCTGGCTTCCATTTTTCTTTCTAGTCTTCTCCCATAGACATACATTGTTTACCATTTCCCCACTCATGTCATTAGATCACTTCTGTTTCAGGAAAGGAAAACATCAATACTTAACATATACCGGTAGAAGTATCAACAATCAGTATCATCACAGCAGTCAACATAAGCCCCAGGAAGTGAAGGCTGTGCCTAGATGGTTAGTCAGATCCATCCCAGTGAACCCAATCACAGTCTGCAAGTGCCAGGTTACTTACTTCCTGTTCTTAGAACTGGGCTGCTGCCAATCCAATGACTGGAAAAACACAGAGTGATTCTCTTGTTCCCTCTTTGCCTGTCTCTGAGCTTGCCTTACTTTTTTGGTAAGATCTCTGACTAAACCAAAAGATTTTGTGCACATTTTCAATTCCATGTATGTTATTAACTGTTTAACCTCGTTAGTGTCAACTATGGCTGATGTAAGTAAGAAACTCTATCAGTCTCTAAATCAAAACAAAATGACACAGTCTCCAGGGGAAAAAATAAAAGAGTCCGAGTCCGTTGGCCCAAGGGAAATCTAGCAATTCACTTCACTTTCTGAAGGGGAAAGAAGGGAGGAATGGGGAGGGTCATGGGGAAAGTTCAGACCAGTCCATGTCCACTGCAGACTTGACCAGTCCCCATCGTTCAGTACCTAATGAAATCTTTACCTCTTCCATGCCCCAGTCACTCTCTGCATCTTATGGTTGGTGGGGGTGGGGTGGAGGGGGAGAGGGCAGTGTTTGAAGAGTTTTAACACTCACCTCCCCACTCCCTTCTGAGACTTTGTTAAGGCTTGAGAAAAATGCAGTCACTCAACGTTGCTGTGAGTTTATCCCTCAGGGAGGGAGGAAATGAATAGGGTGTGTGTGATTGTTTCCATTCAAAAGAAGACCCAGTGTGAAGCATCCCCATTCCTTAAGACTTTGCTTCAAAACTATTCAGAACTACTACCCCCATCTCTACACGCACTATCCACTTGTCTGGATAGAATATTTGTCATCTGGCTTTCATTCAAATCCCTTCTGGAAGTGCCTATATTCTGTTGGCAAGGCCTCTTGTACGCTGGGGTTCAAAGGGGGGAAACTAAGACAGAAAAAGTGACCCCGAGAAGATCCAGCTCCCTAGGGCATGAGTTACAATCACTCGCAACCTGCATTCTCAGGTTGAGATCCTTTTGGGATCTCACTAGCAAACTGCTGAAAATGAGGGAGCCAGGCTTACCTTGCAGACAATGCCTGAGGCCTACGGTGGCCCTTGAGGAGTGAAATAATAAAGAAGAATACACCCCTCAATAACATTCCAGGCAAGTTAGCAGACCTCCTAGTAGCACAAGTACCAAAGAGCCAGGGTCAGAGTTGGCTGGGAACAAACTAAAGACTCCGATCTTCCAATCTATGCAGACAAACTCCCACTTGAGTCAGAGGACAGTCCAGAGCTTCTAGGACTGGAGTTTAGTGTAGAGAAAACAGCATGTATACTATTCAGGCATATGAAGAGAGGGCTGAGTAGCGATGGGGAAGGGAGAGGATGGAATTGATATCAAGTCTGTAAATTATCTGCACTTAACAGTAAGGCTTAGCTAGTCCCAGGCGCCTTCCTCCCCACATTCAGGTTGTGGCCAGATGGTTTCCCAAGTGGGCCATCCAACTCTAGGAATATACACACGAGTTGTTCTGTTCATTTACAGTAAGAAGCATTAACCCTTGAGCTTAGTCTCAAGGGCAGACAAACTGTTAGAAGAAAAAAAAAATCTCAGGAAGAAATCCCATTCTCTACCCTGTGTAAAGACAGTGATATATTTGCCATTCTGGATCCAACATGTTGACTCTGTTCCTTTTTGTATTTTTCTAGCTCTGACCTTCATCCAATTTGCAACAAATCTATTTTAAGGCAAGAAGTTGATGACATGACTCAGGCTAGGGGTCAGAGAGTCTCTTTGGCAGAAGATGATGAGCCCAGCTATGCCAAAGGATTTGACATGATGTACAGTGAATTTGACTATGACTTATGCAATGAAGTGGTTGATGTGACTTGCTCCCCTGAGCCAGATGCATTCAATCCATGTGAAGATATCATGGGGGATGATATTCTCAGAGTCTTGATATGGTTTATTAGCATCCTGGCCATCACTGGGAACATCCTAGTGCTGGTGATCCTGATCACCAGCCAGTATAAACTCACGGTCCCCCGGTTCCTCATGTGCAATCTGGCCTTTGCCGATCTCTGCATTGGAATCTACCTGCTGCTCATAGCCTCAGTTGATGTCCACACCAAAAGCCAGTACCACAACTATGCCATTGACTGGCAAACTGGAGCAGGCTGTGATGCTGCCGGCTTTTTCACTGTCTTTGCCAGTGAGCTCTCAGTCTACACTCTGACCGCCATCACGCTGGAAAGATGGCATACCATCACCCATGCCATGCAGCTCGAATGCAAAGTGCAGCTCCGCCATGCTGCCAGCATCATGCTGGTGGGCTGGATCTTTGCTTTTGCAGTTGCCCTCTTTCCCATCTTTGGCATCAGCAGCTACATGAAGGTGAGCATCTGCCTGCCCATGGACATTGATAGCCCCTTGTCACAGCTCTATGTTATGTCTCTCCTTGTGCTCAATGTCCTGGCCTTTGTGGTCATCTGTGGCTGCTATATTCACATCTACCTCACGGTGAGGAACCCCAACATCACATCCTCTTCTAGTGACACCAAGATCGCCAAGCGCATGGCGATGCTCATCTTCACCGACTTCCTCTGCATGGCGCCCATCTCCTTCTTTGCCATCTCTGCCTCCCTCAAGGTGCCCCTCATCACTGTGTCCAAGTCAAAGATCCTCTTGGTCCTGTTCTACCCCATCAACTCCTGTGCCAACCCCTTCCTCTATGCCATCTTCACCAAGAACTTCCGCAGGGATTTCTTCATTCTGCTGAGCAAGTTTGGCTGCTATGAAGTGCAAGCCCAAACCTATAGGTCAGAAACCTCATCCACTGCCCACAACTTTCATCCAAGGAATGGCCACTGCCCCCCAGCTCCCAGGGTTACCAATGGTTCCAATTACACACTTATCCCCCTAAGACATTTAGCCAAGAACTAAAACACAATGTGCAAATGTTTCTGTGTGTTGAATGACAATTATGTCTTGCCTTTGAAGAATATGTCATGGCATAGCTGACAGAGCACTTCCACTTACTTCATCTAATTTAATCTCCCTGGCACATCCATAAGGTAAATTGGTCAGAAACTATTAACTCCATGTGATTCATTAGGCAACTGAAGACTTCATAACAACATTAATAATTAAAATAATGTAGTACTACATCACATTTGTTCTATCCTTTATAGCGTTCAAAGTGCTCTTGTTCAGATCATCTCAACTGATCCCTACAAAAGTCCTATTAAATAGGCAGAACAGAAATTATGCTTGGAGTTTTATAGACGAGGAAACCAAAACCTAAAGGGTTAAGTGACTTGTTCAACATTACTCGACTTATAAGAAGCAGAGCCAAAATTAAATGTCCTGACTCCCAGAGAACTTGCAAGAGAGGCAGTGCAATATTTATTCACTCACTCATTCCCTCAATGAAGATTTACTGAATATCTATGTGATGCTTTGAAATATGTCAACTTGAGTAGGCTGAACTACATTTCCCAGAATTCCCTTTCATAAATATTTCCCATGAAGGTAGGCCACATGAAAGATTTTCAGGAAAACAGGAGGGTGGAAGGGAAGCTGCACACTTTGCTGCTCATCTGTTGATTCAGCTCACTGCTGTGAGTCTGCAATGGGTCCACCATACCCTGGAACCTTCCTCGGGTTCTCTGCCTCTTAAGTCAAGTGTATGTGTTTAGCTCCATGTTGAAGAACCCCCATCTTCAGAACACTTTTACCACCAAGGCCAGAAGCAACAAGAACAGAAATAGATTTCAGTTTGAACTTTTGGAATCTATCTTTTGCTTATGGCTTCAAGAATGCTTGTGATCTTCCCTTTATGACTGCCTGCCCTATAGACTAGCATCAGATGTGGAGACAACATCCTTACATAGCCCACTTTACCAGCCTCCACAATTGTGTAAGTCAATTCCCTGTAACAAATCCCTGCCATATATACATATGCAAGACTGCTTCTGCTTCTTCAGTCAAACCCTGACTGAAGTATACAACCCATATGGTGTGCCTACGGATTATATTGTTAAGAACACAGCAACTTTGGAATTGAAGCTGAGATTTCATTCTCATTCCACGATAAGGCAGGACTTCTCCCTAGCTCAGTGTCTCCCTCTGCAATGGGAGTTGGTTATAGTATCTAACTATTGGACTTATTGTAACAATTAGAAAAGAAAGTGAGTTTAAGGTACCTATTGCTTTAACAGGCTTGATGAACAACAGTTTACTTCTTTCCCCCCAGATCAGTGACTGAACTAGCACTTAGTTCTCCTGACCGTGATCTAGAACTCATTCCCTCACATATTATTCCTGATAAATAACTACACTTTCCCTACCTACTTTCACAAATGACCCCATTTAGATGATCTGATCATCAGTTCAGTTTAGTCGCTCCATCGTGTCCGACTTTTTGCAACCCCACGGACTGCAGCACGCCAGGCCTCCCTACTCATCACCAACTCCCAGAGCCTACTCATGTCCATCGCATTGGTGATGCCATCCAACCATCTCATCCTCTGTCATCCCCTTCTCCTCTTGCTTTCAATCTTTCTCAGCATCCGGGTCTTTTCCAGTGAGTCAGTTCTTCGTACCAGGTGGCCAAAGTACTGGAGTTTCAGCTTCAGCATCAGTCCTTCCAATTAATATTCAGGACTGATCTCCTTTAAGATTGACTGGTTGGATCTCCTTGCAGTCCAAGGGACTCTCAAGAGTCTTCTCCAACACCACAGTTGGAAAGCATCAATTCTTTGGTGTTGCACTTTCTTTATACTCTGAGTCTCATATCCATACATGACTACTGGAAAAACCATAGCTTTGACTAGGCGGACCTCATAAATAACCACAAATCCCCACAACCAGCCCACAAAGCTCCAAGTCTCCTGTGAGAGTATCCTTGTTCCATGTCAAAGCCAATCCATCCTTCTCTTTGCCCATGGCAAATATTTCAAAAGTTGGTCCCAAATGAATTAACAAGAGCTGAAGAAAAACCAACCACTCTGCAGATGTGACCTGGCACCCCCTGATCTATTATGAGCATTGAGTGAAAAATGGAATAAGTATCCACAGAAATAGTCTAGAGCTGAGCTGAGCTGATCAGTACAGTAGCCATTAGCCATAGTACAGTGGCCATTGAGCATTTGAAATCCAGCTAGCCTGAAATGAGACATGCTATGAGTAAAAGACACAATGGATTTCAAATATTTAGTGCAAAGAAAAAATAATTACAATATCTCAATAATTTTGATAATGATTACACCTTGGAACAGGTACTATTTTGGACATACTAAGAAATATACATTTAAAAATTAATCTCACCTATTTCTTTTTACATTTGTTAATGTGGCTGCTAGAATATTTAAAATTACCTAAGTGAATCATGTTTGTGGTTCATGTTATATTTCTATTGGAGAGCATGACTCTAGAGTTACATGAAAATAAAGCATTTTCATTTAGTATTTTCCCCCCAGGTCTCCACTGCCACACTGTTGGGCTCTCCTAACTCCATCTGCAATCATTTTTCTTCGTTGTTGGTGGCCAGAGGGAATGTATTTCTGAATTTGGACTAAAAAGCAAGTAGCATCTAAATTAAAAATAGGATACAGTATTAATTATTTCACAACATAGCTGTTGATGACACAATGATTTAACAGATAGTGGTTCTGAGAATCAAGAATATATTCAAAGATAAACATACACCAAGAAAATCTCAGAAGGCTTTCACTCCATTACTCTGTCATACACTTCCTGGTAAGAGATAAGACTTTCCTCAAACCAGCAAATATATTTATAGGCAACTACATTAAGCATTTCAAAACCCTTTATACAAATCATAAGGGAAAAAACACTTTTTCTATTTCCTGTATTTGAATAAAAAAAAACTGGAATCCAGTATATCAGTTACTCTCCCTCCTAAACAGTGATTATACAGGTAACACCTCTATCCTGCATCTTCCACAATGGTGCTTCAGGATGCATGGTGACCCAGGGAAAGGGGGGAAGGGGGGAAAAGGGGATGGCAAAGGGGGAGGAGGAAGGAAAAGGAACAGAAAAAGAAAGATAACCAGAAGAAATGTCAAAATGTTATCCCAAGTTGCTCTTTTTCTAAAATTTCTATTCATAATCCTGAATACCATAAAGAGGGCCAGTGTCTCCCAGGGATTTCTTAACGTACCCATGTCTCCAGAGGTGATATTCAAAATACTAACAACTGGTACAGCCCAGGGACTGATTTCAGAATGAACCCTGGTGGGGAGCAACCAATTGGACCATCCTAGTACAAATTGGGTAAATGCCAGCCCTGCAAGCATACCTCCCAGCCCCCTAACCTGCACCCGGACTTGTTCCCATATACCTTTCCTCAAGCTTTAATCCACCATAAACTCCTTCAGTCCCATCCTGGCCAGCCTCCCTTATCACCTTCCTCCTCAGCCCTCTTTTCCTCCAGATCCTCCTTCACTGAATCCTAAGAAGCTGACAGATAATATAGGATCCTCCTTAGAGGGGTCAGAACAAAGAGACCAAATGAGTAAATCCAGAAGCTCTTACAGAACAGAGTGAAATGATGAGCTGGCTTTACAGATTAATAAACAATTTTTATCTTGCCACACACAGAAGCAATAGTGCAAAGAGGGCTGATGGCACCAGAAACTGTATTTCACTACAAGTCTCCACTCATTAAATACAGAATACCCTTCAGACCTCATTTCTGGAAAGGATACACAGAGGGAGGGATAAAATGAGAGGAAAGACCCCTCTCGCACTTGCATTAGCAAAATATAACAGATCTTACCAGAAGTGATACTCTGCCTTATTTGGGCCAGCATCATATAGCACCCATTAGAAAGCAGAAAAAGATCACTGAAACTGATTTTTTTTTTTTTTTTAATTCTGGTGTGAGAGCTGCAAACTTTGGGTTTATGAAGAATTTCATTTTAATAGGAAAATTTATAGAAACAAGCAAAGAATGAAGTTTCTGATTCTGGATAGTAACCCAAATAGAGACAGAAGACAGCAGTAGAGAAAGAGGACAAATATATAGAAAACTTTATCTGTTTAACATATAACACGAAAGAAATTAAAAGTCAGCACAAAATAAAGCCCAACCATGAGGTTATGCTTGCTTCTCATCAAAATGCTTTGTTTCAGCTGCAAGTAGCAGAAACTCCAAGTAAAAAATGCCTTAAATATGAAGGCCAATTATATAAGATGCTCCAAACTTGGGTGAGCAGCTCAGTGGTCTCAAGGACACAGGACCTTTCTGTGTCTTTGGCCACCAAACTTGGAGTGTTCCACCATGCCTTCCTCATGGTAGCAAGGCTGCTGCCGCAGTTCCAGACACCACAGGTAGGGAGGAATAAACCCAGAAACAAAGAAGAGAGGTCTTTCCTCCATGCATCGCATTTTCAAGGGGAGAAAATTTCTCCCCAAAGACCCTAAGCAAATGTTCCTTCCTACCCATTATGGAAGATGACTGTCCTGCCTGTAAGGGAGGTGGGAAAATGAAGCTCTGCCACATTGCGCCTCTAGGTTGGAAGGATGGCTCTCCCAGTCACAGAGGCAGAGGGGGAGCTACAGCAGGAGGGATACTGGCAATCTCATCCTCACCCTGAGTCGATTCAAATCCTCTCCCATGGGATGAACACCGTGAGGCTCAAGGTCAGGACACATATGGTACCTTACCACTCACATCCTGTGTCCTCATCCCTCCCCTCTTTCTCCCTCCACCTTGTCCAGCTCCTCTCCCCAAGTTAGTCTCTTCTACTTTTCCCTGGAACAAACTTTAGAAGTTTCTTAGATCTGAAAGCAACTGCTAGAGTCAGACATTACCCAAGAAAAGGAAAAGGAGAGGGTAGGGAAAAAAAAGAGAAAAGAAACAAAAGAAATACACTTGGATAGGAAGAACGGAGATGTGAGGAGGAGGAGAAAGAGGACAGGGCAGGACAAGTTAAACAAAGGAGTACAGTGGAGAGGAGCCAGGCCTGGACTCTAGGACTTGCCCATCTCAGGCTTAAAACACTTTTAACCCATTGCCAAGACTTCAACTCAAAACACTGAATGGCCTCAATCTTAGATCACAGTAGTAATGCCCATCATTCATACCATGATGTTTAGGCTTCCCAGGGCTCCATGTACCATGATCTGCATTCCCGAGATCCTGTTTAAAGGATGAGTAATGGGAAAATATTTCTGAAAGTCTTCAAAGCCTCTTCACTTCAGATGTCAATATAAAGACAGCTCAGTCCTTTCCAGGATCCCAGGTCTTCTCTCCAACAGCATTACCCCCTGAGTGTTCTGTTCTGGGATAGGAAAGTCTCAAAAATGCATTAAATCCCAAAGTTTTTAAGAGTGTCATCTGTATGCTCTTGCTTCCTTTTCTCCTTTACAACACAGGATTCCTTGAATTTTGGTATCTTCTTTAGAAACAAATACAAAGAGAGAATATCATAAAAGTCATCTTATTTTTAGTGATAGTTTCCACATAATAAGATGCAAAGAGCATTCTTGGCTCTGCATTTAGAGAATTCTCAGGCAATTTCCCCCCCACGTATCATTAGCTAGAGTCATTTAAACTTCCAGGTATTAATGAGGTGCATAAAGAAGAGGCTTGGGTAGAGAAGGCTTTAAGTTGTTTCATAAACAGTCAAAGCTGTACCACAGGGTTCCTGTCTCCCAAAAATCAATCTAGCAAATGGTTATATGTTTCTGTTTCCCTTTAAGTAGGGGCAAGGGGGAGGAAGAGAAAGAAGGAGATGAAGCAAGAAAATCTGAAAAATACCAGTAAGAATAAATTGCCTCTGTCTATAAAGAGATGGAAACCCTTCATAGGCCGCATCCCTGCAGAAACCCTGACAAAATTCTCCTCTCCATCTATTCCACGTACAGCCTGAGCTGCTTCCAGTCCAGGCTCCCAGCATCACAGGCCAGGGTAGTGCTTCCTCAGGAAACAGCCCTGGAACCCCATCCAACATAAGCTAACAGAACATTGGATATGGGTCAGTCCGGCTGGTATGTTAATCCTCTTTCCTAGGATGTCTGGCGTGCTTCAGGCAGCTTAGTTTTCTATGTATTTCAGTGAACAGCTTTAGATCAAAATTCAAGAGCCAATTTACTTGTGGAAGGGAGTCTAATCAAAAGACGTAATGGTAAGCATTTGGGATTGTGTAAATATTTGGTGTTGGGATAAATAACATCACTGGTAGCTACCTCTAGAAATCAAAAACTAACTCTGAAGAAGCCCACGCAGTTCTGTTTTCCACTCATTCATTCTCTCATTTGATGAATATTTATTGAGTGCCTAGTGTAACCCACTCAATACTGTGCTGTTGGAGAAGACTCCTGAGAGTCCCTTGGACTGCAAGGAGATCCAACCAGTCCGTCCTGAAGGAGATCAGTCCTGGGTGTTCATTGGAAGGACTGATGCTGAAGCTGAAACTCCAGTACTTTGGCCACCTGATGAGAAGAACTGACTCATTGGAAAAGACCCTGATGCTGGGAAAGATTGAAGGCGGGAGAAGAAGGGGACGACAGAGGATGAGATGGTTGGATGGCATCACCAATGCTATGGACATGAGTTTGAGTAGGTTCTGGGAGTTGTTGATAGACAGGGAAGCCTGGAATGCTGCAGTCCATGGGGTCACAAAAAGTCGGACACAACTGAGCAACTGAACTAGTGTAACCTGAGCACTATTCCAATCACTGGAAAAACAGCAGTAAATAATCCAGTGAAAATTCTTCCTTCGGGGAATTTACATTCTAGTAAAGGAAGCAGAGGACACACAAGCTAAATAAGTAAAATATATGGAACGCTGGACACTGGTAGGTGCCCATAACAAAGCACAAAGCAGGGAAGCAGGATGTAATATAAACTGTCAGGGAATAATTAAAGGCCTCCCTAAAAAGATGACTTTAGACTAACAACAGAAGGGAAGTGGAAAGTGAGACGTGGATATTGAGGGAAGAGGAAAGAGCAAGTACAAAAGCCCTTAGGCTAGGCTAAATTTGTTGTGTTCTAGAAAAATTAGGTCTGTATGGCTGGAGCAGAGAAAAAGGGGGTGGGAGAGAGCGACAAGGACAAAAAATACAGGGGCCGGGTTACTGTTATAGCTTTACTTCTAAATAGGTGAAGTGGCAGAAAAATACTGGGAAGGTCGTAGTAACTATTCATTGAGTCATTGTGTGTTGATGGCCTGGCCTACTGGTAAACACTAGGAGATCCTGAACTCAGCCACTTTTCATTTCTTTTAACAGCTTGTTCCCCCTCATCCTGCTCAGCACCCACCCCTCTGGTTTCCCCAGCCTCCACTTTACACCCCCACCACCACCATTCTCTCCACCCTCCCTACAGCAAAATCCTCTCCTGCAGAGTTGTCACTTGGTAAAGAAGATGATAAATGGCTCACACCATCGTGATAATAATCTCTGAAATTTCAATGGGCTTTACACATTCTAGAAGACATTGACTTTCATTGGCTCATTAGATCCTCAAAACATTTCTGTGAGGTAGGAAGGGTTCTTTTGTTATAAAAGAAGAAATCACCATTCTGAAGTTCAGTGGCCCATCTAGGGTCATACAGCTAAGGGAAGGCAGAGTAAGACTAGAATTCAAGCCTCCTGCTGTCCCCCTTCCTAGTTATACAAGTAGAGATATTGGCTTCCCTGATGGCTCAGTGCTAAAGAATCCGCCTGCAACGCAGGAGACACGGGTTCAATCCCTGAGTCCAGAAGATCCCCTGGAAGAGGGCATGGCAACCCACTCCAGTATTCTTGCCTGGAGAACTCCGTGGACAGAAGAGCCTGGAGGGCCACAGCCTATGGGGTCACAGAGAGTCGGACACGACAGCGACAACACAGAGAGATACCAGAAACAGCACTCTCAGCATGAACGAAGGGCAGTGGCCTAAACCAGACACTCCCAGCAGCAAGACTGCACCAGGAGCGGACCACGCTCTCTCACAGCTGGTGCTTGGTCACAGTGGAGCCCTGAGGCATGGATTTAGTCCAGTGAACAGGGAAAATAGAATCACAAAGCAAAGTCAAGCACGCAGGTGAGCAGGGTTTATTTATATATATATATTTTTTTTTATTGCTAATTCCCTGTAACATTTCTCCTCCTAATCCCAAGCACAGTGTCCCCCCGACTGGCAGGCTGCTGAGCTCAGCAGAAGCCAAGAGGGAAAATAACTAAAGTCCATGAAGTGTACACTAACCCAGGATGTGTAACTAATCACAGGCCAAACTTGGCTGTGGGTTGAGGTAGTTGAAGAGTTTGAAAACTCTAAATTATTTCTTCAAGAAGGGAATAAATTTGAAGTGTATTTTTGTTCATCCCTAAAAGAGTCCATTGTTTGAAGAGGATAAAACCAGGGCGTGGCCTGGGCCCTTTTCTCTGCCACAATCAATCACTTCACAACAAAGCAACGTGAAGGCAGAAGTGCCCAGAGACCTGGATGGCTAGGTCTGTGGGAATTAATATCTGTGGTAACCAGTTTGCCATGGTCACTACGATGTAGCAGCCCTGCTCTGGCCTTGCTCCACCACAGCAAAGGGGGCTAGAGTCCAAGGCCAAGGGGACATGACCACCCAAGCCTGCACTGAATATGCTGATACTTGGGGCCCCCAGGTCTCCTGCCCAAATAATCAGGGTCTACCTTGTCCTCCCTATGGTGAACCACACCCCCTGGGCATACCACGAGGCCGAGGATCACTGTTCTGGTGTGTGGACAGAGCTGACAGATGCAGATGGTCCCACATTGGATGGCATCAGGATGGGCGAAGGAGAGAGTAGCTGTGAGTCAACACTTCCATGGGCACTGTGAACTGATTGCCACAGATGTTAATGATGGGTCTGCATGAAGAAATGGAGATGGACTGACACGCCCACCCCCATCCCTACTACTGAGAAAACTACTCAAGGTTTTCAAGACTTTTTTTCTCCCTAGGATATTTTTTATTTTTAGACAAAGTATTTTAATATAGAAATTCTTTAACATACAAACTGCCATCACAACAGCATTCACATAGTAATGAAGAATGGGATATAGCAGGAAGCATGGCACAGGGAAGGAAGGTTTTCAGCATCCTCACTGCTTCCTTTGCCTATAATCACTCTATGGCCTGTGAGAACAGATCAGGGCAGCCAGAGGAGCATTGATGCTGATACTGAGACAAACCAACCTAGGGGGAAGAGCAGGTTCCCCTCAACATGCCACGTCCCCACTGAGCAGTCTCCGGGTAAAGCCAGATTCAGTTAGGAGGTAAGAGGAAGGTAGATTTGAGAGAGGAGGATCAACCATCATTCCACAGCATCCTTCTGATTGCACCTTTGGGAACAGAGTTTTCCAGGGGCTGCTCATTGCTGAGACTTAAAAACTGTCTTAGTTCTTCATAGTTGGCAGGTCCGTATTAGCACCTTCACATGGAACCCACATCCATATTGACCCTACTCTGCCCTTCAGAGAACTTCAGCACATTTATCAAAACTCTTGATACCTTATTCTGTCTCCATATTTGTCCCAGTCTTGAACCCTTCTGGTGACTTCAGCACCTTTATGGATCCCCCAGGTTGGATCTCAGCTTCACAATGCTTTAACTTACTTGCAGTGACTTACACCGTCATCGACTTTAGCCACATGTGGCCACAAGTCTGACCCCTTTATTTCCAGAAACAGCTTCCATCCCTCTGAAGTCTTCCCCCTCAGAAGTCTGCTCCCTGACTCCCTTACCATTCTACCTTTCTCAAAGTTCTTGCTGAAACTGGCCTCGTCCTTCAGGCTGTCATGATTTACACACGTTATGCTCCTGCTAGAAGATCCTCCTTGTATCTGTCTGCCTGATATACCCACCTCATCTGTAAAAACTCAGCTCAAACATCATTTTTTTTTTAATTCTACATACACTGATTAAGGGCTTTCCTGGTAGCTCAGCTGGTAAAGAATCCGCCTGCAATGCAGGAGACCCCGGTTCTATTCCTGGGTTGGGAAGATCCCCTGGAGAAAGGAAGGCTACCTACTCCAGTATTCTGGCCTGGAGAATTCCACGGACAGAGGAGCCTGGCAGGCTACAGTCCGTGGAATCGCAAAAAGTTGGACACAATTGAGCAGCTCTCACTTTCACATTGATTAAGCACCTACTAGGAAGCACACAATGGCTAAGCAGTAGGATTACAAAAATGAGTAGAATGTCTTCCTTTCCCTACACAGAATAGCTCAGAAAACAGACAAGAGAACATAAAATTCCAATCCATGTGGGAACTCATTACTAGACTTGCCTTACAAGAAATGCTAAAATACATTCTTCAGGAAGACATAAAAAGATGTTAATTAACATCATAAAAACACATGATTGCATGTGTAAAACTCTGGTAATAGTAAATATATAGTCAAAGTCATTTTCCTAATATTGTGATGGTGGTGCATAATTCACCTACAATTAATCTAAAAGTTAAAAAATAAATATATTAAAATTAATAACTACACATTGGACATACAATATAAAAAATATGTAAGGTATAACATCAACAACCTAAAGTGTGAGGGGAGAAGCAGAGCTGATCCTTGAACAACACAGGGGTTAATCAACATATAACTTATAGTCATCCCTCCATATCTACAATTCCTCTGCATCTACAGATTCAGCCAACCACAGACCTCATAGCACCATAATATCTACTACTGAAATATATCTGCATATAAGTAGACCCTCACAGCTCAAACCCATGTTTCTATATGCTAAAAAAATTAAGTTGTTATCAGCGTAAAATAGCAAGTTACAAATATAAGATATTTATGTAAGCCTCATTGCAACCACAAAAGAAAAACCTGCAGTAGATATAGAACAGATTGAAAAAGAAATCAAGGTATGCGTGCTTGCTAAGTCGCTTCACTCATGTCCAACTCTCTGTGATCCTATGGACCATAGCCCACCAGGCTCCTCTATCCATGGGATTCTCCAGGCAAGATTAGTAGAGTGAGTTGCCATGCCCTCCTCCAGGGGATCTTCACAACCCAGGGATCGAACCCAGGTCTCCCACATCACAGGTGAATTCTTTACCATTTGAGCCACCAGTGAAGCCCATGAATACTGGAATGGGTAGTCTTTTCCTTCTCCAGGGAATCGTCCCGACCCAGGAATCGAACTGGGGTCTCTTGCATTGCAGACAGATTCTTTACCAGCTAAGATAGCAGGGAAGCCCTAGTAAGTACTTACCTATCAATAATCAGTTTAAATAGAAATGTATTAAATTCTCCAAACAAAAGTCATAGACAAAATATCTGCCTCTCCATTGATGTCTTGCAAATAGGTTCATCAGTACCATCTTTCTAGATTCCATATATATACATGTTAACATACAATATTTGTTTTTCTCTTTCTGACTTACTTCCCTTTGTATAATTGGCTTTAGGTTCATCTATCTCATTAGAATTGATTCAAATGCATTCCTTTTTTATCCTCCAACTAAAAATAAATTAAAAAAAGAAAGTCACAAAAGACAAAATATACTTTAAGCTAAAAATGATCAAAAGAGACAAATAAGGCCATTGTGTAATGATGAAGGGGTCAATCCATCAAGAAAATATAACAACTGTAAATATTTATGTATCCCAGCACCATAGGACCAAAATATATAAAGTAAATACTAACAGAACTCAAAGAAGAAATAAACAGCAGTACAAAAACACTGGGGGTCTCTAATACTCAACTGTCAACAATGGATGGATCATACAGACAGAGACTCAATAAGCAAACAGTGGATTTGAACACTTTAGATAAAATAAACCTAATATATATAGAACATGCCACCCAACAGTAGCAGAATACACGTTTTTCTCAAGCACACATAGAATGCTATTTAGGATAGATTATATACTAGGCCACAAAAAGAAATTGCAACAAATTTAAGGGAAGAATTTCATCAAACACATTTGCTGACCACAATTCTTTGAAATTGGAAGTCAATAACATGAGAAAACCTGGAAAATTCCAAATACACTGAAGATAAAAAACCCTCCTGAACATCTAATGGATTAAAGAAGAAATCAAAGAGAAATAAATATCTTGAGACAAATGAAAATGGAAATTCAACATTCAAAAACTTGTGAGATGCAGCAAAAATAGTTACAAGAGGGAAGTTTATGGTGAAAAATGCCTATGTTAAAAAAAAGAAAACTCTCAAACAACCTAGCCTTATACCTCCAGGAACTGAAAACAAGAACTAGCCCAAAGTTAGCAGAACGGAGGAAACAAAGATCAGAGCAGATAAGTGAAAGACAGAACAGTAAATAAAAGAAAAGACTACCAAAACTAAGAGTTGGTTCTTTGAAAACTGACAGATGTTTAGCTAAACTAAGCAAAAAAAAAAAAAAGAGAGAGAGAGAGAAGGACAGGAAAGGGGATGGATGTTTTCTGAGACAGGATGATAGATCTGTCTGGTTGCAAAGCACAGCTCTTTCCATGACCCCCTTCCATCCCTTTAGTGTATCACTACAGTTTATGTGACAGTCCACTTTTGTTCCACACATTCAAAAACTAACTTCAAGTCTAGAAGATGTTTGCAAAACTTAACATTGCCAATGACTCTTCTCCTAAGATGTTGCAGAATTCATAAAACTCTTCTCACCATCAACAGAATAAAAAGGAGATCTGTGCCTATATCCATACATGACCAAAGATGAAGGATCATAAGGAAATTCATTATTAGTGTATGCTTTGCTGATTATGCATAATTAGGACAGTATGAACAGCAGGCTGCATGTGTAGGCAGGAGAGGCCCCCACATGTTGTGATTTGAAGGAAATTGAAGTTCACTCACCTCTTTCCCTCATCACCACCACTCCCTCTCCAACCAAATCCAGAGTCTCATCCCCACCAGTGTCCTGCACTACCTGAGATCCCCACCCTTTCAATCAGAAGCTTTATGGTATAAGAGCAAAGAACATGTCCAAAGACCTAGTTTGAAATTTAACCTATTCGCTGGTTTTGTGACCTTAAGGAAATCACTAGGATTCTCAATTTCTACAACTGTAAATAAGGGGAAATATTCTATTTCTGCAAAGAATATATCAGTCAACATGTGTGAAAGAATGTTGAAAACTACCTGAACACCATGAATATAGATCCAGTTGAAGTGCAGAAGTTTCTCGGAAAGGTGTCTGATGCAGAGTAATTTAATTAGCTGAGTTCCTGCTGCCTCTTACTGCTTTCCTCTTAGAGAACGGGGCTCACAAGGGCTTGTCTGATAGAGGGAGAGAGGATGCCGGGGAGACAGGATGGACCCACGTGAAATGGGAGCCTACTGGGCAACCAGATGGGCAGCATGAGAACTTTGGAGAAAGTGAATTAACCGAGCTCAAGACCTTCATACACCCTCAGTGAGATAAGCAAACTTGAGATATCCTTGAGGAGAAGAAATAGCTGAAAGGATATGAAAGAGAGTTGAAAAACAACCGAATCCATGTCACGTGACTCAGATGACTCCATCACCAGGATGTAGCCCAGAGGACGGTCAAAGTCCAGCATGGGAGAGTCAGTCACAAATGACCAACCAGGCATGCATGATCAGCAAGAGAAATCAATACCTAGTAACACTCAGCTGCAGTTTTGAAACGTATACCTCTGTACTCGTTTGCCAACACTGCTCAAGTATGAGGACAAAGCAAGCTTTCCCAACTACAATGACTGTGACAGCTGTTCATCCCAAATCTATGAGGAAAAGCAAATCCACGGGGAAATAGGGGGTATAAGAAGCAACGGTAAGCACAGAAACACCTTGTATGAGTCAGTGTCATCAACTATTGACTCTTTTAAGAACAATTCTTTTTTCACTCCTTAAAAATCAATACCAAGATGTTCACACTGTATAGAGTACTAAGGCCTATGTCTTGGATAAAGAAAGGGATAAAATAACTTTAGATGGAGAAAAAAAAATTAGTTAAGAATGTATGCTTACCAACTTCAGTCCTCATAACCCTCAGTGGTCCACCATGGGGACAGCAGCAATAAAATACCTTGCCACCAAAAAAAAACCAAAAAACAAAAAAACCAGTGTATGCTTAAAAGGATAATCACTTAATAAAAACACAACAAAATAAAAATGGAAATACAACTTTTAGCTTGTAAAAGCTAAAACTATGAAGCTTTTAGATAAAGCATAGAAAATTATCTTCAAGACCTTAAAGTCAGCCAAGATTTCTCAGAATTCTAAAAGTACTCCATGGAATTCTCCAGGCCAAAATACTGGAGTGGGTAGCCCTTCCCTTCTCCAGGGGATCTTCCCAACCCAATGGTTGAACCCAGGTCTCCCTCATTGCAGGCTGATTCTTTACCAGCTGAGCCACAGGGAAGCCCAAGAATACTGGAGTGGGTAGCCTATCCCTTCTCCAGTGGATCTTCCCGACCCAGGAATCAAACCAGGATCTCCTGCATTGCAGGAAGATTCTTTACCAATTGAGCTATCAGGGAAGCCCTAATTATTAAAAAATGATAATCTGGATCTGATCAAAATTAAATATTTTTTGCTCAAAGACACGTTAAGAAAATCAAAATGTGAGCCAAAGGCTGAGAAAAAAAAAAAAATTCTCAAAACATTTATCTGACAAAGGATTCATATCCAGAATACATTTTAAAAAAATCTTACAAATAAACAATGAAAAGATAATCTAACATATAAGAGAATGACAAACACATCTACCATATGTCCCAACAAATTCATCCAAAAAAAGATACATACATAGCAGCCTTATTCATAAAACCAAAAACATTTTCAAACCCAAATGTCCATCAAAAGGTGAATGGATAAATAAATTTTGGTTTAAACATGTTACTCAGCAATAAAAATGAATAAATTACTGATACATACTGCATACTGATAAATCTCTAAAACATTATGTGAAGTGAATGAAGGCAGACACAAAGGTGTGAATATTGTGTGATTCCATTTATATAAAGCTTAAGAACAGGCAAAATTAACATGTGGTGACAGAAGTCTATAGTGATTGTCTTGGGCTGGGGCCTTGACCAGGACAAGGAATATTCTGTGATGATGTACGTAGTCTATGGTTTGTGTGGATTGTTATACAGATGCAAACAATTACCACACCTACCAAGCTGAACACTTGAGGTCTGTGCATTTTATCACGTATAAACTATACTTCATTTTTTTATAATCCACCAAAGAGGTTCTCATTGTGTTCCTTTAATAACAATTAGAAAACATAGTAGAGAAGGAAAAAGGAGCCCTCATGATAGCAATGAAACCTATAGAGCGTAGGAGTAAATATAAGAAAAAAAAGTACAAGACTTTCACAAAGAACATTATAAAACTTATTGAGAATAGCCCTAAGTGAAGAAAAAATAATGTTCACCAATATGAACATTTAATGTTATAAAGTATTACCCCCCTCCCCCTAAAAGACTGTATAAATTCAATGTAATTCCAGCTCTGGTTCATAGGTAGGAATTCATGGACTTTTAGAAAACAACTTGGCTATGTTAAGTAAAGATGCACATATCATGAAACTTTGAATTTTGACTTCTAGGAATATGCTCCAGGGAAAGTCTTATCCTTATGCACAAAAATGACCACTGCACCATTTTTTAAAAAATCACCAATAAACACATAGTTGCTTTTTAATTATTGCTAAATTGTTTCTTCATAGTTCCAGAACTGGTCTGAATGAAGTTGATTGTTTAGAATTCAATGATAAATCCTTTGTGGCCCAGTTTCATGGCCATTTTTTTAAGTGATCATTTTTACTCAAAATGATGTGCATTCTGTGTTGTTCATTACTTATTCACCTTTCTCCCTGGATTTAACTGCTCCCTCCCAGATTCACTTCACTTCTAGCTGGAATACATCCTTCACGTCTTCCAAAGTGAACCTCGGTAGTAATTACTATGAGATACTGTATGCCCCAAAATATCTGTATTCCAACCTCACATTTAAATAGTAATTTTGGTCATTATAAAATTCTAGTATTACTGACTTTTCTTCAACACTTTGAAGATATTAATTCACTGCTCTCCCATATCTGGCAGAGATGCTGATTATATATATATTCATACAAAGTATGTAAGTATGGTCATATAAAGTATGATTATAATCTGATTTTCTTGCTCCTTTGGGGTTAACATGCTTTTCTATCTTTGGAAGCTTTTAGAATTTTCTCTTTTTCTTTATATTCTTTACTGTCACTGTGGAATGTTTCCATGTGAGGTCACCTCTCCTCTTCTGCACGCTGTGTCCTGTCAGCTCAGGATCTTTTCTTCTGTGATCCTGTAGAAGCAAATTTCTACTTCTACTTCAATCCTTCATCTCTCTCAAACTGCCACCTCTTCATCCTTTTCCAACACCTCCTGAGAAAACTCAGTCCAAAATTTCAGCCCACTAAAACGTTCTTTGGCTATATCCATTCCCACGTGCAGCCCATCCACTGAGTTCTTTATTCCAACAATTATATTTAGGTACCTAATATTTCCCATTGGCTCCTCTTTCTAACTGCTTCTTGCTTTATTTTTTCAATAGTCTCCTTTATCTCCAAGGATAATTACTATGTTTAGTTTTTAAATTACTGTTCATTCTATTCCCTCTAGTTTATCCTGTTAAATTTCTTCATAGAACTTTTAGTCCTCACATGCCTCACCATTTTTCCTTGTAAGCTCATCTTTTATTCCTTTAGGACCATCAAGTGTCTTTCTAATACTTGGGAGAGATGTAAAACCTTAGGCTTTGCCTGTTTTCCAAGTGAGTTAGAAGAAGGTGGTCTTCAGGGAAAAATGTTGCAAAGGTTGTAATCTGAATTCAGTCATTTCCTGGCCAACACCAACAATAACCAGGCATTCCCCTAACCTCTTGGGAACATCTCATCACCAGGCACATTCTCAGAAGCAGTCTCCTGTATAATTGCCTAGCCCACTGGATCCTAGCCCACCGGATGGAAAGAGAAGGGAGAGCTCGGGGGGACGCAGGTGTTGGGGCTACTGGCTTCTCACTTCGTTTCTGCGGTTGCCCTGGCACCACCCTGCCACTTCTGCCTGAGGCTGCTGCTTCCCTGGCCATAAGGAAGATGGAAAATGGATTACCAGGGTAAAGTGGGAAAGAGAAAGGGCACATTCAATGTCTCTGCGAGGCAATCCCTCAGATATCCCTGGCCTTCCTCCTCTCCAGTCTGACAATCAAATACAGTCATCTCCCTAGGGTCTTACAGTTTTTGCATTAGTTAATGAAAATGGTTGAGATCCACCAATCTGTTTTCCCTGTGACATCTCCATCATTGGGTTCAGAGAAGAAAGCCAACATCATGCAAATACTGAGCCATACGGGACTCCAGGAATATTCAGGTTATACAATAAAAACTCTGTTAAGAGAGATTTAAAAAAAAAAAACACTAAGAGAAAGGCATTGATGACCAAGTACAGAACTAGATTACATGCCAGCTCCCAGCTCAGGCTGCACAGCTTTCCTGACCATCCTCACACCAAAGAGAGAACTTTACAATCAATTTAAGTTAATCAAAGCTCAATAGTTACACTAGAGAGAGAACAATTGACTACTTTCAACAATTGCTCAAAGGCAATAACTATTGAGAGGAACAAATACACAGTCACAGAAATCTATCCCACAGGCATAGTCTATACCCTCATTTAATTCACCTTTACTTTTAACATATCTTTTCAAACTTTCATAGCTCTCCCTCCCTTTCCCTCTCTGGTATCAAATATTAATCTGTTCCAAGTTTATTTATTCTGTTCCAATGAAGAGGTATGAACAATGGCTGGGACAAAAGGTCCTTCAGGGTTTCATGGGTTCTCATATAAGAAAGGCCACAATCTGGTTCCTTCAATGAATTCTGGGGAAACACTAGTTACTCCGAGATTGCGCAAGACACTCCACATGGCTAATTACAGAAGACAGATTCAAGCTCCTTTTCTCTGCCAAAGTCAACTCAGTATCCGCACAGGATCCCATGGAAAACTGAGAAAAGTGGACGTGACTTGAGCCTCCTGGGAATTTGCCCTGCTAGACACATTAATTTCTCCTAATGAAATAGTATTAATTTAAAAACCAAATCACTTCTAGATAAATGGTAAAAGGGTTCCTCATACAAAACCCTTTGATTAAGTATGAAATAAAAAGGCTGTCATTATGAATTATATTAATGGTGAGATTGAAAATAAACCTTCAGCATGCTGAATATCAAAAGATTTCCAAGACCCTCTACTGCAAAACAGGGACACAAGATCATAATCACAGGTCAATAATAATATAATTCCCAACAATAGTGAGCATTCCTGATTTCACCTCCGCTGTCTGGTTCTAGACCTAAGTGGACCCACATGCAAACACACACATGCACACACAAAACCATTATAGAACAATTTCCCCTCTCAATTTTTGGTTTTATTTCCTTCTCTATTATCCCCAACCTACAGCCAAAACTCATACATATGATTCTTAATGAGAGAAATAACTAAGACTATCCACCTCACCAAAAAATGAAAGCTAAAAATGGAAAAAATTAGACAGTGACCAATTCAGTCCCTTCTTTTCTCTCCTTTCAAAGAGACACTAAACCTCAAACTCTCTTCCCTTCAGTGACGAGGCAAAAGAAGGTCTTTGGGGAAACTGGCCCAGCCTTTAACAAGTTAGGTATCATCGTCTCTCATTTTCAGATGAAGCAACTGAAGCTCCTAGAAATTAAATGACTTACCAAATATACCACAAACAAGTGGCAAGGTGAACTATAATGCAGTTTCTGTACTTCTTAAAATAGTCTTCTCCCCACTGCCTGATATCGTACGCAGGTTTTTAACCAGATACTCAAGTGTCCTCTCTGCATCACAGCCTATGCAGAGTTGGGAGGACACTGGTATTCCTGAACTTTTTATTATTTCAAATCTCATCAACCTCTTTATTTCACAACATCAAAAAGAAAAAAGCTTCTCCTTCTCACTGTGGTGGGTTTCAACCCCAGACAGTTGACTTTCTGCCCCCTTTGTTAACAGGCAATCACCAGGCCAGTGCAAGGTCACCATCTAGTGGTGAGAGCTGCTAACTACATACTACACAGAGCATCTTAGCAGATCTTTAGGCCCCTTCTGCCCACCTCTCACCCCCACTGGTATTTCCATCAAACACACAGAAGTAATTTACAGAGGAAATAAGGAGTTTCTCACTATATAAAATATAAAGTAATTTTTAAATTGTTTTAAGATTTAGGGATCTTAGACTCCTATGTAGGTGATGCGCTACCCTATCAGTGGACAGTCCTTAGCAGTTCTAGAGCTTGTTGTACAAAGAGACATCAAGAGAAGATTAGATATGAACCACAAGGTGGATTATTGTAAATGACCACACTCGGGGTAAGTGCTAGACTCTACTTCACTGAAGGACCTCTGCCATTTTAGCAACTTCCTGAGAACTGAGCAAACCATTGCTCAAGCAAAACCAACTATTTCTAAAAATAACACAAATTCTGATTATACTCTCAAACAGCAAATATTTTCTGCACACATACTATAGGCTGAAAAACTAACATGAGCAATGTTAGATAAGGATCGAACAGTCCTCCAGCAAGCCTGCTTTGGCACAACATTCACTATTCCATAGATTCCATTGTCTTCCTATTAAACAAGTATTTTTAAATACTAAACTCTGCCATCTTTCTTCCAGTCCTAAACATGAGCTTCTCTGCAGCCTTTAGCACCCCTAACCAAGTGCTCTCCCT
This sequence comes from Dama dama, assembly GCF_033118175.1. Lineage (NCBI taxonomy): Eukaryota > Metazoa > Chordata > Mammalia > Artiodactyla > Cervidae > Dama > Dama dama. Next base: position 72,818,794 of record NC_083691.1, read on the forward strand.
CACACTCTGTCTTTACTTCCTTGCCCTTATACTTTCTTGATGATATGCTTAACCCTCTGATCATGCCTCTAGTTTTAGTCCTCCCTACCGTGGGTCCAAAGCTGTGGATATATCCCCCAAAGATCTAGCTTGCGACGCTCTTCATTCTTTTCACTTTTTTAACAATCCATCACATTTGTGGCTTCAACTAACAACGTCAGTATCTCCATTCCTGATTTTTCATCTAAGCTCTGGTGTCACATTTTTAACTGCCTACTGATTATCTCCCCACTGAAATGTCAAACTTAACACACACAAATCAAAGATTAGCAACTTCCCTTACAAATTCTACTTCCCTTTGTTCACCATTTCAACCCATTAGGCTCCACACTTTACCTCTCCTTTAACTGCTTTTCCCAATGCGCTCTCGCATTGATCTCTCATTAGCCCTTTCCCCTGTCTCTCCCCAAGATGGGAGAAATTCATCAATATTCTGATTCAGGCCCTCATTCTCTTCCACTTTGACCACAATCTTTCAACAATTATTATTCCTATGTATATTTGCTGAGAACCTATCACATCCCAGGCATTTACCAGACACTGGGAATACAGCAGGGACCAAATGAGACAGCAGCCTTGCTTTGATGGGTTTTGTTTGTTATTGTTGAGAAAGAGAAAGCAAACAAATATGAGGAATGAAGAAAGGCACCAAAAAAAAAAAAAAGCTTCAACATTCCCATCCTTGTCTCCTCGATTCAACAGAACAAGATCTCTATCATCATCTTGAATCCTTCGTTTCTTATTCTGCTCCTTTTATCCGTGACCTGTAATAAAACTCAGGGAAATTCAAAGTTTTGCATAGCTGATGGAAAAATAAAAAAAGAGGAAAAGCAAAAGTCTAAATTGTCTCCCTAAACCTTAAACTCTTGCTTAAGTTTAAAATCATTTTCATAAATTAAGAAACAACTTCTAAGAGTTAATTAGGCAAAAAGTTGTACATGTGCTTTGCCATAGCAAAAACTGAAATGAACAACTTTTGTTACTGGAAGGCAAAATTAGTAGTGTGTGCCTGTTTTATTTAGTTGGAAACCTGAAAGTCTAAATTATGTTCATTGTCCCTTACTAAAAGGTATTAGCCCATCAAACTGATGCTTCCTAAGGCTAAAAAGCAATCAACAAGATTTGTGTTTGTTTATATCCTCAGTACTAATTCCTAATTTTTAAGGCCTTATATTACTTGAGTGATTGGCTTATTCATTTATTCTTATTCATTTTTTCTTTCTTTTACTTAACAAACATTTATTATACGATGCTTACTATGTGCCAGACAATAGGACTGGTTTCTGGGGTAGAGAAACATGACACTGTAACTATCCTCAAGAAATTTGCAATTTATATCACAACACTGTTTGTTAATTGGCTATATCCCAATTATATATGCCTCAAAATAAAAAATTAATTTAAAAAATCATATAAAAAATGAAATTCACAGTTCAGCATGACAAGAGTTTATGTGAAACGGTGAGAGAAGTGAGAGCTATAAGAGAAACTCAAATGGTAAGAGGATTATGAGTCAAGCAAAAGTTTCACCAAAAAAGAAAAAGGACACTTAGGTTGGGTCTTGAGAAATGAACGTTTCTCAGTTGAGATGGAGAAGAGTATAACAGAGAGAAGAAAAATTATGTACTCAGGGGTATGACACAAGAGAACATCCCCTGGGGCAGCTGCCAGTACCTGACACAAGAGTCTCAACTTTAGGTAACAGAGAGGGAATAAACCAGTTATCAAACTTGAACAGAAATATCAATATATTGTCATCATGCATGATCAGTCGCGGTCGTGTCCAACTCTTCACGACCCCATAGACTGCAGCCCGCCAGGCTCCTCTGTCCATGGAATTCTCCAGACAAGAATCCTGGAGTGGGTTGCCATCCCTCCCTCCAGGGGATCTTCCCAACCCAGGGACTGAATGCATGTCTCCTGCGGCTCCTGTATTGGCAGGCAGATTCTTTACCACTGAGCCACCTGGGAAGCCCATACATTGTCATACTTGCACAGAATTGGCAGATGATAGCCAGTTTCTGATGCTACTTTGTTTGACATGCACTCAAATGACTCTGACCATGCTATATAGATAGAAACTTTCAGCCACTGACTGCCTTTAGTCATCGCACAATTCCTCCATGACCTTAAATTAACATACCATCAGTGCGCCCAGGTTTCCCAAGGCAACCATGATTTTATTAAAAGAAACTCTAGTTCTGACTGCTGGTTTGTGTTATCTAGGGTTTGGCTGTTTTTGTTGTTATCACAGCAACAGGTAGACACAGAAGACGTGGCACTGCTAAAATATTGCTTTATGAAGTGCTTTCTGGTACTATTTCCACTGGAAGAGTTAAAGATAATATTATGAACCACAGTCTCCGAGAAGGAACCAAAACAGGAGAAGAGGGAATAAGACTGGGTTCCAAAAGGTTTTCATGGACCATATCCCATGGCAAAGAATTAACAGCTCTCACTGGAAAAGTCTCTGAAGCAAACAGTGGGTTAACAATGCTAATAATGCAACGTGAACTTGACCCTCCCTATGGAGGAGAGGGTACACAAGCCTTCCAACCTAAGAAACCATGGATCACTTTTTCATCTAGAGGGGCAGCGACCATGAAACATACATTGAGTTAAATACTATCCTAGCTTAAAAAAAAAAAAAAAAACCTATATTAAGAAACAAATGCAACTAATTGAAAGAAGGCAGTCTTATAAGGCTACATACTATCTGATTCCAACTATATAATGTTCTGGAAAAGGCAAAACCATGGAGTCAATAAAATTAGTGGTTTTCAGGAGCTTATGGGGTAGAGAGCAATGACCAGGCAGAGCACAGAGGATTTTTAGGGCAGTGAGACTATCTTGTCGATACTATAACCATGGATAGGTGTCATTTGACATTAGTCAAAACCCATGGAATGTGTAATACCAAGAAGGAACCCTGACACAGACTACAGACTCTGAGTGATAATGATGTGTCAGGGTAGGTTCATCCATTGCAACAAGTGTACCTCTCTGATGGGAGATGCTGATGATATGAAAGGCTACATGTGACAGAGTCAAGTGGTATGAGAAAAGTCTCTTGTATTTTCTGCTCAATTTTGTTGTGATGTAGCTGCTCTAAAAAATAAAGTTTATTTTTAAAAACCACATTATATCTTACATAAGAAAACTACACAATTAAAGAAATAGCCTCTCATGAAGCTGTGCATCTTCAGTGTCCCTTCTCTATGTATTGAAAACAGTGCTTCAGGTGAAAAGTTATTGACTGGACCCTGTACTGAGTGCTATGGTAGAAATAGGAGAAGTAGAAATCTTGGTCCCCAAGAGTTTTCAAGATGATTGGGAGGGAGGAAAAATTAGAAATAGATAGAGATGGATAGATAGATATGAAACTATTAGAAAAATATATTTAGCCAATGTTTACTGGGTGTACTTCATGTGCCAGACATGATGGTAGGCTTGGGTATTTAGTGATGAATCGTGGTCTTTCTCTTCATGGAGCTGAATGTCTAGGTGGAGAGAAAAATATTACATCAGCAAAAATACAAACCAGAATGTGTTAGTAGCCCAAAAAAGCAGCTTGATTTAGAATCTGCTACAGACAGCTATTCTGAGGAAGTGACACTTGAGCTGAAATGTAAGATACTAATCAGTTAAAAAGTCAAGGGGGTATATATTTAAAAAAAAAAAAAAAGTCAAGGGGACGGTGTTCAAGGCAAAGGAAGGGTGTGTGTAAAATCCCTAAGATGAGACCAGTTTTCAGTTCGTGGGACTGAAAGGTGCCATTGTCATGAGGAGCCTACAAGAGAGAAGAATGGAGAAATGGGCAGGACTGGCAGACACAGGGTAAGGAGTTCAGCTTTCATTCCATTGGAAATGGAAAGCCTTTGATGAGTTTTACGCAGAGAAGTGACATAATCTGCTTAACATTTTTAACAGGGCGGGATGCTAGGGATAGCTCACTCATCAGGTTTGCTGGTCCAGTCACTGATTCCTTCTCTGAAGAAATGGAAGTTCAGAGAAAGAGGGAGCTGCTTGGGCTGAAGTTTGATTGTGACCAGGGAATGGATAAGTTGGGGTGCAATTATTAAAATCATCTATTAGGAAGCTTATCCCATAGTTGGAAGAAGTTTGTGTCAACAAAACAGCATCTGTCTGTGAGGGAGAGAAGGTGTAGTTTCTCCACAGAGCTTGGTCTGAGCTAGTAGGACAGAAAGAGCCTGTGAAAAGTCCCACTGGTTCCTTAGCATCAGGGCAATGCTTTAATGCCCAAGCCTCTACTATTGTGACACAAGCTTAGAGGTAATGTCATCAGTTACCAGCCACTGCCTTAACCAGAAAACAGTTAATAGCTAAGAGAGGTCTCAAGTGAATGGAACTCAAACAGGAGAAAGAAACAGTGGCAATTTGACACAAAGCCCCTCTCCTCTGCATTTTTGGACTGTTCTCAACTAGGAATCCAGAGAGTCGGCTCTAGACCCTGCCATCACAATCTAGTGTGACGCTGAGCAAATCACTTCACCTCTCTGAGCGCTCTTCATCACTTGGAACTGCTAAGAGTTGAACTCTATGCTCATGAAGGCCCTATTCCATTCAAACTTTGATTCTATGATTCCTTTCACTGAAAGAAAACCTGCCCCTGAGACATCTCAGAAGTGGGGGAAAAAGGGGAGAGAGAGGCGGGGGAGAGGGGAGGAGGAGGGGTCTACATTTTAACAGCTGCTGGGTTCATGCCAGCCTTGTAACCCGCCTGTGTCACTGCCTGGTAACAAGGACTCAACTTGTTAAAGAATGGCCGTGAAAATACCCAGAATCAGAGACATTCTTCCCCATGTAGCCTGTTTTATGTTTAATCCTCCAAGCAAGTCTGTGATTCTATCTCACCCCACCAAGGTAGGGGGGGCCACCCACAGGGACACTTTGAGCATGAGTTTGGACGTCTGCTTCCCAAGAATCACTCCTGATTATTAAACAGCTGAAGATGAGATTGCTTTTGAAAATATTTGAAGTTTTGTTTTTATCAATTAAAAAATCTCTTTGTATTAACTGATTTTTGAAATGGGTTTGCATTTTGACACATAATCTTCTTAGACATTAAAAAGAATACATGAGGAGAGTCTTCAAGATAAGATTTGCTTTGTACGGATAATTGTTGAAACTGGATGACAGGCACATGGGGATACACTATTTTTTTTTTTTTTTCGTTTCATGTCTTTTTGAAATTTTGCATACTGAAGTTTTAAAAATAGAGTGAGTCTAGAAATTCTAAAATGTTCCCATATTGGATTTTCTACATATATGTGTAAGTTCCATAAAACTAGATGGCTAAATAGATGGGGGACTGGCAAACTGCGGCCTGTGGGCCAACTCTGGCCAATTGTCTGTTTTTGTAAATGAAATTGTATTGGAACATAGGCTCACTGGTTTTTCATGTTTGGTCTATCGGTGCTTTTGTGCTATAGTAGCTGAGTTGAATAGCTGCAACGGCCGACCATATGGCCTTTACAGAAAAAAGTTGACCGATTTAGTGTACAGATTCTAGTTGAAGCTACTGGTGGGTACCACGGGGACTACAAATACCTGATGCTAACCCCAATCCCTTAGATCAAACTATGACACCAAACATCCCACAAGAATAGAACAGGAAGTTGGGGTCATATGATAGAACTCTCTGTGGTGGTGGAAATGTTCCATATCTACACTAACCTATACATCAGCTACTATATGAATGTTACAACTAAACATTCAAAATGTGGCTAGGGAGACCAGGGAGCTGAATTCTGAATTTTATTTAATTTAAATGTAAACAGCCACAGATGGCTAGTGACTATCATATTGGAAAGCACAGGGCTAGAATTTTGATGCCTTAGCCAGTGGAGTGCTAGTAAATGTTTAATAACAAGGCAGGTGCATGTGCATATGTGTGCATGCACACACATCTTTTGATTTATAACTGCCGACTTCAACAATCTCCATGCTGTAAATACTCCCACTATAGTGGATTTCAAACTACCAAATGCAGAACTGGGAAGAAATGCATGAGATTCTCTCTCAGGGGCCAGGGCCAGCCAGCTCCAGCACAACAGTGGCTGGCCTGCAGCTTTTGGAGCTAAAGCATATGAGGTGGCAAAGAAGTTCAGATAAGCCAGAGGGAAACAGAGATTCATCTATGGCTATGAACTGAGGCAGGAAAAGAGTGCCAACAGCAAAATTGTCGAAAAAACAGAAAGGACAATTAAGGAAGAAATGGGGACCAAAACAGGCAACACAAGAAAAAAGTTAAATTCCTGTAGAATAGGATCATCCCAATCTAACCTCATCTTTAAGGAACACCTGGGTGGAACAAGATCCCATTCCCTAGTTCTGGGACTGTCGTTGCCCAAGAACACCAACAACAAACACCGTTGCCCACTTCTCAAATCTAGAATACCTGAAAATTCAAAAGAAATGTACTACTAGGCTGATTCATATCAATGTATGACAAAACCCACTGGAAAAAAATAATAATAATAATAAAAAAAAAATTAAAAAAAAAAAAAAAAGAAATAAAGCTTAATAAAAAAAAAAAAAAAAAGAAAGAAATGTACTACTAGCAATAGAAACCATCCCAGCAGCAAACCTGCTTCAAGCCTACTACCATTAAAAGGACTAGATTTCAGAGGGAGAGCAGCAGGTAAGGATTTACGAACACATGCATGCATGCCTGCTAAAAGGAATTCATCAACAACTCAACATAGAACCAGAGATTTTCCAGGCTGGCAAGACCTGGGCTCCCATTTCTCTTATTCCAAAGCCATGGAGCACAGATATGTTTGTTCTTGGGGCACACTTTCACCCCAAGGAGCCACTTGCTCATCTTAGGTGCTGGTTTAAGATACAAAAAGTGTGGGAAGAGAAGTTAAGCTTCCAGCACAGGGCACAGTGAGAACTGGAGAGCATCAGAGCGAGAAGAGTTGTGATGACTCCGCTCTTGATGCTTGATGGATAAGTAAAGGGCAAGGAGGAAAATCAGGGGACAGGGAGCATTGATGTGAGAAGTCAATACTAATCTAAATACAGGCGAATACCACAGATGACACTAAAGACCCCAGAACTGGGTGGGAGCAGAAGAAATCAGTGTAGCCTTCAATAAATATTTCCTGATGCAGTCACCAAGCAAGGGGTCATGCTACAGAAACAATATAAAGACTGCCTAGCACCTGAGCCCCAGGTGCATACTCATGAGGGAGATGGAGAGTTCTTAAACAGGAAATGACAAGATGTCTTGATGGCTCTGATGGAGAGGGGGAAGCTTTAGAGGCAGGGCATCTGACCCAGCCCTGGGGAGTCAGGGAAGTCTTCCTTAATGATGTCATTATCAAGACCCAAACCTTAAGAATGAGTGAACAGGAGCTAATGGGGCAAAGGTACGAGAAGAACATTCTGGACATACAAAGACATACATTCAGGGCACATACAAAGACCTACACCCAAAGTAGCCTCGTCCACTGGTGTCTGGTCACACATCCCTGTTCACCTGGGCAGACTCTGGCTCACTCTTGTTGTCCAGGAGCAACTATCAAAAACTCATTATCAACAGATGCAATCAAAAAGGGTCTACTAGTCACTAGCAGGATTTGGAGGAAAAAAGGAACCTGAAGGGAAAAAGACTGTGGCCATCTCCCTGTACTCCACACCTACCTGCTCTATGTTGCAAAAGGAATCTATGCCACGTCCCTGAGGGCCTGGAGATTGTGCAAGTGTTTTCTGGATGGGTAGACTGGAAGAATGATGAGTGCAAACCAAATGAAGGGCAGGGCCTGCCAGTGCCAGAAACGAAGGGAAAACAGAATACTGAAAGGAGAGGTAAGTGTTTCTGAAAGTCTGAACCGAATAAAGCTGCAAACCCCCAGATTATACCAGAAAGTGGTTTACAAGAGCCTCCAGGCAAAACCAGAGAGAAACTTGACTACAATTGACCAGTTAGCACAGGACTTTGACCCTCCATCTAAATTATTTGGAGCAAATGTAAGGGGAATTTAATTTTAGAAAATGGGCAAAGAGTCAGACGCAGACTCACTCCCCCAGCAAACACAGCTCAGGTGGAGAAGCCAGAGGGGAGCTGAAGTTCTAAAATGTTCTGTTGCCATCACAACGGAAGAGACTATAACCTCTTTATTACTGGGGCGGGGGATGATGTGAGTGCGCTTGGAAACCTAAGCCCTTTTGTGAGTTGGAGTTGATGGAACCATGATGAAAGAAAGACAATTCTTTTATCGCCAGAAAATAAGTGTTAGTTTTCAAACAATATTTGCACATCTCAATACCTGTGTGATACTTTTCAGTGGCCACCACAGGGCTGAGGAAAAGAAGTTGTGACATTCTGTCCAAGTTGATGGAGATCTGGACTTGCCCCAGTTTTAGGTAGGTAGACCTGGCCTGAAAAGACTGAGATAGGACATTTGTACTGAGCAATGTCCGGATCATTGCGTCCAGCTAATTCCACCCCTCAGCAGGACAGGTATTTTGCCTTTAACACCCTTGTTTGCCTTCATCCTGTGACTTCTGTGGCATCTCCATCAGGCAGTTCAGGTGCCTGATGCCTACTTGTTCTTTTACCTTGGTTCTGAAGAGTTCCCAAGCTTCCCCCAGAATAAATGGGAAGGTGAGCAATGTTGTACCAATGGCTGGTCCCACCACTTGCCATCATTCCACTAGACTCTACTGGTCTTAATCTGTCCTGCCTTCAAGCACACCCACATTTCTATTAAGGGCCCAGGAGAGATTTGGGCAGTTGGCTGTCCTTTACAGATAAATCTTAACTAGCCAAAATATTCATAGAGAGAAAAAAAAATGTGAACTGCTCACTCCAGTTAATTTGATCCTCTAGTAAACAGAGAATTCCAAACCAGAGTCAGAATTGCAGTAGGCTGTGGTTTAAGGAGGAGATGAACAGGAGATCTTCATCACCTACTGTTTATGCCTAAAATCCATGGACTCTTAGAACATTTAAAGCTCAAAAATAGTTCAGAAATCTAGTCTAGCCCTTTCATTTACAGATAAGGAAATGGAGGTCTAGGGATATGGTTTCCCAAGTTCACATAGTTCATTATAACAAAAGGATCTATGTCACAATAGGAATGCCACATGTGATAGCTCAAGATGGTCTCAACTATCAGGTCCCACCTGAGCTTCCTCTGACCCACCATCAGGGTCTTTTGCTTCATTACTTACCAACAGTCTAATGTGTGGTCAGAGTGTGCAGTCAAGAAGGGAGGCATAGAGCTTGGGGCACAGACGGAGAGGTGACCTAAGCACATTGGGTACTCATCCTGCATCTCTTAGAAACATTTCCATTTAGTTACAGAGGGTATATTTTCTGCAAAGTTGGAAGACATGAGAAAAATATATTGGCCCTGGTTACTTATTCTTGGTTAGCCCTAGAAAAGGATAAAATTGTTCTTATCCACAGCAAGTAAGGTGTGGCCAATGAAATCAGCAATTAGACTTCAAGCAAATATTCAGAATTTGCTACTACATTGCATTAAACAGGATCACTATCAGAAATGAGAGGAAAATTGGAAATTATGAATAGAATAGTAAAAAAAATAGGGTATTGTTTTCTAGATTTTGCTGAGACTTCACACTATAACTCTTGAGTGGGAACCAGTTTCTTTTTTTCAGATTAAAAATACCTCTTTATACTAAAATGCCCTGTGGACATGTCATCTCAAGTGTGATTATGGCCAACAACAAGTTTGTTGACCAACCCAGGGGACTCCTCAGACAGAAGTCACATTTAAAGAGACACAGTCCAGGTAACCAAAATGTATTTTAAAACAACTCTGCTTGTGTTGATCAAATACTATGAATAGGGATACATATAATGGACTTCCTTTCCTTCCCCATCCACCATGGACCTGCAGTCCATAGAGTAGCTCTCTAATCCAAACCTTTCAGAAAACAAAACAGACAAAAAACCTCTTCCAGCTTCATCCCAAGCCTCTTGTTGCCCTCATCGCTGTACCTTCCACTCAACCACATCACAAAAATCTATAAAACTTTTCTCAGCAGGGGCAGAACACTCTTTCTCAAAAGGCAGAGAAGAAATTGAGCCAGCAAAGCCAGACCAGGCTCCCCCCTCAACCTTTAGCAGAACAGATGCAGAAAAGGCTGCACTTTTGTTTATGAATAAGTTTGCTCCATCATGAGTGACATCTGGGTATGTTTGCTAAACATTTGAAATAAGTTATTAAGGGATAATTTGAGGTAAAAAGCATTACTGTCATATAAATAGAATACATACATGTATGAAAATTTTTATTTACTTATGAAGGAACCAATAAAATATTGCAACAAGTTCAAAGGAGACTCCAAAGTAGACACACATAGAGGCAATCAAGAATGCTAACACAATGCAAGTTTGAAGACAATGAAAGATGCAAACCCCAAGAAGATCAGATAATCCAGAAGGGGGCACTGCACAACACTTAGTAATCCACTGAAGGGACCCTGTAATTATTTTTTCTTTTTCCATTTCAGAGTTGTTCTCAATTTTTCCTAACAAGGCCCAATATTTCTACATTGACAAGGTTCCTGCTGTCCATGCTGGTGCCTATCTGAGCCCTCTTTCTATTGGCATTTGCCTGATTTCTATGTCAAACTGGCCAATCCAGATGCAGAAAGAGCTGTCACTCATCATGGCATAATTCAACAGTACCACAAATATTCTGCAGTCCCACCATGTTATCCAAAAAAGCAGAGAAGAGCTCCACTCCCTGTGTATTTTGCTAAAGAAGTCCCTAAGAGAAGAAGGTCTTGGTGGTTTAGTCACTAAGCCGTGTCTGACTTTTGCAACCCCATGGACAGGCTACAGTCCATGGGATTCTCCAGGTAAGAATACTGGGGTGGGTTGCCATTTCCTTCTCCAGGGAATCTTCCCGACCCAGGAATCAAACCTGGGTCTCCTGCATTGTAGGCAGGTTCTTTACCAACTGAGCTACAGGGGGAGCCCCAAGAGAGGATGCCTTTTCCTCTAATGGTGTATGGTGGTCTTAATGACACAACTCACTCAGCCTTTATTTTTAGCCCTGTACGCCTCCTAACATCCAGCTATCATTCCATGGGGACTGGACCAGAAGACGGCCTGAGTGTCTGCCACGATCTATATCCAAAATCAGCACTCCCTTTCAGTTGGAAGACTGACTCTAGCTGATGAGACCCATCGCATCCCCTCTTTATTTCCCCTCTGCCTCTCCCAGGAAGTTCTTTCCCAAGTGCTCCTTGGTCTCCCATGCAAATTGGCAAGTACAAACCAGCATTGCTTGGGAGTCATCTGAATTCTAAGGTAAGAACAGCTTCATCTCAAGCCCTTCTGCTTGGTAGCATCTTCCAAGAGAAGCAGTGCAACGCTGGGGCGAGCTCAGCCTCTGACCTCAGAAAAACCAAGATTGTAATCCTATGTGTTGTGTTAATCACTCAGTCGTGTCTGACTCTGTGAGCCCGCCAGGCTTCTCTGTCCATGGAATTCTCTGTCCAGGCAAGAATACTGGAGTGGATTGCCATTCCCTTCTCCAGAGGAACTTCCCAACCCAGGGACTGAACCCTGGTCTCCTGTCTCACAGGCAGATTCTTTACCATTTGAGCTATAGGGAAGAATTTTAATCCTATATTACCCCCATAATCAGATTACTGATGTCATTTTTCAGGGCTGTTATGAGTATAAAAATAAAATAGTGTATGTAAAATACTCAGTAAAGCTATCTGTTAATTTTTCATTATCATGTTGGTCCCTCCAGGGGCTGATAGTTGCCCTGACTTTGCTGCCATCAACATCATTTATCAGTTGCATTCCGCATCTCATCTCCATAAACGGCCTCACATCTCATCTCCCAGGTGGTTCATGTATATGTTTTCTATCTCTCCTTGCTTTAGGCTCAATACCTTCCACTCCACTTGCTGATGAATATGTTTACACAGCCCTGATGGTTTGCCCGCTGTACCACATACCTGCACTGATACTAGCCCTCAGCAGTTTTGCGCTCATAAAAAGAAAAGTTGCCCCATACCTTTCACCCAATGCACCTGGCATCCGGTCCCTGAGCCATTGAAACTACCTTGGTTTTGAATGGAAGTTTGTCAAACTCCTCATAAAGAGTTCATATGCAATTCTATTATCAAGAGGCTTGCCTAGAAATGACAATGGTAATGAAAAATAATGACTACAGCAGGAAAACTCAATTTTTTAGTAGTCAAAATTATACCTTTTCATTAAATTGGGGTTGCAGAGGGCAAAAAATAAAGGTAATTAAACAGATTTATGATGAAAAATTACAGCTAACATCTTCCTGTTCAAAGTAATCAGAAGCACAGTCACTTGGAGAGAGAAACCTGGAATTTGAGGTCTGGAGGAGCTGCCTCCATGGGACATTTCAATTGTCATCTCTTCCCATGATAGCTTCTTCCTCTCCACGTCTCAGAGACTTCCCCAAGACAGTAGTAGAGTAGCATGCAACATCTCTGATCTCCAGGAAAGATGCAGGGTGCTCAATAGCCGAAACAGACACCATGGAAGCAACTCCAGAAGGTAACACCCAGACCCACACAGCACATCACTTATCGCTCTGCTCCAAACCACCACAGGTTGGCAGTCACCTACTATACTGAGCCCTAAATTCTTAACTCGACACCCAAGGTCCTCTTCAGCCAGCACAGGCCTATCTTCCCCATCTGTGCTCTCCTGCTCCCCACCACTCCATCCCTGCTGGATCATCAATTCCTTCCCCACATTTTCCCAGTTTCTTGCATTTGTTCCTGCTGTTCAAACAATCACCTTTCGCAACCCTCTCTGATGCCCTGCTCCTCCAAACTCTTATTGCACTGTACTTGTCTAGTCTTATGTCTCTACTTGTTCTAGGTTTGTTACCACCCTTTCCTTAACTAGACCATGCATTCAAAAACAAAGGTAGCAATATTTATACTTCTATACACTCTATTATCTTGCCACAAGGCTGGATTCATAGAAAGTGTTCAGTAAAATGCAACTGAACAATTAACTGTCTTCGGGATAAACAGAGTTCAGTGTAAATGAATGCATTTTATGACAAAGGTAAAAGAAAAACTAGAGAAAATAATAACATTTGGTGAACAGTGAGCAGAAACTACACTGCGGCTCTCATGGTATCTCATGAATTCCTTACAAGTCTATGAAATTTTGCTACCCCATTTTTACAGATTAAAAACAAACCAACAGAAACTCCAGGGAGGTTAAGGAACCCTGTCAAAGGTAGAGCAATTTTGTAAATGACAGAGAATTCAAATTCAGTCTGAGGCCAAAGCATGTGCTCATTCCAACACTCCAAGAATTTCAGTCATTGCCATCACTGTCACCACAGCCATGCTCATCCACAGTGACGACGAGCCACTGAAAAGACAGACTTTTCATAGTCATAGTAGAAGACACAAACCTTCACATTTTTCTTGACCGCTTTTCAGAAGGGTCCATCAAATGAACAAAGAAGGCCAGTTCTAACAGGTTCCCTCCCACATGCCCATTCTCCTCCTTTCTTTGACCAGTTCACTGGGGCAGTGGTGAAGACCTGGTCATTAGAATATACAAAAAAACTGAAAGGCAATAAATAGCAGGAAAAGGGAATTAGGGAAATTCCTGGCTCTGCTGCATCCTAGCTATGTGTCCTTGGGGAAGTCTCTACCTTCCTGGAGCTTTAGCTGCCTCACCAATAACTTAGGATCCTTTAAAGATGTTGTGACCCTAAGTGTCCTCTAAATATTGAAAATTAAGACCCTAAATTCACATATTAAAGAGTAGATCCAGTCTTACCTCCTGGGGAAAAGATCTTTAATCAAATAACCCAAGTGATTTTGAAAGAAAAATAACTTTTAAAGGATTAAAATCATAATTCTTGCATAAATATAAAATATAAAATGAACATGGGTCATACATTTTATTTAATTCATTAAGTAATGATGAAACAAGCACACGGTTATAATCAGTTCAAAGGAAAACTCAGAACATACAATCAGGAATGCTGAAATAAAATCACAGAGAGATGTGGTCAGTATCCACATGGCAATAATCAACTGCATTCCATGGGACACTTTTCATTTGCATTTCTACAGATAAGAACCATTTGTGCTATATTTAGAATTCCATGATTTACAGAGAGTTAAAAAACAAAACACAAAAAACAGCTCACAGACAACGGGAGTAGACCATTATACAATCAGATAATCCAGATGGGGATGCCAGACAACATCTGAAATTGCTTAGGATACCCAGAATTTTTTTCCATAATTTTCTCTTAATTGACAAGTATCCCATCTTTCCAAGCCCCTGTCCTATGGGAGAAGCAAGAAAACAGTGACAAAGTCAATGATGAAGGAAGTAAAAGTCATTTGCAAGTCAGAGCCCCATAAACCTCACTTTACAGGGCATCCCCTATCTGGTGAACTGACCTCAGCCTGCCTCCCAGGAGAGCCCCTGCTGGGCGAGTGTTCCTGAGCCTTTTTCTGTGACTTAACCCAGTATCCCCGCTGAAGTGGGTACTCAGCTCCCTAATAAGTCAGTGTTGCCCGTGGCTTCCCTGGTGGCCCAATGGTAGAGAATCTGCCTGCCAAAGCAGGAGACAGGTTTGATCACTGATCCAGGACAATCCCACATGCCAAAGAGCACCTAGACCCATGTGCCACGACTGTTGAGCCTGTTCTGGAGCCCAGGAGCCACAACTACTGAGCCCACGTGTGGCAACTACTGAAGTCTGTGCACCTAGAACCTGCGTTCTGCAACAAGAGAAGCCACCATAATGAGAAGACTGCACACTGCAACTAGAGAAAAGCCAGCGAAGCCATGAATAAAACCCAGCACAGCCAATAAACAAACAAAATTATTTTTTAAAAAATCAGTGTTGCCCAGGAAACAGGACCATCAGTGTCACCTGAAGCATCTGAGACTACAGATTCTCAGGCCATGACTTTGACCTCCTGAATTGAATCTGCTTTTTCACATAATCCCCATATGAAAATGTAAGTCTGAGAAGCTGTGGTTTAAGCCATCACATCATACCAAGGTGACTAATTCACCTTGAGGAAGTCAATTTACTTCTCTAGGCCTCAGTTTCCTTATCTACAAAATAAGAAAGTCAGGTCACTGGTCTTAGAGGTCTCTCCTGGTTTCTGAGTCTACCTTACAAAGGTTTTATGTCAAGCTCCAAAGCTAACGATAGACTGCCAACTTCTGGAGCTTGGGTCATGCAGAGATTTGGCTAAGCCTTGCTTACATTTTCCTCTTGTGCCCCTCTCTGGAGAAGAGAAATTGATACAATGACCCTAATGACATCTTCTCTCTTTCTGGAGCACTGGTAGTATGCCAGGATTCCCCAGAAAATGAGTGGGAATAATGTGTCAGTACTTCTTACCAATGAGGAAGAAATACACCATCTGCTTTCAAGACAGGATTTTCTACAGTTTTGCTCCGTGATTGAATGTATTGCTTTTAAAGTCCCAAAATAATCAATTCTAACAAGAAAGATTCAAATATGCTTTTCAAATTAGAAAAACACATATAACACACACAAATTTCCTGACAACCTGATAAAATGAGAAAGTGAATTACCAGCTTGTTATTTTTAACTTATTTGTTTTCTTCAAGCAAGCCTACTAATTCTACAGGGACCCTCTAGCCCCAGTGCAGTGCATGCAAGCACAGAACTTCACAGAGCCCTGTCCTTGCGATGGCAACAGAGAGCTCCCTCTGTAGTGACCCAGAACTACACTCAGCCTGTGTTTGGGGACGGGTAGGGACAGCAAGAATCAATCAGGTAAGGAAGCTGGTTGCAAACAGTGCTGCCCACATGCACATGAGGGGTTTTCCTCCATTGTCCTTCATCACATTCACATTACTTACTACTCTACGCAGAATGAGTTCCCAGGTGAACTTGATGTCTGCCTGAAATTTATGCAGAGCACAAAAATTCTGATACCAATGAGTTCCACAGCAACATTCAAGCATCACTGGTCCAAACAGGAGGAACTAGCAGCCATTCCCCACATCTGTCCATTCAGTTCCCACTGTGTCCTCGGATACCAGAACCCTCCTGTTGCCATATTAACCTCTTCTCTCTCCCCAGATTATTCAATAATTTAATGAGAATTTGTAGAACACTTACTCTCTGCCAAGTCCTGTGCTTTAAGCTCGGGCTTTGGTAGTGAGCAAGACAGACATAGATCGAGTTCTCTCTAGAAGCTCAGAGTTTGGTGGGGACATGGACCTTGCAATGATATAGACACAAGTCACGTCAGCATGTAATTTTGGTCTGTAATGGTGGGGCCTTATCTGGTCCTGACATTAAAAAAGGATTCTGTGATGAATTAATTTCTTGAACAAAGTACCTCCCTCAACTTGCCACAATTCCTGGTTTTGACTCTCCCCTACACAATCAGAGGTACAGTAAATCCCCTACTTATAAATGAGTTTCATTCTGAAAGCACATTCCTAAGTCCAATTTGTTCATAAATCCAACAGTTAGCCTAGGTACCCAACTAATACAATTGGCTATATGGTACTGTACTATAATAGGTCTACAATACTTTTCACACAAATAAAACACAGAGAACAAACACAAAAAATAAAGAAAATATTTTTAGTCTTACAGTACAATACCTTGAAAAGTACATAAGTATAGTACAATAGCTGGCATACTGGGGTGTGTGGGCATCTTTGAAAGTTCACAACCTGAAGGTTGTATATAGGGGAATCTCTGTTTTCAATACATTAAAAAAAAGAAAAAGGAACAGAATTTTTATGGCAAGAATACAAAGACAAAGTAGTCTATTAGCAGTTTTTAAGTTTTAGGACAGAGTTTTAAATCTGCTATCAGAGAAACTGGCTTAAAAAAGAAACATGTTCATTGGTGTTTGGGCTTCTTGAGAAGAAAAAGGCTTCCTGAGTTCTAAAAACCTAGACATAAGTATTAATAGCAAACCCTTAAAGGAGTCAGCATATCAGACAATTCCAGGACAATTCTTCAAAATGAGGATAATTAAAGAGTCAATTTACACATTTACTTGTTCCCCCAGGGGCTAGGTGTAAGGGAGAAAGTCAGTGTGCCTGTGGATGTCTTGTGACCAAGAAAAGCTACATGTTAGCAGAGGTTGGATCATGGACTGTCCTGCCACGGATGCTGTAAGTTCATGGTTAGGTTCTTTCTTGATAATGACTATCTCCTTAGCCAGGCAACATGGCACATCTTGACAGACGCCAGAGGTGTAGACCCCATGACCAGAGATGAGTCAAAAAGTTGTCACAAAAACAGATACTATGTGGCTAGAGACCCAGGACTTGATGCCTTCCCAAATGCCTTGACAACTTACAAGCGGCCCTACAACTTGTAAGCAGCCCCCTGGAGACCCAATAGCAAGAAAATAATTGAAGTGATGAAACTTAATTCTGGAATTAGATAAAAATCTTGAAAGTAATTGGGTTTAATGGGTTAACAAGATTGCAGCTTTTTCTGCTGTTAGACAGAAAGTATTTTCGCATAAGATAGTTGAGCTATAGAAAAATAAACTCACATTTGTCTCACACCTGAGTTTTGTGGGTTAAACATACATCATTTCCCTGAAGTGATAATTTAAGTGGAGACCTAATCGATAAGGAGCTATGTCCAGGTGGATCAGCTTTCTAAGAGGAAACATCTGGTATGATGCCAAGCCCTTCAATCAACACAGGATTTGATTCATTTAAGGAATTAAAGGTCAGTGTTCCTTGAAGAAGGTGGAGATGTGCCATGATAAAGATTAAACTAGAGAGATTAGACCATCCTCTGAGCAAACAGTGGGGAGGAACTGAAGGACTGCAAGAAAGATAATTATGCCATCAGATTTATGCTTTCACAAGATCATTCTCTGCTGCCACTAACCTCTCTTCACCCACATCTTCACACACATTCATTTGGCTCAAAGGCTCTCTCAGTCCACGGTCCCATGTCTCAGAACGGCTTCTTCTTTACTAGCTGGTGGGCTCTGTTCCCCATCTCTACAGGGTATTTCTTGTCCCTGGCCTTTACAACATCCCGATGGGGTTACTTTCTGGGAGGTTAACGCGAGAGCGCCACGTCTTATTATGATATTGCAGCCAAGGACCAAAGAATGGCTTAATCTTGCCCTTGTTAATTATCCCTCTCCCCTCCCAACAAAGTTCTAGGGAGATCTTCACTAAGAATCAATGCAGAATGAAAGGCTCTGTGCCATTTTATTCCTAGCTGCACTAGTGCATTGTATGGTACAGCTCTGCTTAAAGCCTGGATCAGGTTTCAAGGTCAGAATAGAGCCTCCTACGTACTCTTTCCTTCCTAATTCTAAACATTACAACAGAGATGCTCAGACATGTCAACTGGGAATAAAAGAAATTGCTGAGCCCATTAGAAAAAAAATGGTAAAGACTAAATTCTGACCTTTTTAGGCACAATGATGCCCTACCCTCTGAGGCCTAATTAAAGTCCTCAGCTCTGACCAACCACTTTAGCAGAGGAGAGCTGTGCTTAAAAGCTCGGGCCTGACAAAGGGATCCTCTTGATGAAAGTGAAAAAGAAAAGTGAAAAGGTTGACTTAAAACTCAACATTCAGAAAACTAAGATTATGGCATGCGGTCCCATCACTTCGTGGCAAATAGATGGGGAAACAATGGAAACAGTGACAGACTTTATTTTTTCTTGGGCTCCAAAATCACTGCAGATGGCGACCACAGCCATGAAATTAAAAGACACTTCCTCCTTGGAAGAAAAGCTATGACCAACCTAGACAGCATATTAAAAAGCAGAGACATTACTTTGCCAACATTACTTTGACTAGGCCCACCTAGTCAAAGCTATGGTTTTTCCAGTAGTCATGTATGGATGTGAGAGTTGGACTATAAAGAAAGCTGAGTGCAGAATAATTGATGCTTTTGAACTGTGGTGTTAGAGAAGACTCTTGAGAGTCCCTTGGACTGCAAAGAGATCCAACCAGTCCATCTTAAAGGAGATCAGTCCTGAATATTCATTGAAAGGAATGGTGCTGAAGCTGAAACTCCAATACTTTGGCCACCTGATGTGAAGGGCTGACTCATTGGAAAAGCCCCTGATGCTAGGAAAGATTGAAGGCAGGAAGAGAAAAGGACAAGAGAGGATGAGATTATTGGATGGTATCACCGACATGATGGACATGACTATGAGCAAGCTCTGGGAGTCGGTGACAGACAGGGAATCCTGGCATGCTGCAGTCCATGGGGTTACAAACAGTCGGACACAACTGAGCAACTGAACTGAACTAAACTAAAGAAGTAGTCAAGCCAGACAGCTTTCACATTTCTGTAGACAAATGTTGGAGAGGAAGAAATTTTTCTCTATCCTTTTAAGTTCTTCTGGCTAATATAAAAATTAAATTGACATGAGACTGATTAATGGAGAAACTCAGACAAAAGTTTAATGACAAGCATATATGGAAGAGAGCTTCCGTGGTGACTCAAAGATGAAGAATCTGCTTGCAATGCAGCAGACACCGGAGACTCAGTTTTGATCCCTGGTTGGGGAAGATCCCCTGGAAGAGGAAATAGCAACCCACTCCAGTATTCTTGCCTGCAGAATGCCATGGACAGAGGAGCCTGGCAGGCTACAGTCCATGGGGTCAAAAAGAGTCAAACATGACTGAGCTACTGAGCAAGCACACATGCCCCCAAAAAGATTTGCTTTGGAGCCAAAGAATAGCAATACAATAACTGCTAGCTTGTAGAGTTTGCAAAGCAAATATACATGGAAGAGACTCACCAAAATGGCCAAAACCCTTACCTCAAATACCATGGTCAGCTAAAGACAAAAGAGGATGTTGGGGATAGTGATTTGGGACTTCAAGGCAGAGGAAGGCAATTCACATGGAGATGGCCCCTGAAGAGACAATGGGGCACAGAATGGACTCTGATCCCTAGGCTCTGCCAAGTTCACCACACGTAGCCCATATGCTTTACAGGTATCACTGGTGACAGCTCTATTCTAAGAATATGCCCCTTGTCTAAATTCTTTTGGGCTTCTCTGGTGGCTTAGATGGTAAAGAATCTGCCTGCAGTACGGCAGAGCTGGGTTTGATCTCTGGGTTGGGAAGATCCCTGGAGGAGGGCACGGCAACCCACTCCAATATACTTGCCTGGAGAATCCCCATGGACAGAGCAGCCTGGCAGGCTACAGTCCATGGGGTTGCAAAGTAAGGCAGCTAGAGGGAAGGTCACGGTTTCATCCTCAGTCTTTGGAGTCTTGACTGGTTTCAGTTCAAAAGAATCTGCATGCTAAAGAGACACATTTGGGGGTGGCAAGTTTTGTTCCCCCATACAAGGAAACAAAATTGTGAGGAATTGACAGTACAAAGAAACTCGGGTTTTGGATTCTTAATTAGTAAAGAATTTAAGCAAAGTTGGGTTTGGAATGGTAAATCAAAGAGGGTTTTGTTTTGTTTGTTTGTTTAAATAAAGGTTTCTTATTTCCTAGTTCTCTGCCTCTGGTGATAAAGGTCTCCTCCTACCTCCTGGTACATGGAAGATTTCACATGGGAGACTTCCTATTTTCAGGGAGATCGAGAGGAGGATCAAAGTGTCTCTCTTGTATTGGTTATTTCTTAAGAAACTTTAATTGAAAATAATCAATATGCCATCGAGGCATATTTGGGGGCAGCCAGTCCTTGGATCCAACAGTTGTCCCTTGGCGGGGAAGAGTCAGAAAATTCTCAGGGAGGTTTTGTTCAAAGGACTGCTATGAAAATTGTTAAAGAGAAAAACCACAGGCCCAAAATGGTGTCAGTTATGCTAAAAACTTATGATACCAAACCTAGATGTAATACCTAAACTAACTGCAGTTTCAACCTTCCCGAAATGCAAACTTAACCAGTTTGGGAGTAATCTATCACATGGGCCTTCTCCATCTCCCTCAGAGGAAGGAGAGGAAATCTGCATGATAAAACCTGAACCATAACCTTTCCCCCCCAAAAGAAAATGTCCTGGCCTAAAAATAATTCCCTTTTCTTTCGCTAATAGCTCCCCCAGTTCATCCTTCTTCCTATTCAGTTCAGTCAGTCAGTCATGACTGACTCTTTGCAACCCCAAGGACTGCAGCACGCCAGGCCTCCCTGTCCATCACCAACTCCCAGGGTTTACCTAAACTCATGTCCATTGAGTTAGTGATGCCATCCAATCATCTCATCCTCTGCTGTCCCCTTTTCCTCCTGCCTTCAGTCTTTCCCAGCATCAGGGTCTTGTCTTTTCTTCCTATAAAACTTCCCATTTTGTACAACAGCTTTTGCACAAGCACCCTTTTAGTTGCTAGATGAATGCTGTCTAACTCACAAATCATTGAATAAAACCAATTAGATCTTCAAATTAACTCTGCTCAATTTTGGTTTTTAACAGAATCAAATGAGAATAGCTAACAGCTCAGTATTGGTTAGAACAGGGCTTCCCTGGTGGCTCAGTGGTAAAGAATTCACCTGGCAATGCAGGAGACATGGGTTCAGTCCCTGGGTTGGGAAGATTCCCTGGAAAAGGAAATAGTAACTCATTCTTCTTGCCTGGGAAATCTCATGGACAGAGAAGCCTGGCAGGCTATTGTCCATGAAGTCGCAAGAGAGTTGGACATGACTATAAAACAACAACTGGTTAAAATGCATCCTTAGTACCTTGCCTTGCCCATGGAAATCTGGAAGAGGACTGGAAGCGGCAGGCTAGGAGGGATTCCTGGCTGTCCTTGCAAATTCAAAGCAGGAAGAAAAGACTCTGGATGACATTTCTAGAGGGAGGAGAGCAAGGGGGAGTTCTTTCCAGAGGACTCCTCACAAAACTACATCCCATAGATTCCTGTCTTTTCATCTTCTGAGACCAGATCTGGAATGATTTTTAAGAAAAGTTGACTTAAGGAGAAAAAAAAAATTTAATATTTTCTCCATCATATGCTACCAATTAAGACCAAAGTTTAAACTTTATTTCCCAATTTCTCCCCAAAATACTAACTCAAACACTGATCTGCAGTCTATCTTCCACCATTTGACAGTAAAAAGATAAAGAAGATACCTATTTTTTTTTCCCCCAAAGGCAGACACCAGGGGCCTGATTATTGTATCTTATAATTTAGGCTTTTAAGAAAAAAAAAAAAAAAAAATAAGGACTACTATGCAAAGTGGAGAAGGTAATGGCAACCCACTCCAGTATTCTTGCCTGGAGAATCTCACGGACAGAAGAGCCTGGCAAGCCCCAGTTCATGGGGTCGCAAAGAACTGGACACGACTGAGCAGCTAACACTGTGCAATAATTTAAATTCCAGCTCAAGTTGGGGAAACAGATCAGAGTAAGAGACCGATCTGGCCACATGAGTGTTGGGCTCCCTTATCCCCAGGCTCTGCCAGATGCCATCTATCCCTGTGTCTCTTCTGGGGCAACCTTGAAATGATTTCAACCTGGTGGCAAAGAAACATTTCCCTCTTATTTTCCTAAAAAAAAACATTACAAAATCACCCAAAAGTGGCAAGAACAAAAAGAAAAAGACAAAGTCCATTTTCAATAACTGGTAGATCACTAAAACCTCAGTTCCCCACCCTTTAGTTCAGTTCAGTTCAGTCGCTCAGTCGTGTCTGACTCTTTGCGACCCCATGAATCACAGCACGCCAGGACTCCCTGTCCATCACCAACTCCCGGAGTTTACTCAAACTCAAGTCCATCGAGTCGGTGATGCCATCCAGCCATCTCATCCTCTGTCGTCCCCTTCTCCTCCTGCCCTCAATCCCTCCCAGCATCAGGGTCTTTTTTAAATGAGTCAACTCTTTGCATGAGGTGCCCAGACTATTGGAGTTTCAGCTTCAGCATCAGTCCTTCCAATGAACACCCAGGACTGATCTCCTTAAGGATGGACTGGTTGATCTCCTTGCAGTCCAAGGGACTCTCAAGAGTCTTCTCCAACACCACAGTTCAAAAGCATCAATTTTTTTGGTGCTCAGCTTTCTTCACAGTCCAGCTCTCACATCCGTACATGACCACTGGAAAAACCATAGCCTTGACTAGAAGGACCTTTGTTGGCAAAGTAATGTCTCTGCTTTTTAATATGCTATCTAGGTTGGTCATAACTTTCCTTCCAAGGAGTAAGCGTCTTTTAATTTCATGGCTGCAATCACCATCTGCAGTGATTTTCTTATGCCCATCCAAAAAATTCAAGAGTTTTAAACAACAGTTGTAACTGAGAAGGGGCCAGGTAGGAACAGGAGAAAAAAAGATCCTGGAAAGGAAGACTCAGCCACAGTTTCTCTAAAGTATGAGGCAACATACACTTCTTGAAGGTGAACGGTACACTGTGAGAGGTATGCACTGTGATGTAAATGTTACTTTATAATAAGGACAAGGATATATTATACAAACTGTGGGTGCACCAGTGAGAGCCTAGAAACAGAGGAGGCTGACATAAATGTCATGTTTTCCATCTATGTCTATGGCATCAGAGAAGAGAGACATACACTTAAAATAATAGAAAATAAATAATAAAGAGCAATAAAACTGACTATCTTCATCGGGTGAAGAGAAGTAACATCTATATAAACACACACAAAATCCTGGACCACTCAAAAAGAAAAAAAAAATTCAACTTATCTAAACAGCCTTTCCAACCCCCTTATATAACACTTATTAGACCAAGAATAACTTGCCTTGTTTAAAGTTGAATATTTTTTTAAAAGCATAGGATTTACACAAAGATAATATAAGAAAAATTTAAAATGAAGAACAAAACCAAGAAAAGCAAATGGCAATGAAGAACTGTGTTGCCGTGGAGAAAATGAAAACTGTGATAGAAATCTAAAACATCTAAAAAAAACAATTCTTCTAGTAAACAGGAGTACAAAGCACGGATGCAAGAGTTCAGGGAATGCACAGCCCAAGAAAGAGAGATTAAATATGGACTGGCAGTATTCAGGAATGAAGTAGAACAAATAGAAATAAAGCAATCACAGAAAGGCAAAATCAGAAGGAGCACCAGTGAACCATATGAGACATAAAGAGAGACAGAAAAAGTGGAAGCTTAAAAGGACTTGTGAGAAGATGACTGATCTAAAGAATAGCCAGAGTAAGCATAATTATAATGGCAAGAAAGAAAATGTAAATATTGGAAAAAATAAAAATTTAGAGACTGAATATACAAATAAACTGGAGAAGGAAATGGCAACCCACTCCAGTGTTCTTGCCTGGAGAATCCCAGGGACCGGGGAGCCTGATGGGCTGCCGTCTGTGGGGTCGCACAGAGTCGGACACGACTGAAGCGACTTAGCAGCAGCATACAAATAAACAATATTCAGACCACATATAAGAATACAACAATGATTTACTCTCTGCAGCACAGGATACTAAACAATTTTCCTATTAACAAGTAGTCCAAAATGGCCAGGACATGATCAATACTGCCAACCTCCTTAATTTTGCCCATGCTTCCAATTAGAAATAATCAGAGAAAACCAAAAATGCTCCCCTAACTAGTCACATAGTTTAACTACAAGTGGGGTGACTTACCTAAAGTTTCCCCATGCCCAAACCTTCCTCCAATCAGGGGGCACACCTGAAGTCTACCCTTTTTTTCCACTATAAAGCTTCCCTACTCCTCTGCCTACTTTTTGAATTTTTGTCAAACACAATAGACATTTATTGACTTCCTTGTATAGCAAGCTCTGAATAAATAGCTTTTGCTTGTTGTTTGTGTAGTCTGACTTTATTTCCACAACACTGTAAGATATAATTTCTTTAAAACCTGAATCTACCTATTGAAAAGTACACCATATCTTAGAGATAAATGATGCTGAATGGTGAATACTAAGACACATCCTAATAAATATTTCACTTTTTAAAACCGAGCAGGTCTCTGTGGGACTCCTAGGCATAGGTGTCTTTCTGTCCAGCCTCCCTGACCTTCAGTGAGTTCCAAAGATCAGGTGCAAATAGCTGCTAATCCAGGGAAGGAAGGGGATGCAGAGAAAGGGAGGAGCAGCAAAGAATCAAGAGTGCAGCCTTAGGGCAGGGTCCTGGTTCTGCCTCAAGGGATAACAATATCTTTGAGATCTTTATAGAACCAAAACACCCAACAAATGGAATTAGCATTCTTCATTCCAGATAAGACCCCTATTCTGAGGCCAGATTAAAGGAATCAGAGAAACTCATCAAGAGATTACCTGAGACTAGATTACAGAGTGTAGGCCCTGCACATACACTAACCTTATCAGCAGCCCCCCACTCTTGAACAATTACTATAAAACTCTTTACCAAATCCTCCTGGGCTAGGACACACAGTTTGGAAGGCAAGAGCCTGCTGTGTCCCTTTTTGCCTGGCAAAGCAATAAATCTATTCATTTCTACTTCACCCAAAACTCTGTCTCTGCATCAGTTTGGCACTGATGCAAGAGTCTGAATTTTCAGCACCAATATCAAAGGTGAAGAAGGACCCTTTAGGGTAGCTAGACAAAAAGGGTCACAAAATTCAAAAGGAAAAACAGTTTGGCCTTGGATCTTTTCACAGCAAGTTCAGTAGCGGCGGGGGGGGGGGAGGGGGCGTTGGGGGTGGGGGGAAGAGTGGCATAATACCTATGAAATCCTTAAAAAAAAAGAGAGCGAGACACTCAAAGATCTCTAAGTTTAAATAAAATTGTGATTTACATTTAAATAAAACAAATAGGATAATTTGCATAAGCCCTTTTTATGGAACTTAGTAGAAGTTAAACTTTATCCAACCAAGAGCTTACTGAAAAAATGATGGCAAAAAGACTGGTGAAGAGCAGTTTCCTCTATTGAAATGCATTGCTAAGACAAATGTGAGTATACTGTTAACAGAACGAAAGGCAAATTTTATATGTCGTGACAATGTGAAATTGTAACAAAAACTGATAGAAGAAGGGAGAAAGAAGATGAGAGGTAGGTAGATATTGATATAATCATTCTGCTGAGAATAAAGGAAAAGGAACCCTCTTACACTGCTGGTGGGAATGCAAACCAGTACAGGCACTATGGAGAGCAGTGTGGAGATTCCTTAAAAAACTGGAAATAGAACTGCCATATGACCCAGCAATCCCACTGCCGGGCACACACACCAAGGAAAGCAGAACTGAAAGAGAAGCGTGTACCCCAACGGTCATCACAGCACTGTTTACAATAGCTAGGACATGGAAGCAACCTAGATGTCCATCAGCTGATGAATGGATAAGAAAGTTGTGGTACATATACACAATGGAATATTCCTCAGCTATTAAAAAGAACACATTTGAGTCAGTTCTAATGAGGTGGATGCAACTAGAGCCTATTATACAGCGTGAAGTAAGTCAGAAAGGAAAATATCAATACAGTATATTAACGCATATATATGGAATTTAGAAAGATGGTAATGACAACTGTATATGCAAGACAGCAAGAGATACGGGTGTAAAGAACAGACTTTTGGACTCTGTAGGAGAAGGTGAGGGTGGGATGATTGGGGAGAATAGTACTGAAACATGTATATTATCATATGTGAAATAGATGACCAGTCCAAGTTCGATGCCTGAAACAGGGCACTCAAAGCCAGTGCACTGGGACAACCCAGAGGGGTGGGATGGGGAGGGAGGTTCAGGATGGGGGATACATGTACACCCATGGCTGATTCATGTCAATGTATGGTAAAAACCACCACAATATTGTAAAGTGACAAAGACCAAATTATACAGAACAGTACACACAATAAAAGATACCATAAATGTAAATAGTATCAGGAGGTGCAGCAGGAGAAAAAAGGAAAAGATAATACATTAATTCTACCCATTGGCCATCAGAAAATAATGGCTCCTATAAAAAGAAATAGACTATGGAGGTATTTTATATTTATCATATCAATAAATATGAACAGGCGGAAATTATATTTTTAGAGAAAAATACATTCAGATTGGATCACAACATATAGTTCAAGTTTATTTGAATATAGAGGCATTATATATTGGGGCTTCCCTGGAGGCTCAGATGGTAAGAATCTGCCTGCAATGTGGGAGATCTGGGTTCAATCTTTGGGTAGATAAGATCCTCTGGAGAAGGGAATGGCTATGCATTCAAGTATCCTTGCCTGGAGAATTCCATGGACAGAGGAGCCTGGCAGGCTGCAGTCTATGGGGTCACAAAGAGTCAAACATGACTGAGTGACTAACATACACATACTAGGCAAATGCATTGTAGGAGAGCAAAATTTGCCCCCAAAATGTGTCATTGGTATAATATTTAAAGGCTGCTTATTTTCTAAGAAATCGTAAACATGGGAAAAACTCTGAAAACCAAGCAGAAGTTATACTTTTGTAAGAAACATTTACATTTTTAAAGAAAATCTCCATTTTCAGGGGTGTCTCCTTGGCTGCACTAAGAAGAAAACTGAAAGTGTTAGTCACTCAGTAATATCCAATTCTTTGTGACCCCATGAACTGTAGCCCGCCAGGTTCCTCTATCCATGGAATTCTCCAGGCAAGAATACTGGAGTGGGTTACCATTCCCTTCTCCAGGGGATCTTCCCTATCTAGGGTAGTAAGAAGAGGTTGACAGAATCTCTAGAAACTCTTATCAATGGAGACAGCAGTGACTTAAATCTGCATAGCACCCTGTCCCTTGTTCATTGTGCTTTTCTTGTAACCTGGAATAACTGACTCTCCCTACTCTCAACACTCACTTTTGCCTTTAGCTGAGGATGGTATTTAAGGGGAAGGCTTTGGTTACACTGGCAAGATACTCAGGTTTTCTGAGTCCCTGTATATGTTATTAAACTGAGTCTGTGCATATGTTATTAAACTTGTCTGCTGCTGCTGCTGCCAAGTCACTTCAGTCGTGTCCGACTCTGTGCGACCCCATAGAGGGCAGCCCACCAGGCTCCCCCGTCCCTGGGATTCTCCAGGCAAGAGCACTGGAGTGGGTTGCCATTTCCTTCTCCAATGCATGAAAGTGAAAAGTGAAAGTGAAGTCGCTCAGTCGTGTACGACTCCTAGTTACCCCATGGACTGCAGCCTACCAGGCTCCTCCGTCCATGGGATTTTCCAGGCAAGAGTACTGGAGTGGGGTGCCATTTCCTTCTCCTTTTAATCTGTCTTATGTAAATCTCACTCTTACAGCAGGCAGAAGAACCTAGAAGGGTAAAAGAAAATTTCTTCCTCTCCTGCTGCTGCCAAGTCACTTCAGTCGTGTGCAACCCCATAGACAGTAGTCCACCAGGCTCCTCTGTCCTTGGGATTCTTCGGGCAAGAATACTACAGTGGGTTGCCATTTTCTTCTCCAACGCATGCATGCTTGCTAAGTCGCTTCAGTCATGTCCGATTCTGAGACCCCATAGACGGCAGCCCACCAGGCTCCTCTGTCCACAGGATTCTCTAGGCAAGAATACTAGAATGGGTTGCCATTTCCTTCTTCCTCTTCCTCCCAATAGCATATAAAATTGTTTTTTAAAAAAATCTGAACATTATACTAAGTTGGATTCAGGCAAAAAGAAAGTATTTAACAAGGCAAAGAAGGATATTTTATAAGGCCAAAGGGTGCAAATCTCAAAGAAGATAAAGGAAAAACAAATTCTCTGGGCTATTCAAACAAAGAGAGAAAAAACACATCAGCCTTAGGATACTCTAGTTTCAGTCCATGATAAATAAGGGAAAAAATAAGGTTATAAAAGACTTAACATAATAAATA
Source organism: Dama dama (assembly GCF_033118175.1). NCBI lineage: Eukaryota > Metazoa > Chordata > Mammalia > Artiodactyla > Cervidae > Dama > Dama dama. The sequence continues at coordinate 72,847,538 of NC_083691.1, forward strand.
CAACTGATAATTTAAGTAGGAAATTGAGGATGATACAAAGGAATGGAAAGATATTCATGTTCTTGGATTAAAAAGAATATTGTTAAAATGACCATAATACCCAAAGCAATCTACAGATTTAATGCAATCACTATCAAAGTACCCATAACATTTTTCAAAAGAGTAGAATAAATACTCCTAAAATTTATATGAAACCACAAAAGACCCTATATTGCCAAAGCAATCTTGACAAAAAAAACAGAACAAAGCTGAAGGTATACACTCTCTGACTTCAGACTATACTACAAAGTAATCAGAACATCATGGTACTGGGGGGGGGAGAAACAGACACAAAGATCAATGGTACAGAATAAAGAGCCAAGAAAAAAACCCACACTTACAGTGAAGTAGTCTCCAACAAAAGAGGCAAGAATATACAACAGACAAAAGACAGTCTCTTTAATAAGTGGTGCTGGGAAAACTGGACAGCTATATGTAAAAAAATGAAATTAGAACATTTTCTCACACCACACACAGGAGGAAACTCAAAACGCATTAAAGACCTAAATGTTAAGACCTGAAACCATAAAACTTCGAGAAAAGAACATAGGCAGAACACTCTGACATAAATCACAGCATTATTTTTTGGAGCTGTCTCCTAAGGCAAAAGAAACAAAAGCAAAAATAAACAAATGGGACCTAATTAAATGTAAATACTTTTGCACATCAAAGGAAACCATCAACAAAGCAAAAAGACAATCTACTGAATGGAAGAAAATATTTGCAAGCAATATGGCCAATACGGGGTTAACATTCATATTTGTAAACAGCTCATACAACTCAATATTTTTTTAAAAATCTAATTTAAAAAATGGGTAGGAGACCAGAATAAACATTTTTCCAAAGAAGACATACAGATGGCCAACAGACATAAGGAAAAACACTCAACAGTGCAAATTATTAGAGACATGCAAATCAAAACCACAATGAGATATCAACTCACACCTCTCAAAAAGGCTATCATCAAAAAGTCTACAATGATAAGAATGTGAAGAAAAGGGAACTCTAATACACTGCTGGTGTAAATGTAAATAGGTACAGCCACAATGGAAAACAGTATGGAGGTTCCTCAAAAAACTAAAACTAAAACTACCATATGATTCTGCAATTCTACTCCTAGGTACTATCCACTGAAAATGAAAACACTGGTTTTTACACCCCAATGTTCAAAGCAGCATTATTTACAGCAGCCAAGATATGGAATCAGTCTAAGTTTCTATCAAAACATGAGTGGATGAAGAAGCTATGGTATATAAATATATCCAATGTAATATTACTCACCCATGAAAAAAAATGAAATTCTGCCATGTGCAACAATATGGATGGACCTATAGGGTATTATGCTAAGTGAAATTTAAAAAAAAAAAAATCACTCACTCATGTGTGGAATATAAAAAATAAAACAACTAAGTGTATGCAACAAAAAAGAAGCAGACCCACAGATACAGAGAACAAGCTAGTGGTAACCTGTGGGGAGAGGGATAGAAGAGGGGCAAGATAAGGTTATGGAATTATGAGATACAAACTACAACGTGTAAAATAAATTAACAACAAGGATATATTGTAGAGGACAGGGAAATAGATTATTTTGTAATAACTTTAAATAGAGTGTAATCTATAAATATATCAAATCACTAAGTTGTATACCAGAAACTAATATTGCAAATCAATTATACTTCAATAAAATTTAAAGAATGTACAAGAATGTCCATAGCAGTATTACTCATAATAGCCAAACAATGGATACATTTTGATGTATTCACACAATATCGAAATCAGTGAATTGCAGACACATGCAACAACATATATGAATCTCACACTTGAATCTTCCTTAGTCAAATACAAAAATATACACACTATATGATTCTATTTATAAAAAAATAAGCAAAATTAATCTAAGGTATCAGAACAGTGGTTGCTTTAAGGAATTCGGAGAGGGGAGTGGTCAGGGGCAAATGTAAAAGGTATTCCTGGGATACTGGCTACATGAATGCTTACTTTTAATAACTTACTTAAGCTACAATCTTTTGATATAGCATTTTTCAACATGCTTGTTACACTTCAATTTTTAAAGCTGATATTAAGAAGATAAAATTTCAGTCAAAGTTATTTTTATCTTTTAAAGTATCTTTATTTCTATTGTGCTATGCCACTAGAATGGTGGAGCTTGTTACAGCAGCTAAAACTACCCTAATACTGAATCTTAGATGTCATCAACATTCATTTTATAGATAAGGGAACTGTGGCCTAGAAAACTAAGGGACTTACCCAATGTCAGAGCTAGTAAGTGACAAGCTCTGACCTGTTAGGCTTCAAATTTAGCATGTCATCTTTCTTTTTTCCTTCTGCACTATGTCTCACTGCCTCAATTAATGTACATGTTAGTTAACACTCTTACTCCACTTGGCTTCCAATTAAGCCAACTAAGTAATAGGAAGTGATATGTACTCATTCAGCAAACAATTTCCTATGATAGTGCCTACCCTAAAATTTTTCCTGAATACCTGAGTATCTTCCTGCAAGTCTTAGTCAGTAAGCCTGGCAAACAGTACACTTTGAAAAATATTTTTCCCAAGATCAAAAACTTCATTAGTGAATCTCAGGTGCTTGACTATCCAAAAACCATATATTTACACACACACACACACACACACATACATAGCAATTTTGTTCACTTATTAGCATGAAGATAGGGTAGATTATTGTGATTAAGCCAAATTATTACCTATAATGTGTCTAAAAAGTGGTATGAAAGAAAGATCTCTTTGAAACAAACATGGCTGGACCAAAAATAAGAGTGTGAACAAAGAAAATCCTATGTTTTAGCTGCCAAGAAAAGCAAACAATATATAATCTTAAGAACCTGTAAACTGACCCTGGTACCATTTCTGGGTATTTCTCTCAAAGTGAAAATCTCAGCCAGACCTAGTGAGATCTGGGTTTTTAGGTTAAGTGAGACACCCACTGGAGACGGAGAGATGGCAAGAAAGAAGCCAATCCACCCACCATCTTCCCTAGCTGAGCTATGGAAGCCAGGTGCAGAGTCATCAAGGTGAGAGGTGGTTTTACTCAGCGGAACAGGTTTGTGACGTAATGATGAAGCCAGGCTTCCCCATCTCCACTTTTGGTCACTTTCTCTTTCCTCCTATCTTGCTGTTATGGACTGAACTGTAACCCTAAAACCACAGGCTAAAGCCCTAACCCTCAATGTAACCATATTTGGAGACATGGTATTTAGGGAGGTAATGAAAGTTTAGAAAGGCCATGAGGGTTGTGCCCTGATCCAATAGGACTAGTGTCCCTGGAAGAGGAGGAAAAGCCAATAGATCTCTGTCTTTCCCTCCACATGCACAGAGGAAAGGCCAGGTGAGGACAGCTGTCTGCAAGCCTCAAGGGAGCTCTCACCAGAAATCAAATCAACTGGTGACTTAGTGATCATGAGCTTCTGGCCTCCTGAACTGTGAGAAGGTAAATGTCTGTTGTCTAAGTCACCCAGCTTATGGTATTTTGTTATAGCAGCCTGAGCACGCTAATACACGTACCAGTTGGACAACTGTGTTGCTGCCAGATCATCTCCAGACAAAACCCTCCCTTGGTGGCATTGACATTTTCAGAGGGAGTGCTTAGAGACCCCAAAGCCTTCAGTGTCTGCAAAGCGTGATCCCTAAAATGAATTTCCAGGCACCAGGACACATGATGCAGGAAATGAATTGGCAAGTTTGGGTGGGGACAGGTCAGAGAAGCTTAAATGTCCAGCTAAGAAGCACAGAATTTATTTCAGAGACAATGACGAGTCGCTGCAAGTTTCTGAGAAGGATGTATCATGACCAAAGCTTCATTTCAAGGCTATAATGCTGCCAGCAGTGCAAAAGATTTTTATTATTACTATTAATTTCAGCGACTTTTATAATAGCTAGCGTTTATTGAGCACTTGGTCTTTGCCAAGCATTCTATATGCATTGCCTCTATTTAATTAAATGTGAAAAAGACTTTGAAATGGACCAAAAAGATCAGTGGGTTTTTTTCAATAGAAAACTGGGCATGAGCTGGGTTACGCTTTCTTTTAGCTATTCTACAACTCTGTGAGACGTTAAAGCTGATAACAATGCAAATAAATTTGTCAGTTGAAATGCAAATGAAATGTGCCCAGTGGAATACAACTGATTACTGCCTTGTGGATAAACTCAGTTTGCACCTATTTTTAAATTCATCTCAGCAATCTTTATTGCCTATATTATGTGTGGTTCTTTGAATTCTCCTTTAAGCCAGTGGTATCATCTTACTGCTTTCCTTTTAAATTAACAAGTTATGTACAGTCTATGACACATGTTCATTTTATATTTGGATGTCATGATTTTACTTTTTAATAATTCTTACAACAACTGTATGAAATTGGTACCCTTATTATCATCAGCTTATAAAGAACCTGAGGCCTCAAGAAGGAAAGTAACCGTCCAAAGGCACACAGTGACCTAAAACTAGGATTGGGATAGAAAACTATTTGTTTTACCTCACCAAATTACCATCCTCATCCCCAGTGCCTGGAGCCTGACTCTGAAGTTCCCCCCTTACCTCTCTGTTGAGTGAGAAGTCCCCCTCCTACATCACAGTTTCACTGTCTACAATATTCCCACCATCGGCTGAGCAATCTGATCAAGTAATCTCTATAAACCAGGAACAGGAAAGAAGTAACAAGAATTTATGTTCTGTAACTGGAATTGAAAGACAGACTCTCCATCCTTTCTGCATATCAGTCATCACCTATTGGGCATATATACGTGGAGGATGGCCATGGGACAGCATGAATGGACAGCATAGGTGACCATTTACTCTGTCTGCTAATAAACTACCATGATCCATCACCATAACCAAAAGCTCCACTTCTGTGATTCTAATAATGGCACTGGGAGCATTAAAGATATTGTCCATGATGGTGATGCCTAATTAGTCACTTTCACATATCCCCAGTGCCATGGATTTATGAGAGAAGTACTGTCAGCCTTACAAAATGAAATCATGTAATAATGATAATTTCCTAAAAGTATGTAATACTGTGTGTTTAAGCCTTTTCATATCTATTATTATGAAATAGCCTTAGGAAATAGGCCAAATTTATAATAGCATTTTCATTTCACAGATGAAAAGATTAAGTTCCATACAGGTTAGGTGATTTACTCAAAGTCAGCCAGTAAAATATTGCAAAAAAGGGATTCCTCTTCTTAATCCAGATGAGCTCTCTCTTCACTACCCCAAACTTTCCCCATCTTTCTTCCCCCCTCACTCATTCACTCACTCTCTCTCTCTCACACACACACACACACACACGCACGCGCGCACACACACACACACCCCTGGGCTCACATGCATACAGTATTCACCTTAGCCCATGTCAGCAAGCCAGTATACCAGCTGCCCCTCACCCCCACCCTGCAGCTCTAGGTAATCCCTCCCTCCTTTTCTGGGGCTTAATTTACATGTCCCTTCTTCCATCATCCTGAACTAGACTGGACTTGTTCCCATGCTACTCTCCACTTCCCCTGTGAAAGAATCTGTCACACGACAATGTAATTGCCTCCTCACTCGTCTGTCACCTAATAAACTGCCAGCTCTCTAAAGGCAGAAATGTGGCGCACTGACAATGATCAATAAATGTCTACCTGTTGTTGAAAAGAATCCAGGTATTGCCTTAGAACAGATGCAAAATCAGGTTAGACCCAGGTCTTCCCTAGAAGTCAGATGTAAACCAACAGCTGGGCTCAGACCTGGCTGTTAGTGAAGCTGAGCAGGCAAGTCTTCTGAATTTCTAACAGGCTATGTTTTCTAAAAGAAACAAGAGAGTTCCCCTTAAGGGCCAGCATTTCCCTAGGTCCAAATGTATTCCCAAAGAGCAAATTAAGCTCTTCAGAAAACTGTTTTCCACATTGCAGCTACCCAAAGAGCCACTTATACCTTCAGGGAAGACACACGATAAACATTTTGTCCTCAGCTGTGTCAACAGTGAAACGGAATGAGTCAGGCCTCCTGCCTTGGATGGGAGAGAATATAAATTTGACCTGAATTCTCTCTTCTGCTTCTGATATCTGGCTTCTCTCTATCTAAATCTTCCAGTCTTCAGTAAAAAATAGCTATTAAAAATATTTATTGAACTCTTCCTAGATGCTAGGCACTGTTCTCAGCACTTGAGATTTGCCAACTCATTTAATCCTCACAACAATCATATGGGGCAGGTACCATTATTATCCCCAGTTTACAAATGAGGAAACTGAAGCACAGAATGACTAAAAAAATCCTACTAAGGTCCCACAGGTAGTAAGTAGTAGAACTGGGATTCAGTGCCAAGCAGTCTGGCCTTAATGATCTGAAGGACCAGTTCAGGCCCTACCAGTTCAAGACCCATGTTCTCCAAGAAGTCTACCTGATCACCCCAGGCCAGAGTTAAATCTTGCTTCTCCTCTAAAGTACAACAGCAATTATTTATAGCACAATTTATTTTGCAATTAATTCCCCATCTGGTATTCTTGTATGGAAGTCAAGGTCTAAAGATGGTGTCCCCACTCCTTCCCTCAGGTCCAGATGAAGATCTTCACCATGCATAGTATTCTATGCATCACAAAGGAGATGGAGGGGTTTGAAGGTCAAGGGAAGATGGGTCAGATATGCAAAAGGAGAGCTTAGCATTACTAGTTAAGAGGATACTTGTCACCCAGCAGAAGAGGCTGGGAATATTCTTAAAGGAAAATATCTGCAAGATCATTCATCAAGTTAACTCTTGGAGGAGGGAGGCCTCTAATATTTCTCACTGACTCAAAAAAGCAAAACAAAATGTCCTGTGTCCTCTATTAGACAGGACAGGAGCCCTGGAGCCCTGCAAGGGGGCAGGGCCACAAGAGGTTAAGCTCCAGGCTTCAAGCCTGCTTCCTCATCTCAATTGACAAAGGCTTTGTAATTAATGATGTGGAGATGGCAATCACTACCCAATTCTTTTGCAGAAATCAACAGTCTGTCAGAGGAAATCCTTTTGGGCAGAGACTGTTTAATCATCTTCATTACCATCATCATTATCGTCATGATAGATAACAGTTATTGAATTCTTATGTGCAAGGCACTGTATATGCATTATCACAGCTCATCCTCCCATCAGTAGAAAACTTTTACTAAATATTGGATGGCACAGACTGATTCTTCACATTCAACCAAGCTAGGGCCTGTCCTCAGATGGTTTAATTTCAGGTCCTTAGCAGAAGATCCACCAAAAATACAACAGCAAAACCTCTGATATGAACAATATTGAAAAGCAAGGTTTCTACATAAATGGTGGTAGGATTTATTATGGCCTAAGGAGTGGGTGTGAATCCTTCCTTCACTACTCAGTAGCTCTGTGACTACAAGCAAGTTACCAGATCTTTCTGTTTCCCCCAAACATAGAATAATAGAATATCTCACCAGAGCTGTGATGATCAAAGGATACAATGGCTGAGAGAACCTAACAGTACACCCCCAGCATACTATGCCAAGGAGCTTATCACCTATGTTTTCTTCTGGGAGTTTTACGGTTTCAGGTCTTATGTTCAAGTCTTTAATCCATTTTTAGTTAATTTTTGTTTATGGTCTAATATGGTGGTCCAGTTTTTTTTTTGTTTTTTTTTTTTTTTGGTGGTCCAGTTTTATTCTTTGCATCTATCCAATTTTCCCAACATCATACATTGAAGAGGCTATTCTTTCCCCCACTGTGTATCCCTTTGCCCCATTATGTATTTCCCCACTGTATATCCTTTGTCAGAAATCGGCCATAGATGAGTGAGTTTATTTCTGGGGTCTCTCTTCTGTTCCACTGATCTGAGTGTCTGTTTTCATGCTAATACCATACTGTGTGAATTACTATAGCTTTGTAGCATACTTTAAAATCAGGGAGTGTGATGCCTCCAGCTTTGTTCTTTTTTCTCAAGTCTGCTTTGGCTATTCAGGTCTTTTATGATTCCACACAAAATTTAGGTTTGTTGTATTTCTGTGAAAAGTGCCACTGAATTGTGATAGGGATTGCATTGAATCTGTAGATTGTTTTGGGTGGTATGGGCATTTTTAAAAAAATAATTCTTCCAATATATGACCATGGAATATTTTTCCATTTATATGTATCTTCAATTTCTTTCATTAATGTCTTATAGTTTTCAACATACAGGTCTTTCACTTTCTTGGTTAAATTTATTCCCAGGTATTTTATTCCTTCTGATGCAACTGTAAACAGAATTGTTTTAGCTTCTCTGACAGTGCATATAAATGCAACAGATTTTTGTTCATTGATTCTGCATCCTGCAACTTTACTAAATTTTTTTATTCTAAGAGGTTTTTCATGGAGTCTTCAGGTTTTTCTATACATATCATCTGCAAATAGTGAAAACTTTACTTCTTCCTTTCCAATTTGTGGTTCCTCTTATTGCTTTTTCTTGCCTAATTTCTCTGGATAGTATTTTCAGTACTAAATAACTTCCAACTTTTATTTTTCCCTTGGACCTGCATTAGTTACTCAGTTCTTAAGCCTTTAGGGGAGGGGAGCAGGGGGAGGTAGAAAGTAGAAGAAAGAGATAGTTTTCTGATAATTATTCTTTTTCCTTGTGTTCCCAAATACTTGGTTTGGGCACATATGGCTGAAACTGAGTATGGTAGGTTCTGAGACTGTACCAGTTCTCTCTTAAGACAAATCCTGCCTGAATTCCAAGGCAAAGACAGGTCTTTTTCATTGTTCTTCCTTGAAGCATTTTCCCTTCCTCCTTGCCCAAATAAAATTCATGCTTGCAGGCCCAGTTAAAATTCTGCTTTCCATGGAGCATTCCCTGACCAGCCCATTGTACCCTGACCAATACTTCTCTGAACACCTGGCTCTTACTCATTATGCCATCCAGCTCAAAGGTACTCAGCTGGACCTTTGACATGGCCTTGACAAAGTTGCCTCCTACTGATATTTAACTCTTCAAGTGGGACCTTTCTTCACTGTTCTACTCTGCCTCTGACCACATATAGAGCATACACTACCTGTATATTTTACTGTTAACCATCTTGGACAATGAATTTGTAGTGATGTCTGCTCCATCACTACCCCGGCCATCTATTTAAGTAATCAAAGCTTAGGGCTTTCTTGTCTAGTCTGTATGTGGTGGTTCACCTGGGCGGCTGCACCCTAGGGAAAGAGGACCTTCCCCTCCCAACACACATACCCAAAGACCACAACCAAAGGGGAAGTTGCTGGCAGCTGAAAAGCTTTTGCCTCCAACTTCCTTCTAGTCTCCATGGTGAGAATTATTCAGCTGGTTTGGGTGGACAACTAACTCTAAGTCAAGATAAAACTCCAGCCTTCTAGAGTGTGAAGAGCTAATAAATCCTTAGTGAATAAGATTTTCTAAATGGAGCTTCTTTTATGAGGCAATTTGTGAACACTCTGGCTTTTTTCTACTGGAGCGGCAAACTGCAACTACAAAAATTAAAGTGGTACATGGGGCTGGGAGTGCAGGAGCAAGAAAGATTAGGACTCAAAAATGGTTCCAAACAGGACTTCCCAGTTTCGTGGGGTTCGTTCTCACTATCCCTTGCTCACTAATCCAGGCTGCTTTTAGGGAAACACAATCCCAAGAAAGACAGAACCACCTGCACTCCAATGGAAAAAGACAGCATGTCAATGTGCTAAAACCATGGGCCTGTGGATATTATTAATCCTGTGGTTGGTTAACAACTTCAAGGTCTGTCCCCAAGAAAGATTCTCCCACTACTTGGGTTGCCTGTAGAGTGTATGTGTGTGTATTTGGGACGAGGTTAGGGGAGCAGTGACAAGAAGGCTTGTTGCTGTTTTTGTTGGTTCATTTTGGTGAATAAAATGTAGGGCACTTTAATTCTATGAGAGTTCAAATTATTTTAAATGTTTTCAAATAACTCATCTGGCAATAGTTCTTTGTGCCAAAGTAGAAACAGACATGAGGAGGGGAGGAACAAAAAGGAGTACAGAAATGAGGCCAATAACATAGTGAGCTCAGAAGGAGTTGAATATTTCTGAGTACCAGCTACTGTCTGTCTGGAGGTTTCCACAATGTAATTTCACAAGAGGAATGGTTAGAGTTGTATGCCATGTGGCTTACAAGGATTTTTCTCAATTAATCACATTGCTATTACTCCCCTGTTACAGATGGGAAAACCAAGGCCAGGGAAAAACCACCTGCTCAACATTATACAATTTGCAATTTAAATAGAGATTCAAACCAAGGTCACCTCACCCCTGGGACAGAATTCCTAACCGCTATGTTGTGCTGATTTCCACTGCCAGGAGCCAAGAGACCAGAGCACAGCAGTTCTAAAGGTGTCCTCAGAGCTCTGCCCTGAGGTCCTCACTCAGAGTGGCGCTCTCACAAGGCGAAGTGTCTGCAGTGCAGAAGGCCCTTGCTGGCAGTGGACACATCCACTGGGATTAGCCAGCCCCAGGAGTCGGGCAGGCTGCACTCATCCAGGGGCCCTGCCCCCAAGAGCTGCATGAATTTGGCCCATTTTTATATCTGACTTCAACAGGACACAGTGATGTAACGCACAAGGAGCTGAGAAAAGGCCAAGTCAATCCCATGGAGGACATGCCTTGGAGGTTCTTTAGTGAGTCAAAGCAATAACATCCCAGGGAGCCCCCTCCTGCTCCTAGAGGGCCCCTGTGCCCTCGCCATGTGCCTGTGGACTAGGGACTTGAGTTGATGCTGATCCAAGGGTTATACCCATCCCTAGGAGACTGCAGTTTTCACATGGACAAAGCCTTAGCCAAAAGATTCTATCACCACAGGAAACATCAGGTGCCCTCTCCTCCAACCACTTATATCCCCTGCTCACCTGTGCCCTTTTGGACTATGGATGCCACCTCCAAACCCCACTGCTTTGTAGCTGGTAGAGTGGGTACCCTCAGATCAACTGCTGTCAAGTCTCCTGTGTCTCCTCTCAACAAAGCATTCTATTCGAAGAATGACTGCCTGATTCAGAAGGATCATGCATGGGATATTAGATATTGGGATATACTGCTGCAGTTTTGAAAGAAGGGCCATGGATGTCAGGATATCAAAGGAAGTGGTACACAGAACTCCCAAGCAAACACTCATAAGGTAAGAACTCACAGGAATAAAGGAGAACCTAGTCTGTGATGTGTGGACCACATAACAGGATCAAGGATACAACTGAGTTAGAGAAGGATTTTAAAGAGAAGCTGGAAGAGAGATTTCCTTGGGGAGAAGGGTTGTGAGCTGTGACTCCCCACCCCATCCTGCTCTGTTCAGGGATAGGGATGTGCTGCCTCTAACCTTTCATCTAGACAAAGGCCCCAAGGCAACCACTCAGGGTGCTGGGAAGTGTGATTTCTGCCACCGGGGGTTGCTAAAGACTGGTGCGGGCCTCACTTCTAGGAAGATCACAAGGACTTTAGACGGAGGTGATTCCTGCCCAGGAAATGTAGAAGTCAAGAAGGTGATGTGGTCTTCTGTTTCCCACACAAGTCCTGTTTCCTCTACACACTGACTACAAATCAACACACTGGGAAAACACCCACAATCAGGTCCTCCCTGACAACTAGAACTGCTTGATGGGAGCTGTGAAGGGGCAGCTGCTTTAGGATGAGCCTGTACTCCCAAGGAATGTGGGAGCTCCCTGCGGTCTGTGAGTCACAAGCGCACCACCCACAGAAAAAAAAAAAAAAAAACAAAAATCCTGGTATGCAGTCATCATGGGCCACAAGAGGTGGGTTTGTAAGGTTTGGGAGACCTCAACTGAAAGAAGTTGGAGGTACATACAGTGTCCAGGAGCTTAGGAAGGAATCCCAAGGGAACGCCTGTAACAGCAGGACAGGGAAAGCGACCAGCAGGGAAACTCGAAGAGCTTATCTAAAGTACTCAACTCTGAAAGGCTTCTTTAACCACCTTCCTGGCCCGGAAAGACTGCAGGCATCCAGCCAATGAAAACCAGCTCTCCCCTCCCCTCTCCTCACACCAACCCCTGGGGCATCAAAACCGCAACAGACAGAGGGGAACAGAGGCAGAGCACAAGGCAAGGGCCTCTTCCTATATGAGGGCTTCTGGGGACAGGTCCAAGCTGTGGGGGTGGGGCAGGAGAACAGTTCGTGGTGGTCCAGTCAAGGCTTCATAAATATTTTGGAGTGGATATTCTGATTCCTGAGCTGACTTGTGTAACTGATGGAGTCCATGGGACTGTATTGCCTGAGGATGGGCATAAAAGCCAGGGAGCTTTCCAGAACCGTCCTTCAGGGGCTAAGAGCTCCCCACCAAGTCACCTCTGAATGTGGGTGATGTGGTGTTCTCTTTCCCACACAAGTCCTGCTTCCTCCACATACTGGCTAGAAATCGGCACACTGGGAATACACCCACAATCAGATGCTCCCTAACAACCAGAACAAAATGGTCCAGTGGGTTCTCCTCTCCATTTCAAACAGGTGCTTTTGTCCTTTATTATCCCCATATCCCCACCACAAACACACCACCTGAAGGCAGCTTTCTGAAGAGCATTCATGGAGACAGTTACCACCTGCAGTCAAGAGGGGGACTGAGGACTCGAATCCCCCCAACTGCTCTCAAACCCATCCTTAGGTTCTGTAGGATATGATTTGGGGGTACCTCCCAGAAACCCTTCTGCTCCTAAAACTTCCCACCCCTCATCTCTCTCATCAGCCTGCCTCACTGTAGAAATCTCATCATTTGTCATAGCCACATGTTCGAATTAAATATTCTGAGAAAGGTCAGGCATTTTATGTTCAACATTCACACATCATTGTGACTTTTTATATTTCTCAACATTTTAACAGATAACTATTATTTAACATTATCACAAGTATCATGACTAAAACCAAGTAATTTTAACACTGACTATGCTTTTTAAAAAAATACACATGCCCTCCAGAACTTGTGATCCTTCTATATCAGATGGCTCACACACCCACCAAACCCCATCATCTAGGTTGAGAACATGGTTTAAGAAACAAAAAAAGTGAAGCTTAATACTGGCTTGTCAGAGTGTAGGGGGAAATGGGAGCAGGCTTGCTGAAGATTGTACCAAAATAACGGGGTGTCACCAGGGGAAAGCGGTCTTAGCAAGGAGACACAGGAGGCCAGTTGGGACCTTAGGGTTTAATTTTCTAACTCCTGCTACAGAACCATAATTTTTTTCAAGAAGATAGAGAATGATATGTTTGGATTCAAGACTGCAAAATTTTGCCTCATAAAATAGCATTCCATCTATTATATAACTTATTGTTCATCTACAAAGGTGTTTTAGAAAACCAGCTGGAGATCAGAGTAGAGAGGAGGCAGCTTTGAAACCAGACAGTCCAGCATCTTTTAACAAGCTCCATGACCCTGGGCACATTCTTTAGCTCCTCTGGGACTCTCATCTCATCAGTAAAAATGGATAAAAATAGATACCCTGAACGTCTGCTGGGAAGCTTGGACCATCACTAGAAAATGGGTCAAGCACAGTGCATTGCACACACTAGGTGCCTGATGTCATTTTCAGACATTTGTATGAAGGATCACAGAAGCTCTATCTTCAGAGTTGCATACTAGAAGAAACAAAAAGATGAGGGCTTAGGAACCCCATAAGAGAAAATATAAGGTTAGCAGGGGTTTTCCCCACAGGCATTGATAACATTGTAGTCCTGCTGCCATCTGCCTAGGGTGTAGCAGACCATGGGCATAGGTCAGACAGTGCCACCCTCCCTGCCCACCACCACCCTCAGCAGGAGCTGCTTCACCTTTACTGCCTTGGGATCCTGGGAGAAAATCACCCCCAGAGAACCTGGGATAGCCTCAGCCCCACCTCACCCGGTCAACCCTGAAAGGAATGGGCTGTAGGGAAATCCACAAGGGCTGGGTAGCTACAAAGGAAAAAGTCATGCAGAAAGGAAATGGAAAAGCCCCCCAAAACTATCCTTGTCAGTTTCGTAGTCCTCCCCATCCCCACCACCAACCAGAGACATGCAGAATTAATTAGAGTCACACAAAGCCAGTCTTGTCACACTCCAGGCTAGGAGCGACAGGCTGTTATCTGCACCAGCTGGCTCTTCGCTGGCACTAACAGGAAGGCGTCCTGCTATCTCCCCATCTTGCTTATCAACAGCCCCAGGCAGCAGCTGTAGCAACCCCAGCAGGAAGACTCCAGCCAGGCTTCTGATGAGCCCAGGCACTGCTGCAAGCCTTCCTGTTTCTTGGGATGAGAGTCTCTCTCTCAAACTGCTTGGGGCTCTAGAAGTTAGGTCTCCTCCTTACTGGGGGGAGTGGGGGTGGTTACTGAGAAGATGCCAGGGAAGACGCAGCTGATGCCCCTTGGACTGAGCAGGAGTCGCTTTCTAGTGGGGGGTCTTGTCTGTTGGGGGAAGCCATTCTCATTATTCCAACCTAACAGGCCAAGTGTGGCCCCAAGGCTGCTTCTCACCCTAGCAGAGAAACTCAGCCTCTCTCCTCACCCCCTGGTTCCCTGCCACTGCAGGGAGTCCCACCCCTCTCCCTTCTGTGAGGAGAGAAAATTCTACAAGGATCCCTCCCCTGCCCTATGCCTGTCATTTTCAGCACCATAACAGACTTCTTATTTAAGGCAAGGTAGGCAGTTTTGTATTATTATTATAAAACCTTTCAACTCAGGTGTAATTATATACATTTTACATTTCAGAAGAGTGAAGGCTATAGATGTTAATTAATATGCCCCAAATCACAAGTTTAGTAACAATAAATGAGGATTTTAACCAAGTTCGCCTGCCTGAAAAATCTGTGCTCTTTTACAACAAGAAACTATTCTCTAATACCAGGCTATAGACAGGAATGTAGGTGACCACAGCTCCCAAACCTAAGACAATTAGGTGACGCCCGTTCCTCCCCCAACCCCAAGGAAAGCCTCTTTGAATTGAGGACAGCTCTAAGCTGTGCCACAGGTTAGGTCTCACAGCATCTGGGGAAGTTGATCTGTTGATGCCTGGGACACAGATAAATAACCGACCAAAATGCTCCCCTTCCACAGTACACAGCCATGGCTGAGAAACAACCTGACCTGGGACCATATCTCACAGCCTACCTTGCACCCAGAGTGGCCAGACAGCTACTCTTGCCGATAGAATGTAAGCAGAAGCGGTGTCCACCACACATGGACTGATGGTTTTAAGAAGCAAATGCACTGTCTTCTCCGTTTCTTTCTCCTGCTCATGGTTAAAATGAGAGGACGCCATGATGTGCAGGCATGCCCAAACTTAGCTACACATTAGAATCACCTGACACTTTAAAAAAAAAAAAAAAAAACCAACGTGAGGACCACACCAGAAACCAATTAAATCGGAATCGCTGGGGGGAGGGGGGGAGCGGGTGGGAACCAAGAACCCTTTTTAAAGCTGCACAGAAAACAAAGATTGAGAACCACTGCACTAAGGGGATGGTGAAGCCACACGATGGAAAAAACCTGGGTCTCTCAACACTGTAAGGAGAAAACCCACCCACTGACAATACACACATGTATATATTTGACATGTATTTGATTGTTAATGAGCGAGAGACCTCCAGTGTATTTTAAGCTACTGATACTTGGGGGTTTGTTTCTTACAGCCACCAGTATTACAGTAGTAACTAATGTAGCCTGTTAAAATACAGACTTTTCTTTATTCCAAAGGAAACAAGAAGCTCCTCACTGGTCCTACCTTCCATGGGGTTCTAGCTCTGATAGCTGGAAACTCAAAGGCACCTCTCTGTATCCTGAGGCCCACGTGATCAAGCTAAACTATGCTGAAACCAGAAACCTGCAACAGGACTCATTCCTGGGGCACAAATATTGCTTCTAATACCTTCTCATTCATTATCTTGTTTCATCCTCATAAAAGCTCAAGGAGGAAAACCTACGTGATGTGATGATACCCTTGACAGATGGAGAAAGTGTGACCCAGAAAGGGAAATTGACTTACCTCAAACTTACATGGCCACTGAGCAGCACAGCCAAGCCTAGGTCTCAGTTATCTAACTTTTCCACCATACCCTGAGCCCGCATGGTCGAGGAGGCAGTATGGTGAACTGGCTAAGAGCATGGTACAGAATCTTACTGTCAGAGTCATGCTCAACTCTGCCACTTGCTAACTGTGTGAACTTGGGCAAGTTACATAGCCCCTCCGAGCCTCAGCTACAAATTGGGAATAATCTAGTTATCGTAAGGAATTAAATGATGTAATTCCCATAGAGGTCACTTAGACTGGTTCCTGGTACATACAAAGCATCCACAGATAAATACCTAGATTACTGGTCTGTGTAATTCTCACATTAATCCTATGATACAGGCACCATCAGCATTTTAGTAATGCAGAAAAAAAGACTTAGAGAAGTAAAAGAAGGTATCTAAGGTCACATAGATGAGAAGCAGCAAAGCCAGATTCAAATCAAGCCCGTTCAATGCCAAAGTCCATGCTGTTAACCACTATGACTTATGCAAAGACATAAGTCTGCTCTCTCACAGAGCGGCTGAAGGGGCTCTGGGAAGACTCCCCTACTCAAACTATTTCCCCATGAGCCAGCACAGCTGCTCTTAGCCCCTCAAGATAAGGCATCTCACTCTAAGTTCCTTCTACAAAATAGGAACCCCTCCAACCAACTCATATACAGATGGCTAGCTGCAAGGATCACCAGAGAATGGAACTCTGGGGTTACTGACTTTGTCCTGAGTTTTATTTTGTTGGGGGGTTGGACTGGAAACCGAGGCATCATCTAAGGAAAGCAGGCTTGATAGGAGCTACGCTGAGCTGGTAAAAAAGAAGGCTCAACAGGAAGAAGTGGTTACAGAAGGGGAACTTTCCACAAGGTCACTGCAGGGTAGGGGTGCCACATTTTTGTATGGTCAGGAGCAGAAAGAAAAGGAGGTGGACATGGTGGGGAGTTAGGACTATTGCACACCATGTGGGCAGATTCAGTGAAAATGTGGCTGGGTGTTAAGATTTATCAGCAGTGTTTAAAAGTCTCTGTTTCTTAGTCTATCCTAGAAAATCATTCCATAAATGTGGGAGATTATAGGTGGATGGGTGGGTGCATAAGTAAATGGAAGGACAAAGAAATGGATGGATAGGGAGATAAACAGATATGGATGGATTGATGAATGGATGGAATGGGTGGATCTCTATGCCACATATATTCATTGTTTGCAGACAGAAGTACTTTTAAACAGTGCTCATTAGGAATTGGTATATAGCATTGGAAATGGTACCATAACTAATTTAGTTTTCTATGTCACTGAAGCATATTTATACTAACCCAAAGAGTCCATAGGACTTCCCTGGTGACTCAGATGGTAAAGAGTCTGCCTGCAATGCAGGAGACCTGGGTTCAATCCCTAGGTTGGGAAGATCCCCTGGAAAAGGAAATGGCAACCCACTCCAGTATTCCAGCCTAGAGAATTCCATGGACAGAGGAGCCTGGCGGGCTACAGTCCATGGAGGCACAGAGTCAAACAAGACTGAGTGAGTTTCACATACAGTCCACAGGGTCACAAAGAGTCGACACTACTGAGTGACTAACAGTTCACTTCATCAGCCCCATATAAGGACTTAATAGTTTTCCATCGTCACATTCATCAGCTATTCTTTTATCCTCTCTGCACTCTCTCCCTTAGATATCTAATTTTATCCCATGCAAAGTACTACCTACTAGAAAAGAACTCTAGCAACTCTACCCCAAGCCCTGACCTCTGTCCTAATCACCCGTCCTCTCTCTAGCTGCCTTCTCTGTGTGTGCATCTGGACATCCCCATATCACTTCAACATGATGCTGACAACTCTTCTCCAACTGCCTTATCTCTTCTGTTTCTAAAGACATAAGTCTCCATTCTCCAAAGTTTTAGTAATAAACTTCAAATCAGCTTTTATTTCCTTCCCTCCATATGTGATCAATCACCATGTCATTTTATCTTATGATTACAAAGGCCTTTTGAAAAGGTTCCCAGCCTCTGATTTCACCTCTCTACAATCAGTGCCATATTTATTCATTCATTTATTCATTAATCCTGCTCAAAGTATTCATGCCTCTATACTCTCAATGCTGAGCTCTGCACTAGGGATTTAAAGATGAATAAAACACAGTCACTGACCTGAAGGATCTCAGTATCTCTGTAAATACTTCATAAAGTAATGTGTTGACTGTGTCTGTCCCCTCCTCAAACAATTTTTGGCAGCACTTATTGTCAGGAATCCATAATCATTGCCCAAAACCTGTCTTGGACTTGGCCTTGGGGGCTGGTGTTTAATGCAAATTCAATTCTGCACTCACAGAATAATTACTGTGAGTTGTAACCAGCCATATCAGAGCCTGGGCCCATGCCCCACACTACACTCAGAATTATGATGCTGAGACTTGGGATGCTGACTTGAAGCTCAGAGAAATAGCAGAATTGGCTAAAATTAAAATATTTGTGATAAATCAGATAGTCATCCAGAGCTAGGAAGGTTCATGCTGACAGAGCAGAAAAAAAAAAAAAAAAAGAATACTACTAATAATAGTAAAAATAGTCTCCTGGAATATAAGAAATCCAGAAGCTCAACCCCAAGTTAGCAGTTCTGGTACTTCTGAACCAGGCAAGGTGTGGGCCCTAATATCACATTGGTTCCTAGGGTGACCTCTGTGATCCATCTGCCTTAGCATTCCCTCCCGTAGGGGTCCCAAAGGAAAGTTCTCAACAAAAACCTTATGAATGAACTTGAAAAAAGAAGAACAGGGACTTTCCTGGTAGTCCAGTGGTTAAGACTTCACCTTCCAATGCAGGAGATATGGGTGTGATCCCTGGTTGGGGAGTTAAGATCCCATATGCCTCTCAGCCTGTGAAAGAGGAGAGTGAAAAAGTTTGCTTAAAGCTCAACATTCAGAAAACTAAGATCATGGCACCTGGTCCCATCACCTCATGGGAAATAGATGGGGAGACATCTATAGTGTCAGACTTTATTTTGGGGGGCTCCAAAATCACTGCAGATGGTGACTGCAGCCATGAAATTAAAAGACGCTTACTACATGGAAGGAAAGTTATGACCAACCTAGATAGCATATTAAAAAGCAGAAACATTACCTTGCCAACAAAGGTCCGTCTAGTCAAGGCTATGGTTTTTAGAGTTGTCATGTATGGATGTGAGAGTTGGACTGTGAATAAAGCTGAGTGCCAAAAAATTGATGCTTTTGAACTGTGGTGTTGGAGAAGACTCTTGAGAGTCCCTTGGACTGCAAGGAGATCCAACCAGTCCATCCTAAAGGAGATCAGTCCTGGGTGTTCATTGGAAGGACTGATGCTGAAGCTGAAACTCCAATATTTTGGCCACCTCATGTGAAGAGTTGGAAAAGACCCTGATGCTTGGAGGGATTGGGGGCAGGAGGAGAAGGGGACGGCAGAGGATGAGATGGCTGGATGGCATCACCGACTTGATGGACTTGAGTTTGAGTAAACTCCGGGAGTTTGTGATGGACAGGGAGGCCTGGCATGCTGCAATTCATGGGGTCACAAAGAGTCGGACACGACTGAGCGACTAAACTGAACTGAACTGATGCCTCTCAGCCAAAAAAACAAAACATAAAACAGAAGCAATATTGTTTAAAAAAAAAAAAATCAATAAAGACTTTTAAAATGGTTCTCATTAAAAAGAAAGAAAACTTTAAAAAAAAAGAACAGGAGGACCTAAAATGAAGAGAGAAAAGAAAGTTGACCCTGTACAAAGCCTCAATAAACTAGAGAGGTAAAGGGGATCTTTTCAGGTTAAGGAGAATATCCAGTCTCTAGGAAAAGTGCTCTCTCCCTATCATTCTGAAACTCAAATCTTAGAAATCTTAAGACTTAAGAAGGAGGGAAAACCACTTTGGGCATGAAATTCTCTTAGGGCTATAGCTGAGGCTATCCACAAGAAGGAGGGGGCTTCCCTGGTGGCTCAGTGGTAAAGAATCTGGTGCCAATGCAGGAGACCTGGGTTCGATCCCTGGGTTGGGAAGATCCCCTGGAGAAGGAAATGGTAACCACTCCAGGATTCTTGTCTGGGAAATCCCATGGACAGAGTAGCCTGGCGGGCTACAGTCTATGAGGTCACAAAAGAGTCAGACATGACTTAGAGACTAAACAACAACAGGAAGGAGGAAGCAAACTGGGTAAGGGACCAAATGCAACAAATAAAAAGCTAGATGAGCATCACAGACTTGGTGTGTGCCCTTCCTGAATGGAACACAGGTCCCAGGCCCAGATGGGCCAACTTCAATGAATTCATAACAGAGATATAGAGTGTAAGAACTAGAAAAGATCTTTGCTTTATATCTGAGGAGCCTGAAGCTGATGGATGTTGATGGAAGAGCACAGTAGCTTCATCCTGATTGGCTGCCTGAGGCTCCAGGAAGAGTCTTTCACTTTTTCCCACCCTACGAGATCTTTCAAACACAGACTGATCTAAGAGAATAATTTGCTTAATCGTCTTTAAAATTCAAATATAGACAAAAAGTTTAAGGGTTCTTGGCCCTTTATCTCTTAAGGATAGTTTTACTCAAATCAGATGTTACTAAATGTTAAACTCCTAGTCCTGGGAGAGAAAGGGGACTCAAATGAGTCCCTCCTGGGTACTGAGGAGGAAAATAGAAATTAGAGATGGATGAGTGGACAGGGGCCCAAGACTCTGGATTTTAGAGAAAAATATGAATCTGGTGCTGTCACCTGCTTGGGTGTTTGATCTCCATGTTAGTCCCTGACTCTTTTTGTCCAGATTTCTCTTTTGAAGTCGAGACTTGCCTATGTTGCAGGATTGTTAAAAGAATTAACTGAGACAAGATCTCCGGCACAGGTGTTTGTTCTCTTCCAACATTCTTTCCCTACTCAATTTGACCTTCCCTCCAGCTAGTGAACGTTATATCTCCCCTACATAATGGTGACCATCTTGTTGTCCATCCAATGTCAATGGGCTCTGCCAGTGACAGGGAAAGTGATAGATTTAAATTTGCATTTCCTTCCCAGCAACTACTTCTCTCTTGTTCTCTCTTGGGCAATAAGAAGACGCAGGGGGTGGCGGCGGAGAAACCTAAGGCTCAGTATCATCTGTTAAGTGGGAAATGGAACAATGATGGAGTATTCCATGGCCAACGGGTTATCACTTTGACTGGTCCTTCTGCCTCCACCCAGTCCTTCTAGCCTGGAAAGTGCCTTGATCACCGGCCAGGAAACCCAAGTTCTGGTCCAGGTTCAACTTGCTAAGCAATCCTCAGCATCCTTTTTATTGTCTGAGAAGTGCATTTCCCAATGCGTAAAATGGAGACAGTAATACATCCCCATCCTCCATAGGGTCCGCCACACAGGCACTCACAGAGGTTACACCAGAGACCAGATTTTAAAGCTAAAAATGCTTTATAAGCCTAAGACTTTATAAACATTATTTTATTCAGATGGCTAGAGGGAAGAAATGAAAACAATTTAGGACCAGGGTACTGACTTCAAGAGGAACCTGCCTTTATGAGCCGAAAGGAAGAAAGGAAGGATGGGTTGGGGCAAATTCCACCCATGTCCTGACGAACTGCTGTTTCTTCATGTGCCTGGAAGAGTCGGGAAGATCAGAGGAAATGTGTATATTTACCAGCTAAGCAAAGAGAAGAATGCCACCATAAATCCGAGGGGGAGGGATGACATAATAAAACAATATAGAGTGTCCTATAACCACAGAAACAATAACAACGCTAAAACAGAAATAGCTTATTAAGTTAAAACAACAGTATATCTGTCAGAACACCCATAGAAACTCTCATCTCAGGATAGTAAAAACCCTCTTCCAGGCCTATTGTCTTATACTTTCATTAAACTACAGTTTTATAAGGTAAAATATTGCCAATTCTTGTTCAATTCCCAGAATAAAATCTAGTTAAACTCTTAATTTGGGAGATACATCTTCTGCAAGTGACAGGTCCTTAAGGGACAGTTCCTGAAGCCTGATGACTGGGGAGACAGAGAACCAAGGCACAGGGGGGTTGCCCAACAGTTTGGATTTGGGGCCCTACCCTGCTGTCCGGGCTACTCTCTTACCAGAACCGCTGGCCCCTTCTAACCGAGGAAAAGTAGAACAAGGAAGCTGATGTTTCCTTTTCTCTAGCTAAGAGGGTTCGGATCTCAGGGGAAGCTGAAGTTCAAAGCAGCCAGCTCCATTCCCTCTTGAGCAAACTAGGTCTACAGTGCCTGCAAATCGACGTGTCTACCACTACCATATACACCAAGCTGCATGTAACCAAGGAGTTCAGGATGCTTAACTGAACTGAGGGCTTCCCTGGGCGCTCAGATGGTAAATAATCAGCCTGAAATGCAGGAGACCTGTGTCCGATCCCTGGATCGAGAAGAGCCCCTGGAGAAAGGAATGGCAACCCACTCCAATATTCGTGCCTGGAGAATTCCATGGACAGAGGAGCCTGGTGGTCAAATCCCCACGTCGACCCAGCACCATATATAAAAGGCAGCATGTAACCAAGGAGTTCAGTATGCTGCTGGTGGTTAAGCTTGAATCCTGAATCACTTACCTGATCCTACCCCTGGACTGAGGGAACTCAATTCTCCTTGCCTCTAAAGGGATTGCTTATGTGTTGTCTGTTCCCAGCCTGCTACTGGTGGTAATTTGTGGTTTTCCCATACCCCGGGGTTCTCTTTCCAGAAAGCCTGTCTCTTTGGAAGGGAAGATGGAAGGAAGGATGGGTTGGGGCCAACCTCTCTGCCCATTGCAACCCCAGGATCCTCTGCCTCCTGAGAAACTGGCCCTCCCCATCCCAGGGAGGGATTGCCAGGTCTAATGGGCAGGAGCCGGACATCAGTATCTGCACAACAGAGAATGAGGAGTGAGGGGAGTTGCCAGGGATTGGGGTACTGGGAGGGATCTCAGTGCCCCCTGCTGCCCCAGGTCCTCAGGGCAATAGAGAGCTAGGTGCTGGGTGAGTTAACAGAAAACAGTCCACTTTGAATAAAGTTATCCAAGTAACTGCTGGGTTATGACAGCCTGAATTTTTTACTGGTATCTAATGGACAGAGTCTCAGGAATGTATTCTTGTTTTCAGTGCCACCCACATACCCAGTTTCATAAGCTAAATTATTTCTATTACTTGAGAACTGCCAAGGATGAGCTTAAATGCTTGATATAGCCACATTACATCATATTTCACACTGCTTAGTACCCCACACAGCAGTTACCACCCCTCTTCCTTGTATCCAAAGCCTAGCCCCAACTTCTTCCTCCCCAGCCTCCCACCTCCCCCATACATAAACCAAATGTTCTCTTCATGGCCCATCCCCCCCCACCACAGGCCCAGCTCAAGCCTGAATTACCCTTGCCTGAATCGACCTTGCCTACAGAGCAAGCGTCTCTTGTCCTTCACAGTCTGATCAGATCTCACCTCTTCCTTGGAACCCCCCACCCCACCCCCGGCACCTCCACATTCAGAGCAATCTCTCTCACCTTTGATATCCCCAGACACTTCACTTCTAGCCTCATTAGAGCACAGATCCTTGTCTACCTAATACAGCCACACAAATGATCAAACTACCATGTGTCAAATAGATAGCTAGTGAGAACCTGCTATAAAGTACAGAAAGCTCAGCTTGGTGCTCTGTGATGACCTAGATAGGAGGGGTGGGGTGGAAGGTGGGGAGGGAGGTCCAAGAGGGAGGAGATACATGTGTACATACAGCTGATTCACTTCATTGTACAGGAGACACTAACAGAACATTGCAAAGCAATTATACTCCAATTAAAAAAAGAAAAAGAAAGTGGTGTGAACATTGCATTCCCTCCAACTCCAGCTGCACAAAGGAGCCAACAGTGCTTTTTTTTCAAGATCCAAGTTCATCTTTACATGCATACATGCACATATGTGCACACAGACACACAGAATTTATCTTTCAAACCCATTGAGGAAGACAGCTGGAGCCGCTGAAAAGGAGGCGTGGATTTGAGCACTTAAAGGGAAGAGAAACAAGCCACCAACTTGAGGACAGTGAAGTTTCCTCTGAGACAGGTGGCAAGGTGAGATGCCAGGGCCTCAGTTAGAGGCAGTGGCCTGGGTGGGTGGGGCTAGGAAATGGGTTTGGGGGTACTGGGTGGATGGCTGCAGTCACTAGGGGTGGTACCAGGGGCTTATCTCTGTGACTGTCCCAGGGAATCAGGACTGGGATACCAGCAGAGAGACAGGATCACTCTTGACAGAGCCACTGTGAAGGCAAAAGGACAAAGGTGGAGATGGGCAAACCATGGTCCAAGGATCTGATCCTCCCTGGTTTGGGGTTCTATGCAAGCCCAGGACTCATCTATGATCTCATAGAGTAGGGAGGGAACCCCAACAATGACTGAGATTTAATTTTATCAAACAGGCAAGCAGAGACTCAGAGCAGATAAATTTTGATCTAGAAAAGTAAAGGATTATGACATGGATTGTATTAAACATTCATACCTGCCACACTTGTGTGAAATCACCTGGGGCAAGCTTGCTTTTCCCGCTGGATTGGAAACCCTTGGAATCAGGGGTCTTTTCTCCCTCATCCCAGCTTTCCCCCACCCTACCCCAAGCTTTCCTAGTCAAAATTATTGAAAGCAGTCCCTGAGGTTGCAAAATAAAACTCAAGGAAATGATGCCATTTCACTGGCAGTTTGCAATCCACAACCGTAAAAGGCAAGTGGCTGGGTCATCTTTCCATAAATTCCCAATTCTGCTGGAAAGGCAGACAAAGGCAGCTGGGGAGCCAGGCCATGGCTTTGTTTTTGCAACTCTTTCCATCGAAGTGCCCTTTATATATGCAGCCCGGGTGGAATGCATCATAAAAGGTGACATTTTATCACAGCAGTTTGTAAATTTTACAGAAGCAGGCTCCCTGTAAATCACCCAGCTTATTCCCTGGCTGACTTTATTACAGCAAATCCAGTCATGGATAAACTGTATGCCAGTTTACTTGAAATTTATCTTTTTTATTCAAGCTGAACTGAGTCCTTTTAATATTCTTCTCTCTTCTAATGATAAGGCATAATGATAACCTTATTTCCTATTCAGACAGCTTTAAGAACTCTCATTTCTCTGAAAATGCAGCTCCTATTCGGGGCCTCTTTTCTCCCAGAGCCATTTAGAATTCATTTGTTGAGTCAAAAAACGTGGGCACCTCCCTGCGCCAAGTCTTTTAAGTCCCTGGAACTTAACTTATTTTATTCCTCATTTTCCCATAGTGTGCCCGCTTTCTTGGGCCCAGGGCTTTTCCCTCCTAAGCAGCTGCATTGAGACCCATACATTTAGGGCTAACATAGCTACATGGAATTGTCTACCCATCCTCCTGTTGTTCCCTGTGAATTTAAGGTTCTTGACTGCAGGGAGATAAAACCAGTCAGTCCTAAAGGAAATCAACCCTGAATATTCATTGGACTGATGCTAAAGCTGAAGCTCCAATACTTTGGTCACCCGATATTAAGAGCTGACTCATTGAAGAAAGATCGAAGGCAAAAGGAGAAGGGGAAGGCAGAGGATGAGACCATTGGATGGCATCACTGACTCAATGGACATAATTTGAGCAAACTCCGGGAGATAGTGAAGGATAGGGAGGCCTGGCGTGCTGCAGTCCATGGGGTCACAGAGAGTCAGACACGACTTCAGTGACAGAACACTAACTTCCTCACAAAAGAAACTGGAGATGAAGCAGAGAGGTTAAGAAAGTAAACTGAGAGTTTATCTAAGCAAGGATACACTCTCAGGGAGAGCAGGCAGACAGGTGAGGAGCTGCTATCCTGGGTTTCTCTGGCAACCCAGTTATGAAGGGCATACAAATAAAGGGGTGGAACATTCACTGAGAAAGGAGGATGGGGGGTCGTCTTCCCTGATTTTCATCCCAGCTCCATCTTCCCGAGAGGAGGAGGGACTTTTGTCCTTATTTAGCTTAGATCAGAAGTGTCATGTCATTGGTACAAAAAGAGTATTTCTCATCTGTAAGGCTGATTTTATGGTACTGAGAGCATAATGAGCAATAGGTTACATTCGGAGACAAGCAATTCCTGTCTTTTCCCCTACTTTTCTTTGTCTGCTACCCGGACACTTATGCAAAATGTATGTTTTCCTGTCAGTCTGGAGGTTTCTGCTTTCCTTTAACCGTCCATGGAGTCTGCTGTTTATAAGATGCCTGATTTCCTACCACCTGGCCCCTGGTCCCATTTTTCTGTTCATACTTCGCTACCTGCCTGCAGTAACACTGCAATGTCCACTACATGTGGCTCTGGAGCACTTGAAATGTGGCTGGTCCAAAGTCAGGTGAGCATCTAAAACAAAAACAAAGATTCTGTACAGGAAAAAAACAAAGAATGTAAAATACCTCATTAATCATTTCTGTATTGCTTACGTGTTGAGATAATAATAGTTTGGCTGTATTCAGTTAAATAAAACACATCAAAATGAATTTCACCTACTTCTTTTTACCTTTTTCATGTGACTACTCAAAAACTTAAAATGACATTTGTGGTTCACATCATATTGCTACTGGACTGTGCTCTTCTCAGCACATCCTCTCTCTTTGCTCGACAACATCTCATTGTCTCCAAGGAGGTGAAAATGAGTCCCCCTGAAACTGAGTTCCCCTGCTGAGTTTATGATTAACCTCTCTATCCAAAATTTTATTCCCTTCCTTGTTACCTCTGACCTCAATCTTGTTTTAACTGAATAATAATCAGTCAGAGGACTAAAATTGGTACTGTTGATAACATTATGCTTATTATGCTATATTATAAGCTATATAATAAATGCTATATTATAACATTATGCTATATTATAACATTATGCTATATTAACACACAGACTCAGATTGTTTCTCCAGGGTAGGATGAGCTAACAGACCCCCCTGGATCATGGGCCACCAGACTAGAAACTTGTAAACCACAGGCATTCTGACACATGAAGATGATTAATCCCAGCTTCTTTGTTCCTCCTTTATAAAAACCCCTCACTCAAAGACCAAGCTTAAGAGTGGAGATCTCACCATAGAGCAGGCGATTGTTAATTTTGTCATCCCAAGTCCACAGCTTCTCCATATAAACTCCAAGGTTCACGGGAACAGGGAGAGAACTGAGTGAGTTGAATTCTCATTAGTGCCTTTGATAGGTCCTAGTGCACAATAAGGTGCTCAGAGAATGCACACAGGAACAGATGCAGGCTAGACAGTTCCTGGACCTCGCTGGTGTGAGGCCAAGGCCTAGAAGTCAGGAACACAGCTATTTACTAGATTACAATCTTGAAAAGAGGGTCCCTATCCTGACTATCATCATATTCTCTATAGAACCTAACTGAATGCTGCAAAGAAAGAAATATTTGAGTAAATGTCCGCTGAACTGACTGAGGTCATACTGCACCAGGGGAATCCAACCCCAGGTGAAGGGTTTCCTCAGGCTGAAGACCCAAGCAGCCCCAGAATTAGGCTCACGGGGCAGCAGCCACCACCACGGACTCACTCCTTGACTAACACTACCATAGCTTTCTCTCTTCTCTGCACTATTACGTCTACCTTCACCTCAACTGTCTTCCCAGAACAATGCTTTGATCATACCCCTACCTCATTCAAGAGTCTACATGACTCCCTGTTGCCACAGGACAGGGTCTGAACTCTTCCGTGGGTCAGTTTACCACCCCAGCCTCGTCCTGCACTTTTCAGTATGTGTTCCTTCCAGTTAGTCTCCTGCCTGTTCTAGAAATAGGCCAGGATGTGTGTTCAGGATGACTGGTCTTCCTATGTTAGCCTCCTCCTCCTTCTTAAATCTCTGCCCATGTGGGACTTCTGCCTGTGCCGAGAACCTCAGTTAAAACTGCACCAGCTCTTCTATGAAACCTTCCCAACTTCCCAATCCATTCCCATCTTCCCATCCCCGAACACCTACCATCCCACCTGGAATCCCTATTGAGTTCAGCGTATTGACATCATGTTGCCACAGCCAGATGGAACACCACTCATCTATGGGAAATGTAGCTCATAAACTCTTTTAGCACGCTAGATACGTCATGATGCTGAATGAGTTTAGGCAAAATTGAATTAAAACAGTTAAAATATTACTCACTCCCCAAATGACAATATCTAGTATCTTCACATGACTGGTGGGGAGGGAGGTGAGCTCTGCAAGTAGTATGAACACCAGCCGTAGCTTATCCTACAGCACTCTGGAGGGGAAAGACTGACTTCTGCCTGAAGAGGAAAACAAGCGAGGCTGAACGAGGAGCCACTTCAGAGAGCCTTTGGTGACTGTGATTCTGAGGCCACTCTGAGCCTTCTCAAGGGCCACAGCAACCCTACCGGAGTCTTTGGAACTTAAACCAATAAGACACCAAATTAATTACCTACCATGACCCCTCATATTATAGATGTGAAAGCAGAGGCCAAGGGCAGGGGAAAAGACCCTGCCTGAGGGCGCAGGATTAAGCGGTGATAGGGATCAACCTTGACTCCCAGCCTAGCATGAGGGCTTTCCCCTTCTACACACAAGGGTCCTGAAGACTGGTCAAGGAGCCAGATGTATCAGTACCACCAGGAGATCTTCTAAAAAGACAGCTCTTCTAAAAGCTCATGTCCAACTCTTGTGACCCCATGGACTGTAGCCTACCAGGCTTCTCTGTCCATGGGATTTCCTAGGCAAGAATACTGGAGTCGGTTGCCACCTCCCATAGGGGATTTTCCTGACCCAGGGATCAAACCTGCATCTCCTGTGCCTCCTGCATTGGCAGCTGGATTGGCAGACCGAGAGTGGGGTCCCCATCTATAGAGATTTAGAATCACTAGAGTCTAGTGAGGCTGGGAATCAGTATCTTTCTAAAGTTTCCCAAGTGACTGTGACATGTTGCTAAGTCTGAGAGTCACTGAGCTCACTTGTTCCTACAGGGCCATCCTGGGACTAATGGCCCAGGAGTCCTGTACTTTTCAGGACCTGCTGCTATGTGAAAGGAGTACCAGAAAATGAGGATTGAAACAATACTGTCCATGGCTTATGGGCCAGCCTTTATCCCCAAGACCACACAAAGACCTCAGGTGTGGTCAGAGAAGGTAGGGCTGGGGCAGGGAGGGGAGTGTGCGGAGGTCAGGGGAACAGCAGCACCTCTGCCCAGCCCCATGAGGTTACTTCCTGGTATTCACTTCCCAGCTATACATGTCATGTGATGAAAAGCAAAATAACTCAATCAGGAGGGCAATAAATAAACATCAGGAAAAAAATATCAAAAGCTATTACGTTCTGCAGCAGTCCTATTACTGGGCACATATATGGACAAAACCACAATTCACAAAGATACATGCACCCCTATGTTCATAGTAACACTATTCACAACAGCAAAGACATGGAAATTACCTACATGGAAATAACCGATGAAGGGATAAAGAAGATGTGATCTATGTACACTAGGATACTCCTCAGTCATAAAAAAGAACAAAATAATGCCATTTGCAATAACATAGATACAATGAGAGATTATCATACTATGCAAAGTAAGTCAGAAAGAAAAAGACATACCATATTATAGCACTTACATGTGGAATCTAAAATATGACACAAATGAACCTATCTATGGAAAAGATAGGGGTTTGGGGCAGAGATGGAGTAGGAGATTGGGGTTAACAGGTACAAGCTTTTATATATAGAATTGATAAACAACAAGGTCCTACTGTGTAGCACGGGGAACTGTATTCAATATCCTATATTCAGTATCAATGATAAACCATAATGGAAAAGGATATAAAAATATGTATTTTTTATATCAACTCTTTGTGACCCCATGGAACTGTAGCCTGTAGCCCACCAAACTCCCCAGTCCATGTAGTTCTCCAGGCAAGAATACTGGAGTGGACAGTCATTCCCTTCTCCAGGGGATCTTCCCGACCCAGGGATCAAACTTGGGTCTCCTGCATTGCAGGAGACAATTCTTTACCATCTGAGCCACCAGGGAAGCCCATACATACATATATGGACCACACACACAGACACACACACACACAGAATCACTTTGCTATATAGCAGTAATTAACATAACATTGTAAATCAACTATACTTCAATTAATAAAATATTAATTAAATTGAATTAAAGCTTTAGGTTTTGGAAATTAAAGAGGATTACACAGTATAGGGCTTCTCTGACGGCTCAGAAGGTAAAGTGTCTGCCTGCAATGCGGGAGACTGGGGTTCGATCCCTGGATCAGGAAGATCCCTTGAAGAAGGAAATGGCAACCCACTCCAGTATTCTTGCCTGGAAAATCCCATGGACAGAGGAGCCTGGTGGGCTACAGTCCATGGGGTCGCAAAGAGCAGGACACAGACTGAGCAACTTCACTGAGCAACTTTCTTTCTTTCACATGGTCTAGACAATTCAGAGAAAGTTACAGAGCAAATGAAGAATTCTGTGACCTTTGCAACATGCTTTTGTATACAAAGTACCTTACATTTCAAAGGTTTATGGTCAACTGGACCCCAACTGACCACACACCCTGTCTGCCTGCTCACAGCACACCTCGACTGTGAGCACTGAATGGCTATTCGGGGACTGCGGCCTTCCAGGGTGGTATTTCCACTTATCAGCCAACAGATCTGAAATATACTGACCTTAGCGTGGTGGACAAACTCAGGATTTGGAATGAGAAGGAATGAGGGTGAATTCTAGCTCTTTTGCTTATTATCAGGAAGATTAATCCTTTCTAGAAAGATAAATCCTTTTCGTTTTCTCAGCTGTAAGGCAGAAAAGAAAAAAAAAATCCTGCCTCTGATATAATACGGTCAGAAATATCAGCCTCTTCTCTGTATTCTTTTTCTAGGTAAATAGCATCTCCAGAGATTCACATGAATGTGCACACATACTCTGATCACTAAAATTTATCTAAAACATTTCCTCTTTAAGCATGATCCATGGGCCAGCATCAGTATGACTCAAGAGCCTTTTAGAAATACAGATTCCCAGGTCCTTCCCGAGACCTACTAAATAAGGTTCCTCAGGTGTTTCTCATGCATGATAAGCTTTGAGAAGCCCTTCTCTAGAAGTCTGATGGGAGCTGGAAGTGGGACATAGCTGAAGAGGTTGGGGGCACATTTTAATCCTAAATTTAGGGGATCAGAAGATAATCCCGACTTTGACTTTCTCAGCAGACTGTTTTTAATCTAAGGGGCCTCTGAAGGACTGGGATATGGGTACTGGGCTAACCAGGCCACAGACCAGTGTGATCCACTCTGTTCCCAACTGAATTCTGACCTTAAAATAGGTAAGCTCTGGAAGTGATAATCTCCTTGCAAAAAAAATCAGGTCACACTCTTCCTTCTGTTACAATGAATGCCAGGTTTTAGGATTAGCTCAGATAGGAAGATGTAGGAAAAAATGAGTGCCTGATTGGTGATGCACCTTGATAAATTAGCTCTTGAATTACGGGAAGGAATTAATAAAGATAGAAAGGAAATGAGAGGAGGCACTCCCAAAGCAGGGGAAGGTGAGAATGAAGGTCCTGAGGAGACGATGTAGGAAGGAAAAGCCAGCACCGAGAAGACAGTCATGGCCAAGAGGAGGACTGCAGAGGCAGAGTTGTAGAAGGCAGAGAAAGGCCTTGAATGCCAAGCTCAGAAGCTTAAATTTTACTCTGTAGTTCACCAGGAGCCTCAATCGTTCATGTGCATTTGTTTTCTGATTACTCTCTTTATGGGAAAGATTTTGTCTACATATGTGATAAGAGATAATTCTCATGAGTCTGATGTTTATGAACATCTCAAACTATCTCTTCCAGAATGTTTGAATAGCAAACAACTTTGGAAACTAGAGACAGTGCATCTCTCCAGGTCAGAGGAAGGATTTATTTCCTGTACAATACAGTAAAGCTTAAAAACCCCTCCCCAGAGATATTCCAGGGTAGTAACAGTAAAGAGGTCTCCTTTCCAGCCTGGAGAATATTGCCATGCTAAATAAAGGTTGAAGACATGGGCACAATAAAGGACAGATATGGCAAGGACCTACCAGAAGCAGAGGAGATTAAGAAGAGGTGGCAAGAATACACAGAAGAACTGTATTAAAAGTTCTTAATGACCTGGATAACCATTATGGTGTGATTACTCACCTAGAGCTGGACATCCTGGAGAGTGAGGTCAAGTGGGCCTTAGGAAGCATCACAACAAACAAGGTTAGTGGGGGTGATGGAATTTCAGCTAAGCTATAAAATCCTAAAAAGATGATGTTGTTGGAGTGCTGCACTCAATATGTCATCAAATTGGGAATACTCAGCAGTAGCCACAGGACGGGAAAAAGGTCAGTTTTCATTCCAATCCCCAAGAAAGGCAATGCCAAAGAATGTTCAAACTACTGTACAGTTGTGCTCATTTCATGCACTAGCAAAGTGTGAGTGCTGACTTTTGAGCTCAAATGCTCAAAATTTTTCAAGCTAGGCTTCAACAGTATGTAAACCAAGAACTTGGAGGTATACAAGCTGGATTTAGGAAAGGGAGAGGAACCAGAGATCAAGTTGCCAACATCTGAAGAATCATAGAGAAAGCAAGGAAATTCCAGGAAAACATCTACTTCTGCTTCATTGACTACACTAAAGCCTTTGACTGTGTGGATCACAACAGACTGTGGAAAATTCTTAGAGATGGGAATACTAGACCACTTTACCTGTCTTCTGAGAAACCTGCATGCAGGTCAAGAAGCAACAATTAGAACTGAACATGGAACAATGGACTGGTTCAAAATTGGGAAAGAAGTACATCAAGGTTATGTATTATCATCCTGTTTATTTATCTTATATGCAGAGTACATCATGCGAAATGCTGGGCTGGATGAATCCCAAGCTGGAATCAAGATTGCTGGGAGAAATATCAACAACTGCAGATATACAGATACCACTCTAATAGCAGAAGTGAAGAGGAACTAAAGAACCTTTTGATGAAGGTGAAAGAGGAGAGTGAAAAAGCTGGCCTAAAACTCAACTCAAAAAACAAAGATCATGGCATCCAGTCCCATCACTTCATAGCAAATAGATGGGGAAAAAATGCAAATAGTAACAGGTTTTATTTTCTTGGGCTCCAAAATCACTGCAGACAATGACTAAAGCCATGAAAGATGCTTGTTCCTTGGAAGAAAAACTATGACAAACCTCAACAGCATATTAAAAAGCAGAGACATAACTTTGCCGACAAAGGTCCAGATAGTCAATGTTAGGCTTCCCTAGTGGCTCAGATGGTAATGAATATGCTTGCAGTTCGGGAGGCATGGGTTCGATCCCTGGGTCAGGAAGATCCCCTGAAGAAGGGAATGGCAACCCACTCCAGTATTCTTGCCTGGAGAATCCCATGGACAGAGGAGCCTGGCGGGCTACAGTCTATAGGGTTGCAAAGAGACAGACACAACTGACTAACACTTTCACTTTCACATGGTTTTTCCAGTACTCATGTACGGATGTGAGAGTAGGACCATAAAGAAGGTTGGGTGCTAAAGAATTGATGCTTTAGAATTGTGGTGCTGGAGAAGACTCTTCAAGAGTCCCTTGGACAGCAGTGAGATCAAACCAGTCAATAATAAAGGAAATCAACCCTGAACATTCATTGGAAGGACTGATGCTAAAGCTGAAGATCCAAAACTTTGGCCACCTGATGTGAAGAGGCAACTTACTGGAAAAGACCCTGATACTGGGGAAGATTGAGAGCAGGAGAAGGGGGAGGCAGAGGGTGAGATGGTTGGATGGCATCACTGACTCAATGGACAGGAGTTGGAGCAAACTCCGGGAGATAGTGGAAGAACACTATCTCTGAAGGACATGGAAGCCTGGCATGCTGCACCATGGGGGCCACAAAAAGTCAGACACAACTTAGCAACTAAACAACAACAACAACAAATAAAGGTCTAAAGAGGCTAAAGAAAGGTCTTTCTTGGAAGTACAGGATGGGCAAGTTGCCAGAGGCCAGATATAGGATCAGAGCTTCCTTATTGTGGAGTTCCTCTCCTATAATGCATCCAATCACACGCACAGTTACTATTGGGCTGGCTAAAAAGTTCATGTGGGTTTTTCCAGAAGATGGGATGGAAAAACCAAGACGGATTTTTTGTCCCACCCAATATCGGTCCCTCACCATATCACCATGTGCAGACTGGGGCTTAGAGAACTACAGCTAAGAAGTTGCAGGTTTTTCTGTACATAAGAAACTGTCTTAGAGGTCTTCTGTTTTCTGTAACTACACACACACACACACACACACACACACACCATACACACAGTGGCAGGACAACTTGTTAACTTGCAGGTAAAATAAAATCTCTAGCCCTTCACAGTTTTTAACTTCATACAGTGGAATTAAAATAAATAAATGGATTAATAATTTAACTTAATTATTATATAAATAATTAAAATAACTAAATGCTATTGATCCAGGATAGACAAAACATATGATGTCTTGTTCATCAAAACCAGATGATAAAAGAATTTCATATAGCTTGATGTACTTCTACAGATAGTGATTAAACTTTCTGGCCACTGTTCTCACCTACTCAACAAAATTTAGGGTCAGTAAACATGGCAATCCATTCCAGCATTCTTGCCTGGAGAATCCCATGGACAGAGATTCCTGAGAGGCTACAATCCATCGAGTTGCAAAGAGTCAGATAGAACTGAAGCGACTTAGCATGTGGCATGCACAAACCTGTTGCCACAGCACAAATCTGAGGAGTTCAGCCCTGTGAAGGGACACAAAACCCAACAGGCTTTCCCAATACCAGGGAAGTGGCAGGCATTGTTTAAAGTGTGAATTAGAAGTTTTCACATTAGGAATGGGAAGTAAGGTAGCTAGAGCTTCAGAGAAGTGGTCCATTTAGAAATCCAGTGTGAACTTGAATAACTGTATATAAAGACACTGAATAGCCTCCTTAATTGATATTAAAGCCAATCATTCAATTAAAAAAAAAAAAACCTTCTAAGGCAGTTTAGTATGGAGTACAAACTGCAGGGAAGCATAGACAAGAAATTAAAAATTAAAGTGTTGAAAAAAGAGAAACTGCATAGAAATTAGAAATGTCTCAAAGTTTTTCCATTTCTTAGTAAGCAGAGATAAGGCAATAAAAATCACACTGTATCATGGTTGTAGTTCTGCCTATAAGCTATATTTAAGTTAAATCCTCTGTAATATATCCATTCCACAGAGTGGGTTCAGTCATCCAAAATGAATCAATCCTTTTTATCAAATCCTAAGGGAAAATCACTCTTTCCACAAACAGTAAGAGAAAGTCCTGAAGCAGATCGACAAGCTCAACCATCTCAGTTAAGAGTTAGCAAATGGTAACCACTGCATAAAAAAGCATATATCAACTTACGTTACAAGAACATGATAGCCAGAGAACTTACACATCATAGTTCTGGATCTACCACTAACCTACTCTACCTAAAGCCACAGAACTACCTTCATTATAGAACAAAAAGCTTCTTGACATCCAGTATCTCTTCCACTGCCCTAGTGACCTCACCCCTCTATTCCCAAGTCCCCAGACTACAACCCCTACACACAGCATGAGGCAGAGCCAATTCACCCTCTGCTTCTCCTCTTCATCCCAAGTTTTCATAATCCACCTGAGAAACTGTTTTCCTACTTCACCAAATGCAATTCTTGCCTCCTCCTATCTTTCAGAAAAAGGTACTGAGAAGCATCAACATCCATCTCTCTTCTAGGGAAAATGTCAACATGAGAAGGGTCTGTTCTACTCCTAGAGATAGACCTATGAGGACAGATAATACCCCAACTCCCACCAGCCCCCAAGGACAACACTAGCGTAAGTAATAAGAGTGATTGGAAAGGGCACTTGAAAAGGAATTGCATTCTAAAAATGGCTCTATTTCTAGCCAACTTTTATGCAAATCACTTGATTTCTCAGGGCCTCAGTTTCATCTATAAGTTGAGGGTGTTAAAGAACCCTGCCAGCTTTAAAAAGCTGCACCTTATATAAATAAGAGGAATGAGTAGTGACCTACATGAATAAAATGGAAGGACATCCCCAAAATCTCCCAAATCCCTAAATGATAATAGGAAAGAAAACCTAATGCAAAGATACGTGCTATACCTCTCTTTGCTCTTTTCTATACCCATTGTCCATTTGACCCTGACAACTAGATAAACTAAGTGTATGTGTGCTCAGTCATGTCTGACTCTTCGTGACCACATGGACCATAGCCAGCCAGGGTCCTCTGCCCATGTGACTCTCCAGGCAAGAATACTGGTTCAATTCTGTTCAGTCACTCAGTCATGTCCACCTCTTTGCGACCCCATGGGCTGCAGCACATCAGGCCTCCCTGTCCATCACCAACTTCCAGAGCTTACTAAAACTCATGTCCATAGAGTTGGTGATACAAGCCAACCATCTCATCCTACCATCCCCTTCTCCTCCTGCCTTCAATCTTTCCCAGCATCAGGGTCTTTTCAGTTGAGTCAGTTCTTCACATCAGGTGGCCAAAGTATTGGAGTTTCAGCTTCAGCATCAGACCTTCCAATGAATATTCAGGACTAATCTCCTTTAGTCCAAAAGACTCTCTAGAGACTTTCCCAACACCACACTTCAGAAGCATCAATTCTTTGGCACTCAGCTTTCTTTATAGTCCAACTCTCACATCCATACATGACTACTGGAAAACCCATAGCTTTCACTAGATGGACCTCTGTTGGCAAAGTGATGTCTCTGCTTTTCAAATGATGCTGCTGAGGCTGGTCATAGTTTTTCTTCCAAGGAGCAAGTGTCTTTTAATTTCATGGCTGCAATCACCATCTGCAGTGATTTTGGAGCCCCCCAAAACAAAGTCTCTCACTGTTTCCATTGTTTCCCCATCTATTTGCCATGAAGTGATGGGACCAGATTCCATGATCTTGGTTTTCTGAATGTTGAGTTTTAAGGCAACTTTTTCACTCTCCTCTTTCACTTTCATCAAGAGGCTCTTTAGTTCTCCTTCACTTTCTGCCGTAAGGGTGGTGTCATCTGCATATCTGAGGTTATTGATATTTCTCCCAGCAATCTTGATTCCAGCTTGTGCTTCATCCAGCCCAGCATTTCTCACGATGTAGTCCAAATTTAAGTTAAATAAGAAGGTGACAATATATAGTCTTGACGTACTCCTTTCCCAATTTGGAACCAGTCTGTTGTTCCATGTCTGGTTCTCATTGTTGCTTCTTGACCTGCATACAGATTTCTCAGGAGGCAGATCAGGTGGTCTGGTATTCCCATCTCTTAAGGAATTGTCCAGAGTTTGTTGTGATTCACACAGTCAAAGGCTTTGGTGCAGTCAATAAAGCAGAAGAAGATGTTTTTCTGGAACACTTCTGCTTTCTCAGTGATCCAGCAGATGTTGGCAATTTGATCTCTGGTTCCTCTTCCTTTTCTAAAACCAGCTTGAACATCTGGAAATTCATGGTTCATGTATTATTGAAGCCTGGCTTGGAGAATTTTGAGCATTACTCTGCTAACGTGTGAGATGAGTGTAATTGTGCGGTAGTTTGAGCCTTCTTTGGCATTGCCTTTCTTAGGGATTGGAATGAAAACTGGCCTTTTCCAGTCCTGTGGCCACTGCTGAGTTTTCCAAATTTGCTGGCATATTGAGTGCAGCACTTTCACAGCAACATCTTTTAGGATTTGAAATAGCTCAACTGGAATTCTATCGCCTCTACTAGCTTTACTCATAGTGATGCTTCCTAAAGCCCACTTGACTTCACATTCCAGGATGTCTGGCTCTAGGTGAGTGATCACACCATTGTGGTTATCTGGGTTGTGAAGATCTTATTCGTACAGTTCTTCTGTGTATTCTTGCCACTTCTTAATCTCCTCTGCTTCTGTTAGGTCCATACCATTTCTGTCCTTTATTGTGCCCATCTTTGCATGAAATGTTCCCTTGGTATCTCTAATTTTCTTGAAGAGATCTCTAGTCTTTTCCATTCTATTGTTTTCCTCTATTTCTTTGCATTCATTGATCACTGATGAAGTCTTTTTTTTTTCTTTTTTTCAATTAATTTATTTATTTTAATTGGAAGCTAATTACTTTACACTATTGTAGTGGGTTTTGCCATACATTGACATGAATCAGCCATGGTGTACATGTGTCCCCCATCTTGAAATACCCATCCCTCAGGGTCATCCCAGTGTACCAGCCCTGAGCGCCCTTCTCATGCATTGAACCTGGACTGGTGATCTATTTCACATATGATAATATACATGTTTCAATGCTATTCTCTCAAATCATCCCACCCTCGCCTTCTCCCACAGAGTCCAAAAGTCTGTTCTTTACATCTGTGTCTCTTTTGCTGTCTTGCATATAGGGTCATTGTTACCATCTTTCTAAATTCCATATATATGTGTTAATATACTGTACTGGTGTTTTTCTTTCTGACTTACTTCACTCTGTATAATAGGCTTCAGTTTCATCCACCTCATTAGAATGGATTCAAATGTGTTCTTTTTAATAGTTGAGTAATATTTCATTGTGTATATGTACCACAGCTTTCTTATCCATTTGTCTTCTGATGGACATCGAGGTTGCTTCCATGTCCTAGCTATTGTAAACAGCACTGCGATCAACTTTGGGGTACATGTGTCTATTTCAATTCTGATTTTGAGGAAGGCTTTATCTCTCCTTGCTCTTCTTTGGAACTCTGCACACAAATGGGTATCTCTTTTCTTTTCTTCTTTGCCTTCAGCTTCTCTTTTCTCAGCTATTTGCAAGGCTTCCTCAGACAATCATTTTGTCTCTTTGCATTTCTTTTTCTTGGGGATGGTCTTGATCACAGCCTCCTGTACAATATCACAAACCTCCAGCCATAGTTCTTCAGGCACTCTGTCAATCAGATCTAATCCCTTGAATCTATTTCTCACTTCCACTGTATAATCATAAGGGATTTGATTTAGGTCATACCTGAATGATCTAGTGGTTTTCCCTACTTCCTTTAATTTAAGTCTTTATTTGGCTATAAGGAGTTCATGGTCTAAGCTCTGGTCTTGTTTTTGCTGACTGTATAGAATTTCTCCATCTTTGGCTGCAAAGAAATAATAAATCTGATTTTGGTATTGACCATCTGGTGATGTCCACGTGTAGAGTCTTCTCTTGTGTTGTTGGAATAAAGTGTTTGCTATGGTCAGTGTGCTCTCCTGGCAAAACTCTGTTAGCCTTTGACCTGTTAGCCTGGTTCATTTTGTACCCCAAGGCCAAATTTGCTTGTTACCCCAGGTATCTCTTGACTTCCTACTTTTGCATTCCAGCCCCCTATAATGAAAAGGATATCTTTTTTGGGTGTTAGTTCTAGAAGGTCTTGTAGGTCTTCATACAACTGTTCAACTTCAGCTTCTTCAGCATTACTGGTCGGGGCATAGACTTGGATTACTGTGATATTGAATGGTTTGCTTGGAAGCAAACAGAGCTCATTCTGTCATGTTTGAGATTGCATCCAAGTACTGCATTTCAGACTCTTGTGTTGGCTCTGAGGGCTACTCCATTTCTTCTAAGGGATTCTTGCCCACAATAGTAGATATAATGGTCATCTGAGTTAAATTCACTCATTCCAGTCCATTTTAGCTCACTGGTTCCTAAAATGTCAATGTTCACTCTTGCCATCTCCTATTTGACCACTTCCAATTTGCCTTGATTCATGGACCTAACATTCCAGGTTCCTGTGCAGTATTGCTCTTTACAGCATTGGACTTTACTTCCATCACCAGTCACACCCACAACTGGGTGTTGTTTTTACTTTGGCTCTGTCTCTTCACTGTTTCTGGAGTTATTTCTCCACTCATCTCCAGTAGCATATTGGGCTACATACCGGGGAGTTCATCTTTCAGTGTCCTTTCTTTTTGCCTTTTCATACTGTTCATGGGGTTCTCAAGGCAAGAATACTGAAGTAGCTTGCCATTCCCTTCTCCAGCGAATCATGTTTGTCAGAACTCTCCACCATGACCCCATCCATCTTGGGTGGCCCTACATGGCATGGCTCATAGTTTCATTGAGTTAGACAAGGCTGTGGTCCATGTGATCAGATTGTTAGGTTTTCTGTGATTGTGGTTTTCAATCAGTCTGCCTCTGATGGAGAAGGATAAGAGGCTTATGGAAGCTTCCTGATGGGACAGACTGACTGAGGGGGAAACTGGGTCTTGTTCTGATGGGTGGGGCTGTGCTCAGTAAATCTTTAATCCAATTTTCTATTGCTGGGCAGGGCTGAGTTCCCTCCCTGTTGTTTGACCTGAGGCCAAACTATGGTGGAGGTAATGAAGACAATGGTGACCTCCTTCAAAAGGTCCCATGCACACACTGCTGCACTCAGTGCCCCCAACCCTGCAGCAGGCCACCACTGACCCACACCTCTGTCGGAGACTCCTGGACACTCATGGGCAAGTCTTGTGGGGTCACTGCTCCTTTCTCCTGGGTCCTCGTGTGCACAAGGTTCTGTTTGTGCCCTCCAAGAGTCTGTTTCCCCAGTCCTGTGTAAGTTCTGGTGGCTCTATGGTGGGGTTAATGGCAACCTCCTCCAAGAGGGCTTATGCCATACCCAGGTCTACTGCATCCAGAGCCCCTGCCCCTGCAGCAGTCCACTGCTGACCCATACCTCTGTAGGAGACATTCAAACACAATTCTGGCTCAGTCTCCATGGGGTCACTGGGTCCTGGTGGGCACAAGGTTTGTTTGAGCCCATGATTAAAGGTCTTAAGGATGAACTGATCTCAACCTATTCTCAAACTTTAAATGGGTAAGAAGCCTGGCTCACTGGTGTGGAGCTTTATCTGGTAGAGAATACTGGAGTGGGTTCCATTTCCTTCTCCAGGAGAGCTTCCTGACCCAGGGATCAAACCCACGTCTCTTGCATCTCCTACTCTTGCAGGCAGATTCTTTACCACTAGCTCCCCCTGGGAAGGCTGGGAAAAAAAACAAAAGAACCACTTTTTAGGTATATATCCTAGATGAGGAGATAGAAAAATCACAAGACTAGTCAAAGGCAGAATGGGCACCAAAATTCAGCATACACTAACACCCAGCCTAGGGCATTTCATCTACCTTTCAGGGGCTCTAAGTTCTCGGAAGTTACAACCCTCAAGTTCTAAGGAAGGGGAGCATTAGAGGCCATATTATTTCGCTTCAATACGCCTCGAATGTAACTCACTATTTATGGTTTTCTATATCACCAATATGGCGACTATACCCAGCTCCTAACCCATTCACATAGCAATAAGACACACTGGTTTTTATTGGGTTGGTCAAAAAGTTAATTTGGGTTTTTCTGTAAGATGGTAGGGAAAACTCAAACAAGCCTTTTGGCCAACCCAATAGAATGGAAAAGGAGCAGATTCCCTTTGAGGCTTTCCGGGTGCTCTCTGGATGACCATTCTTCCAAACTCACTTGAAAAAAACTAGGGATCTACAAATTTGGGGCATTCCTATCATCTTGGGACCTCTGTAATGAATTTTTCACATGATAAAAATATTATGCATCTAAAAATTTGGACGCAAATAAAATATATACAAAATATCTCAAAAATTAGTCAAACTCTACTTCCAACAACTATTGATATGATTCAGTGTTATTCATGCAGTGCTATTTCTGAATTTCCTTTTCTAGAATTCAAATCACTCTTTTTGAGCTTGCCAGCTTCTATTTCACATGCTTTAAGTTGAAACCAGCACCTCTCTCCCTCCATTTCTCAATCTCCCTACTTAATTTTTGAGTCACAACTACTTGTTTTAAAGTATTAAGGAAATTTATTTTAACTCTGTGAACCCCCAAAAGATGTTTGATTTAAAAATAAAATATGTTATTACTATCTAATGGGGGAAAGAGTGTTAGTAACAATTTATAGGACTACAAAGTGAAAAGAAAGTGAAAGTGTTAGTTGCTCAGTCACATCTGACTCTTTGCGACTCCATAGACTGTAGCCTCCAGGCTCCTCTGTCCACGGAATTCTCCAGGCAAGAATACCGTAGTGGGTAGCACTTCCCTTCTTCAGGGGATCTTCCCAACCCAGGGATCAAACCCAAGTCTCCTGCATTGCAGACAGATTCTTTACTGTCTGAGCCACAGGGAAGCCCCAGGAATACAAAACACCCATTCAACTATGAATGTCTTAAATATTCTGTGTATAGCAAAACTTTTTGACAAAGTAGAACAAGGACTCTAAAGAGGCATTGCATTTTCAAGTCTCTAATTATAAGATATAGTTACTTAATTACACATTATTGGTACCTGATTAAAGAGAGCTGCACTAATTTTGTAATTGTGTTTAATTACACTAATTACGCCAATAATCAACCCACAAAAAAAAATACAAAAACTTTTGTATGAAGACAATCATTAGGAAACTGGATTATACACAGCAAGAAACAGCCTTTAAAAGCAAAGCTAGGGCTCCCCTGGTGGTCCAGTGGTTAAGAATCCACCTTGCAATTCAGGGGACACGGTTCGATCCCTGCTCCATGAAGATCCCACATGCCATAGACAACTAGGCCCCTATGCCACAAGTACTGAGCCTGTACTCCAGAGCCCCAGAGCCACAACTGCTGAAGCCCACATGCCTGGAGCCTGTGCTCGGCAACAAGAGAAACCACCGCAAAGAGAAGCCCATGCACCTCAACTGAACAGCATCCCCTAGTCTCCAAAACTAGAAAAAGCCCCTGCACAGCCACAGAGACCCAGTGCAGCCAATACGTGAAGCCGCTCAGTCGTGTCCGACTCTTTGCTACCCTGTGGACTGTAGCCGACCAGGCTCCTCTGTCCATGGGGCTCTCCAGGCAAGAATACTGGAGTGGGTTGTCATTTCCTTCTCCAGGGGGATCTTCCCCACCCAGGGGTCGAATCCAGGTCTCCCGCATTGCAGGCAGATGCTTTAACCTCTGAGCCACCAATAAATAAATACTAAAAAAATAAAATAAAATAAAAGCAAAGCTATTTCTCACACTTGTCCCATCCACAACCTCTCAATCTGTAACTACTACCCCAAAATATGACTCTTCCAGTGTAGACTTAGTCATGAGTTGAGAGAAACAGTGACTTAAAACAAGGGAAGGAAACTTTAAGATATACTTCTACTCTCTGTCTTCACAATTAGGGGAAACAGTCCCTGCAAAGCTATCCAATGTCTCCAAATGAAAAAACTAATGAATGGCATAAACGGACTCAGAACTCAGGCTTCTTGGAATCCAGTTTTCTAAGTTTCTAGCTTAATGTCCTTTCCCTTCACTAAGTCTTCATGCAGGAAGCATAGATTCCTCAGGTCTGATTTTGATGTCTCTGAGACCAGAGCAATTGAAGATGTGAATCTGAACACATCATTTCCAAATTACTGCTTTTCCTATTTAACTCAGAGTTATCCATCTGAGACTGGATTAGACAACCCAAATTCCAAATAGCAAGACCTTAAATAGTCAGGAATTTGTATTTCCTTCACATAGCATAAGTCCATGGGAAA
The DNA here is from genome assembly GCF_033118175.1 of Dama dama. NCBI lineage: Eukaryota > Metazoa > Chordata > Mammalia > Artiodactyla > Cervidae > Dama > Dama dama. Next base: position 72,891,013 of record NC_083691.1, read on the forward strand.
CAGATGAAAGCTCCACAAAACCCATGCAGACTCAGGCACTTCTAGCTTTCCAACCTGCCATCCTTCAGATACGAACCTTGTCCTCATTCTCTCAGAATAGCTGTTGGATCTCCATCCATCATGTCTGCATTCCAGGTCGCAGGAAGCAGTCAAAGGGAAAGAAAGAAGTGGTGGTGCTTATATTGGGGAGCTTTCCCAGAAGGCTTCAGCCTACCTCTCATGAGCCAGAACTTTGCCACATGGATACCACTAGCTGCAAACTAGGCTAGGAAATGAGATTCTTTAACTGAGCATATGCCACTGAGCACTAACCAGGTTCTATAGGAAGAGAGTATAATTACTACCCGGAAGTCAACAGTGTCTGCCCCATTCAGTCAGTCTGTCCTTACAGGTGTTAAATATAAAGACAGGAAATAAAGATAACAAGATATCAGTCTGGTATAACAGAAAGGATACTATGTTAGGAATCAGGGAAGCAGGCCTCCATTTCTTCCCCTAAAAAATTAGAGACCTAGACAAAAACAGTGAAGTCTAAACTTTTTTAGCAGTAGACTCTACCTTTCAAAGGTGCTCTTGTGTAGAAACCGTAACTATAAAACAGGTCAGAGCAAAGGGCTTCTCTCTTGGTGAAGCTGGGTGAGGAAGCACGGAGGTGGCCTGTGGTAGACACTGCCGTGTGCTCCCAAAAACCTCTTTAAAGACGAACTTGTTGGGTACTGGAGCTGAAGGCAACACACAGCCTTCAGCTGCAGAGAGCCCCCTCAGCCAAGATCACACTCCTTTCCCCGAGTGGCCCACATTCAGTGATGGCCCAGCCATCTTGGTCCAACTCAGGACGACTATGAAGGACCATTCTAGCTCCAGACTCCTGCTCAGCTGATTGGCACTGTTGTTGGCCACATCACAGCTCGACAGCGCCCTCTGCCCCCTCCTACTTGCCCACTCCTATGAAAAAGGAAAGTAGAGACCTTGGGACCAATCCCAAGGCTGCTCCTTAATTAACACCCTGAGCTTTAAACTCTGGGTTAGCTTTCTGGGAAACCCAACGTGCTACAAAGAGATCAGCAGACTGTCCTTCAGTCTCCCTCTCCACCCACTCGAAACAGCTCCTGCCTGGGCTAACCCATAGGGCTTCCCTGGTGGCTCAGACCGTAAAGAATCTGCCCACAATGCAGGAGACCCAGGTTCAATCCCTGGGTCAGGAAGATTCCCTGGAGAAGGGATTGGCAACCCACTCCAGTATTCTTGCCTGGAGAATTCCATGGACAGAGGAGCCTGGCAGGCTGCAATCTATGGGGTCACAAAGAGTCACGCATGACTGATCAACTAACACACTTGCACGCACACGCACATACACACATGCACGCTAAACCATAGTGCTCCGTGGAATCCAGCATGAGAACCATTTCACTGATTCCTCCAAAAGTTCAAATGCAACATCTAACAGGGGAAAGACTGGAGCGCTGAAGAAGTGCAGCGAGAGGAAGATGTTGAGATGGCCAATTTGGGAGGGCTTCCTGGGAAAGGTGAATTAGAGCAAAGAAGTGGGGGAGCAGGAAATATCAGGTTGTACCTGGGAGGCAAAACCACACAAGGAAGTATGATGATTCTTACTGCCCAGCTTCTACACTGCACTTGAGTGTGTATGAGATAGTTTAACACACAATTGTCAACTTCTCAAATTACAAAGAGATAACACAGTGGCCATTGCCCATTTGTTTTTTATTTGACCACCCAGTGTTCAAAAACTTTCCTGTCGAGGGGAGTTCTCTTCTCTGGGACTTTTGGGAGACACTATAGAGACTGAAAAAGCAGACATTCTTTCTCCCTGCCTTCAACAGCTTGGACCTAAGGTAGGGTTCAGAGGCAGCAATCAGATGCACCTTCCTGGGCCTCTGAATCCATAAGTAGTGACTCACAGACACAGAGGCAGTTAACAGTCACTCAAGGGTAGCAATGAGTGCTGCCCTCAAGAGAAAGCAGTTAAAACAGGGGCAGCCTCACCAGGGTGCTCCTGGTTGTGATCTTGGCTGGGATCTCTGCTTCGTGGCCCTTCCCAGTTTCTGCCGTTTTCCCCAGTGATTCCAGGAGCTGCCTGCATCCTCTCATACACGTTTTTCTGCATCCATCAGCCAAAGTCTGTGTCTATTGTTTTTAGCAGAGAACTCTAACACGTACAGGTAAGTTTTAAGTCCCCATTTTACAGATGAGGACAGTTAGACCCAGGAAGACACGTTTTCACAAGACCCCACAGCTAGCATGAGGCCAGACAGGGACTAACACTAATGCTTTATCCATGAAGCTCAGTTTTCAGAATTACCAGTAAGTAATATCAGACACGAATGAAGCGACTTAGCATGCATACACAATGTCTTATGAATAGTCTGTACAACTGACGCTTCTCTGATTTTTCTTCTAAAAACAATTTTTTTTTTAATGTAGGTTCTGTTATCAGATTTAAACAACTAATATCCAACTCTATTAAAAATGGATATTGTCAGGCATATATGTAGTCTGACTTCTCTGTTAATTAGCAGCCTGTTTTCTCTCAGACACTTATCAAGTCTCTAGAGAGGGCTTCTCTAGGAAGGAGAGAGTTCTTGAGAAGCCTCTGCAATAATTACACTGCATCATGCACATTCATGGCGTGGCTTCCTTTTTTGGAGAGGCCGATCAGAAGAGTGCAGTTGGAAATCTCTCCCCTGATCAGCCAGAGGAAGTCACTGTCTGTGATTCCTTGTCTTTGTGGTATGTCTTGGGCTGGACATTGAAACTAGCCCTTCTAAGATATAAGGTCCCCTGTTCCCATGCCCAGTCAAGAGGAAATGCAGACCAGTTCACAGCTTAAGGTTGAGACGGTGCAAAGGGTGACCCCAGTGGCCGCTTTCCAGGTATTGTTGAGCAGAGGGAGTCCTTTGGATCACAGGATCTCAAGGATAAGACGAACTTTAACAATCACCTTGAGAATTACAACCAACCTTTCCCAACTTGCCTCCACCTCTACTAACAATCTGCCCAGCTGGCTCTGAGCAGTGCTGGAAATGCACCTGATCCCACCTTCACAAAGCTCCATCCACCAGAAAGTTCTTTCTTATTTTGATTCCAAATTTGTCTCCCCAGTTTCCATCCATTGGGCTCAAAACAATCTCTGTGTTTTTCACCTGAAAATTAACTCTCATCCCATATTACATGCCTCTTTGAATATTAGTGGAATCCTTCCTCCCATCTCTACCTAAAGACTTCCAGTCTGTCCTTAAAATTCAGCTGGAGCTCCTCCAGGAGTTGAGTGACCCTGTCACCACCAGCATCATTGCTGGCTGTGCTCCCTGCATTCCATGTACACACACTCTTCACAGTGCACATCGGGCTGCAGCCCCAACTGGACTATGAGCTCCTCAAGGGATAGGTCTATTATTACAGGGATCCTCAGCATATAGCCATATGAATACATACATGTCAAATAAATAACTTTTTAAAAACTGAATAATAAGGGTCACCCCTGGGACTTCTTTAGGCTTCTTCTTTCCCATGTATGGTGTTGAATTTTCTCACTGCCCCAGGCATCCTCTACCAGCAGCCAGGCGAGTCTCCCAGTTCCCAGCTACAAGGAGTTTGATCAGTCAAACGCCCCAGCTGCTGCCTCAGAAATCCACCCCCATGTTTGCACTAAGGCCACACTCCCCCAGGCTGCTCCCAGCCAATGGTTAAGTGCATGCAGGATCCTGGAAAAACACAGGATGCTCAGATGTCTGACTTGGGCTAGACTCCCTGAGGCCCTTGCTAATCCTTTCTTAGCCTGCACAACAGTCTGGAATGCCTCCACACAACCTTTCTCCCCTCTCTCCTGAAACTGGGGTAAGATTTTTATTGTGGTCTGACGGCTTACCCAGCCTTCCCTGGCTCTCTCCCTATGACGCTCCTAAGGAATTTCCCTTCATAAAATTGTTATATGTTTAACCTCATGTTGGCATCTAGTTCTCGGAGGTCCCAGATTAATACATTCATACAGTTCTACATATGCAGCTCACATCTATACCTGATAGCTCTGTAGTCAGGACAGCACCAAACAATCATCTCCTTCTTCATTCTAGGAAGTATGCTTCCATTAATACCACCTAAATGACATTCACTTTCTTAGCAGTCACTTCACACTGTTGACTCATGTTGAGTGTAGCATCCAGCAAACTGACTTTTGAATAAGACTAGTCTTAAGCCTAAAATGCCCTTTCTCACCCTCATTACCAGCCCGTCCCTATTCCTGCTTAAGGTCCATACAAACTTCACCTCCTATGAGAAGCTTTCCTGACGTTGCACCTCCATCCCTTCCTGCTTCCTTCTCTCCTTCCTCCCTCTTCTTCTTTCTTCCCTCTCTCCCTCCCTTCCTTCCTTAACATTCAGGACATACCACTAATTGTCTCTGCTCAAGGGAAAGACGTAGGGAGCCATGTTTTGTCCCATAAGCGCCTTCCCCACCCTCCCTGGCCACAGCTTATGGGGCCAGAAGTGAACTCTAGAACCAAAACTAACCAAACCGCAGGTTGGTCAGCAGCAGAATATTTTGTCTCTACAACTTAAACTAAGAAACATGGGAAAGAGTGTTCCATCACTAGCAGGAGCCAAAACTAAAAAAAAAAAAGAACAAAAAAATGCATTAATGTAGAGTGGGGCCAGAGCATGCTGAAGCCATGTGCAAACCACATAGTTAAGAGGAAGAAGAAACTATGAGCAAGAAATAGAGGACCGAGTGACAAAGATGAGGTAGAACAGTCACACAGAGGGAGGTGAAGATGTCACAGGAAGAGGAGAAACCATGCAGCCCACAGTGGGGAGGAACCTGGTACCCGACCCTGGGCTGTTTTCCATTCCAGATGAGGCCCAGGTACCTGTGGCCTTATCCTTTTTCTTCTTCACTGGTGCTCTGCTCCTTGTAGCCAAAAGAATCTTAATTAGACACATGCACATACACACACACCTCCCCCTACACACTCACATTCCTACAGAACTAATATCTTGTTCTGCCATCTATGTGCTCATATTATTTACGCATATGTAAATCCATTGAAACACACATGACTGGAAAGACATATATAAGGAGCCACTTCCAGTCCCAGTAATGTTATTTTATCAGCTTGAATGCCTGGATGAATCTGATCTTAACACATAGCCCACTGCAATAACACCTTCTTGGTAAAGCACATAAGGTACAGAAGCCTTTTTTAAGAATGTGAAATTTTAAGAATTAATGAGTTTACATGCAACTTAAGATGTGTGCTGTTTATGGAATACATGTTATATCTCAATAAACAATTTTTTTAAAGAAAGAAGAGTTCAGAGATGTAAAAATATCAAAAATAGTATCTTAGAAATAAAACTCTTAGAAATATCAAAATAACATCTTATGTTTGTCTCCCATTTCAAACTTTCCTAGGTGATTTCACATTCAGTGTGCTAACAAGTTTTGAATTTGATTGAGTCACCAATGTGAACCTTGTTTGTAGAACAGAAAAATGGTGACTCTTAGTAAATGCTGAATCGCAGACATTTGTAAGCCGTCTAAGGGGTCTGTGCAGAACCACCTCTCACCGAGTTTCATAGCTTCATGGTTCCGGCTGTAAGTACCCCTGATATTGGACATCTCAGATGACCAGTGACAATTTTGGTTGCACCACAAGAAGTTCCTACCTTCTGCCATCACCACTGGAACCACCGGTCTCTCAGGAGTTATAATTCTGCAGTGTGCTTTGATGTGATTGATTACTTGTGGTACAGTACAGGTAAACAGGGTCATGCATACATTGAGTTCCCATGATGAAAGATTCCTAGTCATCACATAATTTTGAAAAATAAGGAAAAAAAAAAATCATTGCCAGGAAGAGGAGAGAAGACTCAATGTTCTGCTGGGTTGTCTTTTTAAAATCTTATAAAAATAACGTTGATTTTGAAGTGGGTTTTCTGAAAGGTGGACATTGATATAAAGACCATGATGTGTTTTCCCATCATGGCTTTGTATAAAAGTCAAGTCTAAAATAATAGTACTATTCAGACTTGGATAGGTGTATGTTTCCCACAGAATTTCCCCACCCAGTTTCCTTTGGCCCACTCAAACAATTTGAAGGCAAGACAAGTACCATTCCTAGTTCACAGATGAGAAAACCAAAGATTAAGAGAGTCAGTGTCTTGTCCAGAGTTGCTCAGCTGATTAGTGACAGACAGGAACAAGATCCCAGATATCAGGACTCCTATTGAATGAGTATGCAGTGCTGGTCCCCTCCAACCACATAATAAATGATCTCCAAACCTAACGACAGAGAACTCAAAAATAAAATCATACAACACTAAGCCTGAGGCTAACCTAGGATCAGCTAGACCAGCCAGACGCACCACCATGTCCAGTTGCAGCAGCAACATAGCCCTCCACTGAAAGAGCTCTGACCTTCCAGAATCATCCTCAGCAAGCATCCCAAGGAAAGACACTAGATGCTACCCTCCACACACTCAGAGATTGAGCCTCCTTAAACATTTCCTCTGCTACACACACAAGAAAAGAAATGGTTAAACTCTGAGGTCTTGCAGAGAAATTATCTTATTACTTGGGAAACATTTGTGATTCACATACTCATTAGATAAAAACATTGCAAAGGCTTTTCGAGTTTGCAGGGGGAAACATCAGATTGCAGTAGCAACAACAGAGGAACACTAGCGTTTCTGTTTGTTCACTGGGTCCATAGTCAGGAGCAGCAGCAGCTCCCAGCAATTTGTAGAAATGGGTTTTAATTCCTGAATGGCAATCCTGCCACTTAGAGTCAGATAAATGAACTCCATGTATACACACAGATAAGCACAGAGCTGTGAACTATATGCCTATACATGTATGTGTCTGGTAAACTGAAATTACAGCTTTGCATTACATTAGTTTTATCTCCTGGCTAATGCCCAGGATGTAGTCAGAAAGTCAACAGCAAGTTCAAGTTCAGTCGACAGTTATCAGTGGTGTGTGGACATTCTTCAGAACAGATTGTCTTCATACCACTTCAGATAAGGGTAAATAAAACCCAGTTCTAGATTTTATGTAGTCATCAAAGGTAACATTTGTCAAGTGGGATCCATAGACCCCTGTTTTAGAAGCAGCCTGTGTGGCTGTTAAAATTTCAGGTAACTGGGCCCCCAGCCCAGACAAACTGAATCAGAATCACTGGGGATGAGTCCCAGGAAACTGCAATGTTAACAGGCACCCAGGGGATGCTTATGCATCTAAGGAAGAGAGAGTAGAGGCTAAAACCAGGGAAAAGCCTGAACCTGTGTGCTGGAGCAAGACCAAGAGAGAGATCCCCATCATTACCCCAGCACACCTCCCCCAGCTGCCTTCAACAAGCTTTGCTTCTACCAATTCAACATCAGCCCTGCCAAGGCCCATGCCCGTAAGAGCCAGACTTGTTGATCCTATATAAGCCCCTCCCCCACCAACAAGTGGGGTCCAGGTATGGTCTGGGCTCCCCCACTGCTGGCCTCTAACTTGGAGGTGATCATTTTTAGTCCCTACGCACCCACATGAGCATCGGGCTGCCACCATCCCCAGCCGCACTCTGGGGTGGCCTATGAAGGTTCCCTTTCAGCCTCAGCTTTCCCACAGGGAAGCCCCTGACCTTCTGCCCTAACCCCCGCCAGCCTCTCCGCTGCCTGGACTCCACATGGGACTTCCTGTCCATCATCCTTTGTCAGGGGCTTGAGAGATCCTGGGAGAGACATCAGAAGCTGTGTGGGGGTAACAGCATCACATGGATGCTATGACCATTATGTGGTCAGATCTTACAAAGAAAGACCTTTCCCTCGGCAGGTAGGAGTCACCTGCAGGCTAAGTCACTCTTGGCTTTCACTAGTTGGGGGTGTGACAGAAGTCTGGATCCTCAGGGGACCTGCAAGGTGGTGAGGTGGCTGGGTTCCATGTTGGAGGAAGGCGTTGCTGCCACCTCTTAGTGAAGAGAAACAAAGGTCTGGGAATGAGGAGCTCAGGCCTGCAAAGCTGTGCCGACCCTCCCCTCCCTTACTATTCCCCAGCCCCCTGTACCCACACCCACCCCCCAACACGCACTCCTAGAGTACAGATTATCAGAAGAATCACAGGACAGGGCCTGAATGACTTGTGAATAAAGGACTTTGGGGCAGAATCATAAATATGAAGTATGTAAACAATTTCTACTTGTTCTTTAATATTTAGTAGTGCTTGAAAATGTCAGCTGCTTTAGCTGTACTAAGAGAAACAAGAGACAGGATTTTTAGTCTCTCAGGAAAGATGCCTTCTCATAGAATGTCCGCTTAGGTCATATCTAAGTCAGACTTCAGAGAGGCGTAATGAGTATATCCACGCTTGGTATAAGTAATTTAAAGTCAGGGGATGGAGAGGAGGGTACACTTCTGAGGCTGGCAGGGTGGTGCCAGCAATAGTAATTTTATAAGAACCTAAAAGGAAGAGTGAAACACACCAGGTAGGATTTGAGCTTTTTGATGGCTTCTCCATCACCTTCAGAAAAACAGGTTTTTTCCCCTGCTTAATAAAAGTGAACGAGGAATGAGGCAGCAATGAGGGGAGATGTATGTGCCAGGGTAAGTCCACTGGTTTTATTAAGTAAAAGAAGAAAAGCCCCTTATTCTCTGATTCAAAGAGAGACAGAGATATTTACTGAGGTGTCAGGTATTTTTCCAAAAGTACATCATTTCTAGTAATATACACAAAAACTCTGGGAAATAGGTACTATATTGACTCACAGACAAGAATATTGAGCCTCACTGAAATTTCAGCAAAAGTAAGCCTGAGGTCAAACATCTATTACATAGCAAAAATCAAAATTCAGCCATAGTTCTGCTGGTTTCCCAAATGTGTTCACCTTCAGCACTGTTATATGGCTTCTATCAGGCATGTACTTAAGCCGGAGAATCAACCAGAATCAACCAGAATCACTGATCACAGGCATTAGACTACCTGGACTCTGACCCCAGCCAGACTAGATAGGCAATGGTAAGAATGCCTGGAATCCCCTGGCCTGCGGTGCTAACTCCTGCTGCCTTGGTCAGTTTTCCTGGTCCCACCCTGTGCTTATTGGCCCTTGATGCTAATTCTCCTACCTCCCCCCACTGGACATCCATCACATTCAGAAACCAGGAAAAGGCAGTTTAAGACACATAAGATGGTTTCACCCATAACAGAGTTTGAAGTTCCTCCATAAATTTAAACCTACGTCTATGACCACATTCTCCAACTTTGCTAAACCTAAACTAATAGAAAATCTGCTGTTAAAAGCTTAAGCACTGGGTTGGTTGACTTTGTTTTTTTTAAAAGAGAGTCACTGAGGGCAGCTGGGTTTTCTCTGGCAGCATGCTTTCCTAGAGAGTCAGTCGAGACCATGTGGAGATAAAGAGGCAGAGATGCACTTGACTGAGCTTACCTCCTGACAGGATGCTCCAAAGTGAAGCGCTCATCGACCCCAGAATCTACAATGTAACTCACCTTTCCTTCCTTTAAACCTAGACATTGATTTCATGCCTTAGCAGAAAAAGGTGTGTTTGAGCATGCCACCTGGCTTCACATTTTGCAAGAACCATATAGATACCCACTAATACATGTGCTTGGCAATCAACACCTTCACTGTGTGGTTCTGGAACATAGAGCTCACCCGAGGCTCTGGAACAACAGAGGCTCTCTATGCCCTCTTTGTCATGACGTGTGCTCCCTCCCACATGCAGGCGAGATGGCTTCACAGCTGGCAACTTGAAAGATCATGTTCTACTCTGGCTGAGTCTGAGTCCAGGTAGTCTGATCTACAGGTCCAGGGGTGGCATCACTGGGCAGCAGTGACTCTGGTCGGTTCGCTGGGTTAAGTACGTGCCTGATAGAAGCCATATAACAGTGCTGAAGGTGAACACATTTGGGAAACATACAGAACTATGGTTCAATTTTGATTTTGCCATTTACTAAATGTTTGACCTTAGGCTTACTTTTGCTGACATTTCGGTGAGGCTCAATATTCTCGTCTGTGAGTCAATATGATAATACCTACTTCCCAGAGTTTTTGTGTATATTACAAGAGATGATGCATGCAAAGGTTTGGAAAAAGTGGTAGCGTTGGAAATGAATATAGAGGGGAAGGCAGTGGGTATACTCACAGTGCTCCAGAGTGGACTATCCTGGATATATCACTACTCACGAGGCTGCCTCTCCCAGCTGCCCCTCCAGCTTAAGCTGCTCGACTACAGCCTCTGCTCTGGGGAAGAGGTGCTAAAGCTGACTTTGCTCAGAGGCGACCCCTGACTGCACTAGCGCCCACAGGGAGCGCACTCACATTCATCTTAGTGGCCTGTGGCAGGGCTCGGCACAAAATTCCACCCAACCAGGGAGAGGAGTCAGCTGGTTCAGACAGAAAAACTTTCTCATGAATCTGGAACTGCATAGAGAGAATTGGTAATTGTAGTAGAGAGGAGTATATTCCAGCTAATATGTGGGTCCCATGGATGAGAAGACACCAGAGTCCATGAACTATGGATTTGAGCAACTTGGAGCCTCCCTGGAGCTTCCCAGTCTTGAAATACATCCCCATCTCCATGAGGCTGGAGATATACACTTAGTGTAACTGCTCTAATTGTATAGAGATTCACATTTCCCTTATTTTCCCATGTGTCCTTACATTGCACATCCCTCTTATTAGAGGTAAACCATGGGACTCTGGAGAAAGCTGTACGCCATGACTTTCCATTGGAAGACTCAATAAGCTCAATAGTATAGTAAAGACTCTGATATCAAAGTCTCACAGAGAACAAATAAACATTTTTACCTTTAACTCAACATTCCCTGAAGAAATTTTTTCATAAACCCCCTATACTTTCTTCCTCAGAATAATTATTAGTATTTTGGGAAACCAATAGAATCCTTCCTAAAATAATAAGCAGATGATACCAACCTGTCCCTTGAAGGTAGCCACATTGGTTCTAATGAAAGCTTCCAGGGACAGACGGGAATGAAAAGGATTCTTTGGACTGGAGAAATCTGGATGGCCCAAACATGGCTCAGAAAGGAAGAAGAGGCACAAATGCAAAGATGAGCATCACTAAAGGGCAGGAAGGGGGGAGAGAGAGGATCAACATCAGGGACAAGTTGACTAAAAGAAGGTGGATCCAAGCCTTGCCATTAATGCTGCCATTATGTCTGCAATTTATCAAACAATAGCCTTTAATACATCTATGACAGCCCCTGATTTGTTTTAGTATGTATTCATATCCCTGTTATTGTTTTAAATTCGCTGGGGATAATTTTAAACTAATCCTCTAATCATTTTTTCCAAGAGCCCTCATCAATAAAAACTGAAAGGATGATTAAAATAACCCTCTGTGTAGAACAAACTAAGTCAAAATTACTGTGGGGAGTAAATTACTGAAACAGAGATATAATGTCAATGCCATCGTTTATAAAAGATTTGCTGCCACATGCTATCTCAATTCAAAAGGATGCTTGGGTCATAACCTGGTCTTTGCCAGAGTATCCAGGGAGAGAAAAAAAAAGATATATGAAGCCTGGATTTTGATCTCCACTGGCCCACCTCTGTCTTAGGAAAGATATGGATGGATGAATGAATGGAGGTCCTACACAGGTAAGGGAAGCCCCAGTTCTCCACCAAGCCCAACTTTGTTCCATAAACCCAGTCACCCTCCCAGCTAAGCTCAGCCTCTGTTCCTGAAATGATCCCCTTTCACAAACACTGAGCCCCTAAAGAAGAGGCTAATTTTGAGATATGAGCCTGGCAGAGTGATTATAGGCATCCACAGCCTCCATCAGTGGACAGAGATTGTACTCAGGCCAGAAAGGGCTTCCCACCAGGGCACTGTGTGCATTTTCTCCACCATAGGCTCCTGCACGCCACACAGAACAGCTGGTGCTTAGCAGCCAATCAGGCAACTTCTGTCTCAGAGGTATAGTCAGCGAGCAGCGTAGGGAGTAAACACCAGGAAAGACCTTAGAAATCATTTACTTCATTCCCCTAACTTGCTGAATGGGAAACTGGAGCCCAGAGATGATAAGTATTTGGAAGGCCCTGGCTACACCAGAACAAAAGAGGAAGTCTCACAATGTGTTTTTCAATGAGAGAAACTTATTTTCAAACATACACATTATGCAGTGCATATGTGACATCTGCTCAAAAGGGAGGCCTTTGATAATATCCCAGAAGAAAAGAAGAAAGACATAGTGGCTTATTTGAAATGAAGTTGGACTATTTTAAAATCATGAACCAATCCAATCACAGGAGAATATTGAGTATATAATTAATTTTTTTCTGGCCATCTGGTTTACAAAAAAATTTAAAAATAATAATACTGAAATAAATAAGAAAGAATTATCTCTAAAGGAATGTCCAAAAGTTCTGAACGAATGTAGCCATGGAGTCAGCTGGTTCTAACCCCAGCTCTGCCATTTACCAGGAATGTGACACTGGGAATGTTAATCTCTGAGTCTATTTCTTCATCTTCAATGTGGGAATGGAAGCCATGAGATTGTTGACGGGATTAAAGGACAAAGTAAGCAAAATACCTGTTCCACTGTAGGTGCTCATGTTGGGCTCTCCCCATTGATGGGTCCCTAGATGCCGGTACCTGAGAACTTCATTCCCAAACTTGGAGAGACAGTGTAATGTCCTGACCAGTAGTTCTTCATTCTGGCTGCAGTTGGACTCATTTGGGAAGTTTTGAAAAATCTAGATGCCTAGATCCCACTCCAAATGAACAAAACTAGAGTCTTTAGAGGTGGACCCCAGGCAGAAGTATTTGTTGTAGCTCCCCAGATTATTCCAATGTGCAGCCAGGGATAACAATCACTGCCAAGAGTCCTATCGCTCCACAGTAAAGACTTTGGCAGAGAAGCCACATTACTGGAACTGAGCAGAACCCAGGAGCTAAAACAGTGATTTGACTTTACAAAAACTAATTGCTGATGCCAAAGAGCAATCCTTCTGACCCTATTCACATACTCAGAGCTGACACATGTATGCTGAGCACTTTCATCATCTCATTTACTCTCAGCACAACCCTAGGTGGTGGTTGCTCATATCAAGCACACATTGCACACGAAGAAATGAATACTTACAGAGGTTATTTAAATTACCCAAGTACAAGTAAATCCTAAGGAGAAATGAAACTTGAACTCAGGTCAGCGATGCCAACACCTTTGAAGGCACTGACCACATCTTCCTAATCTTTCACTGAGCACTCCCCATGGTGCCAGCCACTGACTGACCCAACCAGCCTTCACACTGACTGATAGAAACTGTGGGTCCTAATAGAATCTGAGTTGCACAAAGTGACCAGGTCACTATAACCATTCCCACCACGGGGAAAACAACCCAAAGAATAATCTTGCTTATGTTATCAGTCAAGGTCCTAGCAGGAAACAATTCTACTCAGATGTTTCAAATAAAGATAAAGAAAAGACTGCCCTCGGAGGAATAGGAAGGGCTAGAGAACTGACTAGGAGTACTGAGGTCCCAGACATCAGCAACAGGAGGAGGAAGCCATTCCCACCTCGAGGCCTGAAGGGGTAAAGGAAAAAGTAGTGTGATTGTAGTCTGGTGAAGAAGGGCCCAGGTTTTCCAGGTGGCCTAGTGGGAAAGAACCCACCTGCCAATGCAGGAGACATAAGAGATGTGGGTTTGATCCTTGGGTCGGGAAGATCCCCTGGAGGAGGGTATGGCAACCCACTTCAGTATTCTTTCCTGGAGAATCCCACGGACAAAGGAGCCTGGCAGACTACAGCCCATAGGGTCACAATGAGCTGGACATCACTGACGTGACTTAGCACACACTCACAAGGAAGGGAGCACCAGGAGACCTGTGGTCACCCAGGGCTGCAGCCACATCCAGACCTTTGATGCCTAGCAGAGAGAGAACTGGTGAGAAAGCTCGAACTTCCTATCCCCACTCCCAGCTCCTGCTGGTGCCTCCCTCTACTCAGACCCCACCAGACGCCCACCAGCAAGTGAGCCTGGGGCAGGCAGCCCATCTGGGTCAGCCTTCTGGGGCACAGAATAGAGCAGGGAAGGGAGTGGCGAGGTCTGGACTAGGGGCATAGAGAAGTTGAGAATAATCCAATGAAGAGGAAAATGTGGTTTTACTGGGATAGATATATACAGTGTAAATGAATTCTTCACTTTTCCAAAAGGATTTCTGTAATACCTTTCCTAATAACAACGGTGGTTTAAGGTGTTCACGTGGACCTGGCACTGTTCTAGGTGGTATACAGAGGTAACAGGTATGAATCTCAGCTCAGATTCAAGGTTGTAAGAAATACTGCACCTTGGAGATAGCCAAGAACAGGGGAGTCTGGCGTGCTGCGGTCCAAGGGGGTCATGAAGAGTCAGAATTGACTTAGCAACTGAACAACAGCAACAATTTATTTTTTATTTTGAGCTCTTATCCTAGCAGGATGACAGGAAACTTAACCTCAGTCATCACTAGGGCTTTGCAAACCCAAAAGGCCACAATATTAATACTAGGTGACAGGGTACCATGGTACACAGTCCAAGGGCCCTCTAGCCTGAATCACTCTGCACACGTGTTCCCTCGTGAATATCCCCTAATCCAGCCGCCATGGCCTTTCAGATCCAGTGGCTCCTTGGAGGCACATCAGCTCGGGCCTGAGCCCATATGCCAAGACACAGAACCCCAACAAATCTCATGCATGTGCGGCCACTACTTTCTGGGGTCCTGCTAAGAAGTAGGACCTGGATCCCCACTGCCCAAAGACATGCAGAGCCTCTCAATAAATCTGGAGAATCTTCTTTTAATCAGAGGAAAGCCTTCCTTCCTGTTACTTTTTCTAATAACTTTGTTTCTTCCACAATGCCTGTTCTCCCTTCTAATTCCTCTGGAACCTCTATATTCTCTGCTAAGCTTCCATTTGTAAAAACAAAAGCTGGCGTGTCTCTGAAGGCTACTTCTTCCTTTCTGACCACTTAGCTCCTCTTAGACACTGCCCTGTGCTTCAGTGGGTGGTAGACAAGGAGGTAGAAAGAGAATCTTGGCAGGAAAAGACATAAATCAACAGCTCAAAATATGATCCAGCTACACATACATTTCTTTAAACTTTAAGACAACATATACTTCAATTCTTAGCAATGGGGCTAAGAGCAGATCAGTTCTTTGCCCAAGCCTGCACAGGACACAATGCTGTTGTTAGTCCTCATCCACCTGCCTCAAAAACCTACCCTTGTAACTAGTCCAGAGATGTCAAATAGATTTTCCCTTGTGGGCATACTCTGGCTGGCTGAGATGGTTCCCTGGAAGCTGTGTTGGGAAGGATTCTGATCCTTAACTCGCTCACTGGGAAACAGTGCCATGATTGATTGCCAATGACTCTGTGAGGGCAGGAGGAGTGCATATTTTGTATCCATCTACTAGAAATTAAGCCATTATAATGAAATAAAACTTTTTAAATGGTTTGAATTTGTAAAAATTAATTCTGTATGAAATGACAGGAACACGTCTATCTTGTACAATGTATCAACAGGGCCGTGAAGAGACTCCTTCGAGAGGATCTCCCAGGAATCAAGGCTGCTTCTAATCTTTATTTTAATTTTATGCTCCTTTTATTCCCAAGGTGGAAGAAGGCAGTCATTGTTTCTGCCTGATGTACCCTCCCTGAAGGACAACCCTAGAAATTAACTTGTAGAAGCTGCTATCTCTCTTCCCCTTTGATTCCTTTCTCCCAACCCATCACCTACCCTAAGGAAAGGAGGTCAACAAAGCATGGATTATTTCATTAATTTTTTTTTTTTTACATTCTCCTTTCAGCAACTTGTAAATTTCCTTCCTTTGAGCACTGTTTTTTTGTTTTTCATTGATTTATGTGAAACTGGGGATCTTTATCAGTTTAATTAAAAAAAAAAATACACTGCTCTATATGCTTGACAGCTTAGTTTTCAGGATTTGTCTTATTTTATGTCGTGAACTTTGGGGACAAATTTTTCTGTTTTTGCTTGTTGGCTTCCAAGCCCAATATGGACAAAAGTACTTCACATTTTCCCTTGTTTCATAACCTGAGCCATCATGCTTACACTCACTTCCCTTTGAAGAAAAGATTAGCTGTTTTTAGCTTTATTATAAGAAGCAGATTGAGCTTAATATAGACAAGTTCAAAGAATATTCAACACAGAGTCAAACAATCTGACCCCAGTGCTGGCTCCCCCAGTTTTCTGGATTGCCTTAGACAGTCTTGTGTCTTCTCTTTTCTGTGAAGTGGGTACAACTGAACTTCACAGGGTAGGTGTGAAGCCCACGTTTACTTCTGAATTTATGGATCCTACGTTCATGTTCTTTGGTTCCAAGCAACAGATTATTACTGTGGTTAATGTAAATAGAAAATTGGAAAAAGTCTGAGATCACTTCCAAAATTTCAGAAAGAACTGAACTTTCAGGTGTAGGGAAGACATAAACCAAAGAAGTGCTGGAAATCCAAGCATAAAACTTAACAGACTTTCACTCAAGGGTATTCCCATGAGGTGATTCTGCACTGACATCCTTCCATCCTCCTGTGCCTTGGCTCAAGTTTAGCAGTTCTAGAAGAAAGCAACCTAGATATCCATTGACAGATGAGTGGAGAAAGAAGTTGTGGTACATACATATACGATGGGACATTATTCAGCCATAAAAAGGAATGCATTTGAGTCAGTTCTAATGAGGTGGATGAACCTAGAGCCTATTATACAGAGTAAAGTATATCAGAAAGAGAAAAGCAAATATTGTAAATTAACACATATTATCTAGAAAGATGGTACTGATGAACCTATTTGCAGGGCAGCAATAGAAACGCAGACATAGAGAACAGACTCATGGACACAGAGCAGGAAGGAGAGGGTGGGATGAATAGAGAGAGTAGCACTGAAACATACACATTACCATGTGTAAAACAGATAGCCCCAGTGGGAATTTGCCATATGATGCAGGGAGCTCAAACCCCGGGCTCTGTGACAACCTAGAGGGGTGGGATGGGGTGGGAGGCAAGAGGGAGATTTAAGAGGGAGGGGACATATGTATGCCTATGGCTGATTCATGTTGATGTATGGCAGAAATCAACACAATATTGTAAATCAATTATCCTCCAATTAAAAATAAATTTTAAAAAAAGAAATTCCAGGAGAGAGAATGCAATTGACCCAACTTATTCCTGGAACCAGGATGTGAGATATTGTTTGGAGGCCCAGCCTGGAATGGTGTCAGGGATACAGCAACTGTTAGCAGAAGAGATGGGAAGGGGAATTCAGATAACAAAATAGGTAGGTGAAAATAAACTGCTACCTTGGTCCACAACTTGGTAGCTTCCCAGGACACAAATACAGACACATGCACACACATTTCTTTAGGTTCAGAGCTCCTGGAAAGTTCCATAATGACAGCATCTTTTTGTCTACACTTCTAGATTAAATGATAAACAATCCCAAATAACCTGAGGAAAAGAGAAAATAAAAGAAAATCTTCATATACACATACAGTGCAGTAAGCAAGAAGATGTAAGTAGAAGCTGTAAGTTCACCTCCCCAGCTGACCGTAAAACTACAGCTGGTGTTCGTGGCTCAGCACCACCTCTAATATCTGTTTCATGTTTCTCTGATCTTTGACCAGAATTTCTGAGAGAACCAGCTGAAGTTCTGTCATGACAGGAGAAGTGACTCTTCTAAGGGATCTTGGCCTTTAATGGTCTCTCCAATAGAGCAACAGAGCAATTATATGTTGAATTTGACTATATGATAGCACAATAAGGGCTTCCTTAGATTGCACTCATTTTCTTTTGGTAGTAGGCACCTGATGTCTTGATAATCAAGGTGAATCACTCCAGTCAACTCCGTCACCACTTTTCCCCTTCTCAAATGGTATGCAGAGCCTAACATGGCCTGTCTCAACTTCTAATTCTGTGGACCCATTCCTGCCCCAATGAAAAAATCTTGCATTTGATTACCAAGACCTCTAAACCAGCAGAAGCCAGATTCCCAGGAACAAGGACCAAAACTCAGAAAGTAGGTTATTACATACAATCATTAGATCCTCCCTGCTCACTGGGTGAACAATTATGAAGGATGAGAGAGAACTAGGCAGGTGAGAGTAATAAAACTTAGAGACAAGTACATCTCTCATGGGTAAGTCCAGGTAGGTAGCACAGAGCTAGTAAGGCATTCCATGGCTGCTATCATGGATATCATGATGCTCCCTCATGTCCTGATGATCAAACAGATTGATGCTGTCCAAGCCAATATGTCTGAATTATACTAAGGAGAAAGGAGAAGATTCCCTCCTAAAAGTTGCACTAGTCACTCACATCCCACTTGCCAGGATTTCATCACCCAGTCCTAATGAGCTATGAGAGAGCCAGAAAATGGAATATTTACTCTAGTCAGCCGTAGACCTTGCAAAATAATCAGTTCTATCTATCTCAAGGAAAGGGGAGAAGGATATTCAAGGATAACCAGTGATTGCTGCTACTGAGAATAAGTGGGATTTGCCATTTTTCTCCCATAGGAAAGCAGTGATGGGATGTGTCCTGGGCACTGTGGAAATCAAATTCTCCAAATGCCCATGATCCTCTTGGAGGTCCCCCTGTCAGTTGTCTAGATTCCATCCCTCCCCAAACAATGTTCTAAGTAGCCAGAGCAGCACCAAAGATGTTAATCTAAGTGATATTGTAATCCAGCAACTGCCCATCTCTGTGTTTCATTTTCAACATTTCCAACTCTGTAGAGTTAACAGCAAAAAAAGATCTTTTCACAGTGATTGAATAAATGCTGCAGATTTCATTCTCTACTTTGTGGTGAGAATTGTCAAATATGAACTTGTCAGAAAATGTCAGAAAAAGCCCCTGGCCCCAGACTTAATATTTACCATCCCCCTTTAATGAGTCTATGACACCAGCTATCTTATCCATTCCCTCCAGAGCTTCATCCTCAAAGACATGTGGTCCCAAGAGAATTTGTGTTGATAACTTGAGTAGCTCTTTTATTATTTAATAGTATGAGTTATAGTTGCCATTCTAAAATAGAGAAGGAGGAAGTCTCATTTCCTCTTGCCTTTTCTTGGCCAATAACCAATACCAAGTGACCCATACGTCTTCTGCGTGCAACCCTCTTGCTGGTATGAATTTTGGCACCAATTAAGGTGAGCTTCCCTGGTAGCTGAGACAGTAAAGAATCTGCCTACAATGCAGGACACCTGGGTTCAATCCCTGGGTTGGGAAGATCCCCTGGTGAAGGAAATGGCAACCCACTCCAGCATTCTTGCCTAGAGAATCCCATGGACAGAGGAGCCTGGCTGACTACAGCCCATGGTCTCACAAAGAACTGAGTGACTAACACTTCATTTCACTTCAAGGTGTCATAAAGAAGTATTGGGAGGAAATATCCTTTAAGGTCATGCCATTAACCTCTATAACTCACTACCCTCCTTATATCATTTCCTGACCTCCAAGTCACCCCCTTGATCACCAAAGATTTGTGGATAGTTGTAGGTCTCCTAAAAAGGATGTAAATTTTTGTGTTTGTTATGTATTTTCCTTGAAAAGGAACCTATACTTTTTATTTTTAAGAGCCACCATGCACATATGTATATGTGTGTGTGTGTTCAGTCACTAAGTCCTGTCTGACTTTTTGCAACCCCATGGACTGTAGCATGCCAGGCTTCCCTGTCCTTCCCTATCTCCTAGAGCTTGCTCAAATTCATGTCCATTGAGTCAGTGAGGCTATATAACCATCTAATCATAATTTTTCCCAAAGATAGTTCAGAATAACTTTCCTAGATATTAAAATTGCCCTTAGTGTTTTTCACCTGTTCACAGCCTCCCATCTTTCATCTTCTCTCCTTAGCTACTTCACTGATGCCTGGGGTTACACAACCTCTCCAGTGTTTCACTTTAATCCCCTTCCACGATCCGTTCTGTCAACAGCTCTTCACTCATTTGTCAATTCATTCAATGTTTACTGAGCATCAACTATCTGTCAAGCACACAAGTGCAATAAAAATAGATATTTCCTGCCCTAAGAGAGAATACATCTGATGAGAGAAAGAAAACAAAAAATAAGTGAGTTCAAATTTGTGATTAGTTCCATGAAAGCAAACAAGAACTGAACAAGGACTATCAATGAGACCTACTTTAAATAGCACAGTAGGCAGAATATAGCCCCCTGAAATTCTGTTTTAATACTAGAACCTGTAAAAGCACTAGGTTATAATCCCAAGGGGCTTTAAGATTGCAGTTGGGATTAACATTGCTAATCAGATTATCCTAAAATGTAAAGATGGCTCTGGATTACCTTGGTGGGCCCAATGCAATTACAAGGATCTTTAAAGGCGGAAGAGAGCATTATATAACCAAAAAGATGGCAGGGTGGGAAGGGCATTATCCATTGTTTCCAGCTTTGGAGACGAGGAAGAGGTCTTCAGCTGACCTACAGAAGTCGGGAACAGAAAGGAAGCACGTTCTCCAAAAGAAATTCCGCCTTGCCAGATTTTGATCTTGGCTTTCTGACTCGAGAGCAGTAAGATAGTAAATCTGCTTTGTTTAAACTCAACTTTGTGTTGATTTTTTATAGCAGCAAGGGAAAACTAATATAGATAGAGTAGATAGCGAAGACTTTTTACAAAGGGAATGACATTTAAAATAGACGCTCCAAATGAGTAAATGCCATGAAATGGAGGAAAAGTGTTCCAGGCAGAGGGAAGGGCATGTGCAAAAGCCTTGAAGTAGGATAGAGCCTGGTGTGTTTGCAGAACTGAAAGTAGATCTATGCAGCTAAAGTTTGGAAAGTGAGGGAAGGATTTCCACACAATAAGTTTCAGAAGTTTGGGGCAAGATCCTCCCCCAGACACACTGGACAGAGTGAATTTTCTAAAACACAAATCTAATATCACTCTTCTGTTTAAAAAACTTCCAAGGGTTCCCAGAATACCTTTGTTGTTGTTTAGTCAGTCTTGTCCAACTCTTTGTGACCTTATGGACTGTAGCCCACCAGGCTCCTCTGTCCATGGGATTCTCCAGACAAGAATAGTGGAATGGGCTGCCATTTCCTTCTCCAGAATACCTTAGTTTGATCCAAATTTCTCTAAATGATTACCACCATGTGGCTTCCTAACCCAGTTTCTGCACCACGCCAATTCTTATGTTCCAGTCACTTTTCAGTGTCTTTTTCTTCTTGTTCCAGCTTGTTTATTATTCTATCTGGGATACTCCTTCTCCACCTCACAGCTTGCTTCTTCCTTTAGCTTTCACCTTTGGTGCCATTTTCAGCAGATCTGGGTTTGATGTTCCTCCCATACGCTTTCTTAGTATCCAAGCCCTTACTACCATTCAAGAACTTATCATAGTGCTTAGAACCATTAGTATCACCTTGAACAAGCACCACTTGATGAATGAATCACCTTTATTCTTTGAATCCCTCTACTCCTAAGGTGATTATCATCAGAGATTTTTTTTCCCTTGCTCTGGCAGGCCCCCAGATTTTTTTTATCCTTTTAAAAAATAAGATGTAATTTGGTCACTTTCAGTAATAAAATACAATCTCAATTGAGAAAGTAGAATTTATACTCCTGTCTATTAATCCATATTTCTATATTCTTTCATAGTTAAGACTCCTTTCCCCTTCTTCACCAACTAGAAACCCACAGTATGGTAGACCTCCTGCTTTAGAGAAAGGGAATATTGTTGGCTTCATCTCCTGTTCCCTCTCTGGGGTAGGAACATAAAGGAGAGAGAATGGGAAAGGATTCATGAGGTTCTTACTTCACTGGTATGATCTTAAGGTGATGTCTTGTTCTTGCTAAGCTAATGCTTAAATCTGATTCTTGTGACCTCTGGGTTCCTTGGAGATTCTGCAGCTGAGATCCCCCAGCCTGCAGCTCTGATAATGGGGGCAACGTCATTAGTTATTCTGCTGTTGCTTCTTCTCCCTCTACCTCAGGGTTTCTGGTTGACTCTACTACCCAGATACTCTCCCCATCATCAGTGTCTCCTTGCTCTGTAGTGTACTAAAACAGGAGTCAAAATAGCTCCAGGTGTGTATCACCAAAAATAAATAAATAAATTTTAAAAATACCTGCAGACAAAAATGAAAACGCAATGATGACAAAACCCACTGAAATGTTGTGAAGTAATTAGCCTCCAACTAATAAAAAAAAAATTAAAAAAAAATAAAAGAAAACAAACAAAAAAAATAAATTAAATAAAATCCATGGGATACAGCAAAAGTAGTTCTGAGAGGGAAGTTTACCATGATAAAAGTCTACCTCAAGAAACAAGAAAAATTGCAAATGTACAACTTAAACTTACACCTAAAGAAGCTAGAAAAAGAACAAACAAAACTCAGAGTTTATAAAAGGAAAGAAATCAAAAGATCAGAGCAGAAATAAATGAAATGAACTTAAAAATTAAAAAAAAAACAATAAAACTAAGAACTAGTTCTTTGAAAAGATAAATAAAATTGATAAGCCTTTATGTAGACTTATCCAGAAAAAACTAGAGAGGCCCCAAATCAATAAAATCAGAAATGAAAAAGGAGAAATTACAACTGACACTTTAGAAATACAAAGGGTCATAAAAGGTTAGTACAAACAACTACACACCAATAAAATGGCTAACCTAGAAGAAAGGAACAAATTCCTAGATATGTACAATTTCCCAAGGCTGAACCAGGAAGAAATAGAAGATATGAACAGACCAATTACCAGTAATGAAATTTAATCAGTAAGGGGGGAAAAAAAAAAAAAAAAACATCTCCCAGCAAACAAAAGTCCAGGATCAGATGTCTACACAGGTAAATTTACCAAACATTTAGCGAAGACTTAACACCTATCCTTCTCAAATCATTGGGAAAAAAAATTGCAGATGAAGGAACTTTACAAGTTCATTCTGAGACCAGTATATCACCCTGATAGCAAAACCAAACAAAGATATCACACAAAAAAGAAAAGTATATGCCAATATCACTAATAAACATAAATGTACATATCCTCAATAAAGTACTAGCAAACCAAATTTAACAATATATTAAAAGGATCATTGTTGCTGTGGTTTAGTTGTTATGTCCAACTCTTTGTGACTTCATGGATTGTAGCCTGCCAGGCTCCTCTGTCCATCAGATTTTCCAGGCAATAAGATTGGACTGGGTTGTCATTTCCTTCTCCAGGAGATCTTCCTGACCCGGGAAACATATACCATGATCAAATGGGATCTATCCCAGGGATGCAACCATGGTTCAATATCCTCAAATCAACCAATGTAATAAACTACATTAACAAATTGAAGAACAATAACCATATGATTATCTCAATAGATGCAGAAAAAGCTTTTGACAAAATTCTGCATCCATTTATGATAAAAAAAAAAAACTCTCTTCAAGTGGAAAAAATATCAATGAAACATAATAAAAGACACATATGATAAGTCCACAGCTAACATTATACTCAACATTGTAAAGCTCAAAGCATTTCCTCTAAGATCAGGAACAAGATAAGAATATCTAATCTTGCCACTATTATTTAGCATAGTATTGGAAATCTTAGGCACAACAATCAGACAAGAAAAAAGAAATAAAATGAATCTAAATCAGAAAGGAAGAAGTAAAACTGTCACTGTTTGCAGATGACAAAATACTATACATAAAAAATCCTTAAAATGCCATAAGGAAACTACTAGAGCTCATCAATGAATTAAAGTTGTAGGATACAGAATTAATATATGAAAATATGTTGCATTTTTACATACTAGCAACTAAATATCAGAAAGAGAAATTAAGAAAGAAATACCATTTACCATTGCATCTAAAACAATAAAATATGTAGGGATAAATCTAACAAGAAGGTGAAAGACTTGCATTCAGAAAACTGTAAGACACTAAAAGAAACTGAAGACAACACAAATAGATGAAAAATATACCATGTTCATGGACTGAAAGAATCAATATTGTCAAAATGACTGTACTACCCAAAGCAATCTATAAATTCATTGCAACTCCTTTCAAAATACCAAAGGCATTTTTCACAGAACTAAGAACAAATAATTATAAAATTTGAATGGGAACACAAAAAGCCCTAAATGGTAAAAGCAATCTTGAGAAAGAAGAACAGAGCTGGAGGCACCATGCTCCCTGATTCAGACTACACTACAAAGCTACAGTAACCAAAACAGTCTGGTACTGGGGCAAAAACAGACGCATAGATCAATGGAACATAATAGAGAGCCTAGAAATAAACTCATGCACTTGTGACCAATCAATAAACTCTGCAACAACATAAATAGACCTGGAGGGTAGTATGCTTATTGAAAGAAGTCAGACAAAGACAGATATTGTATGTTATCACTTATATGTGGAATCTAAAAAGTGAAGTGAACAAATGAATGTAACAAAACAAATACATACTCACAGATATAGAGAATAAACTAGTCATTACCAGTTGGGAAAAAGAAGTGGGGAAGGGAAAGACAGGGGTAAGGAATTAAGAGGCACAAACTACTATGTATTATATATAAAATAAATAAGTATAGGAATATAGTATATAGCTCAGGAAATAAAGCCAATTTTTATATTAAATGGAGTATAATCTAAAAATTTTCTGAATCACTATGTAACATACCCAAAACTCACATAGTATTGTAAATCAATTATACTTCAATTTTTTAAAAAAAAAAAAAAAGCTCCAGGTAGATTTTCTCTACTGCATGACCAATATCTAGTCCATATTCCTTTTGTCCTGACAAATTCTGGGAGTGCAGGTTAATCCCAACCCATTCATCCTGTTCTGCTACCAGAGTCATATCCTCTAGATTTCTAGGACAAGATTCATACCCAAGTCCAAGTCACGGTGCCAACCAACTTCAGGAAAAATATGTTAAGCTCTTCAGTAGTCTTACTGAAGTCCCACTCTCTAGGTTTATGGTGGCAAGATGTAATTACCTAAGTTAATATTAGTTACATTAACAAATAAATCCATAAATCTCAGTGGCTTACAACAATAGAAATTTATAATTATGGATGGGAGGAGTATCTGTTCCATGGAGTCATTCAAGGTTCCAGGTTAATGGGGGTTCTTCCATTTTCAAACATTGCTTTCAAGGATGCCCTGGATATCTTGTTAGGAAATGAGTGAAGAGGTTGAGGTTCGAGCAAGGAAATTTACAAGGATCAGGCCTAAGAGTAAGGGTTCATACTTTCACCCATATTCCCCTGACCAGAGCTCAGACACACAGTCACACCCGACTGCAAGAGCAAGTGGAAAATGTAGGCTAGTTTGAACAAAAGGAGTTTGGTGTGCAGTTAACCTGTCTCTGCCACATGGGAGGGGTGATCTAGGAAGACCATTGGACTCAGAATCAGGACACCCAATTTCAGTCCCACTGCTGGCTGCCTGTCAGGTCTTAGGCAAGCCAGTTCTTTTCTTCCTAAACCTTGGTTTCCACATCTGTAAACCTGGGGGCTACAGGATCCCAAACCCCAGTTCCATCTTTCTATAGAAGTATGACCCCAAGTATCACAGCTGAAAATGGAGCAGAGTCATAACTGAAAGGACAGCCATGCCATGGATGAGATGAGGGAAGGTGTTCTGGTCACACAGAGAGCTACTGCCTTCAATAGTATCTTTTTCCCAAAACTGAAGGACACAGATCTTTTAGGAAGGGAGTATATGTGGAAGCTGAGACCAGAAAGACTAAAATTTCATCTACATAACCTTATTCTCTCACCTTGATTATTATACTAGCTTCCTAACTGGTCTCGCTCTATGCAGCCTCTTTAAAAGCTTCAAGCTGTTGTATGACATTACTCCAGATGATGCTTATTTCAATTCAATTCAAAAAGCCATTACAGAGCACAACATTCTTATTTCTCCCACCATTCAAGCTTGGAATACTCACCTACTCCCCCTCATTTCAATCTCTGCATACACCACTCCTTCAACCTACCACCCAAACCATTCCACCCACTCCATGAAGTAATTCCTGACAATAAATTACCTTCCCCTGCTCTCAAATTCGACTCTTACTGTTTGTCATCCACTTCTGTGCTCCTATATTAGGGTCTAGTTATTTGTGCACATCTTATCTTCTCTACTAAGCTACAAGTTCCCTGAAGGGAAAGATCATAGATTATACTATTTGCATTTGTACCATGTTAGGCGCTTAATTATTTATTGAATGAATGAATGACTAAAGACCATGGAGACCTGTTAAAAGGCTGAATCGAGGCAGCCCTGTTGGAAACAGCAGTGTCGCCAGTTTCAGTTTGGCAAGTGCACTATTGCTGATCGTTTTTCTCAGAGTCCACTGTGGTGGCAACTGAACAATCTACCGGAAGAACTGTAGGTGCAAATCTTCAGGCAAGATAATGATCGCACTGGGGCCTGATTCAAATCAGTCTTGCCCAGGGGCAGTATCAGGAGGCAAGTTAAATGAGAGATCATATCCTGTCAAATCCAGAGAAAATAGCTGAGCACCTGCCAAATGAGAAATTGCAGCTGGACAGTCATTTTCCTCTTTTCTCTCTCTTAACTGTGAAGCCACATGCTCTGAGACTAAACAGAGCAGGGAAGCAAGAAGCAATTTGAAGAATTCAATCAACGTGGATGACTGTTCTCCTAGATTAAGAAAGCAATCTACTTTTCCCCCCTCAGTAGTGGAAAATTATGAACCAGATCCATAAACCCATTGTCCAGCTCCCATTTCCCTTGGTCCTGTCCAAATCAATGGCCGAAAGTCAGGCTGCAGCCAGTCAGATTAGTTGGACAGAGCCTAGCATTGACATCATGTCAGCCCTGACATGGTGCTCCTGGGGGCCCACCAGCTACACTTCCTCATATGCTTCCTCTGTCCCAAACAAGTGCCCCATTGTGGGGATCTGACCCCCATGGTGCAGGTCCAATCCTGCTCACTCTCTTCTTTTTTTCCCTCCCTTCCTTTGTCCTACTGAGTTGTGCATGGATCTATATATTCCTTTCCAGTGGTCAGGGATTCCTGCCTGGTCTCAGCTGGTGTTCTGCAAGACCCTCTGCATCTGAAGATGTATTCCTGGTGCACCTGTGGAGAGAGGTACTCCACGTCCACCTACTCCTCTGCCATCTTCAGCTACACTTCTTTCACACGTGCTGATCACGCCCTCAACCACAGACAGACAGCATGCCATGGGCACAAACTGGTCCAGGCAAGGTAAAGGTCCTCACTACAAAAGAAGCAGCTCAGATTCAGATGACACCTCCGACCAGCACCAGTAGAGCTGTCCTAACAGCACCAGGCACAGTAACTTCCCCGTGGTAGGGCCAGTGTAAGTATCCATCCGAATATGTGTTCACCAGGATCACTCTCAGAAAAACAAAGCTGTCAGATACTGGGCTTCCTCTCTGGACCATGCACAGGGCTAGGTATTTCATACACACTGTTTCCAGTCCACACGCCAAGCCTGGGAAGTAAAAACGAACCCATTTTGCTGATGGGAAAACAGAGGCTCTTGGTCTAGCATGTGGTCCAAGACCACAAGGTCAAAACGTAGTGGAGCCAAGACTCCAACTGATAAACAACTCTAGAACCATGAGTTTTCCACTTGAGCATGCTGTCCACTCATTTTGCTGGCTCTGCCCACGCCATTTTGATTTATGGTGATTAAGGGGTGCTTGCAGACTGCAGTGCCCTTCTGTGTACATTATCTCATTTATTCTTCACAGAAGCCCAATAGGTAAAGCAGATTAAAACTCCCACTTTACAAATTGGGAAAGTTAGGATTATGTGAGAAGTAAGAACTCAGTCCCAATCATTCTTTTCCTAGATCCTGAACCTTCCTACCATCAGATGACAGGAAAACTTGAGACGTACAAATGAAAATTATTTTCATTTTCACAATGTTACACTCCCCTATCTAAAAATCTCCCATGGTTTTCCATGTCTGTAGGATTAAATCTAACTACATTATTGTATCAAATAAGGCCCTTCGGAGCTGACATCCCCTGCCTCACCAGTCTCCTCTCCACTTCCTTCCTGCCTCTCCACGCTTGCACTGCTGTCTTGAGCCACAGCTAAGTACTCTCCATTCTCCAAAGATGCCATGATGGCGCACATCTGAGCTCTTGCCCACGCTGGTCCCTCTTCCTGGAAAACTCCTCCGACTTCCCAACTCCCCTCCACCCCCAGGCTGTTCCCACTCAGCCTTGTCATCATCTCAAATGAGATGGTCCACAGTAGGGCACTGAGTGAGTATTCACCTCTATCCACGAGGCTCCCCACTAGCAGTGACCGTCTCTGCACCTCACTGGATGTGAGAGCTGGCTTCCTGATGATGGACCCAAGAGCACAGCCCACTCTAGCCATGTATAACAGTGCTGAGCTTCAGGAACACCCCCCTCCTCCCCTCTCTCTTCTCCCTGCCCTTCTCACTCTTCTCCAACCTTCCAGGCCAGCTCCCACCTCAGAGCCATTGTTCCTGATCTTCCCTTTGTCTAGCGAACCTTCCTCCCAAGCAATTCACAAGGCTGACTACCCAGGGAGTGAGGCCTTCTCTAAATCCCTATTAAATTGCTACCCCTATTCCTAGCCCAATAGCCTTTCTCCTCTACATATGTTTTTAAGCAACTCTCAAAATCTGACAGACTGTATATTTCATATAATTTTTAAAAATTTTCTGTCTTATGAATGAATGAATGAAACTTTAGAGCGCTAACTGCTCCCACCCACAACCTAGCCCCCAGCACAATGCCTGACCACAGAGTCCATCTGTTTCCTTCCACTACCTAGAAAATCCTAAAGAGTTAGCCAAGCCCATTTTGTGTCTACAGGCCAAGACAAAGCCAAAGAATCACAGACAAATCATAATCCAGAGAGTAAGGGCAAGTTAATTGTGTCTCTCAGAGCAACTGATCCAAGAACAACCACTACCAGGAAAAAGGGTGTAGGACCATGGGAGCAGAG
The DNA here is from genome assembly GCF_033118175.1 of Dama dama. Taxonomy (NCBI): domain Eukaryota; kingdom Metazoa; phylum Chordata; class Mammalia; order Artiodactyla; family Cervidae; genus Dama; species Dama dama. The sequence goes on from NC_083691.1 coordinate 72,919,967, forward strand.
AGCCAGGGAAGATGAAAGAAAACCAAGAACAATAAATCAAAACAGGCCAGGGAGAGGGCAGTGTGAGAAAATCACAGAAATGGTGAGCTTTGCCATGTACCCGGTGATGAATTTCACGGGCAGACCAGAGTAGAGAAAGACAATGTTTGCTGAACAAATGAATAATCAATGGAAAAGGTGGGGATGGTCCCCAGCACCTGGCAGCTGGTCCTTTCAGGCTCCTCTATTGAACAGCCTTCCTGTGTGGGAGCTGTGACTCACATCCCAACAGGCACAGGAGCCATACCAACGCCAGTTTCTGATTAACAGGAGCCAATGCAGGGCACTGCAAGCATTCAAAGTGAATTATTCATCTTTTTTCCCTGGGCAAAAAAAGGCCAACAGCCCCAACAGATTCCCTGAGCAGAACGGTTCTATTTGATAAATGAAGAACAGGCTTTAGTTCCCAGTCTGCAGGCCTGGCTCCAGCATGAAGCCAGGCCGTCTTTGTGGTTCCACTAAGCAAGTATAAAGCAGAGCGGAGGACAAACCACTGTTTCACCTGGAAAGAGCAAGCAAGCACACTGAGGCAGCTCTGGGGATGTCTGCCAGCACAGGAAAACAAGGCATTGGGAAAAAAAAAAAAAAACCAATGTTTTAAATTGGCATCACAGTTATAATTGGCATCTCAGGAGTACTCTAACTCTAGAAGCTGGGAAGAGGTCGAATATGCACGCATAGGTGAAGCAGGATACTCTACCTCCACACCTTGTAGTGCAAAATGAGCCAGGAGGTAAGGAACCAAGGTCAAGAAGCAGCCGTTTGTTCCTTTCAAGCCTATTTATCTCATTTATGTCACTCTGCTCTGAATGATTATTTTCTTACAGTGGAACCAGAGCTGTACTGAAGGGTCAGGACTTTAGAAATGCTTTAGTTTTTTTTTTTTAAAAAGTAATTCATATTAGATGAGTACTATATAAACTCAGACTGAACCAATACAGATCAAGACATTGATATCATATCAACACAGACATTGATGGGCACTGAAATAGATATAGACAGAGTTATAAACACAGATATAAATACATAATATAAAACATAACATTGTCTCTTAAATGCCCCCACCTCCAAACACATTCTTCTTTCCAAAGATAACCACTGATAATAACTAAGGATTTCCTTCAAATTGTTTATGTATGTAATTTCAATCATATATAAACATATACTTCCCTGGTAAAGATCTACCTGCAATGCAGGAGACCCCGGTTTGATTCTTGGGTCAAGAAGATGCCCTGGAGGAGGGCATGGCAACCCACTCCAGTATTCTTGCCTGGAGAATTCCATGGACAGAGGAACCTGGGGCGCTACAGCCCACAGGGTCGCAAAAAGTTGGACATGATGGAAGCAACTTAGCACACACACATAAATGTACACTAACATAATTGGTTGTTTAATTAATGGGATCATTATACATAATGTTAATGCCTTTTGTCACTTAACAAGATTCCTCAGTTATCTGCCTACATCTGTACCTGGAGATACTTTTGACTTTTAATTTTAATTGTCACATGATAGCCCGCAGAGTGGATATATCTTATTTTATTTAATCCCTTAAGAAAACTTTGAGCAATGTGGCTTTTCACAACTATAAAATCATATGGCACTAAACATCCTGGTAACAACATCTTGGTAGATATGAACAAGGATTTCTTCAGAATTGTTAAAATTAGAATTCTGGGCCAACCATGAATACAATTTAAAATTTGAATGACTTCCCTGGTGGTTCAGTGGTGAAAAATTCACCCTCCAATGCAAAGACACAGGTTCGACCCCTGGTCTGGGAACTAAGATCCCACACGCTACGGTGCAATAAGCCTGCACATCACAACTACTGAGACCATGTACCACATCTAGAGAGAAGCCTGGGCACCTCAAAAAGAGCCCGTGCACTGCAATGAAAGATCTTGCATGCTGTAACAAAGACCCCAGGTGCTGAAACTAAGACCCAATGCAGCCAACTAAAATAAATACATGAATACGTTTCAAAAATTAAAAAATACGTAAATTTTGAAAGATACTAAGAAATAAGTCCCCTAACAGTCTTCTCCATAGCCCACACCAACTAGCACTATATGACACCAGTTTCCTTCCATCCTGGCCCACAGTGAATATCATAATCTTTTACATATGTATCAGTCTCATAAATGATAAATTATAGCTAGTTTTCTTTTTTATTCCTATGATAATTCCTGGGGCTGAACACATTTTTATATGTCTGTCACCCAATGGATATCTTGTTTTGTGACCTGTCTGCTGCTACTCTTTGTCCTTTTTTTGTCTTTTTTTTTTTTTTTTGAGTAATTTGAAAGAGCAGAAATATTCTCCTTTTTCTACCTCCTTCCCTATACACATTAGAACTTCGTTTTCACAAGGACATTTTTCCTCTTGATAAGTTCGTTTCATCTGCCCAATTTAACTCTTAGCTTCTCATGACAGAATATATTACTGCTGCTATGTTATCTCTATACTTAGTACTGTCAATCTCATGCACGGTCTGCTTAGCTATGTCTATGTCATATATGGCCGCATGTGCCCCAGCACAGATGTAGGCAGAGCTGGCAGAGTGAAAAGGGCATCATCTCTGCCCCAAGAAGCTGGAGACTTGGTCATATCTGGTAATCTCTCTAGCGTCAGTGTCCTCACTTAATTCTTTCAACCAACCCCCAGGGTTGCAGGTATCCACTTTGGACAAACTGGACCTTCTACAGCCATAGTTCCAGTCGCCTCAAAAAGCATCCCGCACAGTTTTACCTTGTATCAGTGTATTTCACACCTGTCTCAAGCCTTGAACCCTGTTTTGTCATCACAAGTAAACTCTAAATAATTACTTTGCAGGCTACTCTTATGGGCCATAATAAATTTGAGAGAAACTTGAGAACAGTAACCATGTCCTACAGTGCCAAGAAAAAAAGATTATTTCCTGATTTTTGTTCCTGAAGAGGAATTTTCACTTCAACTATTGTTTCATGCCCAATATATAACATCTATAAATCTATAAAATAATTAACATTCCTTTAAATATGAAAGACTCATGAGTCCTCAAAATTCATAGCTCAGTTACACAAATAAGAAACCATTGCCTATAACATAATAAATTGGATTTTCCTCAACATTCAAATATTGAATATAAACTTTTCTTCCTCCAACTCTCCTAAACATTTAATTACAATCACAAATCTGATATGTCACATTCTCACAAATTCTTTAAACATATTAGAAGTAGCTAAAACTACCACAAATAACCATAGGTATTATAGAATTTGTTATTAAATTTAAAACTACTTTTAAGTGTTAATAACTTTCGCTTAAATTCTATATCTTCCAAGAGTTTCAGTAAGTAATTATGTCAAGTCCACTCTTTTCCTTCTCAAAAAAATCTCAGACTAGTCAACTGAGTTTGCAAGTTTTATATTCCTGATCATTTGGGAATTTTTTTTTTTTTTTTTGAGGTGGGGAGTAATGTGGGGGTTTGTTTTGTTGTCTTCTGTTTGGGTTTGGGGGTTTTTATCTGATATGGGGTTTGGTTAAGCTACTTTAGGAATTAAACTTCCTTTATTATGTCAATAAGGCTCTTAAGTTCACACTTTTCACACAGGTTTTAATATCTCCCATTGAAACAACACACTGCACTCAAGTTCCGCTTGGTTAGCATGAACCTTTGTCCATCATTGCACTACAGTGACCCAGCTCATTAGTATTATTAGAAAAGATTACATTCTTAATTACTATATTATTATGATCAGTAAGGCCATCTAAGTGCCTTGTTTCCTAGGAGATGAGAGACTGAGTCTGTGCAATTACCTTCACTCCTTAGGACATCTGCACAATTGAAAACCTTGCCCACACAATATTAACCTCTCTCTCAACTTAGTTACTGTGAGTTATCATTGTGCCAATTAAATCTTGGGCCCTTGATGTCATTTTTATTTGAGACAATGGATACGACCAATTTGTCTTGTTCTTAATGGTTTCTACTATTTTTCCCTAGACTATTTGGGAATGCATTTTTAATAATAGCTCTAAGATGCTGTAAGAACAGATAAACACAATAGAAGAAACAAAATACTCATATATATTAACCCCCCCCCCCGATTTGATCCTCAAATTATTACAACTTTGTTTTATAACCTGTTTCCTTTTAGAGCCACCTGACATTCTTGAAGAAACTTTTTTTTACAGCAAACACAGAATATTCTTGAATTTTCCTCTGCCGAGACACGGAATCATTTCCCCTCCATGAAGTTTTGGCTCCTACTGGGGGCCAATATTTGGGAAACTAAGAGTGTATATGAGGGTCAGTAGTGGCCAAAAGGCCTGCTTCTGCAGCTGGGCCACTTTTGGAGGTGACAGAACTGGAAAAAATACTTTTATTTGAGTTCATGAATTCAAAATGATTTTTTTTATTATGTTGACATACCCTACTTTTCTGAGAGAAGACAATAAATACCCTTCCAAGGCAGAGTAAGATATCCCACAAATGCTTGTTGAGTCACATTACATTGACAGTCTTCTGCATAGAGGTGTGGCTTCCCCTCATCCCACTATCCCTGATAAAAGGCTGACGGTGACTAGCCGAGGCTCTCTTCATCACACGCTGCCCCACCCCCAACCTCACACAACCTACTCCTTACAAACAGAATTATGTCATCAAATAACTAATCTTCTTCTAGGATATAGTGAAAGTGTCAGAATCCATTCTCATCTTTGGAAAAACTGGCACAACTCACGTTCATCTTCGCTTCCTATATAGGTGACCTCCTTCTTTCATTCCACGCCCTCATCCTGCCCTCAAGGCAACCTCACTCCAGGGACATGACAGAGTTGCCCAGAACCCCACAGCCAGAATTTCCCTTCCCCTCTTCTTGCATCCAGATGAACTTAATGTTTGTCCCACACCTTTTTCTTTTGTTGTAGTTTTTTATCACATTCACCCATTTCCCCCACCCAACCTCTGGCCTCTGGCATCCACCAACCTGTTTCTTCAATTTTTATGTCACACTCTTTACGTAAGTGCTTACTGGATCTAACTGATTCACTTTAGCACAAAATAGTAACGGTTAATGAAGAACTAAGCTATTAACTCTTTCAGGGAATCATGAGCACCCAGATAGGCAGTGGGGAAGGTTACTTACCCCTCAGTACCATCATGAGTGAGCAGCCAAGCTAGCTCTTATTTCAAGCTTGCACCAGGAAGTTATCTCTTAAAAAGAAAGCCCAGGGAGTCATCCAAAATCATCAAATATAAAGATGATGAAAAGAACTGTGGCAAGAAATAAGATTGGAGTGGTAGACAATCATTCTCTTCACAACGTATGACAGCGTTTTCATCCAATATACAGAAGTTTGAATTTTATCCCTTTAGAACAGGGTTCTATTGAAGGTTCTTTATCAGCTGAGATTTGTGTTTCATAAATAAACTTTAGAAGCGGGGTAGAGAATGGGCTGAGAGTGATTCTGTGCAGATCTATAGCCTAAGCTAGAAATGATAAGAGCTGAACTAGTGGTAGAGGTAGAAAAGAGTAGAAGAATTAGCAATACATCCAAGAGGGAGAATCAGTCAGATCTTTGGATGAATTAGATGCAAAGGAACTGAAGAAGGGACAAGCCTAGAGTATCTCCCAGTTCTTTGATAGGGTATCTTCAGGGATGGTGATACCATTCACTACCTCAGGGATAAATGGGGAGACACAAGTCTGCAGGAAAATCACAGACTCAGAATTGGAGCTCTTGAATGATAGAACCTATGGGCTTGTGGCACAGAATTGAAATCAGACCTCGAGATGTAACTGGACACTGTGAGATGACCTGGGTGGAGATGAGGGTGGCCTAAGTAGAAGAGAAAACAAAATAAGCTTCAAAGCAGGCCAGAGATGACAGACAACAAGGCAAAAAATTACTGTGTGGGCAAGTGGTAAGAATATTCTCCTCTGTGAAGGATCCACATTTACTTTATAATTAACTCATTTACTGACATTCTCATTCCCACTAAGAGAGTTTGAATCAGCTTACAAAACAGAAGACAATTTGGTAAAGAAAGAAAGTAGATAAAGAGAGAGAACAAAGACAAAACAAGGGTAAAATAGTGTTAGAAACTATAAGCAAATTGAAAATACATAAAACATGGATGTCAGAATGTCATATACAAAGGTTAAATGTTCCAAGTTTACTCCTAAGTGTCACAGCAGCCAAACTTACAGGAGAACGGTAGATTTTCCTAGTATTTAAATCTGAAAAAAACCTAATGATCCTCATAAAGGGGCATGATGTAATACAGTTGAAAACTCCTTCAACAAGTACAACAGGCAACTTTCATGTGGCTTCTCCTTATAGCATCCTCACTGGTTCACTCCAAAGTCCAGATCAGTAAAAGCAGTTTATGAGAGACCAAAAAAAAAAAATGTGTTCCAAGTACATATTTCTTTGATGGTCTGGCTTGATCTGGGGATAAATTTTGGGGTACTGGAGGAATTGAAAACATTCCAATAATCCTCTGAGTTTTATTTCTCACAGTTGAGCTTTCAATAAGAATTGAACAACAGAGTTCAAAGTTATGGTCTCCAGAATGGACCTGGAGTAGAGCTATCCCAGGAAATATCTGTATCCTTTAACAATCTGTTGAGTGGGAACATTCTCTCCATATGTCTCTTTCATAAGAGACATTCTCTTATGGAAACCAAAGAGCCTGAGCCGAACTGCATCTGAAAAGAGGGTTCCCCCTTCTCTCCCCTCCACTGCCAAGTGAATACCAGCTGGACAGAACACAGTCCTTCCTTGGCAGACTGCCCCACTACACAAGGTAAATGGCTGATAAGGACGAGGTATTCAGACAGCCCATGTTTCATTGTGATCAAGAATTCCAGTAACGTTACATTCAGGGTAGATACTTGTTTTTGTGCTGTTAGGACCCTAACTGCAGAGGGACAGCAAGGGAGATTAAGGCTAATGGAAGTAGGAAGAAACCGTCTAGGAGGCAAACAGGTCGATTTCACACTGCAAAGATGATTGAAAAAGAGAAAAATGGTTTCTTCTGTCACTGAAAATGACAAAACAGAAAACCCTAACATAATTCAGCCCAGAATCACACTGACTGCACGCGGCCTTGTCTTTGCACGTGACACACACACTCTGCTCTTCTCCCAGGTGGCTTAGCCCAGCAGGCGCTGCCCCTTGTGGGCAGGGCCCTTCAGCCAGCCTGGGACCAGAAGTGAAGCTCTGCAGAGTTGACTGACCAGCGGTCTAAGCTGTATACCTTCAACATGGTTTTATCAATAAAGCAGGCATTCGATCTTCATCTTTCAGTCTCCTCAGAACTGTTTGAGAATCGAAGGGTGTCCTTTACTGGCCTCTTAAAAGTCCCTGTATAGGATGGGAATAAGAAAGGTGAAGAATGAACTTATGAACTACAAATTCATTCCTACTAGGCTCTGACAGACAACAGGAAATGGTTACAGTACTGCAGCCCTAGACCAGGAAGAGAGAGCCTGAAATTGACCAATGAGCTGCTGGCTGCTCTGTTGTGAGTTAGGAAGGAGGGACATGCCTATATGTTATAACCTTGTAATGAGAGTGAGCTGTCAGGTTTCTTTGTTCTTCACACTACAACTTAAGGTGACTAGGCTATAAGTTCTGTCACTGTTTAGCAATGGGTCTTACTCTCCAGAATCTTCTCTGCCTACTTTTAGCTGCTATTCTCAATTTCAGGAAGGAAACTCTGAAGCCTCTCAGAAAATTCCATACACTGATGAGGATGAGTAAGGTCAAAACAAGCAAAACAAGAACCTTTCCTGCTATTGCCAAGTTTAAGTAGAACAAAGAAGCGTCCTACAGAGTCTTGCTACTTGCTTCTGAAGCACAAGGAGGCATCTCAGTACCACCTTGATACTAAAGGAAAACAACCTGATAACCTCCACTTACCAGTTTGCTGGAAAGTAATCAACATCTCTCTCTGAAACCAATAACCCCTACCGAAACCCAACCCCAAGACTTCAAAGGAATTGATCTTCCTTTGGGAAAACACTCTTATGCCTTTCCATTTCCTTTTACAAAACAGTGATCAGACTCATCAACAAGCTGCTCAAGGCTTGAGCCCTACAATGCTTGAGTCAGAAGAGGCGTAGAGAACTATATTCATCTCTGGTTGCAAGCAACAGAAATGGACTTTAGGTAACTTAAGTAAAAACAGCATATTCTAAAAAGCCATGGGGCTGCTCACATGACTGAAGGTAGAATTAGGCAACAAAGCGTGGAGCAGATAGGTACAAGGAGGCTCCAGATGGTTTTGCTGCCAGCTGAACCCTGGCCACACAGCTGGAATGATGAGTTTCAACAGCTTCTTTCTATTTGGTTCACTCTGCTCAAGAGTCAAAATTCTGGGAGAGAAACAACCAGTGAAGCTTAGGTCTACCCTGTCTATTAAGAAGTTCATGGAAACTGAGACAGGAGAGTCTGCCTCAGCTGCCACAATGAAATGGAAAGTCCCAAAACTTGCCCACCTACCATCACTGCACACAAAGGAGGGAAGCAAATTCCCCAGAAGAAAAGCAAAGTGCTGTTAGGACAGGCAATCCATGCTCTGTCCCAATTCTCTTCTTTTACAGTTAAGGAAGCTGAGATCCAGAAAGGTAAGATAAATCTTACAGGTCAAAGATCAAGTCTGAGGCAGACATAGAACAATATTTAAGACAACTATTACCCAAAGTGTGGTCTAGGGGCCTATAGCACCTCATCCTCTGAGAAATGCTGACTCTCAGGCACCAACCCCCAGAAGCAGTGAGTCAGAATCTGCATTTTAACAAGTCCTCTGGGTAATTCACAGTAGAGTAACGTTTGAAAATCACTGCTCCATATTATAGATCTCAACCTTGAATGACAGTTGAACCCAGGTATTTCTTGCCTGACTTGATCTAGGACAGTTTTTCCCCAGTTCACAGTAAAAGTCTGACATAATTGTTTCTTCCTCATTTTCTAGCCTCTGGGATCTATTCACATGTGCTAGTTAGCTAGTACACCCAGACAGAGGGCAGCTTATGTGATCACCAGAAGCTTAACAACAGGGTGTACACTTAAGCCAGATTCCAAGACAGTAATGAGAGGAATTCTTAAACTCAAGCCTTTACCAAGGCAATCTGAAAAGTTTAAATTCTTAGATTCAGGACTTGACTTTACTCTTGTTGAGAAAGAATAGTCCCAACTGTGAAACAAGAACCAAAAATCTATAGTGATATGAATTTCTTCATGGTACTTGGGTACGAGAAACATCCCATTTCTTTACTGTTCTGAATCAAACTAAATCTTTTTCAGTCCCAACTGGTGGGCAAGAAATCTACTTGCAGTTACTCAACTTTCCCTTGATTGGATCAGAACCAGGAGACTTATGTGGTTTTACAAAAACCAAGGCAGGGTCCTTTGTCTTCAGTTGGCCATAACTACTGACTTTGCCTGATGTTCACTGCTCCGTAAGGATGCAGGCATCATACCTGTTATTTGAAGACCTTTGGTCTCTCTATCAGCAAGTGAGACACCAACCTCCCCCTCCTCCCCAACAGAGGTGCTGTGCTTTCTTTTATCTTGGTGGAAATGTGCTTTTGTTACTCAGCTTTTACTGCATACATATAATATAGGCAAGGTTTCCTTATTTGCCTGCTGGGGGGAAACATATCAACATTTTATGGCGCTCCATAAAGAACATGATAGAAGTACAGAGCACCAACCTGTCCAGGGGCTCTGTCACCCAGACAAGTTTGAGAGATGGCTCTCTGGCCTCTGTTCTGGCTCAGGCCTACGTGGCCTGTGCTGCTGTTGAGCTTTGTAACTCAGACACTTCTACATGCTATTTCTATACCTGCTCTTAATCTGGAACCTATGCCATGTTGCTCATCCAACTTCTTATCACCTTCCCTTCTAGTGCACACTCCTTCTCTACTGGAAAACATATTGAGGTGTGGTGAAGCAGTATGGCTCAGATTATTTGGGGAACTTGAATAATGATGGTTTCCTCAATGAACCATCAGTGTTATTAAGACTGTATAATTGATTAAACAGAAGCTAGTTCCAGTCATGAGAGCATGAGAGTGTGTGTGTGTGTGTGTGTGTGTGTGTGTGTGTGTGTGTGTGTGTCTGTGCACTGTGGTGGTGATGAGAAAAGGATGGAATAGATGTTAAATTATATGGCTTGATTTAAGTATGTGTCATTGGCCCCCAAAATTCCTTGCATATTAGCAGATGCCTAGATTTATCTTTACTAGAAAACTAAGTTTTTTATGCCGTAGTTAGAAGTGTGTGCATGTGTGCTAAATTGCTTCAGTCATGTCTGACTCTTTAAGACCCTATGGACTGTAGCCTGCCAGGCTCCTCTGTCCATGGGATTCTCCAGGCAAGAACACTGGAGGAGGTTGCTGTGCCCTCCTTCAGGGGATCATCCCAACCCAGGGATCGAACTCGAGTCTCCTCTGTCTCTTGCTTTGGCAGGCGGGTCCTTTATCCCTGGCACAATAGTTAAAAGAAAGACTTTGTAAATAATCCTGGAATAAAGATAGAAAGCCTACTATTCAGACTAAAGACTAAATAATTTACAGCAAATACTTTCCTGAGGACAGATTTAGGTTGGCAGAGGAGATACCTGAGGAACAAGGTGTCAGGGAAGATGGAGTCTTGAAAGTATACCAAGGATACAGTCATCATGTTCACAATTTTGCCAAGATCTCATAGTAGGTGCCAATACTGTACCCCAAAATGCCCTTAAATATCAAGCATGGCCAGTTTCCTTCACTCCTTCTAAACCAGAGATCTCAGGGCCAGTGGCTACTCCAGTAACCATTCCAATCAAGTTACAGGTCAAGAGGCCTTCAGAGTCATCACGTTCTAGATGACTTGGGTATAACAGAGGCCCTTCCAGAAAATGTTGTACAGCAACCAACCAAAATGAAAGAGGAAAACACTGCCCCTTTGAACTCCTGTATATGCTTGATTATATTCTTGGACCAACAGAAGCAACATGCACTGATTTATATACAATTCCAAGAGGTATGTGGCAGGGCCTTGCCTTCAAGGAGATTTTAGTTTACAGGGGGAAACAGAGCTTGTGCAAAAAAGAAAACAAATAATACACAAAGGTCTTCAGTAAGTATCAAATGAATGGGAGAGATAACTTCAGTGGAACTCAAGTGAGAAAAGGAGTCAGGGAGTTCTCATCATTAGCCAGAGTGATTTAGGAAGGCTTTCTGGAGGACTGAGGATTTTTAACTTTACCTTGAACAACAATTCTTAATTTAAGGTCAGTGTTCTCTAAATGGGTACATAAATGGAGCTTCAGGAGTCAATGAACCCTTTGGATATGCATTTTCCTGGGATAAAAGATAGCTTTCATCAGATTCTCAAAGGGGTGACTGAAAAAGTTATAAGCCATTACCTTGCAAGAAATTGCATGAGCAGTGAGGAAGAAAAGCAACATCCTAAAGAAGGGGACAAGTAAATGAAAAAACAGTGAGGGAATGAACAAGTCACATTTACGTGGAAAATGATCAACGTCCACCTTGTGAGAGCAGTGATCCCATGTGCATCAGGGGCAACATTAAGAGATGGAGCTGGGAAGGCAGGTTAAACTGGTTGGTAAGGGGCCTTAACTATTAGGATCATGCTATGGGTTGTGCTCAAGGTGAGGGCCTTCCTCGTGGCTCAGCAGTAAAGAATCTGCCTGCCAATGCAGGAGATGTGGGTTCAATCCCTGGGTTGGGAATATCCCCTGGAGAAGGAAATAGCAACCCACTCTAGTACTCTTGCCTTGGAAATCCCATGGACAGAGGAGCCTGGTGGCTACAGTCCATGGGGGTCACAAAAAGTCAGCAACTTAGTGACTAAACAACAAAAACAAGTGCTCAGGTGAATGACGCCATGATGTGGGACTGAGGATGACTCCTCTGGGGGGTAGGATGAAGGTGGAAGCTGGTGAGCCTGAAGTCAGAGAAACACCAAGGCCAGGGACTGATGAGAATCAAGAAAGTGAGTTGAGCTGGTGGCTGTAGCCAGGGAATGAATGAGAGGGATTCTGGAGCATTTGAGAGATAAAACTTAGTAACTTTGAGATGTGGGAGGAGAGAGAAAGGAACCAAGGATGACTTCAAGCCTCAAGCCTGGATGTCTGGAAGAGCAGAGTCATTTATAAAAATAAGAGACAGTGAAGAGAAAGCTGGCTCCCAAGAGAATGGTAGAGACTGGAATCCCCAACATGTGTAGAGTTTGAGGGGCCGTCCCCATGACTGTTGAAAACCCCTTTATCGATGGCGCCAAATATCCACAAAACCCAAAACAAGATGGGTGCCATCGCCAATTACATTCTTCCAGCCTAGTGCCCTCTATCTTAGACAACTGATTGTCTGACTACTTGGGGGACTCTTAATTTGAAGTCGTATCAGTTTTGTTTTTTATCAGCAATCTTCCCTAAAGCACTTTCTGGGAGTGACGTTACCACAGTGTGATTAGGAGACGTGCAAGGACATAAACATTCCAATAAGATAAAAGCAGCCTCGTTTTCCCAGAACTCTCACAGTACTTCAACTTCATTAGGCTCCTTGTTGTTTCATTAGAGTCAATGCCATTTAAATTTTTATGTTCATTTCAAGGCTATTTGTTTTGACAAAGGATTTTAAGAAAACGCAGTAGGAACTTTCTGGGTTTTATTTAACTTTATAACCATCTAATTTACTCCTCAATAAAGTGGTAACTAAGCATCCCTGTTATGCTGCTAAAAACCTCTTTGCGTAAGTTTGAAATACAACACAAGACTGCAAGGAGGAAATTCATGGTAAGAAAATGCTGACATGAGCTATCCAATGTTTGGTGCTGGGTTTAGGGACTCAATATTTCCTCTCTCCGTAAGCACCCACACACCATATAGAACCCAAAGTCACTTCCTATACTTATATACTGTTCCTTTTCTAAACAAGCTGCCTGCCACTTATAGAAGAGATGAAGTCCCACAGCCTAGGCATGCCAAAAGACAGAAGATAACAGTGACTAATGAGGGACAGGGTGATTTAAAGGGAGAGAAGCAGGAAGGTAGAGATTTTAAAAAATCATTCTCCATTTCTCCCCAATATGACACTCTGACTGATTCATATAGATCTTCTCACTTACCCCCTCAGGAATCAAGCCACTGCTCACCTCTTCATTCTGTACAATGTTCCTCCCTGGTTGGCAGGACTTACCTCTTATCCACGTAAATGCAGCTGATCTTCCAATATCCAGCTTAAATCCTGCCTCCTCCCTAAACCTCTTTATTACCACCTCTTTATTTATTATAACCTCTTTATTATAAAATAAACATGTTTATTTCATGCCTCTAGATCATCATCTCCTCTCAATTACCCAAGAAACAATAACTTTTGAGCCCCTATTAACTACAAATATGAGTGTACATGGGTACTTATGCCTTGTGTTCCCCTCTGATTATTGGAGGATATTCCTCTCATCATTGTCACTCTAATTCAAGAAATTTTCACTTCTTTTGTATTCCTCTAAGTGCCAAACCAATTTTTAGGCAAACTATCAGTTAATGCCTGTCTTCAAAATGTGCCTGGTGTGTTCTAAAGAAGAAAATAAGAAACAAAAACACTTGGGCCAATTCAGTACCACCTGTCATTTCAGCACAATTAGAAAATTTAGAATAATATACATATATTTTCTTTAAGCAGAAGAAACAAGAAAATGAGCCCACTGAAAAGTGTTTCTAATACAGTAATTTGGGAATGTATTTCAGTGGCTTTGTGATGTACAATAAGGGAGCAGAACTAATTTCCACCTGGATCTCACCAAGAGTCACTGGTCCTCAGAGGATGGAGTGGCTCAGGCGGCCTTTGGACGTGGGCAGCAAGGCATTCACTTCATCTATGATAACAGCCAGTGTGTGCTTCCACAAATGGACTTACAATTCACAAACTCTAAACTCGTGTCTACAGAACTTCCCCTGAGATCACCTTCAAAACACAAAGTTTGAACTCCCTGGGAAAAAAAAAAAAATAGCATCATAAGCAAAAGAAAAAAGTCATTATCCTTAAAATAAAAAGATATTCTAAAACAGAAGAGTTGTGTGTTAGTGTATCCTCACATTTAGTTTTTTCCTAATTATGAAGTCAGTGCCACTACACTCTTTCCCCAATACAGATGAGGGTCTCTTTTTTTCACATGATGACTCCCCATCAGCTCATATGACTCTCCAGGAAGCAATAAATCCTCACCCACCTGAACTGCTAATTCCTCAAACAAACATCTGGCAAGCTTTGTGGGCCTCTTAACTACTGAATTTCTATATCAAACACATTTTCTATTTAAATCATTTATTTATAATACTTCTGTGTAAATCCAAACCAACAGAATATACTCTGAGGCAGAGATTTTAGCAGATGAATAAAATTTTTAACATTTATAACTTTTATAGCATGGCTTTTATAACTCAGGGAAACAAGCAGGGTAATTAAAAATATTGTCTATGGACTCAGAATGAAGGAAAACAGAAAAGCCTTTATTAAAGTAGCCACAGAAGGAACATCTCCTCAAACACATGATTTATCCTTTTCCCAGAACAGCACCTAAAGTACATGAGTGGGCTATTTAAGTGAGAGGAATCTCTGTGAAATGGTTGCAGACGCTTATCTTTGGTTTTAGCTCTAAGAAGCCACAGATATTTCAAGGATTAGTTGCAGACACTGAGGAAAAGCTTAACAACACATACACCCGTGGGCTCCAAAATAATATGGTCCTGGGATCGAATAACATCTTTGTCTGGTATTGTATGAAATGGACCCATTTAGTGATAGCTGGATGGTCTGTGTGATGATGGGAAAGTTTCACAGCCTCTCTAAGATTCACCTATACAAAGAAGATAAAATTACTAAACCCACAGTAATAATTTGAGGATTTGACAAGATTATATATAATCCCTGCTATAGTCTCCGGCTGTCTGGCATACAACAAAAGTTCAATAAATGTTGGGTTTTTTTTCCCTTCCTAGAGATGCATACCCCTCCTCCCATACTATGGGCCCAAACTGCTCAGAATTTAGGGACTCCATTCATGTACACCCTAAAAGAGCATTTACTAAAAGCATCCTTGAACACATCTCTTCACATCAGTTTCTTCATCCATAAAATGGAAACATTCCCTAACCTACCCACCTCATAGGAGTGCTGCAGCATCTTTGAAAAGTACATAAGACTGAAAAGAATATTAATGAGAAAAGGGAAAGCCCTGGGCTGCCCTTCAGAAGACTAGATTCTAGTCATGTGAACTTGTGCAAGCATCTTAACATCATGGCCCTCACGTTCCTTATGCTTAACATTATAAAGAACGATACCTGCATTACTTGTCACAAGGTTGCAGTAAAACCTTTATATCCATTATCTATCTTTATCCTCACACCTGTGAAGCCAGAAAAGGTTTGACTGATGATTGTGTGGATCATAACAAACTGGAAAATTCTTAAAGAGATGGGAATTCCAGACCACCTGACCTGCCTCCTGAGAAACCTATATGCAGGTCAAGAAGCAACAATTAGAACTAGACAAGGAACAATGGACTGGTTTCAAATCAGGAAAGGAGTACATCAAGGCTGTATATTGTCACCCTGCTTATTTAACTTATATGCAGAGTACATCATGAGAAATGCCAGGCTGGATGAAGCACAAGTTTGAATCAAGATTGCCGGGAGAAATATCAATAACCTCAGATATGCAAATGACACCACCCTTATGGCAGAAAAAAAAGAGGAATTACAAAGACTTTTGATGAAAGTATAAGAGGAGACTGAAAAAGCTGGCCTAAAACTCAGCATTCAAAAAACTAAGATCATGGCATCTGGTCCCATCACTTCATGCAAATAGATGGGAAACAATAGAAAAAGTGACAGACTTTATTTTCTTGGGCTTCAAAATCACTGAAGATGGTGACTGTAGCCATGAAATTATAAAATACTTGCTCCTTGGAAGAAAAGCTATGATAAACCGATACAGCATATTAAAAAGCAGAGACATCAGTTTGCCAACAAAGGTCCATATAATCAAAGCTATGGTTTTTACAGTAGTCATGTATGAATGTGAGAGTTGGACCATAAAGATGGCTGAGCACCTTATCAAAGAATTGATGCTTTCAAATTGTGGTGTTGGAAAAGACTCTTGTGAGTCCCTTGGATTGCAAGGAGATCAAACCAGTCAATCCTAAAGGAAATCAGTACTGAATATTCATTGGAAGGACTGATGCTGAAGCTGAAGGTCCAATACTTTGGCCACCTGATGTGAACAGTCAACTCGTTAGAAAAGACCCGAATGCTGGGAAAGATTGAAGGCAAGCGAAGGGGACGACAGAACACGAGATGGTTGGATAGCATCACTGACTCAATGGACATGAGTTTGAACAAGCTCTGGCAGATGGTGAAGGACAGGGAAGCTTGGTGCGCTGCAGTCTACGGAGTCACAAATAGTCATGACTGAGCGACTGACCGACAAGTTCTTTGAAGGTAAAGAAGATGCCTTTCTTCTTAACAGCTGTACTCTAACCTCAGCAAGGATCTGTATTGTACCTTATACAATCAAATGCCAATGTATTTATCAAACTGATTTTAATGCATTCTCATTATACATAAAAATTTTCATGTAGAATTATGAATGGATATTCATTAAATCAGATACACTGAGGCAATCCAATGTACTGGTAAAAGCATGGACTTTATTTTTTTAATTAATTTATCTATTTTAATTGGAGGCTAATTACTTCACAATATTATAGTGGTTTTTGCCATACATTGACACGAATCAGCCATGGGTGTACCTGTTCCCCATACTGAACCCCCTCCCACCTCCCTCCCCATCCCATCCCTCAGGGTCATCTCAGTACACCGGCCCTGAGCAGCCTGTCTCATGCATCGAACCTGGACTGGAGATCTGTTTCACATATGGTAATATACATGTTTCAATGCTATTCTCTCAAATCATCCCACCCTCACCTTCTCCCATAGAGTCCAAAAGTCTGTTCTTTACATCTGTGTCTCTTTTGCTGTCTCTCATATAGGGTCGCATATAGGGTCTCATATAGGGTTACCATCTTCCTAAATTCCATATATATGCATTAATATACCATATTGGTGTTTTTCTTTCTGACTTACATCACCCTGTGTAGTAGGCTCCAGTTTCATCCACCTCATTAGAACTGATTCAAAAGCATTCTTTTTAATGGCTGAGTAATATTCCATTGTGTATATGTACCACAGCTTTCTTATCCATTCATCTGCTGGTGGGCATCTAGGTTGCTTCCATGTCCTGGATATTGTAAATAGTGCTGCAACGAATATTGGGGTATATGTGTCTCTTTCAGTTCTGATTTCCTCAGTGTGTATGCCCAGCAGTGGGATTGCTGGGTCATATGGCAGTTCTATTTCCAGTTTTTTAAGGAATCTCCACACTGTTCTCCATAGTGGCTGTACTAGTTTGCATTCCCACCAACACTATAAGAAGGTTCCCTTTTTTCCACACCCTCTCCAGCATTTATTGTTTCTAGACTTTTTGATAGCAGCCATTCTGATTGGTGTGAGATGGTACCTCATTGTGGTTTTGATTAAGTATGGACTTTAAAACCACAGCAGCTAAAATCGAATCAAAGCTCTGCTCCTTATTATATGTGTGACTCTAGGAAAGAAACCACATGTCTCTAGGCACTGGTTTCTTCATCTACCACGTGCAAAAAACTAGACCTGCCTCATAAGGTAATATGGAAATTGAGATATCAAGTGCATGTAAAGAAGAAGACATTTTGTACTTTCATATTCTGGGCACAGAGGGGGCATAAGTAGAGAGCACAAAATGGAAGGTAAGAGTAAAGTGGAAATTTGGGCAAGCAGAAAATTACAAGACAATCTAGAGGAACACAGTGAAGGGTAGAGAGAGCTTTAAAGGCATTGGGGGTGGCGGGGGGTGGGGGAAATGAAGTTGAATATCACACTTTGACCTATGTTCCACCTGCTCCTATGGTTTCTGGTTTAAAGAGATGAGCTGAACAGCCAAGTTAAGAAAAGGAAGGAAATATTCCACTGAGACATAATATCACTCCAAAACTTGCAGGTCCCTCCTCTTCCATGCTTTTCTCCTCATGCTTGTAATTTTTCATACTCACTACTCCAAGCCTACTTACAGTTCCTTGGCTAATATGCTTGTACTCATTTTAACACACATGTACATATACATCTCATACATAGCCTCACACATACACAGAGAGACACAAACAAGCACACATGTACATATATCCTTTACACTTGACCTCTTACCTCCAAACGGTTCAAGTTTGAGTAGTGTGAACGGATGATATTAATGTTAGTAAAACACAACTGGTAGGGCTTCTGGTCAGATGTGACAGATTGGACATTTGCATTTTACTCCACTTCTCCTCAAGTCCAATTAAAACGAGGGCAACGCTTAAACCACGGATGCTAGAATGTAGTGGTAAGTGACTTAGCAGACCAGAGAAGCTGAGACCTAAACTAAAAGGCATGCAGTTTGTGCTGCAGACCCCAGAAAACCTGACTTGGAATCATTAGAATCCTCTGAAGAGGGCAGAAGAAAGGAAAGGCTTGCCCAAGAGAGCATGAGGTGACTCATTGCACTAAATGCAAAAAGTTATGTCCATTATTCTTCAGCAAATCTGTTAAATGAGAAAAAGCAAAAATAACAACACCACGCACGAAACCCTACAAAGAAGGGGAGATTAAGTAGAAACCTGGCTTTTCAGGCGGCGCTAGTGGTAAAGAACCCACCTGCCAACGTGGGAGACGCAGCTTTGACCCCTGGGTCAGGAAGATCCCCTGGAGGGCACTGCAACCCACTCCAGTATTTTTACCTGGAGAATTCCATGGCCAGAGGAGTCTGGTGGGCTACCGTCCATAGTGTCAGAGTCAGACACGACTGAAGCATCTCAGCATGCACACACACAAGTAGAAACCAGCATCTTCAAGGGTAAGATGTCACCCTACTCCCAAGGCCTGGAACTCTGGCTGCCAAGCTTATATCTCCAGGCAGAAGACACAGAGAACTGCTCTACAGAACCTGACCAACCCAAGAACAAAAGACTACAGATGGTGGGATTTGGGGGTCCTCCAGTGAAACAGGTAAGTCCCCATGTGATTAGCCATCACTTGGGACAATCCCCGTTCTCTCCTGTGAGTCTTTCAATCATCTTTTTAGCACTCCCATCTTAAATAAAATGGAAAGCCATTTGAGAGAAATCTCAAACAAAAAGTAGAGATATTGGAACAAAAGAAAAAGAATTCAAAAGAAAAGAGACAAAAGAAGGAGCAAAAGAAAAATTTAAACACTTCAAAGGCCTTATTTTGAAGATACAAGTATTCATATAGTATCTAGAAAAAGCCTGGGAGAGTATTGGAACAGTGGAGTCAAAAGAGAGATTTATCCTTTACTTCCTTCATATTTGTGCGTGTGTTAATGCATGTATGTGTGTTAGGATTATGTGTTTCACATTGTATTTATATATGATTATTTTTTTACCCTGTACTTAATTGCTAACTAATAAAGAATATAATTGGCTTCCTTGGTGGCTAAAATGGTAAAGAATCCACCTGCAATGAAGGAGACCTGGGTTTGATCCCTGGGTTGGGAAGATCCCCTGGAGGAGGGCATTGCAACCCACTCCAGTATTGGAGAAGGAAATGGCAACCCAGTATTCTTGCCTGGAAAATCCCATGGATGGACAAGCCTTACAGACTACAGTCCATGGGGTTGCAAAAAGTCAGATACAACTGAGTGACTAACACTTTCACTTCACTTTCAAAGAAAATAATCAAAGCTAATAAAAGGATCCAAATAAGGCATCCATGAATAAAAAAAAACAAAATGCCATAGAATGTAAAGAAAGAATATTTAAAATTCAGTTGACTAGAAAACAAAGTTGAAAAAACACATTACATTAAAGCAAAAAGAGAAAGAAATGGAAAATAGGAGAGAAATGAGAAAATAAAGGACCAATCCAGAAGATACAACATCAGACTGCAAGTTCCAGAAATGAAGCATAAGAATTTCAGTAGAGAGAAAACGGTCAACGACATTAACAGAAGAACTTCCTGGAACAAAAAATACCTATATTTAAATTTTTTCCAGATTAAAAGAATCTAGCAAATATTCCACACAATAAACAAAAAAAGACACAAACTATCCTCATGAAATTTCAGAACAATGAGAATTAGGGAAGATCCTAAAAGTACCCAGGAAGGGAAACAAAAAGCAAAACAAAAACCAAGGAAGACCAATCATATCCAATTTCTCAGAAACAGAAGAAATTAGAAGATGATAAAGCAATAACTACAAAATTCTGAGGAAAAATAATCTCCAGGCAAGAATCCTATGCCAACCAAACTACGAATCAAGTGAGAAGGTCAAGTAAAGATATTTTCAGACACACAGGATCTTTTTGTGTTTTTTTTAAAGTATTCTTTCTTAGAAAGCTTCAGGAAGATGTGTTGTAGCCAAACAACAAGAGTCCAGGAGCAGAGACTCCAGCACAGGAAGGAGGCCAAGAGAATGCCAGGATGGCACTGGAGAGAGCAAACTGTGCAGCAATCAGAAATAACAATGCACCCACATGGAGGAGTGGAATGCAAGGCTCCCGGGGAGATGACTTCTAGAGAAAGGAATTATTACTTCATGTGTTTAAATGGAACAAAAAGAGTTTTACAGCGCCAGTGGAATATATGGGAATGAGTTATCGATAGACACATAGAAAATGAAGCAAGTGAAAAAGCAAGTCAATTAACAATGCCAAGAAAAGAAGCTGCAGAAGAAATGAACTTTTGGAACACTGTGACTCAGCTGTGAGTGATACTGACAGTCATGCTGAACAAAAATAGTGAGATAGCTAAATTGAGATAGAAGAAGAGACATTAGGGAAGTGTGTAAAGGAAGTGATTTGAGAGAACAAAATCGTCTAAATTTGATCTTAGGTATTTAGTAGAATGGCAGAGGAAAAGAGCTGAGTGGTGAAAGTGGATCCCTGTAAGAGGCAGAATAAGGATGAGCAGGCAAGAGGCAAAGGACTATTGCTTTCGTTTAACCAAATTAATGAAGATGCTTTTGGCTACCAGTAGCAGGAAACTAACCTAATAGTGGCTTATCACACAGGATATTTGTTGTTTATTTAAAAATATATGCAGAAGTAGATGGCCCCAGGGTTGTGACATCCTCAATGTGCTACTTTTCACCTTTGTAAACTCAGGGTCACAAAATGGCTGCCACAGCTCCGAGCGTCATGTTTTCAGACAGGACATGGAGAGCTGAGCAGTCAGTGATGAAGGAAGAAAGCCGTCCTCGTGTAACAGGATTAACTTGGTGGTGACAACAGAGGCACAGAGAAAGAGTGACTAGAACCAGCAGAAAACTGCTTCATGGAAGAGTCCAGAGGTAGGTAGTCCAGGGCTGCTGTGAGGGCTCTGCTCATTATCTCCTCAAAGAACAAGGCTCTTTCTCTCTCGTTGCTTCCCTAGACACAGCCCCTATCCCCAAGGCCATCTCATGATTCTCGATGTTCCTCCCGCCATTATGTCAGCATTTCAGCCAGTGGGAAGGAGGAAGTTATCAATAAAAGGGCGGCACGGGAGAGCTTTCTTTTAGGGAAATTTCCTGAAAGTAGCCACAGAACACTTCTGTTTAGACTGTTGGCCAGAATTTAGACACGAAGTCACCAGTAGCGACCGGGGAGGCTAGAGAGTGTAGTGTTTATTCCTGGTAGCCACATGCACAGCAAAAGGGGGCGGGGGGAAAGGTTCTAAAAAGGGAAGAACAAGACAGCAAACGACTCCCAGTTTCTACCACAATTAAAAAGGCGAACTCTTTCCTGGAAGAGCCCTGGCAGAGTTGTTCTTATATCTCATTGGCCAGAACTGGGTCACATGGGCACCCTCAGCTGAAAGAGGCCAGTAAAAGGAAGGTCTGGGTTTTCATCCTCCGTGATGCAAGAAAAGGAGAAAGGGGTTGAGAATGGCTGTGTAGAAACACATAACAGAGTCTCCAAAATCTTCTAGTACAACTTGACCTTAAATTCTTCAAACACATATTGCTTTTATTTTTTAATGTATATAAATAATAAATAAAATTAAGTTTCTATGAGAAATGTTGTTAAGAACACCTGCCCCCTCCATTCACCTTCTTAGCAATAAATACAAAGAGAGAAAAAGTTACAAGGTCAAAGTACGTACACATAAATGATAGTGAAGGCTACCTGAATAGTCAATTTCATGCTTTGCCAGACTGATTTTGTCTGAATCATTCATTCAACAAACATTTATGGAAAACACCTGCTGTGTACTAAAGGACTATGGACATGACTGAGCCTTGGCCTTCAAAAGCTCACAGCTTAGAAGGAAAGAAAGAGATGTACAATATGGCATGCTAAGCTCTGTGATAGAGGGGCGCACTGTGATCCCTCATCAACCTGAAGCAGTGCCATATGACCCCCAGAGACGTTCTCCTACAGAGGTGATTTTTTGAGATGTGCTTTGAAAGAGAGGCAGAAATTTGCCAGGTGAAGAAAGGCATGGAAAACACTCTAGCTCACAGATGAGTAAGCACCAAGGTATGGATTATATTACAGCTTGGAAAAATTCCTTACATATATACATTCCTTACATATACACAATGGAATACTACACCACCATTAAAAAGAATGAAATAATGCCATTTACAGAATCACAGATGGACCTAGAAATCAGCATATTGAGTGAAAGAAAAGAAGAAGGAGAAAAATCATACAACACCCCTTATATGCAGAATCTAAAATGAAATGATACAAATAAATGGATTTACAAAATAGAAACAGACTTATACAGACTCAGAGAAAAAACTTATGGTTGCTAGGGGGAAGGATGGGGAGAAGGGACAGGGAGCTTGAGATCAACATGTACACACTGCTATTAATATATTGTAAATGGATAACCAACAAGTATATTGCATAGCATAGGGAACTCTGCTCAATGTTATGTGGCGGCCTGGATGGAAGGGGAGACTGGAGGAGAATGGATACATGTACACGTATGATGAGTCCCTGCACTATCCATCTGAAACTATTACAACATTGTTAACTGGCTATACTCCAATGTAAAATAAAAAGTTGTTAAAAAATAAGTCACATTCTTATCTTGACTACATATGAAAGACTGAGTACATGGCTGGCACTCAATAAACATCTATGGATTGAATCATAATGAGAGAAACTCTCTTAAATTACCAATGTATTGATATTCTAGACAAGGAGTGGGCAAACTACGGCCTTCAGGTCAAATCCCATCCACTGCTTGTTTTTATAAATGAAATTTTATTAAAACATTGCTATACCAATTCATTTACACATTGTCTATGGATGCTTCTATGCTACAATGGCAGAGCTGAGTTCACAGATACAGAAATTATGTGATCTGCAAAGCCCAAAAATTTACCTTGTGGCCCTTTACAGAAAGTTTTTTGCTAACCTTCTATTCCCTTTAAAATATACAACACTCTGAGCTCAAAGCTAGTAAATAATAAGTAATACACTATTTCTTCCCACCAACTGAGTTTTATACTTTCCAAGAGTAAATGGTTTCCAAAAGTATTTTGGCATTTGCTGTGTTCACCCACCATTTAAGTATCTTAACATATAACTTTTAAATGTAACATTTATGTGTTAATTTTAAGTATCTAATTCAATGAAATATGGTATATACTGATAAAATATGAGTATGAAAAAGAAGAGTTCTTTCTATAAAAACCAAAGCAGGATGTTTTTTAAAAATCTCAATCATAACTTGCTAATACAAATTGTTAGAGTTAGATGTGAATGAGACAACTGCAAAAGATTGGAGGTGGGAGGAATAGTAAAATTTTAAGAATCTACTTTGTAAGCGTATACTCTACTTTGAATATAACTTTCACTCCATTTTTAAAAAACCTAAAATTAGAAATCAGAGCTGATACACTGGGGGGACTGGTTTATATAAGAAAGAAACACAGAATTCTAATCAGCAACATGTTCTCAAAGAGGAGTCTTGGCCCAGAGACTGGTGTCCACCTAAAAGTTCACTTTAATATAAGAATAATTGTTTTAAGTAAGTGAATAAGTAAATAAGTAGATAAATAAATATTAATATATATTTTCATCTTCTTTTACAGTTATCTAGCAACCAATTTTTTACCATGAGGTAAGACAAGAATGAAGTATATACCTAAAAAGTTTGTTGGGGCAAACAGAGACACAAGATCACAATGTCTGAAGTCTGATAAGACCAAACTGGCTTTGCTAACCTCAGCCCTCACCCAGTCGCTGCCTTGTTGGTCCAGCGCTGGGCACCCATTTCAGAGCCCAGTACTGGTTCCAGGAAGGTTAGACATTAAGACTCAGATCTCACACTACTGGCTCTGGATCAGGAAGGAAGGACAAGCCCACATCATACCTGTAAGAGCAAAGATTAATTCAAAAGTTAGCTTGAAAATGCCAACTCATTAAATCCCCAAACTGTGACATCTAAGCTCTGACAAGCCGGCCTGGGAATAAAATGAATGAAGACAGCTTTCCTCCTCTTAAAAATCACACAAATTCCAAGTTCAGAAAGCCTTTAATTTGGTCTCTGTGCCCATCACCTCAGAGAACCCCATATCTACCTTCAATGTGAAGCTTCAAACAAATTCCTGATTCCTTGGGACCCTAAAAATAACTGTGCTCCTTGGAACTCCTTACAACACACAGAGAATTACATTCAATTCGTTTAAAACAGCTGGGCACCAATCCAGGTTGGATGCATGAGACAGGGTGCTCGGGGCTGGTGCACTGGGATGACCCTGAGGGATGGGATGGGGAGGGAGGGGGGAGGGGGGATCAGGATGGGGAACACATGTGCACCCATGGCTGATTCATGTCAGTGTATGGCAAAAACCACTACAATACTGTAAAGTAATTAGCCTCCAATTAAAATTAATAAATTAAAAAAATAAAATGTTATCTAACTAAAAATAAACAAATAAATAAAACAGCTGGTTATTTCTTTGAGATCCTTGATTCAACATCATTTCTCTGAAGAAGAAACTGTTTGGTTTTCAACCAGACGATTAACCTGTTGCCCCCAGAGACGATCCCTTCTAGGAAGAGAAAAGGACTTCCTTTTCTCTAATTTAACCAACTTACCTTTGTTCAAAGGTGAGTAAGGAAGGCTGAATGGGTGCCGCAGGAAACCCGGAAGGAGCCCTGTGTTCCTCGAGGTCACTGGCTCTTGGCTTCTCCATTGCCCCCACTGCAGAGCTATGCAGGCAAGAGACACCCCAAAACACACTGAAGATGAGGAACAAGACAATGATGAAAAAGCCAGGTCCCACACTCCACAGACACCTGCTCTCCAATCTAGTCAGATTCCAAACATAGCACTCCTCTTCCCCCTTCAGAGCCCCTGCCTGCATTGTTTGTCCACCTCCACCTCGACAATTCCAGACACAACCAACCAGGTCTCCCCTTCTCTTCAATGTTTTCCCCCAACACTAGATAGGTCCTTCCAACACTGTGCCCTGCCCACCTCTACGTCCACCTACGTCTTTGGTATAAAGAGCGCGTTAGCTTAAATTCAGTCTATTTTCTATTCTATCTCCTAGTGTCACTCCAATTGACCCATGTCACTTCTGTGCCACTGGTGGTTCTGCAGTAAGGAATCCATCTGCAGTGTGGGAGAGCTGGGTTCAATCCCTGGGTCGGGAAGATCTCCTAGAGAAGGGGATGGCAACCTTCTCATGTATTCTTGCCTGGAGAATTCCACTGACAGGAGCGACTGGTGGGCTACACGGTCCATGGGGTCACAAAGAGTTGGCCAGGACTAACTGACTAAATACACACACACACATAGCCTATTAATGATGTGATAGTTTCAAATGCACAGCAGAGCAACTCAGCCATACAAACACATGTACCCATTCTTTCCCAAACCCCGCTCCCATCCAGCCTGCCATATAACATTGAGCAGAGTTCCCTGTCTTATACAGTAGGCCCTGGCTGGTATCCATTTTAAATATAGCAGTGTATACAAGTGGATTTCAAATTCCCTAACTATCCCTTCCCCTCACCTTCCCCCCTGGTAACCAAGAGTTTGTTCTCTAAGTCTGCAGTGGTTGTTATTGTTCAGTCACCCAGTCGTGTCTGACTCTTTGCGACCCCATGGACTGCAGCACACCAGGTCTCCCTGTCCCTTACCATCTCCCAGAGTTTGCCCAAGTTCATGTTCATTGCATCGGTGATGCCGTCCAGCAATCATCCCTTCATGGCTCACTGCCTTGTCATGGTGAAGGGGCTGGCATAACTCAATGAAGCCATGAGCCATGCCGTGCAGGGCCACCCAAGACAGACAGGTCATAGGAGAGAGTTCTGACAAAACGTGATCCACTGGAGGAGGGATTGGCAAACCACCCAAGTGCACTTGCCGTGAAAACTTAATGAACCGTATAAAAGGCTGAAAAGATAAGTCTGTGGACTCACTTCTAATTAATAAAATTGGGGAAAGCCATGGAATGTCACTTCTGAGATTGGACTTTGAAAACACTGTGCTTCTGTCTAGGATCTATTTCTCTCTCTCTTCCCCACCTTATCTTGTCTTCTCCTTTTCCCAGTCTCCTTTCCTCCCTCCCTCTCTCTCTGTCTCTCTCTTTTTCTCTCCCTCTTTACTCTGAGGGAATCAGCTGCCCTCCTGTGAACACAGCCCTGTGGAAGGGACCACAAAGCAAGGAAGCAGCATCGCCAGCCAACACCCACTGGAGACGGAGGCCTGCCTACAGCCACACGAGCCTACTGAGGACCAGCTCCTCCCCTCTCAGGCCCTGAGACGACTTCTACCAGAGCTGACACCTCAACTGTAGCCTCATGAGACACCCTGAGCCAGAAGCACCCAGCTGAGCATTGGGTTTATTGTACTAAGATGCTAAAATTTGCAGTAATTTGCTACATAACGATAGATAATAATATACAATTTTTCAACAATTACCAAAAATTTTTCCTATCAAGTTAAATCTAATGCAGACCTCCTTCTCCTCTTTCCCCTGCCAGATTGGTAGGAAATTACCTTATTCAGTCCTATAAATCTCTACCCACTCCTCTAGGGTCTTATCAAAGTCCTGGGTGTTTATAACAGAATATTTGGGAAAGCCTCTGGTTGCTGGCTTGTACTGGTCACCATTAATCGATCCATTGCCCAACTGTGCATGGCCCGAGGAGTTAGGACATTGGGAAGCTCCACACTTGCTCTGCTAAGCCTCAGCCTGGCCCCTACTGGGATTTTTGCCAAAGTTGGAGCCCTTCTGCAGTTCTGTAAGCTCCCAATTGGGCCCCCTCATACCCCATGGGATTCTCCCCTCTCTTACCACTTCAACCCTCTTCTCCACAGTCCTCCAGCCCCCCATACACACACACACCCATAACTTTAACATAATTTCAGAGTTTCAGGTTTTGAAGAAAAAAAAAAAAAGAAAATATTGGGTTGGCCAAAAAGTTCATTCCAAATGACCAATAGATTATCCAACTCAATAGATTATCTTCAAGATACTATTAATACCACAAAAAGGAAACACAATGACCTTCTCTAAATTCATAAAAATACACAAATAGTTCTCACTGTTTCTAATCCTGCAACTGCCTCCAAAACAAAATATAAATTAATATTTCAATAAATAATTATACTACAATTTTCCCCTAAATATTTAAGAAAATATTTATGCCCTAAGAAGGATTGTCATGCATACCCTAAGGCTCTGAATACCTCCTAGCAAACTGTAGCAAAGCATCACCTACTGCTCCCTCCCCCTCACCACATGCAGTCCCCTATAAAGAAGCTCAATAATGGAGGAACATGATGCTTCATAGTAGGAACTGACTTTCCCTAACTCTCTCCTCACTCTATTACAGCCCAAGCAGCCAGCCATGAGACGGGCATCATGCAGGCATGACTGAAATAACCTGTTACTTCTATGTATGATTTCAGTGGAACCGGGGAGATCTTTTTTGGCCCAAAATATCTTCCCAGTGTTCTGCAACAGTTACTGAAGGCCACCTTTCGAGCCTGGCTCATTTGGGTTGAAAGCACTGTTACTCTGAAGTTGAATTACCCATTGAGCTGTTTTTAGTCAGGAACACCTTCTGACAATTTAGCTTATCAGTTCTTTTCCAATAGGCAGCTTATTGAAAAAAGTGTTTAGGTTCGTACGTGAGTGGAGGAATAGGAAGAAAGATTTTGAACAGCAGGAGTGAAGGCATCTTGAATGTAAAGCTCAAGGAAGCCAGAGGAGAGAAAGAAAGAGAAAAATGCCTCCCTTTACTGTGACATGACTACTGGGGTTATGACAACAGGTACCATTATGGTTATTCTGTGCAGACCAGAAAGGATGAAGGCCCTCCTGGGACTGGACGGGTGTCATGATGGGTCTTTGTTAGTGTACTAGATACACTAACACCGTCAGTACTAGGAGTACAGGCTAGTCCTGGAGCCCGTGGTGCCCAGGGCATCTCCATTTGCATAAAAGAGAAGCCCAAGTAACTCCAAGGGAGAATTATCTCACTACCACCCCCACCTTCACCCACCCAGAACTCCCACATCTCTGACCCTAAACACCTGAAGGGTGTAGGCTACTTCTCTTCCTAGAAAAATAAGGGCATTCTTTCAAAAATTCCAAGATCCAACAGAGGAAACACAGAACAAAAATACCTTCCTGTCTTCCTCCAACTTTGTCTTAGGAGAAAGAGGATTTTTAAAAAAAAGAGACAGCAGCCCATTTTTCCCTCCCATCACATTTGAGTCATGTGTATGGGCCAATGGAGCATCTGATAGCATGGGACTCTGTCAGTGCGTGTTTCTGAAGAGTCGACAGCGCACAGCTGACCAGTATCCAACAAAACCAGCTACGCTGGAGCTTGATGAGCGGCAGCCATGGGTGTGATGGTGCATGATCTCAAGTTTTCAATCTGAGACCTCCAAGGAAAAAAAAAAGAGAGAGAAAACACTTTTTTTCAGTCACCTGTCATTGTTTGACATAAATAATTTTGTTTTCTTTTTTCTTCTTCTGTTAGCCTTTCATTTTCTATTTCTCAGCAGACTACTACAATGAGCGAGACAAAGTGCACATTCTGAGAATACAGTCCTCACAAGACTGCTCTCGCTTCAGACACCAGTCACAAGTTTGAAGTCCCCAGGGCCAAGCTCACTTCATACCAGCTGACTAAAACTTCAAGGATTTCCATAACAACTCTCAGGTTTGATAATCTGCTAGAATGGCTCACAGACTCAGGAAGGTGCTAGGCTTACGGTTTTAGTATAGCAGAAGGATCAAATCAGAACCAGCTTAAGGAAGAGAGGCATTGTGTGAGGTCTGCGAAGGTTCTAAACACAATGTTTCTACCATCCTTAGATGCGTTACCCTCCCAGCATTGATCGTGGCAGTTTACCCAAAGTATTGCCAGTCAGAGAAATTCACCACCCCAACCATCTAATCACATGCTTGGTCTGCTGGTGTGGCCAAAAGCCATCCTGAGTTATCCTGTTAGCACAAACTACTTGGGGGCCCACCTGAGTCACTGCATTAACATAAACCACGATCAGGTGTGCTCTAAGGGGGCCCCATGAAGAGCAAGGACTCTCTTATCACTTTGGAGATTTCAAGAGTTAGGAGCAGGGACAAACACGAGACTTCTCTTTGGGGAAATTTAATTCTTCACTGCATAATTACCAAAATGTATCCGGCAACTGTTAAAAATGCACAAGTCACTGATAGCAGACAGGAAGTTCAACTGCATAGCACAGTTTAGGATTTTGATAAATGTCAAACATCCACTGAAAAAACCTGAATGGTCCCATTGCTTAAGCAGTGCTTTGGGCGGGGAAATGACCTGCTTCAGCTGACTGTACCGAGAGCTTTTTTTTTTTTTTTTTTTCAAGAGAGGCAAACCTAATCCTTCAGCACTGACCTCCCAGATTAGCTGAGAAGGATGAGAGTGGTAGAAGCATGTGCCATTACCTTGAAAACAAACAGTTGATCTCAACTAAAAACTGATAAATCTCTCCTAAAATAGTCAAGGATTCTCCCCTTTTTTCCTGGCAAAAAGAAAAAAAAAAAAAAAACAGTACTAAAACATAAAAAAATGAAATCATGTGTCCTTGAGTTGACACTAAAGACAGATGCCCACTGTGCTCTACCAGGTCCTGGAAACTGCAGGTTCCCTCCTTGCCCTGCGTGGGGCCATCCACCACCGCCTCTCCTCCGGGGTCCTTCTCCTGTCTGATGATCCCCGAGAAGGATATGAAAATTCCTGTCATGACAAACACTCAAATTAGACTTACAGTGCTTTTGTAAGGAACAGCAGCAGCACTGAAAGCATTGTTCCAGCAATTTCAAAAAGCCTACTCTTTCTCATTGGAGTATTTTTTAAAGAAAAATAATGATCCCAGCTTTTCTAGACACCATTCCTTTCCTTAGATTTTGCAAAATTTCAGTTCAACTAGATGTATATGATGTCCCTGTAAGTGAAAAGTGAAAGTGGCTCAGTTGTGTTCAACTCTTTGCAGCCCCACCTGGACTATACAGTCCATTGAATTTTCTAGGCCGGAATACTGGAGTGGGTAGCCTTTCCTTTCTCCAGGGGATCTTCCCAACCCAGGGATCGAACCCAGGTCTCCCGTATTGTGGGCAGATTCTTTACCGGCTGAGCCACCAGGGAAGCCCAAGAATACTGGAGTGGGTAGCCTATCACTTCTCCAGCGGATCTTCCCGACCCAGGAATTGAACTGGGGTCTCCTGCGTTACAGGCTGATTCTTTACCAGCTGAGCTACGAGGGAAGCCCACGAAGATGAACAGGGAAATCACAGGAAGAGAAAATATGGTCCCCACCTTCAGGGAGTTTCCAATCCAGTTAATAGAAAAAAAAACTAACATATATAAATCCTATATTCAAGGTACAGAGACATTGGTGCTCAATTGAATCTAGAGAAAGGTTTCTGAAAGAATATGAAATTTAAGTTAAGCTATGAAAAATGATAAAAATCTTAGCCCATGAGGGTATGTTGCGGGGAGACATTCTAGAAAGATGGCTAGGACAAGGGAGGGCATAGACATAGGAAAAAGGAAACTGTTTGATTATTAGGGTAAGTTTTTATGGGTATAGACTGTTAGAGAAGTATAAAATATTATCTCTGCCCTTGAGGACATAAAAGTCTATTTTTTTAATATTCAGATTAGAAATAGAGAAAAAGGATGTCTAACTAGTTGTCTTATTAAAAATAGATCTGCAAGTGCGCATGTGGCACAAAAAGAATAAGCAAATATTTGAATACATATTTGGATAAGATTATATCCTGTCATTCTATCATGAAAGAAAATTACTTCTTAGAGAAACTATATTCCTTAATTATGTGTTAGCTCAGAAGATACTTTTTTGATTCCAAGTTCCTGCTGTGAAAAACAATACTGGGTGAAATTTCAACACATAAACAGGTATTCACAAGGCAAATGGCATCACAGGAAAAACCACTTACAAGGAGAATTCTAACTAAACAAATATCCTTCAAAGTTCCGGTCATACTTGGTATAGGCCAACAACTCAAACCAGCATCGTTCTGATGCCACAAGTCTGAGATGACCAGAGAATACATGGGTAGCAGGAGTGGAATTCAGAGTAAAACACAAAATTGTATGGTGACCCCAACATAACCATATATTTTTTCTACAGAAAAATGTAACTTTTAAGTATAACATGTAGAAGATATAGATTAATAACTAAAGGCAAAAACTAGGAGTCACACATACAATGTGACTACCCCCAAGAGAGCAAAAGCAAACTGGGGCTGTGCCAATAGCAAGTCAGTGTCCAGAGACAAGAAGGGGAATATCTGACCCAGTCTACGCATTAAAAAGCAGAGACATTACTTTGTCAACAAAGGTCCATCTAGTCAAGGCTATGGTTTTTCCAGTGGTCATGTATGGATGTGAGAGTTGAACTATGAAGAAAGCTGAGTGCCAAAGAATTGATGCTTTTGAACTGTGGTGTTGGAGAAGACTCTTGAGAGTCCCTTGGACTGCAAGGAGATCCAACCAGTCCATCCTAAAGATCAGCCCTGGGTGTTCATAGGAAGGACTGATGTTGAAGCTGAAATTCCAATACTTTGGCCACCTCATGCGAAGAGCTGACTCATTGGAAAAGACCCTGATGCTGGGAAAGATTGAGTGCAGGAGGAGAAGGGGATAACAGAGGATGAGATGGTTGGATGGCATTACCGACTCAATGGACATGGGTTTGGGTGGACTCCGGGAGTTGGTGATGGACAGGGAGGCCTGGCGTGCTGCAGTTCATGGGGTCGCAAAGAGTCAGACATGACTGAGCGACTGAACTGAACTGAGCACAGGTAGCATGTGCCAGTGTCACCACACACTTTAAATAGAGGTACAGAGATCCAAGGATGAGCATAAAAAACATCCATGAGACTCAGCCTGAAAAGTACTAGTCTAGAGAAAAGACAGACACAATTGTTGCACCAAGAAGAGTCATTAGACTGTATAGTTCCCAAACTTTTCAAAGCAAAAATCAGAATACATTCCATGACAAAGAATATTTGTGTCACTTTCAAGTGTGAGAAACAATTTAGGGCATGAGTTTGAATATGAAGAGTTGAAAATTTCTAGGACCTTGCAATGCTTTATAAAGGCAGTAAATATTTGAAATCAGATATCATGTTCTAGAAAATCTGGGACTTATGATTATATAATATAATTACAATGAATAAGGACAAATTCTAGGGTGATAAATTCTAGCTTATTAGGAGGGAAAATATTTTAATAGAAAGAGTTATCCAAAGATAACTCTTTGGATATTCTACCTCAAATATTCTACCTCAGGAAGAAGAGAATTTTGTAATAAATATTTATTATGAACCTGTTGCTCATAAAAAAAAATAAATAGTGCTCGCTTCGGGAGCACATATACTAAAAAAATAAATAAATAAAAGCTATTGTTGTTGTTTGGGCTTCCATTGTAGCTCAGTTGGTAAAGAATCTGCCAGCAGTGCAGAAGACCTGGGTTCGATCCCTGAGTTGGGAAGATCCCCTGGAGAAGGAAATGGCAACCCACTCCAGTATCCTTGCCTGGAAAATCTCATGGACAGAGCAGCCTGGTGGACTGCAGTCAATGGGGTTGCAAAGAGTCAGGCACGACTGAGCGACTAACACTTACACTTACTTACTACTGTTGTTTAGCCACTAAGTTATGCCCAATTCTTTTGTGACCCCAGGGACTGTAGCCCTCTAGCATCCTTGGGCTAGTGATTTCTGAGGCAAGAATATTGGAGTGGGTTGCCATTTCCTTCTCCAGGGGATCTTCCCAACCCAGGGATCGAACTCACATCTCCCGCATTGGCAGGTGAATTCTTTACCACTGAACCACCAGGGAAGTCCATAAAAACCACCCTGCCCTTACGTCATTCAAGGTCTAGAGTGGAAGCCAAGCAAGGGGATAGGCAACTACAATACCCAGGGTGAAAAGTTGTATGCTAGAGATAAGAAAAACATAGGATGAAAACCTGGGGAGTGGAGGGTGGGGCAGAAATATTTGAGTTTAATCTTAAGGTTTGGTTGCAGATTGGAAAACCTTAGATTGCAATCACCCAGAAATCAGAGATATAAGTGGAAAGGGCATTGCCCTAGTGCAGGAAATATATGGTAACAGCTAAAGCTAAGGCAGAAGTAATGGGGATAAAGAGTACTGGATACATTTAATATTCATTAAGGAAGTAGAATAAATAGGGCATGGGTTGGGGGCTGAGGAAGAAGAGTGTCAATGAGAACTGCATTTCCTTTAATTTGGTAGCACCATTCCCCAAGACAGAGGATAGATGGAAAACACACCGTTTTGCTGAAGATGAATTCAGTCCTGAACTGGCTCAATTTGAGAGCAGATATAAAAAATAGCCATGTCTGAATCTTTGCGACCCCATGGACTGTAGCCCACTAGGCTCCTCTGTCCATGGACTCCTCCAGGCAAGAGTATGGAAGTGGGTAGCCATTCCCTTCTCCAGGGGATATTCCCGACCCAGGGATCAAACTCAGGACTCCCACACTGCAGGCAGATTCTCTGCCATCTGAGCCACCAGAGAAGCCCGATAAAAAACATGTAGATGTCCAGCAGGCAGCTAGAGTTCAAATCAAGAAAAAAGGCTGGAAAAGAAACTTAACAATATCTTGTCTTAGTTTGGGTTGCTATAATAGACTAAGTGGTTTAAACAGCAAATATTTCTTTCTCATTCTGGATTTCTAGTTCTGGATTTTCAAGATCTAGGTTCCATCAGATTCAATGTCTGATGCGGGTCCACTTATTGGTTTATAGATGGCTGTCTTCTTACCAGGTCCTAACATGGCCTTTCCCTGGTGCACCCATGTAAACAGAGAGAGAGAGCTCTCACGTCTCCTCCTCTATTTAAAAAGGCTTTAATCCCAGCATGAGGGCCATGACCTAATTTAACTTCAATTATCTCCCCAAATCCCCACCTCTAAATACCATCATATTGGGGGATAAGATTTCAACATATGAATTTGGGAGAGGCATAAACATTCAGTCCAGAGCAAAACTCATAGAAAGTAAATCAAAAAAGATAAATAAATGAAAACTAAGAGATCTAAGAGGACCAATATCCCAAGCAAGGAGTTCCAAATAGAGTAAACAGAGAAAATACAGAGGAGGAAATAGTCCAAGAAAAAAATACAATATATAATATGCATTATAGAAGGAAATGAGTTTCCAGATTGCAAAGCACAAAGGCCTAAAATAATGATGAAAAAGATTCGCATCAAGGACATAATTGAGAGGCTTCAGAATCCAAAGGATAAAGAAAAGATTCTAAGAAGAAAGAACAAATGACATGAAGACTTGGGAATAAGAATAGCATCAGACCTCCCAACAGCAATGTTGTAAGTGAGAAGATAGTGAGGTATGTCTTCAAAATAGTCATTGAAAATAATACTGAACTTATAGTTCTTGACTCAACCAAACTCTGAATCAAAAATAAAGATAGATGTTTCCTTACATGTGAGCTGTTAAAAATATACCTCTTAAGCATGCTTTCTCAAAAAAACTTCTAGAGGATAAGTTCCTGAAAAACAAAAGAATTACAACACAACAAGAAAGAGGAAGAAGTGGGAGCCATATAACTGAAGTCTGAGAGTGAGAGAGGAAAAGAGAATCTCTAGTATGATGGGAAAGTCCCATGACAGCAGCTGAGCAGCCATATTAGAGGGCAGCTGGTCCAGACTGAAGCAGAAGGGGGAAAGCCGCTGAGACAGAGGTTTCCAGAAGAAAATAAAACTGACAGATCTTCTGACAGGTTTATGGCGTGGAAAATTGGATTGAGAGTCACTTTATAAAACTACTGGAGGATATAGGAAAACTTAGCAAAAGATGAATGAAACCTGAGTTTAAAAAATGTTAAGAGGAAAAGAACTATAGGCAAACCAAAAGTTGAACAAGAAAGGACAGGCATTCATAACATACTTCTTGGCTCAAAAAGTGAACACTGTAACATAACTATTAATTGTGAAAACAATGAATGTGGATAGTATCAAATTATGGTAAAGTTATACTAGAAAGATACAGGGAAATGAAATATGTATGACTGATGGATGATTATATCAAATATCTATTTCTGTGTGGGCTTCCCAAGTGACTCAGTGATAAAGAAATTTACCTGCCAATGCAGGGGCCACAGGAGACGTGGGTTTGGCCCCAGGGTCGGGAAAATCCTCTGGAGAAGGAAAGGGTAACCACTCCAGTATTCTTGCCTGGAGAATCCCATAGACAGAGGAGACTGGCCAACTACAGTCCATGGGGTCACAAAGGGTTGGACACAACTGAGCGACTGAGCACGCGCATGCGCTATTTCTGTGTAGCAAACCACCCCAACATTTAGTGAGTTAAAATAACTGCAATTTTATTTGCTTATGAGTTTGTAGATTAGCAATTTGGACTGGGTTCACACTGGCAGTTCCTCACTCACATGACTGCAGACATCTGGGGACTCAGCTAAAAGAGTATCATGTCTGGGGACTGGTACAGGTTCTCTTCTGACGGTAGGTCTAGGCGCCTCAGCTAAGACACCTGCCTGCGTTTCTTGTAGCCTGTCTCCCTCTGGTAGGTCAGATTAGGCTTGTGTGCCCAAGAGCCTCAGGGCAGTGCTCTTAGAGAGTGAGAACAAAGGTGTAAACTTCTTACAGGCCTAGGTCTGAAATCCCACAGCATCACTGCCGGTACAACTACTGGTCAAGGCAGGTCCCATGGCCAGCCCAGATTCAGAGGGTCAGGAAATAGACTCTTCCTCTTGATAGGAAGAGCTACAAAGGCACACTGCAGAGAGGTATGCATACAAGATGAGAGAATGTGATGTGGCCATTTTTTCAATCACTTTTCTACAATGGCATATACGCATGAAGTCTTTGTCTTCTGTAGAGGGAAATCAGTATAATGTCTAACATGGAAAAATCAGCAAATCAGTAAGTAATTTAGGAAAATGGCAAATAGAACAAACAGCAGAGGAGTTTAAAGTGGTTGTTTTTAAAAAAGGATCTTTTACAGGACAGGTAACTGCTGTCCTTGTTATAAGCTATAGTGTTTGACTTTTAAAACGGTATATATATGACTACTTGAAAAAACAAACAAGGGACTTCCCTGGTGGTCCAGTGGGTAAGACTCTGTACTACCAATGTAGGGAGCCCAGCTTAGATCCCTGGTCAGGGAACTAGATCCCACATGCCACAACTAAGAGTTTGCACACTGCAACTATATATCTTGCATCCCACAACCAAGACCTAGCACAGCCAAATAAATCAATACTTTAAAAAGCAAACAAAGGTAAAAAGTTTGGCTACATCAACAATTTCTCATCTAGATGTATACCAAAAGAATTGAGAGCAGAGAAGATAATAGATATACCAACACTCAGAGCAGCATTATTCACAATAGCCAAAGCTGGAAACAACTCAAATATTCATCAACAGATGAGTGGGTAAACAAAATGTGATATATACATACAATGGACTATTATTCAACCTTAAAAAGGAATGAAATCCTGACACGTGCTACAACACTGGCGAACTTTGAAGACATTATACTAAGTACAATAGCTAGATATAAAAGGAAAAATATTATATGACTCTACTTAGCAGGGACCTAGAGACAAAAAAGTAGAATAATGGTTACCAGGAACTGGGGGAGGTTGGGGGGAGGATAGTGAGTCATTGGTTAATGAGTACAGACTTTCAGCTTGGGAAGTCGAAAGCTTGTAAAGATGGATGGTGGTAGCAGTTTCATGACAATGAAAATGTACTGAATCCCACTGTGTGTGTGTGCTCAGGCATGTCCGACTCTTTTGCAACTTCAGGGACTGTAGCCCGCCAGGCTCCACTGTCCATGGGATTTTCCAGGTAGGAATACTGGAGTGGGTTGCCTTTTCCTTCTCCTGGGGATCTTCCCAATGAAGGGATCAAACCCACATGTCTTGCATCTCCTACATTGGCAGGCAGATTCTTTACTACTAGCACCATCGGGAAAGCCCACTAACTGTGCACTTAAAAATAACTAAAATGGGTTGGAGGGAAGCTCAGGAGGGAGGGGATATATGTATACTGATTCACATTGTTGTACAGTAGAAACTAACAAGGTATTGTTAAGCAATTATCTTCCAATTAAAAAGTTTAGATGCTAAAATGGTAAATTTTGTGTTAAGTATATTTTACCACAATAAATAAATACTATCAGGAAACGTTTGGCTACAAAGGGAAGGAAAGATTTTGAATGGTTGATAAAGGAAGACAATGTCTGGTTGATTTCCTTGTGCTTAGTTGCTCAGACGTGTCCGACTCTTTGCGACCACATGAACTGTAGCCCACGAGGCTCCTCTGTCCACGGGATTCTCCAGGCAAGAATACTGAAGTGGGTTTCCATGCCCTCTTCCAGGGGAGCTTCCCAATCCAGAGATCAAACCCAGGTCTCCCGCATTGCAGGTGGATTCTTTACCATCCGAGCTACCAGGAAAACCTATTTATTTTCTTTACTTTTTTTTAAGGCTAGGGAAGACTTGGGGCTTCCCTGGTGGCTCAGTGGTAAAGAATCTGCCTGCAATGCAGGAGACCTGGGTTCAATCCCTGGGTTGGGAAGATCCCCTGAAAGAGGGCATGGCAACCACTCCAGTATTCTTGCCTAGAGGATCCCATGGACAGAGGAGCCTGGCAGGCTACAGTCCACGGGGTCGCACAGAGTCGGACGTGACTGAGCGACTAAGCAGCAGGGAAGACTTGAACATATTTAGAAGTTGAATGAAAATAATCTATGTATATCTGGGGTTTGACAAAGCTGAGAGAGAGGAGGATAACTGGTAGAGAGCCATGTGTGCTAAAGAAGGGGTTCTCTCAGCCAGGCAGTGAGGATGTTAAAGATAGTTTGAATCAGCCCTTGTGGAGATATCACAGACAGGAATCAGTGACTCCCTTCCACTCCTGGGAGCCTAACTAAATCATCCTATATGACTCAAAAGTTCCTACTGAATAAAATATGTCAACTGACAAGAGCGTTCACTAATTAATTCACATTTATGCAATCACCAATTACTGAACAAGTTGGAGGAAAGAGTATTTTTAAGTAGACTAGATTGGGACTCCCCTGGTCATTCAGTGGTTAAGACTTCACCTTCCAATGCAGGGGTGTGGGTTTGATCCCTGGTTGGGGAGCTAAGATCCCAAATGCCTCACAGCCAAAAAACCAAAACATAAAACAGAAGCAATATCACAACAAATTCAATTTAAAAAATCACACACAGTAAATCCATGGCTGATTCATGTCAATGTATGGCAAAAACCACTACAATATTGTAAAGCAATTAGCCTCCAACTAATGAAAATAAATGAAAAAATAAAAAAAAATAAAAATAAAAAAATAAAAAATCACACACAAAACTCTTTAAAGATAAAAAGTAGACTATATGGTCAAAATCATGGTAAGCTGTTTTCATTGCAAACTTGACTACATTTTTTGTTGCTGTTTTTCGAAAGGGTAGAATATAAACACTTCCTTCATCTTCTAAGATGGCATGAACAGCAAATTCTCTTGTCATCACAGAAAGAGAACCAGTTTTGAATGATTTGGGCTCTGGGCTCCCGGGTCATTGGAATCTAATTGTGAATGAACAACAGGAGAATTGGCTTGGGGATAGTGTGTACAGCAAGAAAAGGAAAGAGGAGTGTCTCTGAGAAAAACTGAAAGAAAGATGATCTTCCCTGCATTAACAGAGATCAGAATTCAGTGAATTTTGCTTACTTGTCACCATTTACTTCACCCATTACTTCTGCCCCTGTCTAGAAAAGTACAAAAACCTCCAAAAGAGGTGAGACCTTCTTCACTGCACAGAACACAGGAGAGGAAGTCCCCATACTTGTGTTTTCATTGAAGAGAGAGGAAAACTGGGCATTCTGGAACCCTGGTCTGAGACAGGGATGACACCACTGTTAGCCAAGTTAAAATAGTGAATCAAAATGAAATAACCTCAAACAACGATGTGCTTTATAGATGCGATGTCATTGATTTGGGGGAAACAAAGGCAACTTCGGGGTCTCAAAAACTAATCATTTTTATTCTACTAAAATAGTAATTCCTTGCACCAGGTCTGATATGAGAGAATAGGCAAAAAATTCTTCAGACTGTCCTCAGAGACATGAACCATATCATTTTATAAATAAGGAATCATCAGAAAAATACTTCCCTGGTGGCTCAGTGGTAAAGAATGCGCCCGCCAAGGCAGGACACACAGGTTCAATCCCTGATCCGGGAGGATCCCACAGGCTGCGGAGCAGCTGAGCCTGTGGCCATAACTGCGGAGTCTGTCTGTGCTCTAGAGCCTGGGAGCTGAAACCACTGCAGCCGACGCACCACGGCAAAGAGCAGGCCCTGCTCACCACAACTGGGGAAAAAGCCCGCAGAGCAGTGAAGAGCCAGCATGGTCAGAAATAAAGAAATAAGATTAATTTTTTAAAATACTGCAATTATTCTTTATCCTTTCAACGTCTTATACTCACAGCCACATTTACCTATATTGTGAAGAGCAAATGTGATTATGGACAGTGTGAAACAGAAGAAATGTGGACACTGGCCTATACCTCATATGAACATGCATCTTCTGGCTTTCCTTATCCAGAAATCTCAAGGGCAGCCTTGGCCTCTGACCCAGGCAGGATCTGATCCTAGATCACCCTGGCAGGACTCAAGGTCTTGGCGCCTGTATGTTTCCATGACAAACAGCCAACATTACACAGTCTGCCTCTCTGGAAGGCATTTTACAGCTTCTTTCTGGAGGAAAAGTAAAGACAGCAAGGAGAGAATGGAAGAAGGAGAAAAAGCAGCAGGTGGGGAGAGTAAGTGGGGAGGAGAAGCAAGAAGCGGGCACACGTCATGAGCAGGAGGTGAGAAGCCATGAAATACGGAACCAAAACACCAAACAGCCATTACTGACAATCAGAAAGACTCTGGGGAACCTTCCTGTTATAATTATTTTCTTTCTCTCTCTCTCTTTCACCCTGCCTAGCACCCTACCTTTACTCAATAAATTTTATCTACAGGAAAGCTCTTGGA
Source organism: Dama dama (assembly GCF_033118175.1). Classification (NCBI taxonomy): domain Eukaryota; kingdom Metazoa; phylum Chordata; class Mammalia; order Artiodactyla; family Cervidae; genus Dama; species Dama dama. The sequence continues at coordinate 72,960,690 of NC_083691.1, forward strand.
ATTTCAATCAACCAGCCCTCTCAAGTTTTCTCCCTTTTCTTTTTAACATTTAATATATAAACATGAGCAGGGGGTCAAGTACAACTGGATGAAATCACTAATCATTACAGAGCTCAAATCATAGCCCCCTATAGTACAGAAAATTGGTTTTATTGTTTTTACTGTGGCTGAACGTGTGAAGGGTGCATCCAGAGCCTTATTAGGAAGGGAGCACAGGTATTCATCATCCCACAAGCTCACCAGTAATTTTAGAGAACTCATGAGACTGGGATGGATTTTCAAGATGCTGCAGAAACAGACACAGTTACACACACACACACACACACACACACTTTGTTCTCTGAACAGTTTCCCCTGTCACTTAACACCACCTACTCTGCCTCCTTTTTGATTGATTGAAAGTGAGACGGTGTTGCTCCAAAGTTCTTTAGTTCTGTGTTTCCACTTACAAGAAATTATTGCAAAAAAATTGTATAAAAACTGCAGTAAAATGCTGCTCAATTCTTGAGAATCTGTTATATCTCTTCTGAGGGGAGGTCAGAGAATAGGAGGATGGAAAGCCTACCAGAATTCTCTTCAGAAAAAATCTGTGCTAATTAGCGTGAGGTGAGAAATACACGCCTCGCATTTCCTAACAGTTAATATTCTTTTCAGTTGTGTCCCTTTATATTTCTAAAAAAAATCCGAGAGCCTACTTTTGTTTGGTTTTGACAGAGATATCTGAGGACATCTGATTTGATGATAAAAGCAAACATTTAGGACCAAATTCACTGGTTATGTTATACTCTGCCCCCCACCACCCCCACCCCCAGACCTCCCACACAAATGTGCTGAAGGAAAAGCAAACGAGAAAGACGGAGACTTGTGAATCTGACCCACCCCAAGTCTGCAAACAGCAGACAGAGGAAACTGCTGAATCTTCCAGGGAGGGGATTCAGGGCAGTAGGAGATGAGGAAGAGGAGGAAGGCAAGTCCATGAGAGAGTCTGAGAAGGATGGAAAATTTTTAAAAAGGGAAAGAAGGTGGGGGACAGCTGGTACAGGCAGAGGTGGGTGGAGAAAAAAGAAAACAGGGAATAGGGATTCTTTTTTTAAAGGAAGGGAAGGGAGAAAGCAGGAGAAATGAAAGGAACAAAGGTGAGAGAGCAAGAAGCAAATAACAGTATATGGAGGCAGAAAGAAACAATCAAAGGAGAAATGGTAGTATTGGGCAGATGGGATTAAATCTCTGACGCAGCCACGCCTGCCATTAAGTCCCTGCTCCCATGTAAAATGCCTGGCACACGAGCCTTCCTGCTCCGGGGTCCTTTGGCCACTTGAGCCCAGTACTGGTGAGGATGATTTGATTAATGAGCTGTGGCAGGACCTCATTGCATCTTAATGATTTAGAACTCCCCTTTCACTTCCTGCATGTGGTTATGGATCTTTTATCTGCTTTATCTTTGGAGCCTAATGAATTCCTGTTAAGTCTTTATAGCCACTGTCCCTTCTACTTAAATCTTCCCCTGATCCTATTTACCAGAGTTTACAGTTCAGAGTGTTGTGCGCTAAATTGTTTGTGTTTTTACAACCATCACTAAGTGCTGACTCTGAAAAGCGGTTAAGTTGCCAAAAAGAGAATCCATAGATAAAGAGGACACAGAACTGGATGGATATGTAGTGCCTCCTTTCTTCTTCACCTGCTCTGTCTGTGGTCCTGGGAGTACAGCTTCAGCGTACGCTGAGGAGGCTTCCTAGAACCCCTGCTTCCCTATGTTTTGAAGGGCAGAGAGGTCAAGGGAATGGACGGTCCCCACTTTGCCATGATTAATCAGGTGAGCTTGGGCTAGTCATTTAAGCTTTCAAGCTTCTGTTTCTTCATCTATAAATTGGGATCAGTGCACCGTCCTCTCTTACACCAGGGCTGAGAGGGGAATCCTGTATAATTGGGGAATGTTTTGTTTTGTTTTGTTTTGAAAGTGGTGTGATTGCTGCAGAAGATGATACCAAGGTACTGAGGATATCGAGGAACAGGAAAGCTGGAGCCAGGAATCAAGAGATTCCTTGAATCTCTCTGTGCTTCTCAGTTCCTCACCTGTAATGTAGGAATAAATTATGCCAGTTGTCTCTTCACAGGCAAGTGAAGTTGAGAGACTACTTTAGGTCTTTGGATTAAAAAGTGCTAAGAAACACAGAAGGACTGTGTCTCTGCTCTAACCATCCATCCCCTTCCCTATAGCACCAGCCTAGCCCTTCAATGTCTTGTCTCCAGAATTCCCCTAGTCTGCATATGGTCCTATCTCCGTTACAGCTAAAGAAGCCCCAAGGAAATCTCTGACTCATCACAGTGCCTCTCACTACAGAATATTCGACATTATTTTATCACAAGGTCTAGGATCCTTAAAGAATAACACCTGTCATATAGGTTTGCTATTAAAACAGAGACTTCTCAAGACAAAACAGCAACATTTGGGAAGACGTGTTTAGTGTGCTGCCTTTACTGTGTCTCTTCTTTGTCCTTGCCTTCAGAGATGATAAGGTTTGTAACTCTGATGACTGTTGTTAGGCATTTCAATGACAGTGATATTTTCAGCTAGGAAGGGTATCCCGATAAAGTAAGCTGTAACATACCACTAGGATAACTCAAGTATCTTACCATGTCTGTGTATTTAGGTTCAAATCCAGGTAAAATTTCAGGAATATCAGACCCCTAATTTTAAACTTAATTAATTTTTTGCTTAATTTTTAACTGTTAAAATTAATATAGTTTCTGGATTACATACAGTGCCTCCCCTCAAAAAATATCCATTGATATGGAATAAAGGAATGAATGATTATGCTATCTAGAACGACATACAAATGCCACAAAAAATGGTAACTCATTAAACAGTCTTTTTAATGCCATGTTTTGAAAGTGAGTTTATGAAAGGAGAAAAAAATGGGAAAAAATAAGGAACAATTATTGAGTGTATACTATATGTTTAGAACTGTGCTAGACATGTTATACATATATTTATGTAGGACTAATATATTTAACCTTCACAGTTACACAGGAGATTATTAATACAATGCTCATTATACATCTGAGATGAGGCTGACAGTGTTTACATGACTTGCCTAGAAATGAAAACAGTAAGAGGGTATTAGATGCTTGAGTAAAGGTATATATCAAAGAAACAGAGAAGGATAATGGCCTGGACCCCTGCTTCACCACTCACAAAAATTATTCCAAATAAATAAAAAATGAATGTAAGACCTGAAACCATAAAACTCCAAGAAGATAACACAGGGGAAAGACTCCTTGATACTGGCCTTGGCCATATTTAGATATAATACCAGAAGCACAAGCAACAAAAACAAAAATAAATACGTAGGATAACATCAAACTAAAAGTTTCTGCATAGCAAAGAAATAATTAACAGATGCAAAGCTAACCTAGTGAATGGGAGAAAATATCTGCAAATCATATATTTGATATGGGGTTAATATCCAAAATATGCAAAGAACTCACATAACTCACAGCAAAAATAAAATAAAATAAGGGTGGAAGAACTGAGTAGATATTTTCCCCAAGAAGACACACAACAAAAGGCAAAAAAGAAGACATACAACAGGTACATGAAAAGGGGCTCAACATCACTAATCACTAGGAAAACAAAAACCAAAAGCACAATGAGATATCATTTCACACCTGTTAAAATGGCTATTATCAAAAAGACAAGAGATAAATGCTGGCAGGATTTGGAAAAAAAAAAAAGGGAACCCTTGTGCTCTGTTGGCAGGAATGTAAATTGATGCAGTCATTATGGAAAACAGCATGGAGGTTCCTCAATTAATTAACAGAACTACATTTGATCCAGAAATTCCACTTCTGAGTATATATCCAAAGGAGATGAAATCACTATCTCAAAGAGATATCTGCACCCCCATGTTCACTGCAGCATCATTTACAATAGCCAAGACATGGAAACAACCTAAGTTTCCATCAACAGAGGAATGGAAAAAGAAAATGTGAAAATATATATATTCACATACATGAAATATTATTCAACTATAGAAAGAAGGAAATCCTGCTATTGGGAAAACATGAATGGATCTTGCTAAGTGAAGTCAGTCAGACAGAAAAACAAACACTATAAGATCTCACCTATATGGACATGGGATTGAAGAAAAATAGAACTCATAAAAACAGAGAGTTGATTGGTGTTTGATAGGGGCTGCAGGGAGGGATTTTTGGATACTGGAGTCATGTGAGCACCCTCCCAGGTAGAAAAGAAGTAAGACAAAGGGAACAATTGAAGGCATAAGAAGAAGAGAACACCTGGCAGCTCTTTATAGAGCATCAGTTCAGTTCAGTTCAGTTCAGTCACTCAGTCGTGTCCGACTCTTTGCAACCCCATGAAAAGAAGCATGCCAGGCCTCCCTGTCCATCACCAATGCCCAGAGTCCACCCAAACCCATGTCCATTGAGTCAATGATGCCATCCAACCATCTCATCCTCTGTCATCCCCTTCTCCTCCTGCCCTCAATCTTTCCCAGCATCAGGGCCTTTTCAAATGATTCAGCTCTTTGCATCAGGTGGCCAAAGTATTGGAGTTTCAGCTTCAATCTCAGTCCTTCCAATGAACACCCAGGACTGATCTCCCTTAGGATGGACTGGCTGGATCTCCTTGCAGTCCAAGGGACTCTTAAGAGTCTTCTCCAACACCACAGTTCAAAAGCATCAATTCTTCGGCGCTCAGCTTTCTTTATGGTCCAACTCTCACATCCATACATGACCACTGGAAAAACCATAGCCTTGATTAGATGGACCTTTGTTGGCAAAGTAATGTCTCTGCTTTTTAATATGCTGTCTAGATTGGTCATAACTTTCCTTCCAAGGAGTAAGCATCTTTTAATTTCATGGCTGCAATCACCACCTGCAGTGATTCTGGAGCCCAGAAAAATAAAGTCAGCCACTGTTTCCACTGTTTCCCCATCTATCTGCCATGAAATGATGGTACTGGATGCCATGATCTTAGTTTTCTGAATGCTGAGCTTTAAGCCAACTTTTTCACTCTCCTCTTTCACTTCATCAAGAGGCTCTTTAGTTCTTCTTCACTTTCTGCCACAAGGGTGGTGTCATCTGCATATCTGAGGTTATTGATATTTCTCCCAGCAATCTTGATTCCAGCTTGGGCTTCCTCCAGCCCAGTGTTTCTCATGATGTACTCTGCATATAAGTTAAATAAGCAGGGTGACAATATACAGCCTTGAGGTACTCCTTTTCCTATTTGGAACCAGTCTGTTGTTCCATGTCCAATTCTAACTGTTGCTTCCTGACCTGCACACAGGTTTCTCAAGAGGCAGGTCAGGTGGTCTGGTATGCCCATCTCTTTCAGAATTTTCCACAGTTTATTGTGATAGAGCATACACTAGATAATTCATGGGGAGAGCTACCTTACATTTAAAATAGAATTTAACTTGCAAACATTTCATTTTCTGGAAAACACATGTTTCCTAAAGCAAGATATGCCAGCACTAAGTGGTTTGATGTCTTAGCAAGTGACTGAAGGGCAGCATGACCAAAAATTAGGTAATATTCTCCTGTCAAGAGTCACAGTATCCTGCCAGGATCTGCCATCTAATGTGTAAGCTGGTGCTGAGTGTTTAATCTTATGTAAAAGTGTAAGTCAATAAAGAATGACTGATGGTAAGCTAACTCAAAAATGTTTTCAGTGAGGCATTTCTATCATGCCTTGTTAGAACTGTGATTGTCAGCGAAGCAACAAAGTTGAATGAAACTACTAATAACTGAACAAGAAAAATTAAAAGGTTTTATTAAAGGAACAGACCTGGAAATTTCCACTCTCCATTTTTATTTAGAGAGATAAAGAAAAAATACACACATGTTCCTGTGCAAATATTGCCACTAATTTAATCACTTTAATCTTATTGTGGTAACAGAGATTACTGTCTTAAATATTTTGGGCTCCAAGCTTTATTAATTTAAATCCAATATATTCATTTGGCATTCACTTTTAATCAGCCTCTATAAATGAACCTGATTATCTTGAGTATTAATAATAATAATCAACTTGCTAATGATTTCTTTTCCCTCTTAAGTTATAGGATTAAGCACAGCCATTTAATCTTATTCATTAGCAATTTTTTCAGTGGAGAAACTAAATCAAATGCAAATGTAAGAGTTTGCATATACACACATACTTGTCAATAAATTTTTCTCTTCTTTTCTTCTTTTTCCATTTTTATCTCCAGGTTCAAAAGCCACTTACTACACCCTCCAAAATGCACCAGATCCTATGTCAGAGAATTATCAGGAGAAAGTGAAGGGGCCAGCACATCTGTGCCATCAAAATTATCATTGATTATAGCAACATCTGCTGTTGGTCACTGGAGGGTCAGACACTGTTTACAAACTCTATAAACACCTCAGGTCAAACTTGGGTGCGTGCGTGCCAAGTTGCTTCAGTCACATTCGACTCTGTGCAATCCTATAGACTGTAGCCTGCCAGGGTCCTCTGTCCATGGGATTCTCCAGGCAAGAATACTAGAGTGGGTTGCATGCCCTCTTCCAAGGGACCTTCCCAACCCAGGGATCGAACTCGTGTCTCTCCAAGTCTCCTGCATTGGCAAGTGGATTCTTTACCACTAGCGCCACCTGGGAAGGCACTCAGTATTTCCATTTGGCAGATAAGGAAACAGAGACTTAGAAAGATTGAGTAAATAGCAAATGACAACACCCATGGTGATTCATGTGAATATGGCAAAACTCACCACAATATTGTAAAGTAATTAGCCTCCAATTAAAATAAACAAATTTTTTTTAAAAAATAGCAAATGACAGAGTTTGTCTCTCTGATTCCCAAGATGGTGCTCTTAATCACTGGATTGCCGTACTCATTCATAAACATTCATATTAGGTCACAAGATCCCTGGCATAAGACCTTCAGAAAGGAAATAATCCCAGGCCAAGAGCCACCTCAGACTAAATTAATACAAGAAAGTGGATGTCATCCTAAATCTACCGACAGTCATGATGAGAACCGTGCAGAAGGGCCAGTGGTTGGGAGAGGGTGTTGAAAGAAGTCCAGTATTATTCTAGATGAGACGTTGAGACCACAATGGGTTGAAAGCCTAGACGGATGAGCAGTCCCAGGTGAGATGGTATGGAAGCTGTAAAACCACACTGCCTCAGAGTCTATCTTCTTACTTCATCGAGTGTCCCCCACTCCCTTTCTGTTCTCCTTTCCACTCTGGTCCTTGCCCAAATGCAGCTCTGTGCAACTGCCTGTGAATCCCACTCACGTCCAGTCATGAACCTCAGGCCATTTATGATTTCCTAGTTCTAACACCTTGACCATGCACTGGATTTACCCCTGTTAGTTCCACTTCTGATCCCTTGGATAAGACAGCTATCCATCTCACTGCTCCCTGTCTTAATCTCTTTGGGCTGCTATAACAAAAAATACTATTGACTGGATAGCCTAGTTCTGAAAGCTGGGAAGTTCAAGATCAAGGCTCTGCAGATTCAGTGTTTGGTGAGGGCCCACTTCCTGGTTTATAAATGTCTGACTTCTGTTTATGTCTTCAGATGAAGAAAAAAAGGCAGGAGAGCTCTCTGGAGTTTCTTTTATAATGACACTAAACCCAGTATGAGAGCTCCACCTTCAAGACATGGTCACCTTCCCAATACATGGGGTTAGAATTTCAACATATAAGGGAGGGGACACAAACATTCATTCCATAACATCCCCAAAGGATACCCAGGTGTCAGATCCCAGTTTCTCCTGCGACTGAATCCCAGAGCTAGGCTTAGCAAGATAATTACACACAGTCACCTTTAGACTGAGCCTAGTTCAAAACCAAAATCACAAAAAGAAACAGAAGATAGCAGCCAGGCTTTTCCAACTTATTCATGGTCTTGATTAAAAGCAAAAGGGAGTTTCAGTGTTGGTTTAACACCCATATTAATAAAATAAAGTATTTAAAAACCACATGATCATCTCAATAGATGCAGGAAAAGTATTGGACATAAATCCAACATCTTTTTATGATAAAATAATCACAAAACTTATTACAAAGCAATCAAGACAGGGTAATATTGGCATAAGGACAGATATATTGATCAATGAAATAGAATTGAGAATCCAAAGATAAACTATCACATTTATGGTCAAATGATTTCCAACAAGCAGGCCAAGACAATTCAGTAGAGAAAGAACAGTCTTCTAAGACACAGGGCTGAGACAACACAAAAGTTGGACCCTTACTTTACACTATGAATAAAGATGAACACAAAATGGATCATAAACTTATATGTAGAAGCTAAAAGTGCAAAATTCTCAAGAGAAAATAAAGGAATAAATCATCATGACCTTGGGTTATACTTAAATATCCTAAATAAGACACCAAAAACAAAAGCAACAAATATACATGAATAAATTGGAGTTCATCAAAGTTAAAAACTTTTGTGCATCAAATGATACCATCAGAAAGTGAAAAGATATCCCAGAAAACAGGAGAAAATATTTGCAAGAAATATATATGACAATATATGTTTGATCTATCCAGAACACTTACAACTTACCAATAAAAAGAAAAATTATTCAATTTTTAAATTGGCAAAGAATTTGAATAGCTACTTCTCCAAAGAAGATAGACAACCAATAATTACATAAAAAGGAGCTCAGCTTCAACAATCAATAGTAAATATAAACCAAAACCACAATGAGAGACCACTCACCATGCACTAGGATGCCTATAATCAGAAAAAGAGACAATAACAAATGTTGATGAAGATGTGAAGAAACTGGAGCCCTTACACACTAGTGGTGGAACTGTACAATGGTGCAATCATGATGGAAAGGAGTTTGGCAAATTCTTAAAAGGTTAAAGCATAACCACATAACCCAGTAAATCCACTACTAGGTATATACGCAAGAGAAACAAAGACTTACATCCATACAAAAACTTGTACACAAATGTTCATAGCAGGATTATTCATTAGACTCAAAAAATGGAAACATCCCAAATGTCCATCATATCATAAACAGATAAATAAAATGTGGTATATCCATACAACCTAATGTCATTTGGCAATAAAAAAGAATAAAGTGCTCATAGATGCTATGACATGGAGGAAACGTGAAAACATTATGCTAAATGAAAGAAGCCAGACACACTAAAACCACATATTATGACCATTTATGATTCCAAACCACATATGATTTCATTTATCAGCAATGTACAGAATAAGCAAATGCACAGAAACAGAATGTAAATCAGTGCCTAGAAATGGACCCGGACAGTGTGAAGAGGGAGTGAGAACAAGTATTAACTATTAGAGTATACAGTTTCTTCTTCTGGAGGTCATTTAAAATGTTCTAAAATTAGATTATGATAATGATTTTTTAAAGTTTTTAATTTAAGAAAAATGTAAAAGTGAGGATGGAAACCTAAGAAAAGTGATTGATGATGGCATGCTAAAGTTTAGGTTTCTCCACCAGATTGAAGACTAGGAACTAGAAAGAATATGCAAAAAGGAGTCCACCAGTTTATATTTAAACCCCATATAAATTTATACAGGTTCATCCTATATAATCACAGGCTTTCTGAAATTGACAGGGTAGCAAACCAACTTGGGCCCATCAGAATCTGGAAACTAATCTCACCTCTATCAATAGTTTGCTGTGGAATTCATCCACATCAAACCTGTATATCATTTCCTCATTAATAATTCATCCCTGTCTAGTGTGCCTGCATAAGTATCAAACAAATGGACATGGGGGGAAAGTGCAAACCTTTCATGTGTTCTGAATATCCTAGGATAAACCCATCTAAATGTGTCTGAAAAGCTGCTGAAAGCGCCACCAGGGTGTACTGGCCTGGTGCTGGAGCAGGCTCACTCCATCTCTCAAGAGCCAATCTCGCTCCTCTCTTCCCTATCCTATGTTCACTGACATCACATGGGCACTTTGAAATCAGCCACAGTGGAGGTTTCAGAATGTATCCATTTTCTTGGTTATCTTAGTTTAAGATGCCTCCTTGTTTGGGCCATTTGCTTCCTGGAGCCCTTTACAGCTGGGGGTTTGTGAACTCTTGTGTTTTAGGAGCAGGACAGTCCAGTGATTAAAAGCACCTGCTTTGGAGTCCGACTGACAGAGGCTCTAACCTTTGCTCTGCCTTTGTGACTTAATCTTTTCTCTGGAGAGCTGATTCACGGGCAGAGCACTAGTAGCTTCCAAGGAAGCCTCTCATTCTAACGGTGTCATGGTTTACAACCGGACTTAAGGATCTCCCTAAGGGAGGGGCCATCTTGAAAACAAAACAGTGTCTATCATTTACAATGGTCCTCCAACAGAAACTGAGTCCTAGAGAAAGAGCGGCTATAATAAGAGCAGGTGAAACCTGAAAGAGATGCTTTATAAAGATCTCTGAGCCACATGGAGCAAGAGCCCAGGAGAAAGCTGGTGCTCCCTCACTTGGGTACAGCTAGCAGCAGCTGGGGGCACTTGAGCACTCCACACAGGTGGACCCCATCCAAGCTGCATCTGAGCCAGCCCACATTTGGAATAGAAGGGAAGAAAAAAGGAGATGGCCATTTGCAGACTTGTGAATTGGTTCGTCCATACACACTAGCTACTAACATGAACGGCCTGCTTTAAGGGTTTATTGGATAACTCTTATTCTCTGCATCCTCTCCTCCAGAGCCCTTAAACCCTTAGATCAAGTGATTGACTCTTTTATTTTTAATAGCAGCTCTACTGAGACATGATTCACTACCATACAATTCAGCCTTTTAAAGTGTATAATTTGATGGGCTCTAGTATATTCACATATAACCATCACCACTATGTTAGTACTTTTAGAACATTTTCATCACTTCAAAAAGAAACCCTGTATAAATTGGCAATCACACCCCACCGCTCCCTTCCTCAGGCCCTGGCAAATACTAACATACTTCCTATCTCTATGGATTTGCCTATTCTGAACATTTTATATAAATAGAGTAATTCAAGATAAGACCTTTTCATATCTTGACTGGTTCTATCACTTAATGCAATGTTTTCAAGGTTCAGGCTATAGCATGTTCTTCTATATCACTCCTGTTTATTGCCAAATGATATTCCATTATATAGATACACCACATTCTGTTCATCCACCCATCAGGTGATGGAGATTTGAGTTGTTTCCACTTTCTAGCTATTTTGAATAATGATGCTGTGAACATTCATGTTTAAGCTGGTGCCTAACTCTCTAGACATTTGATTCTCTCTCCTGGCTGTGCTCCTGGCACAATGAACGGACCTGTATTCTCTCAGGCTCCCCCAGGACTGCTTTCTCCCCCAGCACTGCTTTCTCCACCCTGTACTTCTTCAGACAGACAGACTCACATTCATTCCTTGCTGGTCTCCTTGCCTCCAAACTATTTCCAACTCTAGGTCTCCCCACATTTTGACACCAGGCTTACTTTTCTTGGCATTGATCTTCATGGTTTCTATTCCATGCTCAAGACCCTTGGCTAAGGACTTGCCATTCATGGTGTGGCATCCCCAATATACCCTACCAGCTTCATTCCCTTCTATATTTTGTCCTGGCAACTGGACTGAAAGACCCTGTCTCTTCATACCACTCATTCCTACCTTCATCCAATATCTACCTACCAGGGTCACCTTCTACATCCCTCTGCCATCTTATGCTCACCTCTTCATTCATCCAGCAAACATTATTAAATTCCTATTAAGTGCCTAGGCACAGTGCTGGGTATTGGAGACATCAAGATGAACTAGTCTTAAGGAGTTCATATTCCAGATCTGAATACAGCAATGGGAGGTGGGATTGGAGAGGGTGAATAACCTGTTAACAGACAATGAAGAACCAGTGTAGCTATGCAGAACAGCCTATTTGTCCTATCCCTTTAGTGACTCATCCAAGGTTTGCAGAGTCTTGCTCCATATGAAGTTTTTGATGGAATTTTTTGGTACAGGGGTTTTATAATTGAAATTTTGAGAACTCCTTTTTTTTTTTTTTTTTTTTGCAATATATGACCCAAAAAAAGGGTAAGCAAGCCCCATTTGCCCCAAGCAGTGACTGAGGCTGGAGAGAGAGTAGGAGGCACTCTTGGATTGCCCTGGACAGACACATCTGCACCCTCTCAGGACTATCAAAATTGCCATGACAATGACCCCAGGCACTTCCAAGGATAAATCCTGTAAACACTTGGCTGATTTCAGCAAGATCCAACTGCGCATCCTTGAAATTTGCATGCCATTAAAGAAAGAAAGAAAAAAAAAAGGTAGTTGGAAGGGGAAGGGAGTGAAAGGAAGAAGAGAAAGCCTGGAGTAAGGAAGAAGGCTGCTCAACCTTGGACTAGTACTCAGCTCACATGTGAAAAGAGCTCAACTGACATGCTGACTTCACCTTCCTTGAAATCCCTGAGGCACCTGCACACAGTTCCAGATCAAACCCCAAGTGCTTCAAGGTCTCAGAACTTTCCCTCACTACTGGCCAGACTTGTAAAGAAGGAAGAAATGTATGGAGTTTATTCCCCAAGGATTCTTATTTATACCCTATATGTAGGGCTTGGCCTCTGCTAGACTGTAATGTTGGTACATTTAGACTTCAGAGTCCTGGCCTCTGCTTTCTCATCTCTCCCATTCTCACCCTGGACCCTGATTCAAACTGAAGATCAACTCTCCTAATCATAAGGATGGACACACTGAGGTCTAAAAACAGAGAGATCAGATACTCACCAGGCAGGAATATTGTAGAGAAACACCTTTGTCCAAAGAAGGTTAGACTAACTGACCCTTAATTCCATTCCAACACAAAGGTACTACAATTCACAGACTTGTTGAAAGGAACCCAGCTACTTAGAGGCACAGCCTGGACCAGAATCCAGGTCTGCCACTGCCAATCCAGAAACTACTGGAGAACGAATCTCAGTTTATCTTTGCTGATGAGTCTACCATCAGTTTGGATCTTTCAGCTCAGATCTTAAACATATGCTAAGCCTATAAACATCTTCACAATTTTTATGGGGAGAAGAGAATACCAGGGGAGGGTTGAAGAAGGAACAAAATAAGACATTTAGAACTCCCTTTATGCAACTGGTATTTTCATTAGAAGCTAAGAATGCAGTCACATTTTGCAAACCAAATTCCACTTGTAAATGAAAAGCAACTGCCCTGCAAATTTATTTTACTGTGAATTCTTATAAAGGGGACAATCTTTTTTGCAAAGTGAATTATACTCCTGAATGTGTTGATGTAGAATATTTAGATGTTTGTGGTTGGTTTTTATTATCAGTCAGTCAGTCAGTTTAGTCACTCAGTCGTGTCCAGCTCTTTGCGACCCCATGAATCACAGCACGCCAGGCCTCCCTGTCCATCACCAACTCCCAGAGTTTACTCAAACTTATGTCCATCGAGTCGGTGATGCCATCCAGCCATCTCATCCTCTGTTGTCCCCTTGTCCTCCTGCCCCCAATCCCTCCCAGCATCAGGGGCTTTTCCAATGAGTCAACTCTTCACATGAGGTGGCAAAATACTGGAGTTTCAGCTTCAGCATCAATCCTTCCAATGAGCACCCAGGACTCATCTCCTTCAGGATGGACTGGTTGGATCTCCTTGCAGTCCAAGGGACTCTTAAGAGTCTTCTCCAACACCACAGTTCAAAAGCATCAATTTTTCAGCACTCAGCTTTCTTTATGGTCCAACTCTCATATCCATACATGACCACTGGAAAAACCATAGCCTTGACCAGACGGATCTTTGTTGGCAAAGTAATGTCTCTGCTTTTTAATATGCTATCAAGGTTGGTCATAACTTTCCTTCCAAGGAGTAAGCGTCTTTTAATTTCATGGCTGCAATCACCATCTGCAGTGATTCTGGAGCCCAGAAAAATAAAGTCAGCCACTGTTTCCACTGTCTCCCCATCTATTTCCCATGAGGTGATGGGACCAGATGCCATGATCTTAGTTTTCTGAATGTTAAGCTTTAAGCCAACTTTTTACTCTCCTCTTTCACTTCATCAAGAGGCTTTTCAGTTCCTCTTCACTTTCTGCCATAGGGGTGGTGTCATCTGCATATCTGAGGTTATTGATATTTCTCCCAGCAATCTTGTTTCCAGCTTGTGCTTCTTCCAGACCAGCGTTTCTCATGATGTACTCTGCATATAAGTTAAATAAGCAGGGTGACAATATACAGCTTTGACGTACTCCTTTTCCTATTTGGAACCAGTCTGTTGTCCCATGTCCATGTTTTGATTATAGGTTTACCTATATCTTATACTCATTTTATAGATTAAAAAAACAAGCTCCGAAAGGGAGTCCTGTCTCATCTAAGAATAGCCCGGGACAAACCCAGCTATTTGTTTAGGTTTGGCTCTCAAATTCCTTCCCCATTCACTCAACCTCATGGCCTGGATCTCTACAGAACTTCATCTGATCTCTTCATCATGCCTACATGTCAGTGTCCAGAGCTGCAAGTTGGCCACAACTTGAGATTTTTTTTTAATATTTTTAAAAAAATATTTCTTTATTTGGCTTCAATATTTATCTATTTAATTGCACCACATGGTGTGCAGGCGGCATGTGGGATCCTAGTTCCCCAACCATGGGTCGAACCTGTGTCCCCTGAATTGCCAGGCAGATTCTTAACCACTGGACCACCAGGGAAGTCTCAACTTGAAGTTTTTTTAAGCAAGGCTTTCAAACAACCTTGTGCTGGATACAGGCAGAGAAGAAAAGACTCATCTCCCTGACATACAAAGCCACTTTGAGTTTCCCTAATCCCCAAGCAATTCCCTGCCTGCTGGCTCTTACTGCTTAAAAGGAACATAAGCTCCTCTGACATTGACCAGGACAAGCGCTATGTATTTGGGAAGACAGGGGAAAAGGACAGCAGAAACATCTTTAAGCGCATTAGCAGCCTGCTTGATTTCTGAAGGCTGTTCTAGTCAGCCTGACACCCATCTCCAGAGGAGGGACCCTTGAGACCACAGGCTGGCAAAGCATGGGTTCCCTGGGAAATGGTGAGCTGCAGAAACAAATCATTCTTTTTCCTAGAACAAGCAATCCTGCAAATTCACCCTTACTGGAACAAAGAGCATCATTTTTTTTGTTGTTGTTTCCTCTGACTTTCCTTTAATGTTACAGCCAGTGAATTCATAGTGCTTATTGATCATGCCACTCATTCACCAGTTAAGCACAAGTGTCTGTTTTAGTTGCTCAGTTATGTCCGACTCTTCGCAACCCCATGGACTGTAGCCCGCCAAGCTCCTCTGTCCATGGGGTTTTCCAGACAAGACTACTGGAGTGGGTTGCCATTCTCTTCTCCAGAGGATCTTCCTGAATTAGGGATATGTAAGTGGCAGACCCTAAACTGTCAGAAGCCAATAACTATCTCCTTAAGGATATATAACTTACCCCCAACTATTTAAGTCTTCTCTCTCCAACTCACAGAGTCTTGCTAATGTTTAGGAAAGACTTGGCACTGACTATACTCATAAATCTACGGATAAGAAATTTTTAAGGATTAGAGTCATTATGAATCTCAATCTACAAACTGAGACATACAAAAAAATGATATCTTCATTTTAATTAAATCAAATTAATTTCTTTTTTGAGTTCACATTCTCCTAAATTTGCAAAAATTTCAACCTCAGGTATTGCTGGAGTCTCACTCATCCTCAGGCCTCCCCAGAATCCAGTAGGCTTCCACGGTGCTCAGAAAAGCAAGGGAAAGGACTCAGTTACCCTGTTCATCATGGTCACTGCTGACATCCTCATTGTGCCCTACAGTAAAGTCTTTAAGTCTGGTATCTCTCTGCTTCCATGCCCAGCCCAAAGAAAAGCAATTTTTTTTTTTACCACTGTGAACAAAGAGGCCCTAAGGTTAGCCTCCCTAGATTCATCATTCACCCCTCCCAAAATCTTGCCACCACTTTGGGTCAAAAGCCCTCACATTGCTAAGCCCAAGGCTTGCCAGGCTTTCTCCCTGCCGCCTACCAGTCCTGGTGCTTATTAAAGTCTGAGGGAACTCACTTTCCCACTCCTCTTGTTGTTCCTGATGGCAACCGTTAGAGTCTCTTCAATGCAGTCACCAAGGTGGTCATGGAAGAATCTTACTCAGACCACAATTACGAAGTCAACCTAGACAGTGCAGCAAAGAGCATAAAAGACCATGAGTGGAAAGAAGAGAGACTTCGTCTACGATTAGGTTCTTTGCTTGTAAGCAATTGAAACAGACTCTGAAAAAATATAGACAAAATAATAATAATAATTTATTGGCTAATGTCTGAGGACTGAAGGAAGGTCTGAACAAGCAGTCCTCAAGAAGGACAGGAAAAGAGCAGTTCCAAGAATTTTAGTCAGGATCTCACAGATGAAAGAAGAATGACTCAGCTCCAGCCACTTCTGTGAGTCTTTCCACTGCCGACTGAACTCCCAGGAGAGAGTCAGATGGGCCTAACCCAGGTCATGCACTTGCCACTCCTTGGACAAGAGAGTTGAGGGCCAAGGAGTACTTAGATCAATAGGTTAACCAAACACATGGAAGAGGGGACAGAGAGTTCCCGTAAAAGGAAGGCAGAGTACTGCAACCAAATGAAGGGACACTGGGTGAACAGAAAGACTAGTGCCTCTCACAGACAAAAAAGAGTCTTCCCAAGTAACAAGCTACCAGGGGATAAGCGCTGTGTGTGGAGGACAGAAAAACATGCTCACATGTCTGACACAACTCATATAATCTTGGAACATTTGCAGATGTAAAAACCATGAGCTTATGAAAAAGAAAATCAGCACTAATGTAAGAACATGATCAAGCCCAGAGCAACTGTGTAAGAAAAGACCAGGCCACACCCTATAGGACCGGGGTATCTGAAAACACTTGCAGAAGAAAACCACAAATCACACCAAAAAGAGGAACATTTTCTTAGGGATAAAGATTGCATTAACTGTCTTGAAAGAAGCTACTTAAGATTTATTCAAGAACCTTACTCCAAAAGCATGTGTCAGTGTTGTATAGAAGTATGCTTAAGCTAACTGTGTGATAAAATACACATAGTTCTCAAAAGTACATGTGAGTTCAATCATCATCAACTAATTTCTTTATGGACTTCACAAAGTTCCTTCTTAAAGAAGTCATCCTGTAATCATTAAATATTGGTGTCGTAACTGGATACGACTTCAGGGAAGATTCTGAGGGAAAGCGGGCAAAGCCAGGTAACCACTGCCGCGTGGAAATGGTGTCTCAAGATTTATTCCTCTGTGTGTGCACTGCACAGGCGTGAAGCCTGACATGTAGAACTTTTTCTTTCTTTTTTTTTTTTTAAAAAGGGGATGACAGCGGATGAGATGGTTAGATGGCATCACCGACTCAATGGACATGAGTTTGAGCAAGCTCTGGGAGTTGGTGATGGACAGGGAGGCCTGGCATGCTGCAGTCCATGGGGTCACAAAGAGTCGGACACGACTGAGTGATTGAACTGAACTGAAGATTCTTATGTCTGGCCTGTTACTGGAGAAATAATGAATGAACTATTATCTGGTTTGTTATATTCTTTCCATTACTGTCCCTATAAAAATTGCAAAACACTTCCAGTAAAAATAAGTAAATAAAATTAAAAAAGCAATGTCAGGGCAGCATTTCTCAAATTGGTATCCTATAACTTAGCTCTTGAAGATCTTCTTGAGGGGAAAAAGAAAAAACAGGGCTCCGTGAATTAAAAGAAGCAGAGACTAGACCAGAGACTGGAGGGTTAATAGTTCACTGGTCACATATTGAGGATCATGATGAGGAAAGTGCTGTGAAAGTAAAACAAAAACAAAATAAAATAAAACAATAAAGTACAGAACAGCTAAGTGAGGTATCCCATTTAGGAAGTAAAACCGTCAGAGAAGTATCTAAGGGTGACCTGAGAGCCTAGAGGTCATACCCCTTTGTTCTCAACCATGAGTTTATCTCTTTTTTTTTCAGGAATAAGGAGTTCAGCAACAACAGGGATAAATCTCAAAATAATCAATGCTGAATGACAGAAATCAGACCAAAACAAAAAAAAAAAAAAAGAGCATAAGTTGTATGATTCCATTTATACAAACTTCTAGCATTGGCAAACCAATCTGCAGTAATGGAAAGTAAATTAGTGGTTGATTGAGGATGGAGCTAGAGGGATAGGTGGCAAGAGGAAGACTGAATTACAAAAGGAAGGGTATGTTCATTCTGTTGTGATAGCTTCCCATGTGCTGATGTCAAAACTCACCAAATTGCACACTTTAAATATGTACATGTTACTGTGTATCAATTATATCTTGATAAGGCTGTTTAAAATAAAAGCTCCATGTCATTCATAGAGCTTAATCAGTAGCCCAGTTTCTCAGTTTCAACATTAATGACATCTGGGGCCAGCTAGGTCTTTATAGGAGGGGCTGTCCCGTGCATTGTAGGGTGTTCAGCGGCATCCCTGGCCTCTGTCCACTACATACCAGTAGCACCATGTGATATTATGATTTATCATAAGAAATAAACATTTGATCTTCATCCACTCTTCTTGTCACATATCTCCTAAAATCCTGAGAATTTCATAAGCAATGAAAGTGGCCAGAGTATCTATTGTTAGGTTAATAAGGTGACTTCTGCAAAGCACCCAGGTAACCTAAGGATGGGGGCTGGTTACCAGGGGACCCAACCATGGGATTGGAGGGTTGGAACTTGCAGTCCTCACCTTCACCTCTGGGGAAAGAAGAGAAGCTGGAGGTTGAATCAGTCGCTAAAGACCAATGATTTCACCAACGCCTATGCAATGAAGGCTCCATAAAAACCTAAAGGGAGGGTTTGGACGGCTTCCAGGTTAGGAAACTTGAATACTTCCAACTACCACCTTCTGCGCACGTTCAGTCACTCAATCATGTCTTACTCTTCACAACCCCGCGGACTGTCACCTGTCATGTTCTTTTGTCCATAGGATTATCCCGGCAAGAATACTGGAGTGGGCTGCCATAAACTGCACAAGGACACACGATCCTTTGTTCACCCTATGTATCTCTTCATCTGACTGTTGATTTGTATCCTTTAATATCCTTTATAATAAACTGATAATCCCAGAGAGTATACAGGTTTCCTGAGTTCTGTGAGCCACTCTAGCAAATTAATCAAACCTAAAAAAGGGGTTGAGGGAACCTCTGATTTAGAGTCAGTTGGTCAGAAGCATAGGTAACAACCTGGGCCTGAAATTGGCATCTGAAGTAGAGGGGAGTCTTGTAGGACTGAGTGTTTAACCTTTGGAATCTGATACTATTTCTTGGTAGATAGTGTCAGAGTCAAGTTGAATGGTAGGACACTCAGCCAGTGTCAGAAAATGGCTTAATGTGGGAGAAAACAGCATAGAAGTTGGAATTGGTGATGAGAACCATTAACCACCCCACCAATAATAATGACAAAAATGACATCAGATGCCAAATGTCCCCTCATGGGAAGGGGTGGAAGGGAAGAGAATCACCTAGAGGTGACAGACATATCTCTAGAGGGATTTAGGAGGTTACAAAAGAAGTAAAGGAAGGGACTAACCTGAGCCCTGAGTCTCTGTGGACCAGGAAATCCATTCAGCCCTAATAATCAGTGCTGTGGATTGAACAGAGCTTCAAGCTGCTAGCAGGAGCAGAAGGCTGGCTGGAGGGCTGTAAGGCTCCTGAGAGAAATGTCATAAAGTGCCAAAGTCAGCTGCTGTAGGAGAAGAAAAGGCTTAAACAATAGCAAAAAAAGATTCAAGGGGAAAGTAAGAAGTATTTAAATAATATCTTGAATTTGTTTATATTTCCCAGAGTACTATTACTCATCTTACTGGGTCTTTACAAAGGCCATGCAAGGAGGAAAGCAGTGAATATTGTTCTTGCTTTTCAGAGGCAGAAACTAAGACCTAGAAAGAGTATCCATCAGCTTCTGAGTTCCTAGGTCTCTGAGCACAGCCTTAGCAAAGAAAAGTTAGATAACCTTGCGCCTAATTAGAGCTTCCAGATAAGAATTCTAAAGGTCTATGAGGCTATGATTAAGGGTTCTCAACCCCTGATGGCATCCAACAAGAAACAGGCTGTAAGTTGCAGGTAAGAAATTCAGATTAGGAAGTTTAGCTTATGGAAGCATTTCTGGGGTGAGTCTTGCCAGACAAAGAATGTGTGATTGAGCGATACTGAAGAACATGGTCTCCTGGTGTTCAAAAATAGAGATACTTCCTTCACTGGAATGATTTCAAGTTGCTGATAGAAGGCAGGGGGATTAATTTGAAACAGTTAGAAGAGGGGAGAGAACTTAAAAGTGATAGACCAAAGGTCATTTAAACTGGGGTCTAGATTCAACCTCAGCACATTTAGGAATGGGTTAGATTTCAGAGAATCCAGTCTCTCATTTTGCCTACTTTTCCCTTCACAGATATTGAAACATTTCCTTTAGAAAAGCATAAACATTTATATGTAGTGTGAAGGTTTCAAAGCCTCTTCTGCCACAAAGGAAAGCATTCCTCCCTCCTCCCCACCTCCCAAAAAGAATTGCAGACCTGTGTGGGAGACTGAGAAATACTTGGGAAAGAGGCCTTCAGATATCACATAGATGACACCATGGGGTCCACTCTTCCCCAGCCCCGAGAAACCTCACTGCAGGCTAACCATTGTGAGAAGATCCACAGAGACAGTCACACCAGCTTTCTAATTGCAACCTAGCTAGTTACCAGAATTCAATGTACATTTATGATGTGATAATATTTTGATGACCATGTTAATATTTTTAGAGTGACTTTCTTCTAGGTGAGCTTCAAAGAATGTTCCACATGGGCTCTTCAACTTTTTAATTATAAGTTAACAACTTTATAGTGAAATATAAAGAGAATCCTCAAAAGGAAAAATCCACATGGCAAAAGAAACAATCAATAAAGTGAAAAGACAACTTACAAAATGGGGGAAAAAAATCTGTAAACCATATATCTGAAAAGGGGTTAATATCCAAAATATATAAAGAACTCACACCACAAGAACTCAGTAGCAAAAAAAACAACACAATTAAAAATGGGCAAACAACTTAAATAGATATGCTTCCAAAGATATACAAATGGCCAACTGGTATATAAAAAGATATCTAACATCACGTCACTAAGGAAATGCAAATTAAATCCATACTGAGGTATCACTTCACAATTATTAGAACTGCCATCATCAAAAAGCCAAGAAAACAAATGCTGGCAAGCATGTAGAGAAAAGAGAAATCTTGTGCATGGTTGATGGGATGTAAACTGGTATAGCCACTGTGGAGAACAATAGAGAGGAGTCTCAAAAATTTAAAAATAGACTTACCATATGATGTGGGCTTCCCTGGTGGCTCAGATGGTAAAGAATCTGCCTGCAATGCAGGAGACCCCAGTTCAATTCCTGGGTGGGGAAGATCCCACGGAGAAGGGATAGGCTACCCACTCCAGTATTCATGGGCTTCCCTGGTGGCTCAGATGGTAAAGAATCTGCCTGCAATGCAGGAGACCCCAGTTCAATTCCTGGGTGGGGAAGATCCCACGGAGAAGGGATAGGCTACCCACTCCAGTATTCATGGGCTTCCCTGGTGGCTCAGACGGTAAAGAATCCGCCTGCAATGTGGAAGACCTGGGTTTGATCCTGGATTGGGAAGATCCCCTGAAGGAAGGCTTGGTAACCCACTCCAGTATTCTTGCCTGGAGAATCCCCAGGGACAGAAGTGCTTGGCAGGCTACAGTCCATATGGTCGCAAAGAGTTGTACATGACAGTGACTAAGCACAGCGTATGATCCAGCAATTGTACTTCTGGGAGTATAACCCAATGAAATGAAAACACTAACTTAAAAATGATATCTAGGCCCCCATGTTCATAGCAATATTATTTACAGTAGCCAAGACATGAAAGCAACCTAAGTGTCCATCAGTGGATGAATGGATAAAGGTGGTTTAGTCGCTAAGTCATGTTCAACTCTTGCGACTCCATGGACTGTAACCCGCCAGGCTCCTCATTCCATGGGATTTTCCAGCCAAGAATATTGGAGTGTGTTCCCATTTTCTTCTCCAGGGGATCTTCCTAAACCAGGGATTGAACCTGGGTTTCCTGCATTGCAGGTGAATACTTAACCAACTGACCTACCAAGGAAGCCCATATATATATATAATTACATGTATATCACATTTATATATTTATATTTATTATACATGTACAAAATAGAAAATTATTCAGCCATAGGAAAACAAAGAAATCCTGCCATTTCCACAACATGGATGAAACTTGAGGCATTATACTAAGTGAAATAAGTCATACAGAGAAAGACATACTGTACTTCATCCATATGTGGAAACAAACAAACAAAAAAAACACACCAAATTCAGAAAAAGAGATCAGATTTATGGTTGCCGGAAGGGCAGGTGGAAGGCAGCTGGGTGGTGGAAGGCAGCTTGGAGAAAAGTGATCAAAAGGTACAAACTTCCAGTTCTAAGATAAATAAGCACTAGGGATGTAATGTACAACCTGATGCCTGATAATACGCAGGAAAGTAATTGAGAGTAAATCTTAAGAGTGCTCATCATAAGAAGAAAATACTTTTTTCTTTTTTATGCTTTTTCTATGTATTGTATCTATATGAGATGATGGATGCTAACTAAACCTATTGTGGCAATCATTTCATTATGAAAGGAAGTCAAATCATTTAGCTGTACACCTTAAACTCACACAATGGTATATGTCAATAAAACTGAGGAAAGGAGAAGAAAAGAGGAAAATCCCAGCCTTCTTTTACCATAAAATCTAAACTACTATCAAGATAATAATGACCCCTCCTTGCTTTAATATTGTACAGATACAATTTTTCATAGTTGCTATCAATGTCCTCAATATTAAGATTTTATTTACTTAACATCACGGAATCTAGATTTTTTTCATGTTCCTACCTCATTTATATATATTTTTAAAAGTAATGTGATATTCAGTTTGTTAGCATACCAGATTATTTAAACACATCACCATAGTTTGGTCACTCACACTGTTGTTCACCGAAAGATAAAAGTCTTCTTTTTTTTAAGAATCCATATGAGGAGCATTTATTCCTTAAAAGATGTTTACTACGATTCAGTTTATGGGTTAAACATTAAATGAGAAAAGTCTTAATAGGAATGTGATAATTATCTCCCGATATTTTGCTCATTCATTCATTCAGGGAGCAAGATGAAGCAGAAAGATGAAAGGATCTTGAGCCCTTGGCAGCCTCTTACTGCTGTCTGTCATCTTTGCTCTGAACTGCCTATCACACAAATCCCTACTTCCAAAACCACAGTAGTCAGGTTTTTGCCTCTTGTAGCTAGAAGCAATCCTAACTGATAGACCAGTGGAACATTTCTTTCTGTCTGCACCGCCCTTCCTCCTTTGCTCCCACCTCTCTGCTTTCCGAATAAGCCCTGCACATCCATTCCTGATCCTATCCCCTGACCCCTGCTTCCTCTTAGATCCTGTTCATAATGTCTTTTCTTATCTGTGCCCTCTATCTCTCCCTCCATTCTGGCCCTTTATATCTACTAATGAACCTGTTAGGAGCTCCTTTCCCTCCACCTAGCGCACCCCAAGGTTAACCCTCTCTTCCTCTCCTTCCCATACCACCAGACTTCTTGACAGACTTGTCTACACTACTCACTCCTCAGTCTTGTTTAAGCTGACTTTCACCCCCACAGCTGTGGAACCATCAATGGGCTCACCCACCAGCGACTTCCTAGTCAGCACATCACACGACCTTTTCTCAGTCTCCATCCTTCTCCAGTTTTCTGAATATGACACTTCTGATCACCTTTACCTCCTTCTTTTAAACTTTTTTTTTCAAATAGAAATATATTAAGTTTTGGAGAAAATTAGTTCAAATGATTGAAAAAAATGAATATAGAACTACACAGACCCATTTCCTTTCCTTTTCTAGATGCCACTAAAATATAATAAGAATTTTTTTTTAAAACAGTCACCCTACTCCCCCAAAAAAGGAATCATCCAAAGGATAAAGAGAATGAGAAAAGAAATAATTTGTGGCAGCCATGAGACTGCTCAGGCTTCCATCTATGGGAGTGTAATTGACTAAGGGTCCCCGCTGCTGGGCTCTGAAACTCACCTACAACCCATAGTTGAGTTTGGGCCGATGTCATGCTTCCCCGGGGCTGCTCCCTACTGATGACTGAGTACGGCAAGGAACTAAGGCAAGACCACTCCCAGCAGACGCCAGACTCTTCCGAAAGCCAACTTTGGCTCAAGGACTCCTGCCTGCCTTGCTGACCACCCTTGCCTTACACCATGGTCTGGGGTGCTCCAACCAGCCTTATTCCCTCCTCTCCTTCCTTCTCATCTCAGTCTCATTCTCTCTTGGCCTTTTCTGACTCCCTCCCCATATTCTCTCAAAAACGCAGTTCTCTAATAAAACCCTTGCACACTTAATATCACCTTGAAATCTGCCTCTTGGGAGACCCAGACTATTGCATAACTGCAAGTGAAAGATTTCAGCAAATATTTGGAAGATAACAAGCTGATGGAGGAGCAGGAGCTGATGTAAGCCATGTGACCCATAAGCACAGTGGAACAGAAAGTTGATAGGCATTGAGCCAATTCCACCAGCAGATCCAGAAACAATTGGGACTTGGAGATGTAACTTATTGCAGAAGGCGAGGAAGGGGGTGCAATGTGGGGTGCAATGAAAAACGGCTTCATCCCGTAAAAATCTGAATCCAGAGAGATCAGGCCACCATCTCCTCTCCCAGATCCTGCCCACCCTCTACAAGCTAAGCCGGGCCCAAACTCCTGGTCCGCAGCGAGTGTGCAATAATAAATACGTGTTGTTTTAGGCTGCTCAGTTTGTGGTAATTTGTTACACAACAATAGATAATTAGAGCACACAGAAAATATAAAACACACAGCAATTATTTGGAAAGGAGGCAAATGCAAAGGCTGTGGATGGGGGAGGAATATGAGGAAGTATTATATATTTTAATATTAGTTGTTTAAAGCCATTTGAATAATTTTAGCAGGAACATTACTTTGATGTACTCTTTCAAAGTAAAGATTTAAATGCATTAAAGGACCACTGAAGTGGGGGTTAATACCTGAGATGGTCTGACACTGGGCCAGCCAGTCACAGCAGGGCCTGGGGGAAGATGAAAGTCAGGAGCAGAGCTAGATGCTAATATAAAGTGAGGAGGCTCGGAGGTGGCACTCTAAGCTTGATAAAGAGACAAAAGTTGGAGATTCCTTAAAAAATTAGGAATAAAACCACCGTATGACCCAGCAATCCCATTCCTAGGCATATACCCTGAGGAAACCAAAATTGAAAGAGACACATGTACCCCCATTGTTCACTGCAGTACTGTTTACAATAGCTAGAGTATGGAAGCAACCTAGATGTCCATTGACAGATGAATGGATAAAGAAGTTGCGGTACATATACACAATGGAATATTACTCAGCCATAAAAGGAAGGCATTTGAGTCAGTTCTAATGAGGTGGATGAACCTAGAACCTATTATACAGAGTGAAGTGAGTCAGCAAGAGAAAGATAAATATCATATTCTAATGCATATATAGGGAATCTAGAAAAATGGTACAGAAGAATTTATTCACAGGGCAGCAATGGAGAAAGAGACATAGAGAATAGACTTATGGACATGGGGAGAGGGGAGGAGAGGGTGAGATGTATGGAAAGAGTAACATGGAAACTTACATTACCATGTGTAAAATAGATAGCCAATGGGAATTTGCTCTATGGCTCAGGAAACTCAAATAGGGGCTCTGTATCAACCTAGTGATGTAGGATGGGGAGGGAGACGGGAAGGAGGTTCAAAAGGGTGGAGATACATGTATACCTACGGCTGATTCATGTGAGGTTTGATAGAAAACAGCAAAATTCTGTAAAGCAATTATCCTTCAATAAAAAATAAATTAATTTAAAAAAAAAACACACAAGAGTTGGCGGGAAGAGTTGGACACCAAACCAATGATGAAGCTAGTGGGAGGGGAGGGGTAGGATGTTTAGAGAGCTATCTTGGCCATGTGAGAACCATACAACACCAGGCGGTATCTGTGCTTCGCTTTATGGATTACCAGTTATACAGGACATGATGTATTGAGTGGACTTACAGGTGTAGGATTGGGACAGAAAATAACTATTGCTTTTCTCCTCAAAGGAACAGATATACATTACTGGATTTACAATTCAAATATGACTTTGTAATCTGACTTTTTAACACATTAAACTTTCCTATGTCTTTCAAATTATTTTGTGACTGCACACTAACATTGCTTAAATGAATTATCCTTTCTTTAAATCACTATAATATTGCTGAATATTCAGGTTATTTCAAATGTGTCATGTAGAATCGACCATATTGAACATCTTCGTTCTCATGGCATTTTTAGTCTATTCAATTATTTCCTTGGAAAATCCTCAATTCTAGGATCACTGGATTGAGGAACATACACATATGCCTAGATCAATATGCAGATGACACCACCCTTATGGCAGAAAGTGAAGAAGAACTAAAGAGCCTCTTGATGAAAGTGAAAGAGGAGAGTAAAAAAGTTGGCTTAAAGCTCAGCATTCAGAAAACTAAGATCATGGCATCTGGTCCCATCACTTCATGACAAATAGATGGGGAAACAGTGGCTGACTTTATTTTTTTGGGATCCAAAATCAGTGCAGATGGTGACTGCAGCCATGAAATTAAAAGACGCTTACTCCTTGAAAGGAAAGGTATGACCAACCTAGATAGCATATTAAAAGGCAGAGACATCACTTTGTCAACAAAAGTCCATCTAGTCAAGGCATGGTTTTTCCAGTGGTCATGTATGGATGTGAGAGTGGACTATAAAGAAAGCTGAGCGTCGAAGAATTGCAGCTTTTGAACTGTGGTGTTGGAGAAGACTCTTGAGAGTCCCTTGGACTGCAAGGAGATCCAACCAGTCCATCCTAAAGGAAATCAGTCCTGAATGTTCATTGGAAAGACTGAGATTGAAGCTGAAACTCCAATACTTTGGCCACCTGATGTGAAGAACTGACTCATTTGAAAAGACCCTGATGCTGGGAAAGATTGAGGGCAGGAGGAGAAGGAGACGACAGAGAATGAGATAGCTAGATGGCATCACCGACTCAATGGACATGGGTTTGGGTGGACTCCAGGAGTTGGTGATGGACAGGGAGGCCTGGCGTGCTGCGGTTCATGGGGTTGCAAAGAGTCAGACACGACTGAGCGACTGAACTGAACTGAACTGAGATGAGAATTACCCTGGTGCTTTCCAAAAGCCATAAGCCATTTTAAATGCAGGAGTGTATTTGTTTTACAGTTATTTCTCCACCATTTGGTGTTTCCTTTAACTGCCCTTTCTCTTGACTAGTTTAGCAGAAGTAAAGTCATGCACAGGATTTTCTTTAATTTTCATATCTTTAAATTCAAGGTAGAAAGCCTCTCCCTTTATGTTTGTCTATAATTTGTCTCAGTCCCTGTATGGATTGCCTGTTCTCTGTGCCTGCATGGATCATCTGTTCTCTGCTGCAGAGCTGGCTCCAAGAGTGCCTTTGATTCCTCCTCTTTCCTGGTAGGGATCCCACCATGCTATCCTGAGCCCACAGCTTTTCTCTCCCAGCAATCTCTCCCAGGGTTTCATTAATCACTCTGGAGCAATGTTTCTCAGAGAGTAGAACAAGGTCCCTTCTCCCAAAAAAGTCACTTGAGACACCTTCAAAGCGCACATTTCCTAGCCTGATGCCCAAATGCACAGAAGTTCCCTGAATCTGCCTCTTAAGCAACTTCTCAGAAGTGATTCTGAGACTGACAACCACTGAGGTAGGACAGCCAAATTTCTCTCTCCCATTTCAGTGTTTTCCTTGCTCTGCACCAGTGAGGTTCAGTGGCCTCCTGGGTCTCTCCAGCCTGATGTGCCCTCAGACTCCGCACACCCTAATGGCACTGCTGGTCTGCAGCCTGGCTCTTCTCTCACAGGCACCCTCTGCAGATCAGCTCCCGCTGTCTTCCCTTTTGATAAAAACAGAACCACCACTCTTTCAGTCTTGGGCCCCACGCGCACAGTTCAAAACTGATGGCCATTTCCAAACTATGCTTTGAAGGCGATCCCTCTTTGGCTAAAGGCCTGGTAGACCCTGGGGTAACGACTGACCTTTCTGTTTGTCTGCGTGCCACATCACATTCAGAAAGCGCAACTCAATGTGACAGAGAGCAGCAGCAGGCAGATGGGGTGGCTCTCTGTGCATCTCTAAGAGAGCCGCGCCCTAGCAAGCGCTCTCTCAGGGGGCCTGCCAGCCCATCACCATGCCTGCCCAGGACAGGATGTGAGCAGAGGGGTGAGAGAAGAGGGCCACCTCCTCCACACAAAGCAGCTGGGAGCAAAACAGAGGTTTTCTTCACCCTCTAGGCCTTGATCTCTGCATCTGAAGGCAGATCACAGTCCAGGTTCCTGACACAGCTCTGATGGGAAGAAGCTTTCTGCGAACTCTTCTCTCTCTGCTAGCGAAGTGCATCTACCTCCTACACTCTCCATAAAACAGTAGTCTTGAAAATTAATAATTCAGGTGAAGATACAATCAAATCAACGTGCTCTCACCCTGTGCTGTATTTTCATTTTTAAAAGAGGCCTGGGGAAGGTGATGCTTAACCTAAAATAATACACTGATATCAGTGGGATTTCTAGACCTTGAGTATCCACATCAAAGGGAGAAGAGGGATCCAGGCACCTTGCTTTTCACCACCAAAGCCACACGTTCATGGGCTATATCCATCCTAATATCAGCTCTGGCTTCCAGTTCAGTGAAGGGATTCTTTGCCATAAAAGTCAGGTGCCTGAACATTTGTGAATAAATCAGTTTTCTCAACCTGTTTTCCCAAATCTACATTCTCAAAACATGTTCCACAGTCACAGGGCCATATACTATGACCCTCTTGGAGATTTAGAATGCATGTTAAAAGTTCTGAGAAACTGTCTAGTAAAGAACCTTATTTAACTTTTTTAATCCAATTTTTACCAAATTTCTTGAACTCTGACACATTTCCCCTAAATATTTCCAAGAAGCATTGCAGGCAACCAGTATCCTATAGCACACAATTTGATTACTTCTACATCTGCTTTTAAAAAATCAAATCCTGTTTCCTGTGGATTTATTTCATCATCTCAGAAAGGGTTCTCTCCTTCCTTATATAGACTCTAGCTAATATTAAAGCTTGAAATTTAATTTCTAAACCAAGGTCACAGTTTGCTAGGAGGCATTGCCTAAAATGCAAAGAATGCTTTGTGAATTCTTTAGCCAAATGCAGCTTCTCTAGAAATAATAATGTGGTTCTATGTCACTACTTCTTGTTCACTCATTCATCATTCATTCATTTGTTTACTTACTCACTCACTCCACTCATTTATTCCCAGAAGCACTGTGATAAGATCTGCCATTGTAAAGGGGGAAAATTCACTGGTGTTTGTGATAAGTCCTATGACAGATATAAAAAGAGAAAAGTCCTATTTCTTTCCCAGCTGAGAAGGGGTGGTGGAAGTATGGAGTTCAAATAAAGGTCATGGCAAGGCTGACAGTGGAGATTAGGAATTTTGATTGCAAATGAGGGAGATGCTATTTCAACTAGCTTTTAAGCAAAAGAGGGGATGTGTTGGCTTATTACATTGGCAAGTCCAAGGGAGGTGCTAGCCTCAGGTCTGCTTGCCCCATCTGTCTCTCATCTCTGTTTTTCTCTCTGTAGCTTGAGTCATGGCCAGAAAAGACAGGCTTTTGCCAGGAGACAAGAAAAATAGCAGTTCTCAATTTATTCAGTCTTCCAGCAACATAATCATAAAAGCAAGGCCCCTTCTCTCGCTCTCTCTCTCTCTCTCTCTCTCTCTGTCTGTTAGCCTTGGAGAAGGATTCTCATGTCCCAGATCAGCCTTCACCCTCTGTTTCCAGATCCATCACGAGGACCAGGGCCCAGGTGCTCATCAGCCTGTAGTTCTGAGTTCGTCTCAAGGCCCACAGGAACCCCAGGGCCACCCTGGAGGTGGCACACAGCTGACCACATCTCTGCTTTCACACCACATAGGCAGTGGTAAAATTTCTAAGCAAGCAACAAAGAGGTTGCACACAGTTTCAGAGTATAACTTTCAGGGATCACCTTCTAAAATTTTCTTTGTTTTTCGTCTCAAGTAGCAAGGGTGGACAACTCACAGACATCATTCTATATTTTTTCTTTTCTTACACATTTTTTTTCTTCCTCTGTCCTTACATTCACCTTTCTTCTGAGGAAAAGGTTAACACTACTGCTTTTAAGAGGAAGAAGTACAAGTTATGGTACTAATGGGTATGTGTTCAAAATTCACAAAATCTTGCCTATTCTACCTGAGGTGTTCTGTGGTTTTGTTTTGTTTTTTTTTAACTTTGCTGACTTTTTCCAACTCCAGTGTCTTAGTATGACATTAAGTGCTGTTGAGTTAATCTAGTAAGACATGGAGATAAACAGGATCCATGATCTTCTAAAATTGCTCGCTTCCACCAAAAAAGAAAACACTTAAACAAATTGCTACTTAAAAGGAAAAAATCTTCAGCGTTACAACCAATTGAGCAATTTTGCACACATGCACTCACACACAGACAATAGTATTTGCATGCATGTATGTTATTATATATACCAGATTTCTTTAACAATGCATCACAATTCTTAGGCTTCACTCAGAGTTCTTAGTAAAGATTCTTGAACTTTGTCTTCCCAAGCAATTCTAGAATTTCCATTTTGGAGTTTCATGAATTGTGCTGTGGGGACTCCATGCATCAAAATTACATAAGGTGCTTGTTAAAACACAGATTCCGGGCCCCAGTCTATGCCAATTGATTAAGAATCTTTTTAGACAGTGTACAGAGGACCTTTGTTTTAAAAATTCCCAAATGATACTTCTGCAACCCCACATTATGAGAAGCTCTGTTCTAGAATTCTGGAGAGCTTTACTAGGATTTCTGAGTTGTAGTGTCAGATATTTTTATATCTCTAAAGTAGAATTAAAATTCTTATGAATTTCATGAACTTTAGTTTGTCAGCAAAATATAATTAGCAATCCTTGTGGGTCATGCTCTTTTGAAGTTTTGTGACAAAAGTAACTATGAGCAGAGTTATATGACACAGAAGTCCTTCAGATTTAAAAATATTCACTCTAAATAGGTCACATATTAATGAGCAGGATAGGTAAATTCCATTGTAACAAACTTTCACGATTACAGCAAACAATTCCACAAGATTTTGTTATAATAGGTACACTGCAAGAACTAATGTGATCATTAAGATTCAACTGAAATTAATCAGAGATAGAAACATTCTATGAAAACTCATTATAGTTGTGAGTTTTCTTCCAAATAAACAATTGCACCTCTTCACAAACAGGATTGTATTTCCAATCCAAGACAAGCAATAAGAAGTCAATGTACTCAGTCCAACTCTTTCCACCACCAATACATAAGTGCTAACCACAGAGTCTTTGCACTTCAAAGCTAGAACCCTTCTCCTACAGATGAGGAAACCAAAGACCAAGTCACACTAGTGATGACAGTCAGGATATCCTGACTGCCCAAGACTTCTCCTACTGGAATGTAAGAAGTCCCAAGGATATCCAAGCACAGAATCAAATGACTCTTCAGGAGTGGGTGGGAACAGCCATTCATTTTACATAACAGATGTGCTTTGAAGTAAAAAAAAGAAAAAGCCACATAAAACATAAGACTTGAAATAAATGCTACTTGGCCACCTTGAATTATTCATTTCTTCTCTCCTTAATTCAGGCTACATAGTGGAAACCTTTGAAAAATCCAGTGCTACCCCAACTCCCTTACCAAAATCTGGCAAATCAGAAGAGAAGAAATGTGATCTCAAAGCAGTCATCAGCTCATGCAAGCTTGCTAAGTCGTTTCAGTCATTTTGACTCTGTGTGACTCTGTAGACTGTAGCCCCTCAGGCTCCTCTGTCCATGGGATTTCCCAGGCAAGAATAATGGAGTGGGTTGCCATGCCCTCCTCCAAGGGATCTTCCCAACCCAGGGATCAAACCCACATCTCTTACGTCTCCTGCATTGGCAGGCAGGTTCTTTACCACTAGTGCCTCCTGGGATGCCCCAGACATGAGCATCCTTAGTACTTACCAGACAGATCCATAATGGCTGAGAATTAATCAAGCAAGTCTGTTAAGCTCATCTCAGATTATCTTCTAAACATCTACTATAGATTTGTGCTTGGGTTTCATTTATTCATTCTGTTATTCAACAGATATATACTGAGCAGCACCTACTAGGAGCTAGAAACTATGACGTGTCCTAACAATACTAAGATAGTATTGATAAGAATAGTCAGGGGGAAGCAAAACTAAAGCAATAAGTGTTGTTGTTGTTTAGTCACTGAGTCATGTCTGACTCTTTTGTGACCCAATGGACTATAGCTCACCAGGTTCTCTGTCCATGGGATTTCCCAGGCAAGCATATTGGAGTGGGTTGCCATTTCCCTTCTCCAGGGGATCTTACAGAGTGTTATATTATGGGCTATAAAATCAAGTGCTATGGGTACAACTACTCAGCTAGGTTGGGTTCAAGAAGGTGTTATGGTAGAAATGACTTTGGGCTGAATTTCGAAGGACAGCCAGAAGTTTACCTGATAGAATATGGAAAAGGAAGAGAAAATCATTTCAGGTAAATGAATAGCATATACAGTAGTATGAAAGGGTGAGGAGATCAGGTAAGCAGCAAAAGAGACCCAGTATTATAGACAGAAACTTTGTTTTTTCATGCCATCCAGCACAATGTGGCCAAAGCCAAACGATTTTTTTTTTTAATTAAAAAAAAAAAAAAAAAAAACCTACCTTCCTCAGGCAAGAGACTCTCAAGAGATGCAGATTAGTGACTTAACCCGTCTGACCTTGAATGTTAGCTTCAAGTCAGAAAGAATTCCATTCTTTTACTTCCTGTCTATAGTCTTAGACATCTTCCCAGCTCTCAAAGTCTACCTCTTTTCAGGGTCCAAACAGAGTCCTAGGAAAGAGGGAAGGTCAAGGGTTCTAATGATGAAATTAAATAGGGAAAATTTTGCATCATGGCAGTTAACCAAAAAACATCTCCTTTCCAAGTCCTTGGTATGCAGATCATATACTTAATTTTCTTTATTGGCAAGATAAAGTGGGTGATAGACATGAGTTCAAACACGTTTCCACCACTTAAGAGATGTGTGACTTCAAGGAAGTCTCGTCACCTCTCAGGACATCATTTTGCTCCTTGCAAACACCCTTCCTGCTTATGGTGAAACTTAGACATGATATGAGGAAGAGAGCCTGTCACAGGGTCTAGCCTATCCTGGGCCTCCCACTGGGGCAGCTGCAGCTCATTATTATAGCAGTTTCATTCATTCAGCAAATCTTTACTGAGGAATTACCATGTAGAAACCTGAAATATGAAATAAACCCGAACTGGACTTCACGATCTATAGTGAAGATAGAGAACACACTCAAATGCCTATAAAGAGGAAAGTGGTTCCTACTGAGAGAAACACAGATATTACTGGGGATGTTGGGAGGACAGAGATTAACTCTAGGATGAGGGAGTTGGTGGGAGAAAAGGGGAAAGGATTTGGGGGCTGAGAATGAAAGACAGGAGCAGAAGCGTCTGAGCTCGGCACTCTCCCCGCTTCTGAAGTGGACAGAGCTGGTATGGACCATCAGTCTGCCCCTGTCACAGATGAAATGAGAGGTTCTCCCTGGACCTCACACATAGTTACAGCAGAGCCGGGAGAGTTCAGAACTCCGTCCTCTTCCCTTATCCAAAGCATTCACCACCTCCACATGCTGCCTCCTGTACCTAGGGCCCCTAGCAGATGGACAGGATGGGCCAGGGAACAGAGCAGAAAGGAGGTGATGGGCCACCGTCGCGAGTGGAAGGAGTGCGAGGCTGAGCCGCGGGGGCGCCATCGGGGGCGGGGGGCCGGGCGGGCCGGCGTGGGAGGAGGGAGGGCAGGCCAGGGGGCGGGGAGAGGGGCGCGGGCCGCACTTGTGGCTGTTGGGGCGGCGGCCGGCCCTGCGGCAGGAGCCCGCGCTCCGGCTCCGGCCATGGGACGGCCGTCCCTCCCGCTGCGGCTGCTGCTGGCGCTGCTGCTGCCGCCGCCAGCGCCGTTGCTCTGGGCGCTGCGCCCGGCGCCCTGCCCGGAGCCCTGCAGCTGCCCGCCCGACGGCGCCCTGCGCTGCCCCGGCCCGCGGGCCGGCCTCAGCCGACTGTGAGTACGCGGCGCCCCCGCCCAGGCACCCTCCGGCCGCCTGGCCTCCCTGCTCTTTGACCCCTTTACCTGGATGCTTGGAGAAGGACACGGTGCCTGTCGAACTCCACCACTTCTCAGGGTGATGAGAAGCCCAAGCTTGGGAGCTGTCTTTGCCACGCTCTCCCGCGCCTGGGCCCCGTGCACCTTCCAGCCCCTGGCGGCCCCAGACCCACTCTTTCGCCCTGGATGGGACCATGGCCAGGGGCATGGAACTGCCCACAGGCCACATGGGAAGGCGTCTCCTATCAACTGCGGAAAGGGGACGGGGCGTCAGACACGAGAAGTCTTGCGTGGTCTTTGAGCCTTGGGCCAGCCAGGCTGGCGAAGGTTCCTGTGAGTTCTGGTACCCTGTGGTCCTCTAGAAATGGGGTGCTCAGACCTGATGGCCAGAGGTGACCTGGTCACTCAGTGGGGTCTGCTGGCCCACCAGGGCCACCTACAACTCCAGTGGCTGGTGCATACCAGCTACTGCTCCACCCCAGCCTCAGATGGACTTGGTTTCAGCCTGGTTGTTTGACCAGATATGCTTGCATTTCAATCTGGCTGCCTAATCAGTGAGAGGCCCTGAGTCCCATCTCTGGCACACCACCACCCCTTAGGGAGCTGGACACATGGGCAGGCAGGCAGAGGAAGCTGGGGTAAAGACGAGAGGAAGGCCTTTGGCACAAGTGTATCAGAGTGTCAGCAGACTTTTTCAATTTGGGAAAAAGGTAGCACAAGGTACATGGTTCTATTTATATGACATGTCCAGATAAACAGAAAGGAGATTAGCAGCCATCCGGTTGGAGTGAAGGCCCAGTGACTGCTAATGGTTGTTGCTTTTTGAGGTGATGAAAATTATCTAAAATTCAATGGTGGTCATGGTTGCACAACTCCCTGAACAAACTAAAAAACATTGCATTATACAATTAAAATGGGTGAATTGTATTGTATATAAATTACATCTTGGTAGAGGTGTTAAAAGAGAAAAGGAAAGAGAAAGAAGAGGACTATAAAAGTATACCAA
Organism: Dama dama; assembly: GCF_033118175.1. NCBI lineage: Eukaryota > Metazoa > Chordata > Mammalia > Artiodactyla > Cervidae > Dama > Dama dama. The sequence continues at coordinate 72,996,012 of NC_083691.1, forward strand.
AGGCACCAGGCTGGTGGAGGTCTTGGTTCTGTTCTAACCAATAGCTGTGATGGAATTCCATGCTGGGGGAGGAAGGAGATCCCCCCACTCCATTTCCATGGACTCCCAGAAGTCTGTGAGGAGCCCACTTCGAAGCTCAGCCCCTCCAGGCTCTTGAGGGGCTGAGCTTCTCCTCTGGAAGAGTTAGTGGCCTGTGGAGAATATTTGTGGTTGAGAGATACAGTGTAAAGGTTGAGGAGTTTATATTAATTGGTTTCCATTAATTATCTTGTCAGCTCAATTCCCTGAAGGTAAGGACCATGCTGATAGAATTTGTTTCAATCAATAAATAAATCCATGGAAACTGCCTTCCAAGTCCTTCCAGTCCTTGTCCTTCCCGGACAAGCCTCCCAGCTTGCTTTCATGGGTGACTGTGCCACCCACACTGTGCCTTTCTTACTCACGCAGTACTTATCATACAGGTTATAAGAAACTGGGATCCAAAGAGGTAGAAAAACCTCCCCAAGGTCCCACAGCTACTGAGTTGCAAAGATAGGACTTAACTTGCTATTAATATTTTCTTGTTTTTGTAAGAAAATTACCCCTTCCTTTAAAAAAAAAAAAAAGTTCTCAGTTTTGCCAAATTGGCATTGAGTAGAGAACCTCCTGGGAGAAGGCAATGGCACCCCACTCCAGTACTCTTGCCTGGAAAATCCCATGGACAGAGGAGCCTGGTAGGCTGCAGTCCATGGGGTCACTAAGAGTCGGACACGACTGAGCGACTTCACTTTCACTTTTCACTTTCATACACTGGAGAAGGAAATGGCAACCCACTCCAGTGTTCTTGCCTGGAGAATCCCAGAGACGGGGGAGCCTGGTGGGCTGCCGTCTATGGGGTCGCACAGAGTCGGACACGACTGAAGCAACTTAGCAGCAGCAGCAGCTGAGAACCTCCTGTGGGTTTCCTTAATCCCTCCGTGGTAAAGAATCCACCTGCAACGCAGGAGACACAGGAGTCACGGGTTTGATCCCTGGTTCAGGAAGATTCCCTGGAGTGGGGTGTGGCAACCGTCTCCAGTATTCTTGCCTAGAAAATCTCATGGACAGAGGAGCCCAGTGGACTACAGACCATAGGGTGGTAAAGACTCAGACACGGCTGAAGTGACTGAGCACACACACAGAGAGCACCTCCTGATGGAAGACAGGAATGAGAGTCAAGTCCCAACTCCTTTCCGATTCAGCTTCTCACTGGGCTCTCTCAACAGTTCCTGCTGCCACTCCCACACTGGTCTCAGGAAGGGAGTACCTCTTCCCTGGAGTAGGCTGAAGTGAAAAGACTAAAACTCAACAGATTCTCTCACTGCCCCCAGAGTACAGTTTAGAGAAGCCTCAAACCCCTCAGAAAGATTTACAAGGTTGACTGGGTTTGGGGATGAGGGTGGGAAGCAGGCACTGTATAAGTACTGTTAGCATGCTGGGGCTGGCTAGTCCTAGTCGCAGTCCCCAAAAGGAGCCAACTGCCCAGGCTCTGAAGCCCTTAGCATCCCTGGGGAACGCTACAGAATCCTTGACCTTCCTCCCTTCACATGCACTATTTTGTCACACACGCCAGCAGCAGCTTCTCCTAGACTTTAAAACCCCTTAGTTCAGCACACACTCTGACCCTCACAAGGCCAGGCTTCCCAAGGATCAGATAATTGAGAGATGACTTTATCCTTCAAGGGAGAACCCAATGGAGGTGGAGCCTATAGAGGCCAAAAGGGGATAAGTTTCTCAGCATGACAAGGGTGATTTAAACATGCATATGACAAGAGAGTTGCATAAGAATTAATAGGAGTGTAGCTTCTTTAAGACAACATTCCTCAGACCAGGAGCATAAACATCACCTGGAAAATGTTAGAAATGCATGCTCTCAGGCCCCAACCCCAATCTACTGCATCAGAAACTCCAAGGGCATAGTCCAGCAGTCTGCATTTGAACAACCTCCCTGAGAGATTCTGATAGATGCTAAAGTTTGAGCATTGAGGTATTGCTCGCCAGTGCTCAGTCGCTAGTCATGTCCAACTTTTGCAACCTCATGGACTGCAGTCCACCAGAATCCACTGTCCATGGAATTTTCCAGGCAAGAATACTGGAGTGGATTGCCCATTTCCTACTCCAAGGGATCTTCCCAGCCCAGGGATTGAACACCATATCTTTTGCATCTCCTGCATTGGCAGGCAGGTCTACAGCTACTGCCACATGGGAAGTCCCAGTTGCTCTCCATGGAGGATATGATCTTCTGGAAAGCAAGAAGAATGGTTAGAATGTCTATGTGTCATAAACTTCTCTTCTCCGTCTCCTCCAACATCCACTCCAGCACATACACACATACATAGACAATACCTATTTATTGCAAAAACAAAAAAAAAGGCAGTTGTTATCAGATTAAAACCTCAAAGTCTGAGACATATGGAAAAACAAACATGATTAAGAAAAGTTATTTCTTATTTTTCTGGTCTTGTCTTCAAAAAGGAGTAGAGGAAGGAATCTATGGAGAAGATTGAAGATGCAAGGAATGATGGTATAAGATGTCAGTGTGAGTGGGAGGAAGGCATTGGCATCAGATCAAAGGGGAAGGGGTAATTCTTAAAATAGAGGGATACTTCCGAGTCCTGAGGGAAGAAGACAGATGGATAAAGGTGTAATTTAACACTGAGGCAAAGAAAAGAAAAAGTGAATGGGTTCATGCTGAAATCCTCTTTTCTTAATGATGAATGAAGTGGTAAACAGTAATTATGAGACAGAAAATGACACAAATAACAAGTTATTGGGAGTTCATAAAAAGAAGAGAGTTGAAATTATGAGATAAAGGATAAGAAGGATGTAGTCTTGCACTAAGTCATCCACAGGGTTTGATTTTGTGGAGTGAAGGGTGGCTCTCTCAATTCTGGGGGTTGGACAGTGAGTACCACAGAGCACCTTAGAATTCATCACTGGTCCATCAGTAGATGCTGGTTTATGTTTTAATCATTTCAGGTCTTGTTAGTCCTGCCTTATAAGACTTCCATCTGAAGTCCACTATTTGGTTTAAAAAAAAAAGGAACATAGATAATAATTGCTTATCATTAATAAGCTCACTGCCTTCAAATTTTGAAAATGGCATCATTCTGCTGTTCAGATCTTTCTAGCCCAACAGTATTTTATTAAAAATTTAAGTATTTAAAATCTAAAATGTAATACAAAAAAAAAAAAAAAGCTTCCCATGTGTTCACTCATTTTAACTGGAGGAAAAAAATCTAAAATAATTAATTTTAAAAATTTCCTTTTCCTTTTCTTATTAGTTCCAGACAAGTAGAAGGAGAGAAAGAGAAAAAAAAAAAAAATCTCACCTTGCCTATGGTTATATAAAGATCTTTGTCTCTATGACAACAGAAAGGTTGGTCTGCTTGATATGGAAACAGCTTCTGAAAAATCTGTTAGTAAGAAAATGCTAATAATAATAATGACAGTTTATTTTTCGCATGTTGTGCCTACTAAACAGAGATTAAACTTTTAGACTTTATTATAAGACACAATTCAGAGACTTTAGAAGGAGAAAACGTGCTGTATCTGCCAGTCCAGTGTCACAGGAAGATGTTCATTTTCTGACCATCTTTCCTGAATGTCTTTCTCCTTCTCCTACCTTGAGTGTAAATCGGGATCCAGAGCATGTTCTGTGCTATGGAGGGCTACACCAATGGAGGGTCCCTGTCCTTGAGGAGCCCACAGTCTAGGCAGAAACAAGTGTAGGTAGGGAGAGAGAGGCAACCAGGCTCCGAGGAGTTCAGGGAACAGACCACTCCCTATGCCCTGAAATCTCCAAGGGAAGGGATCATGGACTAAGGGTTATGAGGCTAAGCCTTGAAGGAGAGAAGGAAAGGAGAATCCAGGTGAAAGAAAAGCACAGCTGAGACTGGACTAGAGATTTCCTTGCTGAGAAGCCAAGAATAAAGTTGAATGTATTCTTCCCTTTTTATACCTCTCCCGGGTTCTTTGGGGAAATTTTTTTGTAAGGGGAAATATAAAGTTATCAGGAATGTTTGATTAAATTACTCAGAGTTGTGCAAAAAGAAAAAAAACAAAATTCCCAATATGTAGTTCTCAACTAATAAACTTTCAAAGTCATTCTTGGATAGTTGATTACAAAGGCAGTAAATAAAAATCATGATTTGAAGTCACTTCCCAACAAGTTTTCCCCATGGCCCCTCTCTCCCATATACACACACTTGCTTTGATACCTTGTACTTACATCTGCTTTTGCATACCCCCATATAAACTGCTTATTCCACATGTACCTCCTCTGCAACAGCAGGCTTCCTCAACCTCAGCACAGCTGTTCTCTGGGGCCAGATAATCATTTGTTGTGGGCAGCTATTTGGTACACTGTAGGGTGTCTGGCCACATCCCTGTCCTCCGCCTGCTATATGCCAGGAGCTCTACCCTCTCATATGATGACAAACAAAAATTTCTCTAGATACTAGTCAAATGCCCCTGGTGAGAGTGTGTGTTAGGGTGGGGAGTGGGAGTCCCCACCTTACTCCACCATGGTTTTGAATCATTGTGCTAAAGTGAGAAGCACCTGAAGGGGTCTCATTCACCTCAGAATTTCCAAAAGTTCACAGGTAGTATGATTAAAGTGTCTGTTGAACTATGTGATGATCAAATTGAGCTGAACAGGAACAATGAACCAGTGCAAAAGGAAAGCTTGTACCACACCTAACTGTTACTTTAAAATCTCCATCCTAGAGACTTATTAAAAAAAAAAATAGGAATAAAACTACCATATGATCTAGCAATCCCACTACTAGGCATATACCCTGATAAAACAATAATTTTAAAAGACACATGTACCCCAATATTTATTGCAGCACTATTTACAATAGCTAGGACATGGAAACAACACAGATATCTACCTACGGATGAATGGATAAAGAGTTATGGTACATATATATACAATGGAATATTACTCAGCCATAAAAAGAAACAAATTTGAATCAGTCCTAGTGAGGTGGATGAATCTAGAGCCTATTATAAGGAGTGAAGTAAGTCAGAAAGAGAAAAACAAACATCATATATCAACGCATATATATGAAATCTAGAAATATGGTACTGATGTAACTACTTACAAGGCAAGAATAGAGACGCAGACATAGATAACAGACTTGTGGACACAGCAGGAAAAGGAGAGAGTGAGATGAATGGAGAGAGCAGCACTGAAGCATAGACATCACCATGTGTAAAACAGACAGCTAGTGGGAAGTTCCTGTATAACGTAGGGAGCTCAACCCAGTGCTCTGTGACAACCTAGAAGGTTGGGATGGGGTGGGGGTGGCAGGAAGGTTCAAGGAGGAGGAGACATGTGTATACTTATGGCTGATTCACATTGTTATATGACAGAAATCAACACAACACTGTAAAGCAATTATCCTCCAATTTAAAAAAATGAAAAAAAAGATCTCCATCCTAGAAAATGGGAAGGTGAGGTGCTATGGGTATCAGAGGGGGTTCTTTCTATTATATCAACATCCAGGTCCCAGATTTTGCAGGCTGCCCCAGTCTGTCCTTTAAAAGGGCCACCCTGAGAAGCAAGACTGGAAGCTTACCTATATTATTGATAGTATATCCCAAAAGTGCCACAGATTGTTCTAATTTTTGTTGTCAATTTGTTTTAACTCATTCACTAGAGAAAAATCAATCCCCAGCCCAGGACCCATGAAAACAAAACAACCACCAGGCCAATGTGAATTGAGACCTATTGGTTCCCGGGTCAGGGCACCAGGTAAGACTCCATAGGACAGAGGGAAGCCTACTAAACTCTTTCAAGTAAGACAGCTTGGCCCTTCCTTCAGCTTCCCTGCAGCTGAACCAGACCCCACCACCCCCCCCAAAAAAAATTCAGAATTCTGAAAGCTCATGCTCCACCTTCCTACCTTACTCCCACAAAAACAGAAAGAAAGAAAGGCCCAAGATAGAGGTTGATCTTGAACTTCAGTTCTGACTCAGCTCTCCCAGTTATTATCTTCAAGACAATTCTTAAATCTGGCTGTGCCTATAAACAGACTCCCTGGGGGAAGCTTTGCAAGGGCCAGATTTTATTAGTTTAGAAATCATCCTTTTGGGGAAAGTGAATGATGGCCCCTAGAAGGACACTAAAATGCAAGCAGCAGAGCTCCCAGAATCTCAGTGGAAGTGTGGAGCCAAAAAGCTCCACACACAGATCTCTTTGGCATTGGATCCAGCCTTCCCCTTGCAGAGCAACAATTCCTTAGATTTTCTCTACATTATCCTTTTTCTTATTTCAAAAGCAATGTGTTAGATTAATTCAGGGCTCCAGTTCTGCTCCTTTACCCACCTCTACCTTCTTTCTAATCTCCTCAATTTGGCTTCTTTTCATGTCTTAAAAAATGAGACACAAAAGCTTTCTTTCCAAAATATAATCTCCCAGGCTGGCTGCACCAGTCAGCGTCTTGGCCATGTGTGACTTTGATCTCACACGTGGAATTTTAAAGCCAGTGGGTCATGGTGGTGGAGAGAGGCCCTGCTGCTCTCCAACCAGACCCAAGAGGGCTGGCACCATGGGAGCATATGTGTTCCATTCTGGCAGCTCCTCTTAGTGTGCAAAAAAATCACATTTAATGCAGATTTTAGCAAGTTTTACACCAGTCTTTTTTTTTTTTTTTTAAAGAAGGAAATTAAAATAATCCCACCCACCAGGCAGGTGGGCTCCCTGACTTAGTAGGAAGCTTCTAGCTGCTTCCCCACATGGTCCTCATTTACTCTCAGCTTCTGCCTCACTAGGAGATGCCGCCCGCCTCCATGCTGGCACGCCACTCACAGCTGTTCTCTGGTGGCCCTGAACCACGAGTCTTGAATGCCACCTGAGCCAGAGTCAGAAAAGTGCAATCTACAAGTAAAACTCAACTTTCAGAAGGAAAGCTTTATCCCTTGCTACTGTTAAGTTTGTCCTTGACGCTGATAAAATGAGGTGACTCCTGGGTTCATAATGCTACCTCGGGAGCAGCAGTAGAGAGCCTTTCTGAGCCCACGGGGGTGAAGACACCCTGGTATGACAGGATAAGGCCCAGCACATTCCCCAAATTATCTGAACTGATCAACAGGACATAGACCAGGCAGACATGAGTCCTAGCACCAGGTCCCCCTTTCCCTAATTTGCAGTGTGGGCTCAGGGCAGCAAGAAAACCTCTGTGCTGTCTGTAAAAGGGGCATCATGATTCTTACCCCTGAGTGGAGTTGACTGTGGTGAAGATAACCGAGATAGCAGGGCCAAAAGTACTCGGAAATAAGGGTTTTCCATAACTGCAAAGGATTATTGTAATAATCTGATGATGCAGAGAAGACCTGAAAAGCCCACAGCCTGTATGTGAAGTTGAACAGTAAATATCTATCATCCAAGGGGGAAACCTGATGGAATAGTTTTGCTCCCGTGAGGTGTTAATTAGAGAAAATGACCCACGGGGTCTTCTCAGCCTGGAAGGTAAATAAGTTAGAATCCTGAAATACCAGAGCTCATTATTGCCTGGAACTCATATATGCTGGTCTTTTCAGCACGGACTGAGCTGCCTCTCATACATGTCACGTAATACATGATTATACTCTGTTTTTTATCATTCAACTGGGCCAGTCCTATCTGTCCAGCTAGGGCATCCAAGCCTATTCTGGGTCCTTTCCCCTTCCCTAAGCCTGAGGCTGGACACACAGAAAGCCTTCAGGTCAGGCTTGCGGACCACTCAGGAACTAGGTCTTGACATGTCTGGGGCGATGCACAGGATCCACAAACCAGCCCCTGCCCCCCAAGAACTTGTAGTCTTCCAGCCATAGGAGCAAGAGGACTCATTCTCAGATACTGACAGAAATGCAGAAGGTGATAAAAGCCAGATGAAGGTTACACACACGGTCTAGTGAGATTTCGGAGAAAGATTCTGTCCCTTGTAGCCAGAGTAACAAAGACACCTTGGTGAAGGGATTGTTGAGCTGTAGTTCTTTAAGCCTCACTCTCTGCAGGGGCAGTGGGGTAATATCCCACAGGCTTCATCTTGGCCTTTGAAACCAGCTTGGTGAGGCCACCAGGGAACCACTGTTCAAAGCCTTCTGCTCTCTTGTGGACCACCAGGCATGTGCCCTGTCCGTGTTATGGATCATCAGTGGAGAGTGGATGACTTCCCCCTGGAAACAGTGGGTGCGGTTCTGATGAAGGCTTTTCTTATTTGCAGGCACCAGAAATCAACTCTGACAGATTTAATCATAAGAGATTAACTTAACAGAAGAATAAGGACCTAGAAGGATATGAGCAAGATCCAGAGAGAATTTAGCATTTTAGCAGCAAGAGGTCAGGGAACTTTTCTCTAGATTCCACCTTTGTAATGAATCAGCTCCAAAGACCTATCAAAAGTTTCAAATTCCCAAAGAGAGAATCTGATGGTGCCCCATCCCACTGCTGATACTGGAGCACAGACAATGAGATGCCTTCACGCTGTTGCAAGCAGCACTGAGATGTTTCCAGAGAAGGGGCCTTTTTGAACCAGGCAACCACACAAACTGGTGTCTACCAGATCTGAGAAGCTAGTGAAAAGGGAAGGTACACATGCCAATAATTTCAGGCAATTCAAACCCATTCCATCAAATTAATTAAAAGCATGTAGTATATCAGTTGCAACCAGCTTTCACAGGCTCACCAAAAAAATAAAAATGTGTCTGGACACAGAAGCTTGTAATAAAGGAGGCTCCTGAAGCATGGCTGCAGTGTGACTGCCCTGACAATGTAATGTTCTCTGCTTCTATGAAATATTTTTGAGAAATCATTATAGAAAATGCACACCTTCCCTGGGAAAGATTCAACATGTAGTTTTATTTACCAGAGTTATTCTTGTCATGTTATATTATTGCTAGAAGAATTCAAGTTTGGGGGTAGAGATTGGGTTGCTTTGTGTCTTTAGAAAACTTTAGATGGGTTTTGAGTAAGGGCTTAGATGTGTTGGCCATTTTTCTCTAAGGTTTTACATTTTAAATTTCGTTGTTGCACAAATGACTTGGAAAATCCATTACCCAGGGAATCTTCTTGAAACTCTTGGTTCACATTGTAATTCATAAACTCCTCAAGCTTCTTGGGTGCTTTGCAGAGGCTGTCTTAAAGAAGAGTCACTCAAATTGTACTTTCCAGTGGGAGAGTTGCAACTGACCATACTTTTTAGAGTCAATGAGCAAATGAGAACTCTGCAGAGTGGCTCCCTAGAGTTGAAATATTTAATGGAAGGTTGTTCTTTATCAATTCCTTATCATTTCTTTAAAAGCCTATCAGACAGAGTCTATAGGGAATACCTGAGCTCAATGGAAAGGTGCCAAGTGGGAATGTCCACCCTTTCTCTTAGTTGTCCTATGTATAGTCAGCAGAGTAAAGACTGAAGACAAGTCACAGGCACTTTGTCGACATAAGTGTTGGACAAATAGAAGAATCCATTCCAAAGTCCTGAGTCCATCCTACCCCAGCCCCAGCAAGGAAGCAGAGTTGTCATGAGGCATGGCTGGGGTAGCTTGAACCCTTCACAGCAAGCAGCTGGAAATTAAAAGTACTTATTGAGCTCTAATGGAGAAGGCAATGGCAACCCACTCCAGTGTTCTTGCCTGGAAAATCCCATGAATGGAGGAGCCTGGTAGGCTGCAGTCCATGGGGTCGCTACAAGTCGGACACGACTGAGCGACTTCACTTTCACCTTCATGCATTGGAGAAGGAAATGGCAACCCACTCCAGTGTTCTTGCCTGGAGAATCCCAGGGACGGGGGAGCCTGGTGGGCTGCCGTCTATGGGATCACACAGAGTCGGACATGACTGAAGCAACTTAGCAGCAGCAGCACCATTGAGCTCTAAGCTTGTGAGAGATGCTGCATTAATATTACATAAACATTTTCTTACTGAATCTCAAAAATCTGTGCAGTAGTTAGCATCATCATCACTTTATGCACGTGAAATGCACCCAGGCAGTCTGGCTCCTGGGTCTATACTGTCACTTTCCCACCATGCTGCCTTCCAGAGAGAAAGCACATGCAAATGGTGATGAAGACACATTCCATAAAGTACACAGCACCTAAGCTAGACCTTAACCAAGGGTAGAATCTGACCAGCAGAGAAGGGTGGATGTGCCAGGTGGCAGAAACAGTGTGAATGAAGGCAGGACAATGTGAGGCAAATTCAGGAAACATGACAGTCTGATTTGTCTAGGGAGGCACTGTCCAGTAGAAATATGTTAGTCACAAGTGTCATTTTAACTTTTAATAGCCATATTTTAAGAGGTTTAAAAAGGTGAAAAAAAGTTTCAGTTCAGTTCAGTCGCTCAGTCGTGTCTGACTCTTTGCGACCCCATGAACCGCAGCACGCCAGGCCTCCCTGTCCATCACCAACTCCCGGAGTCTACCCAAACCCATGTCCATTCAGTTGGTGATGCCATCCAACCATCTCATCCTCTGTTGTCCCCTTCTCCTCCTGCACTCAATCTTTCCCAGCATCAGGGTCTTTTCAAATGAGTCAGCTCTTCGCATCAGGAGGCCAAAGTGTTGGAGTTTCAGCTTCAACATCAGTCCTTCCAATGAACACCCAGGGCTGATTTCCTTTAGGATGGACTAGTTGGATCTCCTTGCAGTCCAAGGGACTCTTAAGAGTCTTCTCCAACACCACAGTTCAAAAGCATCAGTTCTTCGGCACTCAGCTTTCTTTATAGTCCAACTCTCACATCCACACATGACTACTGGAAAAACCATAGCCTTGACTAGATGGACCTTTGTTGACAAAGTAATGTCTCTGCTTTTTAATATGCTGTCTAGGTTGGTAAAATATTTTATTTAATCCAAATGTACAAAATCATTTTTGTTGGAAGGCAAAATTGAATCTTGAATATTCAACTGAATATTGAAATATTGAATATTCAGTGTTGAATTTTTGTTGGAAGGCAAAATTATTATATTAAGTAGTGTCTTCTAAACTTGAGATTGAAAAACAAAACAGGCACCTTCATGAAGTGCCACTATGAAGCTTATTGAGGGTAATTTATATACAGGTGGGATTAAGTGGACAACATGCGCAGTTGTACTCCATACTACAAGGTGTGGAAAGGGGGGCTTTACAGGGACCAGAGCTAAAAATAGGACCTGACTGCCATGGAGAAACAGGTTCACACCAGATGGGAACCAGGGGTTTTTCCTTCCCCTTGGGGGTTTCATGACCATTAATCCTCTGCATCAGCAGGAGGCATTCTTCCAGTTTTCATTTTGGATGAAGACAAGGGTAAAAGGTGACAGGAAACTCATCTAATTTGGATGCATTCCTTGTGAGTGCACTAAAGGTCAGCCATGCAGAAAGGAGAGGGGTAAGACTGGGCCTAAGAGAGAGCTGAGAAAAAGAGAGTCAGTGTGGTTCACTGACTCTCAACATCAATCAATATAAAAATTATTAATGAGATACTTCATTTTGTTTTGCCAAGGCTTTGACGTCTGGTGTGTATTTGAAACTTACAGTGTATCTCTGTTTGGCCTGGACATGTTTCAAGTGCTCAATACCCATATGTGGCTGGTGGCTGCATTTTTGGACATTGCAAGTTTAGTGTATTGGTTATATGAGGGAAAGTGTGGGTGATAAGACTGGCAAATGAAGTTTAAGCCTTTGTTTCAGGGGCCTTGAATGTAAGGCTGAGACATTTGTAGAAAAGTAGACAGGTCAAGAATCTGAGTCTTAGAGTGACATGGTGGGAGTTACCAGGAAAGGCCATAGCGGGCAGAGGAAACTCAGGATGGAGTGAAGAGAAACCAATATGTGGACTATGGAGCAGTCAAGGTGAAGAATGGCCAAGGAGAATGACAGTGGGAAAAGAATAAAGGGGCTGTAAAGGCTGGATTCTGCCTTCATGGTCTGAAGGCAGAATCTAACCGACACTGGGAATTCAATGGTGAACAGAGGAAACACTCATACAAAACACCTGATGAATTCTCAAAAAAACAGTGCAGAAAAAGAGAAACTATTTTTAATGTAGTCATTAGTGCTACAGAAGACAGGGGAGAGGAAGAAAAAGCACCCTGGTAGGCTCTAAAAGCTTCATAGGAGAACAGGAATTTGAGCTACACCTTTGAAGTTAGGGGACTTCCCTGGTGGCTCAGATGGTATAGAATCTGCGTGCAGTGCAGGAGACCTGGGTTCGATTCCTGGGTTGGGACAATCCCCTGGAGAAGAGAATGGCTACCCACTCCAGGATTCTTGCCTGGAGAATTCCATGGACAGAGGAAGTCTAGTGGGCTACAGTCCATGGGGTCGCCAAGAGCTGGACATGACTGAGTGGCTAACACTTTGAAGTTAAAGACTGTGAGCACACACCCTCAAGAAGCTGGTGGCTCTCACAGAAGCAAGGTTTTTGCAGAAGAACCAAAGGACTGTGTAGTCGGGTGTATCAGGAACGGGACTGTTGTGATCTGACTAATGTAGGACAGAGCACTGGATCAGGAGCAAAGTAACCTATGTTCTAGTCCAGATCTGCTGCTGAACTGCCTTGCGGTTTCAGGGAAGTTGCTTTACTTTTCCTCACTTAAGATTCTTCATCTAAAGTGAGGGGTTGGACCAAACCACTTGCAAGCAATGCTTTTTATTCTGATTCACTGAATCTACCGCCGGAAGTGCTTAATAGTGTATTCTAAAATTTTCTGATGTAAAACTTTAACATATTGGATGTCCATCTATACTGACTTCATATTTCAGTTAACATTGACATGTCAGTTTCCTCCAGGTAAATGCTAAAGACAAGAGGCCAATAAAGGAAGACATACTCAATAATGAACTTACCAAACAGATCAATGCATTTGAAAGCATAAAGGTTTAAAATCATTTGTGAAGGGAAAAGCCATTTTTTACTTCATTCCAAGATGAAAGCAAGTTTATTATAATGACTGACTTTAAAAAGAACACAGGAATTCTCAAGTCCCTGTTCAATGTAGAACAAGGTCTTATGTAATAAATGCAAAAACATTAACATTCTTTTAAAGTTGAACAAGTCAGTGTTTAATGCTCCCATTTCTGAGTTCATTTGCAAAAATATCTTTGACCATCCCTGGTTTATGTCTTTTTCTCTTCCTCTGATTTTGCTGCTGCTGCTGCTAAGTCGCTTCAGTCATGTCTGAGTCTGTGCGACCCCATTAGACGGCAGCCCACCAGGGTCCCCCGTCCCTGGGATTCTCCAGGCAAGAACACTGGAGTGGGCAGTGTTTTAAAATTCAGGGTGTGTAGCTATGAAAGATGGCTGGATGTTTGTAGCTTTCTTAAATCGGTAATACAGATGGCTTTTCTAAACGATTAGAGGGAAGTGAATAAAAACATCTCATTTCTGCCATTCTGAGCAGAAGAGCTCCAGCGAGGTGAGCAAGACCCCATCCAGGCTTTGAGGACTCCAGATTAGCATGGGATTTCGTCCCTGGCTCTTGTCTTCCTCTGGTCCTGCTCAGCCTGTGGGCTTCAGCGGGTGGTCCTACCCTGGAAAGCATCTGTGCACTCTAAGCTCTTAAAACACAGGGTGAGGTGGGGGAACCTACAGTTGTAATTGGTTTGAGGCAATAGCTATCTTTAAAAGGAGAGTGTGTCAGTTAAACCATATTTTTCATTCATCTAGGGAGCTGGCTATTTAAAGGAACCTTTCGTCAGATCCTCCTGTAGAACAAAGAGCTCTTTAATAATGCAAATGTCTCCCAATGGACAGGTTTTGATAAGCAAGGATTTCTAAATCTTGGACTTCTTTAAAGGGGGACAAAGAAACTCCTGATTCTGAAACTCTCCTGCTAACATTATGTTGAAGGTTCATTAACAAACCAGTGAGCTGGACAAACTGGCTTCTTCCAAGGTCATTTGTATTATTAAACTTAGAAGAAAAAAAAAAAAGAGGGGCCCAAGCCCCACCCTTGAGTCCTCAAAGAGACATTAGGAACAATTAAGGAGGACCTGATAATGTGGCATCATCTTCTTCAAGGGGATTAGGTTCATCTGAATGCTATTTGTGTATATTGTTGGGCTCTGACAGAAGGTGAGCTGGTGCCTTGACAATTGGGGCTGGCTAGGAAGGGCACTGAGTCAGGGTCCAGGTGAAAGAGTTGATGTAAAGGAAGCCTGAAAGCAGGATGGCTCTCATGAGCAGTTCCACGTTAGGCAAGACAAAAGGGCTGGACCTGTAGTCTATGCATCCAGGCCTCCCCGATGGCTCAGCAGGTAAAGATTCTGCGGCAAATGCAGGAGATGCAGGTTTGATCCCTGGGTCAGGACGATCCCCTGGAGGAGGAAATGGTATGCACCCCAGTATTCTTGCCTGAAAAATCCCCTGGACAGAGAAGACTGCCAGGCTATATAATCCATGGGATTGCAAAGAGTCAGGTACAACTAAGCATGGGCATGACCAGTCACTGGATGCAGGATTCCCAGGGAAGAAGACCTACTATTGAGTCAAGTGGCAATCTAAGGCTGACAGGAATTCCAGGAGGGCAACTCAGCTGAGAACTTGAGTTGCCCACTCTCCCAATAGCTGGGGGAATGGGTGCTATGCTCAGTCAGTCAGTCATGTCCAACTCTTTTGCAACCCCATGGACTGTAGCCCACCAGGCTCCTCTGTCTATGGGATTTTCCAGGCAAGAATACTGGAGTGGATCACCATTTCCTTCTCCAGGGGGTCTTCCTGACCCAGGGATAGAATCCATGTCTCCACATCTCCTGCATTGCAGGTGGATTCTTTATCGCTTCCCAAAGAGTACCTCAGTCCTAAAAAGAGACTGTGGCAGCTTGGCAGCCTACCATAGCATCCACTGGAGGAATTAACCCAACTGCACTGGGTGGCCCCTGCACAGGGTCAGCATCTAGGCCATGGGACCCAGTCTGCAAGTGAGAACCCAGCAGTGAGAGGTATTACATTGATCCTAACCAGATAGCAGAGGATGAGATGGTTGGATGGCATCACCAACTCGATGGACATGAGTTTGAGCAAGCTCTGGGAGTTGGTGATGGACAGGGAAGCCTGGAATCCTGCAGTCATGGGGTTGCAGAGTCAGACACGACTGAGTGGCTGAACTGAACTGAACCAGATAGCACCTAGGAACCTATCTAGGTCAGCAGTGTCTTCTGACAGGCAGAAATATAGGGCTCAAGATCTGGTGACTGGCAGGAAGGAAGGTCAGAGGCTCTCCTTCTGGATGGACTTTGGGGAGACCAGGCAGGGTACAGGATCAAGGCCAAAATAAGTACTAGTACAGGGGGGGCACAGTTCCAGGTACTAAGGTGCACCACAGGCAACCATCCTGATGTATTTTCATATGTTTTCTAATGTCTGGTGTGCGTGTATTTTAATTCTGCAAGTAGTACTGTGCATATATATCATTAATTCCTTAGGTATTTCTCTTAACACCATGATTCTAAGATCCACACATGCTGCTCTGTCTACCTTTACACTCTCGCTCCTACCTGCCGACCCATTAGGTGGGTGTGTACATTTCACCATTCCTCACTCAGTAGTAGACACTCAGGTTGCCTTCCACACCCTTGATGCTATGAAGAAAATCTTTGTGCAGGTTTCCTTAAGTCTCAGTGTGAGAACTTCTCTGGGATGTATACAGGAGTAGAACTGCAGGGTTATTGGGACAATTGTTCACATTGCTAAGAGCTTCTGGTTTCAGGGGTAGAATCACAGAAGCATCAATCAGGAAAAGGGAGACATTGAGATGGTTATTAACAAATCATGGACCATATGAACAAACACTTAGATACAGGAGACAGACACATGAATGCTTCAGAACTGCTGACCTTGGAAGATGAATCAGAAAGGAATACATGACATCACTAAAATAAAAATGCATCAGTGGGGAACACTGTTTGGGATTCATAGACCCACCTTCTCCATGTCACTTCATGACAACACTTCTGTTGTGAAAAGCTTGGTGCACCTGTCTCACCCCATCACTCTCTCCATTCTCTGACCCCCAGGCCTCTTTTCTGGGGCAGCCACATCCATAAAGCTGCCTGCTGTTCATTCGGTGTCTCTTTTATGGTAGGCACTCTGTTTTCACGCTCATCACTAGCCTTCCCTGCTCTGCGGCAACACCAACTCTACAAAATTTCCTCTTGCGCCAGGGCTGTTGCACGGTCACCGGGAGCAGCCAGTGACGATATACAGCTTCTCTCACTTCTGTCCAAGCCTTGCTCCTCCTCCCTCATCCCTCCATCAGTCAAACACTCAGCTGTCCTCCCTGGTCAGCTCTGAGCCAAACTGCTCTCCTGGGAGCCACACGTGCTCCCTTTTGGAGGAGGAGGCTGCCTGCTAAGAGGCTTCAGCTTCTGGGCTGCATTTGCATGAATAAACAGTTCTGAAGGGTTCAGTTGAAGCTTTTATGTAAACACTCTCCAAAATATGTTCTGCACTGCATTATCCCCAGCAATAAAGATTCTGGAATCAGAATTTGGCTGTCAGTTTTATTGATGTCGCGTGGGGTACAGTAGAATACAGCTTTCTCTTCTGGAAATTTATTGACTTGGCAGTGCAGAGAGCAATAAAACTGTGTTTTTAATCAGCAAGCCAAGCAGACATGATTCCAGAAGAAATATAGGAAGCAAACATGCCATCATAAGAAGATTTCTCCCTGTCCTGTCCCTGTTCTTCTCAGATGTTCTGTTAAATAAGTTTGGGTACTGAAGAATATGCTTGGTGGGACTGTCTTCAGGAATAAAATCAGAGGACCAAGTTTGGATTACTTGTTCTAGGATGTAACACCTCTAAGAAATTGTTGAGTGAAAGTATTTTTCTGCAAAATGAAATTTCTTTGCATTAGCTCCTAGAGAGGAATTACTGGTAAGCTGCTTTGCAGGAGGAATAGCAAGAGTGTAACATGCTTCTTCTCAAGAGAAGCGAGGTTCCAGGGCCTGTCCTTTCACTGTGCTCAGTGAGAAAGAGTGAGTGACCTGGCACACATACAAAGGAAATGAAATCACTACCTCCCAGAGACATCTGCACCCCATATTCATGGCAGCATTATTCATAATAGCCAAGATATAGAAACAACCTAAAGTCATTTGACAGATGAATGGACAGGGAAAATATGGTGTGTATGTATGTGTGTGTGTGTGTGTGTATATATATATATATATATATATACCTTCTGTGTATATATATATATACACACACACATATATATACAACAGAATATTTTTCAGACATAACAAGAAGGAAATTTGCCATTTGCAGCAACATGGATGAAACTGGAAAGCATTATGCTAAGTGAAATAAGCTAGAGAAAGACAAATGCTCCATGGTATCATTTCTCTCTGAAATCTAGGGTGAAAAAAAACAATTTGATAGAAACAGAATAGAAATGGTGGTCACCAGTGACTGGGGGCAAGGGAAAATGAAGAGATACAAGTCAAAGGGTACAAACGTTCAGTTATAAGAAGAATAGGTTCTGAGGATCTAATGTACAGCAAGGTGTCTCTAGTTAAGAATAGGTGGCTATTCAAAAGAGACACAGATGTATAGAACAGTCTTTTGGACTCTGAGGGAGAAGGCGAGGGTGGGATGATTTGAGAAAATAGCACTGAAACATGTATATTATCATATGTGAAACAGATCGCCAGTCCAGGTTCGATGCATGAGACAGGGTGCCCACGGCTGATGTACTGGGATGACCCTGAGGGATGGGATGGGGAGGGAGGTGGGAGAGGGGTTCAGAATGGGGAACACACATGTACACCCATGACTGGCTCATGTCAATGTATGGCAAAAACCACTACAATATTGTAAAGTCATTAGCCTCCAATTAAAATAAATAAATTAATAAAAAAAAAAAAGAATAGGTGACTATTGTGTGTTTGAAAGTTGCTGAGTGAAGAGTTGACTCATTGGAAAAGACCCTGATGCTGGGAGGGATTGGGGGCAGGAGGACAAGGGGACGACAGAGGATGAGATGGCTGGATGGCATCTCCGACTCGATGGGCATGAGTTTGAGTAAACTTCGGGAGCTGGTGATGGACAGGGAGGCCTGGCGTGCTGCGATTCATGGGGTCGCAAAGAGTCGGACACGACTGAGCGACTGAACTGAACTGAACTGAACTGAGCTGAATACTCTTACCACATACACACACTCACACATACATGTTAACTGAGGTGTGACAGGATGTGTTGAGGTGACAGGATGTGCTCATTATCTTGATATTGGTATCTTGATATCTTGATATTGGTTCATTATCTGATATTGGTAATCATTCCACAATGTATGTATATATCTAATTTGTATATATCTAATTATCAATGTTGTACCCTTTAAATATATACAATTATATTTGTCAATTATCCCTCAATAAAGGTGGGAAAAAAAGAAGAGAGAGTGAGTGGTTTAGGAGCCGTATACTTCAGCCCAGTATTGCATAGTGAAAAGAACGTTTGGACTCTGTCAGCTTGGTCATGTTACCTGGTCCAGGTTACTTACTTTCTTGTGATCAAGTTTCCTCTGCTATTGAAGGGAAATACCCACCTCACACCATTGTTAAGTGAATAAAATAAGGTTATAGGTGGGTGTGCGTGGTTTACACAGCACGTTACAGGTCCCAGTAGCAAGTCCTTTCTGGAACTCTAAGACAGCTCACTGATTCTCATCTGCTCGTCATGGAGGAGGTGTTCTCTCCCAGCAGGTAAG
The DNA here is from genome assembly GCF_033118175.1 of Dama dama. Taxonomy (NCBI): domain Eukaryota; kingdom Metazoa; phylum Chordata; class Mammalia; order Artiodactyla; family Cervidae; genus Dama; species Dama dama. The sequence goes on from NC_083691.1 coordinate 73,014,714, forward strand.
CCGGTCTCTGCTGCAGGGACAGAAAAGCAAGGCAGCATCTCCCACTCCTCTTCTCCATATTCTCAATATCGACTTCCCTCCTGAAATGTCCTGGTCCACTCCCCTCCTCTCTCCAGTCCCTGGGCCAAATCCTTGAATCAGTGTAGACGCTTGATAAATGCAGGCTAACCCTCATCTCTGCCTTGCAGATGCCTTCTCCTGCGTTACCTTAACCCAGGCTCCTTTATCACTCATGCATTGTCCTACTCTGGTTTTGCTCTTGCAGAGTGGTCACTCTTTTCTCAACTTTTTGTAATGCGTAACTTTGATCTCAATTCAGGAACACTCAGATTGTTCTTCTGGATATAAGTAAGAGCCTGAAGGAGTCTCTTTAGATGTTTCCCTCAAATGGTACGAGATTAATGGCATTAAATCAAAATGGCATTTGATTAACCACAGGAGCAAAGTGGTCTGGTTGAGATAATATTAAAATAGGCTGCTTGGGGAAGATGGTATAGAGCAAAATAGGAGCATGTTGTGAGTGAATCTTCCCTTCTCCTACCTGCCTGGTTTTCAATTGTATTTTCACCATCCATTTCTCCACTCTACCCAAGATAGCTTCTTTTCTATCCTCCCAACAAGCTTAGATGTCCACTCTCAAACTATGTGTTAACTGTTTACTTGGTACTAAGCCCAATTCTTTATCCAGGTTATCTTCATTAATCTTCACAACAACCCTGTGAAGTAGGAATTATTATTTCAATTTTATAGACAAAGGACCTGAAATAGAGGATCTAAATAATATGCCTAGGGTCCTGTAGCCAGGTAGTAGAAGAGTGGAGATTTGACCCTGGGTGCATCTGATCCCAAGGTTCACTATCCTAACCACGAAATTACACACTTTTTGATAAAGACCAAGAATTAGTCATGGCACATTTCTTTATTGATAGAAGGTAGAATTTTCAACCTGAATCTAACAATTGGGAACTCTGCAGTCACACACATACACACACATTTCATTCATGAACTTAAAAGGCACCGAATCTTAAATCTTAAACTCTTGGCTTTCCTTTTTTCTTTTCTAGATCACTCACCTATCTCCCTATCAAAGTAATCCCATCTCAAGCTTTCAGAGGACTTAATGAGGTCATAAAAATGTAAGTAAGATACTGCATATCAAAAGACATTTATAATTGAAATAAAATTTTTTTCTCAGAGAACACATAGTTGAAAAGTGGTAATTTTTCTAGGAGAGAAACTGTATTTAGGAAACCCTAGTATTTTTATCTTTAAAGTACAAATAATACCCAGGGACCTTTGAAGAAAAGGGATGATTTTCAAGAGTCATTAAAATTCAGATAATTAACCTTGTCTCAACAAACTGAATGCATTTTGATAAGTGATGATAAACTACTCCAGTAGAAAAGAAGATAGATTTCAATCATAAAAAACTCCCTCTGCTAGAGTGACTGTTCCCTCATGTCACATTTTTAGATAACACCTGCATAGAAGAAAATGTGTTGAAAGTTTATTGTGCATCAGAAGATTATCTTTGTATCTAAATAATAAGTGTATGACAAACACAGTATTTGTATCTATATTGATAAAAGGCATTTATCAAAAGTGTAAAGCAGCCTGATAATGCAATGTGATCTCCTATTTGTATCTGATGTAACTTCAATCCTATGTTCCTAGGTCAGCTTCTAGGACACAAAAGCACATATATGGAAAGAGAGTATGGATTCCAGCATCCTCCTTAATGTCAATCTGAGTCACAGGACCTCAGAGGCCATTTAGATGCTTCCAAAGAGCATCTTACAAATTTTCAGGGCTTTGAAAACAGATCTGCATCTCTGAAGATGCTACATCATCAGTCCTAGTTCTGTGGGGAAACTCTGACTGCTCTTTAGGGTATTAGCAAGCAATAGGAACATTAAAAATAATTTGTTAAGAATTAGTGCATATTATAAGAAATTCACTGCAGGTTACAGAAATGTCAGTTTGCTTGAGGCTAACCTTTACTCTTCTGCTCTCAAGGTTTTTAAATGTTGAGTTTTGAAAACTTTGAATGCATTAAGACCTCCTACTGAGAAAAGCAGCCAGAGTTAAATAAGCAAAACTATTAGGTAGGAATAAGAGGAATCAGCCTGGGAACTATCCACTACTGTGTTGTTCATAAAAGACCTTAACTGCCTTAGGCTCAGCCTTCCTGTGGGCTAAAAAGCTCATCAAGTGTGAAACCTTCAGTGAATGTTCTTAGAATTTGAGACTTTTTTCTCAGCTGGAAGCAAATGGTAGCTTATATGGGGATTTTAGGGTAACATTGACATTGCCCAGACGCTTGGGGGTGATATATGGCAAAGTTGGTTCCTTTACTTTGTGTCTCTTTAAAAAAAAATCAATTCATTCACTTATCTATTCATTCATTGATACCCTAAATGCCAGGCTATATGAAGCCACTAGGGATTCAGGGGTGACTAGGATATAGTCTCTGTCCTTAGTTTGCTAACAAAGTGAGGAAAATGGTCAAATACAAATAGACAGTCACAACCCAATAAGGACACTTCATGCAGGGAGCTGACCACTCTGCAGCTGCCTCAGAACAGGATTTGGGAGAGGAGTAAAGAGTTAAGGCAACGGCACCCCACTCCAGTACTCTTGCCTGGAAAATCCCATGGACGGAGGAGCCTGGTAGGCTGCAGTCCATGGGGTCGCGAAGAGTCAGACAGGACTGAGCAACTTCACTTTCACTTTTCACTTTCATGCATTGGAGAAGGAAATGGCAACCCACTCCAGTGTTCTTGCCTGGAGAATCCCAGGGACGGGGTCGCACAGAGTCGGACACGACTGAAGTGACTTAGCAGCAGTAGTAGCAGTAAAGAGTTAAGAAGGGCTTCCCTGGTGGCTCAGAGGTTAAAGCGTCTGCAAAAGAGTTAAGAAACCAGGAATCCTAACCCAAATTAAAACCTCACTAGAGTGATGGAGTTGGGAACCCAGACATCTTGATCCTGATTCCGAATCTTCTTATAAGCACTATTTGCCTCTCCTCTCAGAGTTTTAATGCCCAAAGCTATAAAACAAGGGAATCTGACTGGATTTCCCCAAAGGGCATGTCTACTTCCAACAATCTGTAACTCTGAGTCCATAGATAAGTAAGCAAAAACTGTCACATCAACAGGAAATACTGAAACTTGCATTTCAACTGCATCTGAGTTGCAGGTGCCCATTCGTGCTCCTAGAGGGAGGTGTGAGCACGTTATGATGTGAGGACAACTTAAGGCATCCCTGTTCTTTTTTAAAAGGACATCCCCCCCCCCCATTGTTGGGTCATGCACACAGCTTATTTTCATGCAGAAACAGTCATTTATTTCATGCTTCTTTTTCTTCTTCTTTTTTGTTTCTCTCTCTCCCCTAGTGAAATCTCTCAGAGTGATTCCCTGGAAAAGATAGAAGCTAATGCCTTTGACAACCTCCTCAATTTGTCTGAAATGTAAGCATCAGCTAACAGATGGTTTATTGCTGTACACTATTACCCTCACTGGCTGGAGCTCACTCAGTATTTGTATTCAAGCATCCATAGCTAGGAATCCAAGAGGAAAAGACTACAGCAATTACTAGGTCTGGGCAGGCACTAATTTCTGTCACTGCAGTGTCCTGCAGGTTGCCATGGTGACAACTGCTTCTCCCTGGGAGCTGTATAAACTCTGAAACATCACAACACAAAGTTGGAAATTAAAATTGACATTGTGGAGTCCTGCCAAGTAGCTCTTACCTTATGGTGGGGAGGGTAAGGAGTCCTTGAGGTGGTGGAATATTTAGAAAGGAGCTTAGAGATCATGAATTGGTTCACTGGGGACTATTTGGGCATAATAGTAAATTCATTTATTTAGTAAATGGTTCTTGGAAACCTACCATGTAGAAGTGTTGACATGTGTATGTTGGATTTGTTGTTGTGATGTTTTTGAACTGGTTCTTAATAATAATCCTTTCCAAAGTATCATTTTCTTCCAATTTACAAAAAAAAGGGAGAATGGGAGAAGAGTAGCTCAATTCAGTTTTCAGATGTCACACAGCAAGTTAGCGCCAGAGTTAATAAGACTAGAAATCAGGTCATGTGACTCCTAAACCAGGCTTCTTACTGCTGCCTAGTTTGGCCCAAATCTGAACTTCTACAAGCTGCATCAGCAGAGCAGTTTCCAAAGTTAAGAAAGCAGAAATGATATTAGCAACAAACATATTTTGAGCACTTGTGCTCAGCCTTTATTTCCTCTAGGTTGCTCATTTAATTCTTGCAGCTGCCCTGCAAAGTGGGGTAATTATCCCTTTTGTTCACAGGAAGGATTGGAGGCTCAGAAGGGTCGGTAACTTGACAAAAGTGGCACCTTCGACAATGCCAGGGCTGGAATTCAACCCCAGCCCATGTCTTCAAAGCTTGCGCATTTTCCACTGTACCACAAGGCCTCCCTATGAATGGTCCAATTATCAATCACCTAAAGAGAATAATGAATTAATAAGTATGTGGGTACACATGTCCAACTAAGGGTCAAATGATCCTGGAATACAGAGGAGGTAAAATTTACATGTCCCCCAAGAGATGACAGTGTAACCAGGGAAGTAAGACTAATTCACCAAACAGAGGGAAATCCAAAATAACAGGTATTTAAGTGCAAAAGGTATAGTCTGGACTTCTCTGTGAAGTAGAATTTCATGGTGGGAGCGGGGTAGGGGAAGGTCATTTCCATTACATCTTTACCATTACCATTCCTACCGGGACCTGGAAATCTGAAAATCTGCTGTTCTAACAGACTTCCCAAGCAATGTTGAACCACAGCAGCTTGAGATAAATAAAACTGCTCATGATGTAAAGCAGTTTTATTTAATAGATAAAGATATCTTTATATAAAGTATCAATTTATAGATAGGTAAAGTATCAATTTATTGATACAGAAAGAAAAATAAAGCGCTCTAAGGGAAAGAAGGCCCTGAGACTAGAATGTCAGCTCCCCACAGCTCTCTTTGCCTTGTTTATAGCTGGATCTCCAGCACCTAGAACAATGCCTGGCACATGGAGGTAATTCAATAAATGTTTGTTCAATGAATGGATGGATGAGTGGTCAGATTCCAAAACAGTCTTAAGAAATAGACGTTCTTTCCATCCTAGCCACCTAATGTCTTATATGGCCCAAGACTGCTTGATTTAGTTGTTGTAAAGTTAATTACAACAAAAAGTCACTCAGCTCTAAAGAATCAAAGAGACGTAAAGGATAGAAATCGGCACGATGGTGGGAAACTATAGTAAGGTGGAATACACACTATACTTGGAGTTGGAAAAACTGTGTTCACCTCCAAGTTCTGCTACTTCTCACTTCTGTGATTAGAGACCAATCATTCAACTTCCTGATTTCATCCACTGTTGTCAACACTGGAAGGCCTTACTGTGAACCAGACACACATATTTTCTCTTCAAAAACCACTCTATGAGGAAACCAAGCTTTAAGTGATGCATCCAAGGTCATACAATTAGTAAAACCAGCCTGTTAAACCAAGCTGATACCGGAGTCCATCCTCCTAACCAACACACTAGATTTTCTCTACAGAACAAGAGTAATTACCATTTCCTTCAGTGGCTGTTGCCTGGGTTTAAAAAGCCAGAGGCATTTACTGACCCTTTATTGAATCCATAGTAGACAGAATTCAGTAAATGTAGCTGCTTTTCAAAGTCACTGGGGAACTAGGAAGAAAGGCAATAATGCCACTGCAGTACTGTGGCTGTACTTTTACATTTTGCCAAGCCATGCCTTGTGTATTATCTCCACCTACTATGTTACTCACTCCCTACCAACCTGTGAGGCAGAGAAAGTGCCATTATTCTTCTAATTTTACAGAAGGGAGCACTAGCTCAGGGGCATTAGAAGGCCTGGCATCATCACACAACCAATTATCTATAGAATGGATGTAAAAATCCCCAAATGCAAGCCCCTAGAGTCAGCCCTGGGCTATTCCAAAGGCTGAGTGCCCATCTGAATAACCAGTCAGTGTGACTGCCAGCCACTACAAAGATGACCAGTTTGCCTCCAAGAGCAAACAGCCAATTCATTCATTTCTCTTGGGAGTGAAATCGTCCATCACCCCCAATGTGCTGGCTCCATGGTTGGGCAGGACCTAGCTGGCCAGGAGCCCTGGATGTTGGTTGTTACTCGGGGGCAGGAAGGAGAGCAGGGAGAATGGAACAGACTCCCAGCTATGATGCTTATACTTATCTCAGCAAGAGGTTGAAAGCAGAACTTCCTGGCAGTAGCCAACTGGCTCTCATCATCCAGTTTCTATCCTGAGGGTCTCAGGAGCACCCCTCAAGCACAAGAAAGTCACTTGATTTTGTTGATGCCACTTTCAGCCAACATCCTCTGGTGACCATGGCCTTGTGCAGTCCAAATGAAGCACGTCTATTAAACTGCTGCCTGTTTTTCCATTTCTCTTTACAGACTGATCCAGAACACTAAAAACCTGGTGTACATTGAGGCCGGAGCATTTACAAATCTCCCTCAGTTAAAATACCTGTGAGGAATTTTCCTTTTTAAGCAATAGGGGCAGGGGATATGGGCATCTGATGAAAACTTAATTAAAAGGTTGGGAAGAATTTTTAAACCACATACTTAGCATTATTTGCATGTCTGTCTTCAGCTTTCTGATCAAAAGCTAATCAGCATTTCCTATTAACCACTATGCTGGCTGCTTTCAAACACATGTTAGTGGCTCCCAACATTTTCTTTGTCTCAAACATCCAAGAAGGATATCACCCCCTTGCAATGATTTTCAAAGTGATGGTGGGCATAGGGCAGGGAGGTCAGGACACTTTAAAAAGGCTAAGTCGGAATCTCTAAGGTGAGGTGGTGATATAGACAGGGCGTTGGTGAAAGTGGGAGGGGCAGTTCTGATTTGACCCCCATCCATGGTTAAAAATTCCTGACCTCATTTCTCTCATGTGTCCATTCATTCACTCAGTCAATTTTAAAGTACTGCCTTGAGGTAGGCCTTGTGCCATATAAACCAAATCATTATTTTCTATTTCCCCTTAAACCTTATTAAGTCCACTGGTTAGCATTATAAGTTGAGTACCACTGTAGCCTAGCAGATTCATCACCTTGCCAGCAAAACAAGAATATCTGTAACGTGATACAAATCTATAAATTAGTCACCCTGGATCTTCTCACATATCAAGTAATCATTTATTCACAGGGGAAAAAATGAACATTTAGCCCTCTGATACAGATGTCCATTCTTTCTTCTTCCTGATGAAATAAATTTCATAAAATCCCCAGAGGATGCAAAGTCCACCACCTCTAGCAGCCCTGCCCTGGGCCACGAGCATAGCCCTAATGCTGGATGACAATTCCTAACCCAAGTGTGCTGCTTTTCCAGACCTCCAAGGGATCCATAGGACACATAAGTATCTGCAGTATCAAATATGTTGGAAAAACATAAGAAAACCCCAGAACCAAATTTGACCACTGCAGCCCCTTGTTACCTAAGAATCACTGCTTTTATTAAATAGCATCTTCACCCCTAAAGTATGATATTCCCCCAACCCCACTACACACTGCAGTCCACACTGCAGTGAAGCCCACACTGCCTTCACCAGTCACAGAGAGGACAAGGATTCCATGTGATCTGGGGTAACAGGTAAGGAGGAGAACCAGAGAGAGCCAAAACAGAAACCTGGATTCCTTTCCTCATCACCAGAGTGCCAGGCAGTTCAGTTCAGCTGTCCACAGTCCATGACTGGTGAATTTAAAACTCGCCTGGGAAGATCCAGATGCTCGGCTCCTCTCAAGGAGTCCCATTCTTGTATAATAAAATATCCTTCAATTTAACCTATCACTGAAGTCTCACTCCTCTTTGAAGGCTAATTAAAAGGTGGGAGGAAAAGAGGAAGAGCCTTGAGTAGCTCCAAAACCAAAAGAATGTTCCATGACCAGTGAGATACAGGGAAGAACTCCCTGAATTGTAAGGTAGCTAAATAAAGGGAGATTTTTAATAATGAGGATATGATTTCTCACATGGAGATTAATCTTCCTGAAGTGTTTGAGTTAAAACCTGTTCTAAAGTAGAGAGATGCTTTCTAGAACCATTAAGAACACAGAATACACTAATTAGCAAAAGGAAATGGAACACAATACAATAGGAAAATGCAACTGATGCAACAGGAAAAAGACAGTCTGGAAATACAAATGTAAATGAAAAAGACGGAAGAGATTGGTCCCATCCCCTAGATCTCTAAAAGGAGCAACTTCCCCCCATAGTGTTAGGGGCTTTTAAATTCTGATCTTCAACAGCCAGAAGTGTTATTGATAAACTCCACATTTTTTAAATCTAATGTGAAAACAGTTATCTGCACAGTGCCTTTCTACTGTTTTTATCTTTATTCCTTAGTAACAATCCCCTATACTCACTCTGCCCACATTCCCATCCTGCCCCATATCACAGAAGCATCTGTAACACAGGCATCCGCAAGCTTCCAGATGTTACGAAGATCTTCTCCTCTGAATTTAATTTCATTCTGTAAGTACCAGGCTGATTGCTATGCAAAACAGTTTCCTATTTGCAGCTGAAATTTAGAAAGTAAATATTTCTCATTTCATTCCTCAAGGGAAATTTGTGATAACTTACACATAACCACTGTACCAGGAAATGCTTTTCAAGGGATGAATAACGAATCCATAACGCTGTAAGTAAATGTGCAGATTCAAGCTCTGCCATGCAGCTCCTACTATTCCCACTTCTTTTTTTTTTTTAAATTCCCACTTCTAGCTTGAGTTGGGCTCTTTCTTTTCTTTCATCATGTTCCTAACTCGCTGCTGACATTCTTTCTGACCTAAAATGCCAAGGGTGAGAGGAGTCGTGTGGGATAGCAGCTAGGTCATATGTTCATACATGACAACCAACCAACCCATTAAGTTCAAAATTAATCAAATGGGCCCTGAGGATTTACAGTGACCGAATTTCCAACTGATGAAATTGTTCACTACATCGATGGACTGCTTTGAAGCTAAAAAGAGACAGCCTGGAGGGGAATGACTGCCCTGGTAAAAAGAGAGCACAGAAATTTCAAGTTTCAACTGAGAAGAGGTTGGAAGGATATTCTTCAAGTAGGTGGAGTAGCTGATCAAAGGACCCTGCTCTTTCTCTCTCTTTCTTTCTTTCTCTCTCTCTCTCTCAGTCATTTTTCACTTTCTCCTTGGAACCTGCTTACTTTGTTTCTGAAGGAACACCAACTATGCCCATTCCCTACATGCTTTCATACTTGAAAATAATGCCTTCTCATCTGGCAGTCACTCATCAGGTTATCCCTTCCATGCTCTTTCCTAAGGCCTCGCTACTAAATGTATGGTCCATGGACAAGCATCTATAGTGTCTTCTGAGAGCTGGTAAGAAACTCAGATTCTCAGGCTAATCCCAGACCTACTGACTCAGAATCTGCATTTTAATAAGATTTGAAGTGAATTGCATCACATTAAAGTTTGAGGGGCATCATGCTAAGATAACCCAACTTATTCTCTTCACTGTATACCTGCCTGACTTTCCTCTCGTTAGATTCCTGCCCTCTTCACACAGGCCACCTTCCTTTGCTCCACCATTCAGAGGCAGAATCCTGGGCACCATGTCTCATTTATCTCCAAAGCCCAGTGGCCCATGTTCAATTCTGCTCCCATGTCTACATCCTCGCACTCATTCTGCTTTGGTTACATTCCATGGCAGGATCATGATAAGACGATCAAGACCTTAAGTGTCCTTAAAGAAAGAGAGAGCATGTATTGATGACCCAGAAATGAGGAGCTAGTTGTGAAACAAGAGAAGAGACCATCTCAGAGGATTGCCTTTTATACAATGGATTCTAGAAATTGGTATCAGTGGTGCACTGCATTTAATTAGTAATTTTACTCTGTGTAAGTATAATTCAACACATAACAGTTATCATGTTACAAAGCTGTGACCAATGCAGCCTGCACTCATGAGTGTTGCAATCAAAAGAATACAGAGCAGCAACCAAAAAGAGTTTCAAAATAACTCAAATTCTTACCTTGCATCTCTTACACATCAGAAAGGAGACTACATCCTAGAAAAACTTCTCTACAGTCTTTCTACTCCTCCACTTCCCTCAGGTACTGTAGCTCTTCTAGCTGTTTATAAAGCCTTTCTGACTCACCATCACCTATGGATCACGAACTACTCATTCATCATGTTCCCTGTCAGAAACAGGGCATTTATAGAGCACTGAGTGGGGAGGTACTGCACGCCTTAGGATTTGGGGTCTTTCTATGTCTTTGCTGAGGACACAAAAGACATATAAGATCCATGTCTCTGGGAAGCTCACAATCTCAATGGGAGAAAACATGAAAGAATAATACAAGCCAGTAGACATTCACTGCGAGTGTGCGGTACACAGAAATGAGAAGTCTTGGAGAGGTTCTCTTGGGCTGTAGAAGTCAGGCTGCGGACCTGAGTGAGACCTTGCAGAATCAGTAACACTTGGGTGAGTAAATATGATAAAAGTGGCTAATATTTATATAGTACTTATTAAGGGCCTACACGGTTTTAAGGTACTTTTTAAAAAACTCATTTAAATCTTGCAACCCTATGAGGTAGGGACTGTCCACCCCATGGTTAGATGAGGAAACCAAGACACTGAGAAGTTAAGTAATTCACCCCAGGTCAAGCTTTAGTCTCAGACAGTCTTGGCTCCAGGGTCATGGTCTTGACCATTATGTGGTACCATATACTGAGAAAAAGGGGGCAAACATTCCAAGTGAACATGAGCAAAAGCATGGCGGTGGGAAGAAGGAAAATGGGATGAGGCATATTCATTGGCAGTAAACATCCTGCTTAAGAGATGGAAAATACATTTAGATAAATGGCGGGGGTGGAGGAAACACTGGATTGCAGAGGGTTTTGAATGCAGGGTTCAGGGGCTAACAGCCTAGAAATAGCCCTGGGGGAAAAGAAGTAATAAGAAGAAACCACTCAGCAGAATAGCTTTTATTCAAAGATCACAAATATCCAAGACTTCCTTTGATTCTGACCTCAATCTAAAAGTAATCAGGAAAACAGTAAGTACTCCTCCCAGACAACAAGCACAGCCATGGGAGAGGAGTGCAACGAGAATGGAAGGAAGAGCAGAAGATGTGGAAGAAGACCAGTAAGAAAACGAATGTTGAGATAACCACAGGGGTCTATGAGTTCTCGCGATGGGGCCGCCCCACCAAACCCACGGGGAAACCAACGATTTCTTCTCACCCATCACATTTCAGCATCTTGTACACAAGAGCAGCACAGTGTTTTTATTAGGGGCCATTAACTTATTTTAGTTATGATTTTAAGAAGAATAGTGCCTACCAGCGGGGCATAGTTGCCCCACTTCTGCAGTTAATGAGGACTGCAGCTCCCTCTCTCCCAGGGAGCCCGTGAGGGCACTGTGCCTCCGTCTCCCTCCTCACTCTTGGCCCTTCATCTGGAAGGGAGTGATTAGTCATTTGCTTGGCACTTATTCTCAGCTGAATGGGCCTTTCTGTACATGAAGGATCATGTGGAGCACCCCGCTGGAAAAGGGTATTACATTCAAAGAGGAAAACCTTATTTCCTCAGCTATAAAGTTCAACTCTCTAATTAGAAAATAATGAAGGCAAGCCTTCTCTTCTCATTATTAGTAGTAGTTGAGATTTCGCTTTTTATGGAAGCTTTCCTACCCTCCCCCCACCCAGATCTTTACCAACTGTGAGCTCTTTTAATGAAAACAAAACACTTCACTCGATGCTGGAGAAGCTCAGTGGGGCTAATGCTGAAACTATGCATTATGCTCTTATGTCCCTTTAAAGCCATTTGGCTTTTCATTAATTCTCCTCAAGAGGTTACCTTGAAATGCCCCCCACCCTGAATGAGCAGGATTTGGCTGCGCCACCTTTACAATATTCTAAATGACTTGTCATACCAGGCTCAAAAAAGGAGTCAACCTTGATTCACGTCTGAACTCCTCACAGAGAAGGAAAGGTCATGGCAATCAATTCTCTAAGGCCCTTCAGAGAAGGGTGGCCCAGCAAAGGAGGACAAGATTCCTGGCTGCACCCGTGATGAGCCGCGGGATGATGAGCGGGGAGACTGTTGGGCACTGAAGTAGAGAGCCTGGGCATTAGTCCTGGCTTTAAGTCCACCCAGCTTTAGCCAAGTCACAGACCTGCAACAAACTTTCCAATGGGACTATTAATACCTCCTTGTGCAAATTCAATTCAGTCACATTGTGTCAACCACACTGTATCACCACTTAAAAGCTCATATTTAGCAAGCAGACTGTTTCAGACCATCATGAAAATGTGTCTCATTATCTCTTTTAAAATACTTTTTTTTTATTTTGAAAATTTTAACTGACAAATAGAATCACTTTTCATTTGTCTTTCCACTGACAAATGGAAAGAACAGCACTATGAACACCTTTATACATCTTACCTAGTTTCACCTACTGTTATCATCTTGCCACAATCCACTCCGTCTCTATATATGTAAATATATACAACACATTTCCCTTTTGCCAAACCATCCAAGAGAAGTTTATAGATATGATACTTCCTACCCAAATACGTCAGCATGTATCTCCCTAAATAGAAACATTCTCTGGAACTACAACACCATTACACCTAAGAAAATCAACATGGATTTAATGACATCGTCCAACTTACAGTCTATGTTCAAATGAAAATGTCTTTGACAGATTTTTTTAAAACTCGGAATTCAAACATTATCCATAGCATTTTTGTTATGTCCCTTCGTCCTCCAAACCCCACTCCCTGAGAACTGCCCTCCTGTCTTCCCCTGCTCTGCAAAACACTAATTCCTAATTGAGGGCTTAGGCCAGTTGTCTGGGCTCATCCAACTATACTGTCCTGATTAGATGTTAAATGTCTCCCTATAGCTCATCCAACTATACTGTCCTGATTAGATGTTAAATGTCTCCCTCTGCCTCAGACCAGGAGGTACATCATGTCATGCTATGCCACTCCTTGGCCATTTGGTTATGGAGGTACTGCCAGACCTCTTCATTGTAAGGGCATGTTTCACCCTTTGTCATAATTCAGTAAACCATCATGGGGTACTTTGAGTTCGTGTGACTATCCATTGGCCAACAATCTTTCACCCAATGGTTTCAGCATTCATTCATTATTCAGTTATTATAGAGAGCTATCAAGTGGTAATTTTAAATGTATCACTCCTCTACATTTATCAGGCAGCACTCTTCTGTATAAAAAAGGTTTCTTTTTTTCTTCGTTCTCTTCTTTCTCTCTCTCTTTTTAAGTATCACTATGAAACATGGGTTTTTCAAAGTGCTATTCAATGTATTATTCTCCATTGCTATCATTATTATTTTGAATGCATGTCACCTTTTTATTGTTGCATATGGTAAGCTGACACAAACCTGGCCGTGGTGGAGGGAAACATAAAAACTCAGTACTGCTGAAAAGCAAGAGGTGTGCTCAAATCAGAGAGAGGAATTCCTTGCTATGGAGAATGTGAGCCCCAGAGATATGGGGGAGTTCTGATGACATCCAAAACTAGGGTCATGGCAGCATCTAGCAGTGACCAGAGACAGTTATCCACACAACCACTGCCAGGGCAGCCACTGAAGAAGTGTCTTCATGCAGGAAGAAGTATTCAGATATAAAAGGACTTCAGCAAAGTATTGTAAGAAGAAAGTGGTGATTTTCGGATCCCTCTTCTTTAGGATGGTGTTTGCATGATCATCTGATAAAAATTTGCTTACAGATATACTACCACAGGGCAGATTTTCTAGAAGAGTGTGTTACTGATTCCACAAGGTCTGAGTCCACCGTGCAGCCTCTCTGACTTCTCTAACCCCAGAGGACTTGTCCAAGACTTCTCATTTCTGCGCATCACACATGCTCACAGGGAACGTCTCCTGGCTTGTATTATTCTTTCATTACGTCATGTTTTCACTCATTGAGATTATGATCCTTTCAAGGACCTGGATGGAGGAAGAAATAGCAACCCACTCCAGTATTCTTGCCTGGGAAATTCCATGGACAGAGGAGCCTGGCAGGCTATAGGCTATGGGATTGCAAAGAGTCAGACACGACTGAGTGACTAAGCATGCAAGGACATGGATCTCACATATCTTGTGTCCTCAGTAAAGACATGGGAGGACCCCATATCCTAAGGCATGTGATACTTCCCCATTCAGTGGGGACACTCTTTGAGACCCTGAGGATCTATAAACCTAAACTAAGTTTTCTTCTTTGAAATCATTCAAAACCAAGTTGGCTACATGATCTGAGTGGGAACTATGGCAAAATGTCTGCGACTGCTACTATAACCCCAGAAATACTTTTAAAGCCCCAGGAATAGTTGGGGTTTGCTATAAGGCAGCATTCAGAATTAGAGTGTCATCTGTGATGAAGTTCTAAAGCTTGAATCTTATTTTGAATAAAAAGGTGCCACTTCTCTGAGTCACAATTTCTGACATTTGAATAGAGAACCTAGACAATGCTTTAAAGTAAGGTGCAGTTATTGTAAGAGATGAGAGAGAAAAATTCATTTCTATGCCTGTGACAGCATCCTCAAGGCAAAGGAAGCCCTCCTCATTTAATTCTGACACCATGATGTTTTGGAGAAAAGCAATCTGAAGTGACTCTCCAGATGTTTTAAAGGGCATTTAAAGCATTCTGCAGGCTGACAGCATGAGGTTTCCCACTCACATCTGTAATTTCTCCACTCATTTAATCAAAACCAGGCAGCACATTCTATTGTCTGCAAATGTTAAGAACAGAGGCAAAGAGCAGCAGCTGAAAAGGAAATAGTGAGCCAGATTCTTTGGAAAGTTGGAAGAAGCAGAACCCAGAGTATAAAAAAAAAAAAATTTTTTTTTAAGACAGGAAAAATGTTCAAATACAAAAATGCAATGATGACAACATAGACCAGAGGTGGTTGAGGGTCCCCAGGGAGTGAGTACGTTTGCAGCAGCCCACGCCACTGAGTTGACCTGCTCCATCCAGGAGAAGAAAGGCCCCCACCTCAGTAGAGGAGAATGACAGTTCAATTTAACAGGTCACTGCATTTCAGGACAGGCTGTTCAGAGCATGGGAAAGGACATCTTTTCCTCTGTTCTGCCAGAGATCTGGAAGCCACTGTTTAATACGATAATAATAATAATCATAGGCGCAACACACTAAGCATTTACTTTGTTCTGGAACCTAGTTCCAAGCACTTAACATATGTATACTGTTTTAATCTATACAACAGTCTTTTGAGGTCAAGACTATTATTATCATCTATTATTATCATCATCCCTGTTTTCAGATCAGGAAGTTGAGACGCAGAGAGGTTAAGTAACTTGCCTAAAGCAACTCAGTTTATAAGTAGTAGAGCTAGGATTCGAGCCCAGGTAAGGCTTGGGTTCAGGGCTTGCAGACTTACCTGCAAGGCTGCGCTTACAGCAATGGCAATGTAGGCCCCACAAAAACGTCAACTGGAAGATCCTAAGATGTATCAAAAGTAGGATCAGGGTTTCACATAACAGTGGTGAGGACTGGGCATTCAGACAAGCGCTAGCAGCTTTGGTTTGCAAGAAGCAGAGTAGGGACTACCTTTCCTACACATGGAGCTCCACCACTAAGAAGGCAGAGAATGCAGTAAGGGGACCAGACTCTGGACTCAGTGCTGTCCAACAGACCATCTGATTTGCACCATGAAAACAATGAGAGCTGCAGCATCCTATTACATATACCCTAGGGCAAGAGGTCGCAAAGTGGCATGCCCAAAGCTCACGGGGAGAGCTTGCTATGAAAGTGCCTTTGCAGACTTCTCTGGTGGCACAGTGGTTAAGAATTCGCCTGCCAATGCTGGAGACATGGGTTCGATCCCTGACCTGGGAAGATCCCACATGCCGCGAAGCAACTAATTCTGTGCGCCACAACTATTGAACCTGTGCTCTAGAGCCCAGGAGCCAAAACTACTGAAGCCCGCACGCCTGTGCTCCACAAGAGAAGCCACTGCGATGAGAAGCCCAGGCACCACAGCTAGAGAGTAGCTCCTGCTTGCTACAACTAGAGGAAGCCTGTGCGCAGCAATGAAGACCCAGTGCAACCAAAAAATAATTACTTGTTAAAAAGGAAAGTAACTCATGACAAAATAATATGCATTTCCAAAAAATGTGCACGTTACTGGCTACCACAGCCAGGTTCTGACTCTAGGTCTGCAGGGCACCTCGTCAGTAGGTCTGAGTCTGCATTTCTGGCCAGCAACTCCAGATGATGCCAATTCAGTGGATGGAGGAGACTGATTTGACAAACAGTAGACTAGACTCTAAAAGATCCAATTTCAAAAGTTCCGAGAAGAGACAGGTACGATTTCTTCATCTAAAAGAGATTATTATAAAAGCATTCAGTCCCTAAGATGACAAGCAGCTGACGAAGAACAATATTCTAAGTGTAAAATAAAAAGAGAGTTCTAGTGGGATTGTGTGGAGGAGGTAAGGAGGTTGTGTGTAATCGCACAAGACAGCAGACATAATCCAAATATCAATCCCTCAGATTCTACAGTATAAATGGTGAAGGAAAACTATTGAAAAATGGCATCCAATAATCCATTACCAAATACAGTTAAGAGCTCGTGTGTGAAACTGTAAACACAGGAGAATGCCTATGAGAGCAGGGGGAGCCAGACAAGGCTCTTTCTCCCGTGGAAGGGCAAGGCTACTTCTGCCGCCAGCCTGTTGACTGAGCTCCTGCTAGATAACAGCATTATGAGAGACCCGGGGAGGGGGGGGCGTTACAAAATGAATTAAATACGATCCCCTGCAATCTCTGAACTCATTATTTTGTAACCTCTATATTTTCTGAATTGCAGTCTTTAAATACCATGCTTCAACACTGAGTCCCACCTATATTTACTTATATGCTGGTTTGTCTCAGCTGTGTTGATGGAAAGGAAGGGACCTTCCCCACCCCCCACACACACACTATATACATACATATCACACACAGACAGATACAATGAAATGAAATCCTGTGCTAGTTTTATTTAACAAAGGCTAGAGAAACCTTGCAGACAGCAGCCACCTGAGGAGTAGGAGGAGACTGTTTGCCATGTCACCCCTTCCAGCCTGTCCCTGACACAGCCCATGCAGCTGCCAGCAACACTGAAAAGCAAAGTGAGCATCTTGCCAGATGCAGAAGCTTAATTTTATGTCACACCACAGCCCTTTCTTACTTGAGTCTTAAGTCACTGTTTATGGAGAACATACACAAACATTTCCATTTGAGACTGTGGCTTTCAAACTTGCTTGGCTATGATTTACACTAAGAAATTCATCTTATATATTACCATTTGTCCATTCAATTCACGGAACATACGTTCACTGTAATCCTCCCAGATGCCAGGCACTGTTCTACATACAGGTAATCCTGCAATGAACAGAATAATCTGAATTCTTGTTCTCATAAAGGTTACATTCTGCTGGGAGAGGTAGACAACAATATAATCATGGGTCAGATGCTGATAAAGAAAATCAGAGAAGGGAGAGGGAGAATGCTGGAATGCTGGGGAAGGGAAGGGTGGTAAAATAGGGCAGTCAGGAAGGGCCACACCAAGAACATAACATTGAACATAGTTCTACAGGAGGAGGAAGAGGGGCCATGTGGATATTTCAGGGAAGAAAAGGCACATCAACCAGCAAAACTGATGTGCCAGAAGTAGCCCCAGTCAAAGTGTGTTCTGGTCTCATTTCCACCAACTGTGGACTTTAGACAAGCCACGTTCTTCTCTGAGCCTCGTTCCTTCTTTGTAAAGTGAAAGGATGCGCCTTGCTCCTCTCCAAGTTCTTTTCTGGCTCTAACATTTCCCAGCATCTGTGTTCTAAGGAGTCTTAAGTCTTGCTCTGGGCAGACTAATATATATGTATGTACATGTATACTTTCACATACATTACATAAACAATGGCGGCACAAAACATCATAAATAGTACTACCCTGATTACATGCAACATACTCTAACATTTTCCAGTTTGTTCTATTTCATTTTGTTAAATGCTGATTGCACCCAACTAAATTGATTTCACTATCCAAGGGGTCTTAAATAACTATTCACAGACACTGAAATCTTGGTTGTGGAACAAAATATGGCTAACACTAACACCACAGACTCATCTAAGAAAAAGAAACAGTAACTCAGTACTGGAGCCTTCTTCTGCCCTCAGCTTTCAGTGATCCGGAAAACCCACACTGGCCTGGACAACCAGAGATAAGACTTAAGTGTTAGATGGCCCAAGCCTCCAGTTCCAGTTCTGCCACTGTTTTCTCTGACCTTAAGCAAGTTACACAGCAACATGAAGGCTTAGGTTTCTGATCAGAATAGTGGGAATGACAATGAGGATTAAATCATAAAATATATGCAGAATTTTTTGCATATATTTTATTAAGTGTTTATTAAGTGCCAGATATTGATCAGCATAATGATCAATATCTGGCACTTAATAAACATTTAACAAATTAGTAGTGGTCCTGGTGGTGGAGGTGGAAGTAAACTAGAGCAAGGAAATAGTCTTATCTCAGTAGGCCCTGAGGATCTAAAAATGTTAGAAAAACTGAGCTAGATATTGTAAATGCCAGTAATTATCTTAGTGATAAATGTCACAGAAAGAAGAATGTGTGATTCCAAACTGTATTTCTTTCGTTTCTAAAATCTCTCTCCACCCTCTTCAGAAAACTATATGGAAATGGATTTGAAGAAATACAAAGTCATGCATTCAATGGGACAACACTGATTTCCCTGTAAGTATGTGCGTGTTTCCCCAGCTTATGAATAAAAATGAAATATTACTCTGGCTACCAGATCACATTCAATCTTCAGCAACTAACTCAGGACAAAAATAAACTTTCAAGTGCCTGGTCCTCAGTGTAGCATGCATGTTACTAGGCAACTGGCTGACTGGAAACCCCAGAGCACCCTGATATCAAAAACAGATGCAGCCTGGATACATTGAAGTTGACAGTTTGCTGAAATATTCAACACCCTGCTTTAGGCTCCTCCGTCTCACAGCCCCCCTCTCTAGTCCCCTCACTTGGGTTGATGGTGTGTTAGAGGCAGCACGATTTCAGTGAAGAAATTCTTCCTCCTGGCCCCACTGCAAAGATGTTGGATAAGGCCATTTACCAGCCTAATCAGCCTCAAGAGGCCCACACAGAATCCCATCTCCCTACTGCGGGGGCTGGGGGCAGGGGTGGGTAAGGAGCTCATTTTCCACAAGGTGAGGGAGCCCTGCATTTTCCCCACACCCTACCCTGGTCCCCAGTGTGAACAGCCTTCAACTCTAGAGAAGCATCCCCGTTGCTTCCTTCATTGTCCTCAGCCTCTCTTTCTTTCTGTGACCCCTTTCCTTTAAAAAGTGGCTCATTCACAAAGCTTGTGGGGCAGTGGGGGCAGGGGTGCGCTGCTTGAACCATAACAGGTACCGAGGAAGATGACCATCACCCTACAGTTGTCAAGAGTAAAACCTAACAACACGTGAAAGGCACAACTAAAGCCAAAGTTGAGGAAAGCAAACAGATGAAAAGGCTTTTATCATTAATAAGTCATGTATAAGTTTGGGTTCCCCTGGTGGCTGAGACGGTAAAGAATCTGCCTGCAATGTGGGAGACCCAGGTTCAATCCCTGGGTCGGGAAGATCCCTGGGGGATGGAATGGCATCCACTCCAGTATTCTTGCCTGGAGAATCCCATGGACAGAGAAGCCTGGCGGGCTACAGTCCATGGGGTCACAAAGAGTCAGACCCAACTGAATGACTAACACTTTCACTTTTCATATATAAACCATGGTCTTCACCAGTGCTTCTCCAACTTTAACAAACATAAGAATAGCATGGAGATTGTTAACACACAGATCCCAGGCCCCACTCCCAGACGTTTTAATTCAGTAGGTCTAGGGTGGGACCTGAAAATCTGAAATTTTAACAAGCTCCCTGGAGCTGCTAATGCTGCCAGTCTGAAGTTGAGTAGCAAAAGTTTATACATAGTATATTATATACTTAAATGATAAATATTAACTAAAGACCCTATTTTATTGATACCATGTTATGTAGCTTGGTGGCTAAGAAAACAGATCTAAAAGTCACTAACTGGGACTGAAACTCCAATTCCATCATTTATCACCTCGATCTTGAGCAAGTTACTTAACCACTCTAAACCATAGGGTTTTCATCCATAAAATAGAGCTGCCAATAGGTGTGTATGGAGGACACGCCACCAAAATGAAAAGCTCTGTGCTGTATCCTCAGTACTTAGCACAGTGCCTAGCACGGAGTAGATGCTCTCTTATTATTTGTCACATTACACAGTTAATTAATTATGAATGAATGATACTAAATACGATTGTTCTCACTTAACTCAGGTCTGGCACATTCTAAGTGCTCAAGAAATGGCAGCTTTTTAAAAAGTTGTCCTTCCTATCATGGAGTAGATTTTTCCTCATTTTCTTGTGGACTTGAATTCAGTGCAGGTTTCATTCTGGCCAATTGAATCTGTTTCTGCTGAATTAAAATCAGAGGCCTATCCTCTCCGGGCACAGCATTCCCAGATACCTCATACTGGTATTGCCAAGTGTCTGCCAGGCATCAGCTGTGTTTGAAGGAACCTGCTATATTTTGAGATGAAACGAAGATGACCAAGGCCTGGTGTTTGCCCTGCAGGAGTTTACAGCCTAGGAAGAAACACTCCTAAATGGTATGTAAACTGTACACAAAGCAGTTACTAAAACAGAAGGCAAAGTGTGGCACCTGGCCGGAGAGAGGTAAAGTCCTCTGGGCTTTCAGGGGCAGAAGAGAAGGGAATTAGAGACAGCCTCATGAGAGACACAGACCTTGAGCTGGGCTTAACTTGGACAAGCAGAGATGGAGGGAAAATGCACTATGTTCAGAGGACAAGAACAGCCCAGAGGAAGGTGCTTAGGATGTGCTCATAGCCCAGAAAATAGTAGGATTTTAAAAGTCCTAGATGTGGATCAAGGACAAAGCAGGAAGGACCTTCGATGCTGGGGTAAAGAATTTGGAGTCTCTGCTGTAGAAAACAAGCCTTTGAAAGTCCTGGGGTAGAAAGTATGAGAGGGCTGCTCAGGGAAGGTTGGTGGATGGGTTAGCAGGAAGGGCAGAGGGTTGGAAGGGGCAGTCCAGGGCAGACACAGAAGTCAGAAGTATCTGAGGAGAGGGGATATGTGAAGTCCTTTGTGGCCCAGGTCACCTGTACAAGGAGGAAAAATAAGAGGACTGAATATAAAATTAAGGAAAAACAATAGATGAGGAAAAGAAGCCAGAGCAAAGTCAGAGGTGAGAAGGTAACCAGCAGGGTACAGCTTTGGGAGGTAAGGGAAAGCAGGGCATAAGGAGGGAGGTCCTGGCCTTGAGAGGCACTGAAATGGGTGTGGACTTAAAAAGTCCCAAAGTTTCATTAGTATGAATGCCCCATACCTCATAGTTTCAAGAAAGAGGAAACCAAGATCACAAATCAGTTTGCCAAGAACACAAACCTATGTCATTCATTTATTCATTCAACACATCACATCTATTGAGCATCGCCAATATATGAGGCACGGTCTTAAGGGCTGGGACTGCAGCAGTACAGTGGAAACAGTCCCTGCCCTCAATGAAGTTTCTAGCAGAAGAGATGGACCAAAAGGTAAAAAATAAATGAACTCATTGCAGGCAGTGATAAATACCGTGAAGGAAATAACTCATTACTGAGATTTGAGAAATCACAGCGAGGAGACTGACTCTAGGTTAGGTGCTCAGGGATAGTCCTCACCAAGGATATAATATTGAGGCTGAGTCTTAAGGATGAAAAGGGGTCAGCCCTGGCAATCATGAGAGGAAGCACATTACAGCAAGAGGGGGTAGCATGTGCAAAGGGCCTGAGTTGAGCAAGAAAAGAAGTTGATAAGCTCCAAGGACTGGGAGGAGGCTGCTGTGACTGGAGGGCCATCAGCAAGAGGGACACTGGATGAGATAATCATGCAGATGTATCAGGAGCAAGGCGTCAGGACTGAGGGGCCATGGGAAGGAGTCTGAATTCTCTTCTGAGGGGAAGGAGACCCACTGAAGGGTTTGAGCAGGGCAGAGGGAGTAGTTTTCAAAAGAACTGGGCAAGATTTTTCAACTATACAATCCAGCCCCATTTCTGACACCTTCCTCGTGTACAGGCCTGTCCAAAGCGGTCCAGAACGATGACACCAGAGTGCTACAAGGTCCTCAAATATGCTGCTTACTAAGGCAGATATGGTGCAGGGGAGCAACCTCAGAAGGTTACCCTCAGATACCTCCAGGGGTCCCCGAGTCCCTCCCTACCATTCTCTGAGCACCCCCATTAGGGAAGCCTTGGCTGGAATTTGGGGGTTCTCCCACTGTACCCCCAAAGGTCATCCTGCCTGCCTGTGTCTCTCATGCCTAGACGGCCATGCCACTCAGGAGATTTCCCAAAAGGACCTCCAGGAAAACGTGGTAGATAAATTTGATTTCTTTTTGGCTGAGTTACATAATGCAGAGTTATCATTATACAGAAAGATCCGAGTTTTAATAAAACATGCGAAAAGCTGTCATAAAATTTGAACAATTAATTTGACCTGGCTGACATGAGGATTATCTGCTCACAGAGCCTGGTTTCAATGATTTATGACCACAACCAAACATAATTAAAACAAACCAAATCAGGAAGAAGAGCCAGGGAGGTTTGGGAAGGAAATTTTCTTTTGATTTAGATTTTAAATAGCAATTGACTCTGACAACCTCATCACTTTGAAAGTGGAAATATACCCAAGGGATGGGACGATGTGAGACAGACGGGTGCATTGTAATGAAAGGACTGAGGCTTCCCAAGGAAAATGCTTAGTAGAAGCATATGGAAAACAGCCACCAATGGGTGAAATGCAGGGGCTTTGCAGTTTTTAAATGGCAAGGGTGATGTGGAGTCTTGCAGAAAGATGATAAAGAAGATGTAAAGCTATGAGATGAGCTGCCTGATTACAAAGGATCCTGCAAGGGAGGGGCAGTGGGTGTTGGTATATTTCTTTCACCACTGAAACAGTGCTACTAGAAGAATCATGTCCCGTGTTCACAATCATCATGCCAAAAATGAATGTACACTCTGCCCATTGTCCAGGGTTTTCCAGAAAGTTCTTTGAAACCCTTCTCTTATAGGAAGAAAGTGATCAAAAGTAAGCTGGCAAGTCTGAGCCCAGGGACTCCTTTCCCAGCTCCCTTGTCCATCCAGAGGGGCCTGTGCTTGGAGACACCACCGTCAGGGCCCAGATGGGAGCTGCTCAGTGGGGCCAGGCCAAGCTGGTCCTGAGAAGTTTACTCTAAGCTGTGGAATTCTGCAGGCAAGAATACTGGAGTGGGTAGCTATTCTCCAGGGGATCTTCCTTGACCCAGGGATCGAATTCAGGTCTCCTGCACTACAGGCAGATTACCATCTGAGCTACCAGGGGAGCCCTAAAAGGAACAGAAGCCCTCAGGTGGCTACTCCCATTGCAGCTTTTAGGTTCCTAAAGAGCAGTGGCCTTCGACCCTTCTTTGCCTACAACACACATACCTACTGATGTCAGACATGTAGCCCAGACTGGTGTAGGAGGCAATTTTCTATACAGGCTGTTCTTCTTCCCCTTTGTCACCCACCGAAAAATGCACATGCATGCATGCTCAGTCACTTCAGTCATGACTGACTCTGTGTGACCCCATGGACTGCAGCCCTCCAGGCTCTTCTGTCCATGGGATTCTCCAGGCAAGAATACTGGAGTGGGTTGCCATGCCCTCATCCAGGGAATCTTCCCGACCCAGGGATCGAACCCCAGTTGCTTCTGGCTCCTGCATTGGCAACCAGGTTCTTTACCACTAGCGCCACCTGGGAAGCCCAAGTAGAAATGCACAGCTGAAAGAAAAAGTCCAATTAACATGATGAAAGGGGTAGCTTTGAATGGATGCTGCTTTTCTTTTAAGATTTGCAAACTTCAGTATAAACGAACACTGAGCTCTCCAAGGTCACGATGGCTGAGAGCCTGGTACAGAGCGCGCCGCACCTGCACCCTGCAGCCTTGAACACTGGAGCAGCATCTCTGCCTGCCCAGCTGCCTGGAGGAAACGTGCACAGCTCCAGGGCAGGAGCGACTGCTTTCAGTGGTAGGACAAAAGGTTCCGCTGATAGAGGGGGAAACCGCAGGGAAAGTCAGAGCCAAACCCCCAAGATTTCACAGTTGTGCCAAAGACAAGAATGCCGTTTTTGCATTTGACCTACAGCCCCTCCTTGTCGCCTCAACCCCTGAGCACCACATACACGGGCTGCTCCAAACGTGCATGTGCACAGCTTTGACCAGTTACATATGAGCTGGAAACTCCACTAAGGGCCCTGTCCTTCCCCACAGGGAGCTAAAGGAAAACGCACACCTGGAGAAGATGCACAACGACGCCTTCCGGGGGGCCACGGGGCCTAGCATCTTGTGAGTACAGTGGTGCTGCCTCCCCTCCCCGCCTGGTGCACCCCAACAGGCCAGCTCAGGGTGTCCAGTCGCATCACCTCCAGCTGGGTTTGTGGGGGAACCAGTCTCTGCATGGGGAAGGACTATCATAACAAAGCACCACCCACTAGGGATTGAAACAACAGCACTGCACGGTCCTGCAGTTCTGGAGGCTAGAGTCTGAAACGAGGCTGTCAGCAAGCCTGCTTCCCCTGCGGGCTGCGAGGGAAGGACCTGTGCCTGTCCCCTACTGGCTCCTGGCAGCTCCTTCTGGTTGTGGCAGCAGAACTCCAGTCTCCAAACGTTCTATGTGTTCTATGTGTCTCTCTGTCTCCAAATTTCCCCCTTTGTACAAAGATAACAGTCATATTGGATTAGGCCCCATCCTCCTGATCTCACTGTAATCTGATTACCTCTGGAAATATCCTGTTTCAATTAAGGTCACATTCTGAGGTAATGCGCATTAGGACTTCAACCTATGAATCTGGGTGAGACACAGTTCAATCAGCATCAAATATAGCGGGGCCTCTTCATGTGCCGGCAGAGGGGTCAGTGTTCCCTGGTATCCCCTCATGAGAATTAATGTTGAGTGAGCTGCCGTTGTGTCAGGCTGTCTGAGGATGCAAGGAGCAGAGCTAAGTTCCCTCAGTTAATGGGCATTGAGCATAAGGACACATGGGAACATTAAGAGGAACAGGAGATTGAACCAGTAGTCTCCTGACAACACCTTGGGAAGCCAGAAACATCCTATAGAAAACAACTGCAGATGCAGCCAGGCTTCAGGGAGAATTGCAGCAGGGCTCCAGACACGTCACAGCCCTAACAGTGAGGGCCGCCTCACCCCTCCGCAGAGGTACCAGCCCACTACTTCCTACTCTGGCACCCCATCACTGAGGCCTTCGGGCATGGCTTGAACACATTCTATTTACCAGGCACCATGCTGCAGAGACAGTGGTGGGCTCTGGTTGCCACCCTATAAAGAAATTACACTATGGAGGGGAACAATAAGCAGGCAAAGTGATAATCAGGCACATGACTTTAAAATGAGAAAAGTATTATGATGAATGGAGAGAGTAGCATGGAAGCATATACATAACACAGGTAAAATAGAGAGCCAATGGAAATTTGCTATATGACTCAGGGAACTCAAACTGGGTTCTGTAATAAACTAGAGGAGTAGGAAAGGGTGGAAGCGGGGTGGGAGTTTCAAGAGGGAAGGGACATAGGTATACCTATGGTTAATTCATGTTGATGTATGCTGCTGCTGCTAAGTCGCTTCAGTCGTGTCCGACTCTGTGCGACCCCATAGATGGCAACCCACCAGGCTCCCTCGTCCCTGGGATTCTCCAGGCAAGAACACTGGAGTGGGTTGCCATTTCCTTCTCCAATGCATGAAAGGAAAAGGAAAAGTGAAGCCGCTCAGTCATATCCGACTCTTAGCGACCCCATGGACTGCAGCCTACCAGGCTCCTCCATCCATGGGATTTTCCAGGCAAGAGTACTGGAGTGGGTTGCCATTGCCTTCTCCTGATGTATGACAGAAATCAAATCAATATTATAAAGCAATCATCAATCAACTTAAAATAAATAAATATAATTATTAAAAATGAGAAAAGTACTAGAAAGACAGTGAGCAGTGTAGCACAGTTCATCTGTTTATTCATTCATTCATTGATTTTTCCAATAACTGTAACTCCATACTATGTGCCAGGCACTGAATTAGGCATCAGGGAAATGGCAAGTGAGTAAGAAAAGACAAATGTCTCTGCCTTCATAGAGTGGGGAACACGGACAAGGATTAAATGAGTAAAGAAAATATGTACTACACCAGATGGTTGTGGAGTGGAGAAACTTAGCTGGCTGGGCGAACAGAGTTCTCAGGAGGGGCAGTTAGTATTTTCAGGAGAATGGTCAGGGAAGACTGTCCTGAAAAAGTGGTATTTAAGCAAATACCTGAAAGAAAGGAGGGAGCAAAGCTGTGTGGGTATCAGCAGGAAGAGCATTCCAGTTGGAGGGAACTGAGCAGGATGTGCACATGCTGGAAGGACAAAGAAGGGAATAGTGTGGCCGAGTGAGCCAAGGGGAAGGGCCCAGAGCAGGACAGAGAGGTGGCAAGAGCCAGGTCAGGGGGCCTATGGCTACGCTTTGAGTGAGGTGAGGAGGCTCTAAGGCTTTGATGAGAGGAAGGAATGAACTGACCCAGTTACTCTTTATACCCCAGCTCCTGCCAGTATCTACTCATGATCTTGTCTGCTTTTCTATATTCCCCCATTATAAGCCCCAAACTCTACTTCTTAGCCCCTGCCACTCTCAACTCCCGACTCCTCCCTAACTCTCCTCTCCTATCAACTCCTGACTTCCTCTGGCTCCTGGCTCCCACCACTATCAACTCCTGTCACCAGTCTGACTCTACTTATGTCCTGTTAACCTGAGTCTCTTGACATCCTAACTCCCGCCACCAAAACTCCTGACTCTCTCCACTCCCTAACTTCTGGCATCATCAGTCCTATTTCTCCATTCTCCACTCAACCTCATGATTTCTGCTTCCTCATGGCTCCTGCTCATTGCTTTCTCTGCTGTCTCTCAGCTTCTGCCATCCTACCATAGGGGTCCCTGTCTACATGTCTTGTATTCAAAGTACTGCGGTCTAGCACACCCTACAGGCAGAGTTTTTACAGCAAACCAGCCACCTACTTGGGCAATGAACGGCTAAGGAAAGTTGCCTTTGGTCAGGTACAAGGATGAATGAGTATGGTTGTAAGACACTCAGCGTGACAGTTTTCCCTTGAAAAGCTGCTCAGCCGGCCTGCTTAGAAGCGACTGTGAGCCCTGCAGGCATTTACATTGACTTTTTCAGAACAGTGGGACCAGGCTTAGGTCTCTTACTACCCAAATCACTATCTGCATTATACTCTTAGGATTTAAGTGACATCTATAAGCATTCCTCCCATTCATACCCCCAAAATATTTCCCCCACGAGTCACTCAGTGAAACTGAAAATCTATCATCAGAGATTTACTCCTTTGTAATAAGACCTTACCATTTATAGAATCCTAACTGAAAACATATTACTTCCACTCCAAAATAACAAAAACAAAAAAATTCACCAGTCCTATAAAGAATCAGGTACTCAATCCCTAATACATCTAAGAGAATAACTCTGTAAAACAGGATGAGAACACTGGTTACCTAAACCAATAAGGGCAGAAAAGCAGTGAGAGTCTGCCATCCCCAAGGCAAATTCTGCCGCCTTGATGACTCCACCAAGGACCAAGCCTAGTCATCACGCCATGGTGTCAAGTCCATCTGTCCATCAGTCACCCACTGATCCTGTCCCATGTGCTGGGCACTAAGGTCAGGGTGCTGAAGGGCGTTGTGCTGCCTGAAAATCTTCACAGGAAGACGGGAAGAATTTTTAAATGCCCACTGATTCTTCCTTCTCACATTTAATTTGTTTAGAGTTTTCTTGCACATTGCCTCAAGTTTAGAAAAACTAAGAAGTTCAGGACCTTGTTTGAAAAATCCTGAGCTTTCCACACAATTCTGCTTGCATGACTGAGTATTCACTTGCTTTGGACGGATGAATCCAGTTTGCCTTTAGAGAAGGTCGATGATGGCTAATGCCACATAGTGGCTCTTAATAGCATAAGCAGCCTGTGCTTCATGAAAACCTACTCTGTGGAGCTTGATCAACAGAGAGACAGGCATCTGAAGGCCTAAATACTTCCCCCTGGGGTAGAGCACAAAAGCTGATGTCACTGCATCACTCTATCACTGCCTGCTCTATCATAAAGCAAGTGGTTATTTTACTTCGGCTAAGTGGAGGGAGGGAGAGGGAGGGAGAAAGAAAGCAGCAGAGAGAGGGAATTCTAATGAATGGATAATGGGGTGAATATAAGGAAAAAAACAACGTAGCTTTTTTGAATTCATATCTTAATGAGAGTAACTGAAACGGAGAATCAGGGAGAAAGCAAGATAGAGAAAAAATGCCTCAGAACCTAGAATGATGCTATTGTTGAGACAAAGTTTCATTCTATGAATCAAATATATTAAATAAATAAGTAAGCCTTTCTCTTTTTTGACTTTTCAGGGATATTTCTTCCACTAAACTGCAGGCCCTGCCTAGCTATGGGCTAGAGTCCATTCAGACGCTAATTGCCACATCATCCTATTCTCTGAAAAAACTGCCATCAAGAGAAAAATTTACCAACCTCCTGGATGCCACATTGACTTACCCCAGCCACTGCTGTGCTTTTAGGAACTTGCCAACAAAAGAGTAAGTAAAAAAACAAAAGGTAGAGCCTGCCAGGCTGTGGCAGAAACTCAGATTTGAAAATAGTCAATTGGTCAGCAACTCCCTGCCCTTTTACTGCCTGCCTTCTAAACCAGCACCATAGTCATGGGGTCACTCTCAGATAGACAAGAAGAAAATGAACTGTCCCGTGTCCTCCTGAAAACTGACTCCAAAGAGTCGATTCACCCTGCAGCTAAAAGACCCTTACCACTTATTCTGAGCTAATTCAATTAGAACCTTAAATCAGGCTATAATTGCAAAATGAAGTACAAAACTGGTATCTCAGAGATCAACTAGCTCTAATCCTTACCAAAGAGCATCATTTCTAAAGAAGTGGGGGGAGTAGGCTCAATAAGGTCAATTTTACCTAATGTCTTAATCTTTAGTTTAAAAAAAAAAAAAGACACAGAACACTACAGAAGGTTTTCACTGCTTTTTTAAAAAAGCTATTTCTCTCCCGGCAGAAGACTGTCTTCTATTATAGAACAGAAACCTAGCTCCCTAAGGATTAGCTTAGAATGGGAATGGAAAAGGCAGAAACTCCTGGCTGGTTTGTGGGTTTGTGACCAGTGCTGGGTTGAGGGGAGGGGATGGTCTTACTGATTCAATTAATTCACTTCACTTCAGTCCAGAATGGAATGGCAGGGTGTGAAGGATTTTATTCTTTCCTTAAAGCACTCTCTTCTAGATTTTTTCTCCCCACTGTAATGCATACAAAGAAGTGCTTTTTTCACATTGCAACCCAGTAAACACAACGCATGTAACTGAAATAAAACAGAGCACTACTTAACTGTTTTACATGTGATACACTGATATTCTCTTTTTTCTTTCTTTTGCATAATTTTATTTTTTTATCATTTTGTTCTATATTGGGGTATAGCTGATTGACACAGTGTTGTGATAGTTTCAGGTGAAGGGACTCAGCCCTACATATACCTGTATCCATTCTCCCCCAAAACCCCTCCCATCCAGGCGGCTACATAACATTGAGCAGAGTTCCATGTGCTATACAGTAGGTCCTTGTTGGTTATGTTGGTTATCCAGCATACACTGATATTCTCTTGTCTATTTTATTTCATGTTTGTTTACTTTCAATGCTAGTCTTGATTCACCTTATTGCTTTCATGACCCGTTAATGGGTCACAACTCACAGCTGGAAAAACATCGCCCTAAAAGATTATTATACAGCCTAAGAAGATTCCCATACAATTAATTAGATGAGGCATTAAGAGAGTGACACCAGGATGCAACTGTTTTTGGAATCAACCTATTTTACAGTTAATCAGCCAGCATATGTTATCATTGTACACCCCTTTCATACCTCCCATAGGTAGGGAGGTATGGATCTACCTGAAGTTTTTGGGGTAACCAAGAAGACAGGCCATTCACTGTGCTCAGAAAGCTGTGTGCCACTAACTGAGTTTCAAAGAACATTAACTGAGTATTCACCGCATTCCAGAAAAACACTGCGCAAAAGTCTGAAGCTACGAAGATGAGTAAGAGCTCATCCCAACCATCAGAGTCACGAGCAGCTACTTGGGGACAACACACGAGACAGCCAACACTCAGGTGCAGTACAGCAAACGCTGTGAGAGAGCTGAGAAGGGAACACAGCGCTCTGGGAGAACACAGGGAGAATTTCCAAATGGCAACAGGGCAACAGGCAACACTTCCCCAGGAAGTGACTTCTGCTGAGCTCTGAAGAACAGGTAGCGATTAGCTAGATAGGTGTGAGGGAAAGCATGCCAAGAAGATGGAATAGCTTTTGTGAAGGCACAAAGGCAAGAGACCATGGAATGAAAGTCATTCAGAACTTATGGTCACAGAGAGGAGGATGCGTGAGCAGAGACCAGGGAGAGGTGAGCTATGACGGGCTCTGAGTGTAAGGATGTCGCTTAGAGGATGCGGGGCCACTGGAGAATTCGAAACAGAATCACTCGGATTTGCTTCTGTAAAGTAGCACTTTGACAGCAAGGTGGAGGATGGGCTGTGAGTGATCAAAGTTGGCGAGAGAACTAGGACAACACACAATACAGATGCTGGTTTAGGATAAAGCTGATTCTGGACACTTCCACTGTTGTGGGAAAGGAGGCTGCTTCCCTTCTGAAGTTACTGACATGTTAAAGCTTTAGTTCAGGGGTGTTTTATTCCAGCAGATGAAAGAAGAGACTACTACCTCTGGGTTAAAAAAAAATTAAGGCGGGGGGGGGGGGGGTGGGCATTACACCGCTGTGGGCCAGTACTAAGTGAAAGGGTAATGCAGTCAACAGCAGTTGTCTTGATTAGGATGACAAGTTTCAGCTGACTCCTTCTCTATCTCTGAAGTCAGAAACCTTGGATGCTAGTGAGGATGGAGAGCATGAAGCTGGGCCAGTGGATGTTTGTGCAAACTCTGGGTCAGCCCTCTGCCCTGCAGCTGCGGAGCCTGGATAACCCACACAGCTGCCTAAGCAGATGGCCCCCAAACTCTCCTTGGTGTCTCTGATTAAAATTCCAAAAGAGAGAGAACAGACAGAACTGAAGGCCAAGCACAACCACGTTTCCTGTTAATTGTAGATTGGTTCATGTGGAGTATCTCTAAGTAACAGATGCAGAGTCAGCATCAAACACACACACAATCTCTTTCTCACTCCCCCTTTCTCTCACAAGCGAAATAATAAGCTGAGTAATTTCTGAAAGTGAGTCCAGTAGGTCCAATAGTCCTTACATATTCTCCACCATCCTGCTTTTACACAAAGTCATTCCTACAAGGGATTGTCTTATTAATATCGCTAACGTGCTAAGTCATTTCAGTCCCGTCCATCTGTGGATTGTAGCCCACCTGTAGGCTACAATTGTAGGCTCCTCTGTCCATGGGATTTTCCAGGCAAGAGTACTGGAGTGGGTTCCCATGCTCTCCTCTAGGGGGTCTTCCCAAGCACCACCTGAGAAGCCCTGTTAATGTTGGAGAAGAATAATAATAATAAATAGAAATGCCCGTCTTGAATTACCTCATTTCTCTTTTCTCCTCAGGAAAGGCTGGAGTTCTCACAGCCTGCTGTTCTTTTCTCTGTTTCTTCATCCAGTTTTCCCTTGTGCCTCCCTGTGGTTTCATCTTAGGAGTATAAGTATAGCCTTCTTTTAATTTCTTGACATTTACCCCTTCCCACAGGCTAAATTTCTCAGAGGGAAAGATGGAAGAATAGGGAGTGACCACATTATATTTCTGCACATAAAGCCAAAAAGGCTGAAAATTCACATCATTTTAAAGCCAGGTCCAGAATCTTCAAATCTTTACAAGAGAGATTCCCAGTTATAATTCAAAGCCATGAACTCTGAATGGTTATTTGTTCATCAAGGCAGATGTGGGGAGAAGAGTGGTGAGTAGCAAACCTTAATATACCACAAAGTTATCTTTTAACGAGCACTGAAAAATCCATGATTCAATGTGACAAATTTAAGTTTTTTCATCTCTAGAGCCCACACAAAACACTTAGCATTCAGAAGCATTTTATCTAAGCTGGAAGCACTCTAATGACAACTCAGAAGCCTTCACTCTCTCCCCTGGAAGTGTTTCAGTTAGGACAATGGTGCAGAACACGACGCTGGTGTAATAGGGAAAGAATTTGGATGAACAAAGCGTAAACAGACATGATCAGGTTTAAAGACCAAAAGCTCAACAGTTTGTTTGTTTTTTTTACCTCTTTCAGGCAGAATTTTTCATTTTCCATTTTTAAAAACTTTTCCAAACAATGTGAAAGCACAGCAAGGAGACCAAATAATGAAACACTGTAAGTATTTGCATGTAAGGAAACTCGGGAAGCCATGTCTTATTCTGTGGCCACCTTATGGTTATCAGTGCCAACAATTTTCTTTTGATAAAAGTCTTGGTTGGGGCCATGTTTGCAAAGCATGTTTTAACAGCTTTAAAATGGGGTGTGGGTGTTTTTTTTTTTTACAAGGCATTCCAGATGATCAATTATCTCTTTCAACTGGTTAAAAAAATACTTGTAAAAACATACCTACATATTCATTTTACAGTCATATTAAATTCTCTTCCAAAATTAAAATTTTATTTGCAGATATTCTGATGTCACTAAGGGCTTGTTTAATGATAGCCTCGTTTGTAAGGATTTTTCACTAGCCACGTGGTCAACATTCCACGAAGATTAGCTGATTGTAGACAGCTTCTAGAAGCAGCCACTTCCCTTCAGAGAGATTTAGGCCACCTTGATCATTATGCTCTAGAGCTTAAAATTATTTAGACTTCACACTATCACTGACACATATTGGATGAGCACTCCATTTCTATTCTACTGACTGGTATTTTTTAAAGATTTATTTCTTTTGGGCTGTCCTGGGTCTTCGTTGCTACTCAGGCTTTCTCTAGTTGTGATGACCGGGGCCTGCCCTCGTGGTGGGCAGGTTTCTCGTTGTGGTGGCCTCTCTCGTTGCAGGGCACGGGCTTGCAGAGGCACCAGCTTCAGTAGGTATGGCACACGGGCTCAGCAGTCGCGGCCCCCAGGCTCTGGAACACAGGCCCAACAGTTGTGGCACAGGGGCTTAGTTCCTCCGCGGCATGTGGGACCTTCCCAGAAAGTGATCAAACCTGTGTCCCCTGCATTGGCAGGCAGAGTCTTAACCACTGAGCAATCAGGGAAGCCCCTGATTTTTTTTAAAAAAAAATTTTCTACTGCCTTGGCATTTCATATAACTTCAATTGTAAAGGAACCAGTGAAGTTGTTCGGTCATGTCTGACTCTTTGCAACCTCATGGACTGTAGCCTACCAGGCTCCTCCATGCGTGGGATTTTCCAGGCAAGAGTACCGGAGTGGGTTGCCCTTTCCTTCTCCAGGGGATCTTCCCAACCCAGGGATCGAACCCGGGTCTCCCGCATTGCAGGCAGACGCTTTACCATCTGAGCCACCAGGGAAGCCCACTGACACTAGAACGAGGCTGAGTAAGTCAAGGCACGTTAAAATAGAAAAGGCCGTAAATTATAACTTAATGTACTGGTTCTTTGGGGGGAAATTTAACCCAAAGGCATGACACTCTGGTGCAACTGTAGAGCTGCATGCCTCAAAAGTGTTCCGATGCCACATTTACTGTGATTTACAAGTGTTGTTACTTCCCTTCTACTCCCATCTCCTCCTCCATGTTCCTCAGGCTACAAAACCAAACCAGATGCCCTTCTAAGGTACCCTGCCACTCTCCATTCTCTCTTCTATATCTTTTTTTCTTTTCTCTTTTTTTCCTATCAATCTGCAAGATATATAGAGGCACAGGGTGGTATGATGGAAGGACCCTGGGCTCTGGAGCTCCTCAGACTTGGATATGAATTCTTGGCACTAATGTTCCTGTAACATTAGGTTTCCCTTGACAATACTTATCTTTTCTGAGACTTTTTTCCTCAACTGTAAGGGACAATAGAAACATCATTTGGCTTTCAGAAGCATGAGAGTAAAGGGAGTTTTTAAAGACTGTGACAGTATCTAGGGTACCTTATATTATAGTCTGTATTCTTCTTTACTTTCTCCTTTCATTTAGGTCTGACACCATCTATCCTCCAGCATTCCCTTTCCTCACCCTTCCCACTCTTCTCTCTCAATACTCTCTCCATTATCACCTTCCACATAACACTTTTGCAATCATATGGTTTTTTTTCATCAGTAGGAAACCACTTTTGGGTATAGTCAGTGGTACCATCAAGGGGTGTTTTGGGGGGGAGGGGAGACTTTAGGTCAGTCTCAATAATCATCAGCCCCTACCACTCCATGCCTTCCAAAGTAAGCATCCAATCTTGAGTCTGCTATTTTAACACTGTTTTAATACAAGTCCTCTAGTCTTCAGCATCCCCCAGAACTACCTAAAATTAACACATAATCTAAGTAAAAAGAGTGTGCTCCCTGTGAAAACATTTCTTGTGATAAATCCCCTTCCTTCCCTTCCCACCAGACTGCTATTCCTGAGCCCCTGGAGTTCAGAAATTCTAGAGCCAGCATTATCTGCTAGAGCCTCGCCTTATCTGCTAGAGCCTTGCCTTATCTGCTCTCCCTAAGATATTATGGTGTCCTTACCACTATGGTTGGCCCCACTGTCCTCCTAAAATCCCTGTCTTTTTTCTTGTCTGTTGATTGTTGCTGAAGCAGTGGTGCTACTGTTTCTCCTTCCTCTGACTCAGTATTGCTAAGCCCATCCAAGTCCATTCACAGTCTTTGCACAGCCTTCAGTACTAAAGACAGCTCCATGCAGGGTTTTGTCAATAAGCATGTTGATGCCCTCAGGAGCCATCCTGGGGCACAAATGTAAGTAGCAACAGATAGGTATTCAGTTCAAAGACAAATCACCAGTGAGAAAAACCTAGACATATGCCCAGTAGGGCAAAAAAAGAAAGAGCGAAGGACCAGGGGAGTGGGAAACGAAACCTATTTGATCTCTTAGTGATGTAAGTTTATTTAGAAACCATGGCAGAATTTTTAATGTCTTTAAATTAGTGCTTCTAGTAGCAGCTGGAGCTATTTTGATAAGGGGAACTTGTAGTAAAGGAAACTAAGGCAACAATAGTTGGAAAGTTCTCATGTGATGTAACAAAGGTTGTTATTTTGTAGGAATCATCTGAAGAACTTGCTTAAAATGCAGATTCCTGGGCTCTGTCCCTAGAGAGTTTGATTCAGGGTCTGAAGTGAAGCCAAGAATCTGCATTGTAATGAACACTCTGGTGATTCTGATGGAAGTGGTCCAAGGTCCACACCTTGAAAAAGCCTGAGAGATGGAGAAGTAGGAGAAAGTCCCCTGGACTATGCATATGAAGACCTCGCATCGCTACCGGTGCCCTGAGGGAGCTGGGGCATGGCACTCACCTCCTTTAATCTCGGTCTCCTACCAATAAAACGAAGGGTTTTCCCCAGGTCCTTCATCGTTCTGATAACCACCATTACCTCTTTAAAGATTTAAAAATCAGATAATTATACTGACGTGCATGGGACAAGGACAAACAAATATGCTAGGTATATTTAAAATAAAACAAGTGAGTTTCCTATGCAGTCTCCTGTGAATGGCAGTAGTACTTTTCCAGTTTCAGTTTGGTTTCTGTGACATTCTAGCACCTTTTTTGGTGTCCCAGATCATAGATTTCTTTTCCCTTTTTTGGAAATCTATGTTCTTTCCCTTAGGTAATTGTGTTGCTCAAACATATCATTTTATCCAGTAACTGTATTAGGTATACACTCCCTTCTACAGAAAATGAGAAGTTAAGTTTTCAGAGTTGAGAAAAATGCTCTTTTAATGTGTGAGAAACTCTGGGGTGAAATATATATTTGTAATGGCCCCGACAGAAAAATTATGACCATTTCTCCACCTTTCAAGATTATAGTAGCTGACTGTGGGCAAAGAGAAAATTTGTTAAACCTACATGCATCATGGGGCTTCCCAGGTGGTAAAGAATCTGCCTGCCAAGGCAAGAGGGTTCAGTCCCTGGGTTGGGAAGATCCCCTGGAGAAGGAAATGGAAACCCACTCTAGTATCCTTGCCTGGAAAATTCCATGGACAGAGGAGCCTGCTGGGCTACAGTCCACGGGGTCACAGAGAGTCAGACGTGACTGAGGACAGCACACACATGCATCATACTGTATCATCCACTGTCCCTGCAGCCTCACAATTCCTTCCCAAGCCAGCATCACCCTGGTTTATTCATTCCACCACATGTATTGAATGAATACTCTGGGACAAAACTGTGTGACATAAACAAGGTGTAGTCCCCTGCCTTCATGATTATTAAAGAATAGCTTCATATACTATTAAATAAGACATGTATCATCACATAATGGCCATGTTAGTTTGAGAATTACAATGGTAAATGCAGCGAGAGGAGGGGTGATAAACTCCTTAGAGGTGTAGAATCAAGAAAGGCTGCATAGAGATGATTATCTTTGAAGATGAGGAGGAATTCTCCAGAGAAATGAGGGAGAAGGGGGAAGAAAAAACAACACATTCAAAGACAAAGGGACAAAACAGTAAAACCTGTTCTGAGAGCCACAAGTCTTTTCATGTGACCAAAGGGTTGCACAAAGGATTTACAAGAGATAATTATAAGGATCTTTAACAGTCACTGAGTACTTACTAGGTATCAGGCATTATCCTAAAATTTTTACATGTTTTAATGCATTTAATCCTTTAGCACAATCCAGTGAGGGGGGTGTGATTACTGTCCTTATTTGGCAAATGAAAAATTGAAGAACAGAGATGTTAAATAACTCTCCCAGCTGGTAAAAGCTGGAACCAGTTTACACAGCTGGTAAAAGCCGTGTAAAGGCTGGAACCCGGGCAGTCTTGCTCCAGAGCCTGTGTTCTGAACTGTACAGTACTACTGCTTCTTCAGGGCTTCCCAGGTAAGCTACAGGTAAAGAACAGGTCTGCCAATGCAGAAGGCAGAAGAGATGCAGGTTTGACCCCTGGTTTAAGAAAATCTCCTGGAATAGGAAATGGCAACCCACTCCAGTATTCTTGCCTGGAAAATTCCATGGACAGAGGAGCCTGGTGGGCTACAGTCTGTGGGGTGGCAAAGTGTCAGACATGACTGGGTATGCATGTGCATGTGCACACACAGCTTCTTAGAGACGAGGTTAGAAAAGGAGACAGAATGCAGATCAAGGAGAGACTTAGAGGTCCTCACAAGGAATCTGGAGTTTATCCCATAGCCAATGAGAAACTAAGAAATGTTTGAATTAATATATTGTGCGTAAGACAGGCCATTCCAGTAGGAATATACAGATGGACTAGGAGAGGGCTAAAATTGGGGAAAGGATGCCAAGAAGGAAACTAATGTCACTGTCCCATTAGAAAGAATGAAAATCTGAACTCAAGCAGTAGCAGTGGGGTTGGGAGAAAGGGAGTGTCAGAGTGGGACTATTCCTTCACTAGGGACGCAGTCCCTCTCCAGTCAGTCCACTCTCTGAATTTGACTCATATCCTAAGAATTATCTGTTTTCAACTATTTCTTTCTATTGTTCATGACTCCATTCTTCCTTTGTTCCTAAATTTCAACTGAGTAACCTAACGTTGGTTCCATTTCTCAACTGGGCTACTTGATTAGCTAAGGACTTCAGCATGTCCTCCTAAAGCTGATAAATCTTCAACAGTGTGAGCCTTTCAATCCCATTTGTGTTCTATTGCAGACAAACAGCTTGATAGCAGTTTGGTTAGCAACTAAAGGAGATAAATAGCTAAGAAAATGTCAAGAAAGTTTTTTTAGATTGAGCAAGCATAGATTATGTCTCTAAATTTGTTTTCCAAAGAAAAGAATGCTCTGTAAACAGCTTCATTAAATCCTTGCATCACTGTGTAAAATCTGCATATTAAAAAAATATCTAAATGGCTGTTCATTCCCTTCTTAAGGAACTCCTACACCAATTTGGAGTTCTCAGATAACAAATAAATATAAGATTAAGGCTGTTTTGACTTTGTTTCCTTTAGTTTGCTCTCCTTAAAAAAAGAAAACAAAAAACCACCAGGGTCAATTTCTAAATTTTTTTCAATTCCCAGAATCATAGAAAACCTCTTAAGTTTACACTGAGTCACAGCATTCTTCTTACAGTTATTCCGCCGTCTTTGCCGAGATTGAACTGAGTGGCTGGGATTACGACTATGGTTTCTGCTTACCCAAGACACTCCAGTGTGCTCCTGAACCAGATGCTTTCAATCCCTGTGAAGACATTATGGGCTATGACTTCCTTAGAGTCCTGATTTGGCTGATTAATATCCTGGCCATCGTGGGGAATGTGACTGTCCTCTTTGTCCTCCTGACTAGTCGCTATAAACTCACAGTGCCCCGCTTTCTCATGTGCAACCTCTCCTTTGCAGACTTGTGCATGGGGCTCTACCTGCTCCTCATTGCCTCAGTCGATGCCCAAACCAAAGGCCAGTACCATAACCACGCCATAGACTGGCAGACAGGGAGTGGGTGCAGCGCGGCTGGCTTTTTCACCGTTTTTGCAAGTGAACTCTCTGTCTACACCCTCACAGTCATCACGCTAGAAAGATGGCACACCATCACCTATGCTATTCAACTGGACCAAAAGCTGCGACTGAAACATGCCATCCCAGTCATGCTCGGAGGATGGCTCTTTTCTTCTCTCATTGCCATGCTGCCTCTTGTGGGTGTCAGCAATTACATGAAGGTCAGCATTTGCCTCCCCATGGATGTGGAAACCACCCTCTCACAGGTCTACATCTTAACCATCCTGATTCTCAATGTGCTGGCCTTCATCATCATTTGTGCCTGCTACATTAAAATTTATTTCGCAGTCCAAAATCCAGAGCTGATGGCTACCAACAGAGATACAAAGATTGCTAAGAAAATGGCGGTCCTCATCTTCACCGATTTCACCTGCATGGCACCAATCTCTTTCTTTGCCATCTCAGCTGCCTTCAAAGTGCCCCTCATTACAGTAACCAACTCAAAGGTTCTGCTGGTTCTCTTTTATCCTGTCAATTCATGCGCCAATCCGTTTCTGTATGCAATTTTCACGAAGGCATTCCGAAGGGATTTCTTTCTGTTGCTGAGCAAATTTGGCTGCTGTAAATATCGAGCTGAACTTTATAGGAGGAAGGATTTTTCAGCTTATATCTCCAACTGCAAAAATGGCTTCACTGGATCAAATAAGCCCTCCCGGTCTACCTTGAAGTTGACCACATTACAATGTCAATATTCTGCTGTCCTGGACAAGACTTGCTGTAAGGAGTGTTAACTGTGATATCAGTAAACACATTACTGAATTACACTTATGTAAAAAATTTATCTCTACCAGTAATATTAACAAAGAGTTGGTTTCAGGAAATTATGTGTTAGGCACATCAGGCAAAAAAAGACTCTATCTAGCTCAAAATGTGATCCATGACCACGGCCGGTCTAAAAACTATTTGTCACTGGCACATGATAACAATACAGAGTGTTTAGAAACTTTTACAGCAATTTTGACAGATTAATTTTATGTCTGCTGTATCTACCATTTCAAAAATGAGATGGTGATTTGCATGACTGTAATTTTTTTCTCATTTCATCCTTGCAGTAATTTTTATTGCATTTTTACAAAAATATTGGTCCATAAGAGATTTGAAATTTGAAATAACTAGTCCTTTTCCTCAGACAGTTTGAGAAATATAGACTCTGGAGATGCACTGTCCAATCTGGTACCTCCCAGACACATGCAGCTAAATTAAGCTAAATTAAAAATGTGTCTTCTCAATTGCACTAGGAACATTTCAAGTGCTCAACACCCATACATGACCTGTGGTTACTATATTGAACAACACATATACAGAACAGTTTCATCATCACAGAAAGTTCTATTGGACAGTGCTGTCCTAGACATTTATTTATCCCATATCTAGATTCTAGATTTAATAATTACTAAAATTTTAAATTATACTATTTAAAATTAATGTAAAGTAAGCATCTAAAGGCACATTTCATCCTGTTGGTCTGGTGTTTAGTCTCTAAAGAACAGTGAAGCATTAAATAGCAGACTATAAACTCCTTGTGGGTAGGAACCCTGTCTCAATTTTGCTTCCTTATCTCCTAGCTCAGGATCTCAGCAATAGCATGCAACAAATGTGCTGAATGACACTGAAGTTAAGAAATCTACAAGGAAAAAAAAATATCTTCTTTTTCTTTCTAGGGCCCTATCTTTTATGGAAGTAAAAGAAAATGCTTAAATATTTTAAAATATTTAACTTTCATAGTTTCTATCTTTGAAGGTATTGAAAAATATATCCAATATTTGCTAGAAGGTATTTTATTTATCAGAATTGACTCTTATAAGACAATAAAATTATGGTTTTAATTGCAATGTTTTTGTAAGTTCCTTTGACACTTTAAAGTAACTTATTAAAAGTTTATTATATGCCAAGCATCTTGATAAGTATTTTATATAATTCAACCCACTTAATCTTTATAAAACTCTATGATGAGGATATTATTCATATTTTAGAATAGAGGAAAGCTCATTACAATTTGCCCAAGTTCTCAAAACTAATAAAAGCTTCAACTAATAGGATTCAAACTCAAAGTTCTGATTCAGGACCCCAGCCTTTTAACACTGTTTTACTACCTCCCATATTGGTAAATCATAGCCATCCAAAGGTTTAATATGTGTTCAAAGTTCTTTTAATTTCACCCAACATTTTATTGTGACATTTTCAAATATGTGAAAAGTTGAAATAATTGTACAGTGCACACCCATATACTGAGACTCAACATTATACTATACTGGTTTAGAAAATATCAAGATAAGAAAAATAGTTCTATATAATTATTAATATCTATCCAGTATTTATCCATCCATCATTTCTGATGCAATTTAAGTTACAAACATCAGTATCTGTCAGCCCTTAAACTCTTCAGCATGCTTATCATTAACTGAAGTTTAATATTTGTTTACATATTTAAGGTAAAATTTAAATATGATGAAATAGACAAACCCTGAGCATACCATTTAATGCATTTTGAGAAATGTATACACCCATGTAACCCAAACCTTCATGAAGATACAGAACACTCACCCTCAGAAAGTTTTCTCATGTCACTTCCTAATTAATCCCTCACCTCTGCCCTACAAGAGTAATAATGCATACATGCTAAGCTGTTTTAACATGTCCAACTCTTTGCAAACCCACAGACTATAGCCCTACAGGCTCTTCTGTCCATGAGCTTCTCCAGGCAAGAATACTGGAGTGGGTTACCACACCCTCCTCCAGGGGCTCTTGTGTCTCCTGCCTCAACAGGAGGGTTCTTTACCATAGCACCATCTGGGAAGCCCAGGATAATAATGGTTATGATTTTTTTCCTAAGAGATGAGTTTTTGTCTGCTCCAGAATTTCATATAAATAGAATCATACAGTTAATATTCTTCTGTATAAAGCTCTTTGACTCAACACAATGTTTTTGCTATTCATCGCTTCAATCAATAGTTCATTCCTTTTCATTGCTGAATAGTATTCAACTGTATGAGTATAACACTGTTTTCTATTTTCTTATCAATGGATATCTGGGTTGTTTTCAGTTTTCAGCTCTTCTTTGGCATTGTTAAGTAAATGTAAAGTCACAACTAGACTCTTCACACATTTAGTCTGCTTCCAATCATTATGCCATTTTGCAAAGTATTTCAAAGTAGATTATAAAAAAGTATAAACTTTCTAAAATATCTCTTTTCTCTAATGTGTTTTCTGACTTCTCTACTCCACAACTAGTCACTTGTCTTTATTCAGATGCTATTCTCTCTCTTGTAAGCAAGTGTTCTAGAATTTGTCTCAATGATGAGAGAATGCTAATTAGTCATGTTGCTATATACACGCACACACACACACAGTAAACTTCCTGATTGATAATAAATCACAGAACCAAAACAACTAAGCAAGCAAAACAGCAGAAAGTAAACAAAAGAAAAAATGAATCCTTATAAACTTTAAATTATAAATTATACCTTTAAATTATAAATTATTGTTTTAGCCTAACATACTCATATCTATACTCTGAAAACAACTTTTACAGTCTTTCCCACAAATACTGATCTTTACTTTCTACATTATAATTTAAGTTTTAACACACAGAGTCATAGTGTACTATCTTCCTCATCCTCACATCTTTTCATTCATTAGTTATTCCCTTCAAATTGTCTTCCACATCAGTCCTTTATTTTGCATTCCTATCACCATTCCCACATCTCAGGCCATTTCCCCTTACCTCTCAAGTACTTCTACACCTCCTTCATTTTTATTCATATCTAACCTTTCTTATGGCCATACCATCATACCCACCACCACTGATTCAGTTTATTTCAGTTCAGTCACTCAGTCGTATCCAACTCTTTGCGCCCCATGGACTGCAGCATCCCATGGACAGGCTTCCCTGTCTATCACCAACTCCTGGAGTTTACTCAAACTCATGTTCACTGAGTCAGTGATGCCATCCAACCATCTCATCCTCTGTTGTCCCCTTTTCCTCCTGCCTTCAATCTTTCCCAGCATCAGGGTCTTTTCCAACGAGTCCATTCTCATCAAGTAGCCAGAGTATTGGAGTTTCAGCATCAGCATCAGTCCTTCCAATGAATATTCAGGACTGATTTCCTTTAGGAAGGACAGGTTGGATCTCCTTGCTGTTTAAGGGGCTCTCAAGAATCTTCTCCAACACCACAGTTCAAAAGCATCAATTCTTCGGTCCTCAGCTTTCTTTATAGTCCAACTCTCACATCCACACATGACTACTGGAAAAACCATAGCTTTGACTAGATGGACCTTTGTTGGCAAAGTAATGTCTCTGCCTTTTAACATGCTGTCTAGGTTGGTCATAACTTTCCTTCCAAAGAAAATTTCTTCCACCACTGATTAACCTTCCTAAAATCCTATCTCATCTTATTATATACCTACCAAAAATTCAAAATTCCCTCCCCAATCCACTAAAGTCAAGACACTGTCTTTACTTCAAATAGAGCAAGGCATAAATAATAAATATGCAGTC
Organism: Dama dama; assembly: GCF_033118175.1. Classification (NCBI taxonomy): domain Eukaryota; kingdom Metazoa; phylum Chordata; class Mammalia; order Artiodactyla; family Cervidae; genus Dama; species Dama dama. Next base: position 73,058,027 of record NC_083691.1, read on the forward strand.
CACAATGGTTTATCTCTTTAAACTTCTTTAGCACCTATCATCTGTATCACTTCTTTTTTGTTCTACACTGATGATATTATCTTACATGTATATCTCTTATTTCACACACATTATAAATTCTTTTAGTAATTTCTCACCTACCTCTTTGCTTCTCCCACTATATCTATCCTAGTCTTACATGTAAGGCAATTAATATTTTTAACCGATTCACTTTTATAACTGAAATATAAAACAATCCTTGTTAAGGAGCATTTTCCTTATGAGATGGTCTCATAGAAAATGTATGTTCCTAGTCTACATAATCTCTCATACATAAAACATCGAATGCTCAAGAAATTTATATCTTGCATTTTTGTTTTTTTATTACCATGTTTGATGTATGCTGCAGAATGACTAAAAAGATTTAATCAATTTGGAGTAATTCATCTAAACTTACAAAATATTTTTAAAAGGCATTTTGTCCAAAAGTTATAACATTTGCGATAACGGGCCTGGTTTTAGTTTTTTCAAAAATGTATTAAGTTCACATACAAATTAAGAATCTTCATGCCACAAAGATTTCAATAAACATGTTCACAACTTGAAAAAATCTTTTCCTAATGTACAATATTTTTATTAATATCAAGTTACTTCCTAAGAGTTACTACCATGAGCTTCCTATTTATAATTTAGCTGTCTAGTTACAAATTATAAAATTTCCAACTAGCTCAGAGTATATTTACAAACAAACAGCACTGTACTAACCTACTAACAAAAGTCTAAATAAATTCCCCCATTAAATTCCTCTTCTCACCACCCACTTAACCACTGCTATTCATTCTAAAGTTACTAGTTTTGCTACACAACTTAAATGACTTCAACTGAGTTCCTCAGCCAGAACTGGCATCTCATTGCCCTATGAAGTCTGAGCTATACAGATGATTTTTTTACACATATTATAGCACATTGAATGAAACAGGTAAAGAAGGTAATCCAGGCAAGGTCAGCTGGTCAGTCCCTAAGAGACTAACTATGCAAACTCAAGATCTTCGCAGTCGACAGGGAGAGGTGAAAAGTATGTTGGGGAAAAAAAAAAAAAAAAAAAAGCCCTATGCGATGCATGCATGAGAAAAAGTCTGGGTTAGGAATTACTATACATGATACATGAATTTCACATACCACAATAAACTGTAACCTCTTTACTAGGGACACATTCACCACCTATAAAAGGGTGTAGGATGGTTTTTGCCAGGGTATTGTATTTACAAGAATATATAACTCACTTTATGACACTTTGTTAAAATATGCAACAAGAAATGTTAAGCGTGGACATGATAAAGAGGTTCCTAAAAGCAATACCATATTAAAGCCAAGTCTCAGATACACTCACAACTTACAGGACTTAAAGAATAATTTTCTTTTTCAAAATAGATTAATATTTGTTCATTTTATCTTTAACACATGGGTTAAAAAAAATTTTTTTTTAATATGACCCATCAGTAGGTAGTGAAACCAACTTATAGGGCCAATACCATCAAAAATTTTTTTCTAATGAACAGAATAGAATCAAAGATAGGAGGCTATCATGTTAAAAGCAAATATGACTTTCTGATACTTTTATTTGTACTGTATGTATCTATGTACATGCAAACACACACTGGTTGTTCAAATTTACTTCTTAGTGTGTGCTTAGTCACTCAAAGTCGTGTCCAACTCTTTGCAACCCCATGGACTGTAGCCCACCAGGATCCTCTGTCCACGGGGATTCTCCAGGCAGGAATACTGGAGTGGGTTGCCACGCCCTCCTCCAGGGGATCTTCCCATCCCAGGGATCAAACCCAGTCTCCTGCATTGCAGGCGGATTCTTTACCATCTGAACCACCAGGGAAGCCCATTTCTTAGTATGGCACTGGCCAACATAACTTTTAAACCATTAATTTACACAACTTTTCAAGACTCAGGATTCTTTTCTAGTACTATTTGAGACTGATAGAAGGGCATCTAGGTCCACAATAATTTGGGGACTCTAGGTTCTCTGTGCATTCACTACCCAAACTATCATCATTTATACTATCGTGCAAAGGAATGGAGCTTGTTTTGTGTTAAGTCTATCTTAAATGGATGTTTTTACATTTTAAAAGAATCAGAGGCATGAGGGCATGCAAAGACACAAATGAGACAATGACTTTTTTCTCTGATAAAATGTACCCCATAAATAAAGAGGACAACATAGTGGTATTTGTAATATAGTTTAAAAAAAAAAAAAATTACTGAAGCAAAGTGAGAATTTAAAATTCACCACGGAAAAGAGGAAAGGAATTTCAGAAACAACTATTATCACCTCTCCCAAACACTTAAACCAACACATTAAAGCCCAATTTCCAAGTGAACACACCTTGTTGATAAATTCAGCACTTAATACAGGGTGGCTGAAAGCACCTGAAGTCTAGAAAGTGTCCTCCTCAACACTGGGTGGGGTGGGGGAGCACATTTCAGAAATGACACAGAGAATAAATGCCCTCTTTTTGCTTTCCATGTAGAAAAGATGAACATTTCCTGGTGGCTAACATCCATGAAGGGAAAAGATGAACATTCCCTGGTAGGAAGCATCCATGAAGCGAACCCATAGCTCCTGGAAGTTCTCAGGAGCCAGAGCAGGATGTGAAATAGCAGAGGTGGTGGTGAAAAGGACAGTGAGCCTGAGGACGAAGAAGGCATCAGCCTACCCAACTAGCACTAACTGAATCCTCATGCAGCTGCCAACTTGAGGCCAAAGACAGTGCCCCACTCATGTCGTCCACAGTCCAGATGAGATTTATCCAAATATCTCAAAAGACCTAACAGTAGCTGAGTCACTTGGGTAGAAGAGAACAAGCACTGGAATAAATTAAGTAGGGACGCCTCTGAAAAAGAGATCGGGAATTCACCCTGTGACCAGCCAGATACAGGAATCTAATCTTCTAGGAGCTTTTCACCCATTCCACCTCAGAACTTCTTTTTGTGAAAGAATTACTGTCCTGGAGAATACTAGTGAGTCAGTGAAAGTCACTCAGTCGTGTCCGACTCTTTGCGATGCTATGGACTATACAGTCCATGGAATTCTCCAGGCCAGAATACTGGAGAAGGTAGCCTTTCCCTTCCCCAGAGGATCTTCCCAGCCCAGATCTCCCTCACTGCAGGCGGATTCTTTACCAGCTGAGCCACCAGGGAAGCCGTAGGGGAGAACACTACTCAGGGCCAAAAGTAGGGATCCTAGACTTATTCTCTGGTGGCTCAGACAGTAAAGAATCTGCCTGCAGTGCAGGAGACCTGGGTTCAATCCCTGAGTCAGGAAGATCATCTGGAGAAAGAATGGCTACCCACTCCAGTATTCTTGCCTGGAGAATTCCATGGACAGAGGAGCCTGGCAGTCTCCCATGTCCAAACATATGGCAGTCCATAGGATTGCAAAGAGTCAGACACGACTGAGTGACTAACACACGCACGCACGCGCGCACACACACACACACACACACACACACACTCCATCCACTAGAAGAAGCAGTATGATGGGGAAAAGTTTCCTTTAAGGAATTTGAACCTATTACTAAGGAAGAGAATATTACAGAATAGTTTACTGAAATACTAATTTGCTCTGTTTTCATTGGTGTTAAGAAAATGAGAGCTATTTTGTTCCCGCTCTCTGATTTTAAGAATTATCCAGGTCTTCTGTTTTCAAATGAGATTGTCTCACCAAAATAGAAGGTTCCTGAAGAGAACTTCTCTTCTCGACTTTTGATTTAGAAAGCCTAAACTCAATAAGGGAATTCCCTGTTAGGAAAAATGAAGACAGACAGTATGTTTGATGTTATAAGACTTTGCAAAGGAGTCTTCCACTGTAAGAAAAGTAGAAAAAAATTAGAGATGAGGGAAGAAGACAGAAACATGAAGTCCTAAGAATTAAAATGGGAACCTAACTCACTCCCTATAATTCCCCAGGGAAATATCAGGTACAAAGAAGAATGGTCTGGCCACAAGATAAACCCAGAGGCTAATCCTTGGCTCTAGGGATCCTGGCATCGACAAAGATTTTCATGTTCTAGTGTAGGCTCAACTGAGGCGTCTGTCTCCAAGGAGCCATCTGGGCTTGCACAATCAGCATACTGTTAGCGACAAATGTAGACTAGTTTTACCTAGAGACGCCTTCCTGAATATCTAGGTACTCACAAGACTCTCCAGGATCTTTTGTAACATGGTTTGCTGAGTGGTGGGAGCCGCTGAGCCCCAGTCTCATAACTGATACTGACTTTGCCATGATGGAGAATTGGAGTCTGATTTAAATTTTACTTTAGAATTAAAGAAATATGAAATTTCTTCATGCTACATCACACCTAATACATCTGTGCTTTGTAATGGTACAGACAATGAGGGTTAAAAAATAAAAACCTGTTAAACAGTGTGAAATATAAAATGAAAGAAATGTAATATTGTATATTTGTATCTGCATCTGAATTATAATTTTATTAAATTCCATACAGTGAACAATATGTGATATAGTCCCTCTGATGTTTATGATGTACTGAGCTCATAAGTTTTACCACTCTGCATTACCAATGGCTTTTGCAAATACATAGTCTCTCCCTCCAAAACACATAACACCATCTTTCAGATAGAATTTCCATTTGTCCTTGCTTCGATGAATCTGGAGGGAGAAAAATAGTCTAAATTAATCAAATTAAGAAGTTAAAGGATTGTTTACATTTCTTTGCACATCCATGGGATTATTCTGACCCTAAATTGGAGTCCTTTTTTTTTTTTTTTTTTAATATTTATTTATTTACTTATTTATTTGGTTGCCTTGGGCCTTAGCTGTGGCATGCAGGATCTTTATTGTGTCATGCAGGATCCTTTGTTGCGGTGCAGGAATTCTCCTGTTGTGGCTCCCAGGCTTAACAGTTGTGGGTTTCAACAGTTGTGGCATGTGGGCTCTCTAGTTGTGATGTGTGGGCTTAGCTGCTCCACAGCATGTGGGATCTTAGTTCCCTGACCAGGGATAGAACCCACATCCCCTGCATTGGAAGGCAAATTCTTAAGTATTGAACCACCAGGGAGTTCTTTATAAATAAAATCTCTTTAGGATAGTTTATTCATTCATTCAGCAAATATTTGCTGAGTTCCTATGTATCAGGTATTGCTTTAAGCACTGGAGATTTATTAGTTTTTTAAAAAGGAAAATTTATAATTTTTTTTTAGAACAAGAAAAAAAGTCCTGTCTTTGAAGAGTTTAAATTTTACTAAGGATGGGAGAAACAAAGCCAATAAAACCATAAACTCCACAGACTATTAAAAAGTGGTGTGCATGCAAGCTAAGTTGCTTCAGTCGCATCTGACTCTCTATGACCCTATGGGCTGTAGCCTGCCAGGTTCCTCTGTCCATGGGATTCTCCAGGCAAGAATATTGGAGTGGGTTGCCACGCCCTCCTCCTGGGGATCTTCCCAACTAGGGATCGAACCCACGTCTCTTATGTCTCCTGCATTGACAAGCAGGTTCTTTACCAATAGCACCACCTGGGAAGTGCTATGAAAAATAGATCAGGAAAAAAGAGTGTCACAAACACAGAGGTGGGGTTACAATTTTAAGTAGAAGCATTAGTGGAAGCTTGAGGTAACATTTGGGCAAAGACTGAAAAAGAATATGTTGACTAGAGAGCATTATAGGCAAAGAGAACAGAAGTCCTGAGAGGGGCATCCCTGGATTGCTCAAGAACAGCAGAGGTCACTATATCTGCAAAGGAATAGAAGGGATGCAGTTAATATCAAGAATGAAAAAAATAGTTGTGTTTCATTTTGAAGAAGAAAGTCAATAGTCCTAAATAACACACTGAGCAAGGTCAGAAAATATAGCTTATAATCTATCAGATTCTACTGGCTATTCTTTAGATTCAATAAGTCAGGCTGATACAAAATAAAAACTAGAAAATCCTACCACCTTAATAGGTAACAAATTATACAATTATTGTTACTTCTGGGTAAATCACAAGTGACTATTTAAAAAGCTTAGAAGTACATGATCTGAAATCAAGAATAAAAACTAACCTAGTTGTTGACTGCAAATAGTCAAACTGAGGAAGAAAACCCTGTGTCTAGTATTCAGATGCACTTTGGGAGGCACAAGAAAATACAAAGGATAAATCCTCTATTTGTGTGGGGAGGGGGGAAATGTCCTAATGATGGAAAATTTCCTCTCTGAGTTTTGACTTTCTAATTTTCATGTGCACTTATCTTTGGTCTCAGGGAACACAACCATGACAACAGCATCCTTAACACAAATGATAAAATCTGACCAATATTAGGAAAAGAAAAATAGCAGAAGCAGCAACAACTCTTCCCATTACCTTTATCAAGTGACTATATTTATTAAGTAGTTTCTGTATTTATTCTAGAAATGCAACCATGGTTCAACACTAGGAACTTGTTAGTATAAAAACTGTATTACTAGACCTAAGGAGACAAATAATATAATCATCCCCAATGATGTTGAAAAAACTTTTGATAAAACTCAAGCATTTTAAGAAAGACTATGTCCTACAAATACACACACACACACACACACACACACACACACACCACTCTACTACCTCAACCCAAAAGCTGTGACTTAGTGGCTTAGAGAGGAAAATCCTAAAAATATTCCCACTCAAGTCAGAACATAGACAAGAAAACTATTATCTAACTTTTCACTCTAGAGGTACTAGCCAATACAATAGACAAAAGGAAAGTACAATTGGTACTAAACAACATAATTAGATAAGAAAGAACTAGAGATTAAAAAAACTGGAAAAGATGAAATAAATTTGCAGATGCAATGACTGGATATCTGAAAAAATCTAAGATAATCAATTAAAAATGACTAAACAAGAATTCAGTATTGGTACAAAATTAATATAAAGATATTCATAGCTTCCACATATACAAGCAACAATTATAAGCTATGAAGAAAGAGCCTGTTTCCCATAGCAAAAAAAGACATAGCATAGTTAGGAATAAATTTTACAAATACTCGACTACCAGCACCATTAAATACATTCTCCTTTTTGAAATATTTTCCTCATTTGGCTTCCAGAACATTCCTGGTTTTCCACTTCTTTCTATTCCATTTCTTTGACCACTCCTTTGCTGTCTGTACCAATTTCTCCTTCTCTCCCTCATCTCACTTTTAGCGTGTACCAGGACTCTTCTCCCTGTTCATATCACTCTCTTGGTGATCTTATCTAATCTCATGGTTTTAAATATCAACTATGACTCCCAAAATTTACATCCCCAGCTCATATGTCTCCCTTAAAACTCTGATTCTCATTCAACTGCTTCAACACATCTTCCTGAATGTCCAATAAACATCTCAAGCAAGTTTAAAACAAGGACACTGATATATATTCTTCTCTGAACTTCACAGTCTTCCCCATCTCAGTGGGGAATGGCCACTCATTCTTATTCAGGCAAGAAATCTTGGAGATAATCTTTACACCTCTTACTCACGCCTCATATCCAGATCCATCAGTAAATGTTAGTTCTACCTACAAGCCACATTCATATTCCAACCACTTCTACCACCTCCACGACTATCACTCTTGTTTCAGCTGCCATCCTCTCTCACCTGGACTGATATGTTCCACGACTAGTTTCCCTATTTTCACCCTTGTCCCCCACTATGTCTACTCTAAACACGGTAGCCAGAGTGGCCCTGTTAAAAACATAAATCAGATACCATTTCTATGCTCCAACTCTCCAATGACTTCTCATTCAAAAATAAAGTCCTTAAAATGGCCTATAACGTCATGTTTTCCCCCTCACTGTTCCCTGAACACACAGGTATTCTTCTACCTCAGGACTTATGTATTTATTGTTCCCTCTGTCTGAAATGATTCTATCCAAATATCCTCATGGCTCATTCTCTAACATTCTTTTGATCTTTACCCTATCACGTTGTCAGTGAAGCCTCCCCTGGACATCGCATCCAAAACTGCAACCCACTCCTCCTTAATATTACTAAAATACCAAACTCTATTAATGTGATCTCAGTGAAAATATCAACAGGTTTTTGTTTGTTTTTTTTTCAACCAGAGAAGCTGATTTTTAAGTCAATACAGAGAAATAAACAAGAATGTCCAGGAAAACTCTGGAAAAGAATATGAAGAAATACCAGCCCTACAAGATATTAAAGCTGTGGTACATATACACAACTGAATATTACTCAGCCACTAAAAAGAATACATTTGAATCAGTTCTAATGAGGTGGATGAAAGTGGAGCCTATTATACAGAGTGAAGTAAGTCAGAAAGAAAAACACCAATACAGTAAATTAACGCATATATATGGAATTTAGAAAGATGGTAACAATGACCCTATATGCGAGATAGCAAAAGAGACACAGATGCATGGAACAGTCTTTTGGACTCTGTGCGAGAGGGCGAGGGTGGGATGATTTGAGAGAATAGCACTGAAACATTTATATTATCAACTGTGAAACAGATCATCAGTCCAGGTTCGATGCATGAGACAGGGTGTTCAGGGCTGGTGCACTGAGACGACCCTGAGGGATGGGATGGGGAGGGAGACGGGAGGGGGATTCAGGATGGGGAACAGGTACTCCCATGGCTGATTCATGTCAATGTATGGCAAAAACCACTACAATATTGTAAAGTAATTAGCCCCCAATTAAAATAAATAAATTTTAAAAAAATAAAGATATTAAAAACCTCAAAATAACTGAAGCAATGTAGCAGAGGTTAATGGACAACCCAATGAGACAAAACAGAAAATCAAAAAATAAATTCAAAATATTGAACTTCAGTAGATGATAAAGAAATCATTCTCTTTTAAGCAGAGATAAAATAGACTTATCAATAAGCAATATTAAGAAAACTGGGTAGCCATCTGGGAAAAAATTTATAATCACCTGTCACACCAAGAAAAATGGCTCCATCAATCAAGACTTACATTTTTTAAAAGAAACCAAAGAAATACTAGAGAAAACATGGGTGAATCCCTTTAAAATCCTGAGGTAAAAAAGAACTTTCTATTCATGACTCAAAATTCAGAAGCCATAAAAATAAAGGTTGACAAATTCAACATCTGCATGAAAGGAAGAAAAAGCATTGAAAGCAAATAACTGAGGAAAAAGTATTTTTGCACACACCAAGAGTTAATCTCTCCTAAACTAATACAGAACTCTTAGGAATCAATAAACTAACTAATAATTCAATTTTTTAAAACATAGAGGGTGGGACAAATTGAGAGAGTAGCACTGAAATATACACATTACCATATGTAAAATAGACACCTAATGGGAGTTTGCTGTATCACACAGGGAGGTCAGCTCGGTGCTTTATGACAACATAAAAGGGGGAACGGAGGCTCAAGAGAGAGGGTATACGTGTGTACTTATGGCTGATTCACGCTGTTGTACAACAGAAACCAACACAACATTGGAAAGCAATTATCCTCCAATTAAAATAAATAAAAATAAAACAGACAAAAGTTATGAACAAGCATTTCACATAAAATTAAATACAAACGGTTCATAACACACAAAAAGTGAAAAATGTCACCGAAGTATCATTTTACACCTTTCATAATAGTAAATATCCAAATGTCTCATTACACTCCATTGGCAAACCTGTAGAAAAAGGAGGACTCTCAAACACTGTAATAGGCATATATACTGGAATAACCTTCAGGAGAGCGTTCTGGCAATATCTAACCAAGTATATTTGCCCTTTAACCCAGTAATTCCACGTATAGAGATTTATTTAATAGATAAAACTACCCATATATGAAATGTTTTATGTACATGGTCATTCAATAACAACTGAAAAATAGCTCAAATAAGAGATGAGTTAAATAAATTTTAATAATTCCACAATGGAATATTACACAGTTATAAAAATATCCGGACAAAGATTTCTAAGATATATTGTTAATCTCTTAAAAGACAAGGTGCAAAATATAGTGTTGTCTATGCTACCCCTTTAGGCTCTACTTGAACAAAGAGACTAAATATATAAAGAAATTAAGGTAACTGGTTACTGATTTGCACTGAAGGCAGTCACAGGGAGCTACTGGTAGGAAGAGCAGATGGTGAAGGACAGAGTCTTTATGGTATACCCTTTATAGTGTATGCAATAATGTGTATGCAATATCTATTCAAAAAACAAAAGCGAGAGAAAGATACTGTGCTACACACCTAGTAGTTACCCACTGTAATACTAGCATCTAAGGGACAAAGTCACTAAACTGTTAAATTAAAATGGAACATATTTAAATAGTTTCACATTCCACTATAAATAGTATTCTATTTATAGCACAGAACAATCCTAACTATAGTAAAATGTTTCATTTTACCATTAATCTTCCCTCTAATATCTTCATTATTTTAATCTTTATATTAATCTTATACATTCTCTCTGCCTCTGAAATAGTATGTCCATAACTCTCACTCAGAATGTTTATCAGTGACCTTTATTTAACCCTTTTTCACGGCACATCTTAATCTCAAAGTTTCTCCCTTGACTGTTAGCTTATAAATTTTAAAGTTAAATCTCATATGATAATCAAAGTCAGATAAAATATACTGAAAAGCAAACAAAACACCCAGCTCTTCTCAAAGTTTAATGAGCATGAAAATCACCTGGGAGTCTTGTTAAAATGCACATTTTGATCCAGTACTCTAGGATAAGACTCAAAATTCCTTATTTTTAACACTCTCCCAGGGGAAATGATACTACTGGCCTTCAAAACACACTAAGCAGTGAAGCTCTTAGGAGACTATTACTGAAGTTTTTCAATTTACTTGAGATTGGTTACATTAAATACTTCTTCAAATAAGACAACTAGTAACCAGAATTTGCAAGTTATTCTTTTATAAAAATTCACTAAAACAATGGTTCCTCCCACCCCACTTTGATTGCAGATACATTCTCTTTGCTATCTTCCGACTTTCTCACTTCCTTTTCAAAAACTTTTCAGTAGTTCCCCAATGTCATGCTTTTATATTATTCTTAAAATATTCACTAGTTAGAGTGCCCTCAGACAACTAGATTTATTAACATGCTACATCCTCAGTCGTGTCCGACTTTGCAATTCCATGGACTATGTAGCCTGCCAGGCTCCTCTGTCCATGGAATTCTTCAGGAAAGAATACCGGACCAAGTTGCAGTTTCCTACTCCAGGGGATCTTCCTGACCCAGGGATCAAACCTGCATCTTCTGCACTGGCAGGAGCATTCTTTACCACTGTGCCACCTGGTAACACTAAATATCAAACACCACTCTTTCTATCTACCCCACAGGTTGCTGTGAGAAGCAAAAGACAATGTATAAGAAAATACTCTGGGGACTTCCCTGGTGGTTTAGTGGTTAAGAATCTGCCTTGCAATGCAGGGGACATGGGTTCAATCCTTGGTCGGGGAACTAAGATTATACCTGCCACGGAGCAATTAACCCGGTACGACAACTGCGGAGTCCATACACCACAACAAAAGATCGCACATGATGCAGAGAAATCCTGCAAGCCACAACCAAAACCCCAAGCAGACAAATAAATATTTTTCAAAAATACTTTGAAACATATAAAGCACTGTGTTAATTAACTGCAAGCTATTTTCCCCAGTGCAGTACCACTAAGGATACTATATCCATAATGGTCTAGAAGACTATTCGTGACTCTATGGAATGCAAACATAATCTAGTGCCTTATATAACACAAAACAGTGTTTATAGAATGCAATACACTATTTATAAGAATCTAAACAAAGTTTCAAACCAAGACCAGTTCCTTTTCTATTACCTCTTCCTTCTTATGTTTATGTTTACTAGCATATAAATTCCCATTTTCTATCTATATAAAATGTTATAGGAGAGAAGATCCTATTTTTAGAGAAAAGGATTTATTTTTAGAGCAATTCAAAATATCATCTTCTGTTTGACCTGAGTATATTGAAATTGTTACTGAAAAAAAGTCAAAGGTGTAAATATGCATTAGTCATCAGGGAAATGCAACTCAAAACCATGAGATACCACTTTATACTCACTAGGATGGCTAGAGTCAAAAAGTCAGATAACAAGCATTAGTGAGAATGTGAAGCAATCTAAACCCTCATACACTATTGACAGGAATGAAAAAACAGTACAGCCATCCTGGAAAATAGTCTGATAGTGCCTTAAATTATTACTGTAAGACCCAGGAATTCTACTCCTAGGTGTATACCATGAGAAATGAAAATATATATTCACAAAAAAAAACCTGAGTATTTATAGCAAAATTCTTCATAAGAGCCAAAAGTTAGAAAAAACTCAAATGTCACTCAGCAGATGAATGGATAAGCAAATTGTGATATATCCATTCAAAGAACTAATATACATCAATAAAAAGGAATGAAGAACTGTTACTAGCCATGATATGGATGAATCTTGAAACACTGTGTGATACAAGAAATCAGCTATAAAATACCACCTATTATCAAATTGTTTTCATATAAAACTCCAGAATAGGGACATCTACAGTGACAGAAAGTACATTAATAGTGCCTTACTACTGAGGATGGGAAGAAATGGAGCAGTATGGGAGTGAGAACTAAAGGGAATAGGCTTTCTTTCTCAGGTGATGAAAATTTTCTAAAACTGACTGTTAACAGTTTCAAACTGTGCTGCTAGAGAAAACTCTTGAAAGTCCCTTGGACAGCAAGATCAAACCAGTCAATCCTAAAGGAAATCAACCCTGAATGTTCATTGGGAGGACTGATGCTGAAGCTCTAATATTTTGACCACCTGATGCAAAGAGCTGACTCACTGAGAAAGACCCTGATGCTGGAAACGATTGAAGGCAGGAGGAGAAGGGGGTGACAGAGGATGAGAAGGTTGGATGGCATCATCGACTCAATGGACATGGGTTTCAGCAAACTCCGGGAGACAGTGAAGGACAGGGAAGCCTGATGTGCTGCAGTCCATGGGGTCACAAAGAGTCGGACACGACTGAGCGACTGAACAATAACAATGGCTACACATATCCATAAATATACTAAAAATCACTGAATTGTACACTTTAAACAGGTAAAGTGTATAGGACATCTTCAACTCTCCCTTGTCAATCACTCTCTCATATCCAGCTAATCACTAGATCCCAATGATTCTTTTTTCTTTTTCTTAATTTTACTGAAGTATAGTTCATTTACAGTGTTGTGTTAATTTCTTCTGTACAGCGAAGTGACTCCGTTTATACACACACGCACATATATATTCTTTTTCATATTCTTTTCCATTATGGTTTGTCACGGGATATTGAATATGGTTCCCTGCGCTATACAATAGGACCTTGTCATTTATCCATCCTATGTACAATATTCTATCTCTGTTAATCCCAAACTTCCAATCCTTCCCTCCTCTATGCCACTCTTTGGCAACAAGTCTGTTCTCTACATCTGTGAGTCTGTTTTCATCTCATAGATAGGTTGATTTGTGTTGTATTTTAGATTCCATACATAAGTGGTATTATATGGTATTTCTTTGTCTGTCTGACTCACTTCACTCAGTATGACACTCTCTAGGTCCATCCATGTTGCTGCAAATGGCATTATTTCATTCTTTTTTCTGGCTGAGTACTATTCCATTGTGTGTGTGTACCACATCTTCTTTATCCATTCATTTGTAGATGCACACGCAGGTTGTTTCCATGTGTTGGGCTATTGGATTGTAAACAGTGCTTTTATAAACATTGGGGTGCATGTATCTTTTCGAATTACAGTTTTGTCCAGATTAAGTGCCGAAGAGTGTGACTGCCGAATCATATGGCAACTCTAATTTTAGTTTTTTGAGGAACTGCCATACTGTTTTCCATAGTGGCTATACCAATTTACATTCCCACCAACAGTGTAGGAGGGTTTCCCTTTTCTCCACACCCTCTCCAGCAATTGTTATTTGTAGACTTTTTAATGATGGTCATTCTGATTGGTGTGAGGTGGTACCGCACTGTAGCTTTGATTTGCATTTCTCTAATTTAATTAATGATGCTCATCATCTTTTCATGTGCCTAGCTGCCATCTGCATGTCTTCTTTGGAGAAATATCTATTTAGGTCTTCTGCCCATCTTTGGATTGCATTGTTTAGTTGTTGTTCAGCTGTAGGAGCTGTTTGGATATTCTGAAAATTAAGTCCTCGTCAGTTTTTTTTTTCTTTAATTTTACGTTTTTATTGAAGTATAGTAATTTACAATGTTGTGCAAATCTCCGCTGCGCAGCAAAGTGACCCAGGTATGCACACACAGACATTTCTCTTTTATAGTCTTTTCCATTCAGGTTTATCACAGAATATTGAAACTAGTTCCCTGACCTATACAGTAGGACCTTGTTGTTTATCTTTTCATTTTATTCATGGTTTCCTTTGCTGTGCAAAACCTTGTAGGTTTGACTAGGTCCCATTTGTTTATTTTTGGTTTTATTTCTATTGCCTTGGAAGACTGACCTAAGAAAACTTATGTCAGAGAATGTTTTGCCTATGTTCTCTTCTAGGAGTTTAATGGTGTCTTATCTTATATTTAGGCCTTTAATCCATGTTGAATTTACTTTTGTATATGGTGTGAGGGTATGTTCTAACTTCACTGATACACATGCAACTGTCCGACTTTCCCAGCACCACTTGCTGAAGAGACTTTTTTCTCATTGTATATTTTACCAAACATACGAAGAACTTACACCCATCCTTCTCTTTCAAAAGACTGAAAAGAAATGTTCCCCAAAACATTCTATGAAGCCACCATCACCCTGATAACAAAACAAGACAAAGACACTACCAAAAAAGAAAACTTCAGGCCAATATCTTAGATGAATACAGACACAAAAATTCTCAACAAAATATTAGCAAACAAAATCCAATAACACGTAAAAAAAGACCATACACCACAACCAAGCTGGATTCATCCCAGGTGCACAAGGATGGTTCAATACACACCAATCAATATGATATACCACATTAACAAAAGAAAGGACGAAAACCATGTGATCCTCTCAATAGATGCAGAAAAAGCATCTGATAAAATTCAACACCCATTCATGATTTTAAAAAAAAAAACCCTTATGAAAGGAGGTATAGAGGGAACATATCTCAATATAATGAAAGCTATTTATGACAAACCCACAGCCAATATAATACTCCACAGTGAAAAGCTGAAAGCCTTCCTGCTAAAATCTAGAACAAGACAAAGATGCTCACTCTCACCACTTCTCTTGAACATAGTAATGAAAGTCCAGTGATTCTTCCATCATAAGCTCTAATTCTTCTATGTTCTATGCTGCCATCTTTAGTCTGGGCTCTGTTACTTTATGTACCATCCCTGTTCTTCTTACTATTTGCCACTTCCAAATTAACAAAGCCAGTTTTTAAATCCAATTGAAACTTTCTCAATATCATCCTTAGAGGGCTAATGTCCACCAAATCAAGTTTGAATTTTCCCTACCAGGATTCTGGGTTTTCCAATGTGCTTCAACCTCTGTCCCCCACCCAGCCTCATTTCCTAAAATATTCAAAAGGAAAACACTTTATTCAAGGCAGAGTTGTCTCTTCACTGTTCCTTATAATTCTACAGGCATTCATTTCTCTGCCTTTTATCAAGCTATTCTACTCTCCTGAATGCCTAATTTCCACACTTATCTATATCCCACAAATCATTCAAGACCTATTTAAAAGCCCCACATCACCCAGGAAGGATTTGTGGAGAACTCCAACTACAAATGATTTCTTGCATTTCCTAGCCACTTCTAGGAATTAACTGTCTGTGCCACTTATCTTAGCATTTGATTTACATGCCACTCATCTTGATATTTGATTTATATGCCATGTATTTTAGTATTTGATTTGTCACATATTTTAGCTTTTGATTTACCTACCATCTTATTGTATGCCATTCTATTATTCCATACAGAAACATCTTGCTTCAATAAGATTGTCAGCTCTTTAAGACAAGGACTAAAGTCCTTTTTGGTATCACGGAGACCACACAGCACAGTGTTAGACCCCAAATACCCCTCAAATTTATAGAATTAATTATCTGTTTGAGATTAATTTAACTAAATAAAAACTCATCATAGAATTTCCTATCATTTTGCTTACTTTCTCCTATAAATGCAATTAATCAATCCAAAGTCTAAAAGGTGAGTACAGTACCTTATCATACTGACAGACAATTACATTATCCATGTCAAACAGGTCTGGCACATCCTGCTCACTAACATCATCTCCAGAATTTAAAGGGTCCTAAAGATGAAAGATAGTCACATTAATGAATTTTATGATACTCTGAATTTTTTAAAGATAGAGGGACATATTCTGTCTCTCCAAGTGCAAAGAATAGTACTGTACTTAAAAGTCAAACAGCCTGAGTTTGACTCCTAGTTTGGCCACTCAGCAACCACAAGACTGACCTTTTTGACAAGTTATTAAAACTCCTCATATCTCAGTTTTCTCATTCGCAAAATGAGAACAGCAGTAAGAGCCACAGGGCAGTGCAATGTTAAATAACAAACGGCAATAAGATTTAGTGTGGTACCTGGCACATATGTAAGGACACCATAAACGACAGCTAATAACACTTATGCTTCTTAATTATCACATTCCACAAAAATTTCATGGCGTATATTAGGACTAGAGCAGATACATTATGCTTCTACCCTGGCTGCCTTCTTTACCTTCACTCCCATCCCTTCGAACTCCCATTATCTCTAGTTAAGACTAACAAATATAGTAACTGATTCCTAAATACTTAATACTGATTTACATTGCAGCTTAAGGTCAAAAGTTTAAATACAAGTACAAATACAAGTCTCACTTTAAAGACTAAAGACAGCATTGATCTGAATTGTTATTCCTCTTGGTTCCAAAGTATATTAAAGCACAAATGCTATAAATTTTTAAAACTTTCAACTCAAAAATAATCCTTACTTCTTCCAGGTCTATCTCAAGGTCTCCATTATCACTACTGTTCACACTTGAATCTTCATTTGATACACTGCCAGTTTCTTCTTCAGGTACCTTCAGGTCTCCTGCATCAATAATCCCTAGCAATCCATTCTCATCTACATCTCTTGTATTTCCTATTTCATCATTGGAAGATGTATCTCCAGTTCCACCTATTTGAATTATCTCATTAATGTCATCATCAGCTACCTGAATGCTTAAATCCATCTGAGAACTGGAATCCTAAAAATAGAAAGAAATGCAATAAAGTTTTTCAAGTCAAAGGAAGTATACAAAACACTGAATTAGCAAAATATAAAATTACATAAACATTTCATAAGTGGCTTCTTAAAATATATTTCTCCCTGGTCAGGTGATGTTCCCTAATTTTGAATTTTAGTACACTGCTAGCATTTCTATGTAATATGGGGATAAATTTATATTTAAATTGTAAATAAACTCACAGTCATACATAGACAAAAATTGGTTGTCTGCTTTCAGGTAATATTTATCAGTTTTTATATATTTCTAATTAAAAAAAGATATGCAACAAGCAACAAAGGTTTACTGTATAGCACAGGGAACTATAGTCAATATCTTATAATAACCTATAATGGAAAATAATTTCAAAATTAACATGTGTATATGTATAACATGTGTCACATACACAAAAAAGAATTCTACTTTTTGCCAGTTTTTCTAAATGTCCTATGGACATCTAATAACAACCTATGAGATACAAAATTTTAAATATATTTGTGTATGATATGATTAATATAAATTAAATAAATCTATTACATTTAAATTATAAATGACATCATTTCAAGATGCTCCTATTCTTATTTTTTTATGCATTTGATAAAACATTCTCAGAGAAATGTTCATATGTCTCACTATGATTATATATTTTTTTCTTTTCCCTTCTATTTCTTCTGATATTTGCTTTATGTATCTTTGTTGTTAAGGTGTCTAATGGTTTATGATGTCTATCTTCTCGGTGAACTGTACCTTTTATTATTAAAAATATTCACCTTTGTTTCATTTAAAATAAATAATTTTTTTAAAAAAGAAAGCCCAGAAAAAAAAAGTATCAGCTTTTATACAAACTAACTTAAAATTAAATAATACCTCTAACGTTTGAACTTTTATTTTAAACAATAATTCAATGAAGTAGAAAGGACAACTGACATCACATTTAATGGATAAATAAAAAATATAAAGGACTGTACTAACTAGAATAAGCCAAACACTAAAAGAAAATATAAATCGAAAC
The DNA here is from genome assembly GCF_033118175.1 of Dama dama. Lineage (NCBI taxonomy): Eukaryota > Metazoa > Chordata > Mammalia > Artiodactyla > Cervidae > Dama > Dama dama. The sequence continues at coordinate 73,076,258 of NC_083691.1, forward strand.
TGACAGAAATGAAAAGATTAACAGACAAATCCACAATTATAGTTGGAGAATTCAACATTCCTCTCCATAGTAATCAATTTAAAAAGTAGCCTGAAATTCAGTAAGAATGTAGAAAACCTGAACAACACAATGAACCAACATAACCTAACTGGCATTTACAGAAAACTCTACTTCCAAAGAGCTGAATGCACATTCTTTTCAAAAGCACACAGAATGTTCACAGGAAGTATCATATTCTGGGCCATAAAACAAATCTTGACAGATGTAACACACACAAAGTATATGTTCACTTAGCAAAATTAATTATACCAGAAATCAGTAATAGAAAGATCTGGAAAATCGTCAAATATTTACAAATTAAACAACACACTTCTAAATACCCATGGGTCAAAGAATAAGTCACAAGAAAAATTAAAACATAATTTTAACTGAATGCAAACAAAACCATGACATTTTAAAACTTGAGATGAACCTAAAGCAGTGCCTAGAGGGAATTTTATAGCATTAAATGATTATATAAGAAAAGAAACAATTTCACTGTAAGAAACTAAAATGAGAAGACCAAATCAACTCACAGCAAATAAGGAAATAATAAAAAGGAGCAGAGTTTTTACATGAAATTAAAGTTGATATCAGTTCAAAATAGACTGTTAACAACTTTAACCACAAAGAAAGTATAGAATACACACAAAAGAAATGAGAAAAGAATCAAAATGTGTCATTACAAAAAAATCAACTACACACAAAAGAATATAATAAGGAAAGAAATGAAGGTCAAAAAAGCTAAAAGACATACAGAAAATAACAAAATAGCAAGAGTAACTCTTCCTCTATCAGTAATTAAATGTAAATAGATTAAACTCCCTAATCAAAAGTAACAGTTTGGCAGAATGGATACCAACAGTACCCAGCAATATGCTGTCTACAAGAGACTCACCCTAAATCGAAGGACACACACAGGTCAAAAGTAAAACTATGGAAAAAGACATTTCAGGCAAATAGTAACCACAAGGGTTGGGGAAACTATGCCAATATTAGACAAAATAGACTTTAAGCCAAACACTGTTAAAAACAAAGAAATTATATTATGATAAAAGGATCAATTCATCAAGGAAATATAACAGTGACAAACCTATATGCACCAAACATCAGAGCTCCTAAATATATGCAACAAAAAGGGAGAAATAGCTCTGCAATAATAGTAGGACATCTCAATACTCCACTTTCAATAATACAGAACCACAAGACAGAATATCAATAAGAAAATAAAGAACTTACACATGACAGACTAATTGCGCCTAACAAACATAAACAAAACATGCAAAACAGCAGGACACACATTTTTCTCAAGTTCACACAGAACATTTTCCAGGATACGCTGGTAAGTTAGGTCACAAAAAAGACTGAAATCATACAAAGTATCTTTTTTGATCACAATGGAATGAAACCAGAAACAAAAGCAGAAGGAAAGCCGGAAAATCTACAAGATACAGAAGTTAAACAACAGTCTAAAAAAAAAATCAATGGATCAAAGAGGAAATCAAAAGAATCAGAAAATTTTGTCAAAAGATTAAAAATATCTTGAGACAAATGAAAACACAACACACCAAAACCTATGGGGTGCTGCAAAACAGTGCTCAGAGGGAAACCGACCGCTGTAAATGTCTGCATTAAAAAAAGAAGAAAGATCTCAAATTATTAATAATAATCTTAAGGAACTAGAAAAAGACGAACAAATAAAGCCCAAAGTTAGTAGAAGGGAGGAAATAATACCAAGTAAAGCAGAGACAAAGAAAAGGAAAACAATAGAGAAAATAAAATCAGGAGTTATTTCTTTAAAAAGATCAATAATATTGATAAATATATGACTCAACTGATAAAGAAAACTAAAATCAGAAGTAATGAAATTTTACTACTGATTTTACAGAAATAATAAGAGTTATAAGAGAATACTATGACTAATTGCATGCCAACAAGCTGGATATCCTAGATGAAATGAACTAATTCCTAAAAACACACAACCTACCAAGACTAAATCATGAAGAAAGAGAAAATATAAACAGTCTTATAACCAATTATGAGATTGAATCAGTCATCAAAAATCTCTCAACAAAGAAATGCCCAGGACCAGATGGCTTCACTAAAGAATTCTACTAAACATTCATATAACCTCAATCCTCAAAAATCCTCAAGAAGGGAATTTCCTAATGGTCCAGTGATTAGGACTCTGAGTTCTCACTGCAAGGGCTAGGTTCAATCCCCAGTCAGGGAACTAAGATCCCACAAGTAGTACAGCACAGCCAAAAATAAAAAATAAAAATCCTCAACAAAATACTAACAAAATTCAATAGCACATTAAAAGGATCATACACCATGGCCAAGTCAGATTTATTCCTGAAATGCAAAAGTGGTTCAAAATGTGAAAAATTAATATTAATTAAATTAATTAATATTAACACATTAACAGAATGAAGAGGTGGAAAAAACTACACAATCATCTAAATTAATGCAGAAAAATCTGAAAAATTCAACACCTTTTCATGATTTAAAAGAATTCAAACTAGGAAAAGAAAGAAATTGCCTCAACATAATAAATGCAAACCATGAGAAGATCTCAGTTAATACAATGGTGAAAAGAAAGCTCTTCCTTTTCATCCAAGGTGCCCTGACCACTCTTGCTACTTCTATTCAATATATCCTAGCTAGGGCAATCAAGCAGGATAAAGAAATAAAAGGCATCCAAATTGAAAAGGAAGAAGTAAAACTGACTCTGTTTGCAGATGACATCTTATTATGTACAAAACGCTGAAAGTTTCACACACACACACACACAATGCTAGAACAAATTCAGCAAAAGGTATAGGATACAACAAAAAATGAAAATCAGTTGCATTTCTATACATTAACAACCTGAACACAAAGCAAGCAATTCCATTTACAATACCATCAAATAGAATGCTTAGGAGTAAACATAACCAAAGAGGAAAATGACTTGTTCACTAAAAAATACAAAACACTGCCAAAAGAAGTTGAAAATGACACAACTAAATGGGAATAAATTTCACGTTCAAGGATTAGAAGAGTTAATATTGAATATTAAGATATTGATACTACCCAAAGGCATCTAAGCGGAGAAGGAAATGGCAACCCACTCCAGTGTTCTTGCTTAGAGAATCCCGTGGACAGAGGAACCTGGTGGGCTGCTGTCCATGGGGTCGCACAGAGTCGGACACGACTGAAGTAACTTAGCATGCATGCAAAGGCATCTAAGATTCAATGCAATCCCTATCAAAATCCAAATGACATTTCTGGTATAAATGGAATAATCCATCTTGAAATTTACATGCAATCTCAAAGGATGTTGAAAAACAAAAACAGTCTTGAAAAAGAAGATATAAGCTGGAGGTCCCACATATCCTGACTTCAAAGCTTAATATAAAACTACAGTAGTCAAAACAGTGTATTTGCAGAACGAGAGAAAAAAGACCAGTGGAACAGGGAACCCAGAAATAAACTGTCACATATATGGTCAAATGATTTTCAATAAAAATAACAAGACTGTTAAACAAGGAAAGAACAGTCTTTTCAACAAATGCTAAGAAAAGTAGATATCTACATGCAAAGGAATGAAGCTGAACCCTTACCTTACACCATATACAAAAATTAACTCAAAATGGATTAAAAACTAAAACATAAGACCTAAAACTGCAAGACTCAGGAAAAAAATCATAGAGGAGGATCTTCATGACAGTGAATTTGGGAATGGTTTCTTAGATATGATACCAAAAGCATAGGCTAAAAGAAAAAAATAAATAAAACAGACTTCATCAAAATTAAAACTTTTGTGTATCAAAGGATACCGTCAACAAAGTGAAAAGGAAACCCACAAAATAGGAGAAAATATCTGCAAATTATGTATCTGATACAGAGTTCATATACAGAATATATTTTTAAAACTCTACACTCAACAACAGGGTAGATGAAGCACAAGCTGGAAACAAGATTGCTGGGAGGAATATCAATAACCTCAGATATGCAGATGACACCACCCTTACAGCCAAATGCAAAGAGGAACTGAAGAGCCTCTTGATGAAGGTGAAAGAGGAGAGTGAAAAAGTTGGCTTAAAACTCAACATTCTGAAAACTAAGATCATGGCATCTGGTCCCATCACTTCATGGCAAATAGATGGGGAAACAGTGGAAACAGTGAAAGACTTTATTTTCATGGGCTCCAAAATCACTGCAGATGGTGACTGCAGCCATGAAATTAAAAGATGCTTTCTCCTTGGAAGAAAAGTTATAACCCACCTAGACAGCATATGAAAAAGCAGAGACATTACTTTGCAGACAAAGGTCCATCTAGTCAAAGCTATGGTTTTTCCAGTGGTCATGTATGAATGCGAGAGTTGGACCATAAAGAAAGCTGAGCGCCAAAGAATTGATGCTTTTGAACTGTGGTGTTGGAGAAGACTATTGAGAGCCCCTTGGACAACAAGGAGATCCAACCAATCCATCCTAAAGGAAATCAGTCCTGAATATTCTTTGGAAGGACTGAGGCTGAAGCTCAAACTCCAATACTTTGGCTGCCTGATGTGAAAAGCCGACTTATTAGAAAAGACCCTGATGCTGGGAAAGATTGAAGATGGGAGGAGAAGGGGACAACAGAGGATAAAATAGTTGGATGGCATCACTGACTCAATGGACATGAATTTGAACAAACTTTGGGAGATAGTGAAGGACAGGGAAGCCTGGTGTGCTGCAGTTCATGGGGTCACAAAGAGTCAGACACAACTTAGTGATTGAACTATAATCATAATGGCAGGGTACATCTTCTTTAATTCTTAACAGAAATTGAATCTAAGTATCTCCCATAAAGCAATGACAATGATTATTTATTACCTAACCATGTACAAGATCATCCCATGCCACTCTACTCTTACCTGGGGTGAAATATATCTCAACATATTTTATTTTTTTTATTTTTTTTTTTTCAACATATTTTAACAAATACAAAAAACAGTATTTTGTTAAACTGGCTATCTCCTATAAAGAAATAAAAACATCTCACCAGGTCAGTTCAGTCACTCAGTCGTATCCAACTTTGCAACCACATGAGTGCAGCACGCCAGGCTTCCCTGTCCATCACCAAACCCAGAGTTTACTCAAACTCATGTCCATTGAGTCGGTGATGCCATCCAACCATCTCATCCTCTGTCTTCCCCTTCTTTTCCCGCCATCAATCTTTCCCAGCATCAGGGTCTTTTCAAAGAGTCAGTTCTTCACATCAGGTGGTCAAAGTATTGGAGTCTGAGCTTCAGCATCAGTCCTTCCAATGAATATTCAGGACTGATTTCCTTTAGGATGGACTGGTTGGATCTCCTTGCAGCCCAAGGGACTCTCAAGAGTCTTCTCCAACACCACAGTTCAAAAGCATCAATTCTTTAGCACTCAGCTTTCTTTATAGTCCAACTCTCACATCCATACATGACTACTGGAAAAACCATAGCTTTGACTAGACGGAACTCTGTTGGCAAAGAAATGTCTCTGCTTTTTAATATGCTATCTAGGTTGGTTATAACTTTTCTTCCAAGAAGCAAGCGTCTTTCAATTTCATGGCTGCAGTCACCAGCTGCAGCCACCACCTGCAGTGATTTTGGAGCCCAAAAAGTAGTCTGTCACTGTTTCCACTGTTTCCCCATCTATTTGCCATGAAGTGATGGGACCAGATGCCATGATCTTAGTTTTCTGAATGTTGAGCTTTAAGCCAACTTTTGCACTCTCTTTCACTTTCATCAAGAGGCTCTTTAGTTCTTCACTTTCTGCCATAAGGGTGGTGTCATCTGCATATCTGAGGTTATTGATATTCCTCCCAGCAATCTTGATTCCAGCTTGTGCTTCATCCAGCCCAGCATTTCTCATATGTACTCTGCATATAAGTTAAATAAGCAGGGTGACAATATACATACAGCCTTGACGTACTCCTTTCCCAATTTGGAACCAATCTGTTGTTCCACATCCAGTTCTAACTGTTGTTTCTTGACCTGCATACAGATTTCTCAGGAAGCAGGTCAGGTGGTCTGGTATTCCCATCTCTTTCAGAATTTTCCACTGTTTGTTGTGATCCACACAATGGCTTTGGCATACTCAATATAGCAGAAGTAGATGTTTTTCTGGAACTCTCTTGCTTTTTCGATGTTGGCAGTTTGATATCTGGTTTCTCTGCCTTTTCTAAATCAGCTTGAACATCTGGAAGTTCTCGGTTCATGTATTGCTGAAGCCTGGCTTGGAGAATTTTGAGCATTACTTTGCTAGTGTGTGAGATGAATGCAATTGTGCGGTAGTTTGAACATTCTTTGGCATTGCCTTTCTTTGGGACTGGAATGAAAACTGACCTTTTCCAGTCCTGTGGCCACTGCTGAGTTTTTTTGTTGTTTTTTTTTTTCACTGCTGAGTTTTAAAATCTGATTAAGAGGTATTCATTTAGAAGTATCATATAGTGACTCAAAAAATATATGCTCAATTAACTAAATCATCAATTCAAATAACTATCATCAGTATAATAATTTATCTTACAGGAATATCAGAAGGGAGGTGGAATTTTCTAATGTCCCAATAATTCTAATGGGTGTCCCAAGCGGCACTAGCACGGGAGAGGTAAGAGACGCGGACTCCACCCCTGGGTCAGGAAGATCCCCGGGAGGAGGGCATGGCAACCCACTGCAGTATTCTTGCCTGGAGAATCCCAACTACAGACACAGATATTAATAAAATATACCTCTCAGTGCACAGAGGACATATCAACATATCTTTTAACTACATTATGACAGATACATGCTTAAGGGGCTATAATGACACAGAAGAGATACATCCAAATTAATAATAAAAGGGGAGTTGGTAGACAGAAAGGTATTAAAATAAGATTTCTGGAGAAAGTAACAAATGGCTAAGTAGGAATTAACCAAAAGAAAGGATGGTGGGAGAAAAATCCAGACACAAAGCCGAGGGGATGGAAAAACCAAAGAGAGGCAGGAAACAACAAAGTCAGCACAGCTAACTGCTCACAGCTTGTTGTTCCCAATAAAGCAGTAGGTATGAAATGAAGGAAGAGTCAGAAAGAAACCAGCAGAAAACAACATGGAGGTCCTTGTACGCCACACTAAGAGTGCTGACCTAATCAAAGGAGACTGCCAGGTATTTCTCAGCATAGACAGGTTTACTCAGAATCAGCAGAGATTTGGGGTGTGCAACCATGGCAAGCTATGTGCAAGTCCCCTCGAGGGAAGAAAGCTTATAGAAAGAAGGAAGTGGGGAAAGCTACAGTAAACGAAGATCCCACGGCTTTTCATTGGTTAAGTTGTTGTCAGGACACAAGAGGGGTCCGTCTAGCTGGGCTCTGCCATTGTCACTGGCTGTGAAGAGTGCCCCCTGCAGGTCTCCCAACTGTATTTAATTGAGGTTTTTATTAATTTTTTTTCACAAGGAGTTTAAATTTTATCCTGCAGCTTGATGGGCAGGCAGCAACATGGCAAGCGGGCTGCATGCTGGGTAAATCTGTGGTAGCCAAGAGGAGCAGAGATCACAGCTAATGTGAATGAGTTCTTACCATGTGCTAGGGAGTATGCTGCTGAGCACTTCACACTGATTTTCTCACATAATCTTCCCACCATCACAATTCCATGGTAGATACGATTATCTTTACTTACAAATGAGGATATAGTAACTTGCCCAACTCACATAGTTACTAAGGGATATAAAAGGAATCCAAAATATTTCTCATCCCTGAATCTTTTAACCTATAGGATGGGTGGATTGGGAAGAGTGGAAGAAGAACCCGCAGAGACCATAAGGCTAGTAATTAGTTAGAAACTATATTATCCCAAGTGAGAGACAATTAGGGCAATAGATGGAGAAGAGGGAATACAGTCCAGAAATACTTGATTTTAAAGGATGTCAAAAATCATACGATTCAGTCTTTAAAAGGAATGAAATTCCTATATATGCTACAACATGAATGAACCTTAAAAATGTGCTAAGTAAAATAAACCTGTCACAAAAGCACAAATATTGTATGATACCATTCACAAGGTACCTAGAGTAATCAAATTCATAGAAACAGAAAGTAGAATAGAAGTTACCAGTAGCTGAATGGAGGGGGTAATGGGAAGTTATTTTCTAATGGGTACAGAATTTCATTTGGGGGATGATTAGAAAGTTTGAGAGATGCACAGTAGTGATGGTTGCACAACAATGTAACATACTTAATGCCACTGAACTGTACACCTAAAAAATGGTTAAAATGGTAAATCTTATGTTATACAGTGGACCTTGAACAATATAGGTTTGAAATGCGCAGGTCCATTATACATGGATCTTTTTCAATAAATATGTACTACAAGATTTGTGATTGGTTGAATCCATGGATACAGAGGGCTTCCCTTGTGGCCCGGCTGGTAAAGAATCTGCCTGCAATGAGGGAGATCTGGGTTCGATCCCTGGGTTGGGAAGATCCCCTGGAGAAGGGAAAGTCTACCCACTCCAGTAGAGTCAGACATAACTGAGCGACTTTCACTTTCATGGATACAGAGGACTGACTATAAACTTACACGTAGATTTTTTCACTGCAGAGAGCTCAGGGTCCCTAACCCCTGTGCTGTTTAAGAGTCCACTGTATGAAAAGAGAACAGACTCTATATGATTTCAATACTTTCAGTTCAGTTCAGTCACTCGGTCAAGTCCCAACTCTGTGACCCCATGGACTGCAGCACGCCAGGCTTCCCTGTCCATCACCAACTCCCAGAGCTTACTCAAACTCATGTCCATCGAGTCAGAGACTGAAGCTCAAGAGAATAACAGGATTGGAAATGCAGTTATCAATAAGAAGATCATAGTTAAAACCATGATATTGCATGAGACTGCCCACGGAAAACATGAACTAAGAAATGAGCTGAGGATAGAACCTTTAGGAAACAGGAAGGGCAGATAAAGAAGAGTCATGAAGGAGATAAGAGGAAGCAGTCAGAAAGGTAAATATTTAAAAGAGAAGGTAGCAGAAATAATATTTGGGAGAGGGACAAGGAAGATGGTGGGGAGAGAAGCAAGAGATGAAAAGGAGCTGAAGAAGATACACCATCATACCCATTTCTCTCCTACTTTTGGGAGTTACAATGAAAACTCGAGTTCCTCATTTTCTACAGCATTATAAGATTAGAAAACAAAATTCCTCCACTGAGGAAAAACTTAACATAGTAATATACCATAATATGCACCTTAAAATAGGAGCACGTCAAAAACTGTCAGGAATATATTTTATGCAACAGTAATGATGTTAAACCTACTTTAAACTTAAGATCTTGGCAGTCTACACAGGAAAAGCAGGCTAATTGTACACAAAGGGCTAACTGTAACTTGTTTTCAGCAATAAGAATTTCTGAAAAGCTACTTATAGTTATTTATAAACTTTTTTGAAAATTATACTAGTATAAATTTTACCAGATTACTATTTTAAGATATCCTATGGAAAAATTTTTTAAATGTTATAAATTAAATTCCTTTCAATGTTTGTGTTTTAAATACAGATATATTTTAAAATCAACCAACAAGATGTATGAACCATTATCCAATATGTCACATGCCCATAAAGCATAACAGCACTAATCTAAATCTTATTATGGTGACAGAAGCTATTAAAAACTCCATATACATCTCTGATAACTCGAAAAGTTATGAGGCTGGTTTTATGCCCAATTTACAGACAATCATTGAATTTTAAAGAGCAACATTACATAGTTTGCTTTTAAGAGGCAAACCTGGAATTTGAACCTGTTGTGGCTTTAAAGCTTAAGCTCTTAACCACTACCCTCTAAACAATCCTTGCTTAATCTTCCTTAACTAATCTACTTCTCCATATCAGAACAAAGTACAAGATGACATCTAATAAGTGACAGTAGAATAAGTCCTTGAGTGACAATCGTCACTCCAGAAATCTTCAAAGTTCAGAGTCCAGGAGGAAAATGCCTCTAAAATTATAAGTGATGAAAACACTTACAGTCATTTTCTCTCAAAACCAACTGTTTCATAATTAGGAATTTATCATTTTCTTAAATCTTATACGGTTTGTGAAAATATGATTAAAAATGCTCAAAAAGTATTTTACCCTTAACGTGTGTACTTATAGTCACTCAGTTATGTCTGACTCTGCAACCCTATGGACTGTAGCCCGCCAGATTCCTTTGTCCGTGGGGATTCTCCAGGCAAGAATACTGGAGTGGGTTGTCATTCCCTCCTCCAGGGGATCTCCCCAACCCAGGGATCAAACCCTGGTCTCCCGCATTGCATGTGAATTCTTTACCATCTGAGTCAATAGAGAGCCCTTAATACATTATGCCAAACTAAACTAAAAACACTGGCTAAAAGATTTTGAACAGGCTTCATCAAACATCTGAAATACTCTAATAATAAGTCAAATGGTTTCTGATAAACATGTTCTTTGTTCGTTATCCTTCATCGTACCCTATAGTATACCTTGGGCTTCCCGGACTCAATAAAGAATCCGACTGCAATGCAGGAGACCTGGGTTTGATCCCTGGGTTGGGCAGATCCCCTGGAGAAGGGAATGGCTACCCTCTCCAATATTCTTGCCTGGAGAATTCCATGGACAAAGGAGTCTGGCAGGCTACATACAGTCCATGGGGTCACAAAGAGTCAGACATGACTGAGTGACTTTCTCTTTCATAGTAAACCTTATCCTATACCCTTCCCTTCTATCTAAAAGTATTAAGGTTGCACTTAACTACTACATTGCTACAGATGTGTACAGCAGTTCTAACGGACTACTAAATCATTAGTCAGAGACACAAGTTTTCAATTATTTGTCATTTGTCACTAAATTGTATAAGTGGAGTTAGCTGTAAGACATTTTACATTTGTAAAAAGATAACACAAGATTTTTTAATTTTACCATGCAAAATTCTCCATGAATCTATTTGCAATCACTATGAATTCCTTGGAAATTAGTAACATGAACCTATTTTTAATATGGAAAGTTAATTAGGAGCCATTTTTTAGTGGTTTGAATTCCAAAAGAAATTAGTATTTTAGCAGAGAAACAAAATATCTACTAGAAAGATACTTCCTCATGCAGAGAAAACTTTCATATGGAAATTTAGGAAAATTCTGTAGAACAGAGTGACTAAGTACAAAGGTAGAACAAGAAATAAGACTGTGGATCTCTTTTGAACATTTAATGAATTACCTCAAAATACTCATTTAGTTACTAGGATGCACTTCTGAATCTTAAATTTTATCTGCACACAAAAACAATCCTCACAATGTAAGGGAAACATAAAACAGATTAAAAAGTGAAAGTTGCTCAGTCATGTCCAACTCTTTGTGACCCCATGGACTATACAGTCCATGGGATTCTCTGGGTCAGAATACTGGAGTGGGTAGCCGTTCTCTTCTCCAGGAGATCTTCCCAAACCAGGGATCGAACCCAGATCTCCCACATTGCAGGCGGATTCTTTACCAGCTGAGCCAGCAGGGAAGCTTAAAACAAAAGCATTTTCTTCAAAAAAATATTCTAATTCATTCATCAAAACTGACAGTTTAGAAATGCTGAGCATGAATACTTTTAAAAACTGACAGGTGTATTTAAAGAAAACAAAGAAACAATCTTTTAAATGAAAAGGCAAATCATACTTTTGAGTAATGTTACAGTTCACACACACAAAAAAAAGCCACTCAGGACATCTAATCACTGGCTACTGTTTATCTCTTAATACCAGTAAGTTAAACATAGAACTACCTTCTCCGAGACAGGTAGGCTGCTGGGCTCCTCTGTATTTCCTGGCTGCTTTACAGAACCACATCCACACATCCTGTTTTTAAGAACACGAGGCTGAGCCTCAGGCACGTGCTGGCGCTGAGCTCCCTGAGGGCCAGTGGAAAGGGGCCCAGGCAGATTTTGAGTCATGCGAGCGGAAACACGGAGCACTGGCTCCACAATGGAATCTGCTTGTGAGACCTGTGGAGTAAACACAACACCTGGAAAGCTGATGTACTGAGAGCTCACCAGCTGATTCAGTACAGCTTCAGATATGATTTTACGCTCATTTCCAGGAGCTACAAGAATATCACTGGTAGGGTTTTCTAAATGTTTCCTATCCACTGTCTCAGAAGGAAGAACTATAGGTTGCTGGAGCACAGTTTCCATTCTCGGTGATTTTTCAGTAGTTGCTTGAAGAGAACATGGGTTTAATTGTGGAATGCTGGTCTGTATTATTGACGGCTGCCCAAGTAGCTGAAATACTTGCTGAACTGGATGCTGAAGAACACTTGCTCTTTCAGAAGTCTGCGTCACCATAAATGGTACACTGACTTTATAAAGGTGAGCTAAAAGGGAGAAAACAAAACTGTAAGTATAACAGAATCCTAATCTCCTTTAAAAAAACAATCTCAGGCACAGGAGGCCAGGAGGAAATATATCAATAGGTTAATAGTGGTTATCTCTAGGAGTTTTTTTTCCAGATTTTTTTGTGTGTCTTCTACCATAATAATGTATTACTCTTATTTTGAAAAATTAAATATATCTTGCTTTAACTCTAGCCTTTTCCCACTATTGCCTATATGGCACATTTTGAAACATACACAGGCCACCAATATTTATTCCATGAGCCTTTCCCACTGTGTAATAAATTGCAACGTTAATAACCTAAATTGGGATTTTTAAGCAACCTAGTCATGAAGAATGTATACTTTAGACATAAGATACTGAACAACCATAAGACAAGGCTGTCCAAAAAGGGTTTAATAATTTCAAAAGTTAACAAATTTTCCCCTTCTTTCCTTAAAATAATACTAAAAGGAAGAAAGAAATTTACTCTTTGAGCACTGAATCAGCTGCTTTGCTTAAACTCTGTAATGACCAAAAAAAAAAAAAAAAAAGGTATGATTCTCTTTCAATAAAGAAACCGTTCTCTGAAAAGCAGACACAAGTTAAACCTCCAAATTTTTCAAATATTCTGATACAATTTCCAATAAGAAAGGAGGCAAAGGTTGATAAATCTAATCTTTAGTTTTTCTTGAGTAGACCTAGCTGGGACATGTGTATAAAAATTCAGGGAACTGACTTAAACTAGAGAAAACCTACACAAAGCATCTTATACAATGTTGGGAAAGAGAACTGAAGTGAAATGTGGGGACAAGCTTAGTGCCTGTCTTAATAGAGAGGCCTAGTGCTTTTTGTGGTAGATTGCTTGCATAACAACTACTATTTATTATTACTTTTAAGCAAGTTTTCTCAAAAGTTCCTGTAACTTCAATGACTTGTGGTATAGTAAACTTAAAATCACGGAAGTTAACACCCAGGAGTCAGTACCAACGCTAGAAACAAAATATCATTAAGACTATACTCTTACCAGGTGCAGTCTGCTGTGTCACACCCACCGGGACATGAACAGGATAACCAGGAAAAGCAAAGCTTGCACTGGAGTTTGAGGTGCCCTAGATATGAAAATTTTATATCAGAAAGCTAGAAAGAGGCTTTACTTGAAACTTTTTTCCTGATCTCATACAGGATACAAAAAAATCTGATTAAGGTCAATAGGACAATAGCAACCCAACATTAGGGCTGACTGAGTTCTCTTGAGTAAAACAGCTTTTTAATATTTGATGTAGATCATTTCATTAAAAATAAAAGGAATTTCGTCCTATGGCTATTAGCAATGAAGTCAGTAAGTCTTCATAAATACCATGAACACTGACTCATAAAATCTGCCCACAGCATAGCTTTAAAATGGGCACTGATCCTCAAGATGTCAAATATAAGAACCACAGTTGTTTATAGGAGTCCTCTAGTCTGTAGGTTGATCACTAATGTTACTTTAAAGCAGATAAAAGTGTATCATTTTCATTTTGGAATAATTAAACCTTAGGGTTTTAAAATTTTTTAAAAACTAAATGAAAATATAAAGAACTATGTTTGCCTATCTGACATGCAAAAATTTTAAAGACTGATTAATATTACCCAATGTTGCTAAGAATATGATAAAAATCATATTCTCTCACACCACTGCTTATATGAGCATATATGGTACACTCCTTCTGGAGGGCAATTTTACAGTATATACCAAAACTAAAAACATGCATTATCTTTCACCCAGAAATTCTATTTCCAGAAATTGATCCCAATTACCTGATTATCACAAACACACCAAAACATTATCTACAAGTATCACCAATGTAATGCTATATTAGAAAAATACTAACAATAATTTAAATGTCCATAAACAAAAGACTGGTTAATTAAACTGTGATACATCCACTAAGGCTAATCAATATTTACCTGGCATTGAAAAGGGTCATCTATATTACTAAGTTTAGAAAAAGAAATTACAGAAATAGTCCAAAGAATGATCCTACTTTTACTGTGAAAATTAATATAACTTTCCTTAATGAGTAAGTCTAGATGGATATATGTCATACAGTTAAAACAGCTAACTTTGGGATATAATTCTGTACGGCCCTATGACTTTTTACTTTATAAATCTGATTTTACTCTTTGTGTGTGTGTTAGCTGCTCCGGTCAGGTCCAACTCTTTGCAACCCTATGGCCTATAGCCCACCAATCTCCTCTGTCCGTCGAATTCTCCAGGCAAGAATACTGGAGTGGGTAGCCATTCCTTTCTCTAGGGGGTACTCCCGACCCAAGGAACAAACCTGGGTCTCCTGCACTGTAGGCAGATTCTTCACCATTTGAGCCACCAGGGAAGCCCATCATTAATGAGAACTTATTTACAAGAATTTCAAAGATAGAAATAGTTCATTGGTTTCCTATCAAAAGCAGCAACATTCTTTCTAAAAATTATGGTAAGGACTATGATTTTTGTTTTTAAAGAAGAAAGAAAAATAAATGGTCCACTAAGTGACTCAGCTATAAAGCACTTGCCTGCCAATGCAGGAGATGCGGGTTCTATACCTGGGTGGGGTAGATCCCCTGGAGAAGGAAATGGCAACCCACTCCAGCATTCTTGCCTGGAGAATCCCAAGGACAGAGAAGCCTGGAGAGCTACAGTCCAAGGAGTCGCAACAGAGTCAAACACAACTTAGGGACTAAACAACAACAAAAATCTTGTACCCTAGAAAGGTAACTCATGGGCTGAAAGAAAATGAAGAACAGTTCAGTTCAGTCGCTCAGTTGTGTCCAACTCTTTGCAGCCCCATGAACCAGAGCATGCCAGGCCTCCCTGTCCGTCACAAACTCCCGGAGTTTACTCAAACCCATGTCCATCAAGTGAGTGATGCCATCCAACCATCTCACCCTCTGTCATCCCCTTCTCCTCCTGCCCTCAATCTTTCCCAGCATCAGGGTCTTTTCAAATGAGTCAGCTCTTCGCATCAGGTGGCCAAAGTACTGGAGTTTGACTTTCAGCATCAGTCCTTCCAATGAACACCCAGGACCTATCTCCTTTAGGATGGACTGGTTGGATCTCCTTGCAGTTCAAGGGACTCTCAAGAGTCTTCTCCAACACCACAGTTCAAAAGCATCAATTCTTCGGTGCTCAGCTTTCTTTATAGTCCAACTCTCACATCCACACATGACCACTGGAAAAACCATAGCCTTGACTAGATGGACCTTTGTTGGCAAAGTAATGTCTCTGCTTTTTAATATGCTGTCTAGATTGGTCATAACTTTCCTTCCAAAAGTAAGCGTCTTAATTTCATGGCTGCAGTCACCATCTGCAGTGATTTTGGAGCCCAGAAAAATAAAGTCAGCCACTGTTTCCACTGTTTCTCCATTTATTTGCCATGAAGTGATGGGACCAGATGCCATGATCTCAGTTTTCTGAATGTTGAGTTTTAAGACAACTTTTTCACTCTCCTCTTTCACTTTCATCAAGAGGCTCTTTAGTTCTTCTTCACTTTCTGCCATAAGGGTGGTGTCATCTGCATATCTGAGGTTATTGATATTTCTCCCAGCAATCTTGATTCCAGCTTGGGCTTCCTTCAGCCCAGCGTTTCTCATGATGTACTCTGCATATAAGTTAAATAAGCAGGGTGACAATATACAGCCTTGACGTACTCCTTTTCCTATTTGGAACCAGTCTGTCGTTCCATGTCCAGTTCTAACTGTTGCTTCCTGACCTGCATATAGGTTTCTCAAGAGGCAGGTCAGGTGGTCTGGTATTCCCATCTCCTTCAGAATTTTCCACAGTTTATTGTGATCCACACAGTCAAAGGCTTTGGTGCAGTCAATAAAGCAGAAATAGATGTTTTTCTAGAACTCTCTTGCTTTTTCAATGATCCAGCAGATGTTGGCAATTTGATCTCTGGTTCCTCTGCCTTTTCTAAAACCAGCTTGAACATCTGGAAGTTCATGGTTCATGTATTGCTGAAGCCTGGCTTGGAGAATTTTGAGCATTACTTTGTGAGCGTGTGAGATGAGTCCAATTGTGCGGCAGTTTGAGCATTCTTTGGGATTGCCTTTCTTAGGGATTGGAATGAAAACTGACCTTTTCCAGTCCTGTGGCCACTGCTGAGTTTTCCAAATTTGCTGGCATATTGAGTGCAGCACTTTCACAGTGTCATCTTTCAGGATTTGAAATAGCTCAACTGTGGATCATATATCATCTTTGGTTGCTGTTTAGTTGCTAAGTCGTGTCCAATTCTGAGACCCCATGGACTGTAGCCCACTAGGCTCCACTGTCTATGGGATTCTCCAGGCAAGAATACTAGAATGAGTTGCCACTTCCTTCCCCAGGGGATGTCCCTGATCCAGGGATGGAATCTGCATTTCCTGCAATGGCAGGTGGATTTTTTTACCACTAAGCCACCAGGGAAACCTTAAAAAAAAAGAGAGAGAAATAGTTCTATTTTTCCCCACCTGAAAACTAGTCAATTTTCTATACCTAAGTTTTAAATTTTATCTTCTGCCCCCATATCCTAGGGGGAAAACCTACCTCTATTATACAAAGGTAAAAAATAACCAAAATATTCCACTTAAATAAAAGGAAGAACTATGATGTGCCTCAACGCTAGGAGGGAAAAAGTCAGAAAATACAGCATATCAAAATCGTCTACTTAGGAACCACTAAGTATAAAACATTATACAGTGTATTAAAACTCCATACAACGTATCTTTAGAAATTTCCTATTCTTGTAGGTACAGCCTTGGCAGATGCTAACAGATGCTCTGGAAAATAGGAAAAGCTGGTAAGAAAATATTACATCTGAAACTCCTGAATTTTTCCGACACCTATGTTATAGAAGCTATTTTTATCTTCCCATCCCTTACAACATCCTTCCTCATTCAACTAAAGTTTTACAAATTACATCTCTGCCCAGCCTTCGGCCACCATTCACTAAAACTGGGGCATCTCTTTTAAAAATATCTTAAATAAGCTACATACCCGTTCTGCTGCGGCAAAACTGGGAAGAGTTCTACCAGCAGGAATAACTAACGATGCTGTATAGAAAACAAAATAAACATTATATAGTCATTAGACTTTACCAATTTAATAAAATTGCCCTAAGTATACCTTATTTTTTTAATGCTTTCCATCACTAACATTTCAACCATGATAAATTCTATACTTTCTGATTCCAAGTGAGGTAAAAATAGTTAATCAT
This sequence comes from Dama dama, assembly GCF_033118175.1. NCBI lineage: Eukaryota > Metazoa > Chordata > Mammalia > Artiodactyla > Cervidae > Dama > Dama dama. The sequence goes on from NC_083691.1 coordinate 73,093,883, forward strand.
ATCTTTCCCCAACAATTTCAGATAAAGACTTTACAACTATTTTAAGTACCAAAAGAAAATCCCATTGCAATCAAGTACACTGTACTATAGAAATCCATAAGAAAACAGCTAGATTGTCTTTAGGAAGTCAATGTACCTCCATCACAACTCTTCATAGAGGAAAAAAGTAATTTTATGGCATGTTTCCAAGCAACTATACTTTGAGCAAAAAAAACAAAAATGTAAACTACCATAAACCATTCTAAGTTTTAATAGGTTCAAAAGAAATTTCAATTCATTTATTTCATGAAAATTTATTTATAGTACTTTAGTCAAGTAATTATGCAGACACAGATGCACAGTTTTAAGAGTAAATCTAAAAGAACATGTCTCCTGAAGTCTTTGCAGGACTTCAGGTAAACTGCGAAGAAAAATATGACAATAAATTCTTAGGAGAACACCAACTCAACCTGCATTAAACATATGATTTCATTTATCTTTATTTGCACCAATTTCCTATGCTAACTGTCCCTTTGGTTATTATACATCTAAAAGGTTGGCCAAATGGTTTTAAATGCAATTGTTTAAAAATAAGTCTAAAAAAATCACTACAATATTGTAAAGTAATTAGCCTCCAACTAATAAAAATAAATGGAAAAAAAAATTTTTTTTAAAGTCTAAAAAAGAACAAAATAATGTCATTTGCAGCAATGTGAAAACCTAGAGATTGTCATAGTGAATGAAGTCAGACAGAAAAAAACAAATATATAATATCATTTATATGTGGAATCAAAAAAAATGGTACAAATGAAGTTATTTACAAAATAGAGTCACAGATGGGGAAAACAAACTTAGTTACCAGGGTGGGAAAAGGTGGGAGAAGGATAAATTGGGTGATTGGGAATAACATATACATATTACTACATATAAAATAGGTAATTAATAAGGAGCCACTGTATAGCACAGGAAACTTCTCAAAACTCTGTAATGACTTATCTGGGAAAAGTGAAAGTGAAAATGAAGTCGCTCAGTCGTGTCTGACTCTTAGCAACCCCATGGACTGCAGCCTACCAGGTTCCCCCGTCCAAGGGATTTTCCAGGCAAGAGTACTGGAGTGGGTTGCCATTGCCTTCTCCACTATATGGGAAAAGCATCTAAAAAAGAGTGGATATATGTATATTTATAACTGATTCACTCTGTTGTACAGCAGAAACTAACACATTTTCAATCTACTATGCTTCAATAAAATTTATTTAAACATCAGTCTAAAGAACAAATAGTTACTAGAAGGGTCTTAGTTGACCAATATAACCTTAAACCTTACCTCAAGGTTCATTTTATCTACTTGAATCTGACTGTTAGAAGACCATGTCTTTTCTTTAATGAAATAAAAAACATTTTTGCATGTTCAAGCAGCATGTTGTATTAAACACAATATTTTTATGGTATTTTTTTTCACATACTGTGTTAAGGAAGACTTCCCCAAAGATCCATTTCTGACACTAGAGTGGCTCCATCACATACAACAGCTCAGAAAAGCAAATTTTTTTAACTAACCATTCTTGTCACATTAAGACAACAGAAGTGAAGCTATAGAGACTGATAGTTAATGAGGTACAAAATTATTTTTATCCTCTGCCATCTATGGCTTTGCTTATTAACAGGCATTCTTTTAGAAAGGCTAAATTAGAAAGAATTGGAGTGGCAGGAACACAATGGTATTAGTCTTAATTAGCTGAAGTGAGCAAAGCTTAGGCTGGTACAGCTTAAGTCATAGCCTGAGAGGAAACAAAAATCTGTTAACATACTGTCTGCAGCAATTAAAAGAATTTCTTGAGGAAAAATAGCAACAATTCTCCCTTTTTAAATACTCTGAAATAAATCCCAAAGGATAATTCTTTCTACTCTTATAAATCAAACAGAGCTATAAGAGAGTTTTAAGAGTTTCTTTATAGTCATCAAAAGAACTGAACTAACAAAATTTTATAGTAAAGTTTCACGCAGTTCCTACTTAATTTTGATACTAAATTCACAAGTTAAACTCACCATTCATACACATTCACTAATAATATGTGCCTGAAACGTACTTTTTAAAATACCCAAGACAGTTTTGATAACCAATTAAGTTTTAACTGAATACACGTTTTTACTTGAACTGGAAGAGTCAGAATTTTGGTGATTGTGCATACTCAAGAAATAGCAAATGTCACAAACAATAAGCTTTAGAATATAGAAGGAATTAAATCTGCCAAATATAATTTAATGAATTTTATAAAAAGATAGCATAATATATATTATATATTTATATAATACAGCATAACAACATTCACAGTTATAAGTGTATTTTTCCCTACACACCAGAAAGTCTTTAATACATTAAGGCACCTTAACAAACTTGGTTCCATTTTGAACCATTCCAAATTTTAATATCCAAGTCACATTATTCAAGAGGTGCAAAAACTGGTAAATTTCTTCTTTGTGATTACTCTTTAGCACATGGCTGTCTCCTGATGACAAAACTGAATATTCCAATTCAAATCATCTCAAGAAACCACAGCAATGATTAAATTTTCAACAGATCTAAGTTCAAGAACAACTGGACATACAGTTTGTACCTGAAGTTTAAGAGTTTTAAGGCTCAAAGCTGAAAGCCAACAAATCTCTCAATGTTCCTGGTTCTTTCTCATCTTCTCCCCACAGTGACTGATGGTTGCATCAAAAAGACTATGTGACATGAAGACCAAAAATCAGATGGTGATTGGAACTGCCCTAGGAATACGGCAATCATAGGCAGACTGACAACACACCCCAGTGTGCTCAAGACGGTCCTAGTTTACACCTATTATTCTGAGGTTACTATCAATAGAATCCCACTTCTCTCTCAAAAGTGAATTATAAATAAAAGACCCAGAATAGCCAATATGATATTCAAGGAGAAAAAACTGAACTACTAGTACTGCCAAACTTCAAGACTTACTGTAAAGCTACAGTAATCAAGACTGTAATATGGCAAAACAAAAATAGACAAATAGACCAATGGGACAGAACAAAGAGCCCAGAAAGACCCCCCATAAATATAATCAACTGACCTTTGACAAAAGGAGCATAAGCAATGTGATGGAGCAAAGACAGTCTCTTCAACAAAAAGTGCCGAAACTGAACATCCAATGCAAAAAAAAAAAAAAAAGAAAGGAAGCTAGATACAGACCCTATACCCTTCACAAAGATTAACTCAAAATAGATCATAGACCTAAATGTAAAATGCAAAACCATAAAACTCCTAGAGAATAACAGGAGAAAATCTAGATGACTTGAATATAGCAATGAATTTTTTTAATACAACACCAAAAGCACAATCCATGAAAGAAATAACTGATAATTTGGACTTCATTAAAATTAAAAACTGCTTTGTGAAAGGCAAGTCAGGAGAATGAGAAGACGAGCTACAGTTTGGGAAAAGATATTTGCAAAAGACATACCTACTAAGAGACTTATCAAAAATACACAAAGAACTCTTAAAACTTAACAACAAAATAATCAAATTAAAAAACAGATCAAACACCTAAATAAACACCTCACCAAAGAAGATATACAGATGGCAGGCATAATACCAATATGCTGACAAATATGCAGAGCAACACTTATTCATTGCTGGGGAATGTAAAACGGTTCAGCCACTTTGGAAAAGCATGGCACTTTCTTACCAAATGACATATACTCTTATCATATGATCCAGCAATCACATTCTTTGGTATTTATACCCAAAGGAGTTAAAAACTTACTTTTACACAAAAACCTGCACACTAATTTTTACAGAAGTTTTATTCATAATTGCCAAATGCAGAGACCAATATGTCATCATTCAGGAGGTGAATGGATGTATTACCTGCAGTACTTCCAGACAATAGAATATTATTTAGTGCTGAAACAAAAGGAGTTATCATGCCATGAAAAGACATGGACGGATCTTAAAATCATATTACTAACTGAAAGAAGCCAACCTGAAAAGGCTATATATTATAGTATAGTATTCCAACTACATGACAACCTGGAAAAGGCAAAACTATAGAGATATTAGCAGTAAGAAGATCAGTGGTTGCCAAGGACTGGTGTGAGAGGAACTGATGAAGAGGAGGAAAGAAGGTACTTGGGGCCATGGAAATACTCTGTATGAAACGATTACAATGGATTCAAATCATTATGCACCTGCCCAATCTCACAGAATGTACAACACCAAAAGTGACCATGTAAACTGTGACTTTACATATCAATGCAGGTTCATAAATTATAACAAATACACCACTCTCCTGAGGGCTATTGATAACTAAAGAGGCTATGCTTGAGTAGGGAGCAAGCAGTACATGGGAAATGTCTCTCAAATCTGCTGTGAACCTAAAGATGCTCTTTAAAATTAATCATTTTTTTAAAAGACTAAAAATGATATATAAGAATAGAATGGTGGTTGTTTAGTCACTAAGTCATGTCCGACTTTTGTGACCCCATGGACTGTAGCCCACCAGCCTCCTCTGTCCATGGGGATTCTCCAGGCAAGAATACTGGAGTGGGTTCCCATGCCCTCCTCCAGGGGCTCTTCCCAACCCAGAAATAGACCCCAGGTCTTCTGCAGTGCAGGCAGATCCTTCACCATCTGAGCCACCAGGATATCAGGGCAATTTATGCCTTTTTCATTTCTCACTGAGCATCTGGGGCAGGATATTGCTGACATCTGCTCTATGGCACAAAGCCGCAATGATTAAAACTGAAGGCGTTGTCTCGTGAATTAAGCCTGTAAGCACCAAACCCTCTAGTGCTCACTGTATTTATTCTCCATTGCTATTTACTTACAACTAAAAAAATAAATAAAATAAAACCAGCAACAACAAAACTGTCTCACTTAAGAAGTTCCTAATGTAACTACAAATAATTATTTTTACTAAATATCAACCCTCAAGTATACTTCCTTTTAATATTCTGTATGAGGAAACTGGAAGAACATATAAAGCATTTCTGTAGCATACAGAAGTACGAGGAAGTACAATGAGATGCAATGGTACTATTGTTTAAGTTGGGAGCTGACATAGCTAATTTCTTTTTCTTAAGAAACACTAGTTTTAGCCCAGGTGGGATGCATGAGACAAGTGCTCGGGCCCGGTGCACTGGGAAGACCCAGAGGAATCGGGTGGAGAGGGAGGTGGGAGGGGAGATCAGGATGCGGAATACATGTAACTCCATGGCTGATTCATGTCAATGTATGACAAACCCACTGAAATGTTGTGAAGTAATTAGCCTCCAACTAATAAAAAAAAAAGAAAAGAAAAGAAAAGAAAGAAAAAAAAAAAAAAGAAACACTAGTTTTACTTGAAAGAAAAACTGATAGTAACCATGGTTCTTCAAAGTTGGGTATATGGCAGTTTTCTGAAAATGAACTAAGTGTGCCCATCACCTCAAAGAAAAACAAACTGACAGTGTTTGTTTAGGAATGATAAAATTCAAGTTTTCAAGCAAAAATTAGAATTTTGGAAACTCTATATCCACAACAGTGAGCTTCATTGCTTTCCAATACTTATAACACTTTTCTGATGAGATGTGGGGGATGATAATGACTTTTTATCCTGTATCATAAACAATGTGTCAAATATTTAACTCAGTGAACCAACATTTTCCAAGTCATCAACATATGTTACAAAATTACACACAGGTTAGAGTGTCATTCAAAGTACAAGATACACCAGGGAACTTTAACAAAAAGTCCACTGATACTGATTCTACTTTGCACCTAACCTCTCAGAAGCTACCACTTGTTGAGTTTTAGCTTAGTACCAAACTACCTGAAAAAGCTATTAAAATACTCCTGCTTTTTCACTTATCTAACCGTGGAATATTAGATTTTCTTCTTGTATGTAGTTTTCCTAAAACTACATATCATAACAGATTAAATTTAGAAATAGATATGAGAATCCAGTTGTCTTGATTTAAGCCAGACATTAACAAGAATTGCAGAAAAGTGAAACAATACCAATCTTCTCACTAAATATTTTTTGTTCTAGAAAAGTTATTTTTAATATATACTAACATACATTCACTTTTTAAATTAATAAATCAACATTTTAGAAATGTCTCAGCTTTAATTTCTAATATGATCTATAACCCAAAAGAAAGTACTTTGAGGTTCTCGATTTTAAAGTGTAAAGCGGTCCTGAGACGCCCCCCTCCCCACCCCACAAAAAAAGAAAAAAAAAAGCTGACAATTGAAGATACAGCAAATTATTACACAAATGGGTAATACAGTCAATGAAAACATAATAGGGCAAACAAATTTTAAACAGACAAAGGCAAATGACTTATTCCATTGCAGATTTAATTAGAACTTGTAATCAAGAGATGAAAAGGTTGTAGAAGTTTAGGTTATCTTAATCAGGCTTTTAAAAGCATACAATGAGAAGACATAAAAAGCACTTCCAATTTTATGAGGTTATTTACTAGGTACTAGAGTAACCTAGAAATGAAGATGGAAGGCAATAAGGCCTATAGTGCAGTTTTACAGGATACACGTGCTTCCTCTTCACTTTATTATGAATGATGCAGAAGAGAATAAGAAAAACTATCTTGTTTAAATGCAATTATTTCCATTGTTCTAACCTCTAAGAAAGAAATTAGAATGAAGTGTTGAGTGAAAGTCAGCTAGATATATTAGTTGCAAGACTATTTTGTGATTTAAATCATTGGTAATATTACCATCTTGCGGCAAAATCTAGTATTGCAATTTTGAATGACAGAAAGTGGAAGTGTTCTGGCTATTCTTTTTTTTAAGAACTACGCTTTTGACAAAATTCAATCAAGTATTTTACTCCTCCACATTGACCACACTTCAAGCCACTCATAAGGAAAAAAAAACTTTAAAGTTCTTTAATGATGAAAAAAAGAGTAAAACAATGTTATTTAAACACAGAAATAAAAGGAATGCCCTAATAAAACAGTAAAGTTAAAAATGAAAGATTAGCCAAAAACCCAAAATTTGATGGAAAATGTTTCAGCGTGTCAACTAAGTAATTAAAACTGCAATGGCGAATTCTTAAAGTACAATATTCTACATTTTAAGCACAGCATTAGATAAAAGCTGTGTTTGGTAACTCAACCCTCTTTGTTGGTTTCATCTCTATAAGTTATGACTGCTGCCACACTTAAATTCTCTCATCTTGTCATAGAGGCGGTACAAGCCTCCTTGCTATTGTTCCTTTACCTTGGCTCACATGATTTTCATGTGAATTTTCCCAAGTACACCATGAACGATCCACTTTGTATTGACAATTTAATCTACCCTTACAGACATTAATCTACTGAATTCCAGCTAAATCCAATAAAACCTACTTGTGTGTGTGTGTGTCTGTCTGGGCATGTCTGTATCTAGGTGTGTCTGCTGGTGTGTGTGCCTCTGCGTCTGCCAGTGTCTCTGCCTGCATCTCTGTGTATCAACAAGCAGATGTATACACATACACATATCAGGACAGCATAATGATTGTAAGAATCAGGGGAGAAAAAAGAAAGGCTAGAAAGACATAATAGGATTGCTTTATCTTTTAATAGCTAATCTTTTCCAGTGTAAACTAATAGCCATATTATGGATAAATATTTCCCTTAAAAGCAGAGATCTAGATTCAGTAGGACAAAGATTAGTGACAATACATGTAAGGTCCATTTCTAGCCCTCATTTTATATCCAAAACTGTGAAGCAGCCTGAATAACCTCCATATCCCTGTTTATAAAAGGGATTGTTCACAAAAGCTCCATTTTGCTTCCAATTAAATGGAAAATTTATCATATACACAGACAGCAAGAAGAAAGGGTGCTCAAGCTTGCAAGCACCCATCTCTCCCTCTGCTTCTTTACCAACAATGGTTGGATTACTCCTTGACTACAGACAATTAAATTTTCTGAAATAACCAGAGGGTATTCCCAATAGCCCATGAACTATACAACTTGTTCTTCTGCAGTATAGCTTTTTCACCTTTGGTGACTATAGAATTAAAAAAAAAATAGTTTAAAAGTTTAAACAACCTAATTTTCTTATCAATAATTACATGGCAGTGATGACTTATCCTGCATTCATTTATTTAACAATGATTTTTGAAGTTCAAGCCCTCTTACCTTAAGAATATTACCCTAATTCAAAACCACCACCAAAGGAGAATTTGTTACAAAGACAAATACTACTAATTTACTAACTGCATCCAACCTGCTGATGATGGCAATGTTTGGTGCAAGCTGTGTGGCAACTGAAGCGTGAATAGAGGTGAATGAACACTATTTCTGAAGAAGTCTTCTGTGGCTTTAGATTGCAAAAGCTTTGTTTCCCAGAGCTGCAGAGAGAAACAAAATGTTTGCTTTTAAAAAAAAAAATAGGATATTTACTGCTATTCTTTTAACTTTTAAATTGTCAACTGAAATCTCAATCAATGGGTAAGTGTTAAATGCTAATTAAGAGGTCTGAATTATAGTTTAGCCATTTTTTTAAGCTGAAAAAACAAAAGACAGAAACTTTTACCGTCTACAAACCTGCTTCAAGTCTTTTAAGACTTGTTCTTCTACACCTTCTTCAGCAAAGAGACCTCTCACTCCTTCAATCACATCTTCAATTACAGATCTGTAAAGTTTAGCCTACATAAAAGCAATTTTTAAAAGTTTTACATTCAAGTTTGAGTGTGCCCAGCCTTAGAAAACATGAAATGTACACTTTCTAATTTTATATCTAAAGAAAAGCCATCGCAAGGATTTTCACTAAATGCATCCTATTCCCAGTATAGTCTTAGCTTTTCATATATTGTGTTAATTTCAGATCCATAGTCTCAATCTATCTACAAGGCTGAATCACAATGAATGTGTAGGTTGCTCAGTCAAATCTGACTCTTTGTGACCCCAGGGACTATAGTCTGCCAGGTTCATCTGTACAAGGGATATTTCAGACAGGAATACTGGAGTGGGCTACCATTTTCCTCCTCCAGGGGATCCTCCCAACCCAGGTTTGATTAAACTGGCATCTCCTGTGTCTCCTGCATTGCAGGAGATTCTTCACCTGCTGAGCCATCAGGGAAGCCCTGAATCACAATACTACAAGAAAATGAGATAAAAATCTCATCAAGATGTATGCTTATTTTTATGTTCCCTGACTTCTGTATCAGTATTTAACCTCCCCAGTCCTTTTTCAAAGGAAATTAATTTAAGGCAGGTAGAAATGAACCTTTGGTTTTCAGTTTACTCTTTTCTCAAACAGACCAAAGAGCTTTTTTAGAGTTTATTATTTCCACAAATGTAAATAAATTCCAACTCATAAGTTTGGGGCAAGCATTTACAATAGTCACCAAAATGCTTCCCACTTCCAAAACACACATAATCCAAAAGATATCCTGAACCATGGTCAAGTAAACTGCAACAAAAAGGATTTCCTAAGAGAAACTAAGGACAGAAACTAAGAAACTAAATGAACCTTACCCTTCCATAGTCTGCAGAGAGTAAGTAACATCCTCAAAGCAGATTTTTACCAGATTAAAAATTGGTCAATATCAATAGAAAAATAGCCCTGTGAAATAAACTCAGTCCTTCAAATCTACGTAAGTTGCGCTTCACTTCCACCATAGTCCTGGCAGTCCTGTGGTTAAGGCTCAACACTTTCACTACTGGGGGCACAAGTTCAATCCCTGGTCAAGGAACAAAGATTCATTGCAAGTCATACAGCATGGCCAAAAAATAAAATAAAATATAAAAATAAATAAAAATTTAAAATTACTCAATGCAAAAAAAAGAGCCATGCTAAGTATACTAACAATACTGACCTGACCTAGTGGACTGATAAGAAATGACAAAATAGGAATGTAGTTGAATTGCTCTTATTTCAGCAATTAACAGGCCGAATTGAAAATTCTGTTATTCAAGGACTGCTTTTTGATACTACTCAGTAAATAAATATGCCAAGAGTAGTTAGGCTTTAAACTTATCCTTCTGAAGACCAAGGGTAAGCCTATAAATAAGCCAATCAGTACTATTTTAAGTAATATGTTATTCACAAGTATAAACAGTAAGATTAGGTGCTCTAGATTAGCTGCTTCTTCTAAAACTGTTTACCCTGATAAAGGAGTGCTAAATTGTGGCTTCAGTGTTGGTCTCAGCTAGCGTGATCACATTTAAAGCTAGAGGGAAAAACTCTTAGGGATAAAAACATCTTTTAAGATCTACCCTCAGAGTGTAACAGCAGCCATCAAAAATGACCCATTACAACACAAAATCTCAAAAGCAAAGTAGGAACTGAATGTACTTTCTAGGACTACAGTTAGACTTTATATTTATCTTCATTATAATCAAATGGTATACATGGTAAATTTAAGTATAATTATTTTACATATCTTAAAACACTAAAATCAGACAATGGATACACATTAATAACTTCTCTCTAGACATGAACCCTTTTATGCTGTGTATGTATAAGTGGAACCCATAAAATACCACAGATCTGGACCAGCTACATTGCCTTTTACCAAATGTGAACTTTTGACTTGAACTGAAAATAAACATGACTCCTTGACTTTATCTTTAATTCAGGTTTTTAAGACTGATAGAAGGTCTCACAAGGCCATTTAGCCTGTCAATTCTCATGTGAGGTTGAGGTATTCCTTAACGGTAGGAGAGCAATCTCTCCGTTTATCAATTTCAATTGTACACTTAAACATTAAGACATTGGGACTTCCCTGCTGGTTCAGTGGCAAAGACTCCACATTCCCAATGCAGGGGGCCTGGGTTCAATCCCTGGTCAGGGAACTGGATCCCACATGCCAACTATTAACAAGATCCCCACATGCTACAATGAAGAACCAGTACAAATAAATAAATAAAAATAAATATTAAAAAAAATTAAGATATTTAAGGATGGGAAAGTGGAAGGGTGAGGGAGATCTCTAAAAATATGTGGTGGGGTAACAAAGTATCACATTACCTGTTATATCAGGTAAATAATACAGCTTAGAATCAACAGTGGCCATACTAAAATTAAGGACCACAATTACAAGGACAACTGAATTTAGTAATTCTAAACACATAGGAAACTGGAAGGGCTAAGGTGCATTCCACCTCTAACCACCAGCTCACATCCGTATTCTAGAGGCCCTCAGTTTGGATGAGAAGTGAGAAGGAGAAGAAAAGGGACATCTGCTCTTCTGAAGGGAGCCAGATCCAACTTCCAGGTGAGCTACTGGTTCTAATCCGTTTCCTCCAACACGGAGGCGAAGAACAGCCGAAGCCCCTACGGAAGAGGGCCTCTGAATGTCTGTGAAGGGCCAGGAGGAAAAAAAGTGGTGTGCGGAGCTGCGCCGCCATGACCCCAGGGTCACACTCCCTCCCCACGGGGTGCAGGCCAAGAGGCCCGGCCGCTGATCCTCACTTACCACCCGGTTGACGCAATCCATGACCGGCTCCGGCGCCTTGCGGCTTGCGCCCGCGCAGCACGCGGCGCACCACGGAGGACGGCTCGCTGTGGGCTGAGAACGTGGGTGCACGTCGTCCGGGCAACTACGTCAGAACGCTGCGGGCGGGGCAGGGGGGAGAGAAGGTTAATAACGGGATCGGGGTTAACTGGAGATTCGGTGCTGAGGCAGGGCAGAGGTGGGTCCGCAGGAGCAAGAAAACCAGCTAAAGTGGGATGGTTAATTCCGGTGTAACCAGCTTTGGGCTGTTCACATGACCCTTAAAGAGCCTTTATTTTCTCAAGTTGTAAAATAAAGGCTACGAAAATAGAGGATGAGCAATGCAGTGGTAGATCCCAGTTCACTTTACCTTTAAAAAGAGAGGAATTAGAGGGGTCTGTCCTCTCCTTCTAATTTTCATTCCACTCCTTAGGCCCCACTCACAGCTGAACTCCAGAATGTATCAAGAATCTAACTCTTCTAAGATGGGTTCTCAAAGTGTGGGACAGCAGCAACCGCTTCATCTGGGAAGCTGTTAAAATGCAAATTATTGGGTCCCACCCCAGACCTTACTGGGCTCCCCTGGTTGCTCAGCTGGTAAAGAATCCACCTGCAACGCAGGAGAGCCCGGTTCGATTCCTGGGTCGGGAAGATCCCCTGGAGAAGAGTTAGGCTGCTGCTGCTGCTGCTAGGTCGCTTCAGTCGTGTCCGACTCTGTGCGACCCCCTAGATGGCAGCCCACCAGGCGCTGCAGTCCCTGGGATTCTCCAGGCAAGAACACTGGAGTGGGTTGCCATTTCCTTCTCCAATGCATGAAAGTGAAAAGTGAAAGTGAAGTCGCTCAGTCGTGTCTGACTCTTCGCGACCGCATGGACTGCAGCCCACCAGGCTCCTCCGTCCATGGGATTTTCCAGACAAGAGTACTGGGGTGGGGTGCCATTGCCTTCTCCCAGAGTTAGGCTACCCCTCCAACATTCTTGGGCTTTCCCGGTGGCTCAGACAGTAAAGAATCCGCCTGCGATGTGGCAGACCTGGATTCAATCCCTGGGTGGGGAAGATCCCCTGGAGAAGGGCATGGCAACCCACTCCTGTATTCTTGCCTGGAGAATTCCCAGGTACAGAGGAGGCTGGCGGGCCACAGTCCATGGGGTAGCAAAGAGTTGGACACAACTGAGCGACTAAGCACAGCACAGCACAGCTGGACTTCCTGAATTTGAAACTCCAGAGGTGAGGACCTAGCCTTCTATAACTAACATTCTCTCCAGGTGATTCTGATGGGCACTTAAATGAGACTTGGTGTCCCAAAACTAGGATTCTCAACTTTGTCTGTACACTGAAATCACCTGCAGAGATTATTAAAGGTTTGGCACCTGGGTCTCTCCCCGAGAGAATCTGATTCTATCTCATGCAGCAAGGTGAAGAACCACTGCTAAAATAAAGTCAGCATCCCAATACCACCCAGGCTCCTTTTCCTCCTCAGGCAGAAATCACAGTCTCTTGACCTATAATAATTCCCTCCTTCCCTTGAAGGGTAAAGCATCCAGGGGCACAGCTTGCCTGGGGCTGAGGGCAGATGTAAGAACAGATAACCTGGAGGGTTAGATAAGGGAAAAAGTCATCTATTGCCAATACTCTGCCTTTCAAAGAAGCCTTTCTATCTTATCAGATAGGTCCTGAGCTCACCAGAAGACTTAAGTTAGTTAATGATTAAAAATCCTATCAGGTTGAAAATTGAGTATTTGTGCATGTAAATTCAGTAGAGCTACTTATGCCCAACCATTCTGAATTTGCTTTGCCTGGGTCAGGTACCTTATGGTTGATGAGTTTCAAGAAGCTGATTTATATGAAGCTCTTTAGAAGATTTTCCTATATTGAAAACTATCTGAAATTTCTTTTTCAAAAAGTCAAGAATTTTATATAATTTTTAATGATTGTATCTCTACCTGCCAGTTTACCACCAGAATAATTCAAAGTGACATCTTACACCTAAAATAGAAAAGCTAGAAGCAGTTATTGATTCCTGCTGATATCAAAATATCCAATTAACTTATTCAACCTGGGAAATAAGCTGAAAGATCTCTTATTTATCATCTTTTTCATAGTGAAATTTTAAAACTTGATTCCTAAATGCATAGAATTGGTAATCACTTAACTTACTGTGATGTCATACTATCTTATATTGGGGCTTCCCTGATGGCTCAACAGGTAAAGAATCTGCCTACCATGCAAGAAACTTTGTTATGTGTTCTATCCTTCTCAGATTAACATATGTACTTTTGAAATTAAATGTGGACCTTGGTACTCATCAGTTCAGTTCAGTTTAGTCGCTCAGTCCTGTCCGACTCTTTGTGACCCCATGGACTGCAGCACACCAGGCCTCCCTGTCCATCACCAACTCCCAGAGTTTAACCAAACTCATGTCCATTGAGTTGGTGATGCCATCCAACCATCTCATCCTCTGTTGTCCCCTTCTCCTCCTGCCTTCAATCTTTCCCAGCATCAGGGTCTTTTCCAAGGAGTCAGTGGCCAAAGTATTGGAGTTTCAGCTTCAGCATCAGTCCTTCCAATGAACACTCAGGGCTGATTTCCTTTAGGATGGACTGGCTGGATCTCCTTAAAGTCCAAGGGACTCTCAAGAGTCTTCTAGAACACCAGAGTTCAAAAGAATCAATTCTTTGGCACTCAGCTCTCTTTATAGTCCAACTCTCACATCCATACATGACCACTGGAAAAACCATAGCCTTGACTAGACATACCTTTGTTGGCAAAGTAGTGTCTCTGCTTTTTAATATGCTGTCTAGATTGGTCATAACTTTCCTTCCAAAAGTAAGCGTTTATTAATTTCATGGCTGCAGTCACCATCTGCACTGATTTTGGAGCCCAGAAAAATAAAGTCAGCCACTGTTTCCACTGTTTCCCCATCTATTTGCCATGAAGTGATGGGACCAGATGCCATGATCTCAGTTTTCTGAATGTTGAGCTTTAAGCCAACTTTTTCACTCTCTTTCACTTTCATCAAGAGGCTCTTTAGTTCTTCTTCACTTTCTGCCATAAGGGTAGTGTCATCTGCATATCTGAGGTTATTGATATATCTCCCAGCAATCTTGATTCCAGCTTGGGCTTCCTTCAGCCCAGCGTTTCTCATGATGTACTCTGCATATAAGTTAAATAAGCAGTGTGACAATATATAGCCTTGACGTACTCCTTTACCTGTTTGGAACTGGTCTGTTGTTCCATGTCCAGTTCTAACTGTTGCTTCTTGACCTGCATACAGATTTCTCAAGAGGCAGGTCAGGTATTCTGGCATTCCCATCTCTTTCAGAATTTTCCACAGTTTGTTGTAATCCACACAGTCAAAGGCTTTGGCATAGTCAATAAAGCAGAAATAGACGTTTTTCTGGAACTCTCTTGCTTTTTCAATGATCCAGCGGGTGTTGGCAATTTGATCTCTGGTTCCTCTGCCTTTTCTAAAACCAGCTTGAACATCTGGAAGTTCATGGTTCATGTATTGCTGAAGCCTGGCTTGGAGAATTTTGAGCATTATTTTGCTAGCATGTGAGATGAGTGCAATTGTGCAGTAGTTTGAGCATTCTTTGGCATTGCCTTTCTTTGGGATTGGAATGAAAACTGAACTTTTCCAGTCCTGTGGCCACTGCTGAGTTTTCCAAATTTGCTGGCATATTGAGTGCATCACTTTCACAGCATCATCTTTTAGGATTTGAAATAGCTCAACTGGAATTCCATCACATCCACTAGCTTTGTTCATAGTGATGCTTCCTAAGGCCCACTTGACTTCCCATTCCAGGATGTCTGGCTGTAGGTTGGTGATCACACCACTGTGGTTATCTGAGTCATGAAGATCTTTTTTGTACAGTTCTTCTGTGTATTCTTGCCACTTCTTCTTAATATCTTCTGCTTTTGTTAGGTCCATAGAGTTTCTGTCCTTTATCGAGCCCATCTTTGCATGAAATATTCCCTGGGTATTTCTAATTTTCTTGAAGAGATCTCTAGACTTTCCCATTCTATTGTTTTCCTCTATTTTTTTGCATTGATTGTTGAGGAAGGCTTTCTTATTTCTCCTTGCTATTCTTTGGAACTCTGCATTCAAATGGGTATATCTTTCCTTTTCTCCTTTGCTTTTTGCTTCTGTTCTTTTCACATCTATTTATAAAGCCTCTTCAGACAACCATTTTGCCTTTTTGCATTTCTTTTTCTTGGGGATGGTCTTGATCCCCATCTCCTGCACAATGTCATGAACCTCCATCCATAGTTCATCAGGCACTCTGTCTATCAGATATAGTCCCTTAAATCTATTTGTCACTTCCACTGTATAATCGTAAGGTATTTGATTTAGGTCATACCTGAATGATCTAGTGATTTTCCCTACTTTCTTCAATTTAAGTCTGAATTTGGCAATAAGGAGTTCACACTCTAAGCCACAGTCTTGTTCCTGGTCTTGTTTTTGCTGACCGTATAGAGCTTCTCCATCTTTGGCTGCAAAGAATATAATCAGTCTGATTTTGGTATTGACCATCTGGTGATGTTCATGTGTAGTCTTCTTTTGTGTTGTTGGAAGAGGGTATTTGCTATGACCAGTGCGTTCTCTTGGCAAAACTCTATTAGCCTTTGCCCTGCTTCATTCTGTACTTCAAGGCCAAATTTGCCTGTTTCTCCAGGTATTTCTTGACTTCCAACTTTTGCATTCCAGTCCCCTGTAATGAAAAGGACATCTTTTTTGGGTGTTAGTTCTAAAAGGTCTTGTAGGTCTTCATAGAACCATTCAACTTTAGCCTCTCATAAAAAGTGACTAAGTTGAACTGTTATCTTTTAGTATATTTAGTGGACTCAGGTTGCAGAGAGGTTATGTAACTTTAGCAGAGAGATGTCAGTAACTTTCCATTTGCCCCTGAGGGTCTGTTTGCATGGTCACTAATAGACTGAGATGTAGTTTCTTCCCAACAGTTGACAATGGCTTTTAGAGAAGGTATACTTTAACATGGAAACTCACATTACCATATGTAAAATAGAGAGCCAATGGGAATTTGCTGTCTGGCTCAGGAAACTCAAACAGGTGCTCTGTGTCAACCTAGAGGGGTGGGATGGGGTTGGAAATGGGAGGGAGGTTCAAAAGGGAGGGGATGTATGTATACCTGTGGCTGATTCATGTAGAGGTTTGACAGAAAACAGCAAAATGCTGTAGAGCAATTATCCTTCAATAAAAAAATAAATTTAAAAAAAAGAAAGAAAAGAAAAAAAAAAATAATAGAGGAGGTATACTCTAACCTACATTCCAGGTGAATCCAGGCTGCAAATCTGCTCTGAACCTGTGATAGCCAGCTTCCAAGATGGCCCCCAAAAATCCTTGCTTCCTGGTATTCACGACCTTGTGTTTGCCCCTCCCACACTGTACCATGGTTCATCTGGGTGACCCAGAGAATAAAGCAGAAATAATGATGTGTCACTTCTAAGATTATGTTATAAATGACTATGGCTTCCATCTTTGGATTCCTTCAGATGACTCACTTGGGAGAAGACAGCTGTGATGTTGTGAAGACAGTCAAACACTCAACCTATGGAGAGGTCCATGTGCAAGGAACCAAGACTCCAGCCCACAGCCAGCAAGGATCAGAAGCCTGTAAGCCTGGAAGTTGATCCCTCCCCATATGGGCTGTCAGATGATTGCCGCCCTGACTCACAGCCTGGTGCATCTGTTTGAGAGACTCTGCACCAGAAACACCCTCTAGGCACCTCCCAGATTCCCAATCCTCAGACACTGTGTGAGATAATAAATATTTGTCATTTAAGCAGTTAATTTGGGGGATAATTTGCTACACAAAATGGGATAACTAATACAGGCCCCCATTCTCTGATTGAACTGTAACTAGTGAAGACTTGGTTTTTTTCTCATTGTAATCTCAGCATTTAAAGTTTCTTGAATATCCTCATCAGTCACAAGAGCATTTGAAAAGTATCGAAAGGAATCTGTACAGGCTGATATTTGATAGTGTTGACCCCAGGTTATCATCAAACAAGCAGACTGTTGTAGTCATGTAATGATCACATTTCTTTTGTCAATTTTTCAAACTCAGAAGGGAAGTGTGGTGCATACACAAAACACTTTTGATGCTAAAATTGAAATTTCAAGATCCCAAAGTCTCAGTGAGGCAATTTTACAGTGACTCTTTTTTATATTAGTAAATAGAGAATAAAAAAGGAATGCTGAGCTTTGGTCCTTCTTTGAGTATGTAGTTCTTTGAAATTACACCTGTGGCAAAGCATAAAGCTCCTCCCCAATTGCCCATCACAGTTCAAAGCATCAGATTTTCATTTCCTCCTGCTTTGTTTAGAAGCTATAATATCTATTTAATATATCATTTGTAATCAACACTGGTTTTACAACATTTAAGCAAATCTTAATAATCAGATTAATTTCTCTGCCTTCTGTATGTTCTTATTACTTTCACCTGGAGGTTTCAGTGATATTATTACAAAAGTAAAGAAACAATTTCTCTTTGCTTATTGTGAGAAAAGGCCATATCTATGAAGTCCTTTCTCTGAATAAGAATGTTTTTTAAAATGTATTTTAGAGACAGCCCATTATCTTTTACATATTAAATTTTACAGTCAAACACAGGGCATTTCAGTAACTCTAGACTCTAAATAATATATTTATCAGTAATGAAAAATACAAGTTAGTCTATGAGCATATGGCTTAAGGCAGCAAATATTCATAGTTAGTTTCTGAATATTTTTTACGCAATGCACTAAACCCAGCAGTATTGTGTTTCTCTACTTCTGTTTCATCCTTCACATCATTCAGGAAATGAAAATTCAGATAATCACTGCCTTACCTTGTAACTTTGAAATGTTTGCAATGTTAGTAGTTCTGATTTATTTATACTTTGCACTTTTATAACATTTTCCATTTTCTAATACAACTCTAAAATCAACTTACATTATTGGAATATCAGATACAATTCCACTATGCAGAATCCCTCCCCCTGCCTCAACAGGAATTCAGCTAAAGTGACCATGTGACATAGTGCTATGGCCAACTGGTGACCTTATCTCATGGTGGAACACGGTTCATGATCACATTACAACCTATTTTTAAGTGTTTATCTCATTTACTTAGCACAGCAGTATAGTGTTACAGTTAAGCACAAAGACTGGAGCCAGACTGCATGGGTTCAAATCCCAGCTTTGCCCATGGATAGCATGTAAACTATGGTGTTTACATTTGAACTGTGGTGTTGGAGAAGACTCTTGAGAGTCCCTTGGACTGCAAGGAGATCCAACCAGTCCATCCTAAAGGAAATCAGTCCTGAATATGCATTGGAAGGACTGATGCTGAAGCTGAAACTCCAGTACTTTGGCCACCTGATGGGAAGAACCAACTCATTGGAAAAGACCCTGATGCTAGGAAAGACTGAGGTGGGAGGAGAAGGGGATGACAGAAGATGAGATTGTTGAATGGCATCACTGATACGATGGACATGAGTTTGAGTAAGCTCCGAGAGTTGGTGATGAACAGGGAAGCCTGGCGTGCTGCAGTCCATGGGGTCACAAAAAGTCGGACACGACTAAGCAACTGAACTGAACTGAACCGAGCTGAGCATGTAAACTTGTGCAAATTTCTTTGCTTCCCTGGTGGCTCAGACAGTAAAGAATCTGCCTGCAATGCTGGAGATGTGGGTTCAATCCCTGGTTCAGGAAGATCCCCTGGAGAAGAGAATGGCTACCCACTCCAGTACTCTTGCCTGGAGAATTCCATGGACAGAGGAGCCTGGTGGGTTATAGTCCATGGGGTCACATAAGACTGAGCAGCTAACACATTAATATTGAAGAGATGTACATATTGTGTACATATGAAAATTAGTGACTATAATTAACTCATGGAAAGTGTGAAGGATGTCTTCAAACACAATTTTCCCTGTGTTTTTCTCATCAGGGTCTTGATAAGAATTCAGTAATTTCCAAGTTAACAAATGATTCCATTTTCATTACTTTAATCACAACATGTATAATCAAATATGAACATGAAATATTAGCAAGAATAATGTCTGTCTCCGGTGAATTTTCCAACCTAAATTTCTACTTATAGAAGACAGAGGTAAAGACTAATACATTGAACTTAAGGCTGTGACCTGGAAAGAACCAACCAGCTTTGTTCCCACAATAATTGTACTTATCTTCTTTCCTAATTGGTCACATTTTGTAAGGTGTAATGGTAGGATCTTGAATATTCTATGTTATCATAGGTGCTTCAAATATCAGGAGAGGCAGGGACAACATGAAGTAGACACACTCCTGCCCATTCCTTCTACTGCACTGTGCTGTGCTTAGCCGCTCAGCTGTGTCTGGCTCTTTTGACCCCATGGACTGTAGCCTTCGAGGCTCCTCTGTCCATGGGGATTCTCCAGGCAAGAATACTTACTAGAGTGGGTTGCCATGCCCTCCTCCAGGGGATCTTCCCAACCCAGGGATTGAACCAGGTCTCCTGCATTGCAGGCAGGTTCTTTACCAGCTGAACCACCAGGGAAGCCCAAGAATACTACTAAGTACAGCTTTTTAAAAAACTCTGGATATTACACATAAAAGATGGAGAGAAGAGCACAGACGAGTTAGGGACCTCACACCCCAAAGAATGCACAGCAATAAATTCCCTTGGTTTTTTTTTTTTACCTTGCCTATAACTAACTGGGTACTGCTGAAGCTGGCAATCCAGAAACATCAAAGGTCACAGACAAAAAAGAACAAAAGTCTTTTTTCTCCAGCCAAGGGCCAGAAAATGGGCAGCAAGACAGAAAACTCTTATTAGACAAAAACTGCTCTACTTCAAACACCACAGGAAAAAACTGGCCCCAATTCACCCCTGTCAGCAAAGACAGAGTAGAGTTTAGACTTCCACTCTTGCCCAGCCACACTGAGGTGCAGACCTCCCCACGATGTCACTGGAGGCCATGTGGGTTGCCTGGACTTGTCCCCCTACCCAACTATAATGAGTCATCCCCACTAATGACTAAGGTGGTGTCAAAGAAAACCAAGACTTTCATTCCTGCTAGGTGATAATGAAATCTCCCCTTGAAGTGTCAGTGGAAGCCACATAAGAAGGAGTTACAAGATTCCCCTCCCTGTGTCAACCAGCGTGTTGTGGTTGCCAGCAGGATGTCAGTGGAAGCCAAATGGGGAGCCTGAACGCCCACTCTATCCAGCAGTCGCTAGGAGACCCTCCTCCCCTAGGCTGTCAGCAGAGACTGAGCCAGAAGCAGGACCCTTCACTTCCACCTGCAACAGCAAGTGGGCACTTTCACCTTCCCCCACTGGCCCTGTGTCAGAGGAGAGCTGCTAAGACAGAAGATTTAAATGAGATCCAGAGTCTCATAACGTCCAGGATATAATTGAAAATCAGTTGTCATACCAATAACCAGGAAAATCTCTACTTAAATGAGAAAAGACAATCGACACCAACACAGAGATGACTTAAGATGTTGGAATTATCTGACGAGGACCCTAGAAGTAGCCTTCATAAAACTGCTTTGATGAGCAATTAAGCAAGTAATTTAAAGAGTGATCTAAACAAATGAAAAAGTGGAAAAATCTCAGCAAAAAACAGATGATATAAAGAAGAACCAAGCAGGTATTTTATAAATGAAAATACAATGACCAAAATAAAAGATTCAATGGATAGGTTTATTATGGATTAAAATATGTTCTTCCCAAAAGGTATTTCAAGTCCTAACTCATCACACCTCAGAATGCGACTGTATTTGGAAATAGAGTCATTGCAAATATAATTAGTTAAGATGCGATCAGACTGGAGTAGATGAGCCCCTAACCCAGTGTGCTGTTGTTGTTTAGTTGCTAAGTCGTGTGCAACTCTCTTGTGACCCCATACACTGTAGCCTGCCAGGCTCCTCTGTCCATGGCATTTCCCGGGCAAGAACACTGGAATGGGGTGCCATCTCCTTCTCCAGGGGATCTTCCTGAACCAGGGATTGAACCCGTGTCTCCTGCATTGGCAGGCAGTTTCTTTACCACTGAGCCACCAGGGAAGCCCAATCCAATATGACTGATGCACTTATAAGAAAAGGACAACAATACACAAGGAAGACAGCCATGTGACCACAGGCAGAGATTGGAGTGATGCATCTTACAAGCCAAGCAACACCAAGGATTACTGGCAAACACCAGAAGCTAAAAGAAACATGGAAGAAATTCTCCCCTACAAGTTTCAGAGGTGGTATGGCTCTAACAACACATTGATTTCAAACTTCTAGCCAAACTTTAAACTTGGGCCAATAAATTTCTATTACTTTAACTTGCCCAGGTTACGGTAGTTCGTTATGGCAGCCCTGGTAAGAACAGGGCTCAACAGCAGCATGAAGATGAGAAAGGAAAGACTCAATGAACTTGAAAAAAGAACAGTAGAAATAACCCAATTTGAATAATAGAAATAGTCAATTCAAATGTAAGTGGATTTCTTTTTTTCTTAATTAAAAAAAAGTTTAATAGTGCTAAAATACACATAACATGAAATTTACTACCTTAACCTTTTTTTTAAATTTATTTATTTTTAGCTGAAGGATAATTGCTTTATAGTATTGCATTGGTTTCTACCAAATGTCAACATGAATCAGCCATAGGTTTACCCGTGTCCCCTCCCACTTGAATATCCCTCCCACCTCCCTCCCCACCCCACCCCTCTAGGTTGTTCTCAAGCCCCAGTTTGAGTTTCCTGAGTCATATAGAAAATTCCCATTGGCTGTCTATTTACATACGGTATGTATGTTTCCATGTTGCTCTATCCATACCTCCCACTCTCTCCTTCCCCCTCCAGCCATGTCCATAAGTCTCTTCTCAATGTCTGTGTCTCCACTGCTGCTCTGCAAATAGTTCATCAGTACCATCTTTCTAGATTCCATATATATGTGTCAGTATAATTGTTTTTCTGTTTCTAACTTACTTCACTCTGTATAATAGGCTCCAGGTTCATCCACCTCATTAGGACTGACTCAAATGCATTCCTTTTTATGGCTGAGTAACATTCCATTGACTATATGTACCACAGCTTCTTTACGCATTCATCTGATGATGGACATCTAGGTTGCTTCCATGTCCGAGCTATTGTAAATAGAGCTGTAATGAACACTGGGTTCCATATGTCTTTTTCAGTTTTGGTTTCCTCAGGATATATGCTTAGTAGTGGGATTGCTGGGGTATATAGTGGTTTTATTGTCGGTGGATTTCTTAAGAGAAACCACTGAGGCCAGAAGGAAGTGGCCTGAGAGAAAAGTGCTAAAAGAACTGTCAACTCAGAATCCCATCAAAGTGTTGAAAGTGTTAGTCATTCAGTTGTGTCTGACTCTTTGTGGCCCCATGGACTGTAGCCCACCAGGCTCCTCTGTCCATGAGGATTCTCCAGGCCAGAATACTGGAGTGGGTAGCCATTCCCTTCTCCAGGGAATCTTCCCAACCCAGGGATGGGACCCACGTGTTCTGCATTTCAGGCAGATACTTTACTGTCTGAGCCACCAAGTATCCCATACCCAGTGGTAATATTCTTTGGGGGGAAAACAAGGAAGATCAAAATATTCTCAGATTAAGGAAAACTAAGTCTACTTCTCACTAGCAAAACCACCATAAAGGGATGCTAAAGGAAGTTTTTAACTAGAATGGAAATGATAAGAGGAGGAACATCAGGAAGACAGAAAGAAGAATGAAAAGTAAAAATATGAGTAAATACAGTAGACTCTCCTTTTGAATTTGCTGGTATGTTTGACAGTTGAAGCAAAAATTGTAATATTGCTTCATGTGGTTCTCAAATCCTATCATCAATAGGAGAGGATAAAGGAAAATAAAGTTTCTTCAATTCACTGGAACTGATAAAAATGTTGAAGATGACAAATTATATATATATATGATACATAGAGCAACCACTAAAAAAAGATACACAAAGAAATATACCCCAAATACTATATTTTTGTGTGTGCTCAGACGCTCATTCGTGAAATAAATCAAAATGGAATTCTTAAAAAATGTATAAGTAATCAGTGGGAAGGCAGAAAAAAAGAAAGAACGAACAGAGGAAACAAACAAAAAACAAAAAGGCATAAACCAGTGCTGGGAAGAATGTGAAAAAAGTATAAAATAGTACAACTGTTTTGGAAAACAGTTTGGCAGGTTCTTGACAAGTTAAATATAAATTCACCATAGGACCCAGAAATTCCACTCATACCCAAGAGAAATGAAACATATATTGACACAAATACTTGAACATGAATGTGTATAGCAGAGCTATTGATGACAGTCAGAAAGGGGAAAACCCAAAAGTCCACCAAGGGATGAATGGGTAAATAAAATGTGATATAGTCATACAATGGGATACTATTTGACAATAAAAAGAAATAAACTACTGATACTTGCATGAACCTGGATAATCAGAGCAGATGAACCTTAAAATATACTGAGTGAAAGAGGCTAGAAACAAAATGCCTATATTGTAAAATTCCATTTATATGAAATATCCAGAAAAGGCAAATATATAAAGACAGAAAATAAGATTAGTGGTTTCCTGGGACTGGGATGAGAACAAAGAGTAACTGAAAATGGGCTTAAGGGATTTTAAGGGGAGATGGAAAGTTCTAAAATAATTGATTGTGGTGATGGTGGTGTAATTCTGTAAATATACCAAAAACCATGGAGCTATATAATTAAAACAGGTATATTTTATCGTATATAAATTAATCCTCAGCAAAACTTTTGAAAGATATTGGGGGGGGGCTCCTTCTTTAGATTGGCCCTATTTTTTTTAATAGTAAAAAGTACAGCTTTTTTGAAAATATGCAGAAGAATAAATCCCAACTCAAAGAAGTAAAAGTCTCTCATTTTTTAATGAAATAGGCTACTGTAGACTCACCGCCCCCACTCCCCCATTTCCCTTTCCGATCTCATTTCCTGTTATACTCCTAACTCATTTCATTCTACTCATGTCTCTTGCATCAAGCTGTATGTCCACTTTTGGGGTAAGCTTCTCATCTTTAAGTCTTCTCTTGAATATCACTTTTTCAGTAACAGTATTAGTCATTCAGTCATGTCCGACTCTTTGTGACTCCATGGACTATAGCTCGCCAGGCTCCCCTGTCCATGGAATTCTCTAGGCAAGAATACTGCAGTGGATAGCCATTCCCTTCTCCAGGGGATCTTCCCAACCCAGGGGTCAAACCTGGGTCTCCTGCATTGCAGGCAGATTCTTTACTGTCTTTTCTTAAATGTCACCTTTTCAATGAAGCCCATCCTGAACACCTTCTAAACTAGAAGTTTCTATCCCCATACTCCCATGTCTTCTATCCCTTTTTATTTTTCTTTATTCTGTAGACATTAACTCCTTTAACTACTATATAATTTATTCACTATGTTTAGTGTTTATTGCCATTAGGATATAAACTCCAGGAGGAAAGCAATCTCTCTTTCATTGTCTCTGGTACCTAGAATTGTGCCTGGCTCATACTCAGCCCTCAAAAAGTGCTGAATAAAAGAATGAATTAAACGACACTTAAAACTGAAGGCTGGGGACTTCCCTGGTGAGGACCTATATTTTTACATTGTGTGTTGATAAAATACACATAAAATCTGCCGTTGTTAACACGTTGTGAAGTGTGCAGGGCAGTGGCATTAAGTACAGTCACACTGTTGAGCAGCCATCACCACCCTCCATCTCCATAACTGTTTTCATCTTGTCAAAGTGAAACTCTTTACCTTTAAAATAATAACTCCTCATTTTAATTTAAGGTTATATCTTACCCTTATATGGACAGGTCAAAGAAATTAAGTATCTGGTCTTGTTTCCAGTGCAGGAAAATCCCTTCTCCAGCTACAGAATGGTTCCAAAATACTTCAGACAAAAGACAGATACTCTCATTTCATAACCAGAAATAACAGTTACCTTATCAGATATTCTGTATTAAATGAGAAAACCACAGCACACAGTAGGTGCTAGAAGTCTAAAGGTTCTTCTTCACTTTCAGCAGCTTTCCAAATTTACGTCAAATTTTAAAATAAACATTTTAATCTTTCCAACCCCTTGAAGATATGTGTGTTTATTAAGAAAGAGTATATTTGTATTTACAAGTGTG
The DNA here is from genome assembly GCF_033118175.1 of Dama dama. Classification (NCBI taxonomy): domain Eukaryota; kingdom Metazoa; phylum Chordata; class Mammalia; order Artiodactyla; family Cervidae; genus Dama; species Dama dama. The sequence goes on from NC_083691.1 coordinate 73,119,444, forward strand.
ATACATTTTGAATTTCTTGAGGACTGAAGCTGTGTATTATTCATCCTTATATGCCTCCTGAGTTCCTAACATAGTACCTCCAATATGAAAAGCACTTATTAAATGTTACTGATTTAAATTTATTGTTATACTACTATAAAATGGGATTTCTAGCCTGTTTGTAGGAGATAATTAGGGACAAAAATGTATCTATGTTTAGGAGAGGTAGTACATTGATCTGGGACTTTCCTGGTGGTTCAGTGGTAAAGAATCCACCTGCTAATGCCGAGGATGTAGGTTCCATCCGTGGGTCAGGAAGGACCTGAGGAGAGAATGGCAAGTCACTCCAATATTCTTGCCTGGAGAATCCCATTGACAGAGGAGCCTAGTGGGCTACAGTCCATAGAGTCACAGAGTCGGACACGACTGAAACATGCATGCATGCGGGCAGTTCATTGATCCAAATTCAACCTATCATTCATTCATTCAAAGTTTAGGTCCTACGCCTTGGCTAAGCTTATGTTCAGCTGACATTGATATCACCATCACCTACCACCACCCCTGTATTTGGGTCTCTTCCCTGAGAATGGGAAATCATGTGGACAGAGCCACACCCCATTGAAAATCTCAGTTGGGGAAGAGGGAGAAGAGAAACATATAAACTTTTACAATATAATGGGGCTAATACTAAAGATTATTTATGAGGAGCAACTAACCTGAATGGGAGGAGTCAGGGGAGGCTTCCTGGAGTAGGACACCTAAACTTAGATCTGTGGAATGAATAAGGGACAAAGGAAAGGGGCAAAGAAGGATGTTCCAGCGATAGGGCACTCTACAAGCCAAAGTTTGGGGTACAGAAGGAACATGGTGGGTTTGAGGAAACCAGAGTAGTTCAAATGTTTGGCTGGAGGATAGAGAGCAGGGGAAGTCTTAGCAAAGCTAAGGTTGGCTGGTAAATAAGGCCAGTTCACATGTTCTCCACTGACTTCAGCGTGGAGGTAGATTGTAAGAAGACCACACAGGAGGCAGAGAAGCTGTTAGAAGTCTGCGAGAGTAAGGAAGAATGAGCCACTGTTTGAAAAGCCTGCAGCGGGACCAATGTCCCTGGGAAGGAACAAGATCTAAGTAACCGATATATAGCCTTTCCTGGCACTCAATCATATAAAGCTAAAGGGAAGAGAGAGGGAAGACTCCAAGGGATTTTAGGGGGAAGGGATGGAGCATTTACTATGAGGGAAAAGGCAATAAAAAGAAGGTGATGAATATCATCCAGTTCACAATTTAACCCAAGGCCACTTCTGGCCCCAGTGTGAGTTTAATATAGAATTTGTCCTTTACCACAATGAATACTTAGCAAAGCCTTTGAAAAGTGTTTCAGTGTCTCAGATAATCCACTGGAGAGGCAGGTTCTTGGCATTCAACAATGCCACCATTCAGAGATGCTCTTTCCTTGTCCTTTCCCAGGCACTTGAGGACCTTTGGGTGGAATTCTGAGCAGTGTGAAAAAAATCAAAACAAAACCCTACAGAAAAGGACAAGTGCTACAACTGGGAGCCATCTCCCACCCCCACGCAGCCACTCACAGGTCTGCAGCATCTGTCTCAGAGATGAGAAGCAGAAAGAGACTAAATCCTACAGTGATCACAATCAGGATTTGCAAATCAGAAGATTTAATTCTCTGTTAGGGGCTTCCCTGGTGGCTCAACTGGTAAAGAATCCACCTGCAATGCAGCAGACCTGGGTTTGATCCCTGGGTTGGGAAGATCCACTCGAGAAGGGAATGGCTACCCACTCCATTATTCTGGCCTGTATAGTCCATAGGGTCACAGAGAGTCGGACACGACTGAGTGACATTCACATTCTCTGTTAGAGGGGAATTCCATAGTCTCAGTTCCCAGAATTACAAAAATGTCCCCATTTGGGTCAGTATCATTGATATTCAGTCATTAATACCAGTAAAGTGCAAATAAAGTGAAGGACATGACCAAAGTACTCAAGAAAATAAAATTGAAGTCAGTCATAAAAAGGTCCTTAAAGGGAATTCATAGACACCCACCCTCTGTGGGAGGGTAGAAAGTCTCTGAATCCAATTCCATTTCTGTAAAAGAAACTAAGAAATAATACCTTGGATATACGGGCTTGCCTGCAGCTGCACCCATAAACTCTGCCTTGCTTCCAATTGCAATGGGTGAACTGTTCACACTCTTACCTAAATCAGCCCTCTGCTGGCTGATCTCATCCCCTCTGGTCTACTCAGAGATATGGCCTGAGCAATTTTCTTCCTCTCTTCTTCTGCATCATCAGTTTTCCTTTCACTGCTGGTTCACTGCTAGCCTGCAGGGACACATATCCACCATCTGAGGTACACCAAGGATGGGGGAGAGAGTAGTCAGTCCTGGGTGCAGGCAATAATGGCACACACCATGTGGAGAAAATTTAGATACATAAGGAACGAGGAATGCATTTGAGTCAGTTCTAATGAGGCAGATGCACCCAGAGCCTATTATACAGAATGAAGTAAGTCAGAAAGAGAAAAGCAAATACAGTATATTAACGCATATATATGGAATCCAGAAAGATGATTACTGATGAACCTATTTATAGGGCAACAGTGGAGGCACAGGCATAGAGAAGAGACTTGCGGACACAGTGGGGGAAGAAGAGGGTAGGACGAATTGAGAGAGCAGCACTGAAACATACACATTACCATGTGTAAAGTGGATAGTCAGTGGAAATCTGTTGTCTGACACAAAGAGCTCAAACCTGGTGCTCTGTGACAACCGGAGGTGGGATGGGGTGGAGGGGGGAGGAAGGGGCCATATGTATACCTAAGGCTGATTCATGTTGATGTATGGCAGAAACCAAGACAATATTGTAAATTAATTATCCTCCAATTAAAAATAAATAATTATAAAAATACACAAGGAAATTGACTAAAAGTCTGCCTTTTTTTGCAGGGTGGGGCGTCTCAGCTGCAGAGAAAGCGCAGAGCCCTGCTCACGACTGCCAGGGAATTCCCATAAAGATCTGCTTTCTATTATCACCGTGTGCTGACAATTCTAAGCAATGTCTGAGCTAAAATGCCCCCCTCTCCAACTTTTTTATTGGCATGTGTCGCCCAGTCGTGTCCGACTCTTTGTGACCCCACAGACTGTAGCCTACCAGGCTCCTCTGTCCATGGAATTTTTCCAGGCAAGGATACTGGAGTGGGTTGCCATTTCCTTCTCTAGGGGATCTTCCCAACCCAATTGCTACAATTACTGTTGAGTTTTAATAATGCATATGTAAGCTTCAAATCGGCACATTTTAATTTCTTAGCAATAAACAGTATTTTACACAGAAGTTAATTTAGAAAACCCCCTGTTATACAGTTGGACACTGGACAACTTCAATATCTATATTCATTTTGGAATTCACAATGGTCCAGAATCATTCAAACTTGCTTCAGGCACAATTCTTATCTCCAGCCCCTTCAGTACTACGTATTCCTGGGCTTGAACCATATACTCAAAATAAAACAATGATCATAAAGATGAAGAAACACAATTTGAGTTACTTCAATTTTGTCATTCTATGTGACCACTTAGGAGTTGCTATTTGTGTCTTTAAAAGTGTGCAATGAATGGCAAGAGGTAATAATTTTGCTTAGTAAGTTTTGTTTGGTTGTATACATGACATACCGTATTTGAATACTAATATCTTTAAAATTGTCATTCTATTTTAATCGCTGTTTTAAAACTAAAGAATCAAGAAAATTAAAATTACATCAGTAGTTAAATTGTACTTTTTGCAAATATTTTATTAAAATTCACTTAGTTACTAGAAAACTACAAAGTATTATTATACCAGACCATAACAAAGAATCAAAGTACAAACTCTTATATAAATATAAAAACTACTAAATGAATAGTTGTGTATGTTCCATTCTCTAGAAACTTGGAGGAGTTTGTAGGTATTCACAAGATTGTTTACAATTATTCTAAATTTCATAATAAAATCTAAAGTGAGATATCCAACCTGAAATGACATTGACCAGTAGAGTTCAATCAAGAATATTTAAAAGCAAAACAAGAGGTGATCAAAACAATGGCTGAATTTATCTTGAAGTATTAATATACAACATCTTTAACACCATACATACAGTTAATGAAAAACTGAAGAAATGGGCACATCCAAAGATGGAAACATACGATTTAGATGACATGGGATTGAAAGATGATAAGGAATCATTTTCTATAAGTGTTGACAATGAGAAAGAGGAGGGAATTTTAGTAACAGTCAACATCACTAAGGTTAAAAAAAAAACAATGAAAAAGACACACTAGTGAAGACCAACACCAAGACAGGTTTCAAGGGTCGAAGCGTTTAAAAAGATCTCATCCTTACCAGCTACTGCCCAAAAGTTCATATTTGCAGCCAAGCTCCCCCAAAAAACCATCTACTCACTGTTTCCACATGCACTTGAGTTGTCTGTCAAGTTCACCAATGTCCTCCATGCTGCTAAATTCAGTGGTCAATTCTTTGTCCTCATCCAATCAGCAGCACTTGAGGCACCTGACAACACTTACTCTAGCAAGCTACTCCTCCCCAGTCTCAACTGGATCAACCTCACTTGCCTGACCTTGGAACTTTGGAAAATCCGAAGGATCAATCCTCAGACCACTGCTACTCTAAATTCACTCCTAGGTAATTTCATATATTCTCATGTCTCTAAAAGTCATATTGCAAGCCCAGCCTTCTGTCCTTCCTTATACATCCAATTGTTTCTTACTGTCTCCACTTGAATGTCTAACAGGTATCTCAGAGTTAACACATCCAAACCCGAATTTCTGATCTTTCTCCCCAAACTTTCTCCTACAACAGTCTTCCCCTTCTCCATAAAAGACAGATCCATCTTACAGCTGCTCAGGCCAAAATTCTGGGAGTCATTTTTGGTTCTCTTCTTTCCCTCACTTAGGGAATTTGACCCAACCCATCAGCAAACACTATTAGCTGTATTTCAAACATCTTCTGAGTCTACCTGTTCTTCATTTCCCATCACAACTCCGAGTCACCTTTACTTCTCACCTGGGTTATTGCAGTAACCTCCTAACTGCTCTGCTTTTGTCCTTGCTCTGCTTCTATGTCTGTGGGACCATCTGAACACGTAACTCAGTTCACGTCACTCCTCTGCACAGAACCTCCTAGTGGTTTGCATTTCACCCAGAATAAAATTCAAAGTCCTTCCCATAACCCACAAAGCCTCACTGATTTGCTTCCCCTCACCTACCCAGTCTCTGTGATTCCTCCCCCGCCCATCCTCTTTGCTCACTCTGCCCTGGCCACCTTACAGCCACCTGCCTCCTTGGTGTTCCTCTGATAAGTTAAGCACATCTTTACTGCAGCACCTTTGCACTAGGAGTTCGCCCTACCGGATATACTCTTCTCGCTTCTTACAGGTCTGCTAGAACGTCATCTCATCAGACAGGACCTTCCTGACCAACCTACCTGAAACGGCATTCTCTGCTACTCTGTCGCTTTTTATTTCCTACATAGCAAAGATCACAGCCTGGTATCAATTTATTGTCTGACTTCCCACTATTATGTATCCTCTACAAGGACAAGAATTTATAGTTTTTATTATTGCTTATCCCCAGTGCCTAGAAAAATGCATTTACCTAGTAGAAATGCAATAAACATTAGAATCAGCAAGACAATTAATGGGAGCAATGGCCACACAGCATTTTGAGGTGATTCAAAGTCACCACTTCAGGTACCCAATATCTTAAGCAAGCCTTCTGCACTTCAGGGGGTGGAAGACAGCCTTGGGAAGGCCTCATGTGTTTAACCACATTCATAGACCTACTCATGCTCCACGACTTTTAGAAACACATTGTTTCAACAGGCTTTATAAGGGAATGATATCATCCACCCAGAAAGATTTCTGAGAGAAAGATAGAGCCCATCTTGAAAAGACAATGCTCATTCCTAATTTCAGAGGGCTGAACAGGGTAAAGGCTTGAGTCGAGGTGGCATGGAATATTCTCCTGAAAGCAAATATTTGCTTGCTCTTCCCTCAGAACCTGAAAGTACAATTCTGGGCTGGAGCTCTTTAGAGACCACATCAATCTTGATACATGTACCTAAAAGCTCAGAAGCCAAACATGATGGATTCATTATAATATGTTATACACTTTTTAAAGTAAGCAGATGTCAGTTCAGTTCAGTCACTCAGTCGTGTCCGACTCTTTGCGACCCCATGAACCACAGCACGTCAGGCCTCCCTGTCCATCACCAACTCCCGGAGTCCACCCAAACCCATGTCCATTGAGTCAGTGATGCCATCCAACCATCTCATCCTCTGTCGTCCCCTTCTCCTCCTGCCCTCAATCTTTCCCAGCATCAGAGTCTTTTCAAATGAGTTAGCTCTTCGCATCAGGTGGCCAAAGTACTGGAGTTTCAGCTTCAGCATCAGTCCTTTCAATGAACACCCAGGACTGATCTCCTTTAGGATGGACTGGTTAGATCCCCTTGCAGTCCAAGGGACTCTCAAAAGTCTTCTCCAACACCACAGTTCAAAAGCATTAATTCTTCAGCGCTCAACTTTCTTTATAGTACAACTCTCACATACATACATGAGTACTGGAAAAACCACAGCCTTGACTAGACGGACCTTTGTTGGCGAAGTAATATCTCTGCTTTTAAATATGCTGTCTAGGTTGGTCATAACTTTCCTTCCAAGGAGTGTCTTTTAATTTCATGGCTGCAGTCACCACCTGCAGTGATTTTGGAGCCCAGAAAAATAAAGTCAGCCACTGTTTCCACATCTATTTGCCATGAAGTGATGGGACCAGATGCCATGATCTCAGTTTCCTGAATGTTGAGCTTTAAGCCAATTTTTGCACTCTCCTCTTTCACTTTCATCAAGAGGCTCTTTAGTTCTTTTTCACTTTCTGCCATAAGGGTGGTGACATCTGCATATCTGAGGTTATTGATATTCCCCCCAGCAATCTTGATTCCAGCTTGTGCTTCCTCCAGCCCAGCGTTTCTCATGATGTACTCTGCATATAAGTTAAATAAGCAGAGTGACAATATACAGCCTTGCCGTACTCCTTTTCCTATTCTGACCAGTCTGTTGTTCCATGTCCAATTCTAACTGTTGCTCCTTTTTAAAAAGTTTTCAAATGTGTTAGGAAAGAAGACTTTTTTTTTGTCTCCTTAGTACTTAGAAATGTTTAGTGATAAGTATAGTATTTAAATTTTCAGGATGTGTAAAATTATATTCAACAGCATTTTTAGACAAGGCGTTAAGAATAAAGTGTTTGTCTATTGTGTTAATTTTAATCATACTCCACTGGATTCACAATGCTTTGAAATGCTTTACAAAATGGCCCCGGGATCTTTTATTAACCATAATATATACAAACACCAACAAATCAAAATACTGTTTCTTATTCTGGCTAGCAGCGGCTTGCCTGAGAGCACCCTCTTCTGTTTCAAGAGTATACCACAACTTATGTTACAGAGAAATCACAGCAATTCTAGACAGGACAAAAATGGGCTTTTCAGGAAAATGTCGACACACATAATCACGTTATTTAAATATGCTATCCTCCCACCTGAGGTTTTCACACCTTTGCTGGAGCAGACAGGTGTGGTGAAGATGAGGGAAACGCTGCAATCTCTGAAGTGTAACTGTGATTTGCACTTCTTCCCCAGGCAGTCGCATAGAAATGAACTTTAATCTTTTAAAACATGGGGCAACTCGTCTAATCCATTTTCCTTACAGACAGGACATGATTTTAAAGCATTGTATCACCTGGAGCTTTAACCTAAGGTATTTTTTGTAACTCACCCATTTGCTCTCTGACTACCAATTCTATCTTGCTTTAAAAATTGACAAATTCATATTTAGATGCCAGTTCTAAGTAGGAGCTCATTAACATAATTACAAGAAAAATCTTATTTCATATAAACTGGGGAAACATCCAGGTAATTAGGTTTAGCACCATGAAATTGCCATCAAGAAAGGTTACATATTGTCAGCTTCATACGGTTCAATCGAATACACCTAACCCTGTCCTTCAGGACTCTAGGTAAGGGTGAAAAAAGGTCTTGGGAAGGAACAAACTGCTGAGAATGGGGAGGGGCTGGGACAGACACAAGAAAATGAACTGGAAACACTATGTAACTATACAGAGAAGGCAGGAGAGTCTAGGTGGAGATGAAACAAAACAGGAAAGAAATGACTGATGGAATCTGAGGAATTCTGTTACAAATATGATCAGTTTATGTCACTGAATCTTTTTGTTGTTCCTATGGAACAAGAGTCAAGCCCTGTTAATTCCAGGAGTGGCTGAAACAGTTCCCAATGATCCAGCCTCTATGAAGGTTTATTTCCTGATGTAATTTTGAAATTTAACTGCAATAGCTAGATAAAAATTTAATTTCAACACAGGCAGCTTGCTCATACAAAGAGCAGGTGGAAAGTTTCTTAGGTTGGTTTTCATTAGAACTGATTTATCTTTGTATCTTTCGGTTCAGTTCAGTTCAGTTCAGTTCAGTTGCTCAGTCATGTCCGACTCTGCGACCCCATGAATCGCAGCACACCAGGCCTCCCCGTCCATTACCAACTCCTGGAGTTTATTCAAACTCATGTCCATTGAGTCGGTGATGCCATCCAGGCATCTCATCTTCTGTCGTCCCCTTCTCCTGCCCCCAATCCCTCCCAGCATCAGGATCTTTAAGACCCCCTAAACATACAATTTACCTAAAATAGATTCTGTACAATTGGATAAAAATAGTTTTCTAAACTTAAAAAAATTGCTTTGAAAGCACATCATTTCTCTAATGCTACTTGCCAAAGTTTGAAAATTGCTTAGAATTCTCCTGTGAACAAAGTTCATCCAGTTATTGGGAAAAATTGTGAAAGACTTTGTAAAGTGTCTTAACTAGTTCATTTATCCAAATTGTCAACAGATTGCATTGTCCTTGAGTCATTTCCCAACTCTGTAAGTTTTAGAAAACTGATAACAACATACATCATCCTTGTCCATACAAATTAATTGTATGGGGGTAGAAGAAATTATTAGTAATATTGCCCTATGCACCAATCCATTCTGCATCAGTTTGTAAATTCATTTTGGAATTCCTTATTTCCTGTACATGTCTCTGCTCTTTTGAATTCTCCTTAGAACTACTTGTAACAAACATCTTAACAGTTCCCTCATTAGTTAATGAGTTAAGTAAAACTTGGGCACACACTCATATCATTTTTTCATGAGAATAATGATTATATCCTCTTTCAAAAATAATTCTTTAACATCACAAATTGTACTTTAATGGTGATATTTTTCCAGGATGTGCCAAAACACCATGTACACTAACTCCTTAATAGTGAAGCAGTACACATTTGTCTTCCCTGGTGGCTCAGACGGTAAAGTGTCTGCCTGCAATGCAGGAGACCCGGGTTTGATCCCTGGGTCGGGAAGATCCCCTGGAGAAGGAAATGGCAACACACTCCAGTACTCTTGCCTGGAAAATTCCATGGACAGAGGAGCCTTGTAGACTGCAGTCCATGGGGTCGCAAAGAGTCCGACACGACTGAGAGACTGCACTTCACTTCATACATTTGTCTGGGGGCTTCCCAGGTGGCCCAGCAGTAAAGAATTCACCTGCCAATGCAGGAAAGGAGTCATGGGTTCAATCACTAGGTCGGAAAGATCCCCTGACGAAGGAAGTGGCAACCCACTCCAGTATTCCTGCCTGGAGAATCCCATGGACAGAGAAGCCTGGCAGGCTACAGTCCACGAGGTAGCAGAGAGTTGTACACAATTGAGCATATACACATGGAAGCATGCATTTGCCTGACAGAGTCAATTGTTTAAGGTTATTGAAGTGGATTTCATATCTTAAGAAAAAACAGCCCCAGACCTTGCAAAAGAAGATATAAGTCCATTGCATAGCAAGAATCATTTGAAATACATCTTTAATCTTAAAAAACTCAATATGCAATCTACAAAATACTTTGTTACATGATTAAGGCTCAATGTTTTATATTTGTATTGGTGAAATAAAATCATATTTTGAGTAAGATATAATAATACTTAGTCATTATTAAGGAAGGCCTCCTGACCAAATTTATAAGAGAAAAAGGGCTATATCAAAACACAAACCCAGAATGAAGGGAACTAAAACCCTACAATTACCTAACACAAATCAGGTCAAAATGCCAGCCTTTATTTATGTTTAGAAGGGATTTTTTTTTTTCATACTTTTTAAATGGATAAACTATTTTTAGTCCCATTTAAAAAAAAGGAAATGTCCTTAAATTCAGATCTGTACATTGATCAGGTAACCATCAAGCCATGGATTCATTTACAGAGTTAATACAATCCTTTGACTGGTAAGGCAACTAGACCAGGCCAATTAGAGCAAAGTAACGCATCCCAAACTGGCCAACTGCTTGGAAGTCTGCCATTCAGTCAGTTAAACAGAGGACCCCTAACGGGTCAAACTCATAAAGCATTCACCTAAATAAATTACCTAAATTAAAATGCTAGTAAGGAGTAGTTCCTCCTTCACTCACTTCCTTCCTCCCTTCCTGACCTTAAAAGAAGTTTTTGTCATTGTTGTTTTGAAGATCATCACTTACTTTCTGGAAAAGGAGATTCTACTTTTTAATTTGTAAGTCTAAGTGGACCCTACCTGATTTTTCACTTAGAGCACCAAGATCACATTTGACCTGCCACAGCTCAGGTCAGAAGAACTGTACTAAAAATCCTCTCCACTCAACAGAGAATGTTAATTTAATGCTAAGTAATGAATATTTAAGGACCCTAATAGATGTGCAAATGAACAATTATGCTGCAGCACCCTGCTGTTCCTACCATCACCCTTTGCATTGCCACAAAAACTCAACTTGGGCTTCAGTCAGCTTTTTGTTATTATTTTCAGCACTGAATCTTGAGATGCTCCTGAAGGCTGGAGGGCTGGTGAATAAATGACTCCAGCAGTGAGGTGTCCGCACATACTGGCAACCTGAAAAGCCTGAGGGGTGATTAATTGGACCCTATGTTGAAATTACTTTGAGGTGTAAATATTCATTAAGTTCATCCAAATTAGACTCTGAGTTCTTTATGGGCAGGATGCCATAAAACAGATCTGAAAGGGCCAGCGGTAATTAACTCAGTTACCGTCCCTGGGACCGTGCAGCAGCACCAAGTTCAGCCTGCCTCCGTATTTGCTCTGAGCAGATTGAAGTCTTTCCAGAATGTGCCACACCAGGTGAGTCGGGATGGTAGAATTTTTTTTTTATATGATGCACACACAGATTTGCTCTCATATATATCTATAGTGGGTCTCAAGCATATGATATTATGAGCAACACATCAAGTGAAGTTGAAAAGAGCAATACCAAATCATTTTAACAGTCAACTTTTGCACTCTTTGCCTTTACAGTAAAATAATGAAAAGCAGTAAATCTGCTGATTGATACAAGCCATCATAAATGTTTGTTTTAATTTGCATTTTGAACAGATTAAAATGAATGTAATATAACATTAAATAAAATGCATGAGGGCCAACAAATAATGTTGTTTGGAAGAATACTGTCATATCAGTTTTGACTCAAAACAAATCTGGTAAATAGAGAAAAATATCTCCTAATCATATTTAAGGATCAACATAAATTGAAGGTGTATTAAAACCATGTTTTTTTCCATATTTTTCCTACTAAAAAAATATCTAGAACATAGATTTCCTAAATTTAAAAGTCTGACTTTTCACTGTAAACACTTAAAGGAAATTATAAACAGAATTATAACTGTTAATACCACTGACTTTTCATTAAAAAAACAAACATCTATCTGACTTTGAAAAACAGAAATATCACTTGTTAGAAATGTAGACAAAATAATCTAGTGTCTTTCACTTTGCTCATTTTTTAAAGAAAATCACTCTAAATTAAGCAGAATTAGCATAAACAGCATGATAGCAGGACTAGCATAAAATAATCATGATTTAGACTTCTACTCAAGAGAGGCTTGTGTTAATTACAATACTACTTTATCAAAATACATTCTTAGAATCTACACTTTTGAGAAACAACATTCATGAACTATAAAAATTCATTTTTAACATACATTAATATTTTAACTAGTGTCCATACTAGCATTTCATTCTGAAAGGAATCTCTTCAAGCAAAAGGCAGTATGTCTCAATGACTTGTACTAAAATATGCATAGTAACAGAACTAGCGTCTTTGCTGCACATATCAGCATACAAATACATTTTGAAAATAATAATACCACAGGGGAAAGAGGTACCAAATACAGCTGATGACTACTCACCAATGTGATAACAAGACAGGAAGATAATTCAGAATCAGAGATAGTTCCACATCTCCATTTTAGCCTGTGGTTTCCACATCATTCTACAATAGCAATGTTTCAGAGAAGAGCAAGAGGGAAAATTAAGTACTTTGGTTTATGTCTCCTTCAACTGCCTTCTCCTCTAGCACAGGTGCTTACTTAATAAGAAGAGATGGGGCTGGAGGATAATAAACATGGCATCAATCCAGAGTGGAAAACAATCAGCCACCAAGTAATCAAAGATCAAAAATGCTTTGGCCAGAGGCTTCGAGGTCACACTCTGGAGAAGAGTGCCTTTGAGTTCTACTAGGAAACAAAACCAACACAAAAATACAAGACTCATTTTAGATCAAACCCCTGGGCACAAACCTATCAAAAGCATAAAGGATAGATGGTTTGGTTACAGGTCTAAACTTATCTAAACATAGCCAGTGGATCTGTCATTTCCACTATACAGTAGCAGGACTTTGTGCGGTTTCTGTGAATTTTGTATTTGCAAAGTGGGTCATCATCATTGACTCGTGCTAATCCTACTGAGTTACACAGTCACCAGCTTTATCCGGGTCTTCTCCATCGATTTTAATCCACTTCTTTTCTATTTCAACCTGTTGCGCAAAAGCAAAACAGGAGGAAGCATTAATGAATGCAGCACAGTATAATACCTCTTCAGTTCTGTTTTATAAGCCAGCAAGCATGGTAGCCACCTCGTCCTCTGCACACAAACACAGCCCCTCCACCCTGCCATGCCCATTCCCAAGTGAGGCGCACTGCTCTCCTTCTGGCCAACAAGTCTCCTAAATCCTTCCCTCTAGGGTCAAATCTTGAAGAGGAGAAAGTTTCTTCTCAGTTAAACACAGGTGTACACAGAATACACATAATGATAAGACATTTACAAATCTAGCTAGACATGTGATCGATTATATCCCACAAGTATCATACATCCAGCTTCGGGCCTCCCTGAGATTCAGAGTACACCCAAAATCATCTCTCTAATTAACTAAAACAAACCAGTTTACAACAGTAATCCATCTGGGCCAAACCATCCACCTGTCCCTCACCTTTGTCATCTCACCCTTTCAAACGTAATCTCCTCACAGAGTCCCTCCGGGACCACTCTAGATAAGGAAGCCCTCCATCCCTCTCTATCCTGTGACCTTCTTTTATTCTTAGAATTTGTCAGTACTTGAAATTATGGTACTTTTTTACTAATTACTTTTTGCTCTGTCACTAGAAGGTAGGCTTTACGAGGACAGGGAGTTCACCTTTGTGTCTCAGGATCTACAGCAGCAGATGGCACTTTGAAATTGCTCAATAAATACTTGTTAAATGGAAGATAACATTGTGAAACTGAGTGCCATTAAAGCTAAAGAGACTTTGGTATATAATTCTGAGTGGTCCTCTTCAACTCTGTGAAACTGGCACATCCCAGAACAGCAGATGGCATGAAGTCTCCATGTGCACTTGACACACATTTCAGCCACATGTATACTTAGACGCCTAGTGTTATAGGTCAGATTCCCCAAGAAGCAGATGCTGAGATGGAGACGGGTGCAGAAAGTTTACTGTGGGGAGCTCCTGGGGTCAACACCTGACTGACACAGAAAGGGGAGGGGAGAGAAAGGGAGAAGGAGGGGAGGGAGGCGAGGGGAGGGAAAGGTGGGAGGAAAGGGCAGAACAGGAAGGGAGAGAAGCTGGGCTACAAAGCAGTCATAGTAAAGGTTTCAGCCAATCCCAGAGAGGGATGAAGCTAGGATGGCCCTGCAGGGTTATTGCAACTTGAGGTAGAAGGGTGTTTAGACCCCTGATCCACCAGTCATTGGACACAGGCTGCCCCAGGAAGGGGATGTGACCTGGAGAGTGGCATATTGCGGCATCCAGGGTAATTCCCAGCTGCTGAATCAGTCCTTTGGTCTTGAAGGGACTGCACAGAACAGCACCCACTCATCATTGGTTTTATCAATACAAAAAAAATTACTGGACCCGAACATACAGGCTTCTGAACAGTCCAAAATGAAGAAAAATCCAGACTTAGGTCACTATATTATAGAACCACTAGTTGGTACTAATGGTATCATATAATCACACTATTTCAAGATACTATGGGAAATGTGTGACAGAGGTTATTTCTGGATCTACTAACTTTGAAGCTGAGAAGGAAAAGCAAGCTTAGGAACAAGTGCAAGTATACATCACTCTCTAATTCAACCGGCTCAAGAATGCTGATGAGCTGATGGTGAACATTTAAGATTGTGGTGACACAGTAACTCAGCATTTCCCCAAACAGTGCACCACAAAATACTATCACAGAAGATACTGACAGGTGTTTTACAGGAGACAAGATTCCATAATCAGCAAGTAGGGAGAAACTGAGCTAAGTTTAATACGTTTCTTTATTGCAGGACTTCTTTGTTCAATATTAAGTGGACAGCATTCCCCAACTTGTATCTTAGATCATTATATGGGACAGATGTCCTAAAGAACACATCTTGGGAAATGTTATTCTGACAAAACTTTTATTACAAATATGCTTCCGAAATGTGAACTTATTTTTCACTGAGATCTGAGTTAAGTACATGGCACTCTCCTCAGGCTCCTAATGTTCTCTAGAACTGAGGGGAAGAACTAGGCTCACTGGTGACCATCAAGTTTCCACAACTGGGCTCTTTTCTAGGTCTAATACATACATACACACAAAGTTACTTAAGAAGGCAAAGCAAGGATCTAAAGCCAAATCAGGTCACAGCTTCGAAAGTCCCATCCTAAACCCAAGGGCTTTGGGATGTACCTGGATGTTGTAGCAAGCCCGATGATTAATGTGTTTCTGTGGCTGGACATCACTCTCCACCCCCAGAGACCTGACCTCTGTCCTTGAAGCAGTGGTATCAAGAATCCCAAACTGAACAGTAGCAAATGGATACCAATCAGAGGGAATTTCTTGGTCTGATCCAAGTTCTAGTTTGTAAGACAAACAATGGGGATGATCAGGACCTTGAAGAAAAAAAACCAAAAGGTCAGTCAAAGCATTTCAATGGGCAGTGCACATTTCTCATGAGTGTAAAAGGCATGCATCTCCCTTTTTAATAAACATTTCCATTAGCACTCTGGCTGTGAATTCCATAAAATTACATATCTTCAAAATTCACAATCTTGCACTAATTGGACAGGGTGGGGGCAGGGGAAGAGAGGAATCTAACTGCATTTTTTTAAGTACTAGCTTTCAAATAAGTACAATTTAGCACTATATAGTTACATATCTTAACTCCCAAAATGTTTTCAAGTAGGCTGTTTCTTTTTTCAAAAAGAAAGTTAAATATTTCATTAATTATTCAAATAAAACAATGACCAACAACAGTGAAAAAAATTCAGAATTATATCAAGTTCATATGTACAAAAAAAAGATCTTCATGACCCAGATATTCACAATGGTGTGATTGCTCACCTAGAGCCAGACATCCCAGAATGTGAAGTCAAGTGAGCCTTAGGAAGCATCACTATGAACAAAGCTAGTGGAGGTAATGGAATTCCAGTTGAGCTATTTCAAATCCTAAAAGAGGATGTTGTGAAAGTGCTGCACTCAATATGCCAGCAAATTTGGAAAACTCAGCAGTGGCCACAGGACTGGAAAAGGTCAGTTTTCTTTCCAATCCCTAAGAAAGGCAATCCCAAAGTATGCTCAAACTGCCGCACAATTGGACTCATCTCACACTCTAGTAAAGTAATGCTCAAAATTCTCCAAGCCAGGCTTCAGCAATACATGAACCATGAACTTCCAGATGTTCAAGCTGGTTTTAGCAAAGGCAGAGAAATCAGAGATCAAATTGCCAAAATCCACTGGGTCATCAAAAAATCAAGAGTTCCAGAAAAACATCTATTTCCGCTTTATTGACTATGCCAAAGCCTTTGACTGTGTGGATCACAATAAACTGTGGAAAATTCTGAGATGGAATACCAGACCACCTGACATGCCTCTTGAGAAATCTGTATGCAGTTCAGAAAGCAACAGTTAGAACTGGAAATGGAACAACAGACTGGTTCCAAACAGGTAAAGGAGTATGTCAAGGCTGTATATTGTCACCCTGCTTATTTAACTTATATGCAGAGTACATCATGAGAAACGCTGGGCTGGAGGAAGCACAAGCTGGAATCAAGATTGCCAGGAGAAATATCAATAACCTCAGATATGCAGATGCCACCACCCTTATGGCAGAAAGTGAAGAGGAACTAAAAAGCCTCTTGATGACAGTGAGAGGAAAAAAAAAAAAAGTGAAAGAGAATAAAAAAGTTAGCTTAAAGCTCAACATTCAGAAAACTAAGATCATGGCATCTGGTCCCATCACTTCATGGCAAATAGATGGGGAAACAGTGGAAACAGTGGCTGACTTTTATTTTTTGGGGCTCCAAAATCACTGCAGATGGTGACTGCAGCCATGAAATTAAAAGACACTTACTCCTTGGAAGGAAAGTTATGACCAACCTAGACAGCATTTTAAACAGCAGAGACATTTCTTTGTCAACAAAGGTCTGTCTAGTTAAGACTATTGTTTTTCCAGTAGTCATGTATGGATGTGAGAGTTGTACTATAAAGAAAGCTGAGTGCTGAAGAATTGATGCTTTTGGACTGTGGTGTTGGAGAAGACTCTTGAGAGTCCCTTGGACTGCAAGGAGATCCAACCAGTCCATCCTAAAGGAGATCAGTCCTGGGTGTACATTGGAAGGGCTGATGTTGAAGTTGAAACTCTAATACTTTGGCCACCTGATGCAAAGAACTGACTCATTTGAAAAGACCCTGATGCTGGGAAAGATTGAGGGCAGGAGGAGAAGGGGACGACAGAGGATGAGATGGTTGGATGGCATCTCTGACTCAATGGACATGGGTTTGGGTGGACTCCGGGAGTTTGTGATGGACAGGGAGGCCTGGCATGCTGCGGTTCACGGGGTCGCAAAGAGTCAGACACAACTAAGTGATTGAACTGAACATATGTGAGTGCCTTCTATTGAGTGATCCTAATTCAAAATAATAGAATAACACAAGTGTGCTAAGTTTTTTAAATTAAAAGATGAGTAATATTTAATTTAAACATCATTGTTGGGCTACAATGCACATAAGACCTATTTAAAAAGAAAACTTTCACTTAAGTAGACTAAGATCTTATAATAATTCTTAATTTTTTTCATTTTCTTACCATTCTATTTACTGATAATGTAAAGGAAAATTTCAGAGTAAATTAGGTCACTTTATAAAGAGTTATGGTTTTTTTTAAAGTTCAACTTAGTGAATTTTTTTCTTGCATTTCAAAAAGATTCTAAGCCAAGGATTCTTTTTTTTAGTGGGACATTAATTTTGAGTACATTAATCCCCACTTACCCTCCTCAAAGCTTTGACTGGAACAAACGTACAGTGTAGAGATGGGCATACTGACTGTCAATGTTTCCACGTAATAGTTTTCTTCACTTAATTCGCTTTGCCATGTATTGAGCATCTACTCTATACCAAACCAGACTCTCTGCCAGAACTTGGGATATCAGATATACACAAAAACTTTTAAGAGGGGTTATATACTGTGTGTTTATGTGTGTGTGTGTGTTACAGTGAAGTTAGTATTTTCAATGTAATCACTGCAGTAACTCTATATAAATGTTCCACGATTCTGTTCCATCGGTCCACAGCATCTACATATTCCATGTAGCTGTGTGTGCTAAGTCGCTCCAGTCATGTCCGACTCTGTGCAACCCTATGGACGGTAGCCCACCAGGCTCCTTTGTCCATGAGGTTTTCCAGGCAAGAATACTAGAGTACATTGCCATTTCCTCCTCCAGGAGATCTTCCCAACCCAGGGATCGAACCTACGTCTCTTATGTCTCCTGCACTGGCATATTCCAACTACATATTCCTTGTAGCTATCTTCACTTATGCAAGAGATGACAATAATTTCAAAAGCCAGATTACATTACTATATCACTGACATGACGTGAGAAAGAACATTTCCATCAAAAGATAGCTTTAGGCACAAAAACAAGAATTTAAAGGATTTCACTTAATTCTTAAAAGATAAATTTCCTTTTATGCCTTACAACCTGCTTCTTATAGAGAGACTAATAGAATTGTAAGGCTATAAAAGCCTTTGAGAAGCCACCCATCAACAGATGCTGATTAGCGTCTCCACCACTCACTTGTAGGGCAAGACAACAACGGCCCCAGAGCTGCTTTATACTAGCCAGATCACTGCGGTCAGGTGATAACTTCACTCACACACACACACACACACACACACACACACACACACACACACACACCCACACACCCACACGGGGAGATTCCACAATCCATTAGCTTTTCTAGCCTTCTGTCTGCAGTATACAGTAAGTTTATTTAAACTTAATTCAGGCACTCCTCAGTCCTTTATGGCATGGGGGCTAAGCACATAAACACTTGACTCAGGATGCCCAGGATCAGATCCCAGCTCTGCTACTTGAAAGATGTGTGAGACCCTTTGCAAGTTATTTGATTGCTGCGAGCCTCAGTTTCCCCATCTGAAAATGGGTGTGATGATGGGAACAGTATGAACCTTACGGGATCACTGTGAGGATTAAACAAGCCAGCTGGCACACACAGATGTGGAGCCGTAGTACACCGTGTGTTTAGTCTCTCAGTCGTGTCCGGCTCTTTGCAACCCCATGGACTTTAGCCTGCCAGGCTCCTCTGTCCATGGGGAGTCTCCAGGCAAGAATACCGGAGTGGGTTGCCATGCCCTCCTCCAGGAGATCTTCCCAACCCAGGGATCGAAACCAGGTCTCTGCATTGCAGGCAGATTCTTTACCGCCTTGAGAGTTGTACTGACAGAAATGCAAAGTGCTATTCGATTATAAATTCAATATTATCATCTAATGACTGTAATTCTGCTAATGAAAGGACTGAGAAGTCTACACTTTTAGAGCTGAAAATAATACTAAAGATGATCTAATTTGATACTCACATTTTAAAAAAAAATTCTTTTGGAATTTTGCAATGAAAATAACCCAACTTTAAGACTTAGTACTCCAAAAATAGGTTTAGAAAAAAAAACTTTCTATCCGCTTCTCTTTTAAAAAAAGAAAAAAGAAGAAGATTAAAAGATAAAGAACATTTTTCTGACATATTTTTTTTTGGCTTTTAAAACTCTAAATACTCTGCAATGTTTAGTAACTCACACTCCCTTTGAACTTTGATATCCATGAAGAAAAGTATCATGTCTATCCTTAGCACAAGTCTGGCACATTTGGAGCTGAAAGGCTATTTGCGGAATTTACAAGTGAATAACTAAGAGAGGAAAATCATGTTCTTTATCTCAGTACTGACCAGCAGGGGGCACTCTCAGGCTTTGGTAATCAGTCTCTCATCGCTTTCTAAGGACTATGCATGCAAATCACAAAATGTATTTAGGTCTAGTAGATATCCAGTCCTTCTTGAACCAAAATATTTTACATCTGAAACTGAATTGGTGAGAGCTGGAGGGAATGAATGGTAGGAGGATGACATCAGTGGAGGAGAGAAAAACCAATGTACTGGAGACAGCAAAGAAAAAAATAATAGCAGGATGTATTTTAAAATTGGTAAAACCAGGAAAGTGGAGATAGACATATTTGTTAATTGACCCTCCACCATTCTCACTTCTCTTTCTAATTCTATGCTACCATATGCACCCTCTATGGCTAATGAGTGTTTTCCTCTGTCCTCATTCTCTCCCCCTCCTTCCTCTGTTTTCCTCTCTCCCTCTCCCTCTTTATCCATTGCCTTCTCCTTCCTTCCGTCTTTCCCACCCCCAGCAAAACCTGTGCTCAAGAAGAGTCCTCTGTCGTCATCCACACCTTAGCCTGAATGAACTATCTGGGGCCAACCTTTGTTTAAAATGAAAGGCTCATGCACTGTTAAAGGCATATTAAGCACTGGCATGATGGTAGAAAAGACATTTAAGGAGCCAACATCCCCTATACCTCCCCTAAAATCACATGAGTGATTTCACCAACAGGAAAGGTCAATACTGATCTCATAAATCCCAAAGAAAGGAGCATTTAAAAAAAAAAATTTTTTTTTTAGTGAGTACAAGTACTTCATATAGTCTTTTTAGTTTCCATTTTTCTAATTTTTTTTTCTAATAGTGTAGGTTTATCAGAAGCTAGTTTGAAAGGGTAACGGTTTAAAGAATTTCTTTTAAAATCCTCTGTTCTCTAAATACCCAAGTGATTTCTAAAATCGTATAGTAACATCAGGATGCATTCTAAGTCCCTGCTCCTCCGCATGAGGCCCATGGCCCGCGGCTCCGGCTTCGCTGGAGCATGTGTGGGGAGCCCCACCTGCTAAATCAGAGTCCACATTCTAACAAGGTGATTCATGTGCACGCGAACACTTGAGAAGCACTGCCTCATGATTAAGACTCCCTCTCTACCCTACCCTTACTCTTTCTATGCTTCTCAAGAAAAAAGTGGCAGGAAGCCTCTTACTCTTTGCATTACCACCCCCTACCACCCCGGTGGTAGAGAAGCCTGGGTGACAAGTCCACGTGACCCCAGAAGTGTCCAGCCCCAGCCTTGCTCAGAGCTCCCCCTCCTCCAGAGTTCACTGGTCACAGCTTCACTGCCTCCTCAATGGGCCCCCTTTGGTGCACAGGCCTGATGTGAATGAAGCAGCTTTGATCCCAATGGATTTATTTGGTCAGTGCGTTCTCACTATGTAGTTAGCTGGAATGCTTGTAAACATCTTTCTGCATGAGCCTGGTGCTAGGACAGTCCTCTCCAAGAATTCCCAAAGGGCAGGACCAAGTCCAGCGAGCCTCTCTGGGAATGCATTCTTCCAATTGTCCTCAGTGAGCACAACTGCTGGTAAATGCAGACGGGAGGGTAGTAAGGGAGCTCTAGAAGACACAGCATGCAGAGAGCAGGGGGGACTGATGCCTAGGAGGCCAGGACACTTCTCCCAGGAGAGCTACCAGGCCAGCAGCGTGGAAGAGCCTCTCACAAACACCAATACCTGGGCCTCAGGCCTGGAGTCTGCTTGGTGGGGATGCGGCCTATATGTGGGTATTTTAAATATTAAAGCTCTAATGATTCTAAGGACTCTAACATGCAGCCAGGGCTGGAAACAGATATTAAAAGGAGTGAGGAGAGGCTATCTTAGCTAATGGCACCACTGCCCATCTTTTCATAAAAGCCAGAGGCCCTGACCTCCTCCGGGCCCCTCCCTTCCCCCCAAGCCCACAGACCACCTGTTACTGTCTCGGGGCCACCCTTCACCTTGGTCTCAGTTCTCCCACTGCCCCCTCCCCTTCTTATTCAGTCTCTCTCCCTCCTACCGGCCTCCCAGCCTCCCCGTTACTTTAATCTACTTCTGAATCTCTCCTCCACAATGTACGCCTGACTTTCTAAAACAAGGTAGAATTCTGTCACAAATGTGCCTGAAAACATTCCAGAGGCCCTGCTGACAATCTCCACACCCCATACATGGCTCACAACACTCTTTGCATCCTGGTTTCCTCTCCAACTCTCCCCTCAGTCCTGAAACTCAGGTGAGATCCCCCATCGACACGCCTGTGTTTCTGCTGTTTCTGTCTTGATGGAATCCCACTGATTCTCACAGGCCAAGCTGAAGCATCACCTCTCCAGCAGAGCCTTCCCTACCCGTCCCCCCGCAGCTGATCACCCCTTCCTCTGGGATCCCCATCAGGTTCATCAGTACATGCCTGCAATAGAAGAGAGCACAGTGCCACAGAGCATTTCGACAGCTGCTTCCGCGTCTGCCTCACCCGTTAGACATCTGCTTCTGGAGAGCAGGGAACACGTTTGTATCCGTGTCCCCCGAGCACCCAGCACAGAGCCTGTACCTACAGGAAATTTCGTGGGTGTTGGTGGAATAGATGCGTGAATGAGAGCCTTCTCAATAAACTCTTGTTGAATGGATAAATTACCAATACCATTAATTCTGAGAAAATGCAGTATTCCGAACAGGATCATTTTTACAAGCAGCTTTATATATGTTGTTCCCCTTCTAAAATAAAAAAAGGATGATTTGCATGGGTTCTCGGTTTGAAACAGAAGTGTGGTTGCCCCAGCGGGTCCAGGCTGCACCAAGACAGGGCAGGCAGACCGGGCTCACTGCACACCTCGCCCCCTGACCCCAGCCAGACAAGCCAGCAGGCTGAAGCCTCAGTGCTCGTCCCTCAGAGGCATAATCATTCTTCAAATCTGTGCAAAAGCTACACTTGACCTTTTGTTCCGGGTCCAGTGACCATCTCTAGGACTAAAGGAGAACGACAGGAGTCAGGTTATCACCCAGACCTCAGGGGAAATCTCTGGACCGAGGAGATTACAGTCAGCGTTCCAGCCTGCCTCCCCCTCTTTCCCTTTGTGTTTAGCAAAATAAAAGTCACAAATAACTTTGACAGTAGATCCCTTGGAGCCACATACTCAAAACCTCACAATTTGCTTCCCTGGGAGGAAGATAATCTGAGAATAGTTTTAACTTGTTCCTCCAGCAACGCTATCAAGAAGGCAGGAAACAGTTCCTAAATGGATTCTATCACAGAAGACAATCCCATCATGTCCGAGTTGACCAGGAGGTGCCCTTAGAGGCCACAGCTGTGCGCATACTACCCCATCACTGCCTCTCCCCCCGGGCCTGGGCTCTCCTGGCTATTCCTTGGAACTAGGAGGTAACTACGAACTACTGCGAGTCCAGAGAACACTGTGGAGGGGACCCGGGCATGAAAGGAGAAGAGCAAGTTCTGTGAGAGAGGGCTACGGAGCAGGGGCTTCCCTTCCGCACAGGGGCCTGGGGCTTGTCAGCCACCAGCTGTGTCTCCCCTCTGCCGGGCCCTGTCCGTAACTCAAGCTGCAATTAGCTGAGAGGTGTTAAGCCAGAAAACTGCAGGGTACAGACAAGATGGCGCAGCACCCCTAAGGTCCGCTGTTGTCTGTGGCTTGTTCTTCCTGCCCCAGAATACTGCAAGATCTGCAAGGCAGTGTCCCTCAACTCAGGCTACACATTAGCTTCACCTGGGCCCCTACCCAAGTCATTCTGATTTAACTGGCATAGAGCAGAGCCTGAATGGGCTTCCCCTGTGGCTCAGTGGTAAAGAATCCTCCTGACAATGCAGGAGACAGGGGTTTGGTCCCTGGGTGGGGAAGATTCCCTGGAGGAGGAAATGGCAACCCACTCCAGTATGCTCGCCTGGGAAATCGCATAGACAGAGGAGCCCTGCAGGCTACAGCCCATGGGGTTGCAAAGAGTCAGATGTGACTAAGCATAGCACAGCAGGCTATTCTAACAGACAGCCAGTTTTGAAAAACATTGCTGGAGGTCTACCCCAAATAAAAATGCTTCCTCTTAAGTCTACAGCGTGGAGGTCCTACAATGAAGTTAGATTTCCCTGAAGGACTAGTCCAGCTGAGAGCTAGTTGAAAGCAGGAAACAATCTTACTTCTCTTGAGCCCCAGCACCTGATGTGACATTTGGAATACAAAAAGTGCTCAATAAAGGTTTGCTTAAATGATGAATGCATCAACTCAAATGCTCCAAACCTGCCCCCAACTCAGCTCCAAAGCCCAGTGTTCCACTAGAAATAATTGAACTAAAACAGGGAGCAGCCCTAATTTCAAATTTTGCTTTTTTGCTTTATGATGCTACACCCACACTAACTTACTGTGCCTGCATGCCAAGTTGCTTCAGTCATATCCGACTCCATGCGACCCTATGGACTGTAGCCGGCCATGCTCCTCTGTCCAAGAGATTCTCCAGGCAAGAATGCTGGAGTGAGTTGCCATGCCCTCCTCCAGGGGATCTTCCCAACCCAGAGATCGAACCCAGATCTTTTATGTCTCCTGCATTGGCAGATGGGTTCTTCACCACTAGTGCCACCTGGGAAGCCCCCACTAACTTACTACTTTAAAATAAATGCAATGCTAGAACTGTCTGTTCAAATTTCTAAACTTCTAGATTCACTGTTTTCTTCGCAAAATAAGAAAAGTAACTGTTTCAATGCTTAATTAAAATTAAAACAACTTGTCAAGATGGTCAAATTCGTCAATTCAGCACAGGAAATTAACTTGGGTAAAGATAAAAGGCAGTCTTATTTCAAGGTAAAAGTGAAAGTCGCTCAGTCGTGTCAACTCTCTACGACCCCATGGACTGTATAGTCAATTCCATGGAATTCTCCAGGCCAGGATACTAGAATTGGTAGCCTTTCCCTTCTCCAAGGGATATTCCCAACCCAGGGATCACACCCAGGTCTCCCACATTGCAGGCGGATTCTTTACCAGCTGAGCCACAAGGGAAGCCAAAGAATACTGGAATGGGTTAGCCTATCCCTTCTCCAGTGGATCTTCCCGACCCAGGAATTGAACCGGGGTCTCCTGCTTTGCAGGCGGATTCTTTACCAACTTAGCTATCACTTGAAGTAAGGAGGAAGTCTTGGTACTGGCTGAGAATATAAAAGATTCAGATATATTCAAGGATGACAGATCTTAAAAGTTAAGTAGGAATCTAAGCTATATGAACAATAATTTTAATATATGAGGTTGATGTGAAGAGGTCCAACTAGAAATTTCCCTCAGAATCACTATCCATAATAAAATCCTAGCTTCGGATGGTAGTTCTTATGCTATTTAAAAAAAAAAAAAATTCAGTTAAACTTATCTGGTAGAAATAGGTATAAAGGGACAAAATAAGTCAGTTGTTTGACTAAATGTTCCATCTCCCACCCACTGATGTAATAAGCATGGCCTTAGCTGACTGACGTTATCAACTGCCTCAGTCTGGTTTCAATCCAAGGAGGAGGGTGAAAACATTTAAGAGATTTCATATGCATAAAAAAAAAAAAAAAAAAGATTTCATATGAAAACCAGCTTAGCGTGTTGAATATTTACTTGAATTTTTATCAGGAAGCCGGTCTATCTTCCATACCACAGCCCGGTAGGCACTCTCATATTTTGCAGACCCCACCGTGACCTGTATGACAGGTTCAGATTCAAGTTCGTGTAAACTCCCCAGACACGCCCGGCGGTTCATTTTGGCTTTCAGGGACTTCTGCCTCTGGAGGTTCATGGTCCAGAGGGCCTTGATCCACTGAGACGGGACAGGAAAGTGTATCATTATGTTGTCACAGGACCTCAAGGAACTGGCATGGGATGATGGTCTCTGGACTGACATGGGATGGGCCATGTTGACGAAGGCCTGAAGCTCCACATATGCCCCCTGGACAACCACTACCGACTTCAGGGAAAAGGGAAGATCTTCCCCGCTGTGTGAAGTTTTGAAACGCATCAGCTCAAACCTGCAGGCATCCAGAGGTACAAACTTAATGATTCTTGATTGCTCAAATTCTTGTGCTTTCACACACTTATGAAAATGACAGTCAAGAATATCAATCCCCTTCTTTTCTGGATCTTTCTCAAAATAGCGTTCATTTCGCTTCTGTAGCTCATGGTCATTCAAGGTTAAAAAGCATTCAGTGTTGCCATTCACAAAGCAGAGGCAAGAGATTTGAGTTATCACAGTGCTTTCAACCAATTTTCCTTCTTCTTTAGTGATTTTACCCCAAAAGTTGTCCACAATTTCCAGGGAAATTTCTTGTTCCTCATAGTTCTTCTTTGGTTTTGAAACAGCCGGCAGCTTTATCAGCTCTTCCTCCACAGTGATCAGAAAGTCGAGGAAGTCATGGTACTCTGTGGACCCCAACTTCAGCATTTGTTCTATGTCTGGTTCGTGAACTACTTCTGTCTTAGAATGGTATTTCCTTTTTTCTGTGTAAGACACATGTTCAATCTTCACAGTATGGATTTTTCCAGCCACACTAAAGTTCTCAACTTTTGGTTCCGAAAGCCTGCAGTATGGATCGAGCTGTAACTCTTTAAATGGTTTTTCTAACCCCTTCTCATAATACATTTGCAAAATTCCTCCAGGTAAGACTTTTAGAAAAATTGGCCCCCACTGACGGGAAGACATCATGTTCTTCTTCTCTGGAATTCTCATCATGAAAGACCATCCGGCTTTCGGCTGACTCCTGAAGAGCATGTGGGGGACAAAGGAAGAGGCAGCGTCTTCAGCATACAGACACTGCATAGACAAATTTCCAAATGAGTCTTGGTTCTCAGCTGATTGGAGATATTCAAGCTTCTCACAGATGTAGTTGAATGAACACTGATTTAAGCCTTTTTGATCCATAGGCACCTCTTTGTCTCTTGATGGGAAGATCTTTCTGCTTCCTGGAGTGTCAAAGGTGAGCTGGGAAGCACCGCCTTCATCTTTCCAAAATGGACTTGAAAAGGCACAGTCCTCCCGAAAATACTGAAACTGGGGAGTATCACTTTGGAACCCTTCAGCCTGGTGAGGGCTCATTTCATCTGCAAGACCCACTTTGGAGGCTGGATGTATACATGAGTGGTCACTGGGTAAGGAAGCTTGGGAGAAACAGGTTGGCTTAGTAGCCAATGAGGAAGAACCTGTTGCTGTTATAAGTGGACTGTTTGAAGATGATTCTGGAATAGGATAAAGCACATGAGTCCCTGCTTTGGGGATGCCAGGAAAACCTGGGAAGTCTTTGGTAGGTGTAGAAAGAGGAGAGTTACTTGGAGGTCCTGGACTGAAGTAAAAGTCTATGATGGGAGAGGAGAGAGGGGTGCTGCTGGTAGAGGAAGATCCACTGGGAAACTCCTTAGGGCCAGAAAGGTTCAGTTTAAGTCCGTTTGGCCGACAAATGCCTTGATTCTCCAGAGGGAAATTCTTTGACTTTTGAGAAGACTGAAAAGTGGGGTCATCATCAAATGTGATCCAGTTGCCTGGGTTCGTGGAACACATCTTTGGGATCAGATTGTGGTCTTGTCAATGAATCAGATATGTTGTCTCTGTTAAAGGAGAAAGAGAAAATAATATAAAATGAGGGGGAAAAATTCAAGTTACTAGAGGTCTTCATTCTGAGAAATACTTGAATTTTAAAATATCCAGATTTATAGATTAACTGAGTTTAAAGAAATGCTTGAAACTGTAACAGTTTGATGGCTGAATGGATTAAAAAACCCCAAGATCTAAATGCACATTGTTTATAAGAGACCCACTTTAGATTTAAAAAATACACAGGATGAAAGTGAAAAGACGGAAAAAGATACTTTATGGAAATAGAAACCAAAAGAGAGCAGGGGTAGCCATACTAATAGGACAAAATAGACGTTAGGTAAAAAACTGTCACAAAAGACAAAAAAGGGCATTATATAATGAAAAAAAGGTCAGCTCACCAGGAAGATATTACAAGTACATATAAACCCAACATCAAAGCACCCAAATATATGAAGCAAACATTAAAAAACTGAAGGGAGAAAAAGACAGCAACACAATAATAGTAACAGATTTCAATACTTCAATTTCAGTAATGGATAGAACAACCAGATAGAAGATCAATAAAGAAATAGAGGACTTGAACAACACTGTAGACCAAATGAACCTGTCAGATATGTATAAAACATTCCACATAATAGCATCAGAATACACATTCTTCTCAAGCGCACACATAACATTCTTCAGGATAGATCAGTTAGTTTACAAAAAAAAGTCTCAACAAATTTAAAAAGACTGAAACCATATCAAGTATCTTTTCCAATCACAACAGAATGAAACTGGAAAAAAAAAAAACTGGAAAATTCACAAGCAAGCAGAAATTAAGCAATACACTTTGAACAATCAAGGAGTCAAAGAAGAAACTGAAAAGGAAATTAGAAAATATCGTAAGACAACGAAAATGAAAATACAACACCAAAACTTATGGGATACAGCAAAAGCAGTACTAAGAGGGCAGTTTACAATGATAAACACTTAAATTAAAAAAGAAAAGTGAAAGTAATAGTTGCTCAGTTTTGTCTGACTCTTCATGACCCCATGAACTGTACTCCACCAGGCTCCTCTGTCCATGGAATTCTCCAGGCAAGAGCACTGGAATGGGTAGCCATTCCCTTCTCCAGGGATTAAAAAGAAGAAAAATCTCAAATAAATAACAAGTTATATCTCAAGAAACTGGAAAAGAAAACAAAGTAAGCCCAAAGTTAGCAGAAGAAAGGAAAGAATACATGTTAGAGCAGAAATAAATGAAACAGGGAACAAAAAATTTTTAAAAAGCAATGAACCAAGTGCTGATTTTTTTTAAAAAATCAACATTGACAAAGTTTTAACTAGACTGAGAAAAAAAGAGAAAATAATCAAATCAGAAATCAAAGAGGAAAAAGAATAGATATATGTATAACTGAATTACTTTGCTGTATACCGGAAACAAACACAACATTGTTAAGCAACTATACTCCAACACAAAAATAATTGTTTTTAAATAGTTAATCAATCAAAGAGGAGACATCACAGAAATAAAAAACTATTATAAGGGACTGTGTGTGTGCGTGCTCAGTTGTGTCCCACTCTGCAATTCCATGGACTGTAGCCCACCAGGCTCCCCTGTCCATGTAATTTTCCAGGCAAGAATACTGAAGTGGGTTGCCATTTCCTACTCCAAGAGATCTTCCCGACCCAGGGACTGAACCTGGGTGTCTTGCGTCTCCTGTACTGGTAGGCAGATTCTTTACTACCATGCCACCTGGGAAGTCCCTATAAGGGACTACTACTATGAACAATTACATGCCAACAAATTGGATAACCTAGAAGAAATGGGTAAATTCCTAGAAACATTCATCTACTAAGACTGAATCACAAAGAAATAGAAAATATGAACAGCCTATAATTAGTAAGGAATTGAAACAGTAATCAAAACCTCCCCCCAAAAGTAAAGCTCAGAAACAGATGGCTTCACTTAAGATATCTACCATTTAAAGAACTAGCAGCAACCCTTCTCAAACTCTTCCAAATACTGAAGATAAGGGAAGACTTCCAAAATCACTTTATGAGGCCAGCATTACTCTTATACCAAAGCCAAAGACACTACAAGAAAACTAGAAGCCCAAAAAATCCTCAACAAAATACTAGCAAACAAAATTAAATAGCAGATTAAAAGGATCATACACCATTGTCAAGTGGGATTTATCCCTGGGATGCAAGAATAGTTCAACAAATGAAAATCAATCAATATGATATACCATATTAATAGGACGAAGAATGATTATCATATGATCATCTCAGTAGATGCAGAAAAAGCATTTTATAAAACTCAATATCTTTTCATAATAAGAAATAACTTAATAAACAAGGAGTTGAAGGAAATTACCTCAACATAATAAAGGCCACATATGAAGAGCCCATGACTAATATATTCAATGGGAAAAAACTAAAAGTTTTTCCTCTAATGTTAGAAACAAGGCAAGAATGTCCACTCATCACTTCTGTTCAACACAGTACTAGAACTCCTAACCAGAGCAATCCGGCAAGAAAAAGAAATAAAAGGCATCCAAATCAGAAAGCAAAGAGATACACTGTGTCTGTTTGTAGATGTTATGATCTTACATGTAGAAAACTCTAAAGATTACACTCACACACATACACACACAAATTTAGAATAAATGAATTCAGCAAAGTTTCAGGATACAAAAGCAACATACATAATCAGCTGTATTTCCATACACAAACAATTAACAACCCAAAAATAAAACTGATAAAAATAATTTCAACAGTATAAAAAAAAAAAACTTTAGGAATAAACTTAACTCAAGAGGCAAAAGACTTGTACACTGAAATCTACAAAGCATCATTGCAGAAAGAAACTAAAAAGACTCAAATAAAATAGAAAGACACCCCATGTTCATAGATTGGAAGATTTAATATTGTTAAGATGTCCATACCACCCAAGTGACCTACAGATTTAATGTAAAATCCCAATGACCATTTTTATAGAAATTAAAAAAAAAAAAAAGCAATCACAAAGTTTGTATGGAATCTCAAAGGCCTTTGAATAGCCAAAACAATCTTGAGAAAGAAAAACAAAGTTGAAGCCTCCATACCTCCTGACATCAAAACATATACAAAGCTTTGGTAATCAAAACAGTATGGTACTGTTATAAAAACCAACAGACCAAAAGAACAGAATATAAAGCCCCCAAGTAAACTGATACATATATGGTCAAATGATCCTCTTTAAGGGTGCCAAGATGATACAATGGGAAAAGAACTGTCTCTTCAACAAATTGTGTTGGGAAAACTGTATATCCATAGCAAAGGAATTGATCCTTGTCCAAGCAAAAAGAAAGCTCCTTGTTGGACCTTTATCCTACACCATATACGAAATCAACTAAAAATGAATTAAAGACCTGAACACAAGACCCTGAAATTATAAAACTCCTGGGAGAAAATATAGGGAAAAAGCCTCATGACATTGGTCTTAGTAATGATTTCTTGAGTATGACACCAAAAGGACAGAAAATAAAAGTGAAAACAGACAAGTGAGATCACATCAAACTAAGAAGCTTCTGTACAACAAAACAAAAATCAACACAGTGAAAAGGTTAATATATGGAATGGGAGAAAATATTTGCAATCTTACATGTGATGAGGAGTTTAATATCCAAAACATATAAGGAACTCCTCCAACTTGATAGCAAAAAACAAACTAGTATTCCAATTTAAAAAGGGGCAACATACTTCAGTAGACACGTCTTCAAACATGATATATAAATGGACAAGAGGTATATAAAAGGTACCCAACATCACTAACAACCATGGAGAGGGAAATCAAAGCCACAATAAAATCACTTTACACTTGTTAGGATGGTTATTACCAAAACAAAGAAAAATAACAGATGACAAAACCCACACACAAAACACACAAAAAAAACAACAAATGTTGACAAGGATGTGGAGAAGTTAGAATCCCTGTGTATTTTTGGTGGATTGTAAAATGCAAAACAGAAGTTCTCAAAATTAAAAAAAATACAAACAAACAAAACTACCATATGATCCAGCAATCTTACTTCTGTGTATTTATTCAGAAGAATTGAAAAACGGGAAAAAAAAAAAAAACAGAAAATGGGACCTCAGGTATAGGCACTCCCACATTCATTACAGCATATTCACAATAGAGGTGAAAACGACCTAAATGTCCAAAATCTGACAGAGGTGAAAACGACCTAAATGTCCATCATCTGATGAATGGGTTTTAAAAGCGTGGTATATACTTTCAATGGAATATTATTCAGCCTTAAGAAGGAAGGAAATTCAGACACATGCTATGACATGGATGAGCCTTAAGGATATAATGTTGAATGAAATACGCCAATCACAAAAATACAAACATTGTATGATTCCACTTATGTGAGGTATCTCAGTTAGTAATAGGAAGGAGAAGGGTGGTTACCAGGAGCACCAGCGAGAGGAAATGGGGTGTTTCTGCTCAATGGGTACAGAATTTTAGTCATTCAAGATGAACACGTTCTAGAGACCTGTTGTACAACAACATGCAATAGTTAACAATACTGTACTGTACACTTAGATTTTTGATAAAAGATTTTAAGTGTTAATTTGTTAAGTTTTTAACTATGGTTTTAAAAACTGCAACACCTTTGAATTTAAAAAGTCTTTATCTGAATGACTACTATGTAGTGAGACCTTGTCAGTGCTGTAGAAAATACAGGAGAATATAAAAACCCAATTTATAATGAACTATAACCCACTGACAGCTCCAAAGGTTTATAGTTTATAGCACTTTCAAATTCACAGTCTCATTTATCAAAACAACTTTGGGAGGTATATATCATTATTCCCATTTCATAGTTGAGATTACTTGGATTTAGAGTCACTGTCTGAAGTCACCCAACTGGTAAGAGACAGAACTAAGATTTTTTTTTAATAATAGACTTATTGACATATAATTCACATACATAAAATGACGATTCACTGATGTTTCATTTAGTGATATCCAGAGTTGTGCAACCATCTATAATTCCAGAGCATTCTTATAAATTTAAATATAAATTTTGTATCTATTAGTAATCACTCCCCATTCTCCTCCTCCCCCAGGCCCTGGCAATCTACTTTCTTTTCCTATGAATTTGCCTAGTCTGGACATTTCATCTAAATAGAATCTACAGCATGTGGCCTTTTGTGTCCGGCTTCTTTCACTCAGCATAATGTTTTCATTCAAAGTTCATCCATGTTATGGCATGTATCAGAACTTCATTCCCTTTTGTAGCTGAGTAAGAGTTCATCATAAGAATATCCCACATTATGTTTATCCACATATCGGTTGAGGGACATATGGTTTGCTTCTATTTTTTGGCTATTATAAATAATCCTGTTCTGAACATTTGTGTAGAAGCTTTGGTGTGATCATTTCTCTAGGGTATATACCTAAACTTGGAAAGAATCAGAATTTGAACACGGGTCACCTCATCCTGATCTAGTACAGCAAAAATTATTGAAAGTATTCTAATGGTATCAGAGGAGAGAGGCATATAGGTCCCAGCATGGAACTAGGGGCTGGGTACCCAAATGCTGGTCACTGCTCTGCCACTCATGAACTGTGTGTTAAGCCACTCCAGACATTCAGTGATCAGAGAAGAATAATCGATGAGGTCATTTCCAACTCTACAATAATTCTATGGCGGTTGACATTCAACTGAATTTTTTTTAAAGCAGAAGTTGTGTTACCACTGGGATTTTTGACCAAAACCTCCAAACTGACAGAAAATAAAACTCCACGAGATCGACTGATATGAAAATTCAAAATCTGCTGGAATAAAGCCCATGAGAAAGGCACATTTTTCTCCTTCCAGTCTGCTTCCTCATCTCTCCTTGTGGATAACGAAGGCTCAACCAATGCAATCATTCAAGCCTGGAAAAGAGCCAACACAAAGAGAGGAAGGGCCTGGGGCTCCACTGGGGACAGGCCCCCTCAGTGCTGTCATTCGCTAAATCTACACATTCTTGAGGACACAGAAACACCCAGGGGAGCAGCGGCCCAGGCCAGTTGGCTCTCTCTGGAGAGCATTTCACTGTCACTGGCCTTGGGCTAAAGTTTCCCTCCAAAGCACAGCAGTGTTTCCATGGGATGCAACCAGGAGGCTCAGACCAGGGAAATCGGCAACAATATTTCTTGATCCATCCCATCCCATGTTCTTTCGAAGAAATCCAGCCAAAATAATTCTTCGTATAGGGTGAGAGATTGGGTCAATATTTGCTTTAGTTGGGTTTATTAGAAATAAATAAAAAGCTAACACCAAGAGAAAAAATAGCTCAGCTTCAGACTGAATCCTATTTCTAACCTACACCAAACATTTCACTTCATCCATTTTCCATTGGGAGCTTCACAAATTGAAAGTGATACTGGTTTCATCAGAGTTTTTGCTTATTATGGGGGGGGGGGGGGGTGAGGGGGGAGTGACTTCCATAAGCTAAATAAAGAAATCAGTCTCATTACTTTTTAAGTGACCCTTGAACTTCTTAAAAGCACACCTTGAAAAAAAATCTACCTTGAAGGCAAAATCTACAGAAAGTGTTCTCTGCCCTATGTAGGACTCTTCCACAAGAAGGAACACAGCAAATATAATATAAGTTTAATTCAACCAAACAGAACTGTGCCCAACAGGAACCCAAGCTTTCGTCCCTGTTGAAAACACAGCACTCAGATGCGCTCTGAGGTAAGACTCTGGCTCCCTGTGGTCCAGGTCAGGTTTGCTTCCCAGCTGCTCCTCTTTCTCCTGTATCCCTCCACACCCTTCCTTATCAGTCCTTCCTACCTGCTTTTGCCCCTTTCCTCTCTGTATGACCTCATCTTTCTATTTTAGTCTCAAAGTTCTAGTTCTCCACCCCAGGCAGTTTTCCTAAAGTCAACAACTAGACTGAATTCCATCCAGCACTTACCTTCTCTCCTGACCCATCCCCACTCCCAGGAGGGAAAGGGGGCCACATCTTGTCCACAGCGCTGTCCAGGGCCCAGGGAGGGATGAGACAGCTCAGAGTCGAGAGATCTAGAATGTATCTCCTTTTAATCATCTGCAACTTCTGCCCATCTACTTCAAGGCATTGGAATCCAAAAGTATTCAAGCAATAACACCTATTTAACCTCAGTATTTTTTTTCCTGTCTTGCAAATGGAACAGGATCTAAATCTATGCCTCCCAGAGGGTCCAAGTTCTACCACTCCAGAGCACTTTTACGGGCAACATCTCAGCATCTCAGTGAAGGAGAGGGAAGCCTGGTACGCTGCAGTCCATGGGGTCACAAAGAGTCGGACATGACTGAGCAACTGAACAACAAAAAGTAATTGTTTTACAAAGTTGTGTTAGTTCTGCTGCACAACAAAGCTGAATACTGGATCAGCTATACATCTACCCCCTCCCTCCTGAGTCTCCCTCCTGTCCAGCCCTATCCCGCCCTCTGCCCTAGGTCACCACGGAGCACCCAGCTGAGCTCCCTGGGCTTCCCGTTAGCTGTCTGTTTTACACATGGTAATGTATATATGTCAGTCGTATTCTCCCAATTCATCTCACTCTCCCCTCCCCACCATGTCCGCCTATCTACTGAGTCTCTATTCCTGTCCTTCTAGTAGAAAAATGGTACACCATCTCATTTAAACTTTACAACAATCCCAAGATAACCAAAGCATTGAACAGCCTTCTCCAAAGTCAAGATCTGGGTATGGAGAGCTGGGAACCCAGGACTCTGTGCCCCAAGTCCCAGCTGCCTTCCTCTGAAGCAAAGATTCCCCTGGTTTGACTCCGTGGCTTTCTCCTCAGCTTCAATTCCATCCCACCCTACATGCCCTAATCCTTTCAGAGATCTGTTTTTCAGTCAATCTGGATTATCCTGAAACTCCTAGAAGACAGTCCAACCAAACTTCAGCAAACAGGGTAAGACACCAAGACTCCAAACGACGCACAGATAGAAAAGGAAAATGTATCGTGGTGAAAACTTCTAGAACTCAGTCTCTGAGGTTTAAAGGTTTCCAGGGAAGCATGTTTGCTTCCTCTGAAGACTATCAGGAAACTATTAAGACTATTCTTTTCAGCTGCTTATTTTCAAAGCAGCATGAGAGTCCAGTGAACTTAAGAACAAATTAAAAGCCAATGCACAAGCTTACTCACACTGGGAACAACAAGGTTGTAGATAGGACAGTGGTTTTCAACCTCTCACCTCAACACATGGGACAGCTGGCATTCAGAAACCTAGCACATTCCCTTGGCTGTACCAAGCATTTAACAACCTCTCAAAATGTCTAGGGAAGCCCTAAAATTATTAACTATCAGCACCATTCTAAGTGTGAGGTCAGCAAAGCAGGGCCTCAGGTCCCAACAAACATGAAAAAGGCTGTATTCGCACACAATCTTGTACCCAACCCCCTTCTCCCACTGAGGAAATCAGACTGGGAGAAAGGTAAGTGTTAGATGCTATCGTATCTTAAAAAGCAACACAAATGAGCTTGTTTACAAAACAGAAAGAGACTCACAGACACAGAAAACAAACTCAGAGTTAGGAAAGGGTGAGGGAGGGATAAACTGGGAGTATGGGATTAACAGACGCACACCAACATATTAAAATAGATAAACAGTAAGAATTTACTATATAGCACAGGGAACCATATTCAGTATCTTGTAAAAAACTATAATAGAAAAGAATCAAAAATATAGAGAGCTATATACATATATATGTGTAACTGCATTGCTGTGCTATATTCCTGAAGCTAACACAATATTGTAAATCAACAATACTTTAATTTAAAATATAAAAATAAAGAAATCATACTGGAATTCTTATAAAAGTATTATGGAGATTATAATAAATGAATTCTAAATTATTTTAAAAAGTAAATCTTTCCCCAATAGAAACACCTTAAATAGTAATGATAATAATGAACATGATTTACAATAAGCCTTATGAATAGGAAGCACTGGTGTGGAAAAACAGTCTCACCAAAAAGAATTTAGGGATACAAATTTTCAAGTTATTGTTGGAAAAAGTCAAAAAGTTAGAAGGAGGAGTTGTATCTCATTCATTAGAGCATTTTCCACATTGCCTGAAAATGTCTGACATAAATATGTAGCTCAGTAAAATTTTGATTGAATAATTTTAAATGGTCTTCTCAGTTTTCCACAAAGTAAATCTCTACACTGCCCTCCCCAGTTCAAAGAAACACTGAATTTAGAGTTAGGCAGAAATGGGAGGTATTCTGTTTAATTAATGGCACCAAAAACACTTATCAAGTACTTACTAGGTGCTAACGGTCTCCTAAGGACTGTATGTAAATAATCTCATTTAATTCTTGCAACACCATGAGGGGTTGATATAATAATATAATACAAATGTATATGGACTTCCCTGGTGGCTCAGCAGTGAAGAATCTGCTTGTGATGCAGGAGACACAGGTTCAATCCCTGAGTCAGGAAGATCCCCTGGAGAAGAAAATGGCAATCCACTCCAGTATTCTTGCCTGGAGAATTCCATGGACAGAGGAGCCTGGCGGGCTAGAGTCCAAGGGGTCACAAAGAGTCACACATGACTTAGCAACTAAACCACCACAAAATTACATATGTGTGTGTGTGTGTGTATATATATATATATTATCATTTTTTTAGAAAAGGAAAATAAGGCTCAGAGAGGTTAAGCTACTTGCCTAAAGTCACCCAGCCAGGAAGAGGCAGACCTGAACTGTGACGGGGGCTGTCTGATTCCAAAGTCCACACTTGATGGCATCCACCAGCCCAGAGATCCAAGGACTTGCCAGTGTCACCAAGTCACTAAGGAGAAAGTTCCAGATCAGAAGCCACCACTTCCTGGAGCCTGGAACTCTCTGACCTGAAGGATGCTGTTCTCACCTGAGAAGAGCCTATTTCTCCACAAAGTCCCAAGTGACTGCCCCGGGACATCAGGCTGTGGGAAAGACAAACTCTGAAACAGCTGTTCTCAACAACAACAGCTGAGGAGCAATTTAGGTCAAATCTAAGAGCGCTTTCACAACTCACTCTGCTCTACTTCCGGTCCCTTTTTGACTGCCTCTACTGGACGTCCCACTCTTGGTGATGAAAACTGTTCAGACTTGTTGCCCAACACATACACTGAGGTCCACCCCCTCCTCTGGTGACCATCTTGGTACACTAAGTCCCGGCATTCATCCCTCCTCTCATGCCAGCCCCACCCCTCCAGTCTCAAGGATCTGCTTCTGCTGTTCTTGCCTGATTTCCTTTGCTTTTCTTCAGAAACTATCGAAGTCAAGCGTAAATACAAAGTTCTACCTTTCACCACAGATGGTCAAACAAAATCAGATTAGGGGCACTTGGTTATTGAATCCAGAGGGTATGCAACCCTCTGTCCCCAAGTCAGTGGGTCATCTGTGAAGACCACCACCCTCTAGGACTACCTCTAGGGTCTGGCTTCTCTGTCTCTGCCAGGTGCTGGGGGAGGACTGATGCTGAAGACGTATCTATCCAGCACAGTTCAGGGAGGCAACGCCAGCACCTACCAGCAGCCTCCTGCTCTCAGCGCCGCCCAAGCTGTCCTTGTCCGGCTGACTCCTACTCAAGCCCCACGAACACATCAGGGCCCTGAGCAGTGCCCTCGCCTCTGCAGGGGACTGAATCTAGTCCTTTATGCCAGTGACGTCTTTGCTCTACAGCAATGCTGCATAATCAAGAGAAAGAATGTCTTCATGTCAATTTCTGTGTGGTTTCATTGGCTGCCTCCCAAATAAGGAATTCTTCCATTCTCCGCAACGCCTGACTCCTCAACTGCAATAATGGAACCAGGCTAGAGCTGTGTTTGAAATAAAACAGTCTCCCTCTTGTTTTGTGTGGCTGGAGGTCTGAAATCTAGTTACCCTCTTTGCACTGGGGATTTACATCCCAGAAACAAAGCCAAAATCAGGGACAGCCCAGGGTGCAAAATGCATCTGTGAAGAATCTCTTTAAAAGTGTTTAAGAAAGAATTTAACAGAATTAAATTCTGTTCTTAAAAGAATTTTCTATGAAAGTATTTACACTATCAGCTTAAGTCACAGGAAAGGTGTTCACTGCATGTATTGAATATATTACTAGTATGTATGTTCTGCAGCCCATAATATTTAATCACAAACACATGCGGCATTTAGTTCAGCTATGTGACAGGAAATACCATTTGTAAAATATTAAACCACAGCAATATGTATCTGTGTCTTTCAATATTATCCATGCTGGTTCCCTTTCTACATGTGGATGGTGGCTGTAAGGTTAAAACCTAAAAACCTGGGACCCACAACCCAAGACTCAGTCACTCTGTACAAATGGTTCTCAACCAGAGGGATTCAGTTTTCCAAGGCACGTGCGGCATTGTCTGAAGACATCTTTGGTCTTTACAACGAGGGGATGGGCAGGGGCTGCTGTCACGCAGTGAGGAGACACTGCTCAACAGGTCCTCCAATGCACAGGACAGCCCCAAAGCAAAGAATTATCCAGCCCAACGCATCAACAGCACCAAGGATGAGAAATCCTGCCCTGTACTGAGGTCAGTGAGCTGAGCGTGGTGAGCAGGGTATCTACTCTCCCACACATGTCTACCTTAGGGACAGTGAATCGGGGGCTTCGGTTCGGGGATCTGCCCGAGGTGGCACAACGAGGACACAGTGCTGTCAGAACTGAACCCTGTGTTGGGCTCTAAATCTCCTGCTCTTTCTGCTACATCACACTGTCTACCAGAGCAGGAATCAGGATAAGGGAGAGGGATTCACAACAGCCAAGACACTGAAGCAACCTAAGCATCCACTGGCAGATAAATAAAGATATGGTACATACACACAATGCAATACTACCCAGCCTACAAAAAGAAATGATATGCCATTCGCAGCAACATGGTTGGACCTTGACACTATCATACCAAGTGAAGTCAAACAAAGACAAATATCGTGACATCACTTACATGTATAATCTAAAAAATGACACAAATGAATTTATTTACAAAACAGAAACAGACATAGAAAACAAACTTACAGTTATCAAAGGGAGAATGGGGGACAAAGGGATAAATTAGGAGTTTGAGAGTAGTAGACACAAACTACAATATATAAAATAAACAACAAGGTTCTACTGTATAGCACAGAGAACTATATTCAATATCTTTTAATAAACTATAATGGCAAAGAAAAATAAATAACAGTGATATACACTCATTTCAAAAAATAAAATACAAAACTGCATAAAGAAAAGGTAATCCTTTTCCCATTTATTTTCACTCCACTATTGCAATTCAGTGAAAAGCACAATACGTATCTTTCCACACTGCTTCCATGTTCATACAAACATAAACACACATATATACACACATATGGAAGTTTTGCTTTAAAACCATACTATACAAGCTTGCTTTTTAAAGTATCTGCTTAGTAGCATATTGTGGGAAATTCCCTGGCAGTCGGTTAGGACTCTGTGCTTTTACTGTCCAAGGCCCAGGTTTGATCCCTGGTTTGGGAACCAAGACCCCACAAGATGTGCAGTACAGTAAAAAAAAGACAAAAACAAAAACAGATATTCCTCTAGCTCAGTAAATACAGATCTAAATAAGAAAAAAAAAAAAAAGAATAGGAGAGAGGGTGGTAAAGGGATATTTTAAAAGACTAGTCAGGACTTGGACACCAAATGTGACCCATAAAACTGGGGAACGGGGAAGTCTGACACCGAGAAGTGGAGACACAGGAGAGGCCAGAAGGGGAGCCGAGCTGCACACACTGGTCAGTCCTGAGGCAGATCCAAAACGAAACACCTAGCAAGGAGCTAGAAACCCAGACAGTACCTGGAGAGAAAACAGGGGACCAGACATGTAGAACTGGGGGTCTTTCTTGGATAGACGAGAGCTGAACGCAGCAGAGAAAGGGAGAGGCCACGGGGTGCCCGAGAATGAGGACTGGGTCACCTTATAGGAAGAAGAAAATAGAAGGAAAAAGAAGATGCACCCAAAAGGCAAAAAAGCAGGAGGTGCAGGGACCCCAAAGGCAGAAGGTGTGTCCTCACGGGTCCCTTGAAGAGCTGCAGGAGGCAGGACAATAGAGACAGACAATCTCTGCATTTGGTGACTAGATCAGGGTGACGGGGTGGGGCTGAGGCCAGGCTGCCAATTCCGAAGCCACGGAAGCATGAATGCGGGGGCCCCTGGGCAGAGGCTGGGCGCTATCTGACTACCTTCCCCATCTCAGTTCCTGGGTTTCTGCAGCTCTGGGGCTGTGTTGCTTCCCTGGTGGACCGATTCCTGGCAGCCTGCCTCTTCATACCCTACCTACCTCCTGGGCTCAGGAGCACAAAAATGCCCAGGGCCTCCCACTCTTGGAAAAATCCAGCCCACCCCTGGCCATGGGGAGGCGGCAGACAAGTGAGCCTTCGAGCCTCTGAGGGCCTGCAGACAAGGCCTGCTTTCAGGGCTGCCTTCTGGTATTTATATGGCCGTGGGTCTCCCAGTGGGAAGAGCCAGGCTTATGAGCAAGGGTATTATCTTCATAGGGGCCACCAGGGCAGGG
This sequence comes from Dama dama, assembly GCF_033118175.1. Classification (NCBI taxonomy): domain Eukaryota; kingdom Metazoa; phylum Chordata; class Mammalia; order Artiodactyla; family Cervidae; genus Dama; species Dama dama. Next base: position 73,160,187 of record NC_083691.1, read on the forward strand.
CTGGGTGTGGGACCCCATGGTTATTAGATGGCCCCTACTGGGTTTGGATTCTGAGTTCTGAAAAAGACGTGGGCTAAAGTTAGCTGCAGGGGGCCCGGCTCAGATCATACATCTTAAACATGCAAATCTCCTCATTCCCCTCTTCCCTGCAGGCTCAGCGGACCTCCTGAAGATAAGCAGAAAGTCCTGGAAGTTTAAAGAGCTACAAAGAGGATCTCTCTCTGGAATTCAGTATTTAGTGGTGGAAAAACCAAAGTCAACTGCTTTGCTATGAAACTTGGTCAAGTAATTTATCTTAATTACCATGTAATTGCTTTTTTAGTGTTTTGAAAGGAGGCAGGAGTTAAACTGCCCAGAAAGGCTATTTAATGCTTTCAAATGTGATTCCTCCCCACACACTCATCTCACTGCATTCAAACTGGAATCATCCTTACAAGAAGTGAAGAACCATCATTTGCCAAAAGTGATGCAAGATCTTGATCCTTGGATGATAGGCTTTGGGGAGCACCTGCCAAATGTTCTGGTACAAATTCTCATCCTACACACCCCTGCTCATTCATTCAGCTAAGAGGTTAATGGGCCTTCTGAGTGTGGATCCTGGGAGAAGCACCCTGCATACCATAGGTTAAGACCTGGGTCCCTGGTCATCTGGTTGGGAAAGAAGCGTTTAGTAGTTAAGAGAGATTATAAATCCCAGTCCTGCCACTGACTTCTGTGTGACCTCCAGTCTCAGTGACATTGATCATCAGCTCCCCTAGGTCTAAAACAGGGATAACAACAGTTAACTTTTAGGGTTTATTAGGGGCTAAACTGTATCCACCCCAAATTCATTCCTAACCCCCAGGACCTCCAAATGTGACTGTATTTGGAGACAGGGCATTTACAAAGGTGACTAAGTTAAAGTTAGGGTTAAACCCTGGGGCAATCTGAATGGTGGCCTTTAAAGAAAAGATTAGGACTTGGACTACCCAGGTGATCCAATGGCTGGGAAACTGCCTGGCAATGTAGGGGCCATGGTTCGATCACTGGTCCAGGAAGATTCCGCATGCCTTGGGGCAATCAAGCCTGTGAGCCACAACTACTGCACCCACATGACCTAGTGCCCCTGCTCTGAAATGAAAGAAGCCACTGCAACAAGAAGCCCACGTACCACAACTGCAGAGTAACCCCTGATCACTGCAACTAGAGAAAGCCCATGCACAGCAAAGAAGATCCAGCACAGCTAAAAGTAAACAAAATTTTTTAATGATTTTTTTAAAGGAAAAATTAGGATACATGACACCAGAGATTCAAAGACACAAAGAAAAAGTCATGTGAGGACACAAAGAGACAGTAACCATCCACAAGCCAAGGAGAGAAGCCTCAGATGAAACCTAGCCTGCAGACACCTTGATCTTTGACTTCCAACCTCTGGAACTGTGGGAAATACCTTTCTGTTGTTGGTGCCACCCGGTTGTACAGTATTCTGTTAAGCAGGTGGAACAAACTAAGACAGGGTTCTTGCACATACTAAATAAAGTAACATCTCTAAAATGGCAGGTGCATGGGGGGAAAACATAAGTAGAGGCTGTTATTACTATGGACTCCTGCTCCTGATGTAACCTATGGTGACTCCTCACAAGGGACCACCCCACCATGTTCTCTGTCTCTTATCTGTATAAAGGCTATCCTCTCCCACGCCTCCCCAGAATCACAAAAGACTGGTTCAAGAATTAATGATTGAGAAAATGTGAATATGTACTGATGAATGTAGCAGTTGGGCCAGGAGAACTGGTAACATTTTAAACAATAAATCAGTCATATGGCAGTCACAGAATCTCCAGTTCCTCCCTCAAGTACCTAGATAACTGTACCTGATACACATTTGTTTTACAGATGCTAAAACCCCTACCAAATGGAAGAAGTTAACTACTTGATGACCATGAGTACATGGTTCCCAGAGAGCCCCTACTAGAGCCTGAGGACTGATAATGTGAACCCCTGTGAACTGTCCTAATACATCACCCCATCCACCAAAGAGAGAATTGTACAAGAGCTGATCACACATCTTATGGCTTCTTTCCCCCACGTTGCATTTAAAAATGCTTCCCTGAAACCCATCAGGGAGTTCGGCCTTCAGAGCAGGAGCCACCCTGTTCTCGTTTCAATAAACCGTTCTCCACTCCAAGTGCTAATGTTTCACTTTATTTGGCCTCACTGTGCATTGGGCACATAAACTTGTGTTCAACAACACTAAGGTGCTTATAACCTGGAAGGAAAGACCAGAGAAAGCCACTTCAAAGTAACAGGCAAGCATCTGTTCATCCTCCTGCACTAACGTGGACCAGGAGGTTCAGAGAAGAAAGTCTTAGGTCAGGGGCAAGTAGCTTCCCTCAGAGGGGGCATCTGCTTAGGCAGAGACGTGGGGTGGCAGATCAGACAGCAGTGATCATACCTTTCTGCCCACGTGTCTGTGTATTTGGGTCCCCTGCCAGTTGACACCAGCATAAGAGAATTTCTCCCGCCTGACTGCATTCACTCCACTACGCAGACACAAAACCCAGTTACATCACTATGTAACACATCACAAAACCCTGATCATCACTATGGCAGGTCTCCTCTCTGGCTACCCAAACTGGGCCACAAGCCATGGAGATGACCTCAGAGGTAAACAGGGCCGTGTGTGTTCTCCAAATCAAAAGTATTTGGGTTTATCCATGGCTAGTCCGAGGCCGTTACTGACCACCAAGCTCACCTGGCAACGCCCACATCAGTGGGAATACAGAGGCGGGAAGAACTGACTGACAGAGGGCAAAGAATGTTTGCTTCAACTCTCGTGAATACTGGGAATCCCTTAAATGTACATGTGTATAAATATACAAAACTTAAGCAATTCTAAGAATAGGGGGAAATTTTTAAAAATCATTTAGTAAGGTCCTGTTTACAAACCAAGCATAGAAGATCACCAATTACCGTGGCTCTTAGTCTCAAATGCAGGTATCACACACAAAAATAGTATTTGTGTCTCTAAGTCCACAGGGAGTACATGCAAAATATCCGTGAATCTTAGCACATTGTGAAGGCCATTAAAGGCTTAAGGAAGAATTTTGCACTTTGCACGAAGTATGATCAGAAATGTATAAGTGGCTGTGAATGAATGGATTTACCAACTGACACTTTGAGCAATGGGAGTTGGCTTTTATTTAAACTTAAGGATCTATAACCTTAAGGCAGCTGAGCTTCTAGCAGACTGATTGCCTTCATCCTGACTTTGAGTCTTCATTTAAATAAGTAACTTATTTAACTTATATGGAGAGTACATCATGCGAAATGCTGGACTGGATGAAGCACAAGCTGGAATCAAGACTGCCAGGAGAAATATCAATAACCTCAGAGATACAGATGACACCACCCTTATGGCAGAAAGTGAAGAAGAACTAAAGAGCCTCTTGAGGAACGTGAAAGAGGAGAGTGAAAATGTTGGCTTAAAGCTCAACATTCAGAAAACTAAGATCATGGCCTCTGGTCCCATCACTTCATGGCAAATAGATGGGAAAACAACAAAAACAGTGACAGACTTTATTTTGGGGGGCTCCAAAATCACTGCAGATGGTGACAGCAGTCATGAAATTAAGACTCTTGCTCTTTGGAAGAGAAGTTATGATCAACCTAGACAGCATATTAGAAAGCAGAGACATCACTTTGCCAACAAAGGTCCGTCTAGTCAAAGCTATAGTTTTTCCAGTAGTCATGTATGAATGTGAGAGTTGGACTATAAAGAAAGCTGAGCGCTGAAGAATTGATGCTTTTGAACTGTGGTGTTGAAGAATACTCTTGAGAGTCCCTTGGACAGCAAGGAGATCCAACCAGTCCCTCCTAAAGGAGATCAGTCTTGAATATTCATTGGAAGGACTGATGCTGAAGCTGAAACTCCAATACTTTGGCCATCTGATGCAAAGAACTGACTCATTTGTAAAGACCCTGATGCTGGGAAAGATTAAAGGTGGGAGGAGAAGGAGACGACAGAGGATGAGATGGTTGGATGGCATCACCAACTCAATGGACATGAGTTTGAATAAACTTCGGGAGTTGGTGATGGACAGGGAGGCCTGGCATGCTGCAGTCCATGGGGTCGCAAAGAGTCGGACATGACTAAGCGACTGAACTGAACTGAACTGAACTGCCAGCCTCCTCACAAAGTGCCCCGGGTGTCCCTGCAGAGACCTGCCCGGTGAAGTCTACATGCTCCAGTCAGAACCAGCCAGCAAGGGGCTCTCCCAGCCTCTACGATGCTGGGTCTCCAAAGGACATCACCTCTGTTCTCCTGCTGTACCCATCTCTCCACCAGACCTTTGTACTACTGCTCACAGTCCCCGCAGCTGCTTGCCCAGGCTGGGAGCCAGGAGACCAGTGTTTGAGAGGCTCTGTTCAAGCTCTGCTCCTCTCTGCTCTGAAAGTTAAAACCAGTCACTGCTAGCAAGTGGTTTCCAAGGGCCCTTTAGATTCTTAACAATCTATGAAGATGAATTCTCCTAAAAAGAGGTCTGCAGAGAAGTATGTGCCTCTCTACCAAGTATGTGTCTTCCTACCAAAATGTCTTAGGACTCCTGCAACCACACTTCAGGCTGGAAGTTTTCCAAAAATGGCCACAACAATGTCTCCCATCTAGTATCCTGAAAGGTCACTCTGTCCCTCCCCCATTGGAAGGAGGGTTCCTCCCCCTCTCCCTGAATCTGGGTGTGCCTTTCACTCCTCTAAGCAATTCCACGTGACAGAATGACACTGTGACAATTCCGGGCCTGAGCTGACCCAGAGGCTGCCCTTTCCTGCTTGCTGGAGCCCTGAGGCACCACATAAGAATCCCAGGCTATGGAGGGGCCACACTGAGACACCATCTCAGACGCCAGCCACTTGAGTTTCCAGTGATTCTAGTCCCAGTCACCATCTGGCCACAATATGACAGACCCTAACCAAAAACCATCCAGCTGAGCCCAGTCAACCCACAAACCAGAAGAGAGAACACTCAATTGTGGTTTTAAGCTTTTACTTTATGTGGTAAGATACATATAGACATAAAATTAGCCCTTTTTACCATCTTTAAGCATACAGTTCTATGGCATTAACTATATCCACATTGCTGTGCAACCACCATCCATCTACAGAATGTTTTCATCTCCGCAAACTGAAACTCTGTACCCATTAAACACTAACTTCCCATCCCCCGACCCCAGCCCCTGGCAACCACCATTCTACTTTCTGCTTCTATGATTCTGATAACTCAATGTGCCTCATATAGTGGAATCATACAATATTTGTCCTTGTGTCAAGAAAGGTTTATTTCACTTAGCCTTAAGGTTAACTTATGTTGAAGCATGTGCCAGAAATTCCTTTCAAAGGCTAAAAAACATTCCATTGTATATGTATACTGCCTTCTGTTTATTCATTCATACATCGATGAAAACCTCTAGGCTTTAGAGTGGTTTTCTGCAACTACAGATAATGGGAGCAAGGACACTGCAACCCTAGGACAGCAGAGCAAGGCTCCCAAGGAAGATGCTGAGGCCTGAAGAATGTGGCAGAAACACAGAGCACCAGGACACTAACCCCCTAGAGTAGGTGATCGGCCAGGAATCCAGACTGGCATTTCCAATAGCACTTGTCACAGCGGGCTGGGCATCTCATGGGTCTCGATTTTAGGTGGGAGCAATCACAGGGTAGGGACTTGGCAGGATCTTATCTGGGGCTGGGTTCCTTGCCCTGACACAGGCTGACAGGCCAAATAAGTGTTTGGTGTCTGAGTGAAGAATGTACCTGATGCTGAAGCCAGGTTCTGACTCATCCCAAAGATTCTTATAGGTTCCTGTAGGGCAAGAACTGCGCCAAGGAAAGCACAGAACAGCTCCTTCTAGGTGGAAAGGAAAGAGGGTGAGGAGATGGGCAGGTGGGAAGATAGGACAGAAGGACCTTCTGACAGGGGGAAAATTCACAGCCAGGCCCCAGGCTTCCCAGGAAGCTGAGTCTCCATCGAAGCATCCACCCTGATTTAGGTAGCCTTAGCAGGAGCTTCACCATTTGGAATCAGCCTTGGTCAGTTTGTTGTGCTCAATTCCCAGGGCTCAAGGCAGTAGAAGCTGATATGTCCTTTACAGGGGCAGGCACAGGACTTAGAGAAGCTCAGCTCATGGTCACAGTATAGGCCATGGGGGTAGGGAAGGGGACGTGAGCTGTGAGCTGAGTTACATATTCTGGCCCTGGGAGCTTGGGAGTAGGGGCCTTCCTTTACTGTAGGAGGACCCAGATTGGTGGCACAGTGCCCCAGCCCTCTCACCCACAACCACTTTACCAAGGAAAGCAGCCTATTCTTCCTGTAGCACTGTTCCATTTGGCCACTCAACTAGGGTGCCTGACACTAGGTCAGGATGAACCAGAACATGAAAGCTAATTCCAAATCTAAAACGATGACTTGTACCTGACTTAAACAGGGAGTGCCATCCCTATAAATGCCCACATAAAGAGTTTAATGAAAAGGGCTCAAATTGCATTTCAACTTTGCATTTAGGTTCTCTAGCCTCTCAAGATAAAATGAAACCTTGGTTAATAACCACAAAGGTATTTTTCTCTATTTCTCTTCAAAGCATACTATAACTTTGAAGGTTAGGAACTGCTTACCATGTGCAAAGCAGTTATACGTGCTGTACCAGGAACAGAACTCAGAAAACATGGATTTGGGACTTGGCTCAGTTTCTAAGTAACTGTAGTGCTAAGTCACTTCAGTCCTGTCCAACTCTGTACAACCCTATGGGCTATTGCCCGCCAGGCTCCTCTGTCCATGGGGATTCTCCAGGCAAGAATACTGAAGTAAGTTGCCCTGTCCCCCTCCAGGGGATCTCCCCAACCCAGGGATCAAACCCACGTCTCTTGCATTGGCAGGTGGGTTCTTTACCACGAGCACCACCTGGGGAGCCCCAAGTCACTGTCGGAATTTGAGCAAACCAATGACCCTCTTTGGACCTCAGTTTCCTAATTCATGAACAGAGGAAAAGACTACGTATCCCCATAGTTTGTTTATGTGCATTAATAAGAATAAACATATGTGAGATATACAGAAAGATATAGACACAAACACACACATATATGGGGTCTTCATAAGAAAAACCGTAACTATGTAAGAGATTTACTTATGTTTAGTAGGTGCTTGCTGACACCTGCTGAATAAATGGCAGAATAAAGCAAGGCTGCAACAAGACTCACATATGGTGTAAGCAGATTGTCCTTCACACTTTGGAATTGTCAGTCAGCGCATTGACCAGATCCTAGAAAGCCACCTCTTTCCCTATGTCTCAACAACTGACACCCTAGCCTGCATGCTTCCTCCCAGCAGGCCTTATATTCTCCCAATCCACTTGGATGGATGTGGCCTGGTCTCCACGGCCAGAGCCTGTCCCTAGCCCCTTCCTCAGGCCCCTGGGCCCAGATCTCACCTCCAAACATAGCATTTGTCTATTTCTTAAGCCAATTGAAAAACCCAGATCCCTAGGTTGCCACTATGGTCTCTACTGCCTTTGGTACCAGACAGAAACAAATCACACCCTTTCCCTGATTTTCTAGAAGCATAAACACGAGGCAAATTTGTGGACCAGGAACAAGGGTGTCTGCTCAGGGCCTCCTCCCCACATCTCAGGCCTGGACTCCACCTGTGACCTTTACCTGCAAAGTAAGGCTCACAGGTGGTCTCCCACCTCAAGGGACTTTGAGAAGCATCACATACTCGAAAGTTTCTTTGAAAAAAATATGAAGCACTCCACAAGTTCTTTGGCTCTGGTCATGCTCGTTAGTTTATTTCAGTGTGTTTGCAGACCATGAGTCTCTAAAGGCCTGAGATTAGTCCCAGGGTAAATTTCTTTTGGTACAGTGACCACACAGAGAGAAAAATCTGAAGCTCTTTGTGACTCCAGTGCTATTAGCAAATGCAGTGTGATCTCTGGACAGCGGCTGGGGCTGGGACAGAAGTCAGGAAGCCCAGTTCCAGTAAATTAAACACATCACTTAACCTCTCTGGGCATTTTTCCTCATATGCACAATGGAGCTGACAAGCCACCCACATTCCTATTCACCAGTATACCAGGAGGCCAAAGAATCTGAAAAGAAAAACACTGCACAAATAGAAATGCCATAGTATACAGCAGGCACAGAGCGCTGAGAAAGAAGAGATGAAAAAGAAAAAAGAAAGAGGAAAAGAAATACCAGAAAGAGAAATCATCTAGGGTGAAACGCGAGGCTCCTGAGATGGCAAGGAAGAGCCCAGTGAAGAAAGTTCCCCCCAAGCCTGGGATGAGAAGGTTAACCACAGAGACATCTGAACTGCACCGTCTGGGTGGAAGGAAGTGAAGTCTGTGCATCATCTGAGGTGGCACAGGGAACACTAGAAGCCGAGGCTCACTGCTGCTCACTCTTACAGCTCCACACAGAGCTAAAAGGTAGATGAGGTAAGAGGCCTCCTACCTTTTATAATTGTGGAATGTCAACAGAGAGGTCCTGGCCAGGCCACATCCCGGCACAGAAGTCCCATCCAGGGTGCTCATTTTAAGGAAGACATTCAAAAACGATCAGCCCAAAGGCTGGTCACCAACTAATAGTGATAGGGTGTGCTGAGATCAGATCACAAAAAGGGCTACAACATCTGAAAGTGTTTCCATAAATAAGACCTGGGGAAGACACAAAAAACAGAGTCTCTTAGAATCAGAAAAGGAAAAAAAAAAAAAAACTTTAAACATCTTCCAGTCCAATCTTCAAAAAAGAGAAATCTCTAGTACCACATCTCTGCTGAGGAATTATGCAGCTGTTGTGGAAACTTGCAGTAATGGAGACCTTATTACTTTGTAAGTGAGTTCATCACATTATCATTTGGACAGAATCAAACTCTTCTCTCTCCTATTAACTCTAAATTAACTTCCTCCTGGCTTCCACTGATGCTCTGAGAGGGACACAGACTAAGTCTAAATACTTCTTCACCTATTTGTTCTTCAAACAACTGAAGACAGCTGGTCTTGATGACCTGTACTAGGTCGTCCCATAGCCTCTCCAGCCAGGGGCACATTTTTAGCACATCCCTGAAAGCATGTCGTTCAGCTCCTGTCAGTACTTCTTTCCTGGTTATCTCCAGCCAGCTGTGATCTCAGACTGCCATCGGACACTGACGGCTGCCCCTGCTTTGCTTAGGGCATCTCATCCCAGCCAGGAACGCGAGCTCTGTGTTGGCTTTACAACTAGGTCTTTTCCTTCTGCCATTGTTGGGGCAGACACTGGGCCACCTCGTGGTCTCAGCTCCCTACCCAGTGCCCAGGGCTTGTCATGGATATGTTCCATGATAAGGCCAAAAATTGTGAGTCTCAAACTCATGCCACTTAATGGGAAGCAACTGGTCATTTGATTTTAGGCCTTCTGATAAAGACTGAATCCAGAATGTTCAATCAGCATTAAGTATCTTTTCTAACAACTCATTTGACAGATGAGAAAACAGAGGCCCAACCAGGCAAAGTGATGCGCTCATAGTCAAAAAGGTGAACATGAACTCTAACCTTTGGTTTCCTAGGCTGACGTTCTTTCTACTGCCACTGAGAGGAAGTGAGGCCACAATGCAGCTCAGAATACGTTTTAGAGCAAATTTTCCATAATATGTATCTGCATTCATTCTTTCTTTGATTCAACAGACATGTACTGAGCACCTAGGATGTGCTCTGTAAATATCCCAGTAAGATTTGAAGTAAGCTTCCATAGGGATTTTCATCTCGGTGTGTGTGTGTGTACACACGATGTGTGTATGTGAATGAGTTAATTCTTTCATGCATGCACATTTTCACTCAACAATACGATAACTAAGCACCCTTAACACTGCACTGCGCGCTGATGCAAGTGAAACAGTCACAGTACATTACCCCAGGGCAGTCTGTGTCCCGCAGGGACAATTCTCAAATGTCATGTCAATGTGATAAAGCCCAGTACAGGCTGTTGCAGTATTTAATTAAGCCAGGTGCTTCATTAAGATTGGTGCCAGAGATGGTGGCAGTGTCCATAACTGTGGTTGGAGGAATAAAGCTGCTGGTATTGGTGGTTTGAAAAGGCCTTAATCTGCCCTCTTAGTGCAGTAGGCAGCACGTCAGTCTCATAATCTGAAAAGGCCTTAAAAGAGTGGGACTTCTGAACTGGGTCTTGAAGGAGGCTATGAATTGATCGGGCAGAACAGAACAGAGAGATGTGAGGGTGTGTGCAAAGATGGAGAGACAGGAGAGAACCTGATCCCATAGGTAGGTGGGCACGGCTGGGGTCAGGAGTTAATGTGGGTGATAGCACAAAACAGGCAGATAGGTGAGTAAGGTACAAAAGCCCCACTGTATCATACTAAGGAGCTTGATTCTATCCTAAAAGCAACAGGATTCAGTGAAAGAATTTAGAGAGAGAATAAACAGGATCAGGTAAGAATTTTAGAAAGAAAGTTCTGACAGTGGAGGATGGACTGGAAGGTGGTGGGGCCAGAGACAGGGAAACCAGACAGGAAGCTATTGTCAGGAATCCAGGTTGAACCTGAGGGTTCCTGCCTACACACACATAATTCTAAAGGCTGAAACATTAGAAGAGAGAAGAGACTGTTTTCATGTACATCTCTCCTGGCCACCAAAACTTTGCAGAACCACAGCACCTTCATCATTCTCCACAGTGACGCGGTGGCCCCAGAAGAGTGATGTCGGCCACAGCATCACCACCAATCCTGGTGTGTAGGAGCTTCCAAGAGAAGTAAGTTATGGCTGCATGCATGAGCCACATCTACCAAAAGCGGGTGGGGATGCACCAGCCCTAAACAAAGCAAAGGCAGGGTCCTAGAAGGAGGAGTAAGTCAGGTTAGAGGAATGCAACAAATCGGAAACAAGACAAAAGTTCCAAGAGGGAAGGGGTTAGAGGAACCAGTTCTCCATGGGAACAGGGAATGAAAACAGAGGAGGAAATCAACACAAGAGCCAGCACCTGTCTCATCCGGTCTCTGCAGGCAGAATACAGTTCGGGAAGCCCACTCACCACCCTTGTGGGAATCTGGGAAAGGTGTCCCCTCTTTTTAGGCCAACAAGAAGGCCACAAGCAGCGGTGCCGGCAGTGCCGTTCCCACCCTCAGCTGGTGAGAGCCTGCATGCGCACAGATGGGCATGCTGAACGGATAAGGAGGAACATCTGGGTGGAGAAGGGATCGTGTGGGGATGAGGCAGATCTCAACAAGCGGGAACTGTTTGAGTAGCTAAACCCCATCAGGTGCAGCATAGAGCCATTCTCACTGGGAATTTAGAGTCAAAGATGAACGAGAAGACGAAGGTGAAAAACCTAAATAATTTCCTTCCTTATGAGGGAAAAGAATGCTTATCTAGGCAAGTCTGAGCCTTCTTGGAGTTGGGAGATTCTGAGATATCACCAAGTTCCTGTGCTAAGTCACTTCAGCTGTGTCCGACTTTGTGCAACCCCATGGACTACACGTAGCCTACTAGGCTCCTCTGTCCATGGAATTCTCCAGGCAAGAATACTGGAGAGGTTTGCCATTTCCTTCTCCAGAGGATCTTCCCAACCTTGGGATAGAACTTGTGTCTCTTATATCTCCTGCATTGGCAGGAGGGCTCTTTACCACTAGTACTACCTGGGAAGTCCTAGGAACCTGTTCCTAGGAAACTCCAATTGCTATTCCCCGTGCCCCCGTAAAATTTTTCTGAAAATCAGACCACTGGACTGATCCTGTGCTACTTAGAAAGACCCCAACTAGTCACCTTCCAGTGAAGCCACGACGAGCAGCAGCACCAGGGATTTTCACAAAATTGACGTTTCTGCTTTAAGCCACAGGCTAGCAACAGGCCTGGAGCTGCACTAGGAAGGGTTCTCAGTTGTGAAGACTTGAGATTAAAACATCTCTCTATGTTTGCATTAATGCTAAACTGAGGCCAAGAAAAACAAGGTTTGTCGCATCAATTACCATCTTCCACAGCCTCCAAGTTGGCCCTGAATATGAGTTACCATGAGCTAGTGGGAAAAAGCCTTCAGAGGGATGAACAGAGGCCATATGTCAGCCCCAACTCGGAATTTCTGGGCCACGGCTGTTTTAAATTAGATTCTCAGTGCCGCTTTCACCAGACTCTTGGCTTAGCTCTGCAATGGAAAAGTTATTTTCGTGCTCTGAGCCACAGATATTTATATGGAAGCATATTCATAATTCCAATTATGTTGTTTTCATGGTGCTCTTTTCTTCTATTTAAAAACAATCATAGCTATCATGATTATTACTTCTGAGAAGACACATAAAAAAGCTCTGGGCCAAGTACAGATTCCATAGCACCCAGATAAATGATTGTTGCAAACAGGCAGATTTTATATCTTATGAAATCCTTAAGAAATAATTTCGGTTTGTCTATACACTATGATGGCCTTCTTCTTTGTCAGTTCTCTATGCTGACTTACTCCTCAATCACTCAGGGCCTTCATGATCTCTCTTGGGAAAACCTAGTCCCAGAAGTAGTTCTGATATTTATTCCTTGTGTATGCTCTCTGAAGTCTTTGCATTTAAAATGTTATATTCAAAAACGAAATGAAAGGTTTTTATCTCGTTAAAGAACAGGAACACCAACACGTAAAGGAAAGAGATATTTCTGGTTAAGAGGGGCATAGGTCTTAAGTAGTAACAGTTATTCTACAAAAAGGCTGATCTAGGACTTCCCTGGTGGTCCAGCGGCTTAGACTCTATGTTCTCAAGGCAGGGTTTGATGCCTGGTTAGGGAACTAGATCCCACGTGCAGCACAACTAAAGATCCTGCAAGCCACAATGAAGATGGAAGATCCTACATGCCGCAACTAAGACCCAGTGCAAGCAAATGAATGAATAAATACAAATAATTTTTTAAAAAACCCAACCCCATTCCCTGCTACCCTACTACATAAATGTATATATGTTTTTTTAAGTTGGTCTATAGGTTGGGCTATTAAGAGGTGGTGCAGATGCAGAATAAAAACGGTGGAAATTCATCCAAGAGAAATCTAAACGGATTACCAAGAAAACACAGTATATTAAGAGATGTACCCATGGCCTCTCCCCAGAGGTCTCTCTGATCAGAACTACTGAAGCACAATCCAGTTAGAAGGGAGATGATGGGAGGAGACTAACATGTGTGAGCATTAACATAGCCCAAGCACATGGCCCATATTATTTCTTGTTTACCTCACTTAATCTTCAAAACAACCTTCTGAGGTAGGGTTTTATGGAAAAGGAAACTTAGCCTCAGAGAAGTTAAGTACTTGCCCAAAGCAAATTACCTTAGATAAGTTACTTAACATCTATGGTCTGAATGTTTGGGTCTCTCATTAGGGTTCATGTCAAAACCCTAACCTCCAAGATGATGGTATTAGGAGGTGGGGCCTTTGCGAGGTGTTTAGGTCACCAAAGTGGATTCCTCATGATGAGGATTCTTATGAAAGTAGTCCTAGAGAGCAAGCTCACCCTTTCTACCATGTGATCACACAGACAGAGGTTGGCTGTCTGCACATTAACAATATTGTGAGTTTCAGGTGCATAGCAGAGCTACTCAGCCATACATACATATCTATCCATTTTCCCCCACTTCCCCTCCCATCCTTGTTGGTTATCCATTTTAAATATAGCAGTATTTAATTTATTTTTTTTAATGTAGTAATATTTGTTCTTATAGTTTTGTTCAGCGTTTTGAAGTGTTTGGATTGGAAGGGGTAATTCAGGGAATTCTGCTCAATGTTACGGGGCAGCCTGGATGGCAGGGGAGGTGGGGGAAAATGTATACGTATGGATGAGTAGCTCTGCTATGCACCTGAAACTATGACAACACTGTTAATTTGCTACACTCCGATATAAAATAAAAAGTTTAAAAAAAGAGATAAAACAGACATCTCCAGATAACAGAAATAAAGAGGGACGTCAAAGTGGATCAAATAGTAGGAGTTGAAGCCCAGGGGCTTATGGAACAATCCAGACCAGTCCGAAGCCTGAATGGCTAGGGGCTGAGACTTTAATGACATGCATGCAGTGAGGCGAGTCTTGTAATAGCCACCTGATGCGAGGAGCTGTCGCTGATGCACTTACATAAAGCTGAAGGTCAAAAACGCCTGCTTCATAAGTGAAACAGTTCTAGAAGAACATTACTTGCCAACTTGAGGAAACCACAAGAAAGCTTGTCATGTGCTTGAGTAAAGAGTAGAAAATGAGTGACCTTAAAAAAATCTGAAATCCAGGCTTGCACCACCATGCAGGGACAAGTTTAAATGCATACTTTCAGGCTGTACAGGGCCTATATGCCAAGACATTAACAAAAAGGTAAATTTGGCAATGGGAAAAACCCAGATTAGATCAGCAGAAGCAAATGTCAAACTGCTTTATAAGAATATGCTAGCAATCCTGAGGTAGGTAGGATTTCTATGAAAAACAACTCTTGATGAAGATGTAACACACAAGAGAAAATAAATCATCATTTAAAAAAATTCAAAAGCAGAAGTAACAAATAATCTAAAAATCTGCTTAAAATATTGAAAAACAGAAAAAAGGCTAGAAATTTAAAAATTAAAAGGCAAAGAGATAATATTTTTAAAAACTGGTAGATATTAAGTACCAAATAGAAATTCTAGAAATAACAACATATAGACATTAAATTTCAAAGAAGAAACAATGGGTGGGTGGATTGAACAATAGACCAAACACAGTTAAAAAAATTAATAAACTAGAAAATGGAACTGAAAAAAAATCACTCAGAATATAGTTAAGATAAAGAGATTGTTAATTCCTGGGCAATATGAGTTTGAACTGTGAAGGTCCACTTATATGCAGAATTTTTTTTCAATAGTAAATACTACATTGTCCTCAGTTGGTTGAATCCAGGGGATGTGAAATCATGGATTGAGAGGAACTGCAGATATAAAAGAACTGCATTCTATGAAGGGCCAACTATAAGTTATACACAGATTTTCAATTGCACAGAGGGTCAGTACTTCTAATGCAAATTGTTCAAGGGTCAACTATAGTTGACAAAGGGAAACTTCAGATGAAGAAAACATAGAAGGTAAAATCAGAAGGTTCAACACTTGCCTAATGGGTATTTCAGGGAAGACTGGAGGGTATAAGGGACTCAAAATCAGAGTAGGGGTTTTTGTCTCTTATGTTCATTTCTGTATCTCTAGAACTTGGAAGCATTCCTGATACATGATAAGTGCTCAATAATTATTTAAAATAAATTTGTAGGGGAAATAACTGAGAAACCTTTAGATATAAAAACAGAGGTGTGACTTCAGATTAACAAGCATACAGAATTCCAGGTAGGATATATAGAAACAGATTATATCTGGACACATTATAATGAAAGGGCACAACATGAAGGACAATAAAGATAAGACTGAAAGGCTCCAAGAGAGAAAACAGATTACCTGCAAAAGAATGGCAAGCCAAGAAGAGGTTTTTCATAAGGAACAACTGAGACAAAAACACAGTGGAGTAATGTTACAAAATGCTGAGGGGAAAATATCTACTTAGAATTCTATACCTTGAAAAATTATCTTTCAAGAGGGACATGAATAAAGACATTTTCAAAACAATACCAAAGCTACCCACAAGACTGGAGTATTACAACTCTAGACCTTCAGTGAAAAAATGATCAGTATGAAGAAAATGAACACGGGAGTAAGGAATGGTATGCAAGAGGCAATGTTGAGGTAAGAAATTGGTAAAGTTGGGGGGAGGGGGTGGAGGGAGATTCAAGAAGGAGGGTATATGTGTATCCTGCTGCTGCTGCTAAGTCTGTCAGTTGTGTCCGACCCTGTGCAACCCCACAGACGGAGCCCACCAGGCTCCGCCACCCCTGGGATTCTCCAGGCAAGAACACAGGAGTGGGTTGCCATTGCCTTCTCCAGTATATGTGTATAATTATGGTTAATTCACGTTGTTGTGTGGTAGAAGCCAACACAACATCGTACAGCATTATCCTCCAATTTAAAACAATAAAATCACACCAGCGAAAAAAAGAAATTGGTAAAGTTAAATAAATTTTGACTATAAAAAAGAAAAAAAAGTAGAAATAACAATGATGACTAATTTCAGGAATGGGGAGAGGACCATAAATGATGTGGGATTAAACCAGTAGACCACAATAACAGGAAGATGGGAAGAGAGGCCGGTCAGATTTAAAGGCATCTAAGGCCACTGTACTGATAAGAGGAAACAGAGAAATCAATTTTAGACTTTGTTAAATGGACACAATGTTAAAAATTTAAGAATAACTGCTAAAAGAATACAAGTAGAATTTTGTCTTTCAAAACAGTTGACAGAAGAAAAGTAGAAATATACAAAACTTGACCAATCCAAAGAAAACTATGAAAAGAAGTATAAAAGAAGCAAGCAAAAAATGCTAAATGGGAAAAAACAAAAACTTAAGATGGCAGAAAGAGGCCAAATGTATATTGATTACAAAGAATGTAAAAGTTTACATTCGATTATTAAAAGACTTCCAGGCTATCATAAAAAAAAATGAAGCAACACATAAAAACTATTTCTAAGATTAACAGTTAAGGCAAAATTATAGACAGAAGTTAATATAAAAGGATACATAAGACATAAAAAATAATAACCAAGAGGAAGTAGGTATAGCAACATTAATATCAGACAAAATAGAATTTCTGCCAAAAGCATCAACAGACATAACAAAGAACTGTACATAACATAATAAATTCATCCTGAAGAAAAAACAATCATGAATTTGCATAAACATTAATGGATTACAAGGAGAAACTGACAAATCCACAGAGTGGGAGATTTTAACATTCCTTTCTCTGAGACTGAAGAGAACTCAGAAAACAAGCAAAAGAAAATCAGGAAGAACATGAGAAATTTGAAAAATACACTTAATAAATACACTTGATGCAGAATGCTGCATCCACCAAGCAGGGAATATATTTTTCTTTTAAACGACACATGATATATTTGGAAAAACTGTTCATGTAACTGGACACAAAGGATGGCTATTACACAAACCATGCTGTCTTTTCATGATGCAACCAGATTAGAAGTCAACAATAATTTAAACAAAGTTTAAAGAAAAGGTTTTTTTAAGTTGAAAATGGAAAATTAAATCCATATGTTCAAAAGAAAGTTAAAAATGTACAAAAAATTTAGAGCCAAGTGGTATTGAATGTACACACACCAAAACCTGTATGATGTGGCTAAAGCAATATGTAGAGCTAACTTTATAGCTTTAAAATAGTTTAAAAGCGCCACTATCCTACCAGGGAATTCCATAAAATGGATATACTGAAAAACAAAAAAGAGCTAGGAGTCAACTGAAGTAACTAGAAATGGAAAGAAGAAATACAAATAAGAGGACATAAAAAGACATGAAAAATGAGAAGTATAGATAAGGAAGAAGCTGGTTATATCAAAAGATTAATTAAACTTCTATATTAACTTTTGAGATGGCACAAATAAACAGTATTAAGAACTAAGAAGAGAATATATCTTAAAACAGCCAACATTTAAAAAACAATAAAAGAAAATTATGAATAAACTTATGCTAGTAAATTTGAGAACACATGAAATGGATCATCTAAACAAGTTATCAAAACTGAATCAAAAAGAAATATATCAAACTTATCAAAATCATTTATGAAACTGAATTGTCAAAAACTTGACACACATACCCTGGCTAAGCACTTATTTTACAATGCAATTTACCAAATTTAAAAAAAAAAAGGCAGTCTTTATCTCTCACAAACTGCTTAAGAAAAATATATACGAAAAAGTTTCCCAACTTATTTCATGGAACTAATATAAACTTGATACCAAACAATGTAAGAACAATGTTTTTTAAAAAAAATTATAGACAATTGTTTCACTTAATAAACAGTTGCAAAAATCTAAATAAGATACTAGCAAATGATATTCCATAGACTAAAAGAATATATCTGTATATGTGTGTGTGTGTGTGTGTGTGTGTGTGTGTGTGTGTGTGTGTGTATGTATGTCTCTAAGCCATGGCATCATTGACTCAATGGACAGAAGTTTGAGCAAATTGCAGGAGCTAGAAAAGGACAGAGAAACCTGGTGTGCTGCAGTTCATGGGGTCAGAAAGAGTTGGCTATAAATGAGCGACTGAACAAAAAATCTCAAAGTAATTAAATATATTCATACTATCACATTATAATATGAAGAAAGAAAATTATATTACCTCATATAATTTACACAAAACATTAAGGCATTACATAAAATCAACACTCAGTCATGATAAAGTATGTAAGTTGTTAAAAAGTATTAATAGTGAAAAAGTCCTTACTTCATTAAAAAATATCTACTGAAACCTTAAGCAAACTTCATGATTAATGGAGAAACATTAAGAGCACTCGTTAAAGACAGTAAGAACACAAGGGTGCTAACCATCACTGTTACTATTAAATACTGTCCTGGAGGGTCTACCCAATCCAGCAAGACAATAAAAAGATATGGTCATAAGGAGTCCAAAAAAAAAAATTACTATTCTGTTACCTATGGATACTTAGTTCCACTTTTCTCATCTACTTTATATTGTTTTGTTTCATTTATCCAATGCATCTGAGGCTGCTACTTCTGGTAACTCACTCCTTCCTTCTGAGTTCATGTCAGTGGAAATTAAGATGTTCCATAATCTAGGTAGATTATTGCCTCCCTAGAAAATTCAAGAATACCTGCATAAAAACAATTAGGGACTTCAACTGGGATGATCAATACAAGATCAAAATTCAAAAATCAGGAATGTTTCTATGGGCCAGCAAATAACCAATTTTAAAGTACAATTCAAAAAAGATATCATTTATAATACACACAAAACCTATCAGAAATAGGAAATAGATAAAACAAAATCTGTGTAAAAACATTTACACATTTACAGGGAAGTCACCTGAATAAAAGGAGATGAATATTGTGACGGTATCAGTTCTCTTGAATAAAAATTAAATTTAATTAAAAATTAAATGAAAAATTAAATAAAAATCCCAACATTTTTACCTGTGTTCAATGAGACAAACTAATATTTATATGAACTAGTAAAGTCCATGAAAGCCAAGAAATACTGAAAAAATATGAAAGTAACTGTAATAGCTAACAATTACTGTGTGCTTCCTTATATGGCAGGCACAATTCTAACATTCTGCATACATTATCCTTAAAGTGGATACTATTATCTATTTTATAGACAAGGGAGACTGAGAGAAATTAGGAAATGTGCCCAAGGTTACTTGGTATTCTTAAGAGTAGCAATAGACAAAAGAAGACAATGAAGTCATATATTCCGAATTCTGAAAGAAAATAATTGTGAGTCCAGAATTCCACTCTCAAACTCTCATTTGTAAGAGCAAAATAAAGATACTTTCAGGAATACAAATATTTTAAAGTTTATTAAAGACTTTCCATGAAAGAACGTCTTGATCTCCGTTGACATGAACTCAGAAGGAAGGAGTGGGTTACCAGAAGTAGCAGCCTCCAAAATGCATTGGATAAAGGAAACAAAACAATATAAAGTAGATGAGAAAAGTGGAACTAAGTATCCACACGTAACACAAGGTATACAATAATGTTATTAGTTATTCAAAGTACAGGCCATGAAGTCTGATGCCTAGGCTACAACAAAGGCCAGTAAGTGGGCTCTGTGCTTCTTTTTGGCCAAATCAGAAATGGGAAACATTAAAGAAAGGATTCACAGCATCCACAAGACAAAACAGACAAGTTGTTCACAAGACCTATTCCTAGCGCTGAGACCACAAAGACATTTCTCCAATGCTCAAATGGATACAAGATCTAGGACTTGTCCATCTTGGTCCAAGTATGATAATTTGGGAAAGAGGTCCTTGACTCTTACAATACTTTTTCAAAAAGAAAGTGATAAAGAAGCATCAGCCCGTCAGAAATCTCTTCCTGGAAGAACAAAGGAGAGAAAGCCTCCTACATAAGGTGTGCTATTTGAATGACTAGGTGTTTTAGAAAAGCCCATCTTCAGGTACATTCCAGGAAGAGGATAGCAAGGTGACCTCTGGGAGCCTGGCTGCCTGTGAGGGACCATGATGATTCAGGATGTAGGCTTCTTTCCCAGAGCTATCCCCAGAATATTTCCATCTCCACTAAACCGGTTCATCTGCCAGTGCATGGTAGCATTCCAAGGCTTCCAAAAAATAGTTCATTATTATGTTTTCACAGTAATAAACATCAAGAAGCAATCCCAACATTCCATGTAACACATAGGTAAGATAAATGGAAATCTGGCATCTTTCTCTGGGCCTTCCTACCCATCTCGATCCTCTGACAATACCAAAAAAAAAATGAATGCTAATCATTAATTTGTCAATTTTTTAAAATCCTGCCTTCTACCAGGCAGGATAGACATAATTTGCTGATCTTTTAAAAATCCTGCCTTCTATCAGGACTGCTCTAGAATTCCATGGGGTTCCTGGATTCACAGGCTCTCCAGGAAGCCTCAGAGGATTCTGAATTATTTCTCATAGATACAGCTGGCTCCCAAGGGAAGATGAGCGACCCCGGGCTAAGTTAGGAGCAACTCCCAAGGACTTCCAAAGATAAGCAATGGTGAGAAGTGGATGAGATGGGAGACAGGGGCATTTTCCAATTAATCAAAATATCAGTTGTTACTAAACGACAAACTAGTTTGCCTTCCTTTTCTATTTTTTTCTTATAATTAAGATAACAGTAATAATACATGTGCAGGGAGAAGGTAGACAACAGAGACAGAGATTAAAAGACTTTGGTCACTGACCTGATTTCAAAATTTGATTCTAGCACATAGTGGCTATGCAACCTTGGCAAGTTTCCCCTCAGATTCTAGTTTCTGAATCTTGTATCATGAGAATAACAGTACTTACCTCTAAAGCATTAATATGAAATACCATATGTATGCGCTTCATACTCAATAAATGTTAGCTATTCCTATTGCAAAACAGTTGAGAAACACAGGCAAGCGCCAAGAAAATCAAAAGTACCTATAATCCCACCATCCATTTCCATGCATACCATTCCAGTATTTTGGGGGTGTATTTTCAGAGTGAGATACAAAGCTTTCTATTTCATAACTTGAAATAAAATTTCTTTGAAAATTTAACAAAATACCCTGAGCATGTTAATATAATTTGGTATCCTTGTACACATGATTTTAAAAGGTCATATCATATTCCTTTAGGTTATTTTTCTTAAAGTAAATAAGTAAAAAATAACCCCTTCCCTTCTTCCTCCTCTGCAGTTTCCACACTCCATCTATGTCCAACTCATCTGGCCAGTCAAATGACAAGTGGCTGCTTTCTGTTGGCTAACTGGGGATGTAGCCTTCATCTTGCCATCCAGACCACCTGCTCCTTTAGTCAGGGACACGTTGCCAGCCTTCATTATATCCCCATCATTCAGAGCAACCTATCTGGGGCTGCACAACAAACACTCGTAAACAATGGCAACTCACTCAGTTCAACAAGATTTCATGAGTTGGTACAAAAGTTGAAGAAGGCAGAAAGGTGATTTCTCTCCAAACAGTATCAGGTTGACTTCTGGGACATTAAACACACTATTAAAAATTTTCAGGAAGAGGAAGAGACTGAAGATTATTATCTAAGTGCATTGTTTTTAAGTACCAGGGTCAAACAAGTTCAAAACTTTGAAGGGTTTTATTTTTGAATGGAAGTCACAATGCTTCGTTACCAATGACATTCTGAAACCACAGTAAAACCTTACTAATTCATACTAATGGGGAACTACCACACTCAATCAGCAGAGAAAAATGAATTACACCCTTTTTAAAACAAGTTTCTAATGAAATTCATTTTTTAAATCTTTCTGAATAGCTCAAAACCTAACCTGTTTTGATGGGTTGTTCTGAATCTTATCTAACACATTTGTTACAATCACATTTATTATCTACATAGAAACAGGAATGGCTGACGTTCTTGAGAAGTGCCTTCTCTCTAAAAACAATACAAGTTCAACACTCCCTACAGTCCTGTTTGTACAGCTTACTCCTTAGGAAAGCTTTTTCTTCCTTGGTCTTGCGGTAGCAAACCCCAGGCTGCTTCCCTCTCAGCCCTGGGGCTCCAGTTCCAAGTGGGCAGAAGTTAGTAATATCAACCCAGATCAATCCCTTAAACAAAATCTGAAAACCTCCAGATTCCAGGCTTGACCAGACCCATCTCAGAATTAACAAGTTCCCTTCTAAGCACCCAGAGAACTGAGACTGTCATGGAAACACTGATTCAACCCTAATGAGAACAGCCATAAAAACCACACAAATGAACTAAACATTCCTCTACCCGATCAGAGTCAAGCTGAAGCCAACAGCCTGAGGATTAAAAGAAGCAAGGTTGTTTTTTCTCTTTGAGGTCCTGCTCATTTTCACCTCTTCCACTGCCTTGTGTCCACAACTCCTGTTTATGAGAAGTTGGGGGAGGGACGGAGAGGAGGGAAGAAAAATGCAGGGTGAGTAGCCAGGCTGGGGAATGCCAACAAACTGTGTGGTTTATGTCAGGCAAATTAAAACTTCTAGCCTGGGGGAGGCTGTAAGTGTCTGTTTGGGGTTGTCCGAAAATAAGCGCCAGTGAAGTCTCATCTCCCACTAAAACAGTTAAGTACAGAATAAAGTCTTTACTTTCCAAAGACCAGGTTCTGCACAATATTTTTAGCAAGCGCTCTGTATTTTCTTGTTTTATTATTTCCCGTTTCTTTCAGAATTAGAAAGGTTAATTAAATGAAGTTATTACTGGAAGAAAAGAACAGAGAGATTTAAAAAAAACAAAGGTGCCCAACAGAAACAGTAAAATTCTAACAAGGAATATATTTTAATTTCCCTTTGGACATGCAACGCACAATGTGCGGGGCCAGGGGACCCAACATCAAACTCCAGCTAAAGTCATGCCTGAAGAACTCTTTGAGCAAGACTGGAGACCCCTGTGGCTCTGACTCCCTGGCCTGGGTAGTCGCCTTCTGGGACCGGAGCGGGCACTAGGCTGGCGCTACCAGCCTGTGGGCCAGGAGCCTCCCAGGGAAAGGTTGGGGGGCGGGGGCGGGGGCGGATGGGGGGCGGGGGGGGGGGGGAAAGTAGCTGCACCAGTAACAGGAGGCAGGAAAAAGGAAAGTGAAGAGTCCCGGGGTTGGGGGGACGCTGAGCCCCTGCTGGGACGGAGGACGGGGGATGGTGACCGTGCGCTGAGAGGCCGGGACCGCACGGGTTTGTTTGGATGAACACCCGTCCCTCCCCCTCCCCCCCCACCCCCTAGAACGGAGTCGAGATTCTTTGCTTCTTGAGTTTTCTTTCTCTTGAGAGCCGGACCTAGGTCTCGGCAGCCGCCTCAGAGCTGAGGTGCGGAGAAGAAGCCGGGTGGGGCCCAGTCAGTGCGGGCCCTGAGCTATGGGGACCGCGGCGGGGAAAAGAGGCACCAAGCGGGGCGCCGGACCAGCGCGGGAGATGCCCGCGTCCCGCGGCGCCCACTGCGCCCCCACTCCCGCCTCCCCGTCCTCAAACTTTCCAGGTAAACCGGGGCTAACCCGCCCGGGAGAGGGGGCTCCCCGTGCCTCCCTGTCGGTCCCCTGGGGGCGGTCACTCACCCGCAGCGCGGCTGGGGTCCGGACTCTGGCAGCCGCCATCCACCTCGGAGGGAGGAGCAGGAGGAGCAGCAGGAGGAGGGGGAGACGGAGGAGAGGGGCGGAGGGGGCGGAGGGGCGGAGAGGGCGGGCCCCGAGCGGCCGGCGCGGAGGGGCGGGGGCGTGGCCACACCGCGGGCGCGCTCCCTCCCCGCCCCGCCCCCTGCCCCGCCCCCTGCCCCGACCCGCTTCTCTCCTCGCTCCTTTCCCGCCCTGGATCCCCCTAAGTTTTTTTCCATTCTCTTCCCCGCCCCCGCCCCCGTATCTTTCTTCCGAGTCTCCAGCTCCCCACAAGTCGGGGAGAAGATGCTGTCTCCAGCAAACGTGGGGCGGGGTGCGAGGAGGTGTGTGAGTTACCTTCAGAAGTCCCTGGAAGCAGAAGCATGGAGCCTTTGGCTGTCTGAAACTATCCATTGCCCTCTAGGATCTTGTCCTACATCTAGGATCTAGGATCTTGACCTTCGGGGTGGTGGGATGACTGGGGCGGACAGGGGGGTGGGGGGTGGGGAGGGCGGCGGTGGGGGAGAGGGGTGAGGTGACTTGGGAGTCATGCTTTCCACCTTGCTTCATTGCGCTTTGGATTTTGTTTTCTCTTGTGATTAGAACTGATGGTTTTGATTTTTGCTTTTTTTGCCTTCTTAAGAATTTTAAGTGTAACATTTACGATATTATTTTAGTTTCAGGTACACAGCATAGTGATTCAGTATTTTTACAGATTATATCCCATTAAAAGTTATTAGAAAATAATTTCTGTAATTCCCTGTGGAATACAGTATAACCCTGTTGCTTATCTATTTTTTACATAATAGTTTGTCTCTCTTAATCCCACACCTTTAATTTACCCCTCCCTTCCCCTCTCCTCTCTGGTAATCGCTAGTTTGTTTTCATGAGTCTGTTTCTGATTTGCTATCTACATTCCTTTGCATTATTCTGTAGATTTAACATGTAAGTGATATCATACAGTATTTGTCATTTTCTGACAGTTCACTGCATAAAATATTCCCTAGGTCCATCCATATTGCTGCAAATGGCAGATTTTCATTCTTATCGGTATACACACACACATATATGTTGTTGTTGCTATTCAGTCACTAAGTTGTGTCCGACTCTGCGGCCCCACAAACTGCAGCATGCCTGGCTTCCCTGACCTTCACTATCTGCCCGAGTTTGCTCAGATTCATGTCCAATGATTCACTGATGCCATACAACCATCTCATCCTCTGTTGCCCCCTTCTCCTGTCTTCAATCTTTCCCAGCATCAGGGGCCAAAGTATAGTCCTTCCGATGAATATTCAGTGTTGATTTCCTTTAGGATTGACTGGTTTGTTCTCCTTGCAGTCCAAGGGATTCTCAAGAGTTTTCTCCAGCACTACAATTCAAAAGCATCAATTCTTCGGCACTCAGCCTTCTTTATGATCCAACTCTCATATCTGTACATGACTACTGGAAAAAACATAACTTTGACTATACGGACCTCTGTCAGCAAAGTGATGTCTCTGCTTTTCAGTACGCTGCCTAGGTTTGTCATAGTTTTCTTTCAAGGAGCAAGCATCTTTTAATTTTGTGGCTGCAGTCACTGTCCATGGTGATTTTGGAACCTAAGAAAATAAAACATACCACTGTTTCCATTTTTTCCCTATCTATCTGGCATGAAGTGAGGGGAGGATGCCATGATCTTAGTTTTTTGAATGTTAAGTTTGAAGCCAGCTTTTTCATTCTCCTTTCACCCTCATCAAGAGACTCTTTAGTTCCTCTTCACTTTCTGCCATTAAGAGTGTATCATCTGCCTATCTGAGGTTGTTGATATTTCTCCCTACAATCTTGATTTCAGCTTGAGATTCATCCAGCCCGGCATTTCACATGATGTACTCCGCATAGAAGTTAAATAAGCAGGGTAACAAGATACAACCTTGATGTACCCCTTTCTCAATTTGGAACCAGTCCATGGTTCCATGCCAAGTTCTAACTGCTGCTTCTTGTCCTGCATATAGGTTTCTCAGGAGGTATATAAAGGTGGTCTGGTATTCCCATCTAAGAATTTTTCACAGTTTGTTGTGATCTTCACAGTCAAAGGCTTTAGTGTAGTCTATGTTTATATCTCACCATATCTTCTTTATCCATTTGTCTGTTGATGGATACTGGGTTGCGTCCACATCTTGAATAAGAATTATTTTTTAAGCCTCTGTTGAACGCCTCCTCTTTTCCCCTAAGGTGAGACCAACCCTATTCAGAGGCTAAGATGGTACCCCACCTTCCAGGGCCCATCAATAGGCCCATTAAGAGAAAGAGGAGGACAAAGATGCCTAGAGAAGGGCCAGGCTGTGTAGATGCGGCAGGAGGCTACCTGCAGAATGTAGAAGAAGGGAGTTATCCTCTGAGGAAAGGTTAGAGGCTGACATTCAGTCCCTGATCCATCACTTGCAAGCAGGTGACTCTGGGCAAGTCACTTGACATCTGAATCTCTTCCACAAGTATAGCTACCTCACTGGAAAAAGAAGATTCACTGAAGAGACACCCCACTCCAGGATGGGAGACTTGGGTGGACTTTGAACAGATTCAGAAGGCGAGAAAAGGGGGCATTCCAGGCCCCGGGACATGGAGCTTTGGAAGGCTGGCAAGGCTGGAAATCTTAGGAAAGGTGGGATATATTTGGATGAAAAGGTGGAACTAAATATAAAGAAAGAAATGGGAAATTTGTGAAAGTTTTTAAGCAAAGGGATATTTTTATATTAGTGTATATATACATATATGTAAAATATAATTCACTTTTGTATCCCTAGAGCCTGGCAGACAGTAGGCACTCAGTAAATCTCTGTGGGCTCAAAATGGTGATTGATGAATATTGACTTAATGGTCTGAAAAATGAACTGTGAAGAGAGGGCTTGGGTCCAAGGAGAGGAGTTGGGAGGCCCTAGTGAGTATCTTGACTTGAAGTGCAGTGCCTGGATGATAGAGAGGAAATGGAGGAATTCTGATTGAACACTTCCTTGTGTAGTCTTGTGTTTGACCTTGGAATTCCTTGGTGAAATGGAAAAGATAATCAGTATCCTATTCAACCAGCAGCCAGTGGTTAGAACCTGTGCTGAGGGCTTTGAGGAAGGAAGGAAATATTCAGAGAGGCACAGGAGTGCCTCAAGTCACACAGCTGGGATCTGTTCAGGAGACATTTAGTTTCAGATCAAATTTCTAATTGTGCTTAAGCTTAAGACACCCTCACTTCAGTTCAGTCGCTCAGTCGTTTTGACTCTTTGCGACCCCATGAATCGCAACACACCAGGCCTCCCTGTCCATCACCAACTCCCAGAGTTTACTCAAACTCACTCATGTCCATCGAGTCAGTGATGCCATCCAGCCATCTCATCCTCTGTTGTCCCCTTCTCCTACCCCCAATCCCTCCCAGCATCAGGGTCTTTTCCAATGAGTCAACTCTTCCACATGAGGTGGCCAAAGTATTGGAGTTTCAGCTTCAGCGTCAATCCTTCCAGTGAACACCCAGGACTGATCTCACCCTAGGCAAACAGAAAAAGACATCAGGTCCTCCTCATAGTCCCTGTCCTCCAGCTACCATCCCTATGATGATCAAGGGTTGAGGGAGAAAAAGGAGTCTAAAACATGGGAAGTCAAATGACTGGTAACTTTTCAGAGACTCTTCTATGGAATCAGACAGGTACTGGGCCCAAGCCTTCTTGTAAGGAGCTGAGCGAAGTGCAGAACAACGACAAAGGAAGAGGGAGCCAGAAGAAAAGAAAAGAGATGTTAACAGACCTGGAAAAAGTTACATGATGGCAACACAAAGCAGGAAAAAACATGATAAAAATATCATCATCCCTTTTGAATGCAAGAAAACTTCTGAGGGGAAGAGTGGGAATATGAAACAAGATTAAATAATGAAGCTAAGTGATGATTGTTTCATGATCTGAGAAAAGACAATCTTAAGTATAAACAAGAGATGTCTTAACTCCAGGCATTCTGGCTGAAATCCCAAACTGAAATTCCTGTGTCTAGCCATTGGGCCTTCCAAGAGGCCAGCCCATCACAGAAAATGCCACAGGTAACAACTAGAGAAAGGAAACAACACATTGGACAAACCAGTAATTACCACTGAGCTTAAAGAGAGTCCTGAGTTCACCTTTTAAATTCCATCTTCTTTTTAATTCCAAGCATTATGATCTTGATTAGTAGGTAGCCCACCCAGTGAAAGAAATCTTTTTTGGAAACTTTGACACTTCTGCAAAGCAAATAGGCCCATAATCTTCTAAAGGGCAAATACAGTTGACTGAAAACCATTTATCTTTTGCAAGGGACAGGCCCTCCTCTTCTGTGTGACTCAGCATGGCCCAAAAAGTTGCCATTTTCACAAATGCAGATTTATTTCTTGTAACACTTCCAGGTTTTTTCAAAAGGACCCTTTCTGGCAGTGTCTGTGTGTATCAAAATCTGGTGGTAAACAGCTCAGTCTGGCCTAAATAGGCAGGCGACCACAGCTGTTCACCACGAGCTGTGACCTCATTTTCCTCCAGTTCCTGTCCCTTTCTTTGCTCTTCAGTAAAGAGACCTTCAGGCTATATCATTCTTTTCATTAGCAGGTTTCCCTTTCCTGGCAGCCTTTTACAGAACCCATATAGAATTTCCACACTGTTTAACAGCAGTCCCCAAGTTGTCTATAAATATGATCTAGAAGATTAACTTGGAATTCCTCAAATCTCGAATTAGCTGAAGCTGTCAAGATCAATATAAATTCAAACCAGCTTTTGGAAATGCCAGATGTGAAAGGAGACTTTGTTGGAAAGTGAGGACTTCAGATCTAGGATAGTCTTAGCCCAAAATACTTGATAAGAACATCCCTCTCTAAAAACTTTACAACAGTCGGTCTGTTTATATTACAACATTCATTCAAGATAAAGTAAAGCCTTGTGGTGTTAAAAAAAAATTAACTGGTGATGGCTTCAACAGCAGTGAAAAAGAAACAGGAAAAAAATAAAAACACACACCATTTTAGGTACATGATACATTCTGGACTGATGTTTTTAAACAACTTTATCCATGAGGAAACTTAAATACTCTTTCAAAACCAATTTCCAGAGATAAATAAAAAGCATACATCCTCACTGACAATGCCAAATGAAATCAATAATACATAGAGGAATGATCGCTTAATCAACCCAGAATGGCCTGAGACTGGCTATCCTTTGTTCTGGAGATAGGACACCCCTAGGTATGGCTTGAGCTACAGTTGTATATAGTACCTTGGCCTGCTTCCTAATATGTATCCAATTAGCATTAACTGAACACCTACTGTGTACAAGACATTCTGCTCGGCACTGTCAGGAAGTAAGTATAAGGCATGGTTCCTGCTTCACGGCACCTGTAGTTATTGAGGGAGATGGCATATGTGAAAATGACAACATGAGATGTGTCAACAACATAGCAGAAGCGGTACCCAAAGAAATATAGGAAAGCTGAAAAATTCAGAAATGTTTTTTCAATAAGTTCTGAAAATTCCATCTCTTCCAGGAAGCAATGAATGATTAAAGTCTTTTTTTTTTTTTTGCTCCTACGTGAACTTCAGCCAACTGAGTCCCTCCTCTGCCTGGACTGAGAATTCTCTCATTTTTCACTTTCCATGTTTTAAGGGAAAATATTCTTCAGCCTCTTAGTGAGATAGTGAGCAACATGTTTTTTGTTAGTTAATTGAACCATGCTTTTTCTGTTCTTGGACCTATGAGGTGTCACCACCCAGCTATCCCTCTGGTGTTTGGGGAGCAGTGGGGCCACTGAAGGAGCAGAGATCATTTAAAACAATACAAAGGATTTAAGTGGGGGAGGTGCCTTTTGAGGTGCCTACACCTACAAGCCAGACAATAGCCTTCAGCATGTTTCCACGCAGGAGTCAATTCTTCTGATCCTCTCTTTACAAAAACAGTTATTCTAATCCTGCTCTACGACCTTTTCTTTCAAAGATGTGGAAAAAATGTAATGGGTTTTCCTGCTCTAATGCTCTGATTGCCAGTTAGTTTCCTATTTTGGAGTTAATTACCAAACTGCTTAAAAATGTATATAGCACAGGCAAAACTTACTGACAAGCTTTCCCATTTATCGCCACAGTGTCTGAGAACGTGGCCCTCAGCCGAGAACAGAAGCTTCTCTTCTGTCCCAAGACAGACTATTCCTTGTCAGTGTGGCCCTGCCAGATGGTTTCTTAGCCTTCATCAACCAAGTTGCTATCTCCAGCCTTTTAAGAGCTGGAAACAACTTCCAGGGTCAATGCTGCAAAGAACAAAACTATAAACTGCTCATTTTTCTGTCTGAGGGTTTTTATGATGAAGAAAGCTTTAATTCATGATCATTTGGAGAGAGCCTTTTGCTCCAACATTGTTGATGGCTTTCTCAACTAATTGGTTCCTCATTTTGTTTTTTTCTCTCACATTTTTGTTTGGAAATAGTGCAGATGAATTTTTGTTTTGTTTTAGTGGCTAATGAACTTGGGAAGTGATTGTGTTGCTAAAAAGTATCTGTTAGCATAACTGGTGGAGTTAAGTCTCTTCCCGAAAGCAGTGGAGAATCCAGTTTTATTTATCAGCTTTGAAAAGTGAGCAGTATTGCTTATAGCAAGCATAATGGGGAGTGGTGTGTAAAAATGACATAACAAAATACATGCTATTTATCACAGTTGCTCAAGCTGAACCTGGAGCGTCTTCTCCCTTCACCCAGGCCTGCTACAGAACAGAATGTGAACAATGCCCCCTGGGGTTGTGCAGCCAGCAAACCTATACCCCCCACCCACCCCTGACTTCATATTAAAGAGCCTCTTTTTCTCATTTGGAATTTCTTATAATCCCAATTTTTACTGAAAACATGTATCATATATATGCATGAAAAAAGAACAGGAATAAACAAATATTAATAGCTGATCTCCAAAAAGGTGTGTATTCAACACTTTCCCTCATTTTCCAAATTTTCCACAATAAGCATATAGTATTTAATGAAGAAAAAGTCAGAAATGTTGTTTCAGTAAGTTCTGAAAATTCCATCACCTCCAGGAATCAATGAATGATTAAAGTCCTTTTTATTTGCTTCTACGTGAACTTCAGTCAACTGAGTCCCTATCTGTTCCTGGACTGAGAATTATTTCTCATTTTTCACTTTCCATGTTTTAAGAGGCCTAGACAGAACAGATGATTCATTGAGAGGGCACAGCAATGGCAAGTAGAGACAAAAGACACTCACTGGAAAGGCTTGTGGAGAGTTATTTTAAGAGTTGAGACACGATGCCCAGGATGATGAGGAAGGGAGATCCCAAGACAGCAGCAGTACTGCTGGCCAAGAGATCAACCAGGATAGCCTGGCACAGATCAAAGGACTCTCGGAGCGATTTCTTCCTTTCCTTCCTTTGTCTGGCTGCACCACATGCCTTGTGGGATCTTAGTTCTCAGAACAGGGATATCAAACCCAGAGCCCCGGCATTAAGAGCACTGAGTCCTAACCACTGGACCGCCAGGGAATCCCCTTGGAGAGACTTCTTGAAGAAGATAAATTTGGCTAAACACCCAGTTTAATCTGATCATACTGAGATGACAATTATACACCTGGGCACCTGGGCGAGAATTTAGGAATAAATTAGTGATAAGCACCATGGAAGACAGATATATACAGTTATTAACTCCAGGGAAAACAAAAAAAAGTTGTACAAGAAAGGAAAAAGCAAAAAAAAAAAAAAAAAAAAAAGAAAGGAAAAAGCATCATAGTACATTACATGATTCAGTTACCAACAGCATTTAAAAGATCATACTAAAATATATGTGGAGTATCGCTCTAATCAAAATGTTGATGTAGTCTGAAGAGACAACAGGAAAACAGAAAGCATGTATATGTATATGAGTAGCAGGGAAAGGGAGGCAGATGAAACAGAGACAAATCCTCACCTTCTAACTGCGAAATCAACAGACAATGCCTAACAGGAAAAGTGAAAGTAGCATGTCATTTAGAAATAGAGAGATAGATCAAAACAGTGAGTGCAAGTGCTTTTCTCTGGGGAGCATGAAATGAGCATGAAAATCAGGAGACTTTGTCTCTTTTGCCTTGTTCTGTTTTCTCGTTGTAATAAGTATTATTTTTAAATAATTATTTGGCTGTGCCAGGTCTTAGTTTCAGCATGCAGGATCTTTAGTTGTGGCATTCAGACTCAGTTGCAGCATGTGGGATCTAGTTCCTGACCAGGGATCAAACCAGGGTCCCTGCATTGGGAGCACAGAGTTTTGGACCACCAGGGACATTCCTGTAGTAAGTATTTCAGAACAGCTTGACTCAAATTGAGTTTATAATTTTGGTAAAAATACAGACATTTAATAAAGGAAGTAGCAGCCTCTATGTTTTATCTCTCATTTGCCGCCTTGTCTGAGACAAGCCCAGGGTAAGACGGAGGACATATGGCAGTTTGTAATTATGCATTTACAGGATCACTTTGTTGTTTCACTAGCAGACTGTAAGCTCTCAAGGGCAGCCAGCAGACTGTTTTGCTTATCACAGTCTCATCTGCACCAAGCGCTCAGCAGGCACTCGACACAGACTTGTCGAATGAATGATGCAATGGGTGAGGCAGATTAAGAAGTTAGTGCTCTCATTTTCACAAAAGGTATGCATGACTGAAGTGTTCACAGGGGAAATGGTCCAATGTCTGGGACCTGCCTTAAAATACTCCAGGAAAAGAAGCCATGTGGAAAAAAGATGAAACAAGATTAACAAAATATTTGTAAGAAGTGATAGAAACGTAAGGGTTCATACTAATCTCTAATTTTGTGGTTAGAAAATTCCTTTAAAAAAAATAACTAAGTTTGTACAGAAAGTGGATTATAAGGAAGGGGCAGAATCATGGCATAAATTTATTAATTTCAGAATTTGGTAGCTAGGAAGGTTTATGTAACGAGGAATAAGTAAATAAAAAGAAGGGTCAGAGAAGAAAAAAATCGTATCAAAGGCAAACCTTGTACCCAGGCCATTAGCTCAAGAAGCTAAATAAATGCTAAAAGAAGGGATAGGAATACTTACTGAAGACATGGAAAGGGAAAGTTGCATGAAGTACAGGAGTTACTGAGAAATTTAATATTTTATCCTCCAAAATATATAGTTCTTGTAGGAAGAGAACTGAATGTCCCCAATTCAAAAGGCTTATACTACAGTAGTGAATAAGCCAGGCTCTGGAATCAGACAAGCCTGGATCTGAATCCTGGCCCCACATGGACCTAGCTGTGTGACTATGGACAAACTGCTTATCATCGCTAAGCCTTAGTTTTCTAACTGAAAAACAGGGACAGTAATAGCACCAATGAGATACAGTTATTGGAAGTTTAAATGAAGTAAGTCAAGTCTTTACCATGCCTGACTTGAATTAAATGGTTAACCAGTGGTGGTCATTATATGCTTTGGCAAGAGACTCTGCCTAGAGAACAAAGATCTTAGCAATTAAGTTAAAAAGGGCCAGTTTTACCAGGAAACCAACTGTACCCTCTACAGTCCCACCCTGTTCCTCAGGCCCAGGAAACCTCCCAGAGGCACTGACCCCTACACAAAGGTCAAGCATTCCACAAGGATGGCCAGAAGGTCTGGGGGACCAGGCACCATGCTGGGCGATAGGGGCCGCAGGTCTGGGAGCGGGTCTGGGAGCTCTGGCAGCTCTCAGCTGGGGACAGATACAAGTCTCGGCCAGCAAAGCAAAGAAGGACACAACCCAAGATTCACATTTTCTCTAAGAGAAAAGAAAAGCAGGCCCATCTCTCAGGAGAAGTGACACTCTTCCTGACCCAGAGGTCTGAGGATTTTCATAAAGGTAGACAGAGACTACAGCAAGGTGGGGGGCGGGGGGCGGGTGCTTGGAAGAGAACAAGGAAAAAGTGAGTGACAGTTAGTATACACATCTCACATGTACACACCACAGCCAGAGTGCAATGAGGGGCCACTGTGAAGGCTTTCTTTCCATCCAGGAGATGGCTCTGCAGAAATGTGCTAAGTGGAGAGAGAGATGTCTGCAGAACAGGAAGATGAGTGAGTCATCCAGGCAGCAGGCAGCCAGGCCTCAATGTAAGGCATCAAATAAGAAGTTAGAGCTGAGATATGTGAAAAGGCAGGAAGGTTCAGCAAGACAAGATAAAAAGCAAGATATGTGAAGTGAGGAGGAAGTCAAGGTGACTCCTAGATGTTCAGCTTAACTCATAGCCAGGTAGAAGCAAGATGCTATTCCCTTGATCTTCCCTTGCAGTCAGGTGCATTCAGGTCAAAATCCCTGGCTTCACCTTTGACTGACTCTTCTTTCTCTCACACTCCACATTCCTGCCCAGGCAGCATTCTTTTGACAAACATTCACTGAATGCCAGGCAGTGTTTTAGGTACAGTGAGCAAACCAGACCAAAAACCTGCCCTTATGGAACTGTATCCTCTAAAGGGGAGAAACAGGCAATAAACAAGATAAATAAGCAAAACATATTGTAGGTTAGGTTATGGTAAGTATTAGGAGTAAAAGCAGAGAAGAGTAACAGAAGTATAAAGAGTAATAGAAGTATAGAGGGGAAAGAGTTGCGATTTCAGCAATTCCTATCTACTGTCTTCAAAACAAATCCAGAAATAGCCTTCACACAACTTCCACTGCCTCCAGCATGGTCCAGTCCATCATCATCTCTCAACCGTCTCCTGCTACTGAAGAGCCTCCCAACTCTTGTGTTTACTTCCACTCTTGCTCCCCTACAATCGATTTTCAGCCTAGCAACCCAAGATTCCATTAAAGCATAAGCCAGATGACAACGCTCCTTAGTCCCAAACCCTCCAAAGGAAGAACAGAAATGGACGAGAAATTCAGAATGCAGGGCACAGAACACTGAGGGTATAGCAGGGGCTGGAAACTCTAGGTTTACGGTGGAGCTAAGCAACATGGTGCTTGGGGGCTCAGGCGTAGCTACAGCGAGCACAGCTGGTTCAGCGGACAGAGAACGAAAATGAGCAGATCACACAAAACAGAAAGGGCCAAGGGGCTAGGGAGGACGGGACCGGAGGGCTCACCCGGAGATCCCTGAGGCAGGATCCAGACACTTCCATCACTGTGAAGACGGGGCACAACAGCCAGCCTGCCTCTAGAGCAGGCAGCCAAGAGCATGGGGTGGAGGCCGAGGAGTTGGCCTTTGTGCTGAGCACTCAGGTGAAACAGAGTAAAGCGTGCTGCAGGGTGACCAGCGACTGCCCGGAGAAGAGGCTCAAAGGAGATGAAGCTGCAGGCAGGGAGGTGGGGAAGGAGGGGCTTCAGTCTGGGGATGTAGACATGGAGTGAAATGGGCATGTGCAGGAGACTCAAGACTTGGGGAGGGAGGTGCTGGGAGAGACACTTCTGAAATGTACACTGAAATGACACAACGTTTATGAAATAAACCAATAGGAGCCTGAAAGGGCTTAGCAACCTTGCCTGAAGTATAGTTATAAGTACCCTGAGAGGTACTCAAAGCCTTAATAAAGGATTAACTGTACAATTATTCCAATTTGAAGGACTAGAAAGATTATATCTAAATCAGCTGGGATTGGGATTTGGTCATTCTGTGAAGCCTACTTTAATATGTTCCAGTTTCCTTCATCAGATTCTCAGAAGACTGAAAGTTTGATATAAGTATGAATTTATTGACATCAATTTCCTTAAGCTATTATTCCAACACAGAGAAGGTACTGAAGAGCTGATGACAATGATAATAAACCAACAAGATCTGGAGTTTTCAAGGCCCAATCCCTCCAGAACAGAGGACAGAGAGAATGATAAAGTCTTCAAAAAGAATTGGAGACTGTTTTCAATTATAGCGAGAAGTAATGACAGTTTGACAATGTAAGCTTTTTATCCAGAAACATATATCTATTCCATAGATACCAAATTGATTATCATATCATCGAGTTTGAAAATATACAAAATATTTGTTGTTCTTACATACTGAAATTAAAACCTAATTTTAAAAAGTGCACAGTAAAAACAGCATAAGGAAACCTACAATATCCACGCATGTGTGCTGTTTTCCATTTCACTGTCAACATCAAGTTCTGTATTTGCCTTACTGGTTACAAATATATTTTAAATATTTCAAGGCCATTTACAACACTGACTACTTTACTAGGTCCAACAACACTCCAGCTTCCTGAAGGCGGCCAGCACTGGACGTGGAGGGTCGGCCCCGCAGCTCCACTCAGCAGTAGCAGCTCTGGAAAGAAGTCGCCAACCCGCTATCCGCAAACTATCGACTCTTGTTCTTTTTAGAATTTCCCTGTGCAAAGAAAAATATCAACAATAAGAAGGCCAACTTCTAGAAAAATCATCCACATAGTTTAGAGTTCCAACTGTATGGAAGTCATAGTTCCCTGTGGAAAACTTGAGCTTCCAAGAGGGAGAAGATCTGATAACTTTGCATCGCTAACTTTTATTTAGGAATCACAGAGCAGTTTGTTACTCTTCACTCTCCCCACTTTTCTCCATCTACCTTATTTCCCTGGTGTCTGAGCTCAGGTAATAAAGAAAAGAAAGCGTATCTTGGATTTATCAAACCTCATATATTCATTTTGTTTCAAAGACAAGGTACTTTATGATTTCATAAAGCTGAATAAAATATTTTAGCCTAAACTTGTTCCTTTGCTGTTGAAATGAACACCTTTTAAAAGGTCTTAATAGGAACTTATTTTTAATATGTGCCAACCAACATCCCGGTGGCAATGATAATCTCAGGATAAAAGGAAGCTCAGAAAACAGCTGACAGCAACTTGGAAGATGTCTTAACTTAATTCCTGATTCCCTCATATACAGAGATTTGGACTTTCCAGTTTCACGTAACTTTTCTTTTTTCTGGAGAAATTCACTTTTTAGGAAAGCATTCTAATTTAATTCCTACATTTAACTATTACATATAAATACTCAGTTCATGCACGTGGGAAATGGTTGCAGAACACAGACATTCAGAGCAAGATAACAGCAAACAAATGGCTTCAGGATGTTTACTTGGTATCCAATGGAGACCATGTCAACTCAGCTATCTGATGCTATAGCAATTTAAATGACTAATAAATGGGGGGGCGTGGGACAAAATATAGGGACCACAGAAAGATCAAAGAAAGGTTAACAACAGAAACCAGAAAGTAAAGAAGGATTGCTAACTCTATGTGTTATTAATAATAGATATTCTAGAGTGAAGTCACTCAGTCGTTTCCGACTCTTTGTGACCCCATGGACTGTAGCCCACCAGGCTCCTCCGTCCATGGGATTTTCCAGGCAAGAGTACTGGAGTGGGGTGCCATGTCCTTCTCCAGGGGATCTTCCTGACCCAGGGATTGAACTCGGGTGTCCCGCATTGCAGGCAGATGCTTTACCCTCTGAGCCACCAGGGGAAGGACTAGATTAAAAATTCCCAAGAGGGCTTAAAAATTTCCTCACTCCCAAAGTGATTGCAATACAATTAATTACCTTTGGGACAATGAGCTTTGCTATAGCTCACCAGGCTCCTCTGTCATTGGAATTCTCCAGGAGAATTCCACTGGAGAGGGTTGCCATTCACTTCTCCAGGGGATCTTCCAGACGCAGGGATCGAACCCAGGTCTCCCGATTGCCACCAGCGAAGCTGCTAAGTCGCTTCAGTCGTGTCCAACTCTGTGTGACCCCACAGACGGCAACCCACCAGGCTCCACCATCCCTGGGATTCTCCAGGCAAGAGTACTGGAGTGGGTTGCCATTTCCTTCTCCAATACCCAACATTAACCCTCCTCAATTCAGAACCAAATGCTCTCTGCATCTCTGAGGTCTGAAAACTTTCCCTATAATGACTGCTACTTTTCTTCAAATGTTAGGTGCTAAAAGCAGGCTTTCTCCTGCTACTCCCACTAACACATGTGCTTTCCACATGAGTCAGCCACTGCCCTGATGGAATACCAAGAGGCCAAAAGGGTTAAGCAGGCATTCTTCAAAAGGACCAATACCCTACCCCCTATCTACAAGCTCAAGTTTCCCCAAGCACCAGTAACTGGCGAACCCTAATCAGAACTACATAGGCTGGTCACAACCATCACAAGATGTCCCAGAAAAGCATCACAGACATACTCTGAAGCAATCAGTACCACCAAACTACACTGAGGAACAAAATTCTATAAGGCAGATTCTAGTGCATTAACATGATACACTTGCAAGGAGACACCAACTGAGCATAATGCAGCTCTGTACCACCAGTGGCAGATGTGAAAATGAAGCTATGGTCTGTTCATCTCTATGTCCTTCCCAGAGCCAGCACGCAACAGGAACTCAGTACATGCCTGCAAGATCAGTGAGGGGCGGCATGGACTGCAAAGAGCACAGGCTGGAGACAGTAGGTCCAAGCTGCTGGTGGCAGGGTGTTGTCTGACTTACCAAAATATGCCAAGCATCTGAGATCATGCATGAAACCAGCTCTCTGGCCTCTGAAGCCTACCTCTCATGGTAAGAGAGTGCGTGCGTGCGTGTGTGTGTGTGTGTATATAATGATACAGCAAAGAGACATGATACATGGATATGCCTTTCAACACAAAAACACTACCCATATCTACTGACCCCAGCCTGGACAATCAGAGGCTTTATGGGAAATGAAATTTAAGAAGTCTTTGGAATTAAAAGGACAAAACAGTCCTAGGTTATATGGATATGTTATGAGAATAAATTTGCTAAGCAGGTTACTTTTCAATGAGACCATTTTAGATTCATACAAATAAAGAGTAATCCCCATCATAAACCCTCTTTAGAGTGCTCCTAACTAACAGAATAGTAGCAGAAATGCCCCAAATACCAAAAAGCAAGCAACACAGAGTCAGGGCCTGAAGGTCAGACCTTCTCTCAGCTTGTAACTCAATCAAACAATCTTCATTTTACTTTCGGATAAGAGGACAAGTGAAATGATTTATAAACACTTCAAATCTCTTAATCCTTTGCTCCTGAAACACACAGCAATTAAGTTCCTTATATGAAATACATTAAATATTAACTCTTGCTCCTCAGAGAGACCCTTCCCTCCCCTACCTTACTGGACATCTTTAATGTGTCAATCTCTTCTCTCTGTTTAGATAATGTCTCATTCATGCTGCACAGGTGGTCGCTCATCATACTTAACTGATCCTCATAACTCCTCTTGGTAGTTGTCAGCTCATCCTGAATGGCCAGAGAAAAAAGAAAAGAGAAAGCAAAACTCCACCAGTTATACCACTCCAAAGTTTTTTTTAATTTAAGAAAAAAAAAAATGTTGGAAAAGCAACCTAACAAGATGACCTATCTGATCAACTAACAAGCAGGTTAAGCCACAGGTCTAACAAGAGAACCAAGTAAAAATGGAGAAGAAGTTTTTCTCAACCTTCAAAATGGGTTCTGAACTTCTTTGCAGAAATGAGTTTCCTTCTATGCCAGGTATAAAAGTGTCACCAAAAACAAAAAACACAAGAGAGCTTCATGATCTTTCCCTCAGGTTTTCCTGAGCCTTTGGTGAGGCGGGGAAGGTAGTCTCTGGTACATTCCCACCATCCCACACTTGATGGGGATCCCACAGCCCTCTGGGCAGGCCTCTCCCTGGAAAAAGCACCTTCTTCATTCCTCTCATCTCTCAGGCTCTCTTTGGCCTTTTAACATCTAAGCTTGTGATTCTAGAAAGTCTGATAAATGAAACTGAAACCAGAAGGAAGTGTGTATTGCTGTTAATGAGTTATTTCTTTGCCTCTGGCATGTTTATATTTAATAAAGGCTTCTGGAAACAAGGCTTTAAAACAAAGCAGTAAGTAAGAAGGAATATTTTGCAGCCCTATCTTTCAGTTTATGTCAGTTTTATGAATCAGTAGAGAAGGAATTGAGTCACATGAACAGAATAAACCTCTGGCCAGCCATGACAGGGATTATCAACTGGGAGGAAGAGAAAAAGGAAGGACTATGGATAAATAAGTATTATTTAAAGAAATGCTGACTAAAAAACTATTTATAATTAAAATCAAAGTAGAGAAACAAATAATACAACCATTTCTTGCCAGCCATAAAGGAGCTGTAACTTGAAAATGAGCTAGAAATAAAATGGTAAGAAAAGTACTATATCTAGAGGTCAAATGTCACCATTTTAGAAAGGAAATGCTGATTTTTCAGCCTAAGAACTTTTAATGAAAAACATATTAATACTGCGTAGGTAACATGAAACTCACCTGAAGTCGGCTAATGTTCTGACTGGCTACTTTCATCTCTTCTGTCAGTGCCTCTTTAGACTTTTCAGCCAAGGCCAGTCTTTTAGAGAGTGCTCGGCACTGTGAAATCAGAAAACATTCCATTATCTCAGGAAGCATTTCCCCAAACCGAATTTACTTCAGGGAAGGTTACTAGAAAACAATCCCCAAGACCACACTTCCTCCCTCCATTCCACAAACATCTGCTGAATAGCCATAGGCCCTGTACCATACCCTTGAGCACACATAAGAAATGTAAATGGTCCTCACTCACATCAGTGTAATGAGGAAAAAAACATCTACTAACCCAAGTTCATCGGTACTTCTTTCCGAGCTCTAGCCTGATGACCACAGGTTACAAAAAGCATAAGAAGTTTCTTTTCTACATTTACCCAAGATTCATGTACGCTGGATGAGAAAGGAAGTGGTTATTTCCAAAGTGATCAGTGGCATCAAACAGTATGAATTCTCAGATACTTTTCTTCTTGTGTTTTAAGTCCTTTATTGGAGACCATATCACAGGAACAATAAAATCTTTACAGCCTCATTTTATTGATGGGGGGAAAAAAAGTGAGAGCAGTCTGAAGACCCCAGCTGGCTTTTTTTTGGGGGGGGGTCTACTAAACTGAGGCTATCTGGAGACAGTACATGAAGAAGAAAAAAGAAAAATTCTATTTCATACCATTGATCAAAGAAGGTGTGCCATTAAAA
The DNA here is from genome assembly GCF_033118175.1 of Dama dama. NCBI lineage: Eukaryota > Metazoa > Chordata > Mammalia > Artiodactyla > Cervidae > Dama > Dama dama. The sequence continues at coordinate 73,200,781 of NC_083691.1, forward strand.
GGATCACTAAATTTTCTTATAAACCATGAGGCTGACATGGAGAATCTGTTGAGACACATTTGGATGCTGTGTCAACATCAGATGCTCAGACTGACCATTCCAGTAAAGTCATACTGAGGGTCACCACTTCCTGTTTACAGACAAGGAAAAACTAGAACAATTTTAAAATTCCTGTATCACAATTGTGCTAAAAGAATTTACTAAGATAAGCAAATCTCTTGGAAATAAAATAGCCTCAGAAATTCCCCAGTTACTCAATTCGTTCCTCATAAGAGAACTTCAGGCAAGTTCAGCCAACCTAATCAACCACTCTCTATTAATCACACATCTATGTGCTCAGCATTGAACCAGAGAAAGAGGGAGAGAGCTCTGCAAAACACAGGTCCTTGTGAGGATGACAATCAAGTCTGGGAGAGTAACTCAGAAGGTAGTTAGGGATCCAAGACAAGGACCAGGACAAGATGGTGTACTGTGCCACGTGGTTCAAACCGCAAGGCACTGCAGCATCCAACTTGCTGTCCTCATTTTTCTACAATCCAACAGCTATCACCACTGATCATCTTCTCAAACAGGTATGCAACACTAAGCTACGCATATCATTTATTTCAGCAGGAAGAGAGAAGCAAAGCCTCTCTTCACTCCTAGCACCTCGCTTCCTATCAGCCTCCCTGTCTCTGCAGAACAGGAGAAAATCACAAAGTCACATTCTAGTAAAGGGTGCGATCTTTCCTTTGTCAATTTCCTTAACAGTTTAAAGGATTATACATCTCTGTCTGACATCTACAACTAACCTTTTAAGAAAAAGTTTCTAATCAGAGACCTTACAAGTATCCTTATATGTTGAGCTATATCCATTCTATCTTATAATTTGTTTCTCACTTCTTGATATCTGTAATTTCTTCTTTCATTTTCTCCTCTTCATCAATGAATTTGTATAATTTTATTATCTTGCAGAGTGTTTTTCTAATCCTCTTAAGAAAATGAATTATATGGTGGTGGAAGAAGAAAATGTAACAAAAACCAACATTTTATATTTTTTAAAGGTTGAAAGAGGTTACATTTTACATTTTATCATTTATAAAAACTCATTACCACAAGGGAGAAGGTAATGGCAACCCACCCCAGTGCTCTTGCCTGGAAAATCCCATGGACGGAGGAGCCTGGTAGGCTGCAGTCCATGGGGTTGCTAAGAGTCAGATACGACTAAGCGACTTCACATTCACTTTTCACTTTCATGCATTGGTGTAGGAAATGGCAACCCACTCCAGTGTTCTTGCCTGGAGAATCCCAGGGACGGGAAAGCTGGTAGGCTGCCATCTAGGTTGCACAGAGTCGGACATGACTGAAGCGATTCAGCAGCAGCAGCAGCATTACCACAAGCTGTCATTTACAAACTAGAGTACACTAAAGAGAAACAAAGGCATACTTGGCTTTGAATTTCCCTAAACAAAAATTCCTTCACCTATGAATGTTACCAGCTTATAACTCCCTAAAACAAGGAATCTATAATAATAATGTTCTAAAACATGTTATATAACCCTAAGAAAGTCTATCAGATAAAAGATTTTTTGTTGTTATGTGGACCAATCTACAGGAACTCTAACCAAATCCACATTGCAAACACACTGCCTCTGATCTCTCTTTTGTGGTGAACAGCAGGAGGCCAAGACAGTGACCTACTTGCTGAAGGGGTTAGGAAAATCCACCTGATCCAGTTGACTCTCCACTCACCTCAGCATAAAAGTGCACTGACTTGCTGTCAGCTAGCTGCAGCTGAGACGTCAGCTCCACTATCCTTGCCATGTAGTGATTTCTGATTAAGTCTTCCCGAGATTCCACATCTGGAGCCTAAAGAGAGCACACATAACTCAGTAAATAAATGCCAGTGGGATGAAGCAGTTCTAAGAGGGGAAAAAAAAAAAAAGATTACTATCACTTTAGCCAAATAAAAAGAAGACAACATTTCATAATTTTCATTTGAAATCTGACGGGAAATCATAGTTTTCCCACCTTTCGGAAAAACTTTAAAATAGGACAGATGCTTTTATTCAGCTCCTTGCCTATCTCACAGTGAAGGTGTGACTTCAAGAAAAGAAAGCAGAAGTAAAGTCTTGGGAGGCCCCCCAGCCATGGGGCCATATCTCTCAGTTAGGTGCCACACACCTAACTTTCAAAATCTCTATCTGCCTGCCTCCTATGTCTTCCACTAACTAGAGAATAGGGAGAAGGGGTGCATTTATTGGTATTCCTAGAAATATGAACATTCTTTTCCCTCAAATTATCTTAAGATAAATATAATGCTTCTAGACATACTAACAAATTAAACTATTTCTATAATGAACAATTTATGGCCCTTGTCCCAGACTAGTTTTCTGCTAATTATTCTAGCAATGGCACCTACTCAGTTGAGTTTAAAAGTATATGCAGAAGTTCAAGATTACCTAAAGTATAAGGCCAATAAGAAAACCAAAGAATTTACCAACCTACTTGAACTGTGTTTGCCAGTTCACCATTCTGACTGTTAAGCTGAATGACTTCAGTGTTCTTTTAATGATTATTTGTAAGTTCATAGTTGCGATATTTCAAAACGAAAAGGTGCAAACCTATTTGACAGGCCAAATCTGACCTGGATTCAGTCACGTGAGGGCTGGAAAGAACTACAAGCCCATTGATGGTCAAGCCCCTGAAAAGCCCTGCTCTGCCAGCTGGCCCACTGGGAAGGTAATGGCTCACAGCCTCCAGCCACATACCAGCAAGCTCATGCCACACCCTGTCAAACTGCCAAGTCAAGTCATTCAAGAAGACAATTACAGAAACAGGCTGTGATTTGTTGGGACAGTTTAACAGTGACCCAAGAGAAAAGCAACATGGATTCACATTGACAAGAACTGTCAGAAATGTAATTAGATGAAGCTGACTTTTGCTGGACTTTGTCAACAAACATGTGGCCAGATATTTACTAGCAAACAACATGATGTTAAGCACACATTACCTCACTGTCAGATGTCCTGGTTAAAATGCCAATCTAGAACACAAGGGAGAAAAAGCTTTAGAACAGACTGTTTATACTTTAAACACAACAGCTTAAACCCTTGTCATATTTTTCCTCTTCTCGATTCACATTGTTTCAAAGCACACTAAGGAGAATTCCTTGGTGGGCCAGGGGTTAGGACTTGGTGTTTTCACTGTTGTGGACCCAGTTTCAATCCCTGGTTGGGGAACTAACATCTCATAAGCTGTGTGGTATTGCCAAAAAATAAAATGAAACAAGAAACATTGAAAAAAAAAAATAAAACAAAAGCACACTTGCAATGGAGTTCTGGAAGATCACCCTCAAATCAATCATCTTTCGATACAAATCATCTTTCAACACAAGCTGGCCCTTCAGATATATAACCATATTCATGATTTCTGTCATATGGCAGTAATGGATAATGACCATCACTACTTCCTCTATCCAAATGCTGTTAGCCATTTTTACTGAAACCCAACAAATGGTCTGAGAAGAAAGACAGGAAGAACAGTTTTTAACTCTTCGAGTCATTTCTACGTTTATTTCCAAAGCAGGCAAGAAGACCTAAAGATAGTTTCATGGTGACCCTAATAACTAAACATTTTCTCACTGCTGTGGGCATTTTCTCATATGCTGCTGATAAACAGTATAAACTAATACAGTCCTTTAGAAAATAATTTAGCAATAAAGATCATGAAAACAATTCAGTCTGACCTGATCAATGAGACAGACTCTGAAGGGAAGTCCACAGATGAGTGCCGGCAATGTTGCACTTCCCCAATGTTGTACCTAAACTGATGTCAGAATTCTGTTCTGTTGGTTAAATGTCCTTCTAGGCAGTCACCTTCCCTTGTCAGGGGGAGAGAGCAACACCTGCGGCTAGGACTCAACCTCACCGTCGGGGCTTACAGAGGATTCTCTGGTGAGCACACTGGCCATTCAGGTCACTGCTCCAGGAAGTCTGCTGTATGGTTTCCACTTTTCTAAGAATTTTAATTCTTTTTTCCTCTCCTCTATTTTAGTATGAAAATATGTAAACACATAGTAAACTTGGGGGAAAAAGGATAATAAACACCTGTGCACCCACAATCTATTAATACATTTATACATTTATCAATGTATTATCAATACATTAATATAGTTGATAATGAACAATTTGTTACATTTACTTTATTTATCTGTGTGTGTACATTTCCTGAAGTATCTGAAAGTAAGCTGCAAATATGATGATATCTTACTCTAAATACTTTGGCATTTACCTCCAAAAAATATTCTCCTAAATAATCAAAATATCATTATCACATCTAAGAAAACTAACAATAATTCCCAGTTTCTGACACTGTTAAGGTGCAGTGAGGTCTGTATACATCTTGAAAATAAAAGTTAATTTGTATATATTACTATTAAGTATGCTCTGAATCAGACACAAGGTAGACGTGAAAGGGACCATGACTTGCTCTTCAATAGCATCAGTGAGATATAAGAGGAATCACACACCTTAGGACAGGGCCATCAGCAAGTACCACGGTTCCCCTCAAGTTTCTCAAAAAATGCTAACAAAAATATATTTAATGAGATCCTTCTAATTTGAGAGTCTTCTTTCCCTTCTTTACCTGATTCCTCATTTTTCTAGATTTTTAGTTATTTTTTTATAGTGGGCAGGATACTATAATCAGAAAATTTTTATCCATGTAACTCTGAATTCTGTAATTCCAATAGAGATGTTTCCTTACCTTCTAAATCACTACAATTAAATACAAGGCAAGAAAACAAAGCTGCGAAATAACTTGTCACTATATTGCCTTAGGAAGTCTAACTATATTATACGTAAATCATAAAGCTTTATATTACCTAGGAATATACCATATAATTGGTTTTAAAACATATTTATGGTCATTTCTATAAAAAGTTAGGTATTTAGTCCTTTGTCAGAAACATAAGCCCCATGTAACAAATGTTTCAATGGAAAAACAGAATCATCATAATTTGACTTAGTGTATCTTCACCAGAAACACAGCCCTTACCATGGGGAACTCTTGCATGTAAAATCAAAGAGAATTGAATAAACTTGTGTTTTGAAGGGGGCATCCTGCTCACCAACCTGAGTTTTCCAGAGCACATGGATTATTCCTGTTATAAACTCCTGTAATTTAGATGGTAAACTCTGAACACTAAGGTGGATCCCCACTAGTTACCATTATAAAAAAAAAAAGACACTTACCTCACTGGTGCTGTGAATGGGTTCTGGCATAGCCTTAGTTGATGCTTCTTCCTGGCCCGTAGCAGTCACTTCAGCAGCCTTTTCCTGGGCCAACCCGACCACCTGCCCACTACTTGTACTCTTCAGTTTATCTGCAATTCGCTGGTTTTCTTTCTCCAGCTTGATTTTAGCTAACTGTGCTTCCAACATCCAGTGTTCTTTTTCCTGTTCCAGTTTAGAAATCTTCTCCAAACTCTGCTGAACCTTGAAAGCAACAGAGAATTCTGAACCTTAGAGGATGATGTGGACAAAACTTAGTGGCCAAAAAAATACTTTGTGGAATGCAAACCAAAACTACTTCACAGGTGTGAAAACAAAACCACTTGACACTGGAATAGGGAAAGTTTTATTAAATAAGATACAAAAGGCACAACCATAAATTGAGAAATTCAACAAGAATAAAATTTTTTAAAATCTCTATTCATCACAAGGTATAAATAAAGAGTAAAAAGAAGTATGTATCCAAAAGAGGACTAATATCCAGAATATATAAAGAACTTCTGTAAATCAATGATAAAAACCCAGATAACCCAACAGAGAAACAGGAGAAAAAAAGACTTGAAATAGGCACTTGAATACTACTATAAATATAAAAAAAGAAGGTATTCATTGTCACTATTTATCAAGGAAAAGCAACTTAAGACCACCCAAATGATTAAAATGAAAGACAGAAAATACAAAGATAGACATATTTATGGAGCAATTGGAACTATCACATAGTGCTGGGAGGAGTGGAATTCGAGACAAACACTTTGAAAACTGTTTGTCAGGATCTTTGAAAATTGAACTTATATCCTGTGCATCATGCTAAGTTGCCTCAGCTGTGTCCAACCCTTTGCAACCCCATGGACTGTAGACCACCAGGCTCCTCCATCCATGGGATTCTACAGGCAAGAATACTGGAGAGGGTGGACATGCCCTGCTCGCGAGGATCTTCCTGACCCAGGGATCGAACCTGAGTCTCTTCTGTCTCCTGCATTGGCAGGTGGGTTCTTTATCAGTAGCACCATGTGGACTCGGCAATTCCACTTCTAAATATATGCCCAACAGAAAAATATGCATGTTTATCAAAAGACAGGTATAAGACGCCCACAGCAGCCCTATGATAGTTAAACACTTGAAAATACTCATAAGGTATTGTTCAGTCGCTCAGTTGTGCTGCGACCCCATGTACTGCAGCATGCCAGGCTTCCCTGTCCATCACCATCTCCCAGAGCTTGCTCAAACTCATGTCCATTGAGTCAGTGATGCCATCCAACCAATCTCATCCTCTGTTGTCCCCTTCTCCTCCTGCCTTCAATCTTTCCCAGCATTAGGGACTTTTCTAATGAGTCGGCTCTTTGCATCAGGTGGCCAAAGTACTGGAGCTTCAGTTTCAACATCAGTCCCTCCAATGAATATTCAGGACTGATCTCCTTTAGGATGCACTGGCTGGATCTCCTTACAGTTCAAGGGACTCTCAAGAGTCTCCTCCAACACCACAGTTCAAAAGCATCAATTGTTCGGCACTCAGCTTTTTTTATGGTCCAACTTTCACATCCATACATGACTACTAGAAAAACCAAAGCTTTGATGAGACAGACCTTTGCTGACAAAGTAATGTCTCTGCTTTTTAATAATGTCTCGGTTGGTCATAGCTTTTCTTTCAAGGAGCAAGCATCTTTTAATTTCATGGCTGCATTCACCATCTGCAGTGATTTTAGAGCCCAAAAATATAAAGTCTGTCACTGTTTCCCCATCTATTTGCCATGAAGTGATGGGACCAGATGCCATGATCTTAGTTTTCTGAATGATGAGTTTTAAGCCAACTTTTTCACTCTCATCAAGAGGCTCTTTAGCTCTTTTTCGCTTTCTGCCATAAGGGTGGTGTCATTTGTATCTGAGGTTATTGATATTTCTCCTGACAATCTTGATTCCAGCTTGTGCTTCATCCAGCCCAGCATTTCTCATGATGTACTCTGCATATAAGTTAAATAAGCAGGGTGACAATATACAATCTTGACGTACTCCTTTCCCAATTTGGTACTAGTCCGCCGTTCTATATTCTAACTGCTGCTTCTTGTCCTGCATACAGGTTTCTTAGGAGGCAGGTAAGGTGGCCTCATATTCCCATCTCTTTAAGTATTTTCCAGTTTGTTGTGATCCACACAGTCAAAGGCTTTGGCGTAGTCAATGAAACAGAAGTAGATGCTTTTCTGGAATTCTCTTGCTTTTTCCATGACCTAACGGATGTTGGCAATTTGATCTCTGGTTCCTCTGCCTTTTCTAAAACCAGCTTGAACATCTGGAAGTTCTCAGTTCACATACCGTTGAAGCCTCACTTGGAGAATTCTGAGCATTACTTTGCTAGTGTGTGAAATGAGTGCAACTGCACGGTAGTTTGAACATTCTCTGGCATTGCTTTTCTTTGGGATTGGAATGAAAACTGACCTTTTCCATACGCTGTAAGAATGGATAAATTATGTAATTCACACAACAGAATACTCAACAGGAATGAAAATGGACCAAACATAACTACATATAACATGGATGTAATATTACATATATAATGTTGAACAAAAGAAGCCAGATCTGAAAGAAATGCAGCATAATTCTCATTTAATATAAAGTTCAGTATCATGTAACAAAACAAAGAATGCAGGATTATGGTTATCTTTGGGAAAGAGGAGAACAGCAACTGGAGAGGGGAATGCAGGAGGTTTCAGGGGTCCCGGCAAGTATTTTTTAAAATACATTTCTTCGTGTGTTCTTACATGAAGAAATGTTCTTTTCTAAAAATTTCATCTAGCTACTGGTTAAAGTGTTTACTTGTGAAAATTCACTGGAATATATTAATAATTTATATACTTTTTTTTATGTTGAACTTAAATAAGGAATTTTTAAAAAGCTAACTCTCAAGGCAAATAAAAGCTTGAGAACTAAATAAAAATAAAAGCAACCTTTGAGTGAATTCCAAATGCTTTACCAAATGACTGAGCAGTTACCACGTACCAGACACTGTTCATTTATTTTCCTGCCAGTATCCCACTGCAGCCTCCTAACAGTCCTACAATTCTCACTTCTCAAAGACGAGACCTGAAGTTCCAGCAGCTGGAACCCTTGCTAAGCTAATGGCAAAGCCAGGATTGGGGACCTCATGTGTCTGGTTCATTAGTCTGATTCTTTTCGCCATGTTACACGGCCTCCTATTGGCTCAGTTAATCCTTATGAGACCCTGCAAGGTAGATATTATCCTCAATTTAGAGAGGCAGGTGTGAGACTGGAGTGCTTATCAGACCAGCCTGCAGCTGGTCTGTGCCAGAGTGGGAAAAGCAATAGCTCTGATGTCAAATCATTCTGCCACTTATTAGGTATTAATACTTTGGATAAAAACTTCTTAATTGCTTTGAGCCTTAACCTTCCTCACAGAAGACAGAAATCCAAAATAAATTAAGATACTCCACATTTCACGTTTGTCTCAGGAATTTTGTTTTTTAGGAATTATTATGTGGATTAAATTTTCAGTTTCAACATCCTCTCGGATTAATGTTGAAAAGATAAGTGATATGTATCCAAAAATGAAAACAAGGTCAGCTTAGGCAAAACACTGTCTCAGATAATCTGTGCTCTCTTTAAAAGAAATATTTCCCAAACCAAAAGCAAGCCAGGTATTAAAGTAAATAAACTGCTGGCAAATGCTAAACTGGTGTCAGTTTGTACGAACTTCTGAAAAAACCAGTACTGCCTACCTCCACCTACCCCCAAATTCAACTGACCAATTGAGTACTGGAAATTTTTCATTCCTGCTCCTTTAAGAAATAAAAATAACTCGCTGACTCTCTAGCCTTCTCCCTTTTTTGCCTTATTATTTCAGACATTTAAATCTAGCCTAAATAATTAATCAGCACGGCGAAAGTGTGCTGATATTGCTTCATTGGCAATTATGACACCAACTGAATCAGGATGACTTATTTAGAGTATCAACAAGTGTTTTTCAATGAATTATGCTTATGGTACATGTGTTAATTTTAGACCTTTACTTACATAGCCCTTTAAATCACTCGATGTATGTTAAAAACCTTCCACAGGGGATTTAACATTCATGATCTTTAGCAAGCATCATGATTTTCCCAACACCATACCTGTTGTGAAAGGCCTTCTCGACTTTCAGTAGAGCTAAGAAGAACCCTGCGGTTTGCCAGAGCTTCTTCATAAGGCACAGATTCCAAGAGGGGCTATGGAGAAAGCATCATAAGAATTAAAGAAAAAAGCTGCATGATTTCCCTGATCTTACAAATAAAAGTGCTAAATGAAGTTTAATAATAAAATTCAGGTGTGTGTCTATATAGACTAGTTCCTTTAATACATGTGAAAAAGAACCTTTAAAAAAAAAAAAAGAATGAAGGGGAACATGTCATACCGGTTATAAGCAACACTATCTAAAATCAAAGGACTTGCACCAAAATAGACAGAGAAAAGAATGACATAGAAAATCTAGAAACAGATAAAAGCACATACGAAAATGTACTATGTGACAAATGTTGCATTTTTACGTCAACTGAGAAAAGGTAAACTGGATAAATCATGGAAGGACAACCAGCTAATAATTCAGAAAATTTAGACCCTGACTTCATACTTTATATCAAAATAAATAAATTCAAGATGGGTTGAAGATTTCAATCTAAACAGTTTAGACCACAAAAATACTGGAAGAAAAAACCGGTGCCCTGGAGTAGGAAATGACAACCCACTCCAGTATTCTAGCCTGGAAAATTCCAGGGACAGAGGAGCCTGGCAGGCTACAGGGCACAGCGTCACAAAGAGTTGGACATGACTGAGCAACTGAACGCACACACACGTGTGCATATAAAATATTCAGGAGTGATCAAAATGATTAATATAATTTATGTTTATGTCTAAAGAAAACTTTTGGTAATTAGAAAATAAAAATTCTAAATATTAAAGAAAAAAAAGAAAATACAGGTGAACACATCTATAATCTTGAAAAGTACCCTGACTTTCCAAGATTCCCCTGAGAATCATCACCATAAAGAAAAAGAATGGTTTGATGATACAAAAATTGAAACTTCTAAATTTTGAAAAATTACTGCAGCAAACTGAAGGGAAAATACTTCCAACATAAACAAAGGACTAGAATCCTTAACACAAAGAGAGCTCTTTTCAAACCTAATTAGGAATATTTATTTTAAAATAGGTGAACAACTTAAACAGGGAATTGACAGAATAATATAGACAGTAATTTATGGAAGGACGTTCCATTTCGATAATAAGAAAAGAAACGCAAATTAAAACAATAACAACAAAAAAATAAAACAATAACAAGAAACCTCTTGTCTCTGAGATTGACAAATGAAATTTATGGGTTAGATTTATATCTCTATTTCTGGTAAAGTATAAACAGGTAACCTTCTCGAAGTGTAGTCAGGAAAAAAACGTTATCAAAATGTGAAACATTTACACACTCTGAACAAGCAATTCCATCTTAGGAATTAATAATTAAAACATTTAAGTGACCTTATACGTTGCTAGGAGTGTACAACCACCCTTAAGGGTAATCTGGCAGTAAATATTAAAATTTAAAACAGGCAAATCACATCATCCAGAATGTTCCACCACTTAGTATTCCACACATACACCCAAGGAGACATTTACAAAGCTATCCATTGAAGTATAATTCTAACAGTGAAAAACTGGAATCAACCTAAATGCCCTCCAAAAGGAGAATATCTAAATGAACCATGGAACATTTACATTATAGAACTCTATGCTGTATTTAAAATGAATATAGTAGCCATCATATGTATCGATATAGGTCTCTAAAACTTACTCTAAATGATAAAAGCTACACAATGAAACATACAAGTTTTTTTTTTAAAAAACTAAGAAATTTAGAAAGTCTTTATATTATATATAGTTCAAAGTTTATACAGATGAGTATAAATATTCCAAAAGAGTCTGGAAAGTTACACATCAAACTGATAATTACAACTACCACTGAGAAGGAACTGGCATTAGGAATTGTAATTTACCTATAATGTTCTCATGTAATTTTATGCATTATGTATAACTAAAAGTTAAAAAGAAATGAGAAAAAGGTAAAAACAAATACACAAAGTTCCGTGTGCAAGAATATGTCATGCAGTGTTGCATATAAGGTGAAAAATAGGAAGCAACCTAAAACTCCATGAGCAATGATGGCTTAATTAAATTATTACACATTTATAGAGTGAAATACTATACATAGAATACCAGATGCATTAAAATGATAGCAATTTATAAGTATAGATATGAATTTTTTGATATACAAAGATATCCACAATGCAGTAAAAGGAAAAGAAACAATTCTAAAACAGTGTATGTATCCAGATATACTGCTTTTATAGTGTGTGTGCACATGCATGCATGTATATACTTTAAAATTTTAGGGAGCTAGACATATACTCTAACAAAGTTAACAGTAGCTACCTTTGGGTGGTGAAATTTGATGTGACCATAATTTTCTTCTTGTACAGAAATATTTCTTCTGATTTTTTTGTAATGATCATGTGTTCGTATTATATTGAGAAAAAATTATAAATGTATTTCAATTTTTTTTTTTGTTTCTACAAGTTTAAGATTTCCTTAAGTTTGACACTTACTGACTGCCTGGCTATCTCAGCCTAAACACTCTATCAGGCGCTGGAAACAAAAGTCTAACACGGCCTCAGAGGTGAGGTTTGGGTCTCCGTCATATCCTACTTTCCAAAGTCCTCCCACCTTTGTAACACCCACCAACCCCTGCTCCTCAAAACTGTATAAAGCATAAATATAAACTATGGGGAAATTATTTCCATTCTCCGGAATTATTTCAGATTTTCCCTCTGATTTAAATGTTAACAAGAGCTCACAAACCTTTCTCAAAGCCTTCATATAGGCAGCAGCTTTTTTCTTATACTGCAGCATGCATTCGGCTGAAAGAGGACTGATGAATCCACTCCCTGTCTTGGGCCCATAGCTCAGGGAAGCAATGAAGAAGTCCACGTTGTTGCTGAAGAAAGATGCAATCTAAACCAAGTGTGACAAGAAGATCGATTTTGTTTTCCAATAATATATTTAAAATATATATCTAACCGTTTTCAGAGCAAAGTTAAGGATATTGAGAATGGAAATGAAAGTTCAACACATGCTCAAAAGCCCACATTTATTTATTTGAAGAGAATACTTAGGCAATGATTTATAATAAACACAACATCAGTTTAAATTTTCAGTCCAGACTGGTGACACCTCTTAATCTAGACAAATTCTACTGTTCCTAAAAACCAAGGCTGATTCTGATTTATTCTGTAGACAATGTTTATGAGCTGTTTACCTCACCAAATCTGCGCCTGTGCTCAAAATATGTACATTTGGGTTTATACATTCCATTTGCATCTTAACTTTGACTGTTTCATATTCCAACACAAGATATGACACAAGCATCTTGAATATATAATTTTTACTTAAATTTCATTCTGTAAATCTCAATCTGTGCATTACAAATAAAATAGGAAAGAAAATGAAAATTCAGTAGACCCTTGTCATTTACAGATTTAACATTTGCTTACAACAACAAAGATCCATGACTGTATTTTTTCTGAGCCATGATTTTGAATCTACAAATCTATAAGAAATGGTGATATAAATTAAAATGTCTTAGAAGGTTATAAGCCAGAAAAATTAAAGTCTTGGATACATTCAAGAGTATTCAATTTTAATAAACAAGAAAAAGTGACTTGTGAAACAAGCGTGTTTTACCTTGGCAAACACTGCTCAAAAAATAAGTACTCGCTAATGGTCTAAAAGGTTATCTTTTTCATTAATATTTTACTATGTCAAATGAAATTCTATGTTAGGTAGCATTTAGAAAAATCAAAACTCTAAAAATCTTGAATTGTATATTCCATGTACATGACATAGACGAGACATACCTAGAATTTGCATTTAGGTCATGGTAGTATATGGTAAAGTTTACTTTCTTTCCTCTCTAATATTTCTGTATTTCCCATGTGTTCTTTAATATGCATATGTTATACCTTCCTAGTGGGTTTTTTAAAAATTACAAATGATAAAATTTAGTTTAATCAAATCACATTAGCTAAGTATTCAGCTGCCACCAACTAACACTTAGTTCAGATAATTCTTTTAGTTAAAAATCATTTTAATAAAAATTTCTGAGTGAAGATCAAAACCTTTCCTTGAGACACCTGTTAAGGTTTCAGGCAAAGCAAATCTAAAATAAACTATGAAGTATACAGGAATTTAATATTCCAGAGTTCTAATTAAAAAGTGACAAATACAAAGACTCCTGTAAAATGCCAATATTCTTTTTCAGAATTTTCCTTAATTGAATCAAAGTTAAAATCAACATCAGAAAGTTTCCAGAATGCTTGTAGATGAAAGCATTACAGAGGAGGCAGTGGGGATAATCTGGCTAAGGAGTCCTGTAGGCACTGATCTGAGTTGACAGAATCTCATGATAGCACCCTTTGACTACAGCCCTAAACGAGAGGAAACTGTAACGAAGACCAGTCTGACTTTGGGAAAGATAACACTGAATATCTAGCATAAAATATGACCCTTTCTGATTAACTTAAACCACTTGAAAAAAGTATGCTCCCTCCTACTAAGGTCAACCTGTCAGAAAAACAATGGTATATAACACAGATAGAGATTAGCATTTTCTTGAGAAATTATGTTGGATCTATTGAAATAAATGGGCTAAGATAGTCCTGAATACAGCCCTTTCAGTTTTATATGTATGGGTGGCTCTCAGAGAAATCTTGGTCACTTAAGGCTTTGATGACAGCCACATGAACATGTCTTCCCTGATAGCTCAGTTGGTAAAGAATCTGCCTGCAATGCAGGAGACCGCAGTACAATTCCTGGGTTGGGAAGATCTGCTGGAGAAGGGATAGGCTACCCACTCCAGTATTCTTGGGCTTCCCTTATGGCTCAGCTGGTAAAGAATCCACCTGCAATGCGGGAGACCCGGGATCGATCCCTGGGTTGGAAAGATCTCCTGGAGAAGGGAAAGCCCCACTCTAGTATTCTGGCCTGGAGAATTCCATGGACTTATATAGTTCATGGGGTTGCAAAGAGTCGGACACAACTAAGCGACTTTCACTTACATTCACGTGCAATTAGAATATGACATCTACTGAAAGCAGTTAGCCAACATAGAACAATTTTTAAAGAAACTGCACTCTGGTCAGTTTATGACAATAATTAAGTACTTAATGATCCAAATGATCATTATCTAATATTAAGAATTCAATGAGAAGACCTGTCTTGAAGTCACCTTAAAAGTATGAATTAAAGTACATAAACCACAAAGGTACAAACAAAAATCTTGGTGGAGAAAAAACAAAACATTAATAAAAGTCTTATAAATCTTTTTCTGCACCCTAATTTCTGTAGAGCAGACCTTGAATACACACCAGGATATATATAGTGAGACCACCTGGTATCTTTGAATCAGCAAATATCTCATTAAAACATCAACAGTGAGTGACCCACTTCCTCATCACATTTAACAGAATTCCGTACTGTGTCACATGTTAGGTAGGAAGGAGGAAAAGGGAGACAACTTTATTTTATGAAACAGACTGATAATCTAAAATCCTTTTACAGATTAATTTTTCTACTATGTCATTCAAGGAAAAAAAAAAGAGTACATTTAAGAATTTAATTTAACATCAATATAAACCAGAGAAAAGTTACCTTTCCTGCTCCATTTGTTAGTGCCACTACTGATGACAAGATGCAGTCATTAGTTGTTATGAGCTTCTGTGTTGTTGTTGGAAGTTCAAGCTCTATTGTGGCCTTTTGACTGTAATGTTTGGAAATATCTATGAACCCAATCAAATGAAAACTCATCAGTATCTATATACAAGTTGGATACACTTAACCAACCCGTTGACCTCTCATATCTATGCTTAACAAATTTACAAAACAAGTCTGACAAAAAACGGTCCCAAATATCATAACTGGGCTGAATCGCAATTAGGTCTCAAGTCTACTTGCAAAGAACAGAGAGTAGTGAGGGTCTCTTAGCACCATCCTGGGGTCACTATTATAGCCTAGAGCATGTGGGTCTCAGTCTCCTTCATTTGAGAGTCAGTCCTTATTCTAGTGCTGGGTAAATGACCCTGATCAGTATTTACCAGTTAAAAACTTTGTTTTGACAGTCTAGTAGGCACAAATGAGAATTTTTATTGTGCTTATATAAACAAACTATGAGGCTGGAAAAGAACAGCCAACATAGGCATGGTGACCCACAATCCTTATTGGATCTTAACCAGTTTGCCAGAACACACTTTAACAATAAGAAAGGTCTGCACGGCCAAATAAGGATTGAACACTGCAGTGTCTGGCTTCACATTCTACTGCCTCCAGTCCAAGAAAATTACAACAAAGGCCTGCGGTTCTAAAAGCATAGAAGAGAGGCTTAGACATAAACATGTTGAGAGAAACAGCAGTAGGTGAAACTCGCCAAACAGCTAAACTTGGGGTTTTCTGGGTCTCTGAGAAATAAAATAATTTCATCCTGGAAATAAGGGGGAAACAGAATTAGCAAGACAATACTGATTTGTGAGGAAGGACAACTATATTTGTAAATAATAAAGAGCTTACAATACAGCCTCCTCTGAATTTTTAGAATACTTCAGTTACAACAGCATTATCACTACCAACCAAGCGAAAAACAGACCACAAGGCATGGAAATTAACTGTTACAGCAGGCATGTATATGAAGACCTTCATTTATTCAGAATCAAGAAATGTAGTTGATTTTAGACTACAGATAAGTAAGAGGAAATAAGACTATTTAGAAATAAGAGATTTAACGTGGTATGACCATGATATTTTAGCACAATTTCAATTTATTTATTAAAGACTAGAAAGAAAGATTTAATGTGGTATGACTGTAATATTTTTAGCACAAAATCACTGTTTTATGAAGATTTCTCTTACTAAAATTTAAAGCTAAGAAATTGTGTTATTTATATACATTTTATGTATATATATACAAATATATGTAAACTTTTACATACAAAAGCTTTTAAGATAGTCTTAGATTTATAAAAAGTTTACAGAGTTTCCAGATACCCTTAGCCAGTTTTCACTATGGTTAACATCCTATGTTAATATGGTACAGCTGTCACAGTGAAGAAACCAGCTAATTGGTACATTAACATTATGTCTAATATATTTTAAAAAATAAATGATTATCTTCTATAAATTCATAAGACAGCTAAGTGAATAAAAATTCAGTTGGAATGCTAGACATTTTTGGTATACTGAACTTGATAGCTCCCAAAGCAGACATCATCTTTCTACACACCACAGAAAGTTTTACTCAATATTTTGCTGTCTGTATACAATGTATAATACAACTGAGTTGGCAGGCAATCTTGGCTGACTGTCTAGGTAATTAAAATACTTATAAAAGATGTATAGTACTGAGAACCCTCCCATGACTTCTAGTGGATCAATGCTACTGTAGTTTGACGATAATAATTCTCCCCATCCAACTGTTTACTATTTATTGAATCTAAATATTTCAATTATTTAGGGAGTTCCTCGACGTTAAATTTTAACTTCAAAAAGAACAGGGAAATCATGTGACCTAAACTAGAGATTTATTTTTGTTTAATGTTCCCTATCACTCTACCTGCTTTAGACTTGAGACTAAAGATCAAACAATTCTCACTTGTTAAAAGATTAATTCACTCCCATTTTAATTCCTTGTAGGACACACATTTTCATAAATCTCTCTCTCCCACTTTTTATATTAAGACCAGCCTCCCTGCTTGCTTGCCTTCCTTCCTTCCTTTTTCCGAACTTGGACCAAGCAATTATGCAAGGCAAAGCATCAAGGGAAAAGATTTGACATAAGAGCTCTCTTAAAGACAAAGTTTATTCTGTAATGCCAGTTAATGCTGACTCTGAGTTTTCATGAGAGATACACAACACTCTTTCTTCCAACTAGGTAAGAAGACAGATTTGAACTGTAAACCTATCAACAAGAGCCCATAATCTGCTTGCCAACCATTCTTCATGTTTCCCAATATTTTTAATTTACATTATGCACACTTTCAAGAACAGAAACGAGCAGAGGCACAAAGAGGGCTTAGGAGGCCTCTGATTCTCCCATAATCTCCACCAGCTCTTGACAAATAATAACAGTAGCATCCTGCGATTTGGACCACTTGGCATCTAATGCCACATGTGAACAAAAGCATCTTCAGAAAACTTAGAAACACATTATTATTTATAGAAATATAAATAAAATCAAGATTTTTCAATGTAAATAAAGCTTTAAGATCCTTCTCAATGGATAGGTCCCCTCCATGGCTCTAGCCCCTCCATTATCAAAATTCTAGCAAAAATACTAGTAGGAACAAATCATAATATTAGCACAGGAAAACTTAGGAAACAAAACCAAAAAATCTGTAGCCACAGAGCTATTTTTGGTTTCAATGGCCTAGTTCTAGGTTGAGTAAAATTCTGGAATAGAAGACTATGGTTAAGTCTGAGCTCCCCAAATCAAAAGCTGTGCAGGAAAAAAGTACTAGTCCCTTGGGTTTTCTATGGACCAGACTAGGTTCTGCAGAGTTGGGACTGACTATTGTTACCTACCACCAAATCTGTCTATGCAAGCTGTGATTTCTGCAACCAGAGCTAGCTCCAGAAGTACAGTGACTTCTACAGTTCCTTCTAATTGAAGACAAGCCTCAAAAAGGACCATTTTCAAGACTAAGGTGGTATTGGGTAATACTACTGAGACTAACATAGATTCCCAGTAACACAGGTTATGTGTCAGTTTATAGAAGGACCCCCAATACACACTTTTTATACATGAAATCCAACAAAATCTTAAGTTTTTAAAATATATTTTCTGTGAAACCATTAATTGGTCACTAACCATACATTAAACACCACAGTGAAAAATCTAGGTACCTGGGCTACTTCCAAAGGTGGTGACTTAGTCACTAAGTCATGTCCATCTCTTGCAACCCCATGGACTGTACCCTGCCAGGCTCCTCTGTCCATGGGATTCTCCAGGCAAGAATACTGGAATGGGTTGCCATTTCCTTCTCCAGGGTATCTCCCCAAACCAGGACTCAAACCCAGGTCTCTTGCATTGCAAGCAGATTTTTTTACCTACTAAGCTACAAGGGAAGCCCTACTTCCAATAGTCCTGAATAACTGCTCTGCCCTCTCTTTCTGCTCCTACTCCAATAGCCACCAAAAGCAAAAGAGAGAGGGGAAAGAAACCAAAAGCCATGCAGAGATATAGATTAAAAAGTCAGGACTCAGAATCACATGCTAAGAAGCAAATGAAATGCCTTTCAACAAGCATATTCTTAGGAGCACGTGGCAAGTGAAAACTGACCAAAGTTTGAAAACAGACCTTCAGCCTGTAAGTTTCTCCTGAACAAAACAGGATTTATAAAGGGTACTCTCAACATAAAAATGCACAGGAAGGTGGAAAACCAGTACATTATTTCTAGGAAATTTACACCTTTGTTTCCTCAGTCCCTTCATGCTTGGGCTCTAATAAGTGCAGTATTTTGCTAAATGCCTCTGAATAGCATGTCTGACTTGATAAAATTCATACACCTGCCTTAAATCAGCGTAATGTATTTTTGGCTAAAGTTCTGCACACAAGGGTTTCTCATCAGTACTTTGTTTACCTTCAGGAAAGAAGCAGATGGGAAAAGCAGAAGGCAGTAAGCTGTGTACTTTACCGTAAGCCAAATGCTACTAAGCCTTTATCTGGGGTCTATTAGCCTTGGCAGTATTTGTTTAAATCTCATTCAGGCAGATCTCAGAAAAGGGATGAAATTTATTTATGTTCTTTTTCAAGTCTCACCTTTCATGACATCATGGAATCCATGCAGAGCAGCACCAACATTTGTTAACACAGAACTGTAGTTTGTCTGAAGGAGTCCATCTGGCTCTGTACCTAGGAAACCAAGATCACAGACCTAAGCTTTGTCCCAGAAGACGTCACCTGAAAAACTGAGCCCACCATCTTCTCTCCACCTTCAGGAAGAGAATCAGTACCACTTGTGACATGTTGAACATAATGGCTCTCAAAGTTCCTGCAGACACATTCAGACAGAATGGTGATGATTACAGACACCTAAACTGATCTGGAGCAGCAGCGGCGCAGCACTGGAGCGACTGTGAGGAGACACTTCGCGTCCAAGGGCAGAGATACATAAGGGTCATTGGAATTAAATTCACCCATTCCAGTCCATTTTAGTTCGCTGATTCCCAAAATGTCGACATTCACTCTTGCCATCTCCTGTCTGACCAATTCCAATTTGCTTTGATTCATGGACCTAACATTCCAGGTTCCTATGCAATATTGCTCTTTACAGCATGGACTTTGCTTCCATCACCAGTCACATCCACAACTGGGTGTTGCTTTGGCTCCGTCTCTCCATTCTTTCTGGACTTATGTCTCCACTGATCTCCAGGAGCATACTGGGCACCAAGCGACCTGGGGAGTTCATCTTTCAGTGTCCTATCTTTTTGCCTTTTCATACTGTTTACGGGGTTCTCTAGGCAAGAATACTGAAGTGGTTTGTCATTCCCTTCTCCAGTGAACCACATTTTGTCAGAACAAAATGGGTGGCCCTACATGGCATAGTTTCATAGTTTCATTGATTTAGACAAGACTGTGGTCCATGTGATCAGATTGCTTAGTTTTCTGTGATTGTGGTTTTCAGTCTGTCTGCCCTCTGAGAGAGAAGGATAAGAGGTTTATGGAAGCTTCCCGATAGGAGAGACTGACTGGGGGGAAACTGGGTCTTGTTCTGATGGGCGGGGCCATGCTCAGTAAATCTTTAATCCAATTTTCTGTTGATGGGTGGGGCTGTGTTCCTCCCAGTTATTTACCTGGGGGCCAAACCATGGTGGAGGTAATGAAGATAATGGTGACCTCCTTCAAAAGGTCCCTTGCAGGCACTGCTACACTCAGGGCCCCCAACCCTGCAGCAGGCACCGCCAACCCACGCCTCCACCGGAGACTCATGGATACTCCTAGGCAAGTCAGGGTCAATCTCTTTTGGGGTCACTGCTCCTTTCTCCTGGGTCCTGGTGCACACAGGTTCTGATTGTGCCCTCCAAGAGTCTATTTCCCAGTCCTGTGTAAGTTCTGGCAGCTCTATGGTGGGGTTAATGGCGACCTCCTCCAAGAGGGCTTATGCCACACCCAAGTCTGCTGCACCCAGAGCCCCTGCCCCTGCGGCAGCCCACTGCTGATCTGTACCTCCACAGGAGAGGCTCAAACACAGTTCTGACTCAGTCTCTGTGTGGTCTCTGGGTTCTGGTGCACACAAGGTTTGTTTGAGCCCTCTGAGCATCTCTGGCGGGAATGGGGTTTGATTCTAAACGCGAACTCGCCCCTCCTACCGTCTTCCCGGGTCTTCCCCTTTGCCCTTGGACGTGGGCTATCTTCTCACAGCTGCTCCAGTGTTGCGCAGCCGCCGCTCCAACGCCTACCGTCTTGCTGAGGCTTCTCTGACCTTGGACATGGGGTATCTCATGAGTGAGAGTGAAAAAGTTGGCTTAAAGCTCAATATTCAGAAAACTAAGATCATGGCATCCGGTCCCATCACTTCATGGCCAGTGGATGGGAAAACAGTGCAAACAGTGACAGACTTTATTTTGGGGGCTCCAAAATCACTGCAGATGGTGACTGCAGCCATGAAATTAAAAGACGCTTACTCCTTGGAAGAAAAGTTATGACCAACCTAGACAGCATATTAAAAAGCAGAGACATTACTTTGCCAACAGAAGTCCATCTAGTCAAAGCTATGGTTTTTCCAGTAGTCATGTATGGATGTGAGAGTTGGACTATAAAGAAAGCTGAGCTCCAAAGAATTGATGCTTTTGAACTGTGGTGTTGGAGAAGACTCTTGAGAGTCCCTTGGGCTGCAAGGAGATCCAACCAGTCCATCCTAAAGGAAATCCGTCCTGAATATTCATTGGACGTACTGATACTGAAGCTGAAACTCCAAAACTTTGGCCACTTGATGTGAAGAACTGACTCATTTGAAAAGACCCTGATACTGGGAAAGATTGAAGGCGGGAGGAGAAGGGGACGACAGAGGGTGAGATGGTTGCATGGCATTAGTGACTCAATGGACAAGAGTTTGAGTAAGCTCCAGGAATTGGTGATGGACAGGAAGGCCTGGCGTGCTGTAGTCCACGGGGTCGCAAAGCATCGTACACAACTGAGCGACTGAACTGAAACAGATTTGTATTCCTCATGTCCACAGTTAGTAATGGTTAAGAATCAAAATTAAATTGCTAGGCAGGATTATGTCTTTCATGATTCTCTATGAAATGAAAAGTCTTTGTGAATTTCACCTGTTACTACAGAACACATTTCTCATTTTGTTCTTTTCCCTACATATTACTGTTTGCTGAACATCACTAAAAACACTGCTATTCAAACATCGTAATTCTAATTCCGGCATGACAGCATAAGCAAGCTCCACATATCCACTCTCCAGCCCAACTGATGAAAATTATTTAAAAACAACCACTTAAAACTCTGGAAATTATCCTAAGGGCATCCAGCTAATGAAGAAACAGTTACTCAAGAAAATCTGTATCAATTCACTGACAACAGCAACAATCTGTGCTATCTGAACCCACTTCCTTTCCCCCGCCCAGTCAGTGAGCTAGAAACCCCAGTCCAGAGAGTACAGCAAAGAACACCAAACTCCCTCGCCCTAATTCAGTAGAGAGCCGCATTCCTTATCCAGCTCCCTGTTGCTGAGGCTAAATTCTAGTTAAGTATGACTCAGGGGTGGGGGTTCTCTTCTTTCACCCAGCCCTGACTTGTGGGATGTTGAGAATCTGTGGCCATGAACACCCTGACCCCAGCTCAGTAACAGGAGTTCCTTGCTGAAAGAGGCAAGTAGAGGCGACAGGGGGCTGCTACCCTCTCCATGGAGTACTCAGCTATACATACAGGGATGTCACTCTAAGAGAAGTACATCTTTGTCCTCACCCCTAGCAGAGAACTATGGCTCAGAGATTTAACCCAGGGGAGAAATAGTCATTTAAACAGAAAACTCTCAATGTTTTCCCAAAAGAATTGACTTTATTCACAACAGACTGTATCGAAGTTCAAGCCCAGGGGTACCGTCAAAAATAACGGCACCTGTGCTGAAGGTAACTAGGAGGAAATTGGTATGTTCATTGGAGATATAAGGTAAACAGACAACGATGATCAACCGATTCTTAACAAGGGTGCCAAGAACATTCAATATGGGAGAAACAGTCTTTTTAATAAATGGTACTGAGACAACTGGACAGTCACATGCAAAAGATGAAGTTGGACCTTTACCTCACACTATATACAAAAATTAACTCAAAATGGATCAAAGACTTAAATGTAAGAGCTAGAAGTATAAAACAAAAGAAAACCTAAAGGTGGGCAAGAATCCCTTAGAAGAAATGGAGTAGCCCTCATAGTCAACAAAAGAGTCCAAAATGTAGCACTTAGATGCATCTCAAAAATGAGAATGATTTCAGTTCGTTTTCAAGACAAACCATTCAACATCCCAGTAACCCATGTCTATGCCCCAACCACTAATGCCAAAGAAGCTGAATGGTTCTATGAAGACCTACAAGACCTTCTAGAACTAACACCAAAAAAAGATGTTCTTTTCTTCATAGAGGACTGGAATGCAAAAGTAGGAAGTCAAGAGACACCTGGAGTAACAAGCAAGTTCAGCCTTGGAGTACAAAATGAAGCAGGGCAAAGGCTAATAGAGTTTTGCCAAGGGAATGCACTGGTCATAGCAAACACCCTCTTGCAACAACGCAAGAGAAGACTACACATGGACATCACCAGATGGTCAATACAGAAATCAGATTGATTATATTCTTTGCAGCCAAAGATGGAGAAGCTCTATACAGTCAGCAAAAACAAGACCAGGAGCTGACTGTGGCTCAGATCATGAACTCCTTATTGCCAAATTCAGACTTAAATTGAAGAAAGTAGGGAAAACCACTAGACCATTCAGGTAAGATCTAAATCAAACCCCTTATGATTACACAGTGGAGATGATGAACGGATTCAAGGGATTAGATCTGGTCAACAGAGTGCCTGAAGAACTATGGAAGGAAGTTTGGAACATTGTGCATGAGGCGGTGACCAAAACCATCCCTAAGAAAAAGAACACAAGCAGGAAAAATGGTTATCTGAGGAGGCCTTACAAATAGCTGAGAAAAGAAGAGGAGCAAAAAGCAAGGTAGAAAGGGAAAGATATAACCAACTGAATGCAGAGTTCCAGAGCATAGCAAGGAGAGATAAGAGAGCCTTCTAAGCAATGACGAACCTAGACAGCATATTAAAAGGCACAGATGTTACTTTGCCAACAAAGGTCTGTATAGTCAAAGCTATGGTTTTTCCAGTAGTCATTTACAGATATGAGAGCTGAACCATAAAGAAGGTTGAGCACCA
The DNA here is from genome assembly GCF_033118175.1 of Dama dama. Classification (NCBI taxonomy): domain Eukaryota; kingdom Metazoa; phylum Chordata; class Mammalia; order Artiodactyla; family Cervidae; genus Dama; species Dama dama. The sequence goes on from NC_083691.1 coordinate 73,224,568, forward strand.
AAGCATTGATACTTTTGAACTGTAGTGCTGGAGAAGACTCTTGAAAGTTCTCTGGACAGCCAGGAGATCAAACCAGTCAATCCTAAAGGAAATCAACACTGAACATTCACTGGAAGGACTGATGCTGAAGTTGAACCTCCAATGCTTTGGCCACCTGATGCAAAGAGCCGACCCCCTGGAAAAGACGCTGATGCTGGGCAAGATTGATGGCAAGAGGAGAAGGGGGAGACCGAGGATGAGACGGTTGGATAGCATCATCAACTCAATGGACATGAGTTTGAGAAAACTTCAGGAGATAGTGAAGGACAGGGAAGCCTGGCATGCTGCAGTCCATGGGGTCACAACACGACTGAGTGACTGAACAAGTCTTAGTCATTAGACCACCGGGGATTCTTAATTTAACTCAGTAACACATTTACCTTCATTTTATCAGTGGGAAAACAGAAGCAGAAAAGTAAAGTGATTTGCCCAAGGCCATAAATGTATAAAGGGCTGCAGGATATGAATTCAAGTCTTTCTGGCCCCAGATCCTAGGCTCTTCTCACTCAAACATGCCAAACCACCTCCCGTCTCCAACTTCTTATACTCTAAGCTCTTCACATTGAACCATGAGTAACAAAGGCACTTACTTGGCAAGGCAAGAAGAGCAATGTAAGTCTGCAGCTTCTCAAACACAGCTGTCATCTTTTTCATGTCCTGGGACAGCTCTAGATTCCTGGCTCGTAATGCAGACGTGCAAAGGGAAGCGTCACATTCTTCTTCTAGGCTAGGAATGGGCAGATTTTATAAAAGTGAGCATCCCAAATGATTTTCAATCAGCTATAAGAAACTACCTAAATCCTAAAACATCTATATCTGAAGAGAGAATGTACCAAAAAAATAAACGAGCTCACTGACAAAGTTCCATTTTGTTATACCATCATGTACACACTGGCTTCCTCCAGTGCCAATGCAGCAGAAGACAACTAAATGGAAGAAAAGGTGCCCACTGTCTTCCATCCTGAGAGGAGTACAAAAATGCTTCCCTTTAAAATATTTTCAGGAGAAACATACTTCATAGGCTGAATTTCTAAAGAGAATTAAACAGGCACTGGGAGAGAGAATCAAGAAGAAACCTTTTTCAGTGAGTTGTTTAGTCACTAACTCATGTCCGACTCTTTGGGACCCCATAAACTGCAGCCCACCAGTCTCCTCTGTCTGTGGGATTTCCGAGGCGAGAATACTGTTGTGGGTTGTCATTTCCTTCTCCAGGGGATCTTCCTAACCCACGGATTGAACCCATCTCCTGTATTAGTAGGTGGATTCTTTATCACCGAGCCATCAGGGAAGTGTGTGTAATTTCAAACGTCAGACAAATTGGAAAAACCAATCTGTAAGTGCAATACAAAAGTAAATGCTTAACATTCACAAAATATAATCATTTTCCATTTTAAATGGTGCTTGGGAAAACTTATTATAAGGTTAAAAATCTATGTAGACTCTTAAGAGTACTTATTAAAATGTGCAATAATCAAGTAAAATGCTTTTTACACAAAGCTAGAAAAGTTATTAGCACAAGAATTATATACTTGTGATGTGAAATCAAGAATCACATCCATTCCCTTGACCTTGACACTTCTGCTCTATTTATTTATAGCAGACAGCTTCATTCAATACTAAACCCATTTACTACTAATGAACATGTCATCTTGCCAACTAGAGTGGTATTTAAACCAATGGCAAAAAAAATCACGTAAAATACATGAAAATCTGATTAGGTAGGGCTGAAAACATATGGGACAGAACATTCCCAAGAATAGGAATCTTAGATCAAGAAAGGACTTACCCAGTGTTTCTAAAAATGTAATAGTGAAAAAATAAATTAAGATAAAATAAAAATGCATTAACTCTTTCACGTAGTAAATACCACTTTTACAATGGTTCTTACATTCTTTTAAACATAAGCTAAATCAATAAAATATATTCAATTCAGTGTTAAACTTTCAGAGTCAATTTTCAGAAAAACTTCAATTATACTGAACTAAAACATTTAAGGATCTGAACGAAACTATAATGCACAATTATGAGGTCATAATTCCCTGATTCCTAAAATTCTGTCATGTGCACAAATCATAGAATTCTGTTACTGAAATAACTTGTTAGGTTAGAATTAGGAAATAAGATGGTTCTTAACATATATAAATTTTTTAATAATAAAACTTCATATTTTTGAAAAGTTAAAACCTACTACTTTAGTTTATAAGGACTAAAAAACTATAATTACTCGTATATTTTCAGTATCTGTAAGCTTTTCATCTATGCCTTTCCTAAACCTTATTTTGCAATCTACTATAATACCTATGGGCTTCCCAGGTAGCTCAGCGATAAATAATCTGCCTGGCAATGCAGGAGACAGGTTCAATCCCTGGGTCGGGAAGATGCCCTAGAGAAGGAAATGGCAACACACTCCAGTATTCTTGCCTAGAGAATCCCCAAGGACAGAAGAGCCTGTCAGGCTACAGTCCATGGGGTTGCAAAGAGTCAGTCATGACTTACGGAATAAACAACAATAATAATACATATCAATAATAGTACATATATGTTCTCATTTCTCTTATTTCCAGTTGCATTATTCTTTGTCTTTTTTAAAAGACTAAATCTTAGGATGAAAAGATTTAGATGAATTAGGAGCCTTTGTAGTTTTAGATCGAAAGTATCAAAATGTACAATCAGTTCAGTTCAGTTCAGTCGCTCAGTTGTGTCCGACTCTTTGCGGCCCCAAGAATCGCAGCACGCCAAGCCTCCCTGTCCATCACCAACTCCTGGAGTCCACCCAAACCCATGTCCATCGAGTCAGTGATGCCATCCAACCATCTTATCCTCTGTCGTCCCCTTCTCCTCCTGCCCTCAATCTTTCCCAGCATCAGGGTCTTTTCAAATGAGTTAGCTCTTCACATCAGGTGGCCAAAGTATTGGAGTTTTCAGCTTCAACATCAGTCCTTCCAATGAACACCCAGAACTAATCTCCTTTAGGATGGACTGGTCTAGTCTCAAATTTCCAGTTATATAAATTATTTTCTCTTGACTTTTCAGGAATGTTTAAGGTGGAATATTTAAGGTTACTAAATGACTCATCCTATGAGGGTTGGAGGATGTACACAGTTTTTATTTTATAACTTAAATGACCAATAATAAAAACAGCATACTATTTAAAAGAAACCTAAGGATTACAGATTCAAATATAGAGGTTAACTATTATTACCCCCATTTAGATGTTTTCAGTAAAAGGATAACAAATACCGAAAACTAAAATATTTCCTTTAATAAATGTGTCATTCACAATTACTAAAAATACTGGTTCATGTTGCATTACATGCTTATAGCACTAATTACAGTTCAAAACTATTGAAGAAACTCTAGCTGAGAAACTACAATTCAGTTTTCTTAAAGATAAGTTTGTGCTGCTCAAGCCATGATTTTCCTTTTTCACAAACATCCAAATTGGTTATGGTGCAAAAAGGTCAGGCAGAGCACAAGAGGCACAGGCTGTTACTTTATTAACTCCAGCACAGCTCAGACATCTCACAATTCCCCAAGCTCTCTGGCCCAGAGCAGTAAGTACCTTTTTAATTGATAAGGAAGAATCTTCCTAAGAAAACATATGTAAGAGGTTAAATGCTCTGAAAAAGTTTTCAATTTCACAGTTGTCTCCTGGAAAAGAAAAACAATTTCAAGATTAATAATTTTGTCTGAAAAAGAAGCACTCCCACTTCCAGAAGTAAACCAGAAGAAAATTACCAGGACGGTCACAGTATCCTCAGTAATACTTTCAAATAAATGAAGCATTCCTTCCTCAAGAGGGCGGACGTAGGATGCATTTTCATGAAGATACTGTGAGAACTAAATAGCAGGGGAAGAATTCTGAGTTAAATCACTGGAAAATAAAGGATATCAAAACATCTGTAAATAGACACATTGAATTATAAACCTTAATTCTTTTGCAAACTTTTTCTTGGGAAATTTGACTTTTACACAAAGTTCCCCTCTAACAATCCCAGATACTAAACCCAAGAGCCCATTCCATGGCAAAGTGACAAACCAGCAGACGGATGACATAATTAACAACTAGGCATGAGGCAAGTGGGGAGGGGATACTATTAACAACACAGCACCAACAGGCCTTCTTTCCGAAACAACCAGTTCTTCATAGGGGTGCCAGTTAAGATTAAAAAAAAAGATTTGCTATTTTGAGTCAAAACCGTAGGACAGATTCTTGTGTTACATAACTCATTTTTTATAAACAAGACTTTTGAGTACAGCTTATATTCAATGCATACAATGTTCAAGGTCAACACATTCTAGGAATATAACTATCATCAAAATGAGAATATAAAAACTTTTATAACTGTCATGGATATTGTAATACTTATGAAGAACTAATTCAATATGAAGAACAGACTCAGAAAAAGATCCTCCAGGCATTGAGACAATTGAGAAACAAGAAGTTAATTTTTCACATGCGAAATATATCAGTTTTTTAAATATTGTATAATGGCTCAAATATTGATTTCTCTGTATAGCAATGTAAAGTCTCATTTTGCAGTAATGTGATTCAACTAGTCCAACTGCAAACTACACAGAAATATGGCCCGGAAAACTCAGTCTCTCTGGGCTGTTAAATACGTTGAACTCTAAGCTCATGTATAAAAGTCTCCTTTATGATTTTATGAACAAGTCTAAATGCTTTGGTCATCTTTTAACAAATGGTTACTGAATCTTCAATAATAGAGACTTAATAGAAAAGTCACAGAAGGTCTTTCAGAGATAAAAGTACCAAAGGTAAAATACTGAGAAAAATATGAATTCTTCAGAGTAATGAAATATTTCCATTAGGATTAACATATTTGATTCTCCCTGTGTGAGCACAATATGGTAACAAGCTAAGTAAAATAATGGTGGAAATTCCCTGGCAGTCCAGTGGTTAAGACGTCGTGCTTTCACTGCCGGGGCCCAGGTTCAATCCCTAGTTGGAAAACTAAGATCCCACAAGCTGCATGGTATGGCCAAAAAAGGCCTCCAAAACAAAAAAAATAAAAATAAAATAATGGACAAAGAACCAATGGGAGAAAAATGCTTTTATATTACAAGAAGTGTAAAAGAAAATATAACTGCCTTAAAATGCTACAGTTCCATTTTCCTTACCCAGGTGATCTGAAAGCTTTTTCCCACGGTGATATTAAAGAGCATTTCAAAAATTCAAACTTTAATTTTTATGAACTCTAAAAGGTTTGTGGAGAAAAGTTTTGCAGGGAAAAAACACCTACCCCACTTCTCTCCTCCTATGCAAACCATGCTCATTTTTCAAAGCCCAGTTAAATCACCAAAAAGTCTCCCAGACACTACCACCAACAGTCTCCCCTCCTTGATGATGTCACATTCACTTACTGCCCAGACCACTTATTCACACTTAGGTCTTCTAACATATCCCTCACTATTTCATTTTGTAAGGATCTCCATGTTTACCCTATTTCTTGACAGTAAAGGCTATGACTTGGAGTTTCTCCCCATGTCCTCTACAGTACTTGGCTGAAGCACAGAACTAGTCTAATAAATAGCAAGTCTCCAGATTTGTTCAGGGCAGACAAAAGGTATCCTGAGTTAAACGTACCTTCTGATTCAATGGAGATATTGTGTCAATGGCAGAATCAATAGGAAAAATCTGAATCCTCTGTTCTGTGTAGGTGTGAAAGTTCAGAAGAGCCTTGACAAGATCTTGAACAAAAGCCAGGGCCTGCCCAGCAATATCCCGCATCTTTAGCTTTAAAATGAAAAAGATACAGTTAAAGTCAACTATCAGGTTATAACTCCCAAACAACTTTATTAAGTCTACTTTTGGAGAAAACATTTGAACTCTAAAATAATTATTCCTTAATTTAAATTCACTTGATCCCACTCATATTTTAATACTACCGTCTAAGTAAATTAGAAAGCTGTCCATTTTAGCTAATATACCTCCTTCACTTAACCTAAAGTGCAAAGGCCACCAACCTAAAAGAAAGGTATGACAAAAATCAGTGTATCCCACAATTCAGTTCTAATGTTGTAAGAGACAGCAAAAATCTGCATTATTTACAAAGCCAAAAAATAACGTGTTCCACGATTTTTTTAAATGTATGAGAAAAGAAAGTAAAAGTTAAATGCAATGGTTTGGGGCACTAAATAGAGGCCCAAACAACTAACTGGTGTTTCTGAAAAGTTTGACATGCACATTACTGAAAATAAAAACTTCATCTTTACCTGATGTCTCCTATTGTGGACTGGAACATTCAGAGCATTATATTGGCTATATTCTTCAAAACAAAAATGGATATACATTAAGTCATTTTTACATTTACAGAAAAAGAGCTTAACTGAGAAATAACAAATGCTCACCCCATTTGCCAGCTGTCTCCACTCAGTCCCTTCCCTTCCTGATCACCGCGGTGCACTCTGCACAGGCTTCTTTGTACTCTATAACCCTCATTCCCACCATTCCCAACAGAGGGGCTCATCCATCCCAACTGGGTCAATATCAGCTTCTCTCCCCAGGTCTAGACTTTCATTTACAAACGTGCACACCAGAAGGTAAAGAGATGCACACCCAATCTGTTAGACTACTAAGCCACATCCAAGTTAACCTCATCTCTCCCATAAACCTGCTCCCCAGATTTGCCTCTCTGATCTCTGTCAACTGTACCACATCTTTTCCCCACACTGCCTGCTCTCTCTGCCTTGCCTCCTTGCATCTCCTGACATCTCAGGCTCCAGCCCCCATCCCAGCACACCAGGACCATGACCGCAACAGCATCAGTCTCCTTCTCCCATTCCAGTGTAGTCTACACTCTGTTGCCAGATCAACCAAGTGAGTGCGCAAATCTCATCAAGACATTTCCAGGGCTTCCCTGGTGGCTCAGTGGTAAAGAATCCACCTGCCAATGCAGGAGACACAGGTTCATCCCTAATCCGGAAGAATCCCACATGCCTCGGAGCAACTACGCCCACGTGGCTCAACTACTGAGCATGTGCTCTGGAGCCTGGGAGAAGCAGCTTAGCCCACGTGCCGTGGCCACTGCGGCCTGTGCACCCTAGAGCCTGTGCTCTGCAACAAGGGAAGCCACTGCAATGAGAAGCCCTCACACCGCAACTAGAGAGCAGGCCCCACTCGCCACAACTAGAGAAAAGCGCACGCAGCAATAAAGACCGAGTAGACATTTCTAAAATCTTCAACAACCTACTGCCTTGTGAATGAAGTCCCAAGTCTTCTGCCCAGAACTTGAGGGTCCAGCCCCACCCACCCTTTCAGAACCTACCTATCATTGGCCTCCACATCCCATCCACTCTAGCCTCCAGCCATACTTAACTAACTACTACTATCAGGCCCTGACAGCACCTTAATCCTACATACCACACTCCATGCAATTCCCTGGCTGGTTCTCCCTCACCTCTGTGACCAACAAAACCTACTTTCACATCCTGGCCCAGCCCAAAGCACATTTCTTTCAGAAGCCTTCCCCAAACAACCCCACAAGCAGTAATTACCCTTCCCCTGAAACCCCAAGAAGTTCTTCATGGAATAACTTAGCTTATATTTCAGATATTTCTCTATCTTATCGTCCCCCTACTAGACTATAAACTCCTTGAGGGTAGAGATTTTTGTCTTATACATTTTTGCATATCCTATACAAAATTTAGACCTTCAGCAAATAATCTCTAAATATTTCAGAACTAAAAGTAGTAACTCTACTGGTGACATGATAAGCACCTAAAACAGGGTGACAACTAGTACTGGAAAAGAAACGATTATCCCAAAGAGATTCAGATGGAAATGATTAGAACCTGATGACTAAGGATTAAGGAGCAAATGATATGCCAAGGATTCAAGTCTAGTGGATCAAAGTATGCTGATACTATTTACATTAATGTAGAAAGCAGTAACAGGTGTTGTTTTCAGAGGAATTTAGGTTTTTGATATGATAATGACATATGCTGATTTCAGTTTTAGAGCAAACTGCTATTTTTCTTTTTCTTTGTCTTTTCTTCCCTCTTTTTTTAGGTCTTTCCTAAGAAAAATTGAGAAGTCAAAAATTAATTTGAATCATATAATTATAAAAAGGAAAATGTATACTACATTGAATTTAAGTTTCAAGCTTCTGTTTTCTTTAAGATTTTGACTTAATACTTGGGGTTCCCTGGTGGCTCAGAAAGTAAAGAATCTGCTGCAGTGCAGGAGACCTGGGATCGATCTCTGGGTCAGGAAGATTCCCCTGGAGAAGGGAATGGCTACCCACTCCAGTACTCTTGCCTGTTGAGTTCAATGGACAGAGGAGCCTGGTGGGCTACAGTCCATGGGGTTGCAAAGAGTCGAACACAACAAAGTGACTAACACTTTCAAACACATACACGCAAGTCAATTTTAAGTTCTCTTTGGTGCTCCTGGTTATGTAAATTACCAGATCCTTCCAAGGATGAGGGGGAAGCAGGCATACCCAAGTCAGCTCCAGAACTATCGCTGCACATTGTCCAAAGGGCAGGAGATATCTGACAGAGAAGATTCACCTCCCACCCATCCCGCTACTCCTCTTCTGCCTTGCCATCCATTGTGATCAGCTTTTCTTGTATAAGTATTCAGGTACTTTATGTGTACAGGCTGGTTTTCATGTTGGGATATGTTAAATACATGCAATTGGAAAATGTAGCTTTGGGCTTTTTCCAAGAAGACTAGCTTCAGAACAGTTATGTGATGACTTAAAATCTCCCTATAAGACACGAGGGCCAAAGCTGATCAAAAGGACAAAAAGAAAGGAACCCTCTGTTGGGCGAGTGAGATTTTCAGCCAAGTACATTAGAAACTATTTTAATAAGATGGCTATCCTAAAGAGGTTCAGAGCTGCAAATAATGGAAAACTGTACATAATACCTACTTGTATCATTAAAAGGTACTTTCTCATTGATGATTGATAAGGATTCTTCTAATCTACTTGACAAATCTTCATGAAGATTCTTTAACTGTAACTGACTGAAAGAGAAAATACAAAACCATATGATCAACAGACAGTGGATCAACATTTGCATGTTACCTCAATAGCTGGTATCAGGATTTCAGACTGACAGGTTTACCTGACATCTGTATACCCTTAGTAGTAGAGAGTTATTTTAAAAAAAAGAATGAAGATAAGAAAAATACTAAGTCTTGATTTTAAAGCCCTTGAGACTCCTGCTGAATAACTAGAAGTTGCAAAGAATTTATCACAGTCCTAGTACCTTATACAATTTTATTTCCCCAAGCTCAAAATCATCTTAGAGCCATTGCAAACTGATAAGATTTTCTCTTTACAACACATTTGTTCAAGTATAACGTAAAAGTTTTTAAAGTATTATAGCAGATTTCTTCTTTGAGCTCAAAATCTGATCATTTTTGGTTTTGATTCAATTAAGAATATAGGTACATCATGCATTTTCAGTACAACTAAATAGAAGAAATTCACTTGATTGACCCTATCAAAACCTAAAACATGTCATTTATCAAATAAATGTTGGTGCATGTGCTTACCATCCAGAGGTAAGTAATATTTTAATAGGTAAATATCTCCAGATTAGATTACACAACCTCATTTTATTTAAAAGGCACCATTTTATTAAAATGTTGGGCTTCCCTGGTGGCTCAGCAGGAAAGAACCTGCCTACTTGCAGGAGACACCGGAGATGTGAGTTCGACCCCTGACTCAGGAAGATCCCCTGGAGAAGGAAATGGCAAACCACTCCAGTACTCTCGCCCGGGAAATCCCAAGGATGGAGGAGCCTGGCAGGCTACAGTCCCTGGGGTCTCAAAGAGTCAGACACGACTTAGCAACTCAACATTAAAAGGTTGACACCACAATCATCAGTCAGACTATGAGAAGACCGTCTCTTTAGGGTAGTCTGCCACAGAAAGTACCCAGGCCTCAATGCAGGAGCCCCAGAATGCCATCCGCCACAGGCAGAACATCTGCAGCTGAGGGCTGCCGCACAAGCCCCTCTACCAAGAATTCTCAAGGTCCCAGAGATAAAATAACTGAAAAGGCCCCTAGAAATGACCTACTTCTATCTCACTGCAAATGTGAGAAAACAGAGACAGAGAAGCTACTAAACCAAAATTCAGGTCTTCTGATTCTCACTTCAGGGCCCCTTGGAATTCACATTTCCACATACCATTCTTCTGTCCGAAGTCGACATTCCTTGGCCTCCTTTTCTAGAGTCTGAGATTTTACCTAAATTTTAGAAGGAAAAGAAAAGCATAGCACAGGGAACTCTACTCAATAGTCTGTAATAACTTATATGGGGGAAAAAAATCTGAAAAAGAATGAATATATGTATATGTATAACTGAATCACTTTGCTGAACACTTGAAACTAACACAACATTGTATATCAACTATACGCCAATAAAATTTTAAAAAATAAACTATGCCAAACTATATTGCTTGGCTTTCCATTTTGAAATCCTGAAGGTGGTGAAAAATTTCTTCTACTCTTTTTTCTTTTTGGTTTTCCCCTATAAATTTTATATAGCTATTTATTTGAAACTGTGTTCTGTTTGCTAGAAATGTGGTATGACAATCACTATTAACCAAAATTATATGCATATTTGTCTGTGAGAAAAAAAGAAAAGCAGATGAATCAGGCCACAGATGACAACTTGCTGAGTAGACGCTGTAGGCTGCAGTCCCGCCTTGAGTGGCTAACTTTTGCTCTCCAAAGCAGGCAGACAATTTATAAAAGCCCAGACTACTTCTGAACAAGCTCTCACCAACAGGGGGGTTACCTCTAATTTAGCCTTGTCATTCTGCAGCTTCTCGATGGTCTCCATGTACTTCCGCGTCAGGCCATCGACCACGGCTTGGTGCTGAGCCGCCTCCATTTCCAGAGTGGACAGCCGACTCCTCAGCTCTGCTTCCACATGCTTGTGCTGCTCATCGGCTTCAAAAAACTGAAAAGATCACGTTTTCTTCTCACAACCTCTTCATATACACAAATGAAGAGAGAACAATGGCAGTGACTAATCATTGCTGCTGCTGCTGCTAAGTCGCTTCAGTCGTGTCCGACTCTGTGCGACCCGATAGACGGCAGCCTATCAGGCTCTGCCATCCCTGGGATTCTCCAGGCAAGAAGACTGGAGTGGGTTGCCATTTCCTTCTCCAATGCATGAAAGTGAAAAGTGAAAGTAAAAAAGTGAGTCATGTCTGACTCAGCGACCCCATGGCCTGCAGCCTACCAGGCTCCTCCGTCCCTGGGATTCTCCAGGCGAGAGTACTGGAGTGGGGTGCCATCGCCTTCTCCAACTAATCACTGAGTGACTTCCATAAGGTTCCATGTGCTCAGTGTGCGAGACTGCATAGGCAAGAGCTCAGTGGATCCTCACAGTAGGTCACAGGCAGTGTTACTTGCAGACCCTCCTTTACAGATGGGGAACCTGAAGCTTCAAGGAGCTACCTAACTGTCAACTGTCTCACAGGCACAAACAGACTTCAAAGCCTACATTCCCTTCCCCAACCTATCTCAAGGACTTCTACTCCAAACTACCTCTGGCACACGGAGAACTAACTCAACTGACCAGTTGAGCACAATTCTTGCTATACTGTTATGTGAACTTCTACAATTAAATAATCAAAATGCAAACAGATGTTACTCCTGTATTAGGTAGAGCTCCTTTCCTTAATGAGAATCCTAGCCTATCCCTTCTCCAACAGATCTTCCTGACCCAGGAACTGAACCAGGGTCTCCTGCATTGCAGATGGATTCTTTACCAACTGAGCAATCAGGGAAGTCCAATGAGAATTCAACACTAATTAAGAATTATGACTACTTCACACAAAATTCATGAGGTCAAAAGTTCATTTTGTAAACATTTTCAAACACTAAGAATGAAAATTTATTTTCCACTGTTTGATTACGCTCACCATTTCACACACAAAAAATCAGGAGGCACAGTTGAATACACTATACTATGACTCTTAAAATATGCTGACTGGTTTGAAGCAGACATTGATTACTCGACATTCCATAAATATTTGAGGGCATGCCATGAGTGAGGCCCTGTTCTGAGGCTGGACAAAAAAAACTGACATGGTCTGTACCCTAGTGAGACCTTACAGACTAAAAGGGAAACAGACAAAAACCAACTCAACTGCCACAATTAAAATGATAAGCCCCATCTAAATAATCCATCTAAACATGTCCTATATAAAATGAAGAGTCCCCATTATACTTCTGTATCATTAACTTATAAAGTTATTCAGCTGTCCTCTGAACAAGTGCATATTCAAAGCACACATCCACATTAAAATGTGAGATCTTAGAAATGAAAGAACGAGAGTGACATATGTACCCACCAACCACAGGAAACATTAAAACACCTACCCACATACAAAACACTCTGTGATGCATTGGCTTTTCCACATTCCAGATCATATGACCCATTTTTTAATTCATATGGAAAAATAGACAATTTTCTCACTTGTATATGCAAGCGTTCATTCTCTTCTATCTTCTTTTGCAGGTCTTCATCAAAGACACTCTTCTGCTCTTGACTCAATTGAGAAGAAGATTCTCCACTTTTCTGATGGAAAGAATAAGTTATGTCCACATAACTTTCATCCTTTAGAGAAACATCCTAAGGTACACAGATTCTCTATCACCTTAGTAGCTTGTCTCTTCTACGTGTTCACCACTGTCAAACAACCCTGCAAAAGGTATACAGTCCATCATTTAACTTTTCCCACGTGACATAAGTTGGAAATGCAAATACTGCAATGAACAGAAAAGTTTAAAAGAGAGAGGAAAAAAAAGAAAAGATAAGGCTCACTATTCTTTGCAGATGAATTTGGGAGTAGTTCTGCTGGGAGACAGAGTAGATCCAGAAAGTTAGCAACATAAATATGTTAGTAAATATCATTTCAACAATTGATCTCCTGGTTTAAAAAATGACAGTTTTAGCAATTCCATGAGTCTGAGTTGTTAAACTCCTTTAAGAAATTAACAGCATTCACAAAACTACATTTATACAAAAGTTCACATACATTTCTAATTTAAAAAAATACAAGATAAAGCTATTACAAATAAATAGAAGGAAAAAGCACAAAGACTATGAAAAATACCTTCCTTTTGCCTTTATACCAATATTAACTTTTTCTACATAGAAGAATAGCACTATTTAAGAGCCAATAATGAACATTTGTTTTCATGGAATACACACAGAAGTGACACTATTCAACGGACAGTCTAACAATGAAACTGTTCAGACACCAGTCACCACCCTCCTGTGCCTTTCTTGTATTTCACTCCTCACTTAAAATGAAGTCACTTACTGATCCAATGTGAACCCACAATTAGAAAGCCCTCTGTGACAGCAAAAGAGACACAGATATATAGAACAGTCTTTTGGACTCTGTGGGAGAGGGCAAGGGTGGGATGATGTGGAAGAATGGCATTAAAACATGTAAATTATCTTATGTGAAACGAATCTCCAGTCCAGGTTCGATGCATGATACAGGGTGCTCGGGGCTGGTGCACTGGGATGATCCAGAGGGATGGGATGGGGAGGGAGGCGGGAGCGGGTTTCAGGATGGGGAAACATATGTACACCCATGACTGGCTCATGTCAATGTATGGCAAAAACCACTACATTGTGAGAAATGCTGGACTGGATAAAGCACAAGTGGGAATCAAGATTTCTGGGAGAAATATCAATAACTTCAGATGTGCAGATGACACCACCCTTATGGCAGAAAGCGAAGAAGAACTAAAGAGCCTCTTGAGGAAAGTGAAAGAGGAGAGTGACGTTGGCTTACAACTCAACATTCAGAAAACTAAGATCATGGCACCTGGTCTCATCACTTCAGGGCAAATAGATGGGGAAACAATGGAACCAGTGAGAGACTTTATTTTCTTGGGCTCCAAAATCACTGCAGATGGTGATTGCAGCCATGAAATTAAAAGATGCTTACTCCTTGGAAGAAAAGCTATGACCAACCTAGATAGCATATTAAAAAGCAGAGACATTACTTTGCCAACAAAGGTCTGTCTAGTGAAAGCTATGGTTTTCCAGTAGTCATGTAAGGATGTGAGAGTTGTACTATAAAGAAAGCTGAATGCCGAAGAATTGATGCTTTTGAACTGTGGTGTTGGAGAAGATTCTCTAGAATTCCTTGCACTGCAAGGCAATCCAACCAGTCCATCCTAAAGGAAATCCGTGCTGAATATTCATTGGAAGGACTGATGCTGAAGCTCAAACTCCAATACTTTGGTAACCTGATGTGAAGAACTGACTCACTGGAAAAGACCCTGTTGCTGGGAAAGATTGAAGGCAGGCAGAGAAGGGTATGACAGAGGATGAGATGGCTGGATGGCATCACCGACTCAATGGACATGAGTTTGAGTAAGCTTCGGGAGTTGGTGATGGACAGGGAAGCCTGGCATGCAGTAGTTCATGGGGTAGCAGAGAGACACGACTGAGCGACTAAACTGAACTGCTCCCCACTTACCTGAAAATTTAGCACTCTGGAGAATTCTTCCATGGAGGGGAAATGAGACATAATTATGTCAACAGGCCCATCATACGCACATACGGTCCTGGGCACTTTACATGATCTCACTTAATGCTGACAACAAACCTGAAAGTTTTTCCCACAACTGAGGCTGCAAGGCTAAAAAATTTGCCTAAGGTCATAGACCTACAAATGGAAGACAAAGAATTCAAGTCTGGGCTCAGCTCCAAAGCCTGCACTCTTTCCTCCCCACACACTGCTTCAGAGTTACTGTGAACCTTCTTCCCTCCGACCATTTTGTCATCATTGCCTCAGTCCACACATTTTCGGGGTGCTGTCCAACAAACACACAGGACTTTTAAAGACTCAATAACTAGCTTCTGTCCTTAAAAAAAAAGAAGCAACTTCTTAACCACAGAATGATCAAAAGTATCAGATCATCCATCTTAGATCAATCAGAATCTCACCTCACTATATAAAACCATAAGGGAAAGAAATTTATATTTACACCTTGGGACTTTTTTTTAGGGTAAAGCTTAGCACACTCCAGTATCCGGCATGACCTGAAGTCGGAACAGGAGGGGTGGGTAGGTCACCCCCATGGAACTTCACGTAGTGAAGAGGATGAGTAAGCGAGCGTCAAACAGAAGAGTGAAAGCCAGGAGACTGAAAAACACAGCCCACCAGGGCACTACTCACACCTCCTGCTCTGATCCACACTTCAACCAGGGATCCCAGCAGGCCTTTGTCTGCCTCCTTCCTGAGCAGGCCAGAGATCTCAACTGAACAGCCTTCCCACAGCAGTGTCCCACTCCAGGTGGCCAGGCAGGAGTACCAAACCAGAGCTTTCTCCTGGGATGTTGACGCAGCAGCCAAGCTTACTGGCATTGGGGCTGCCACAGTTGGCGTGGCTGGCTCAGGGCTGGCAGCTTGATCACTGGCTATGCCAGGAACCCATCTCTGAAGCAGCAGCTCTTCTCCTAGGCTGTTTTGGGCTTTGCCCTGTCTGAGGCTGTGGAGCTCTTCTGTTTGATGGGTGCCTTTCTCATCATCTTTGCCATGTGAAGCTCCATGGAGGTCACCTACCCATCCCTCCTGCTTAGACTCCAGGCCATGCCTGGTACTGGAGTGTGCTAAGCTTTACCATTAAATACGTTTCTCTAAAACAACAAACAAAACACACACAAACTGAATTCCTAAGAATAAAAACAAAGAAAACACATCTGTAGCAAACTTACAAGCCTCATGTATGAGTAGTTCAACTGCCACTTCCACAGACAGTGGTTCATATCCGACAGTGCTTCTCATTCTATCTGCCCTACCTTGAGTTAAATGGCAACTTAGTATAACTTAAAAAAACAGTAATTTTGACCAACATGAGATACACCATTCATTTTTCTTAGCCACTAAATCAACTATGTGCATGCTGGTTTCGCATAAACTCTTGAAAACTCACTTCCATGTGAAAATAGCTCTAATAAATACTTAGTATACATTAACAATAAATGTTTGCTTTCTGGACCCAATAACCAGGTACAACAAATAGACCTTTAGAGTATTTGGAGGTGAGGTCTTCTGCTAAAACCAGGATGGCCTGGAGCTGTCTGCACCTAATGACAAGGTCACCCTACCTTTGACTTGACCTACCTTGTTTTTCTTGCCTCGGGGTTCACTTAGAGCCAGTTCATCTTGAAGTAGCTCGACCCTTTTGGCAAGTTGCAGATTTCGGAATGTCAAACTGTCCATTTCCTGCTGCAGTTTCCTCAGTGATTGATCCTTCATTTTCAGTTGTTCCTACATCAAAGTGAAAACAGACCATTCCTTGTAATTTAGTCTTAACATTTAAAAATAATGAAAAAAAATTTTTTTTGTCTCACCAAAATATAATCAAAACCACTTTCTTTAAGGAATTAAAATTATGTTTATCATTCCAGTTCCTATGGTTTTTTAGCTCTGTTTGGTGCCAAAATCATTTTCTAGTCCAACCAAGCAAATTTAAAAATAAAGCTAAAGAGTATACTACTGAAATAACATTTATCAACTTAAATATCCACAACGTGTTTTTATATAATGTTGTTATTCATGTGTTTGGTGGTAAGGAGTCACAAAGTCTGAGGCTACAATTTTATAAATCTGAAATTTTAAAGAGAACCTCAGACTCACTGATGATGCCCTTCAATAAGCAAGAATGGAAGAAATATATTTGTATTCACTTTTTCCTATAAATCCTCCTTGAATTTAAGTCAGTCAAAATGAAGTCTTTTCAATACTCTGAACTTTAAATTATTCTGATTTGTCAAAGATAAAAATCAATATTATCCTAACAAAGAATATTTTCCAGATATCCTAACAAAGAATATTCTCAGTTCACTTTAAAGTGAAAATAGGAACAAAATCTAAAATCTAAACAACACGTCTTCTACTGACCATGCTGTACTGTTTACACCACGACAGGGTAAGAAAATGGGAAACAAGAGAAATATTTAGCTTCACTCTATCTTTAAAAATAATATTATTCTAACTATATTTTCCTTACGACAGTCTGGTAACTTTGTGTTCACTGGTAATCAAACACAAATGGCCATATACTACCATAAATTGAAAGATCTGTATGTTTACTTACATTGAAAAACCACGATAAAGCTAAGTAAGAAGAGGTCAAGTTTTAATGAACAGGGGATTTTTTTAATTGGAGGATAATTGCTTTACAATGTCGTGGCGGTCTCTGCCGTACATCAACTGAATCAGTAATAACTGCATATATCTCCCATCCCTCTTAAGCCTCCCTCTCCCACTCCATTCCACCCCTCTCGGTTACAGGGCGCCAAGCTGGGCTCCCTGTGTTATATAGCAGCTTCCTGCTACTTACCTATTCTACACATGATAGTGTATATATATATCAATGCAACTTTCCCAATTTTGAATAGTGGATTTTGAAACAGCAACCCAAAAACCAGAGGCTGGTTCTGCAATCTGCTAACATTATTTGCATGTTGAGGGCATGGCTAGAGGGATAGAATATGTTTCTATTAAAGAGAAAAAAAATTTCCTTTTCTGTGGCTTGTTCAGTAAACCCTTAATGTTTACTTGAAGTTCAATGGTAAACTTAGGCCCAGCCCATGTCCAAATTATTATATATTTCAATTTAAGGAAATTCAAATCAATAAATGCTCATTGTATCTAACAACTCATTGAAGAGACAAACCTAATATAATCAAAATGCCTACTGCAATGAACAGTTCAATTAAAAGTAATCTCTTTACATCCCTATACTTAATTAATCACTATGTGACTAATTTTCCAGCCCCATTGACCAATCACTGATTTCATTAGACATCCATCCCCATCTCTCTATAAATTCCAGTTCCTGCAATGACAATGACGACAGTGGCGTGTGCCCTCCCAGGGCTGTTGTGAAAACTGAGGAAATGGGTGTAAGGCGCTGGGCGCAACGCCAGCCTGACACACAGCGAGCACTCAGGGAACAGGGCCTGCTGTCACCATCACCGGGGTGACCGCCACCGCCACCATCAGAGTTAATCAGACGCAATCAGCCACAGGAGGCTGTGAAACACAGTGTGGGCGACCACGATGAGTTAGGAAATAGTCTCCCCGGGGATAGGTTTAAAACATCATAAGGAGATAATAATTAATTTCTTCAGTATTTAGACAAAATAGTAACTTAGCTAACAAATCCTGACTATAAAGCTTAATTTTAATCATCTCAGCTTAAGTGCAGAGAACTTAGGGTAAGGTGCTCTGAACCATCTCAGCCCCAAGTTGGTGGAATAGCTCCCAAGGAGGGAGCACCCCTCAAGAGACAGATTTCTCTAGAGAAGGGTCCGACACTAGCCAAGTGAAAGGACACATCTCACGATCTTGGTGACCTGAGTGGAAATACACAGGAGACGTGTCACTGGTTGCAGGCTACTCCAGAAAGACAGAAAAGTAAAGGGACTCCTAAGCCCTTTTCTCTAAAGAGGGAGCAAGGGAGGCAGTGAAAGAATGAGGGAGGCAGTGTATTTTACTGACACTTGGCCAAGAAGGAATCCATATCCTAAAATCAATTTATCCAATTAAGAATATCACTAAGCAATATCTGGGCTTCCCTGGTGGCTCAGATGGTAAAGAATTTGCCTGTAATTGTGGGAGACCTGGGTTCAATCCCTGCTCAGAAAGATTCCCCTGGAGAAGGGAATTGCAACCCACTCCAGTATTCTCGCCTGGAGAATCCCATGGACAGAGGAGTGTGGCAGGCTCTAGTCCCTGGGGTCACAAAGAGTTGGGTGTCACAGGTGCCGATGGATCACTCAAACAGTCCTCATTAACACAGGTCACCACTATCAAACAGCTCAACCCAAACCAAGATTAACGCACTAAATGATTCACACTTTCAGACCCACTTATTAGGGGACAATCTGCTGACTGCTAGGGATATAAACATGAATATGACCCGGTCCCTGCAGAGTGCTGTCAGATGAAGCCAGATAAGAAGCCTCATTAATCCGGACGAAGTTAGCTGTGAAAGACACTGGGTATGAGAGAGATGCGTTAGATACAATCCAGTAAGACATCTCTGTAATCTCTAGCTAAGAAGCCAAAGCACATCACATTCAGACCTAAATAAGTAAGAAAGTTAAGCACAAAAAAATTCCATTACCCTCCCCTATCCCTAGGGAATCAGTGTCAGAGTTGGGAATTTAACCCACAAAATGGGCTGAATTCCCCGCTGTAAGCTTCACCAAACACTAACCTAACTCTCACAACAGAAACACTCAGTAGCCTACCTTCAAAGCAGCAGAATTCGCTTGTTCATCCACGACACCTTTCTTCAAGACCTGATTCTGAGCCCGGAGCTGAAAACAGAGGAAGTAATAATTAATTTTTAATATACAGCAACCACTTATAGCAAGGAAATCACTTACCATCACTGTATAGGAATCTGTACACTGAGTAACTATCAGCTCACATACAAATGAGCCCTCAAGAGGAAAGCAGAGATCGCCAGTCCACCATTCTACAAATAAGGACACAGAGGCTGAGCTGCCCAATGACATAAAACTAAACAATGCAAACTTAAGACTAAAATCCAGGTCTCTTGACTTCCCATATACATGGTTCTTTCCATGAAAACAATCACCTCCCTAAATAAAAACTAATACAATATACAATAGGGTACTAAGTATGCTGTTTTCCTTGTAACTCTTGACATACCATTCACCTGTAAAATACATACAACTGGACTAAGTATGGAATAAGAATTCTACAGCGAACCAAAGTACAGGGCATCAACACACCCAGCAGGATACTGGGCCTAATATTAGCCATGCAACCATCACTCACTTCAGCCTCAGGAATGGAGGACTTACAATCAGGCATCAGCAGAAGCAGTGTACAAAAGCAACCGAGAAGCAAGTTCAACTCAGAAATTAATAACAATAGCAGCTAGCATTTGAATGCTCATTACATACCAGGCACTGTCCTAAATACTTTACATATACTACCTCATCAATCCTCACAACCTGATGAAATAGGTGCTATAATTACCACGACTTCACACATGAGCAAACTAAGGTACAGAGAAGTTAAGTGGCAATGCTGACAATCAGACACCAGTAGTTTTGACTCCAGGTGTAATGCCATTTAAACAACACTGGCTATTGTTTTATAAAGCTAAATATAAATGACAACAGTAGTAGGCTGGTGAGATGGAAGAAGTTTGGGGGGAGGCAGGACTTGGGTTTCTTTTGGAGTTAACTTTTTTAAGTTGGGGTCGACCTTTATCTTAAAATATACAAAGCAAAATTATACAGCTTGATGGATTTTATCCATGGTTACATCTGTATCACCATCACCAGCAGGGTTTTGAAAGATAAATCTTCTGTAGTAATCCCTTCTGTAATTATCAACAAGCACAACACAGCATGTGAGGACAAATACACCAGCACGGCATAGCTGACACCAAAGGGCTACACACAGACAGTCTGAGGACTCAGCACAAAGGCCATGAAAGACCAGGTTCTTCTCTGAGAAACTAAATGAATGGGATGATTTTATCTATGAGCTAAAAAAAAAAAATCTATTTCTAATTCTGTGCAGCTCACATCTGTGTCTTGAAAACAGAAATGACCCTTTTCTGTGCCAAAAGAATAGGAATATTTGAATGCTAAACTTTAAACTGAGCCTTTGATACTCAAGAGAAAACTGAGCTAAGATTCTAAGAAAAACAGGAACACTGCAGGATATTCAGTTTGATCAAGACAGACTAAAAAGATGAGCTGCTTCTATTTTTAGAAAGTTAGAGAACAGAGTTCACTACCACAAAAGAAGATCCAAATTTTGCTCTGTCACTTCCTAGACAATATAAACTAGAGACACTCACTTAATCTTTCTGAGTCTCGGTTATATGGTCTACAAAATGGGGCAATACACCTACCCTATCTTCATTCTTCTGAGGTTGTTGTGAGAATCAGATAAGAAATCTATGTCAAAGCACTTTCTAAATGATAACATGTCCCACAAACAGTAACAGACCTCTTATTAAGAGAGTAGAATCAAAGGGACAACAGATACACTTCTAGTTTGCCATATGACCAGGAGCTAACTGTGGTTCAGATCATCTGATCCTAAAAGAAGATGCTGTTAAAGTGCTGCACTCAATACGCCAGTGCATTTGGAAAACTCAGCAGTGCCCACAGGACTGGAAAAGGTCTATTTTCATTCCGATCCCAAAGAAAGGCAATGCCAAAGAAGGTTCAACCTACTGCACAATTGTACTCATTTCACATGCTAGCCAGGTAATGCTCAAAATCCTTCAAGCTGGGCTTCAATAGTACGTGAACCAATAACTTCCAGGTGTACAAAAAGGATTTAGACAATGCAGAGGAACCAGAGATCAAACTGCCAACAACTGTTGCAACATAGAAAAAGCAAGAGAATTTCAAAAACACATCTACTTCTGCTTCATTGACTATGCTAAAACCTTTGATTGTGTGGATCTCAATGAACTGTGGAAAATTCCTAAAGAGATGAAAATAACAGACCACGTTACCTGCCTCCTGAGAAACCTGCATTACAAGTCAAGAATCAACAGCTAGAACCGGACATGGAACAACAGACTGGTTCAAAATTGGGAAAGGAGTACGTCAAGGCTGTATATTGTCACCCTGCTTATTTAACTTATATGCCGAGTACATCATAATAAGACTTCCCTTGTAGATCAGACAGTAAAGAATCCGCCTGCAATGCAGGAGACCCAGGTTCAATTCCTGGGTCAGGAAGATTCCCTTGGAGAAGGAACTGGCAACCTACTCCAGCATTCTTGCCTGGAGAATCCCCATGGACAGAGAAGCCTGGCAGGCTACAGTCCATGGGGTTGAAAGAGTCGTACAAGATTTAGTGATTAAACCTCCACATCATGCGAAATGCTGGGCTGGATGAAGCCCAACCTGCAATCAAGATTGCCAGAAATATCAATAACCTCAGATATGCAGATGATACCACCTTAATGGCAGAAAGCAAAAAGGAACTAAAGAGCCTCTTGATAAAGGTGAAAGAGGAGAGTGAAAATGCTGGCTTAAAACTCAACATTCAAAAAACTAAGATCATGACATCCAGTTCCATCACTTCAAGGCAAATAGATGGGGGGAAAAGTGGAAATGGTAACAGACTTTATTTTCTTGGGCTCCAAAATCACTGTGGACAGTACTCCAGCCATGAAATTAAAAGACGCTTGCTCCTTAGAAGAGAAGCTATGACAAACCTAGACAGTGGACTAAAAAGCAGAGACATCACTGTGCCTACAAGAGTCCATACAGTCATAGGTATGGTTTTTCCAGTAGTCACGTATGGATGTGAGAATTAGACCATAAAGAAGGCTGAGTGTTGAAGAATTGATGCTTTCGAACTGTGGTGCTGGAGAAGACTTTTGAGGGTCGCCTGGACAACAAAGAGATCAAACTAGTCAATCCTAAAGGAAATCAACCCTGCATATTCATTGGAAAGACTGATGCTGAAGCTTAAGCTGTAATACTTTGGCCACCTGATGTGAAGAACCAACTCACTGGAAAAGACTCTGATGCTGGGAAAGACTGAAGGCAGGAGAAGAGGGTGACAGAGAATGAGACGGTTGGTTGACATCATCAACTCAATGGACAAGGGTTTCAGCAAACTCTGGGAGATAGCGAAGCAAAGGGAAGTCTGGTGTGCTGCAGTCCATGGGGTCACAAAGAATTGGACATGACTGAGTGACTGAACAAAACAAAGGGACTATGCTAATGATATAAGGAGAGAAAGAAATAAAAGAAATGGTCCCTGTTTTTTAAAAGTTTACAATTTAAAGGGAAGAGAAAAGATAATAATACTAGCATTTCCTGCTTAAAAAAATAATGTGGACATTAAATTTTCTAGAACAGGGGTTATCAAACTAAGGTCCCTGAGCCAAACTGGACAGCTACCTATTTTAAAGTTTTGCAGAACACAGCCAAACTCATTATTGATGAATTGTCTATGATTGCTTTTGAGTTACAGTGACAGAAATGAGTAAATGCAATGGAAACCATATGGCCTCAAGCCTAAAATATTTACCATTAATATTAGGTTCTTTACACTCTGCTCTAGAAGTTCAGAAGAGAGACTAAACCACCACTTTAGTACTGACTTCCATCACATAGTATATTACCTTTTAAGCAATATCAATATATTTTTGGATAACATGCTACCTAGGTAACAGAATTCAATAAATATTTTCAAACTCATATAGCCAAAGGACAGCAGTACTACTTGAGGGTGTAGGTTTCATTTCATACCCCCATTCTAACTTTGATCTATGATCATATTCTTTGTGCAGTCTTTAGAACCTCTTACTGACTGCCTCAAAGACTAAGGATGAAGTCTGAAATTTGCTGAACTGATAATTTTCTGCAGGACCAGAATTGCATCCATTTTAAAAACAAACAAGCAAACAGGAAAACCTCACCTGTAATTTCTAAGGCACACTTAGAAGCTATTTAAAGCAAACTGAACAGCCTACTTTGTCAAAAAAAAAAAAAAAAAGCAAAATTAAATTTTTCAAATTACTGATGTTTGGAAGTTAATCTGATCATAAAGAAAAATTATTTTGATTTTCCTTTGGAAAATACTGTTGGGTGAATTGATAACAATTCAAACAGTGTTTCAGTGGTACCACTCAACAGAAAAATGCAGCTTTTAGAAATATTTATCTAAAATCCCTTTCTATTACTTGGTAGGTAGAAAAGGATGAGCTCAGCCAACCCCACTGCCTTGTTAATTACACTTGGCATTTGGCATCTTCCTGCATTTCAGCCACTGCCACATCTTTGCATTACTGACCAGCATCTTGTCAAATGTAGATAGTGTTGTGACCAGTCTGGTCTTTCAGAATCTTATCTTTCTCCTCATCAGCATTCACCACAGTGGGAAAGCAAATGCAGTGTTTGTTTTAGAAACAGTTATAGATGGTCACTAATGCCTCTAGGAGACCAGTGTGGAGACTCCAGTGGACGGGGATGTAACTGAGAAACAACTGCCCTCAAGTCTCCATTAGGACAGGGAAATTCTCCAGGAGATGATATAGCCTATTTCCAGCAGCTGTGCCATGCACTACTATTCCATTCAGTAGAGAAATGGTCCTCTGAATCCCAAGTCAACTCATTTTTCATGGTCTTGTGATCTTCTGACTAGTTTTACCTTGACTCAAAAACACAACCTGTTCTCATGTTGACCAACCAAACCCCAACTGTTCTTCTACAGCCTATTTCCTACTCTGATTCTACCTCCATAGATTTTTCCCAACCATTCTCTATAGTGCCCCTATGGTCCACAGAGACCATGCCCTCAGTTTCCTGGGCACTTACTAGTAACAGGACATCACTTATAAAAGTATTCAGTCTTAGTAGTACATTTTACATTCACTAATTTATGTATGATTTCTATACTCGTGTCCCATCTGCCAATCAACCTGTCCTTCACAGTAGAGACTACAGTATAACCCCTTGTATCTCCTGCCTACAATGAAAGATCAATGCTATGGACAGAGAAGGCACTCGATAAATGTTTAGTTAATTATCTAATTAAATGCTGTAAATCAGGGGTCCCCAACCCCCAGGCCACCTTCCACTACTGATAAGTGGCCTGTTAGGAACCAGGCCACACAGCAGGGGGTGAGCTGCATGCGAGGGAGTGAAGTTGTGGCTGTATTTACAGCTGTTGCCCATCGCCCTCCCAACACCCCCAGATGGGACCGTCTAGTTGTAGGAAAACAAGTTCAGGGCTGCCACTGATTCTGCATTATGGTGAGCTATATAATTACTTCATTATGTATCACAATGTAATAATAATAGAAACAAAGTGCACAATAAATGTAATATGCTTGAATCATCCTGAAACCACCCCTCCCCTCTGCCAGTCTGTGGAAAACCTGTCTTCCACAACATCGATCCCTGCTACCAAAAAGGTTGGGGACCATTGATGTAACTAAAAGGTGTCTAAATGTAATCCTTTGTAGGGACTTTCCTGGTGGCTCGGTGGTCAAGAATCCACCCACCAGTGCAGGAGACACAGGTTCAAACCCTGGTCAAGGAACTAAGATCCCACATGCCGAGGGGGCAACTAAGCCTTGGGCGCTGCAACTAGAGAAAGGCCCGCGTGCAGCAAGAAGAGCCTGCATGCTGCAACTAAGGCCCAACAGAGCCAAAAATGTAATGCATTCTACAACTACAGGGGACCATCATTACTTCAACAGTCCCTCTTTAAAGCCCTTCTCCAAATGAGTTGAACCTCACGGTCCTACAGGACATGAAGCACCGTCAAAAGCCCTGGGCCTAACTCTCTGATAACCAGTGCCCTGACTGCTCTGTGTGACTCTGGTTCTGGAACAGCCCAGCTTCACTCAGACTTACCATAAAGCGGTTTCTCCGGGGACACAGAGAGCAGGGTGAGACACCTATGATCTCTCTCACACCGCTCTGCCAATACGTGGTAGAGTAACTGGTCCAAGAGTAGAGATGTACTACTTCTATCACAAACTACTAGAAGCATTTGTGGGGAAAGAGAGGTGAATAGCCTATATGTGGTTTCTCATCTAATCCTCAACTAGACTGTTATAATTCACTCTTACATAACTGCTTCCATACAATGGGCCTTCTGACATTTATGCATGTTTTCGTGTGTGCTCAGTCCAACTCTTTGCGACCCCATGGACTGTAGCCCGCCAGGCCTCTCTGTCCACGGAATTTTTCAGGCAAGAATACTGGAGTGGGTTGCCATTTCCTCCTCCAGAGGATCTTCCTGACCCAGGTATCAAACCTGCATCTCCTGCATTGGCAGGCAGGTTCTTTATCACAGTGCCATCTGGGAAGCCCTTATACATGTTTTACAACCCTATAAAACAAATCTTTAGACATCTAGCTTTTCTCTGTTACAAAATAATGTATGCAGCAGACAACCTGAAGCCCATTCCTAAACCTCACCAAAAACCCTGATTTCAGAGTATTTAAGTCAACAGCAGACCACAGTTTCAATATCTCTAGCCTGGATGAGCCTTTAAAAAACTCCCAGTTGTAACATTTTTGGTATTCTACAGCTGTGGGAATACCACTCAGTCTTTCTCTCTGCCTGCTAACTTGCTCCTCGCCCCGGAAAATCATAAAGTAGCTGTAGGCTACATACTGTGTACTAAAGGCTGAGATCCTTTTGTCACTGAGCTGGGAAGAAAACCGTCTTTCAGACCTGCCTTCAAACAAAACTCTTTCTCTTGTCCCTGCTCCTGTGTAGGGAAATTCAGTAGGACAAAACCCCCACCCCAACTCTGCAGTCTGCCTCATCAGTGACTGCTTGGCAATTCAGCTGAATTAAAAGAGTAGGACACCGCTTGACTTTCTAAGGTCTTGCTATTCAATGTGTGGTCTAGGGACAGCTGTAGCAGGATCACCTGGGAGCAGAATCTAGGCCCCACCCCAGACCTACTGAACCAGAATCTGCAGTTTAACAAGGTGCTTCCCTGATGGCTCAGATGGTAAAGAATTCGCCTGCAATGCAAGAGACCCAGGTTCAATCCCTGGATCAGAAAGATCCCCTGGAGAAAGGCATGGCAACCCACACCAGTATTCTTACCTGGAGAATTTCACGGACAGAGGAGCCTAGCGAGCTATAGTCCAGGGGTCACAAAGAATCAGACATGACTGAGTGACTACCACTTTCACCTCTCAGGTGAGTCACATGGATATTTACGTTTGCGATGCACTGATCTAGGGGCTAACCTGGCACAGTTCAGCAGGGTGGTCGATAGCCACATGTTCCTATTAAAACTTAAATTACTGGGACTTCCCTGGTGAGCCAATGGATGCAAATCTGACTTCCAGTGCAAGGGGCATGTGTTCAATCCCTGTTGGGGAACTGGGATCCCCCGAGCCACATTTAGAGAAAAGCCTATGAGGTGCAAAGAGGAGCCTGCGTGCTGCAACTAAGATCCGATGCAACCAAAAATAAAATAAAAAATAAACTTAAATGACTTAAATAAAATCCAAAATTCAGTTCCTCAGCTGGGCTAGCCATGTCTCAAGTACTCAACAGCCCCATGTGCTAGTGGATCCCCTACCGGACAGCAAACATGCAGAGCATTTTCATTCTCCTGGAAAGCTCCAGCGCACAGCACTGAACACAGGCCGTTTTTCAATCCACCTTTAGTAGTGAACTCAACACATTAGGGTAGAGAAAAGCTGATACTCCGTTTTACTTTAGTCCCGCTCCTGAGTCTTACTTCTTTTACAAGAGGAAGCAATCAACCAGGTTCAGCCAACCTTACCAGGTTTACCTGCTCTCTGGTAAGCAAAACTGATCCTTTCCTAAAACGAGAAGCTCTAAGAGTATCAATCTAAAAAGTTTCCAAAGGCAATCTCCTTCATAACTACAAGAAGCATCAATTGCAAAGTAAACCGGTGGAGAAATAGGATCCAGCTTTCCCACTGGCTTTTAGAGCTTTGAAAAGGTTACCTTTATCTGAGCAAAAGCGACTATACTGACACCATTTCTTGGTGGTTCTCAAACTCTGGTGTGCACGCAAATCACTGGAGAAGTTTGTTACCACACAGATTCCCAGGTCTGACCACCAGTTTCAGATTCGGTAAATCCAGGGTAGATGCAACCCATCCCCACCACTGATGGTGCTGATCCCGAGGCTACACTTTGAGCCACCGACCCAGGCTAACAAAAACAACGGGAAGATGGTGAGACTTGACACTTGCTTCCACATGGACATTGTGCCTGGCAAGAGTGCAGAAGCCTGTGCAGAGAAAGCAGACTGAAATCAAATGGGTCAGGACTGTGTGCCCTCAGCCTCTTTTCCAGAAAGAGATATACCAGAGCATCCACACAGAATAGGCCGTGGACAAAACACCCAGTGAGAAATGGTCTCTGATTCTTAAGTCAACAGTGTAGTCAAAATGAGGCCCTGATTAACTCTCCCTCACATCTCAAAGAGGCAGCCTCCATCTATTACCTATTAACTTCATAAATCTCTGAAAACCAGCTTCTAACCCCTTCCCCGCCCCCAGTTAAACCAGAAATTTAAAGCCTACAGTGATTGCCTAATTGCCCAAACCACTAACGTCTTAATCTCCACTTTAACTGGCCTTTCCATAACATTTTATGTTTTAGCAACCTGTCTGCCTCAGAAATTTTCATCTGCTTCGGCCTCCATGGTTCATTTTTTATCTAATGAAACTCTCAGTCTCTTTAATGGGAGCTCCTCAGACTGTTTTTTCTCCTTCTCAGGGGAAAAAATATTATGACAGAAGTTATAAAGGGAGAAATGGACCCCTTCCTGGCACACAGGCTGAGATCTGCCTCATTCTTAAATAAGAATGAGAAGATTCTGCAAGTGATGTCATTGGTTGAGGGATCATGCTTGCTGCTCTCTTGGTATTTAGGCCTCCTTCTATAGGAGGACATCATTTTTCTTTGTATCCTAAATAAGGAAAAAGGGAGACATAACTGAAATTCAACATCAGCCCACAAATTCTGTACCAGGGAAGCTAACAAAAAGGTAGAATACCCTCTTCCATAGGCACAGGGTTGAAGGTAGCATGCATACTGCATGCTCAGTCACTCGCTTGAGTCTGACTCTTACAACCCCATGGACTGCAGCTCACCAGGCTCCTCTGTCCATGGGATTCTCCAGGAAAGAATACTGGAGTGGGTAGCCATTCCCTTCTCCAAGGGAATCTTCCTGATGCAGGGATCAAACTGGGTCTCCTGCATTTCAGGTGGATTCCTT
Source organism: Dama dama (assembly GCF_033118175.1). Taxonomy (NCBI): domain Eukaryota; kingdom Metazoa; phylum Chordata; class Mammalia; order Artiodactyla; family Cervidae; genus Dama; species Dama dama. Next base: position 73,253,400 of record NC_083691.1, read on the forward strand.
ATCGCTAAGTTAGTAGGCTTATTGGTAGCATAAATCTTATCTAGAAATTGCCTGGCACTAGAATCGACAGGGAACAAAAAGCACATGAAATCTTTTGACCAATCCCTGTTCTCACATTCTGAAATTTCCATCACGTTGCAGTTAAAAGGATGAAAAATGGTCCGGCCCAACAGGGAGACAACTTCAAGTCTGGCAGACCCCCTACAGTACCCTTAGCATCTCCTGTTGTCACAGCCTTCCACAGATGTTCCCCAAAGAATCTACCTAAAGTGACTAACTCTCAAAGTTCAACTATCTTCTTTAGGGGAATTATTTTAAAAGTTCTGGCCTATGTAAATCCATGGCTGATTCATGTCAATGTATGGCAAGAACCACTACAATATTGTAAAGTAATTAGCCTCCAACTAATAAAAATAAATGAAAAAATAAATAAATAAATAATAGTTCTGGCCTTTGTCCTGACTTTTAGCCAGTCTGTCTCCACTAGAAATTTTGGACAATGACCCCAACATTACTTCAACCTACTATGTGAATCAGATGGCCTCAGCATGCCTTCCAACCATAATTCTATGATTACATCTAACCTTCACTCCAAACTGGCGCGCCTTCTGACCCACCCTCCTCTGCCAGTTGGCAGTGGTGTTCCGTCAGAGCAGTCCATGCGTTAATTTCAGGGTCAACTCTCAAGTCTTCCCTCACTCATCACATCCCACAGAATGAATGAGACACAAGGATGAGTGCCCTGACACTTCCATATCCTTCATAAGTTTGTGGCTACATGCAAAGCAGGCACTCAAAAAACAGACAAGCTAAACCATATTTGTCAACCATAATTCCTAAATTTAAGCCCTATCCATCTTAACAGCCACAAACTTTATTTAATCCTACATAACTCTCCCTGGTACTATTCAAAGAGCCTGCAGTCTGGTCTCCTTTTCACCAGTCTTTCCCCATTTCAGTCATCTTCCACACAGCTACCAGTTATCTTTCCAAAAGCAATGTCACTCTTCCATTTGAAAACCTTTAGTGTCTAGTCCATTTATTCAAACTTCTTACTTGACATCCACAACTCTTCATAATCGGGTCCAAGTTATCCCTCCAACCATATTTCACCACTCTCTGTCATGTATCTGACCATGTCTTCATGTCAGCAGAGACTGTCTCGTTTGCCTGGAATACTACCATCCATCCTTTCCTCCCTATCCATTACTCCCCAATCTGAGTAACTTCTACTGTTACCTGCCATTTCTTCTGTGCGCCCACTGATATGACACTTGTCGTCTTGTATTAATTTTAAGTACAACATTTGAATATTCTATTAAAGGGTTCTCCTTAAGGTGGAACTCTGCCTCACTCTATGGGGCCTGGCAGACTGTTCACAGGTGGCACATAACTGTCTGCTGAACCAAAGAGCTTACATAGCCAAAAGAATAAAATCTTTTCAAAGTTTTCACTACTTTTGGGAGGCTGTTATTTCAGCAGTGCAGTCACTGCTCTAAATATTTCTAGAACTCTCTTCTGCCATTTGGAATTGCCTTCTGAGCTAGTTTTCTCTCCGGAAAAGAAAATCAGTCCCCTTACTTTAAACTCATGAAACATTTTCACCCCAAAATAGGAGAGCCAAGTGTGCGGGCTGCCATCCTCTACCCACCACACTTCATCACATGGATTTGTTCCAAATAATTTCTTGCCCTTTCAAACAAAGAAACAAAAAATGCCTTCAAAGGATTAAAAACTTGCCATCACTAACATCTTGCCAGAGGCTCTTAGAGACAAATTCAAAGGGAAATGCAGAAGTCTTGCCAATGGTCATACTTAGACGCTCAGTCTGTCTGACTCTTTGCGACCCCTTGGACTGTAGTCCGCCAGGCTCCTCTGTCCATGGGGATTCTCCAGGGAAGAATACTGGAGTGGGTTGCCATGCCCTCCTCCAGGGGATCCTCCCAACCCAGGCCTCCCACATTGCAGGTGGATTCTTTACCTTCTGAGCCACTGGGGAAGCCCTTGCCAAATAGTAGCACCACTGGAATAACAGTATCTCAAAAGGCTTCCATGTGATTGTGAAGACTTAAGTGTGTATGTTTAGGTACAGGTTTTATTTTTCACAAAACAATGCATTTCACCTTGCTGCATATTTGTTATATGAAATTTTTTAAAGTGTGTCTCTGTTTCTCCAAAGTAAAAAGGAGTCTAAGCTTCCCCATGCTCCCTTGAATGCCAAGATCATTGAAAACCAAGTTTAATGACTACTGAATCTATTTCCAAAGATGCAAGATTCTGCTTTGAGAACTTCATTAGCATATTCTTGAGGCAGAACCACACTACACAGAAAAGCAGCAACGCCCTTTTCCAAGAAAAGGGTCCCATCATTTAACAGACGGATGCCATAAATATGACAAAGGGAAAGGTCACTATTTTGCTTAATTCAACATGTCCTGAGTATCTTCTGGGTGCTCTGCCCCACTCCAGGCGACCCAAGAAAAAGAGAAAAGGACACAGCCCTAGCACTCCAGCTTTCAAAATCATTTTCAGACAACGTCTTTTCAAAGCACTGAATCCATTCGTAACCATCTATCTCTGGTGAAGTAGTTTACACGCATGACTCTATTCACACTTCAGATTTAATTGCGGGGGGGTCGGGGGGAGGCAGATAAATCTCTTTATCCTCACATCATCCCTGTGGGAAAGGAGAAAGCTTGATCCTTTCCATCGCCGGGCTGGAAAACTGAGGAAGCAGCAGGAAAGCGATGGTCCTCACCTTTCCCTGCCCCTCCCGACCAGCACCAGAGGCGGAAGCCAGGATTTCTGACATCCCTGTCCAAGCCCGCTAGTTCAGTGAGAAGGAAGAATCAAACTCCAGCTCCTACCCGCAGAAACGCACACCGACCAGACACCGCCCGGCCCCATCTCCTGGGAACTGCAGGTGGAAGCACGGTAATGGTGGATACAGAAGACGGAGGAGACAGGAGGGGCGCGCTCGCGTGCCCCCTCCGCCGTCTCCCTCTGTCCCGACAAGTCGCTGCCAAGGCAACCCGAGGCCTCAGGACCGGGGACCCCCTACTCCCCGCATACGACGGGTACCTTCGAGTACTCCTGAGCCAGCTTCTGGTACTTCCCCTGCAACTCTGCCGAGGCCATGGCCTCCCCCGCCCTGTCCAGGCCAGACTGCCCAGGCCACTCAGCCCCACCCCCCGCCCCCAACCCCAGACACGCTGCCGGGTATGGCTCCACCAGCTCCTGCCCGCTCAGCCACCGCCGCCGCGCCTCCTCCTCCACTTCCGGGTTCGCCGGGTGAGAGGAAGGAGGAGTGGGGCCAGGGGTGGAGCGACCGCCGGGGGCGGGGGGACGTCTGACGTCACCGCCCCGCCCTCTCGCGCCCGAGCACGTACACGCGCAGAATCGCTGGCGCTCCTGGGCTCTGCCTTTAGGACCAGGGGGCGCCATCTTGACTCATGGTCCAAGATGGCGACCCAGAACAGGGAAGGAGAGTATTAAAAGCGGAAGAAAATGATAAGAGCCCACAGAATGGGCGGGGGACGGCGGAGAGGGGCGGTGGTGCGAAGAATCGAGGACCGGAAGAAGAAACATTCTAAGCGCATCAAGAATTCTGGTCGAACATACCGTCCTCCCCTACTGGTTCCCATGGCAACCGCCTGTCGTTTGATGGTTACATCTTTCAGAAGGTGCTCAGAGAGAAAGACCTCTGTATTCCGCTACCTGCTATCCGGATATGGTAGCCCCGGCCATGGCCTGCATTGTAAACTCTCCCCAGTTTTATAAAGCGCGCTTCTGTCACCCTGTTCTCCAGACAAACCTTCTTTGTCTTATATTTTGACGTTGGGATATCTTTGTGTCCATTCTCTACCCATTCCACCCGCCCAGCCCTGCCCTCATACTGGCACTGCATCAGAGCGTTTTCTCAGAGAATTGGGTAAAAAGCTTTTAGGAAATTTCAGGGAATGATCCCTGCCACGCATGCAGATAAGGTGGACGTTAACAACATGTAACTGGACAATTGAAGCAAATAATAGTCTGCCTGAAACACTTTATGCCGACGCCGCTTTGCTCATTAAATATGTTTTGAGGACGTTTCATATGTTAGATATTCTAAGCATTGCATTTATTGCAACATTGAAATGTTCATAGAGGAATAAAAAATAAATTTAGGATACTTGTTTGCCATAAATTACAGCACCGCAGTTTAATAAAACTGATAACCTAGACCTGTATATATCTGCATGAATCTGTGTCTATCAGCATAACAAAACACTGAAATGTAAAAAGCAAATTGCAGTATACTAGAGCATGAAAAGATACATTTGAGGAATATAAAGCAACATTTGTGCTGCTCATGGACACATGAACGTGTACTAAAAATAGAGAAACAAGAACTGGAAGGATACACGTCTAATTCTGGCTTGTGATTGCCTCTAGTGAGAAAACGAAGAAAGGGAAATGAGAAAGAACAAAGAAGCATAAATTTTATTTTTATTTAATTTTTTCAAGTGACTGTGACTGGAAGTTAACATTTATTATCCAGGTAGTAGGGAAAGGGGTGTTAGTTATGTTGTTATTTTAGAACGTTTGATATTTTTTTCCATGATTAAAAAAACACCTCCTGTTTTCCTGTTTGACGTTTGACTATGAGTATGCCTGGAATTTTAAAGTGAAAGCATGAGCTGGTATATGCACTTTTCAGCCACTGTAATGTAAGAAAAGGATTACAAACTTTTTAAAATGTTGTTTATACTTTTCAGTTGGCTAACAGTCAAGCCCTACTATCCAGCAAACTTGCAGAATTTTAAAAATTATTATTATTAGTTTTCCATGGCACCACCAAGCGGCAGAATTAAATATTGTTAAGTGTATTTCTGTAGTTTGTAATGTAATGGAATTTTCAATTATTTAAAAATAAAATGCCATTGCAGAACTAACATTCCAAAGAAAGAATGTGCTACTGTGGTTAGAGAGCCTATGTACTGACCTGAGAAATTTATATTTCCACTGCTTAATCTAGTTGTTCCTCTGTTGCAAAAAATTGTTTCCAAATCCCAACTGCTAAATCGAACACATTTCAGAATCTCTTCCTCAAAAGACACCATTAAGTGAGTGAAAAGGCATTTGCAGTATATATGTCCAACAAAGGTGTCCCTTATCCAGATATATAAAGAGCTCTTACAAATCAATAAGAAAAAAGACCAGCAACCAGATAGAAAAATGAGCAAGGGACTTCCAACGGGCACTTTACAAAGGAAAATACACAAACGGGCCATTAAACGTGCAAAGGGGTGTTAAGTTTCATTAGCAACCAGGAGGAAGTGAAATGAAAACCACAGTGAAATGCCATAAACACCCACACAAACGGCTAATATTTAAAAGATTGACAAGAGTGAATGAGAATATAAAACAAGAAACTATCATAACATGTTGATAAGAGAGCCTTCCCTAGTGGTGCAATGGTTAGGAATCCACCTGCCAATGCAGGGAACATGGGTTAGCTCCCTGCTCTGGGAAGATCCCACATGCCATGAAGCAACTAATCCCGCGCGCCAACTACTGAAGACCATGCTCTAGGGCCTGTCAGCTGCAGCTACTGAGCCCATGAGCTGCAACTACTGAAGCCTGAGTGCCTTAAGCCTGTGCTGTACAAGATGAGAAGCCACCGCCACGACAAGACTGCCCACCACAACTAGAGAAAGCCCATGCGCAGCAGGGAAGACCCAGCACAGCCAAAAATAAAATTTTAAATGTTGGTAGGAATATAACCTGGAAGAGCCACTTAGGAAAGAGCTTGCTATTATCCACTCACCTGAAAAGATACATATTTCAGGATTCAACAATTCTTCTCTTATGTATAGACTCAAAAAATGTGTGCATGTATTCACCAAGAAGATTCATAGCAGTATTATTCATAATAGCCAAAAAAGCTTATCAACGAATAGATAGTTACTAGAAATAACTGTATATTCGTATCATGGAATACTAAACAGCAATGAAAAAAGCTGAAATACAACTGCAATTAACTACTGGATGAATCTCAAAAAATAATACAGAACAAAAGAAACCAGATTCCCCCCAAAATATACTATAAAACTTCATTTATATATCATTCAAAAAATGGCAAAATTCAACTATAAGATTTAGGATACATGCCTAAGTATTAAAACTAGAAAGAAAATTAAGAAAGTGATAGCCATAAAAGTCAGAAGCTTTATTGTTTTCGGGTGGAAGAGGGTGATAACTACTGGAAGAGGCCATGAGATGGGCTTCGGGTAGTACTGGCAATGTTCTATTTATGTGTGATTGTTACACAGGTGTTAACTTTGTGTTAATTTCTCACGAGGTACATTTTTGTTTTGTGCACTTTTTTTGTATGGATGTTACATTTCACAATAACAGAATTTTAAAATTTTTCTGTTAACTCATGTGCTTACCAGTCAGTGATGGTTCTCAACTTGTAACCATGATATACTTGTAGGGAGTGGCCTAAATGAAGGTCACTTGGAATTATTATAAATATGCAAACACTGTGATGATCATTAAGGCATTTAACAGCATACTGTTTTAGGAATTTTTTTCAGTTGCAGGTGTCAGGAACTGACTCAAACTATCTTGGCTCCAAAGGAATACTTTCCTAGAAGGATGTGTGGGTAGCTCAGAGAACAGTAGGAAGAAAACAGGAGCTGCAGAGCTCCAGTTCAGAGTTGTTGGCCATTAGTTCAGTGTTAATGAATCAACAATGTATATTCAATAAGGTGCCTTTAAATAGAAACACACCTAAAACTAGGTTATATGTTGTTTGGTTGACAAAAGTGGGACCAGAGGCTGTCATGATCCTAACCCTGTGTTTTCCCTAGGAGCAGTGCTATTCACTAATTCAGTGGATGTGATGATTTTATAGAATACAACTCTGCAAATAAAGGGAATCAATTGTGTATACATTGAGAGCAGTGTGGATCTTCCTTTGGTCATATGGACAATGACCAGACATGACACTGGGTTACTTAGATGATATTGTCAGTCTCTGAGTAAACATCATTTCACGGTACAGTAGAGTCATGTGTTCTCTGTCCTTGCATACATCTGAACATCAAGAACTTCCTTCAAACTTCAAAGCTCCACCCGTTCTACTTCGTAACCTGCTGTGTGCAGCAGCTCTTAGAGCAACATTGGGAGCTCAGCTAGCCCCACTAGCAGCTCCCCATACAGAGAGCTAAGTAAAGATTTTCTCTGGCCTGGTTTCACATTCCTATGGCCAGTCACCACACATGATTATTGAGGTAATGGACAACAAAGAGTGTTTATATGAGTTTATATAAGGAAAGGATTAAAAAAAAGAAGATTGTTATTCACTATTTTCTTCCCAAGCCAATCCATTGTCCACTCTTTCTTACCTCCATTGCTACCATCTCTTGTCTTGATGCCTCAAAAAGCCTTCCAACTGGTCACCCTTCTTCCACCCTTGCACAGCTGCAGTCTTTCCTCCACAGAGCACCCGGTGTGATATGCTGAAGCATAACATTCTTATTAAAACCTTCAAGAACCCACAGAGCACTGGGAACAAAGTCCATATTCCTTACCATGCTACTAAGGCTTTACAAACTCTGGTTGCTGTGACCTCCCCACTTCACGTTCCAAAAGGGCAAATAGCCAAGCCTTGAGCCTTCCTAAGGTCTAGGCTCTAGAATCTGTACCTCACTGCTGCCACATTCTATTGATCAAAGCAAATCACATGGCCAGACTATCAATCTGGTTGACTAGATTTGAAGGGACTGGAGAAATACACCCTGCCTCTTGATAGAAGGAGGAGGAAGGTCAGTTGTAAAGAGCATGAACAAAGAGAAGCCTGATTCACTGAGGGCCTTATATTAGAACAATCTGCCACCCCTCACCTCCTATACTACCCTTCTTTCTGTTCTTCAAACAGTCTTCAAAAGTTTGTACCTGTTTTTTTCCAGTGGCAGAATTTCTCTGTAGGGAGAATTTAGAAGGCTAGCTCTAGTTGGAAGAGGGAACTGAGTAGGGGACACATAGAGATGAGTTTGGATAGTGAACTTGCAGTACTTATTTAGGATGGTTCAAGGGAGCTAAACCCCAGACACCACCAGCCCTTCCTTGGTGCTGCTGCTCACGATATTTAGCCTGGCCTGTCCCAGAACTGAGTACAGTTGCATCCTTCTCAACATTCAGGTGCTAGCCCACACATTGCCAATTCAGAGAGACATTCCTTGAGCATCTACTTAGATATTTCCCTTCCCCATGTCTCTCTGCTCTGTTTTATTGTCACCATAAAACTTACTGCCATTTGAAATCACCTGAGGCAAATCAGCAGCTTTCATGAAATCCTCCATCTATCTCACCTTTTAGGACTCTAAGCAACTTCTCCAGAAGGGTTTGGAGGCCCTGTCTGTGCAGAACTAGTTGCAGACATAACATTCTAGGTTAGACAGAAAAATGGCCTCTCAAAGATATCCATGTTCTAGTCTCTGGCACTTATATTGTATGTATACCTTCAGTAACATAAATTAAGTTTACACATGAAATTAAGTTTGCTAATCAGCTTTCCAAAGACATGGGAGCATGAAAAGGAATCAGCCCAATGTTGCTGGCTTTGAGGATGGAGAAGGAGCCCACAAAGCCAAGGAATGCCGGTGGGCTCTAGAAGCTGGTGAAGGGAAGAAAAAGGATTCTCCCCTAGAGACCACAGCCTCCAGAAGGACCACAGCCCTGCCACGAGATTGATTTTAGATCAGTGATACCCCTTTCTGACTAATAACCTCCGAAGCTGTGAGATGACAAATTGGTGTTATTTTCAACCACTAAGTTTGGAGAAATTTAACACACCATTAACAGGAAACTAAATAACCTGCATAAGTGAGGTAACTCACAGTGCTACACCCAGCTCCTTCCTTCTACTGTGACCCAAGGTCATTGATCATCCATGGGTCAGAGTCATCCCACCCACTCTGTTTCCAGTTCCCAGCCACATGTTGTATATGACCATGGCTACACTGCAGTATTGTGACAGGTAAATCAGTGGTGTGTGGGAGCAGGCTCCTACCAGCTTGAGAGAGCCATTTGTTACATTTTCAGGAGTTGTGAAAATTAGTTACTGAACACAGCCATCACTGAAGATTAGACTGTATGAGCGTTAAATAAGTTATATGACAAGCATAAATACTCTAAATTCATCACTTTCTTATTTCGCTATATTTGCTATATATAACTATTATCTAAGCTCTTAAATTACTTACTTTTACTGTATCTATACAATACTATACAGTGATGTGCTATGCCTACCTTTGCAACTCTGCATTCAGTGACATCATGTTGGTAGCTTGAAACTGGCCATGATGGAGGCTTTACACTGTGGAAACAGGCAGATGCTGCAAACGTGGGCTCCCTCCACTCCACGCTTGGTTACAAGTCTGCCACCTGTGCATAGGACAGACAACACCTAACTTTGGAGTGTTCCCTACAGCTTCAGGGTGCCCTTTTTATTTTTCACAACAAAGACTGGAAACTCCAGTGAGGCAAGACCCAGGAACTACTGAGGGAAAACTCATCTGCTGGGCTGCTGAGGTCTCACAGAGTCTGGTCTAATTCATCTTTATTTTCCTAATGCAGTGAGCGCTCAAGAAATGACTCCTGGGGACTTCCCTGGTGGTCCAATAGTTAAGAATTTGCCTTGGAATGCAGGCGATGTGGGTTCAGTCCCTGGTCAGGGAACTAAGATCCTATATGCCATAGAGCAACAAATCCCGCATGCTACAACTACTGAAGTCCATGCTCAGAATAACTAGCACTCTTATTTTTTCTATAATTAATAGATTATCATTGTTAGATAATTAACTTAAATCAATAGGAAATGTTTCATAAACATTAGTAGCTACTATCATTACAATGTTAGTAGCTGCTATTATTACTTTTAGCTCACAATCTAACCAAGTCCATTGATATGTCAATGTTCTTCTATATTAGGGATCTTTTTTCTTAAAGCCAGGGGAGCAAATTCTTATATTCGCATTTTGAATAGTACTTAATTATAAGAGTTTTTCTTACCTTAGCCTTTTAAAAAGTTTCTAACAATCGGAGCTGAGAAAGCTAAAATTACATGTAAAATGAAATTAGAACATTCCCTCATACCATACATAAAAGTAAATTAAAATGGTTTAAAGATCTAAATGTAAGACATGACACCGTGAAACTCCTAGAAGAGAACATAAGTGAAACAGTCTAACATAAATCATGGCAATATTTTCTTAGGTCAGTATACATAAAACTATAACTCATCCATAAAAACAGAATGAAATCCTACCTTTTGCAGTAATGTGGATAGACCTAAATAATATTCTGCTTAATGATATATGTCAGCAAAAGACAAATATAAGTGGTATTACTCATATGTGAAATCTAAAAACTAATACAAATGAATATATATACAAAATAGAAACAGAGTAACAGAAATAGAAAACAAATTTATGGTTGCCAATAGGGAGAGGGAAAGATGGAAGGAGAAATTAGGGGTATGGAATTAACAGATGCAAATTATTATACATAAGATGGATAAGCAATAAAAATTTAATGTATACAGCAGAGAATCTAAGATCATGACATCCAGTCCCATCTGTAAACCACAGCGAATCTAAGATCATGGCATTCGGTCCCATCACATCATGGCAAATAGATGGGGAAACAATGGAAACAGTGAAAGATTTTATTTGGGGGGGTGGGGGGGCTCCAAAATCATTACAGATGATGTCTGCAACCATGAAATCAAAAGACGCTTGCTCCTTGGAAGAAAAGCTACGACCAACCTAGACAGCTTAGTAAAAAGCAGAGACATCACTTTGCCAGCAAAGGTCTGTCTAGTCAAGGCTTTGGTTTTTCCAGTAGTCATGTATGGATGTGAGAGCTGGACTATAAAGAAAGCTGAGCGCTGAAGAATTGACACTTTTGAACTGTGGTGTTGGAGAAGACTCTTGAGAGTCCCTCGGACAGCAAGGAGATCCGACAAGTCCATCCTAAAGGAAATCAGTCCTGAATATTCATTGGAAGGACTGATGCTGAAGGTGAAACTCCAATACTTTGGCCACCTTATGAGAAGAGCTGACTCATTTGAAAAGACCCTGATGCTGGGAAAGATTGAAGGCAGGAGAAGGGAAAACAGAGGATGAGATTAGTTGGATGGCATCACCAACTCGACGGACATGAGTTTGAGTAAGCTCTTGGAGTTGGTGATGGACAGAGAAGCCTGGCGTGCTGCAGTCCATGGGGTCGCAGAGTCGGACACGACTGAGCGACTGAACTGAACTGAACTGACGCCCTATTGTTCTAGCAGAGAAGGAGTGCTGGCTCTGCAGAATGGCCCTTTCTGCCTGGTATAATCTCGTGTTGCCAGCAGAGGGCGCGCCGTCACCGAATTTGTTTAGAAAAGATAAAAATCCGAGGACAGTCCGAGTGAGCTGGTTGTGAGTCTTTCCACACGAACCACAGGGTTTGTAGTTGTTTAGGCACGTCTCTAGTGACCTCATCCCACTACACCTGATTCTTTTTGAGGAAACAATTAGCCTGTTTGAACAGAACAGGCAAGGCAAATTAGTAACTGGAAAAGTACTAAGTCATTCTGCAGAACGCGTTGGGACGTCCGGTATTCCCTTGCGGCTTAGAGTCAGGGTGTGGACCCTTCCTCCACACCTGATGGCTGGGAAGGCAGACAAGTCACCCCTCTGCACAGGGCGCAGCCCCTCCTTTGTTCTGGGTAGGCTGGGCGGGCAGAGCGAAAACAAAGCTGGCCTTCGCGGACAGGGCTTCCGTGGAAAGACAGGGGACCTCTCTGGCAGCCTCCCGAGCCAGGAGATGCAGCCGTTGTAAGCCTCTGTGCTGGAGAAGAGCCGAAGAGGTGGTGCCGTGTGTTCTACAAACCCCGGAAGCAGATTCTCCAGCACATCCTGCGCACTGCCGTTCCTTCCAGCCACGTTCCAAGAGACCAGTGGCTTCAAGGCCACATTCCTGCCCCTTGTGCAAGGCCCCAGAGGACAAGGGACTTGAGGGAGAGGATGAGAAAAGGAGGGCTGACTCTCTCTCAACTGCAGGCCTTCCCAACACAGCCATCAGCAGAGGGGTGTCCCCAGTGAGAAGAGGAATCCGTGTCGGAATTACATTCTGGTCACCATTCACTTATACTTTATACCTTATTCACTTATACCTCCATGGGTTCATTGAGGGGGTTTCCCAAGTAGCACTAGTGGTAAAGAATCCGCCTGCCAGGGCAGGAAATGCAAGGTACACAGGTTCAATCCCTGAGTCAGGAAGAGCCCCTGGAACAGGAAATGGCAACCCACTCCAGTTCACTGATATCAGTGGGGGTGGTGTGTGCCAGGCACTGGGACGGGTGTTGGAAGTACCTCTAAGAGCCCGCCAATAGCCATCTGCTGGGGGAGGCAGATCATAAAATCATAAGGATACAGCATAAGCTCTTCAGTTCAGTTGTGTCTGACTCTTTGTGACCCCGTGGACTGCAGCATGCCAGGCCTCCCTGTCCATCACCAACTCCATGAGTTTACTCAAACTCATGTCCATTGAGTCGGTGATGCCATCCAACCATCTCATCCTCTGTCGTCCCCTTCCCCTCCTGCCTTCAATCTTTCCCAGCATCAGGGTCTTTCAAATGAGTCAGTTCTTTGCATCAGCTGGCCAAAGTATTGGAGTTTCACCTTCAGCATCAGTCCTTCCGATGAATATTCAGGACTGATTTCCTTTAGGATGGACTGGTTGGATCTCCTTGCAGCCCAAGGGACTCTCAAGAGTCTTCTCCAACACCACAGTTCAAAAGCATCAATTCTTTAGCACTCAGCTTTCTTTATAGTCCAACTCTCACATCCATACATGACTACTGGAAAAACCATAGCTTTGACTAGATGGACCTTTGTTGTCTCTGCTTTTTAATATGCTGTCTAGGTTGGTCATAACTTTTCCTCCAAGGAGCAAGCGTCTTTTAATTTCATGGTTGCAGTCACCATCTGCAGTGATTTTAGAGCCCCCAAAAATAAAGTCTGTCACTGTTTCCACTGTTTCCCCATCTATTTGCCATGAAGTGATGGGACCAGAAGTCATGATCTTAGTTTTCTGAATGTTGAGTTTTAAGCCACAAGTATTATACAATGAGGCTCTGAAGTAACACAGAGGAAAAGAATCTAGACCTTTTGTGAATGGAGATGAGGAAAGTACTGAGATTAGGGAAGGTTTACAGAAGAGGTGGGCATTTGGAGATTCAGTCAGCCAGTCAGCCAATAAATGCTTACTAAGGGTCTCGTGTGTCAGACACTGTTTCGGGCGCTGGAACGCACGAGGAAAGATATGGTCCCAGACCCATACTCTTGTAGAGGCGGCGTTGTGGTGGGAGACGCAGAGCATGTGCAAATATTAGTGAACATGATCAGTATCTACAGATTAGAATGGAAGGAACACAGGGCAGCTGGGGAGGGGGTGGAGTTTATGGTGAGGGGGTCAGGTGAGCTTCCCTGAGAAACTGCGATTTGAGCAAGGACTTCCAGAAGAGCAGGAATAAGGCCCCCTTCCCCTGGGTCTCTGCGGGGAGTGTTCCAAGCACTGGGAGCAGGCAGGGCCAGTCCCTGGAAGTGAGCGTGTCCTGGAAGGCGAGGAGGCCCATGTGCCTGGAGCAAAGCGGAGGGACTTGGAGAAGGAATCAGTTTGCAGGGGGGCTTGCAGGCAGTGGTGACAAGTTTGGCTTTTACTCTGAGAGAAATGGGTCACCATTGGAGCAATGGTGTGCTGGTAAATTGAGTCTCAAAAAAAGAAACACATTTTTTTTTTTAGTTCAGTTCAGTTCATTTCAGTCGCTCAGTTGTGTCCGACTCTTTGCGACCCCATGAATCGCAGCACGCCAGGCCTCCCTGTCCATCACCAGCTCCTGGAGTTCACTCAAACTCATGTCCATCGAGTCGGTGATGCCATCCAGCCGTCTCATCCTCTGTTGTCCCCTTGTCCTCCTGCCCCCAATCCCTCCCAGCATCAAGGTCTTTTCCAATGAGTCAACTCTTCGCAGGAGGTGGCCAAAGTATTGGAGTTTCAGCTTCAGCATCAGTCCTTCCAATGAACACCCAGGACTGATCTCCTTTAGGACGGACTGGTTGGATCTCCTTGCAGCATCAGCCAATTTCTGTGGCATAAATACTTCCACCATGGCTTATTCTCCGCTACCAATGTGACACCACTGAACACAGTAGAGAAGGCATGTGAGGGTGCGACCAGCTGGGACCAGCTCTTCCAGCCCACCATTGCTTTGGAGGGTTTTGAGAAAAGTGTGACATGATCTGACTTGTGTCTTAACAAAGTCACTCTGGCTGTATTGAGAGCAATCATGGGTGGGTGGGAGGGAAAAGGAAAAAGCAGGGGGCCACATTGGAAGCTAGTGCCAAGGTCAAGCTGAGAGGACAGCAGAGACTGTGAGTCCTGGACAGATTGTGGGTGTATTCTGAAGGAGGTATATTGAAATCCACCTGGTTTCTTGGTGGACTGGATGTGGGGTGCGAGAGAAAGAAAGCAAAACAGGATGGCGCTGAGGTTTAGTGGAAGGTTTGGGGGTAATGAGAGGAAAGGCATTCCCACAGGGAACAGCCTGTGAGAGTCATGTTGTAAGCACATGTTGTATTTTGGGGAAAAAAAAAAAAAAGGAAGGGGTGTGGTTAGTGAGCCAGTTATATGCACAGAAGCTGTGTTCGGGGCTGGACAGAAGGGTGCCCCCCACCAGAGAGAGCCAGGACTCAGGCTGTAGCCAGGGCAGAGCCCCTAATGGGATTTTAGCAGAGAAGTATGTGCCTAGGTTCATAATAAGAAGAAATAACTAAAGAATCCAGAGGCAGTGAGACCAGTTAGGAGGCTGCAGCATTGATCAGCACAGCAGAGAGCTGGCATCTCACCTGGACAGTGATGGTGAGGCTGGAGGGAGGAGGAGGGGAGAGGAGGGAGGGGGAGGGGAGAGGAGGGAGGGGGAGGGGAGAGGAGGGAAGGCCTGGCACCGGCTCCAAAGCCATCCTTGCACGTGGACCACAGAGCACCATGGGCATGTCCTACCTGTTTGTTCAGTAAGTGAACTGATCAGCCAATTGATGTGAGTCTTATCTTTACAAACCTCCTCCCATTCCCCCACTCATCTCCCAGCCAAAGATATCTTTTCCAGAGGACAAATGAATTTATTATATTAGAAATGTAGCTTCAATGCACATGCCTCTCTGAGAGGGTTGGGAAATTCTCAGTGTCAATCCAAGGGGTGACTGCATGGGTACTCCTTAGGCTGTACAAGGCAGGTTGCACACTCAACTGGGTGTGTGTGTCCATACCTATGGGTTGGCCATGATTCACTCCACCACATAATTGACAGAACACAGAGCCCTTCCTTAGACCAAGCCCTTGTTTCCAGAAGAGAAAAGAGGCCAGGAGTATTGGGTGAGGACGGAATGTGTAGACAAAACACAAGGGACTATAACTTTACCCATTTGTTTGCTGTTGAAAATTCACGTGGCCAGGGTTATCTGTAACATCCACATCTTTCACCTGACGTCACACCTTAGATAAGGTGTGTGTGATGGGAGGAGAAAGGACAGGTCAGGACTCGGTGGCTGACTCAGCAACACAAGACAAACTGGCCTGAAACTTCTGAAAGTTGCGCCTTAACAAGGCTGTGTAGGGTCACCCCAAGGCATCATTGTTTTTATAGCACTGTAAAAGCTCCGTCATTAGCAATCTGGTCCCTCTATCTGGGAGGAAGCTGACTTTTCCATCCTTCAAATCTCTTCCCACCCCACAGATAGCTTCTCCTCCATGCACAGGGCACACGCGTATCCCTTCCACAAGGCATGTACCCCTTCCACAACATGTGCAGCTACAGACCTGTAGACTGTTCTGGACGGATCAGCAGCCCAAAGCCTGCCTGCTCCACAGAACCAATGATTACTTTCTCAGTGACAGTTGGGCGTTGTTTTTTATTCTAGTAAGCTTTGTTTTCGTAGTTAGCCTGCAAGTGTGAGTTCAGAGCTGGACTCCCAGAGGCTCTCGGGGGTATTAACTCTTCTCAGACAATGACCTGCACCCCAGGAAGGAAAGAGTGGGTGCCACCTTTCACGCTCAGACTGTGAGGAATGTATCCATTTGTCTCTACTAGAGTTGGTTTCTCCGAAGAGGACCAGAAGAGTGTGCATGTGTGTGTGCGTGCGTGTGTTTCTCTGTGCACACATGCCTGAATGTAGGTGTGTGTCTATTTTTGAGAGAATAAGCATATTGTTGTTTTTGTTGTCATTTCGTCGCTAAGTTATGTCTGACTCTTTGTGACCCCCATGGACTGTAGCCCGCCAGGCACCTCTGACTATGGGATTTCCCAGGAAGGATACTGAAGAGGGTTGCCATTTCCTACTCCAGCGGATCTTCCCAACTCAGGGATCCAACCTGTGTCCTCTGTTTGGCAGGTGGATTCTGCACCACTGAACCACCTAGGAAGCCCATAAACATATTAATAACTATACTATTAATTATTATTAACTATGTTATTAACTATTAATAACTATGTTACTTTAACTATGTTAGATTCCCATTGGGCACCAAGAACTTAATACTCTCATTGAATCTTCACAACCCAGTGAGGAAAATGTTATTATAGAACCTCTGATGAATCAATCTGTTGCAAGCTAGTCTTGGAAATGACATAAGACTTTCTGATGCATTTTCTCTTTGGAGATGTTTGAAGATTTTTACAGCGAGGTCAATTTGTTTCCCACTTAACCACTTTTATAGGACTACACTGCCTGTAATTCAGGCTAAGTTATGCATGATTACCAAGTTTAATAAGAAAACAATAATGTATTTCGGGATTTCAACATTTTTAATGAGTGGTAGTATTATTTGTGAACAGTTCTAAGTCAAGTGATTTTATTAAATGAAAATGCTCACTTAAGTAACTGTTAGATCATGAAGAATAAATCTTGAGCCAAAAGCAAAATAATAATAATATTCATGACAAATGGGTATTCAGTGTTCTTTGATAACTTGCTCTAAACATTTCCTAAAGGACACAAGTTGTTAAGTGCCTCAGTTGCTATACTGATACTCCGAGAAGTAAAGAGACTTGCTCAAGGTCACACAAGCTCAGTCTCTGGATGCCCTTTGTCTTCCTCTGGCTGGACAGAGAAAGTCATGAGTGAAATACAGATGTCCCTGCTCTCCATGTGGGCACAAGCTGGGGGCTGGGATCCTTTCCATTCAGGTTGGAAATCCCCAGGAAACAGTCATCATAAACCAATCGTAGGCCAAAAGCAAAAGAGGATACATCTTTCAAAAGAAGATGCTATTCCAGAGCTCACACTGGTGACATTACTGACTTATCCTTACTTCCTTTCTGGACCTGAGAGCATTTCAAAACAAAGGGTTTTCTAAGAATGAAGATTCCAAAATGTACCTGGAAAAGAGCCCCAGACAGTCATGGGGTGGTCATCAGGCAAACATCACTCACCCCATCCTCAGAAATGATGACACCTTTGCCTGCATTTGGGTTCTGTCATCCTGGCAATGTCATCTCTAAACAGGTCTCCTTCCAGACACCCCCGAAAGAAGATGGCCAAAGGGCGGGGTCAGAAGTTTTGATTAGATATAGCTCAGCCTGAAGTGCAAGGTGGTTAGGATTTATCTGGGGAAAAGGTAAAGATTTTCACTGCCCTGAAAAAAATGCTTAAATTTGTTGGTTTTATATCCATTTTCACTCCTATAAGGTTCGAAGAAGCAGGCATAGCCCCTGGCATAGCCCTACCCACAGAGGAGGCAATCAAGCCACAGTTGTGATTAGATGGAATGAAGTGACATGACTTTAAGGATGTCATAACATTTTTTTTCCTCAATTGTTTTTACAGGTGAGGAAACAGACCCAGAAAGGTTAAATTACTTGCCCAAAGCAGCTTAACCACCTAGCCCAGTCCCAGAGCTTCTGAGCATCACCTGGTGCAGAAGATCCCACTGTCCTGCAGTATACACACGGGTCTCCTCACCTCGCTCTGCCCGGGCCAGGCTGCATAGGAGACACGGCCTCTCTGTGTCTCCCTCTTGGCACGAGACGAAATCAGGTGGTCCCATTCTTCCTGTTCCACTCTGCCAAGTTTATCTGAACATATTTCCTCTCCACAAAGCCAGCTCGTCAATTATCTGCTCCAGTTAAGATGTGTGAGATGTGGTTAATTCAGTCACTCCAGTGGGGTGACCGGGGTGAACAGTGGGCTGGCCATGCTGGCTGCAAGTCCCCCGATGCCCCTGGCCGTGCTGCTTCCCCTGGCATTCTTCCTACCCCCAGATGGCCTCTGCGGTTTCTTCCTCTCCCTGTTCCTTCCTTTCTGAGTCCCTGGAGTTCCAGAACTGTGCCTTGCCCTGGCTCCTCCCCTATCAATGGACAGCTCTGTCCTAATTTTGTGTCCTCTGACAAACTAACATGTATAGAGTTGTCAGTGGTAAATGGCATGGTAATACTTAAAGTATTACCATAAAAAACTTTAATACTTAAAGTCTCTCACGAATAAGTAACTCTCAAATGACATTGCACATGAGGCATCTTCTGTACTTACGCCCAAAGCCAGCCTTGTGACCAATGAATATAAAAATCATGCCCGTTTTGCTTTGACAAACAAACCCCAAACACTCAGCTCTCTAAGGCCGGTCCTTTCTGCCTCTTAGCATGAAAACAAAGAAGGCAGACAAAGGCTGAGTGTGTATTAGTCCGATCAGTTAGGACAATGGACACAAGGTCAAGTTCAATGCCTTCCTCCCTTTTATGAAATAAATACTATGACCCTGAGATGACATGTATAAGGTAATATAACCTACCTATATACATGCAGTGCTGGGCTCAGTCACTCAGTTGTGTGTGACTCTTTGCGACCCTATGGACTGTAGCCCACCAGGCAGGCTCTTCTGTCCATGGTATTTTCTCGGCAAGAATACTGGGTTGGGTTACCATTTCCTCCTCCAGGGAATCTCCTCCAGGCTTCTTCCAGGGATCAAACCCTTATCTCCTGCATTGGCAGGCGGATTCTGCACCACTGAACTACCTGGGAAGCCCCCATCTACATATGCCCCTACCTTCTCAAAAATAAGATCAACATATTGCCTTGACTGGAAAGATTCAAAGGAGAAATAAGACAGAGACCATTTCTGATAAAGTAATACATATTTCAATATGGAAATGCTTGGGCCCAACTATCTTAGAAGATAAGATGAAGGAGTCAAATGTAATTATTCACATATTCACCATGAATGCTACTGCTGCTGCTGCTAAGTGGCTTCAGTCGTGTCCGACTCTGTGCGACCTCATAGACGGCAGCCCACCAGGCTCCTCCATCCACGGGATTTTCCAGGCAAGAGTACTGGAGTGGGTTGCCATCACCTTCTCCGTCGCCATGAATGGGACAACTGTAAATGTAAATCAATACAATTGTATCATGTTGCATACAGTTAGTGCTGTGAACAAATCCTAGTAAACTTCCAAAAACCAAAGTACCAGATTACTTTGCTTCATGTGGCAGCTGCATTCTTGGAAAATTAAGTGTCTCTGAAACCATGCAAATATACATTTTACTTATGGGTAAAATGTAGTTAAGTTTGAGGCACAGGTAATTATAAACATTGTTGTTATTTTAAATCTACATGAGCATCTGCGACAGGCCATCCCATGGCTCTTATCTACTGTTTTATTGTATTTACAAGTAGTGTCATTTATTGTGACAACAACAAAAAAATACAACCACCCCCCAAAAAATTCCCAAATGCTCCTAGGGGTAGTACTGTGCCCTTCACTCAATAGCAAGTCATTCCACTGGCAATTACAATTAACCTCTACTAACAGAGTCAAGAGAGAATAGTTAAACAAGATAGGGGGTTGTTTTTCTCTGAGGTAAAACAAATCTGGAAGCAGGCAGTCTTGGGATGATTTTTTCCAAGTCTCCTATCTTTTCTTTTCCAACATTCCTAGTACTGATTTCCATCCTTAAGTTCATGGTCACAGAATGGCTGCTGGAGCCCCAGCTACTGTATCTATGATCTATTTAAGATGAAGAAAGAAGGGAGAAAGTCAGAAAGAGCAAAATCATGTAGTAAATGAATAAGGCTCCTTTCTAGAAGTCTCTCCCAACAACTACCTTTATACCTCATTAGCTACCCCTGTCCTCAAAGCAGGTCTACAAATGTAAGTAGGTACTTTGCTGTCTCTAATAATAATGAGTTCCATAGTGAAGAAGCAGGAGTGAATGGATATTGGGTAGGCAGCCAGTCATCTCTACCATATTACTTCACCCACTGATAATGTCCAGAGATCCTGCCAAAACCCCAAATGTAGATTCAAGACACAGGTGCTAAGAAGGGCATGCAGTCTTTTGGGTTGCTTAGCTCAGGACCTCAAGCTTCTGTGGGCTTCAATATTTGTATGCTATTCCCTTCGAGGGAGCATGTGATGCTTCATCACAGTGATCTATTCTGACTAGATCCTGGCACTGAACAAATCTGGGTCAGCAGACAGATCTGAAAAGGGGTTCAAAACTCAAAATCTGCCTTAGTGTCTACTGTGAGAATCCAAGATGACAATGGCTGAGCTTCTCACATCTGGCATTAGCCATTCAAACACATGTGTGTGTTTTCCAGACTTTGGGCCAGCCCCTCTAAATTTTCCTAGGGGAGTTCTGTTCAGGCTCACAAACATGCACTGCATCTACTCATTTTTCCTGCTGTGTGACAGGGATGCAAGATAAAACCAACAAAGGTGCTTCCCTGAGAAGCTTATACTCTGGGTGTGGTGGGGAGAAGAAGGCAGGGAAGGAAGGCTAGGGGGAGCAGAGAGTGTTGAAGTGGTCCATGCTGTGGAAAGGCATGTACTGGGTATTGTGTGTCCGCAGCAGCCAGCACCATGCCATTCCTCGTGGGTGCTCAATAAATAGTTGTGGGTACTTCCCAGGTGGTCCAGTGGCTAAGACTCCATGCTACCAATGCAGGGTAAACTGGTTCAGTCCCTGGTGAGGGAACTAGATCCCACTTGCTGTAATTAAAAAGATCCTGCTCCAGGGCAGTCAAATAAATAATAATAGTAATAAAAATAGTTAGTTGCATTTTTTATTTAAAATTCTTCTCCATGATGCTTGGAGAGGAATCTGTTCTCTTCTGAGACTTCCTGGGCTGAGGAGTTATTCATCACAGCTGAATTGCTTTGTTTTCCCTTCCACTTCATTCAGTCAGCTATGTCCTAGAAAAAGTTCCCAAAATATAGCTTAATTTTTCAAACTTGCAGAAAGCCTTCTTGGTTGAAGCCATGCCAAAGCTTTTCGAACTGGGAAATATCAGTGATATGCAAAGATAATGAAAATAATCTCTGTAGTTGGAAATTCCTAATTCTTCCATAGCCTCAGAATCCCAGAGGGCAATTTGGCAACAATTTTCAAAGTTTTAATAAAACATTCATATCTTTTGACTCAGCAATTCTAAGAACTTAAACCAAGAAAATAATGAAGGATATAGAGAAAGATCCAAAAATAAGGGTGTTTGTTAGAGTTTGGGTCCATTGTTGTGAAAGACGATAGATGTGGTTGTTTCCAATGTTTTCTAACCAATAATAGGAGATCAATGAATAAATATAGTGAATTTCATACAACACATTATAGCCACTTGAAATGATTCATTTAACAATTGTGTATTGATTACCTGTTGTGTGCCAGTCACTACTGTAGATAGAAGGACATAAGTGAATAAAACAGACAATGTGGATCTCAACATTCTGGTAATGTGCCATGATTGTATTTATTAACTTGAAAATACATTACTAAATTTAAAAGGCAGTATAGCACATGAAACTCTACTCAATGTTATGTGCCAGCCTGGATGCAAGGGGAGTTTGGGGGAGAATGGATACATGTATATATATGGCTGAGTCCCTTCACTGTTCACTGAAGCTATCACAACACTGTTAATCAGCTATACTCCAATACAAAATAAAAAGTTTAAGGTCTGGAAAAAAAATTTCTTTTAGGTGGGTTAGAATGTCAGTATTCTTATTATTAAGAAAAATAATAGTTAACACTTATGTAGTTTTTATTATGTGCCAAAATTATGTTATTATGTGCCAAACATCAAACATTTAATTTACATAAGAACCCAGTATGATCCAATACTTGTTTAAAAGTATTTCTTTTCTTATGTGTTATTATTTTGTTGTTAAGATGGCCACAACTGTGATAATAAAGTAACTGTTTTCTTTCCCCCACATTTACTTCAAACCTATTTTCTGGATTTGTCCTTTTCCTGCCTGTGGACGAAGTCTCAGGCAGGTCGCAAAGCTTTTCTGGTGCCTTTCAGTCAGATGGGCAGTCTTAATTCAATAACTTGCTCTGAACTTTTCCTCTTAAAGGGAAACTTCTGCTCCAGGTCAGCCTGCTGTGAGCTTGGATGCCTGAGAGGCTGGATGCTGCCATCTGCCCTCTCACAGCTCCTTGGCCTCCCTTCAGCTCCCGCCCCTCCAAGCCTGGGGCCTTGGGACGCAACTGGGGGAAGGCAGTCTCCTCTGGCGCGCCTGTCTAGGCCCATCATTGATTTCTCTGTGTGTGGCACAAGCGCCTTTGCAGCCCCTTTCTCTGGCAGATGCCTTTGCAGGTGGCTCCCCGGATTCATTGTCGAGGATGCAGCCTCTTGTCCAGGTGGAAGCTTCCAGTTCTTCCTTCCACCCATGGAGTGTTCAGCCATCTCCCTTGCACTAACCCTCTCCCTTGGATTCTCCGCCCTCCCAGTCAGGCATCCTCTTAAGTAGTTGTCCCTTTTTCATCTTTTGACTGAGACACCGGGTGGGCGGGATCTTAGTTCCCTGAACAGGGATCTCCCGTGTCCTCTGCAGTGGAAGTTTGGAGTCTTAACCACTGGGCTATCAGGGAACTCCCCGTGGTCCCCTTTTGAGAAAACTCAGGCTAGATCCCTCCTCAGATCCACACAGCACTGGCAAAGCTCACACATCTTTGCTTGCCAACGTGGAAGCGCGGTCCTTCCTTCTCCTGGAGGTTGTTGCCGTCTTAGGTCCAGCCACAGTCGCTCACCTGTGGGCTTCTCTTGTCGAAAGGCAGACAAGTCCCCAGACTCCAGAAGGCCGTGTCCAGCTCTCTAAGTGGGTCTCGGAAGGCCCTCTCACTTGGCTTTGAATGAGGAGATGTACTCCTCTTCCTGCTGGGGGAGGATTTCCATGAAATTTTCCCTCACTACTCCAGTTCTTACTTTTTGGGCTGATGGGGTGATTGCTCAATCCTGGCAGAACCTGTTTTATAATCTCTGTTTACCTTTACATAGATGTCATAGCACCTTAACTTGAATATTTAGGATGTGGGATCCTTGGGCACCTATTGTATTTTTATCAACCTTTAGGGCGTTAGCCAAAAGTGAACAGGAAGAGTCCCATTTTAACCTTCTGCTAATATATATATAAATACACATATCTGAAAGTTTCATTTCAAAATGCTATCAGTTCTCTTCGGTCACAGAATTATTTTCCTCTTTTTTGTTTATCTGTACTTTCTCTATACTTTGGACATTAGAAGAAAATGACTTTTTTAAAGTTTTTATTAAAGTATAGTTGATTTACAATGCGGCGAACTGACATGCCCCAGACGTGGCTGCGGCCTGCGGGCAGCCCGCTGGGGAGATGAGCCGCTGCGGCCAGCAAGGAGCCCGGCGTCGGGGGCATCGCGCACCTTTCTCATCCCCCTTCCTTGCCCACCCCGCCCGAGAGACCTAGAGGAAACGTGGCGACCCCACTGCGATGGTCTGATACTGGAGCGACGGAGGCTGCTGCCTAACCCGGAAAACGGCAGAGTACAAGGACGTGCTTAAAATTCTCCAAACCAGGCTTCAGTAGCACGTGAACCATGAACTTCCAGATGTTCAAGCTGGATTTAGAAAAGGCAGAGGAACCAGAGATCAAATTGCCAACATCCACTGGATCATCGAAAAAGCAAGATAGTTCCAGAAAAAAAATCTACTTCTGCTTTATTGACTATGCCAACGCCTTTGACTGTGTGGATCACAACAAACTGTGGAAAATTCTGAAAGAGATAGGAATACCAGACCACCTGACCTGCCTCTTGAGAAATCTGTATGCAGGTCAAGAAACAACAGTTAGAACTGGACATGGAACAACAGATTGATTCTGAATTGGGAAAGGAATATGTCAAGGCTGTATATTGTCACCCTGCTTATTGAACTTATATGTAGAGTACATATATGCAGAGTACATCATGCGAAATGCCAGGCTGGATGAAGCATAAGCTGGAATCAAGATTTCTGAGAGTAATATCCATAACCTCAGATATGCAGATGGCACCACCCTTCTGGCAGAAAGTGAAGAAGAACCAAAGAGCCTCTTGATGAAAGTGAAAGCGGAGAGTGAAAAAGTTGGCTAAAAACTCAACATTCAGAAAACTAAGATCATGGCATCAGGTCCCATCACTTCCTGGCAAATAGATGGGGAAATGGTGAAAACAGTGAAAGACTTTATTTTGGGGGCTCCAAAATCCTGCAGATGGTGACTGCAACCATGAAATTAAAAGATGCTTGCTCCTTGGAAGACAAGCTATGACCAACCTAGACAGCATATTAAAAAGCAGAGACATTACTTTGCCAACAAAGGTCCATCTAGTCAAAGCTATGGTTTTTCCAGTAGTCATGTATGGATGTGAGAGTTGGACTATAAGGAAAGCTGAGCGCTGAAGAATTGATGCTTTTGAACTGTGTTGTTGGAGAAGACTCTTGAGAGTCCCTTGGACTGCAAGGAGATCCAACCAGTCCATCCTAAAGGAAATCAATCCTGAATATTTATTGGGAAGACTGGTGCTGAAGCTGAAACTCCAATACTTTGGCCACCTGATGTGAAGAACTGACTCACTGGAAAAGACCCTGATCTGGGAAAGATTGAAGGCGGGAGGAGAAGGGGATGACAGAGCATGAGATGGTTGGATGGCATCATCGACTCAGTGGACTTGAGTTTGAGTAAGCTCTGGGAGTTAGCGATGGACAGGGAAGCTTGGCGTGCTGCAGTCCATGGGGTCGCAAAGAGTCAGACCACAACTGAGCAACTGAACTGAACTGAACTGACTTACAATGTGTTAATTTCTTCTGTGCAGCAAAATGACTCAGTTATATTTTTTCATATTATTTTTCATATTCTTTTCCATTATGGTTGTCACAGGATATTGAATAAGTTCCCTGTGCTATACAGTAGGGTCTAATTGTTTATCCATTCTATATATAATAGTTTACCTCTGCTAATCCCAGACTCCCATTCCTTCCCTCCTCTGCACCCTCTTTTCCTTGGCAACCATAAGCCTGTTCTCTACATCTGTGAGTTTGCATCCCATAAGTTTTGATACTTTGGATTTTTGTTTTATGCATTTATTTTTCTATTTTTCTTATAAATTTCACTTTTAAGAGTGTTTAGTTGAGCAGACTCAAATTAATGAAACTGGAAAATATTCTATATTTGATCCACCCAATAATACCCTTTAGACAGTGTTCCACCCTGCCATGATATTTTGGCTGTTCAGGCTCCCCTTGGGATTGGCTTGGACAATAAGTGCTACTTCAGATATCCATTTGCTGCTGTAAATTGCTCTCAGGGCTTCAAAGGCCCTTGTGTTCACTGGTTCACACAGCTATAGTCTGCTACTCTTTAATACTAAAATACAGGCCAATCTCCCATGGAATAAGAGCTTTAAAAATTTTAAAGCACGTTTTAATTTATATTCTTTTATTTTACCCTTTTATTCTTTCAACAATTATTTATAGAGCACCTGCACACGTGATAGTCACTTCAGTTGTATCCGACTCTGTGTGATCCTATGGACTGTAGCCTACGAGACTCTTGTGTCCATGGGGATTCTCAAGGCAAGAATACTGAAGTGGGTTGCCATGCCCTCCTCCAGGGGATCTTCCCAACCCAGGAATCAAACCCACATCTCTTATATCTCCTGCATTGGCAGGCAGATTCTTTTCCACTAGCGCCACCTGGGAAGCCCTGTAGACCACCTGCCATAAGCCAAATATTGCACCAATCCCTAGAGACACAGAACTCTCAAGACAGTTTTAGTATTTGTGGCCTTGATGAGCCTGTTTACTTCTGAATTGGACCTGAGTTTATTTTCTCAACTTCAGTATAGTCTTCAAATATATGAGCACCAACATATTGAGGACAGATTTAACAATACTCATAAGGCATACAACAAGTCAGTAGAAAATGAACTTTGCCTCCCGCATGATTACAATCTAAATTAGCCTCCACACTGACCTAGTTATAAGGAAACATGGTCACTTTTAATTAGATGTATGAATTGGTTAGTTATTTGAGTCTCAATTTCCTGAATTAAAAAATGAGTATTATACTAGTTAACTTCTAAGTTTTCTTACAATGCTAATGAATTACATATGATTCTATTGGGTCCCCCAAGTGAATACCATTAATTAATTATGCAAAGATATATGTTTATTCACTATGTGCCAGGCACTGCAAGAGAAAACATGATACCAATTGTCCTCATGAAACTCAGTGTCTGCTAATTCATTTACTATCTGACTAAAACAACAATAATAAAGATTTCTGTTCTTTAAACCCACACATATGGTCAGTTAATCGTCCACAAAGGAAGCAAGAATATACAAAGGGGAAAAGACAGTCTCTTCAGCAAGGGGTGTTGGGCGAGTTGGACAGCTGCATGTAAATCAATGAAGTCAGAACACACCCTCAGAGCATACACAAAATAAATTCCAAATGACTTAAAAGTTTAAATGTAAGACATGGCACCATAACGCTCCTAGAAGAGAACACAGGCAAAAAATTCTCTGACATAAATTATACCCATGTTTTCTTAGTTCAAGATAATAGAAATAAAAGCAAAAATAAACAAATGGGACCTAATCAAACCTATAAGCATTTGCATAGCAAAGGAAACAGTAAACAAAACAAAAATACAACCTATGGACTAGGAGAAAATACTTGCAAATGACGCAGCCAACAAGGGCTCAATTTACAAAATACACAAACAGCTCAAATAACAAAAACCACAAACAACCCAATCAAAAAATGGGCAGAAGACCTAAACAGACATTTCTCCAGAGAAGACATACAGGTGGCCCATAGGCCCATGAAAAGATGCACAGAATCACTAATTATTAGAGAAATGCAAATCAAAACTACAAAGAAGTACCACCTCATACCAATCAGAATGGCCAACATCAAAAAGTCTACAAATGACAAATACAGGAGAAAATATGGAGAAAAGGGAATCCTTCGACACTGTTGGTGGGAATGCAAATTGGTACAGCCACTATGGAAAACAGTATGGAGGTTTCTCAAAAAACTAGAAAATAGAGCTACCATCTGATACAGCAATCCCACTGCTGGGCATATATCTGGACAAAAGTATAATTCAAAAAGATACATGCACCCCTGTGTTCACAGAAACACCATTTGCAATAGTCAAGCCATGGAAGCGTCTTAAACAACCTAAACGTCCATCGACAGATAAAGAAAATGGTGTGTGTGTGTGTGTGTGTGTGTGTGTGTGTGTGTGTATACACATACAGTGGAATATATTTACTAAACCATAAAAAAAAATGGAAAAATGCCATTTGAAGCTACATAGATGGACCTAAAGATTATCATATTTAGTGAAGTAAGTCAGAAAGAAAAAGAGAAAGGCCATATGATATCCCTTATCTGTGGTATCTAAAATACAATACAAATGAACTTACTTATGAAACAAAAACAGACTCACAGACATAGAGAACAGTCTTGTGGTTGCCAAGGGGAAGGGGATAGGGGATGGTTGGATTGGGAGTTTGGGATTAGCAGACACAAACTATCACATATAGAATGAATAAACAACAAAGTCCTATTGCACAGTGCAGGAAACTATTAATATATTCAATATCCTGTAATTAACCATAATTAAAAAGTATATATATATATGTATAACTGAATCACTTTACTGTATAGCAGAAATGATAACATTGTAAATCATACAACACTGTAAATCAACTCTACCTCAGGTTAAAAAAAGATTTCCCTTCCTAAGGAAAACATTATACTGTATAAAGCGGGGGGGGGGGGCAGAAAAAATGTTAAACAATTAGAGCTCTCAAATTAACAAAAGATTAGTTTCATGAGAGAAATTAAAAAAGAATTTGCTTGTCTGTGAAGCAGTCTGAACAAGATGATTCTGGAAATGTAGTTTGGGAGCAGTACCACCAGTTCACATGTGGGTCTGTCAAGCCCTATGCTAAATTCTCTAGCAGAGTCAAGTGCAAAAGAGGAGGGACAACCTTGCAGAACTTTCTGTTTGGAGAAATAAGATATACTTGCAAAGTGCCCCACCCAAGAGCCCAGAGAGCAACTCTGTGCAAATTAGGAAAAACCACCACTCCAGGCAGACAAATTACAAAATGGCACCCCCCCCCCCAGGGCAACAAATCAGATAAAGACTCATTTCTTGAGAATACTTCAACAAGCGTGTGTGCGGACACATGGAGCCTAGGCTGATCTCAGCTCCACTCATTCCCTGGATTTTGTGTTGGGCACTGACCACACGCCTGTGTGACAGCCTGGCTTACAGTGAGCAAGAGAATATAAAGTCTGAAGACACCAAGGAGATAATCATGGGAGTTAAATCATGACCCCTGTGAAAAAAATTTCCAAATTTACCAGTCTTTTTAAACCAAGTAAGGTCCTTGGTCTAAACAGGAAGTTTCCTCTCATTGCCCTTAGAAACACAGCTTAAAAAAAAAAGCTGTCATATTCTTATTAAGCCTTTTGTCCAGAGATCATTGCCCTATCAGCAACAAGAAGCCCTGACAGCGTGAGGGTTAAGTGTTTGAAAATTCTCTTCCACTGAAGGCTGATCTTGTTGCCTAGTGACTGCTGCGTTGCTTGCTGCTGTCACTCACCTTGTCTCCGGAGAATTATCCCCCACTCTCATAAGGAAGGTTATGATTGGACAAAGCTGACATCATAGCCCAGAGAGGAACGGCATCTCTTTGTCAAGACAGCACCAATGAGATGACTCAAAGAGTTGGTGGCCAAGGGTTTTGGTTCCTTTGTTTTGTTTCTTTAATATAGAGCCAACAAATTGGATGAAACATTTTCCTCTTTTCTTGCTGAGCCAATTTTGCAGGTGTTAGTAGTGAATTTTTCCCCATAAAGATATTCCTTGATAGTGTATGGATTATCTTCCCATCCGTTTAATCAACACTGTCCCCCCGAAGTCTTTTCTCCCCCATGCACTTGGTCAGCACTTGACAAGCTGAACAGATTACAGGCAGAAAATGAGTGCCCCGGAGCTCATTATCACACCACTGGCTGCAGTGTGGAATTTCACACAAGGCAGATTCTTCTGGGTGCTTATCTGAAAAGTACCTGAAGAAGTTTCAAAGCATCAGTTTCAAGGACAGCCCTGTAATACTCCTTCAGCGCACATACACCAGACACCAAAAAAGTTTTTTGAAAGTCGATTAAACTTGAAAGCACACCTACTTTTAAAATCAAGCAGTTGGAAAACTCTCACACATTTTTGATAATAAACAAACATAAATTCTTTGATCACTTTTAAAAATTTACATCACACACTGGCACTGCTTTGAAAAATCAAGCTTGATAAGTCTTTGTTTTTTGCACGACTTGAGCTACATGTGTACTCTTGAATATTTCAGCCACTGAAGACATTAGCTATATGACTGGAGTGTCGGTTGCAGATTCATTATGCCAGGCTGCTATATTAAATCATCTGTTAAATGTGTTCTTTTCTTGGTAAATATTTGGTATATAGCATAGTCACAGCTGTTATAATTGGATAATTACTTCCAATTAATGCTCTATTTCAAAAGCTGCAATTCCATATAAAGCTTAGAGTTAAGCTGTAACAAAGGCAACCCCCTCCTGGGGAAACAGAGAGTGAGAATTCCTTTCTGTAATTCTCCTGGAAAGCAATTAGAGAGAGAGAACTAATAAATTATATATGGTCCTGCTTTTACCTGCGCTGATAAAGAATCTGCAGTGTGTCAGCTAAAATGTGTAAATACACCACTGCCTCTCCCAAGAGCCGTCTGCAAGTATTTGAAGATTGCAATTTCTTATTTGAATAATCAACATTTTTTCTTAGAGTGAATTAAAGCTGACCATACATTCCTGGGGAGAATTTATTTAAAAGAAGGGAGAGAGAGTATTTACACAGAATCAAGTTACAAGGAAACACTTCATCTCAGAATTATCATCAAACAATACAAATTCAGGAAAAACCAATTACATTTGTAATATAATTTTCTTTAAGAATTCAGACTGGTGTGTAAGTGCAAGTAGAAAGTGGGTGGGAGTTCTTTTAAGTGAAATCTTAATAGACCTGAGGAGCAGAGTCTGCTGCAACATGCTTCTTGCTCACTTGACCAGAAAGATACCAAATGTCTGGGTTCTTAGACTGTTAGTTAATGTCTTAGTTCTTTGCTTGGAAACAACAGTGAGTTAGGTGTTGCAGAACTGATAGTGCTATAATTTGATCAAGATTCAGTTTTATATTTATTTTTACTCTATTAAGAGATTTAATACTGTAAGCCACATCTTATGGAAATACTTGCATTACTTAATGAAACCCCTCAGACAGGCTGATTGTAATATTATTCTTCTCTATTCCCTTAATGCCATAAAAAATGTGGATGGTTTAGAACCAATTACACTTAAAACTAGTAAATATATATTTTAATAGACTTTGCAGTAATGTAGTCTGACCTTTATACTAATGAGAAGTAAGATTTTTATCCATGAAACTTATTAATAAGATACTGTAATATATGTAGCAGTTTAGAGAAATACCACTTCTTCTTAACTGCGTACATTTTATACCCCCTGAATATTCACTGGAAGGACTGATGCTGAAGCTGAAGCTCCTATACTTTGGCCACCTGATACAAAGAGCCAACTCACTGGAAAAGACCCTGATGCTGGGCAAAATTGAAGGCAGGAGGAGAAGGGGATGACAGAGAATGAGATGGCTGGATGGCATCACTGACTCAATGGACATGAATTTGAGCAAACTCTGGGAGATGGTGGCAGCTAGGGAAAACTGGCATACTGCAGCCCATGGAGTCACAAAGAGTTGGGAGCAACTGAACAATAAGGTTATGTACATTTCTTGGTTTTGGAGTTATTTTAGCTGGAAGCGTAACTGTAACAGGTCATAGTGTAGAGATGTCCTGTTTGTCAGAGGTATTTGATTAATAATTTGTTAATTTGTGTTGTATTAAAAATTTGCTATGGACACTCTCCAAATTTCAAGGTGTGGTAGCCATCCTTAGAAAATGCAATTTGATTCCATTGCTTCTAGATCTTGGATTCTAAGTTCTTACCATGGTAGCCACAGAACTCTGTTAAGACCTGGCCCCTGGGACCTATTTACTTTGCAGGCCTTACCTCCTACCAGTCTTTCCTTTGTAAGGGATGCTCCAGGCAAATAGCTCTTCTTTTTGCTAATGCTGTAAAAACATCACAGAGCCACAGCCTCTGGTTTAGCCTTCACCGTTCCTTTCCTCTGGAGACGTGTGTGCACTCCTGCACATCATTCTAATCTTGCTTAGAGCCACCTAGGTGAGAGGTCCTCCCCATCTAAAAGGCCAGCTGTTGGGAGGCATCATGCAGGCCTGCAAGTCCTGGACTTGCCTAGCTTCAAGACTGAAGAGCTCTGAGTCAGCAACAGACACCACTGGTTTAATAGATGGGGAGGTTACCTGTCTGAAACAAGGTCCTGGAGCGACTTCCCACTGTGTGCGGGAGGTGACTAGCTGGACATGGTGGCATTCTTCGCTCCTGGTGGAAGGGTGAGGTTAACCAGTTACAGGGGAACTGACATCATGTTGACGCACTGGTTACCAGGGAAACTAGCCAAGGGGCATGCCCCTCTTGCCCCTTTGATAAGCTATCCTGGTGGAGATAATCTGATCTGATAGTTAGAACAATCACTAGCAGGGCCGGGGGCAAGTATGTAGGAAGGCCAGTCATGTGACTGGTGCAGGTGAAGCGGGCACTAAAGCAGCGGGATGTACGAGAGAGAAGAGCCATCTTGAGGGGCCTGATCATATAGCAACTGTCACCTTGCCCCTTCCTTACCTGTTTTTCTTCATAGCACTTATCACTTTCAGTATTTTATTTCAAGTTTTTATTTTGCTAGTCTCCTCGCACTAGAATGTAAGCTCCATGAGAGCAGAGAGATTTTCATCTGTTTTGCTCACTGCCAAACCAGGAGGGCCTAGGCAAAGATTTGTTGAATAAATGAAGAAAAGGCCAAGCATTCTTCTTGTGCGTGATTAGTTCTGTAAACTAGAGGCAGTAAAACCTGGTAGTTAAAGCACAAGTTTAGGAACTAGACTTGCTTTTTTTAGGCTTCCCAGGTGGCTCCGTTGTAAAGAATCTGCCTGCCAATGCAGAAGATGCAGGAAATACAGGTTCGATCCCTGGGTCGGGAAGATGCCCTGGAGGAGGAAATGGAAACCCACTCCAGTATTCTTGCCTGGCGAATCCCACTGGACAGAGCCTGGCGGGCTACAGTTTATGGGGCCACAGAAGAGTTGGACGCGACTTAGCGACTAAACACAGCGACAACATTAACCTCAAAGGCGTGATGTAAGAATTAAATAAAATAAGCTATCTAAATGTTTGATTTAGTACTTGCCAAGTCTGTCAAGTAGAAAATACTCAGTAAGTAGTTATAACATTTCAGGTAATACCCTTCATAGATTACTAAGTCAGATTCAGGTAGCTCTTAATTAAAAACCCATTGAACTCCCAGCAAGTGATTTTCCATACCCACCCAACCCTCCCCAGAGAATATTTCTTTCTCTTCAATCTATCTCATATTCTGTAGGGGAACAACCTATCTGAATAAAAACTGGAGAGTTTTTATTCAACTCTCAGCTCTGAAGCTGTTGAATTTATTTTAACTACTCATTTGCTCCTTACTAACAAATTTTTATTAACTCCCTTACTCTGCAGTTCAAATAGAACAACTTAATTTTGGTTTGCAAAAAAGAAATTAGAATGTCAAGGAGCTTTTCTCTTGACACTGTATGTTTCTGAGCTCTCACTCCACCCACCCTGCCTGCCTGCCAGCTGGAGGTATATGGATGTACTTTCTGTCACTACAGATTCCATTGCTGTTGCTCAGTCGCAAAGTTGTGTCTGACTCTCTGCCACTCCATGGACTGTAGCCCTCCAGGCTTCTCTGTCCATGGAGTTCTGCAGGAAAGAATACTGGAAAGGGTTGCCATTTCTTTCTCCAGGGGATCTTCCTGGACCAGAGACTGAAGTCTCCTACATTGGCAGGTGGATTCTTTACCACCAAGCCACCAAAGAAGCCCAATTAGTTTTTTCTAAAATTCTATGTAAATGGAATCACATAGTGTGTATTCTTTTGAGATAATTTTCATCTACACTGTTACTAATATCAGCAGTTTGTTTTTTTGTTTCTGGGTAGTGGTCTATTGCAGGAACTCATAATGTACTAATATTTACCTATTGATGGACATTTGCGTTGTTTCCCATTTTTGGAACTATTTTGAATATGACTGCTATGAAAGCTTACTGCCATGAATATTTAGGAAAAAATCTTCTATTTCTCTTGGTTGGACACCTAAGAACAAAATTTCTGAGTGTTACAGGCTTAACTGTGCTCCCCTCCCAAATTCTTATCTTGAAGCACTAACCCCTAGTACCTCAGAATGTGACTGTATTTGGAGATAGGGACTTTACAAAGGGAATTAACCTAAAACAAGACCATTGAAGATGGGTCCTAACCCAATCTGACTGGTGTCCTTGTGAGAAGATGAAATTTGGACAAAAAGGGAGAACCAGGGATTCAAGTGCACGAAGGAAAGGCCATGTGGGGTACAGTGAGAAGGCCTGCAAGCCAAGGAGAGAGGCCTCAGGAGGAACCACACCTTGCCCTTGGACTTCCTGCCTTCAGAATTGTAAGGAAATAAAATTTTGTTTCTGAGCCATCCAGTCAGTGGCATTTTATTACAGCAAACAGCCCTAGCCGACTAGTACATTGGGCTATATATGTTGAACTTTATAAGAAACTGCCAAACTGTTTTTCAAAGTGTTTGTGCTGTTTTATATTCCTGCCAGCAACCATGAAGTTTATACTGGCTTTGTATTCTTAAATACACTTGGTGGTGTCAATCCTTCTGATTTTAGACGTTCTATTGGATGTGTAGTAGTATCTCATTGGGGCTTTAGTATGCATTTCTCTTACAGCTAATGATGTTGAGCATGTTTCCATGGTCTTACTGGCTGTTCATATATATCTTTGGTTAACAGTCTGTTCAAATCTTTCAGTTCAGTTCAGTTCAGTTCAGCCGCTCAGTCATGTCTGACTTTGGAACCCATGAATCGCAGCACGCCAGGCCTCCCTGTCCATCACCAACTCCCAGAGCCTACTCAAACCCATGCCCATCGAGTCGGTGATGCCATCCAGCCATCTCGTCCTCTGTCTTCCCCTTCTCCTCCTGCCCCCAATCCCTCCCAGCATCAGGGTCTTTTCCAATGAGTCAACACTTCGCATGAGGTGGCCAAAGTACTGGAGTTTCAGCTTCAGCATCAGTCCTTCCAATGAACATCCAGGACTGATCTCCTTTAGGATGGACTGGTTGGATCTCCTTGCAGTCCAAGGGACTCTCAAGAGTCTTCTCAAATACCATAGTTCAAAAGCATCAATTTTTCGGCACTCAGCTTTCTTTATAGTCCAACTCTCACATCCATACATGACCACTGGAAAAACCATAGCCTTGACTAGACGGACCTTTGTTGGCAAAGTAATGTCTCTGCTTTTTAATATGCTGTCTAGATTGGGCATCACTTTCCTTCCAAGGAGTAAGCGTCTTTTAATTTCATGGCTGCAATCACCATCTGCAGTGATATTGGAGCTCCCAAAAATAAAGTCTGACACTGTTTCCACTGTTTCCCCATCTATTTCCCAATGAAGTGATGGGATCAGATGCCATGATCTTAGTTTTCCGAATGTTAAGCTTTAAGCCAACTTTTTTACTCTCCTCTTTCATCAAGAGGCTTTTTAGTTCCTCTTCACTTTCTGCCATAAGGGTGGTATCATCTGCATATCTGAGGTTATTGATATTTCTCCCAGCAATCTTGAATCCAGCTTGTGCTTCTTCCAGCCCAGCGTTTCTCATGATGTACTCTGAATATAAGTTAAATAAGCAGGGTGAAAATATACAGCCGTGACGTACTTCTTTTCCTATTTGGAACCAGTCTGTGTTCCATGTCCAGTTCTAACTGTTGCTTTCTGATCTGCATACAGATTTCTCAGGAGGCAAGTCAGGTGGTCTGGTATGCCCATCTCTTTCAGAATTTTCCAGTTTATTGTGATCCACACAGTCAAAGGCTTTGGCGTAATCAATAAAGCAGAAATAGATGTTTTTCTGGAATTCTCTTGCTTTTTCGATGATCCAGCAGATGTTGGCAATTTGATCTCTGGTTCCTCTGCCTTTTCTAAATCCAGCTTGAACATCTGGAAGTTCTTGGTTCACGTATTGCTGAAGCCTGGCTTGGAGAATTTTGAGCATTACTTTACCAGAGTATGAGATGAGTTCAATTGTGCGGTAGCTTGAGCATTCTTTGGCGTTGCCTTTCTTAGTGATTGGAATGAAAACTGACCTTTTCCAGTCCTGTGGCCACTGCTGAGTTTTCCAAATTTGCTGGCATATTGAGTGCAGCACTTTCATAGCATCATCTTTTAGGATTTGAAATAGCTCAACTGGAATTCCATCACCTCCACTAGCTTTGTTTGTAGGTCTTGCATAT
Source organism: Dama dama (assembly GCF_033118175.1). Classification (NCBI taxonomy): domain Eukaryota; kingdom Metazoa; phylum Chordata; class Mammalia; order Artiodactyla; family Cervidae; genus Dama; species Dama dama. The sequence goes on from NC_083691.1 coordinate 73,289,320, forward strand.
TTCACTACATTTGCTCCTTCATTTCTTGCATACTAACGTAAATAGTACTTTTTAAAACTTCATTTTCCAAAAGTTTGTTCCTACTATATTGAAATACAATTGATTTTTATCAATCACTGGACCTTGTATCCTGAGGGCTTGCTCAATTATTAGTTCTAGTAGCCTTTTGCAGATTCCTTAGGAATTTTTACATATACAATCATGTTGTCTGCAAAAAGCTGGCATCATTTCTTCCTTTCCAAACACTATGCCCTTTATCCCACCTCCTTCTTCCTCCCCCTTATTTTTTCACCTTACCAAATTGGCAAAGAGGTCCAGTAAAATATAGTAGTAATGAGAGGGGACATGCTTGGCTTATGCATAATTAGAGGGGACGTGGTTAGCCTCTCACCACTCAATATGATGTTAGTGGTAGATTTTTCACAGATGCCTTTATCAGACACAAGAATGTCAAGAGCTGTGAAGGACGGGACTTCCATGGTGATCCAGTGGTTAAGAATACATGGGTTCCATCCCTGGTCTGGGAAGATTCCAAATACTGCAGGGCAACTAAGCTCGTGCGCCACAGCTAGTGAGTCCGTGAGCTGCAACTATGAGCCTGCAGGACCCATAGCCTGTGCTCCCACAAAAAGAGAAGCCACCATAAGTCCGTGCACTGCAACCAGAGGAGACCCCACTCGCTGCAACTAGAAAAAGCCCACGCACAGCAATGATGACCTAGCACAACCAAAAACAAATAAATGGGAAAAAAAAACAAAGAACAATGAATTATTTTAAAAAAAAACTGTGAGGGATGTGAGCTTTTACAGTACTTTCATGCTAACAAGCTTGCTTGCTCCAGTTTCATGGATGCTGGCAGAAAACACGTCTCTGGGTCAGAGACAAAGGAATTTATTACTCACAGCAAGCAACATGAGCTTCACACTCAGGGTTTGGGTCTTAGTTTTCCCATGGGGTGTACAGAGCAGCCCAGTTGAATGCTGCTTAGGAAACCCTAATATTTTATAAAGGCTGCAAGCAAATGTGTCTGACCTTTGCCCCAGAGGGAGCCATTATCTTTATTATACTGGATTGCAAACAAATCTGTCCTCCATTCTGAAGGAAGACACTTTATTTTCCACAGTTATTTACCATACATATATTTTTGAAAATATAGTCTGCAAGAAAATATTGCAATGCCTCTGCTTGCAAGACATGTGAAAGTGTGACACACCCTACTTCACCCCCATTAGGATGACTTAGGATGACTATTATAAAGGGAGAGAGGGAGAAAGGAAGAAAAGAACAAGTGTTGGAAAGGATATGGAGAAATTGGAACATCTGCACATTGCTGTGGGAATGTAAAAGGGTGCAGCTGCTTTAGAAAACTTTATTGTGGTTCCACAAACACACACAAAAAAAACAAAACTGAACACAGAATTATCATATCATCTGGTAATTTTACTTCTAGGTGTCTACCCAAAAAAACTGAAAATAGGGATTTAAACAGATTAAACAGTACACCAATGTTCACAGCAGCGTTATGCACAAGACCCAAAAGGTAGAAACAACTGAAATGTGCATCAATAGATGAACAGGTAAACAAAAGAAAAAGAAGGAGAAGAACAAACAAAATCCAAAGTCAGTAGAAAAAAGAAATAAAGATCATAACACAAATAAATGAAACAGACACTAAAAACAATAGAAAATATCTAAAACTAAGATCTGGTTCTTTGGAAGAACAATACTTTCAAAAAGTAGCCTTTGAAAACATTCTGAAATTAAAACTTTCATCCTTCATCTCTATGACTCCAGCTTCGTAACACTGGAGGGGAAAGTGTATGTGTGTAGGAGTATGAAACCACCTACATCTATATTACCAAACCCCCAAAAGACAGAGAAAGCACAAAAATGTTATAAAACAACATTTATTCTGTAATACTTTATCATAGTGAATTGCATCTCTTTGGTAAAAATAAACTTTATAAACAATTTAATAATCAGAGATTAGATACAAAAACTAAACATTTGTTAAGTTGTTTTTAATATGAGCAAAGACTGGCAACTAAGAAGTGGTTCACTTGGACTGGTCATCTACTTACTGGCAGTTATAACTCAAACTCAGGGTAATTTTTATGCTACATTAGAAAAATGGATAAGGACACAATTTAATAACTCAAATTTCTTAAATCAGAAACCATTCTTAATTTTCACTTAAAAATAAATAATAGTTACAATGAATTGGCAATTACACATTTTTATACACTATTTAATGGCAACATAATACTTTAAAATTAAGCACTTAATAAGAAATGTACAACAATTTTGACAATGGCACTGGCAGTCAGATGCAAAAAAAAAAAAAATGTGCTTTAAGAAAAAATGGCAGGTATAACATTAAAATACTTTGTTTTTCAGAAAATAAATATTTTGACTACATCTTAACGTATTGAAGCAAATTCTGTTTAAATCAAAGCTTATATAACATTTCAAACAAAAAAAAACTGTAAAATATATATATGTAAACCAGAAAGCCTCAAAGTTTCTTAATTAAATGCTATGGTCTTCACAAAAGGTTGTTAAGCTACTGTAGTATTTAAGACGATAGTCTTTACAGCTTTGTGAAGTATTCACAACCATTGTTTAAACTGCTGAGAAAGGCCTCCTGGTCTACCAAGATACACACACACACACACCCACACACACACACCCACACACACCCACCTACCCCTCCTGGTCTACCAAGATACACACACACACACACACACACACACACACACCCCCTCCTGGTCTACCAAGATACATACACACACACACACACACACACACACACCCTCAACACTTTCTCTAGCTTTGAATTCATGCTAACATATATTTAACTGACCACCTAGTATGACCCTTTACACAATGCCTCAGAGAGTAGGAAAAGAAAAAAATATGTATATTCCAAACTTTACTATATACAAAGGAATCAAAATTAAGAGAAGCCATGCTGGTTATAAGGAGGATAGGAAAGGCTCAAAGGTGGAAAAAAGGAGGTGATCCATCAATTCATTTTCCATAATGTTTTCTTTCTCTGAATTTGAAAAGTAAAATAAAACATGAACTAATTGAGTTATATATTGCACAAATAAATTTCAAAAATATATATTCATGAAACACTGATTCTATTTAGGATGTGAAAGATGAAGATTAATTGTTAAAACTTCTACTAGGAATCTATCATAAACTGAGATTGGCTGTAACAATTTATATTGATGCGAGGCAAATTATACATTAGCTTAAGTCACAATTTTAAAAGACTGAACCTTTTCAGGATTTCCAAGTTGTTTTTTATTACAGTAAGATTTGCTAGTAATATATTCTTAGAAATAAAATTTCCAGTCCATAGGACTAGAAATGATTTCCCTTAATTGGGTGGTTATTAGCATGTTTTTGTCTCAATACACCTGAGGAATGGGATTATGTCTATGGAAGTAATAAAGGGGGGATGGTAATTAAAAAGGTTCTTCCCCTTAAAAATAACTGCCTTGGTAAATCAGAACATGGAAAGTGATACAATGAATTCTATGTAAGAATTCAATAAAGCATCCTGTAACTTTTTCCTGTTAGCATTTAGTGTGAAAGTTTATTGACTTTGCTAGTAATGAACATAACTTTTAACTTTTAAATTTGTGGTAAGAGCACATTTAGCGGGAAGGAAAATCAAGTTTAAAAGTTATTGCTATTTATATTAAGACAAAAATAACTTTAAAGATCTTTATTTGAACCGGGAATGACTTTCTCCCTTCCTTATTATCTTGATCATTTTCCTTTACTTACAAAGACTAATGATCTAATGGACAAGAATCAGAGAGAAAACATTTGTAGTACAGAATTTCAGTTAACAAAAGAAAGTGGAACCAGATCATTAAAACACTGTTAATAAGGTCTATCCAGAGGACCACAGTAAACAGCTTAAAAATATTTTGTTATTAAAATGACTTTTATAATCTGTGTACTATTTGTGTTTGTGTGTGTCTGTGTGCCAGTCTCTCAGCTGTATTCGACTCTGCAACCCCATGGGCGGTAGCCCACCAGGCTCTTCTGTCCATAGAACTATCCAGACAAAAATAATGGAGTGGGTAGTCATTCCCTTCTCCAGAGGATCTTCCCCAGGAGTGAAGCTGGGCCTCCTGCATTGAAGGCAGATTCTTTACTTAAACCACTGAGCCACCAGGGAAGCCCCGTGTACTATTTATACTGTGATAAAAACAATTTAACAACTTTTGGTATTATATTCACTGTGCAGAGTAAAAGATGTTAACTTCGGTTAGCAATTTTCTGCAGCAGATGTGATATATATGAAGAACAAAAAATTCAATACCTCATCCTGCACACTTATTATCAACAAATTGAAAGATTATTATTTTCAACAGCAGCAATTCTATTAATGTGACTAATCCAGGTTCAACTACAGTTAACATGGAAACAGGACAAAGTTGTTATCCCTGGCTTAACGTCTTGCCAACTGAAAAAGACATTTTCATTATGCTTCTCATTTGACAGTTTTGCTCAAATTACAAGTTAAAAGAAAAATATGTCTTAAAAAAAAAATGCTTTATCGTCATAGAAACAGCCGAAAGTAACAAACCAAAATCACAAGCTTATGTGTGTATGTATGTATATATATATATGAAATTATCAGAAAATAAAAACAAAGTCATTGTCTATGAAACAGGATGTAGCATGAGATAAGACTGAACTTTCAGCAAGCTGCTTTTGCCACTGTACAAAAATACATTATGAATAAGTTTAGCTTTATTAGTATCCTTTGTCCATTTTGAATGATACAGTCAAGCTATACAAATGATATGAAAAAATGTGTATCATATACGATTTGTTCAAATACTGAAAAAGGCCTTGGTCAATACACATTTGGAAGAGTAACAAAATCTTTTAAGATGGGTTTAATGGCACGTAATTACACTGCCTCCTTAAAAGGATGTAAGGCATTTTATCTCTACAGTTTTGTTAAATCCTTTAACTAAACTGGGTGCACATACAACTTTAATTCATACAAAGCTTGAATAGAATTCTTTTCCTAAATGATCTACCTTTATTTATGATGACATAAATAGCACATATTCAAATGTTTATATTAGATTACACTCCATTTGTGTAATTTTCAGAATGCAGTACATTTAACAAGCCAATGAAAGATCCTCTTTTTGCAAAAGTGCCTAAATGGGACTCCATGGCTATATCCTTTCATTGGATACTTTCTCCTCAACAAAGACAGCTAGTGGCAAAATCAAAATAACGGTTGCAAAGCGCTTTGGGAAAGAATAAATGGCTCCAATCAACACTATGGAATATCTGGAAAGTTAAAAAATTTGAAAAAATAATATTCTAACAGGAATTGAAGTTCTTAGATGAAATTACATCACAAAATTGCCTTTTCTAAATCTTAGAACTTTTTGCTATCTCTTTGCTGATGTATGCAAAAGGAACTTTCTGGACATTTAGGATCTTTTCCAACTTACATTCAACTTTGTTCATGTGTCAACAAAAAATAATTAAAAACAAAAATTAAGACAAAATAAAATATTCAAATATCATCCTACTGGATTACATGTGTCAAGAGCAGAGTATGGGAGAAAGAAAGCAGCAAAATTTCTAGCTGGATCAGCAACTATAGTTAATTACAGATAGGAAAAGAAAATGAAAAAAAAGTTAAGAGTTGCCAGTTCTTACACTTGGACATATCAACAGAACAAAAGACTTCCCTACAAATTTAAGACAGAGGCTTGGGACTTTTTTTTTTTTTAACATAAAATTTCCAATCTTGGAGACACTTATCACAAAAATTATGCTTTTAGGATTTCACATCATATTGATGATTGGGCATGATCCTAACAGCAATTATTTAATAAAATTTCAAAAACCAAAAATATTTTGAAATAAACAAGTAATTAGCACCCCTCCCCCACCCTAAAACAAAAGTAGTCCATTATGGCTTTGATATCCCTTGTAAAGAATTAAGTAGAAGAGTATTGCCACATTTAAAAACAATTTCACACTAGTAAGTATTTCTATTTTTTCCGCTGCTTTTGATTCTGTGTCTTGGCAGTACTTATTAGGGAACCTAGACATGTACGAATACCAGCAAGGTGGAGCAGAGATCCAGCTGCCTCTTTGAGCTCCTCATCAATTTCTTGACATGCCTGTTTTCGCATCTTTTTGTCTGGCTGCCCCTTTTCAGTGGTATCTGCACAAGCCTGCGATGCATAGCCACTGTCTCCAAGTGGATCATCTTCATAATCAACGTCTGTGTCTTCTTCACTGCGAAATCCTTCACTGCCATCACTTCCTACGTGGCTACTCTTTGGGATGAATTCATACACCTCATCCACAGAAGACAGAGAAGACACACTAGACCTGGACGCACAGCGCTGTGCTGCCAGGCTACTTGCACTGTAGTTGTGGTCTTCTTTTGGATCAGTGCTGGTGGCTAAAGAATCACTCTCATGTAATCGCATAGCACTGGAATGATTAAATGCACTGCTATAACTCCTCTTTTTTTGCATTGTTGTTTTAAGAGGCAGAGGCTTCTCACCTGTGGAAAACAAAGCTTCCATCAGTAAATCAAATGCATTTGACTGCAGAAACAGGCCATTTAAAACTATTATATCACTCCTGAATAAGTGCTTCAGACTGGTGATGTTTCGTGGGTCTTTAAATTTTATGCAGACCATCATCCTGTAGGAATCAATCTAAAATATTTTTAAACCACTTAATGGTATGTCTTGACCTTCCCATGGAAAATACAATTATTTTGAGCTGCTTGCAGAAAATGCCTCAATATTAATGTGTCACTGGTTAGCTAACAATTTACTTGTTGATATTTAGGTTGTTGACAGTTTTTCACTATCACAAGTAATACTGCAATGAAAATTCTCTACATGCCTTTTCTTACACATATGGAATTTTTCTAGGAGAGATGAAAAGAAACAGAATTACTAAGTAAAAAATATATACATTTAAAATTTTAGTTGGTATTTCCAAACTGCCTCCCAAAATAGTTGTATCAATTTATATCCTACATTACATGACAACACCCAGTTCCTATACTTCACCCCTAATATTATCAATCCTTTTAATTTTTCATTATCTCATGACAAAAAGATATTATCTCAATATTGTTTCAATTTGCATCTCCTTGATTTCTAGAGACGCTGTATCTTTTCAAATGTGCGCTGTCTATCTGTATATTTCCTCCTCCGAGGCCTAGCTATTCATATATTTTGTTGAACTGTTTTCTCATTTCTTACTCACAGAACCTTTTTATGTTGTGCACATATGTATACTCAACATGATTCCTTTGTCTGCTACATACAGCGAAGAAATACGTCATCCCAGTATTATGCTTGTGTTACTTTTCTTACAGGTATCTGCTGTTGTCAGAACTCTAAATAAGAGTTTGATGTTTAATTAAATTTACACAGCTTTTATGGATTTTGCACTTTGTATGTCAAAGATAGCTTTTCTCATTTCAAGGCTATAAGCATACTTTACATGTTTTCTTTTTCATAGCTTTCATTTTTACTTTTATTCATTTCTTAAAAATATTTATTTTTATTTATTTATTTGGCTGCACCAGGTCTTAGTTGCAGAACGTGGGATCTTCAGCCTTTCATTGTGGCACATGAAATCTTTTGTTGCAGCATATGGGATCCAGTTCCCTAACCAGCAACTGAACCTGGGTCCCCTGCATTGGGAGCATGGAGTCTTGCCTACTGGGCCACCAGGGACATCTCCATTTTCACTTTTAAATCTTTAATTTTAATTTCTAAACATGCTCTTTATTTCTTCATTTCTTGGCCAATGTAACAAGAATTATCAGAGCATTAACCTCAGTTTCACAACCGCTCACATAAATTAAAAGAAAATAAAACAGAAACTAAGTTATTCAGATGAAAACACAACCTACCTAGAAAGAAGTAATTTTGCCTGTAACACTGAAATATTTTGCATCCTAAATGACATCTGAAAGGTGCTCACAAAAAAGAAAAGTATGATTGCTTACATTCCAAAATTCCTTGTTCTATAGAAGTATTTAAAAGCATCATTGCAGTGGCAGCATCAATATCAGATTCTAAAAAAGGAAAAGAGTGATAATATTAATGTTCTTTATAAAAAAGAGGCTATTATAGTATATGCATGTACCCAAAGGTAACCGACATTAAGGTTTTGGTGTATTTTCTACTTAAAAAAAAAAAGTATAAGGTATATAACATATGTAATTTATACATGCACATATATATATAGATATTATATATATACATAGACACAAACACAAATAAATGTATGAAATGAGACTTATTATTTTGTAATCTACTTTTGTTCACTTAAAATTATGAACAATATAGTCTAAAGGAGAATTGGAGAGGCACTAGAGATAATGAAAGTTTTCTTCTTTCATTATTCACAATGAAAATAAGAACCTGACCTGAATTTCAATAAGGATTGCCCTTAAACAGATTAAATTAGCTAAGAACACACATAAATATTAGCACTGTCTTTAGTCATAATTACATGCAAGCCTATAAGTACTACAATTATGGATATTCCATAAGAAAAATGGATTTTAATAGGCTGGTAAAATCAGCAGGTTTTATTCCAGAGGTCATTATGCTCTCATATCTACTTTTGCACTAGAAGTTCCTCTACATCTTGGCAATCTGTTAGCCTTTATAATCGTAATCAAATAAAAGCAAAATGGTACAATCTAAAATGTGAAGGAAAAGTTAGAAAATGTTTACAAATTTTAGATTATAAAGGATAGGTTTAAAACAAGACTCAAAAACATTCCATTTCTGCCTCAAAGTTGGAAAATTTTTATTATCCCCAAATCTTACATTTTATTTATAATATCTAATTATAAAATTATCTTAGATAATAAAGCCATGTGGATAGTGACTTGTTTCCTTCTCATCTTGACCACAAACTCTGTAAAGGCAGGAAATGTTATGACCTTAAAAAATAGGTTTAAGTAAATCAGAAGATTGTTGCTATGAGAGAGCACATATTCTTCTCCCTTGAATAAAGTATGATCTCAATAATCAGAGTTTCTATATGAATGTCTTTCCAATTAGACTGTCAGCTCCCTTAAGGTAAGAATCATGTCTTATTCTCTATATTCCATAATACCTGGAAAAAACAGTAGTTCCCTGATAAATGAGTGAAGAATATATTGTATCTCTGCCACATCTCCTTTCTTTAGATTAAGCTGATTATCACCAAATTACTAAGCCCTTGGCATGTTCTAAGTATTAGTAACTCATCTCACTCTCATAAGTTTATGATGTGGTACTATTAGTATTTCCATCTTAAAGATGAGAAAATGGACAAAGAGGGATCTCTAGGAATGATAGAGATGGGATTTAAACCTGTGCAGTCTACCTCCAGAATCCAGGGCTTCAATTTGTAATCTCATCATCCCTCAACACTTACCAAGCATCTATAATTAGAGTAAGAAATTTTGCAGGAAATTATAGAGTATAATGGAAATTCTCTATTCTGTACTCATTCGATAAATTGAGCGTCCTATCTCACACTCCAGGCTGAAAACAAAACAGGAAAATCCCTGACTCTCAGAACACAAAGAAACACAACTTCTGAGAGATAAACATTAGGGAGAAGAAAATTGGAGGGAAGGAAGACAGAGAATGTGGGGAAAGGTAGTTGCAACTTTAAATACAGAGGTTAGGGAAGGCCTCAAGAAAAGATAATATTTGAGCAAAAACCTTAGGAAGGTGAAAGAAAGGAAACCATGAAGATATTCAAAGGAAAAGCATTTCAGGCAGGGAAAAAAAAAATCAAGTTAAAAAGAACAATCAATGATTCCCACATGCCACAGCCATAGACTCTAGTAAAACGAAGACCTCTCCAATTCCCATCTTTTAGAATGAGACTTGACTATAATAGAGTTCAGTATTCTAACATGTCTTTAAAGAAAAAAAAGCTAGTACAGCTCTAGCCCATATTGTATCTCTGTGTGAACTGGAAAAAAAGCAACTGGCCTCCAGGTGAATGCCTCTCTAAACCAGGGCACACAGCTTGAGGACTGGGTGTGGTCCAGTCCTTCTGAAGTCAGCCCACTCACTGTCTCAGCCAGGTGTCCTTCGTGCAGGGCACAACCTGGATGGCATTATACTAACAGAGAAACTTCTGTTCCATGAAATAATTTTATTTTCTTTTAAGAAAAAAAAAATCTACTTTGTTTTTTTAAAAAAAGGGGGAATAGTGGTGAGGGAAAGAATCTAATACTGAAATGCATTATAACAAGTAAACAATACCAGGAAATTTATTAATCTTGTAAATGAAGCACCTATAAAAGATTCTTAACTTTAAAAATTAGTATATCTTTATAGTTAGTGTAGGGGCTTCTCTGGTGGCTCAGAAGCTTAAGAATCTTGCCCACAATGCGGGTGGATCGGGTTTCGATCCCTGGGTTGGAAAGATCTCTTGGAGAAGGGAAAGGCAACCCACTCCATATTCTTGCCTGGAGAATTCCACAGACAGAGGAGTCTGGAGGGTGATAGTCCATGGGGTCTCAAAGTGTCAGATACGATTAAGCAACTAACACTTTCACTTTCTGTAACAGTAGAAATGACAGGAAAACTGTTCTTTAAATACAAATTCTTGTAGGAATTTGTTACATCCAAATTAATTTGAATAGTCCAACATGAAATTACTTCTTTGCAAACGGATTTTATCTACATCTGACTTTGTCTGATTCAGAACATTCGCTAAATATGCTTCCCACAACATCTTGTCAATTAACTCAAAAAAAGTTAAACTTCACTGTTAAAAAAAGCACCAGAGAAATGATCCCATCTGGTAATCAAGAACACCTGATTATCCAATATGGTATTGGAAGTGCGGAGTCCAAACCACTGAACCACCAGGGAAGTCTCCTATCCAACACTGTAAATCAACCATACTTCAATACCACCACCACCTAATTATCAATGATTTGTCCAAAGTACATTCTTGAACTTCTTGGAACAAAAGCAACAAAACTGTGTAGATTTTACAAGTCTTATTTATAGTACCAAATCAGTTTTGGTATTAAAATTAAACTTAAGACTTATTGTCATGGCTGAAAACACTATAATGTTTTTTTCATTAATAAGTATAGGGTTGGTTTGTTCAGGTTTTTCCATAATATCTTACTGAAAAATCCAAAAAAACTTTTTGGTCAACTCAATACTTTTTGCAATTCTAAAGATGGCTCTGTGTTCTTAATAAGCATACTACTAGCTATATTATCTAACATATTCAGTTTATGAAGGATGAAAATTTCATTTTTATAAAGTCTTTTGTATATATTTTCTCTGACACTATTTAGGTTAATCCAATAATTCACTTCCAGCTTAAAGTCATTTGTCATTAGAGCCACGAGAGCCATCCAGTGAGTTAATAATAACAACAACGACCTGTTAAAAGTCACATTAAGCAGTATTATATAGTTCCCTTTTCATCCTTCATAGATCTGACTAGAGTTCAAAATATGCTACTGATTTAATAACTGGTTCAATAAATCTGTCAAAACTGTTAACTTGTGCTTCTTAGTTTATACTTTCTTAGCCTTGATGCTAAGAAATGATTAACAGTAATTGAGAGAGAACTAAAGACATCAGTTTTAACTATGCGAAAGTAAGAGTTATAGTAAGACAAACAAGTTTCTATTACCTGATTCTCAGTCCATTTGCTTAAGGAATGATATGAGAACCACAGCGGCAGAATTTAAATGACTATAAGCCAAGTATTAACTATAGCAGGATTTACTGCCTCTATCAAAACCAGTACACACATTAACAGAGCATCCAAACAAGGAAGCTGTTTCTCATGATTCTTAAAAGTAGGAGAGCGATTTCAATAAATTACTAGTACGTGAAGCTGTTTGGACTACCAATTTACTTTCATTTTAATTAAGATACAAATTATGCTAATTTGTAAACTTAAATTTGAACTTAGATTTGCATTTAGTTCCTACCTTCATCATTAACTATCTGAATTTTATATTTGCTTGTAATATGCTACATATACTTTAGTGCTTAAGTATAAATACTAAAATTTACTAATTAGAATATGGTTCCATTTTTGTCTTCTTTGTTCACTGATGCTTCCTTAGGGCCTAGAACAGTGACTAGCACACAAGTGCACTCAATAAATTTTTCAACACATGAATTTACTACAAACCCACACCAAATCAAAATATTGACCAAAAAAGGTTTTGTTCTGCTATCTCAGTATGAGATTTCTCTGCCTCCTGCTGCCTGTTATACAATACTGTAACATTGCTATTGGCCAGATGAGCAAAACAGAGACTTTAAAAAGGATAATCCCAGCACAAGTGGTGCTGGGAAAACTGGTCAACCACTTGTAAAAGAATGAAACTAGAACACTTTCTAACACCATACACAAAAATAAACTCAAAATGGATTAAAGATCTAAATGTAAGACCAGAAACTATAAAACTCCTAGAGGAGAACATAGGCAAAACACTCTCCGACATAAATCACAGCAAGATCCTCTATGACCCACCTCCCAGAATATTGGAAATAAAAGCAAAACTAAACAAATGGGACCTAATGAAACTTAAAAGCTTTTGCACTACAAAGGAAACTATAAGTAAGGTGAAAAGACAGCCCTCAGATTGGGAGAAAATAATAGCAAATGAAGAAACAGACAAAGGATTAATCTCAAAAATATACAAGCAACTCCTGCAGCTCAATTCCAGAAAAATAAATGACCCAATCAAAAAATGGGCCAAAGAACTAAACAGACATTTCTCCAAAGAAGACATACAGATGGCTAACAAACACATGAAAAGATGCTCAACATCATTCATTATCAGAGAAATGCAAATCAAAACCACAATGAGGTACCATTACACGCCAGTCAGGATGGCTGCTATCCAAAAGTCTACAAGCAATAAATGCTGGAGAGGTTGTGGAGAAAAGGGAACCCTCTTACACTGTTGGTGGGAATGCAAACTAGTACAGCCGCTATGGAAAACAGTGTGGAGATTTCTTAAAAAACTGGAAATAGAACTGCCATATGACCCAGCAATTCCACTTCTGGGCATACACACTGAGGAAACCAGATCTGAAAGAGACACGTGCACCCCAATGTTCATCGCAGCACTGTTTATAATAGCCAGGACATGGAAGCAACCTAGATGCCCATCAGCACATGAATGGATAAGGAAGCTGTGGTACATATACACCATGGAATAGTACTCAGCCATTAAAAAGAATTCATTTGAACCAGTCCTAATGAGATGGATGAAGCTGGAGCCCCTTATACAGAGTGAAGTAAGCCAGAAAGATAAAGAACATTACAGCATACTAACACATATATATGGAATTTAGAAAGTTGGTAACGATAACCCTATATGCAAAACAGAAGAAGAGACACAGAAATACAGAACAGACTTTTGAACTCTGTGGGAGAATATGAGGGTGGGATATTTCAAAAGAACAGCATGTATACTATCTATGGTGAAACAGATCACCAGCCCAGGTGGGATGCATGAGACAAGTGCTCCAGCCTGGTGCACTGGGAGGACCCGGGGGAATCGGGTGGAGAGGGAGGTGGGAGGGGGGATCGGGATGGGGAATACGTGTAAATCCATGGCTGATTCATATCAATGTACGACAAAACCCACTGAAATGTTGTGAAGTGATTGGCCTCCAACTAATAAAAAAATAAAATAAAATAAATAATAATAAAAAAATAAATAAATAAAAAGGATAATTCTATGAAGTAACAGATGAATTTTATATTCGATTCTACTATTATTTTCTTGGGCTCCAAAATCACTGTGGACAGTGACTGCAGCCATGAAATTAAAAGACATTTGCTCCATGGAAGAAAAGCTATGACAAATCTAGACAGCCTATTAAAAAGCAGAGACATTACTTTGTTGACAAAGGTCCATATAGTCAAAGCTATGGTTTTTCCAGTAGTCATGTACCGATGTGAGAGTTGGACCATAAAGAAGGCTGAGTGGTGAAGAACTGATGCCTTCAAACTGTGATGTTGGAGAAGACTCGTGAGAATCCCTTGGACAGCAAGGAGATCAAACCAGTCAATCCTAAAGGAAATCAGTCCTGAATTTTCACTGGAAGGACTGATGCTGAAGCTGAAGCTCCAATACTCTGGCCACCTGATGTGAAGAACTGACTCATTGGAAAAGACTCTGATGCTCGGAAATACTGAAGGCAGGAAGAGAAGGGGATGCCAGAGGATGAGATGGCTGGATGGCATCACTGACTCAATGAACATGAATTTGGGCAAACTCTGAGAGATGGTGAAGGACAGGGAAGCCTGGCATGTAGCAGTCCATGGGGTTGCAAAGAGTCAGATATGACTGAGTAACTGAATAACAACAACAAAGTTGGAGCCAACATTGAAATTTCAGTGATATTTACAAAACACAAAACTGACAATGTCACCTTATTCTTTAAAGACCTTCAGTAGTTCCCCTAACTCCTCATATCTGGTAGGAGTGCAGGCTCTGAAATCAGAGTTCCTTCTATACTATTTACTAGTTGTGTAACCTTAAGAAAATTACTTAATCTCTCCAAAGTTCAATTTCCTTATTTGTAAAAGGGGGTAACAAAACCTCAAAGAGTTGTTGTAAGGATTATGTGAAATAATGCAAGCAAAACACCACAGTCAGGAACTCAATGTAAACTGATGTTACAGTTACAGGAAGAAGTTCCAACTCATTATGCTAAAGAAGCTCTCCTTGATTTGGCTAATGCCTGCTTAAACTTTTTCATTTGCCTTGCCCATGCTAAATGATCACATCTATAGCTACAGGACCAAGGCTACTTAGTCTTCTATGCTCTTAGGTTTCAGCCATGCTCACCAACCCACAGTTCCTAGCAACTGTCCCAGACCAAATCTCTAACCAAGGTTAAGTATCCCTCCAACTTTTGAGGCCCAGAGCTCAGGCATTACACTTTCTTCTCCAAGAGGCCTTTCCCAACCTACCTCTAAGCTTAATTTGCCACCCACTTCCTTTTCTCCCAGTATATTCTGTATAATTTGAATCAATTAAACAAGAATTAATTCTTTAATTAAACTGTATATTTTCTAAGACTAGGGCCTGGGTCTCTTTCTGCATATCCCAAGGCACCCAGAGTTCAGTGATTAGCACAATGGATGAACTCAACAAGTACTTGAATGTTTAATCAATTTATTGCTGTATTTTTCAAACTCTTCCCTAGAAATAATATCAAGAGTTAAGAAAAAGCAAATTTCGTCAGAATCTATGCATATGTGGTAAATCAATCTGATTTAAATATAAAATTTCTTCAAGTTTTTGTGTGGTACAGTATTTCATTTTTCTCCTAAAACTTATGAGAGATGATGGATAATACATATAACTCATTAGATGAAGAAGTACCTATGCTCTCCTTGTGGAAGCTGATCCCCAAAGGAAGGAGAATTCAGATGGAATAGAACAAGAACAAGAAGAAATTCTAAATAAACCCCAGAATTCACGAGAGAAAAAGTTCTCAAAATGTGCATATGAGCTAATGCTTAAAAGACTAAGGGTCAGAATTTACTGAAGTAATGAAAAAGGAAGTTTCAGCAATACCTAAACATAAAGAGAGCACATTTACTCATGTAGGTAACAGGAAAATGGGTACTTGATATATGTTCAATCACAACATTATCTGAAGCAGACTCCTAATTCCATTAACTTCTTTGCAGAGTTCTCTTAAGCTTTTCACACTCTTTGCCTCCCTTATTTTACAGACCATCATATGTTTCCCAGGTTTGGCTTAGTGTAGTTTTAAAGAGCCAAAATGTCTATGATACACAGAAAGGCTTTTCATCTGATAATTTTTATTTTTATAGGTCAGAGTTAACATCTGCAAGCTCCAAAGCAGCAATGTGAGGAAAACTTATGTTAGTATATCACTAACCTATAATATTAACTATGAGTAGAGGAAAAAACAACTAATTCAAAATTTTAATCTACTTTTTAAAAGTCAACCAAGTTCAAAAGTTAGCTTTTGAAAGCTTATTGCTTTCAAATTATAGTTCTTTACACTTATCTATAAAAGAATTATGTAAAACCATCCCTAACTCAAAGGCCATAACAAAACGAGTGGCAGGTCAGATTTCGCCCATGGGCCATTGTCTGTCAACTATTCTAGTCCGACAGACTTGAAAAGGTAATTCGGTACTTATCGCATTACTAAGAAATATTTCCCTATTTTCAAGGAAAAGTATACAATAAAAGGAAATAAAAACAGGGATATAAAACAGTATACACAGTATAATCCAAGTACTTGGAGAAAAAGTGTGTTTGGGAGGTGGGGGGGGTGGTATGTGCATGTATGGGCATGCATGCAAACATATCTACTCTTGTGTAAGACAAAAAAAGGACCAAAGCAATTATATTAAAAATGTTAACAGCAGAGGGGCAAGATAGATTGAGTAGGGGATTAAGAGGTATAAACTACTATGTAAAAAATAACTAAGCTTCAAGAATACACTGTACAACACATGGAATACAGTCGATATTTTATAACTATAAATGGGGTATAACCTTAAAAACTGTGAATAACTATGCTGTATACCTGAAACATACAATATTGTACATCCAGTATAGCCCAATTAAAAAGTTAACAGCAAATAAAGGGTAAGTTTTAGTTTCTTTTTTATAAATGTTTTTTTATTTTCTAAACCTTCTATAATGAACATGCAATACTTTTACAATTAAAAAACAATTAAATAAAAATTCTGATTTTAACCTGAGTTCTTCTGATTTAAAATACTAATCTTTCACATACCTTTGAGAGTTCGCACCTGGTTCTGCTTGAATACAGAGCTTAAGTAGTGAGGTGATAAAGAAGCACTAAAAAGAGATAAGACAAGCACACTTATTAAAAAAAAAATCTTTATTTCACATTTTATAAAACTTAGTTACAAATACAACTAGTTTGTACAATAAAAAACAGTTTTTAC
The DNA here is from genome assembly GCF_033118175.1 of Dama dama. Taxonomy (NCBI): domain Eukaryota; kingdom Metazoa; phylum Chordata; class Mammalia; order Artiodactyla; family Cervidae; genus Dama; species Dama dama. The sequence continues at coordinate 73,306,342 of NC_083691.1, forward strand.
CTTGTTTTCTTTGCTAATACTATTCAGTTTAGCAAGAGTCTGCCAAAGCAGAAAGAGCATAAGATCCAAGTTTAAATCACAACTATTTGGGCGTTCTTAGGCAAAATAATTAACCCCTTAGTTTCTTCATCTGTAAAACAGGAATAATTAAAACTCCCACATAGGGTTGTTGTGATAATTAAATAAGAACATTAAATTTAAAATGCCCAGAACAACGGACAATACATAATAGTTACTGTTTTATTCTACATTGGATGCCTAAGTTTGATAAAATATTAATATAGGTGTTACTACAGAAATGAAAATGTTTATCAAAACAATGTTTAAAGAAGACTGTATGGTGATGACAAAAAAAAAAGTTCCTGATTTAATTAAAAATATCAATTACAAATTAAAATTTCTATATTTATGAAAAAGAGACCAGCAGTTTCTTTTTTTAAATTTCAAAATTTTTAAAATATTTTTAGAACAAACCTTCCTCTTCTTTGGAATTTGTGATAGTATTTAAAAAAAAATCTGTTTGGCTAACTAAATTAAAAGTCTATTTCTTAGTGACAGTTTCACATACACTATAGTTCATTCTCTTCCTCAGACTTAACCAATTATGGCATGAAAGGGCTACACAAAGGCATGTCAGATGGAACTGTCATTTTGTCAAACAATAATAAAGAGAAAATGTTTCTAAAAATATTTTAAAAGTCAAAGATTACAACCTCTATGCTACTGTTTATCTACCTGTTTTTAAACCACAAAATCATCTTTATTTAACATTTAAACATATAAAAAATGAAAACATGAAAATGTATCATATCAAAGGCACAGGAGAGTGTATTTCTGATGGTATACAAAAAAAAGTGTGCTAATTCTCCCATTTAACTTTTAATAAAAAACAGCACTGCTAAATAAAACATACAAGCAGTACCAGCAGAACTTACCATTAGTTCCCAACTGTTGTTCTTTTAAACTAGGACATCTCATAAGCACCAACACTAAGGAAAGTATCAGCTCCCAAATAATGAGAGTATAAATTCTGATAACATTTTTTCGGAGTTTCATTTCATAAGGATAAACTAGTTCTTGTTACAATCATCCTTCTAATCTACTAATATGGTAAATAAGCTTAAAATCTCAATAAGTATGTATGTATATATATTGCTGAAATTTCAACTTTAGGCTAATTTTTTAAACTGTATCAGCTACAAACACTCCTCTAAAAGTTATATAAAAATACTTTAATTCCTTAAACACTACATGAAATGTTGGTAACTGCTGCAAATGGGAGTTCACGCTTCTACTTTTGTGTATGTTTCAAATTTTTCATTTATTATTTTACTAAAAAGCTTTAAAAAACTTTTTATAGACTACCCTTTAAAAGTATTTTGACAAACTGTCATTTTCAACTCAAATGAATATAAATAATAGAATTTAAAAATAAAGATTCTGAAGGCTTCTTTCAAAGGCAATAGTCACATTTAAAGTCATCATTTTCAGATTCGACTTAAAATGGGAAAGCTATAAGATCAATTTAATGATTACTGAGTTAGAAAACAAAAGCCAAGGAAAAGCATATTTGCCAATAGAAACAAATCAAATAAAAATCCAAAGCATTATTTTACTTGACATTTAGAAATTTGAGACTTAAATATTAAACATGCTGTGAAGGAAAAAAAATCTTAAAATAGAAAAACAAATGTAAGTGTATATATAAAAATGCTGCGATGACAAAAAACGACCTTATTTAAACAATTTTAAACATACGACCACTTTCTTGTGTCTTTAGGTCAGTATTAGTATTGCAGACAATGTAAATGATCTGATCTTTACAAAAAGGTTTCAGGTTATACCTGAACTCATATTATCACTATCTTCAGAGTTTAGTTAAAATATATATATTATTAATTATTAATACATTTTCCAGAATTTATGCTCTCAATTACCCAACATCTCGGTTCCTAATAAGTTAAGACTATAAGTAAAAATGCCTTAGTCTAATGTCTTATCCATAAATAATTCTCTATGTAATTAAAAAAAAAAAGATGAAAAAACCCCCACAACTTTAAGTTATTCCATCTCATATAATGAAATCTTATATATTGCCACTGACATTTACATCTTAGATCTTGTACCTTTGTGGTGATGCAGGAGGGCTGTAAAATGTGGACTTTGAGGAGAAAGGTTGCTTCTTCAGTGCCTGCATAAGGTTGGGTTTATATTCTGGATCAACACACCATAAGGAACCTTTTCCATTAACCTAGAATAAATTACATAAGAATTAGTAACCTGGAATCGACACAAAAAGTGTCTGAATGTTTTTCATAAATGTGTGGGGGAACAAAACCCAATAGCAAATACAATGCAAACACTGAAGTAAACTCGCTAGCAATGAACTGTGTGATTAAAAGCCCTGGAGGCAGACAGCCTGGGTTCCTATCTCCAGCTCTGCCATTTACTCGCTGTGTAATTTTAGGAAGGTTAACTAACTTCTATTTCTCTGGGTCATTATTCCCATATTTGGAAGGTATGGATAATAACAGCACCTACCTCACAGGGTTGTTCCATGGATTTAATTACACGTAGAGTACTCTGTGCAGTGCATGGTGCATAGGGCCACAAGACCTCAACACTCTAGGACACACCATTCACATCACAGTTTGTGAGAATGATACAACACCAAGCTATGCAGAGAACTGAATGAAGGGCTATGCATGATGGACCTTCAGTAAGGTGGTGTCATTCCCCCCCAAAGTGCTAAGCAATATGATACTGGGTGATGCATCCAAAAATAATTATTTTTATGGCATTAACACTAGTGTTTATTTTCCCATTTAAACTGCTTAAATTCAAAGCAAACAATTTAATGAAGAGATGGCAAAAGTCTCAGAAAGTAAAATAAAAAACTGAGGGATGGAAAAGACTCTTGTTAAAGATAAAAAAAGAGGAATAAGTACCATCCCTACCCTCAAGATGGTTAAGTTACAACATTTAAGACCCTTCTGGATAACAAGGTAAAGGGTACACAAGCCCAGATTTCATGGAAATAGCCATAAGAATCCAAAAATAATAGAAATGTATGGTTATTGGAAACTAGGGAAAATATAAACAGAAGCACCCACTAAATGGTAAATGAGAGATGCCTCAAAGAATGGCTTGCCTGCTCCACAGTTTCCCTAATATGAAGGAACAGCTTACTAGGAAGCTAAGCGTACAATACACCTGAAGAATACACTAAAATGATCTAATGTGCAAGGCAAAGGCCAGACCAGGAGATAATTCCTTCAGAGAGGTTTGAAAAATGCTGCATATTTTACCTCCTTCCTTCTTAGAAGGTCACACTACACACTAGCAGATTGGTAGTGGTTTAGTCGCTAAGTCATGTCTGACTCTTGCAACCCCATGGACTGTAGCCTGACAGGCTCCTCTGTCCATGGGGATTCTCCAGGCAAGAAAACTGGAGTGGTTGCCATTTCCTTCTCCAGGGGATCTTCCCGACCCAGGAATCAAACCTGGGTCTACTGCATTGCAGGCAGATTCTTTACCGACTGAGCTATGAGGGGTCCTAAATAGTCTTGCTTTAATTAAACCTGTTTTATATTAAAAATACTGATGTAACTGATGAATTCTTATAGAATATACTTTCCTAATGTTAACACTGAGAAATGGGTTTTTTTTGGTAGAAAAAACTACAAACATTGATTAGACCATGAAGAAAAATAAATCTCATTTAAAGGTCACTCTAGTGCAAAAAGAAAAACAAAACCCAATAGCAAAATTCTCTGACCACTTGGAAATTTATAAACACTCTTGAATTTAAAAAGCTATCCAAACTATAATTACAGATTATAAAAGGCATAAGAAAAACATAAAAACTAAGTGGATGTGGTCAAATGCGCAGACATTAGTTGAGCTAGTTAAATGAAATAACTGAAGGATTTCAGGAACTGTAACATCACCTGCTAACTCTTCCTTAAGGGTATATCTATCCTATTTCTTTAGCTGAACATCCATCCCTATCTACCAACCTGAACAGTCTGACTAGAAGAACATCCCTACAAACGTACCACATGGACCCACAGCTTACATATAGAAGCCCACAGCCATGCAAGGAGGAGGTTCAACTGCAAACTCATCCCACTTTCCAAGAGCTAAATACCACTTGCACAGAAGTTAAGAGTATAATCCTTGAAGAAGAATACCTTCCTTTGGAAACCTGGCTCTGTCACTTAACAGCTGTGTAACCTTTAGAAAAATGTCTATGTTCTCTGTGTATTAGTATGCTCAAAATACATAAAAAACAGTACCTTCTGGACATAAGCCCTTAACACCAAATACTACTATTGTTACGTTTTATGTTCATTTTCTTTGCAGTTCTAAAAACTGTTCCTCTTTCTTCCAGTCTAATATCATTGTTTTTATTCTTTAATAATTTGTTTTTCTGCTTCCATTCCACTAGGTACTGACATTAAACTTTAATAAATATTTTTGAAGATACTTAATCTTTTGAAGATATAAATGTCAAGTTAAATATAAGGTATAACCTGAACCCTTCTCACCATGGTGTGCAAAATTTCCTCACAAGATTAGTGAGATTCAAACTGCTACTAATTTTTGTTTTTACATTATACCTTTTCTATTTCAAAAATCCCTTTTGAAAATTTGAATTATACCTCACAACATTAACAATTATCTAGACAACAATAAAACTGACCTGTGTCTTATTCCCCTGCTCCTTTCTGCTTGTATAAAATCCCATATGATGTAAGCTATTATGATCGCTGAAGATTTAATGTGATGAATTCCAGGGTGCTCCCATTTCCTGAACTGTTTTCAAGGTAACATTAGTCTATTCCTGAGGTTGTTTTTTTTTTTTTTAAATCTCTGAATATCATGTCATAACTACTATAGCAGAACAGTTTAGTGAAGGAACAGTTTCACAGGTTTTAAAATCAAAATCTTAAAACACTGCTTATTGACCGGCTACATGACATTGGACTAAGCATTTAATCTCTGTCTGTCCTCTAATTCATATTTTATCTGTAAAAAACCAGACCACTTCACTGAGTTGTGACAAGATTCAAATAAGATAATTTTTATGTAAGTGACAGAGCTGCAAAGTTAATGATACTAAGAGGTTATACTGAAAATGGCAGAAAGTCAGTTTATGTTCTTCAGTTTATGTTCCTATTTTTTTCTTCTAAGAGATGAAGGAATTTTTAAAACATAAACAGTAAGAACAAAAATTAATTAATTTTGAATATGAGACAAAAGTTAGAAATAAACAAGAATTAAACTGATAAGGGAAAAACACTTTTGTGTGAGGAAAAGTATGGTAATTGAGTGTAAGGCAGTTTTTAACATCCCAGCAACTTAAATATATTGGAAAAGAAAAACCATGGGTGTCATATCATACTGTAATACAGAAAGTAATGTACCATCCCATCAGGTGAAACCTTTTCTGGCCTATGGCAGCAAGATATCACATGAACTATATTGAAATTTTAAGTTTTTTCCAAAGGAAGTCAAATTTCTACCCATGTATTTTTGAATTAAGTGATGGGCCATACCATCTTAAATTACATGTATTTCCAATCACTTGGCCTAAGTGAAGTGTATTCTGAAGGTAGAGAAATAAAACTTTAAAATGATAGCACCCACAGTATCCTTTGTCCCCAAACCACTTCAGTTTCATATAGAAAATAAATACACAAATTATTTTTCATATATAGACTAAGATAATTATTTTAATGATTCTAACCATGTTCTATCTTGGTATTCCTGAGATTATACTCCCAGAAGCTATTTAGTTCAAATCTACTTTTAAAATTCTATTGTGAGAGAACTGCAAATTGTTTTGATCATAGAGGAATTGGTATTTCCTTGAAATAGCACATTGGAAGCACTAGTACTGAAAATTTGCAGTTCAGGGCAGTTAAGTATCTTGAGTAAGGTCTCCAAATAACTGTCTGTTTTGTGTTACCATGGCAGCACTTCCGTTCACTGAGCCCGTTCACAAAGTATCAGTAACAAGATAAAATTGTGTATTTGCTAACCTATGTTTTAGAGTCTAAAGCAAAAAACTTATTTTTAAATCTAAGTCTCAGTTAAAAACTATGCCTCTTTATTAAGTTGCGCTTAGATGACAGAACACAAATAATAAGAGTTTAAGAAGTGTTGTTTTAAAGTGAATATGACTATTACAAGACATGTTTTTTGTGTGCAGTGGAAACAGGAAATGTGCCTTCTCTCATGTACTATTTTGCATTTTGAAACTCTAAGGCTTTTGGACGTATTTGGTAAAGAACCACTTAAGGTTTTGAAGAAATAAGGAATATACTGAGAACTGAACTTTAAGATTTATCTTAATGGAAGTTGTAAAGAACACTGGGAGAAGAAACAATGCTCACTATTCCTGAAATGTTTTTATGTACCGGCACGGTACACTTTAATATTTCCACCCCCCCCCCCACTACCTTTTTCAGTGGTTTTTAAAACCACTGAATTTAAAAGGGCATTCATAATTCTTGCTCATAGTATGAACTTTTAATGGTGGCTTGCATGACTTCATTTCTTGGGATTCAGCTATTGAAGCAAATCACCACCACGAAAATGTACCGCCTGAAATTGTACTAAATCAGGCAAAACTTCTGATTTCACGTTCCCCAGCTAAAATCTCACACTAAATATTTCAGTCTGGCTTTTATAACAAAGTTTGAAAAACAGATTTTAAGACTTCAATGTTAATGTTCAAAACATAAAAACAAAGCAAAAACGCCTTGCCTAGTTTTTCTGATTTTAAAATTCATATATAACAAGCCAAGATTTTTAGGCCTATCTTTTGAGAGTGATAACTATGGTATGGATGAGGGCAGGGAGCTAAGCAGCAGCCATAGCAGGTGACCAGATGTCTGTATCAACCTGTAGTTTGACCTGGACCTTTGTCATCTTGCTTTCTTTTTTGAGATTATCATCTCCAGACAACAACTATTCATCAGAAAAAGTGCTTTTCAAGGTTGCCAAACTTAATGGAAGTAAGTATAACTTACTTGCGTTTTGCATGTTGAAAGAGAAAAAAAATCAGTATTTTAAGGTACTGATTCAAGCAGTGTTTTATTAAAAAATAAAAACAAACCACAAGCACTCCCAATCCCACTTGAATGTATCACTTTTTGTCCAAATTTTGCATTTAATGACATAATGTTGGCAGCTTGAAAATGGCCACGATAGAAATATTTATATCATGGAAATCGGCAAAAACGATACCTTCACTGTCACCCAATTGTTAAATATTTATCAATACACCACTGTTCATATATTTTTAATTCTAATCTTTTGGCTGCTACTTGATGCTAATCAAGTTTTTTTTTTCTTTTGGCTGTGAGATGCAGCATGTGGGATCTTAGTTCCCTGACCCATATCAGACCTGCACTCCCTGCAGTGGAAGTGTGGAGTCTTAACCACTGGAGTGCCAGGGATATCCCCATTTTCAAGTTTTTTTGCAACATTTGACACTGTTGCTCATTCACACTTAACTTACCCTTGTTCGCTTCCATTCTATCATATTTTCCCTAGACCCTTCTACTGAACACCAATGCTGATGACTAGTTTCTTTTATATCTTGCCATAAGCATAAATACAATAGGTCTAAAACTAGAAAAGAATTAAACTGATACAGTTCAAAAAATAAAATCTAATGATGCATGGTGGAAAGAATACATCCAAAATTTTCAACACTTTCAGTCATCTGAAAGGAGAGTTTGACTGATAGGGGAATCTGCTTCCAAAATGGCTTATTCATATGTATATTGAGTCTGATTTCCTCGCCACATGGGTCTCTCCATAGGGCTATTTAAATGTGCTTATGATACAGCAGCTGACTTCCCATACAGCTAATTGGCCAAGAACCCAAGATGGAAGCCATGTCTTTTATGACCTGGATTCAAAAGGCACACTCTATTTCCACAATATCCTCTTGGTTACACAAACCAGCCAAATTCAGTATTGAAGGGGGATTCTACAAGGGCAGAGATACTGGAAGGCAGGGCTCATCTGGGGGCCATCTTGGAGGCTAGCTACAACAGAGCGATCCTTAACAATTGCTGAGGCTTCTTAACGGCCAAGCACACAGCTGGCCTTCATAAACATTCCATGTGTAGTAAAGAATGTGTTAAATAGCAAGTTATTACATAGCAATAGATAACTAATACAATCTCCTTTAATCATAAGATAATGATGTGTCCAAATGCCTTCCTACCCAGGGTGTCTCATGGATTAGAGGCATCAGGATCACCTCAGAGCCCGTTAGAAATTAGAAAGCCTCAGTCTCTATCCTAGATTTGCTGAAGAAGAATCTGTATTTTAACAAGATCCCCAGATGATCAGTAGATACTTTCAAGTCTGAACAGCACTGTCCTAATGAAATCCTTTGGTTATCTAAAGATTTAATTGCTTGCTTTTTAAACTTTTATTCCAAATAAAAATCGGAGTTTTCTGCTACCAGTTGGGTTATAGAAAACTACAAAAGAACACTCCTAGATTAACAAGAAAAAAACCAATATGATATACAGAACCATAATTTTTTATGAGCCTGAGAATTAAGGCTGCAAGAAGAATTGAATTTTGAGGCGTGACAGGTCCTGTGAGGAGGGATGAAACATAAGAGCTGTTTCACCTTTGGTAGAGCATGGAAAAAGTGGCAGTCACAATAAAGAGTAAGAAAATAAAATACTCAAGGGGACTTAAGGAAGACACCCTTGGAGATGGAGATAGATGTATCGAGCCGACTATGGTCTGTGGTTGGAGCAAGGATATCAGGCAAAGCTCATTCATGCTCCAGGTCCTGAATGAGTATAAGGTGAGATCAGGTGTCACTCTGGGAGAGGCACTAAACTGCCTAAGCCCTGGACAAAGCAAATAAGAAGCAAAAGCTGTCTGCCATTGAGAGACAAAGTACCCCCGCCTCAGCCCAGTCACCAGCAAAAGACAGCTGCTATTGGAAGGCAAGTACAAAACCCAGTCATCCTCACACTTTACTGATACTAGGCAATGCAGTATACATCATGTGGAGGAGGACAGGAAATTAGCTCATGCCCAAATGCTCCAAAGATACAAAGCAGAGACCTGCTGCCACTGGGAAATGGTCACTCACTTGTACCCAGAACTTCCCACTGATACTAGGTAACATTTACCTACCATGATGGGAATGGACAAGAAACTGTCCTGAACGCTGGAACAGCATTAATTCCTTTCCCAAAGGAATTTATACAATGACAAAGTATCCTCTATTTGTGCTCTCCAGTATACCAACCACTAGCCACATGGAGGGATCTGGTTATTGGTAAGTGCAGCTCTGGACCTCACTGGGTAGATGGGAGAGTCTGCTCATGCAAGAGACAGGGAAGTCCCACACTTGAGGCACAGGCATACAATAAGCCTGCCTGACACTAAAACTGGAGACGAACCAAGAAACCTATCCTGTTCACACCAAGAACCTTGCACCAAGTAACAAGGAAGAACAATGTACTGCTAAGGGGGGAGCAAGAGTACAGAGAGAAATATTTAACTCCCCTCCCACTTCTAAGCTAAATGTGTCGCAAACTGAAAGGTAAAGGTGGAGCAGAAAAGCCAAGAAAAATCACCTGACATTCCAGGCCTCACACTAAGTACAGAGTATCAGCAGTCTCTCCATAAGAATGTAAAGACTATGGTATACCAAGGTAACTATGACAACCACAAAACCCAAACCCAACTCAACTGTTAACTAGATTGATCAATACCTGTCCATACTAACAACCTGAGAGAAGTAAAGGCATATCTATTTCTTGATAGAAATACTCTTTACTTCAGTTTCTACCATTTTTTAACAAGCAATGTCTGACATTCAATGCAAAATTATGTGACACACAAAGGCAGGAAACAAAACAATTAACAAAACCAGACCCAGAGATGGCCCAAATATTGAAATTATCAGACTGTGACTATGGTTAATTTGTTTAACAGACCTGTGGGAAATTTTTAGCAGAAAGATGGAGACTATTTTTTTTAAAGGAAAATGAAAATACTTAAAAAAAAAAATGAAGATGATTTTATTAGGCTGATCAGCAAAATGGATACAAGAAAGAATAAAACTGTACAAAGATCAATAGAAATTATCCAAATTGAAAGAAAGAAAAAGACTAGGAAGAGGGACAGAGCAATCAAGAGGTGAGACAACAGCAAATGGTCTAACATATTTTCACTTGGAGCCCAGAAGTAGGTGGTGAATCACAAGAAATATTTGAAGAGATAATGAGGAAATAAATTTCTAAGTTTAATGAATGACAACAAACCACAGATCCAAGAACGTCAGAAAAACCAAGGCAGGATAAAAATAATGAAAAACACACTTAGACACATCATAGTCAAACTGCTAAAAAGTAAGTGATAAAGATAAAAATCTTGAGCACAGTGAGAAAAAAACTACAAACAGAAGAACAAAGATAAGAATGGCAACAGACTTCTCATCACAAACTATGCTACCCAGAAGACAAGAGAATAAGTCTTTAAAGCATTTAAATAGAAAACAATGTAATGATAGATTTAAATACAACCATATCAATTACACTAATGTAAATGATCCACATTCCAATTATAAGGCAGACACTGCCATACTGAATAAATAAGAATATATAAATACAGCAACAAGAATACTATAGAAACTAAGAACAGAAAGTTGGGACGTTAAAAAACTAATTATAACCGAACCACTTTTTTGTACACCTGAAACTAACACAACATTGTAATTAACTATACTTCAATTTTTAAAAGTTAAAGAAAATAATAAACTCCTAATTTATACCTAATTTGTACCTTTAATAGACTGAACAGAATTCTGCTAGATTTATATCAATACTGAAGAAATTTAAAAACATCTGAGATGAAAGCAAATGGTGAATAAAATTAAGTTCAAGCTGAAGTAAGCTGACTTGACTATTTTTTGTCTTCCTTTGACTTCCTCATATTTTAAGATCTCCAGGTTATTTTCCCCCACCTCTCTAAATATAGCAATGTTCATAAACACTGACCTTGCCATGGCTTCTTTCCACTTTCTGAAAACATTTATTCAGGGAAAGATTATGTCGAACAGAATTCTTCCAGCCAGTTGGTGCAGTTGCAAAATATGGGAAGCGGTTCAGAATCCAGCTATAAATTTCTTTGACTGGCAAACACTTATTTGGAGAGTGTTCAATAGCCATATAAATGAGAAGACTAAAGGAGTATGGGGGCTTTGAAGTTGCTGATTTTTTTTCTTGGTTCTGATAGCACGATGGTCCAAAGGATGGCACATCATCTCCTTCTATGTCATACAATGGACTAACAATTGGAAGACCTTCGCTTCCAAAGCTGAAGTTTGTTAGGAGATTAGTACTTTCGTGAAGCCAGTTCAAGTTTGTGAGTTCATCATCTGCTGACTCATTGTCCACTAGAGTAGCCTTTGGCCTGGCAGCATCAACAGCTTCAGGCAAGCTTCCCATTTTGTAAATCTGGCTTAATCCTGCAACCTTTTCAGCTCCTGGAGTTTCAGCTCTCTTTTCTGGAGTCATTCCAATTACTGGACCCATTTACTCTTACAGTTCTGCAACAAAAGAAACAATTATCAACCAATGTTATACTTAAGATTCATAAGCACATGGAAAAAGGAAACACAAATTTAAAAATCCCCAAATAAGAGAAATTTTACAATCAATATCCTATATAATATTTAAGTATAATATTTGCATAACAAATGCTAAAGGTTATAATACAAGGAACAGAACTTATTTCATGTTATTTGAAATGGCTATAAATAAAATACCCCACTATAGCAAAATATGTACAGGTGATATTAATAAAGCTGAATGTATTCTGAATACTTATTACAGTCCCTAGCCCATAGTAACTGCCTAATAAGTAATGTTTGCTATTACTAAAAATGAATAGATTACTTCTTTCAATTATAAAATTCTATAATCTATTCATCTATAATTTCACTATAATGACAGTGAAGTTAACAGTCATACATATGGCTCAAAATACATAATAATCAAGTTTAAAATAAGCTCAAACAGTAATTCCAAATAAACTCTTTCCTCAAACATGATTATAATACTATAAAGAAATAACTTCTAATATTTTTATAGTATATCATACTAAAAAGATAACATTTCTTAATCACTAAATTCATTACTAGCAAAATCATATTTACTACAGATTTATTATTGTAAATTCCAGTATTTTTAACTCTTCCTTCTATATACTATCTCATCAAGTACTGATGGCGAAAGGTTGACATTCTTAGTAAAGTTTGAACTGTCACTGTATTTTCAAGGGGAGGAAAAAAAGCTGTTTCTAAGCTATCCTTTTTTGTTTCTATTCTCTCAATGATTTTTGTTTTGCTTCTGAAACATACTTCAATTCAAAAATCTTACTATGGAAGAATAACTGACCAAAAAGGAAAGTGGCAGAACTAATGTGCCCTTTAATTCATTTTCAACGGTTCAAGGTACCTCATTTCCGAATTCTGTGAAAAGCCCTCTGCACCTACTATTACTCTACTCAAACTTCTTACAGGTATGTAAGTGAAGTAAGAGGAGCAGTCCCGGGGTTTGATTTTATTTAAAACACAGCTGGCAGGGTTCTCCAAGAATTATGGAAGCCGGTCAGTGTTGGATATAAAACAATCTGGATTCTTGGAGCTATTAGATGTGGTCTCAGAACACCCAATTATCAGTAGCATCCATCAGCTAATATTTGGGGTGTAAGCCATTGTACTAAATACTACATATTGTATCTCAAATGACTGTCAATTAAAATACATAAACTTTATTTACACTATTACTTAGTTCTACATATGATCCTTTTTTCCCCCACTGTGAATCCCGTAGTAAGAGTCTTTTACTTTTGTACTCCTAATACATCATAACAAAACATTGGGCATAAGGAGGCACTCAAATTATGATTTCAAACTGAAATGAACTTATAAGCAACAAATACCAAGTGCTGGGCTACCTACTTTTAGAAGTTACTTTATTTTTGAAACAAACCATTAATACTAGGAAATATCCCCACTAGTTACAATCAGAAAACTGAAATCGCTGTTATGGAAGACAAGTAAGTAAACTGCCTAATGTTCTAAAGCTAATAAAAAGTGAAGCCGAAATTACAAACTAGGCTGAGTTCAAGATTCAAGCTTTTCTGTCCATTTGAATACACTCAATTTCTTAAGGAACCTTTATTTTTAGCAACACTACCTGAAACAGGTACTGTTGACAGTCTCATCAGAAACTAATTCAAATGTTTGCAAATACGTTATCCTCTGAATCACAAGTTTAGAATGAAATCCCATTACTTTAAGATGCAAGACAATACTATGGCAGCAAATGTGCCAAAGAATAAAGCAAAATTGCTTGCTTGCTTACTCTGCCTCAGTTGTTGTGTTCAACTCTTTGCCAGTCAGGACCATAGCCCACAGGTTCCTCTGTCCATGGGATTCTCCAGGCAAGGATACTGGAGTGGGTTGCCATTTCCTTCTCCAGGGGATCTTCCCCACCCAGGGATTGAGCCTGCATCTCTAATGTCTCCTGTATTGGCAGGTCGGTTCTTTACCACTAGCGCCACAAATAGCCAAGCAAAGTTAAAAATCAAGTTGAAAGACTGACATCCTCTTAGTAAGGTTTCAATTGTCATTGTATTTTCAAGGAAAGAAAAAAAGCTGTTTTTAAATTATCCTTGACAAGTACTTTAGAACACCAAGTCCACCAAAATAAATAGGCAAATGATCTTTCCTTACAAATAAGTACATAAATAACAAACATATGTATTAGAAAATATTCAACTTCACTGATTATTAAAAAATGCAAAACAAAACAAAAAGGTGACATTAAGTATGATAATATACTTATCATAGTGTCTGATAAACACAAATAATTAGTAACATTATACAAGTAACAATATCTTTTGTTGCCCAATATCAATCATTTCATGCTAATGCTCAGTTGCTCACTTTTTGTGAACTCGTGGACTGTAGTCCACCAGGCTCCTCTGTCCATGGGATTTTCAGGCAAGAATACTGGAGGGGGTTGCCACTTCCTTCTCCAGAGGATTTTTCCCAACCCAGGGATCAAACCTGCATCTCCTGCATTGGCAAGCAGATTCTTTACCGCTCAGCCACCTGGGAAGCCCTATCACCAGTTTAAAAAATTTATCATACACAATTTTGGGCAAAGACCTGGGGCCATTTTGAAAAACAAGATGGCAATATGCACCAAGAATCATTAAAAATGTCATACTCTTTGATTCAATGCTTCCACTTATGAGCCACTCCAATGAAATAATCCTAAGTCAGAGAAAATATTCTCGTCTTATCTTTTACACACACACAAACACACGTACACACACAGATGTTTATCCAGTAATTATGAAAAAGAGGAAAACTATACAGTTTATATATTTTATTATAGAGAAATAGCTAAGTAAACGAAAGCACATCTCTTTAATCTAATATTTAGTAGTCATTAAAAATGAAGATCGTGAAGTAAAAATTGAAGATTGTGAAGTAAACAAAAAAGTTTACTAAAAACTGGCAAAAAAAAAAAGTAAGAAATATACTTACTTAGAAGAAGCTAACAGTGGTTTATATAGTAACTTATATAATAACTTGTAATTTTTTTCTTTGTTATATTCCCCAGTGTTTTAAGATGTTTATTACTTTTATAGTTTAAAATTAAAACAATATACTCAAGGCAGAAAAGGTTGTGTTAGATTATTTTTAGTTGTATTTAGATTTCACACAAAACAAAATCACAAAACAGTCACAGACTGATCAAAGGACTCTAGTCAAAAACAGAAGCTACCTCTCATATTCTTAGTACAGTTTAGTTTGTTACTAAGCTTTTCTGTAACACAAATTAGCTCACTGGTATGTAGGGCAAAGAGTTGAGTACTATGTGAAAGTCACATAGGTCTGTGCATGACTTTTCTCAGCCTTTGTCTTTACACTACTAAGTAATAAAAGCTAAACTTGAAATAAGCTAACACAGTGGAAAGCAGTATGTACACAATTCTTATTCAACCCATTTTCCACCTCTTGGCACAGCTTGGCCATATGCATTTTCTAGAAAATACTTAATGAAATCTCCTCTCCAGATCTTTATGCATTCCACTGCCTCCACAACCCTGTAGCTTCAACCTTTCCTTGCACAAGCTTCAGTCAGGCTTTCTCTTCGTCTTTTTTTTTTTTTTTTAAACCTCAGGTTGCCTGTAATATTTCTTTACTTGTAATAGATTTAATGTATCTTTTAGAATATTCTAGCATGCTTATTTACTCCTGTTAGTGTTCTGGTTACAAAGCTTTGCAAGTTTTGGGTGTGACCCATTTCACCTGTGCACAATTTCAGTGTTTTCAGAAATACATAATATGTAACACTGTAACAGAAGGTCTATACATTTTACACCAAAATCAAGAAAAGGTTTAGTTTTAAGTTTTTATGAAACTACTTCTTAAAATGAACTGAAAATAATCAGTAGCAGATAATAATATGCATGGAAGTTTGATTCATAAAGCAAAATAAGCACAGAAATAAAAGGAAATCTGGACTAGTGATGTAATACTTCCTTTTAGTAATCTTTTAAGAACAATACTTCAATCAACCAAATATAATTGTTACACATAATAAATGTCACTCAAAATAGGCAGTTAAGTGTAGAAAATGTGGGATTTGAAAAATATACCCTAGGCTTCCCTGGTGGCTCAGGGGAAGAGTAGTTAACAGTCTGCATGCCAGTGCAGGAGACAGGAGTTTGATCCCTGATCTGGGAGGATCCCACACGTCACGAAGCAACTTAAGCCCGTGTGCCAAAACTACGGAGCCTGTGCTCCAGAGTCTTGGAGCTGCCAACTACTGAGCCCATGTGCTGCAGCTACTGAAGCTGCATGCCCCACAGCCCATGCTCAGCAACGAGAGAAGCCTCTGCAATGAGAAGCCTGCCTGCACATCACACTGGAGAGGAGTCCCTGCTGCTGAAACTAGAGAAACCCTGTGTGCAGCAACGAAGACGCCACACGGCCAAAAAGAGAAAAGAAAAATGTATCATAGTTTATTAGGTGTGTAACTAACATAACTCAAATAATGAATACATTCACTATAAACTGATTTCTAAAACCAAGACACTGCTACCAAAAGAGGAAGTAAATGTACAAGACAATTTAGCAAAATACACATTTGTGACTCTAAATCTACACTTCAGGAAAGAACAGAATTTTCTCTCACAAGGACAATTTTTAAAGTGAAGAGTTCAAATAATCCCAGTATTATTTGAGCCCCTCCCTAGATTTTCACTGTGTAATGGCCATGGTAGTATCTTGAGGAGAGAGCTCAGTATTAAAATGTACCATATTTTTTTCACAACTATGCAGCTCACGCATCTCTAAAGGTGTCTAACAGAGAACTGCATGTCTGCATATCATGTTCAATGATACAGTGATACTCAACTTCAGGGCAAGAAAAATAAGATTTCATATCATAATTCTTAGATCACATCACAAAATGTTAGAGGGGAGCACTTTTGCTTAGGTTTGTATTATTAACAATACTGGTCTGAGAGGAAATGCTTGACAGAGAATAAATAAGGGAAACCGAGGCAGTGAATTTTCAGTGTTACAAGGTGCTGAATTAAAGGTTTTAGAGATCACAGTGAGAGCTTTTTTTTTTTGCCGAAAATAACTAAGAAACCTCCTAAACATACAGTGTTGTTTAAAACCACATAGATTTTATGACTTAATCTGTTCACATTTTAATTGGTTGTAACAAAGACAAAGCAAACGAAAATTTTTTCCTTTATAGTTAGAATCCTTGAATATTATATTACTTAGCCCTCTAAGTTTTTCACACATCTTACAAAATTGAGCTGTGCTGAAGCTTGTTTTCCCTTCCACCAAATTCATTAACATTACTGCAGCAGTAATTCATTCGTTTTTTTACAGATGATTTACATTCTACTGTATGAATATACCATTATTTATTACACTCTTTAGACATTTATTTATGTTTATGTTTGGGGCTATTACAAGTAGTATTGCTATGGACATCTTTGTTTATATCCCTTGGAACACAACTGTAAACAAGTTTTCTGAAATTCTAAAAGCACAATACATGTGAAGCAGCAGTTATTGAGCCAGAGTATTCTTTTCTTCAACTTTAACTGCTAATGACAGATTACTACCAGGAATGTACAAGTATACTGTTTGCTCCATGAACTCATCAAAAATTTTTTTTTCCAACCTGATGACTGTGAAATTGTATCTCGTTGTGGTATAATCTGCATCTCCCATATTACTAATGGAGTTGAATATCTCTTCATGTACAAAAGAAACCTAGAAGGCAAATGTATATATAATTTTGTGTGTGTGTGCCATTTAGACTCCCTTTTCTATTAAGTGTCTACTGAAGCCATTTGTCTGAGAAGGCAATGGCACCCCATTATTGTTTGGATACTAATTTTTATATGTAATGCAAATATCTTTCCCTATTTAGATGGCTTGTCTTTTTATTAGTTGCCTATTAATGAAAAAGTTCTCAACTTTAATAGGGTGAATCAACTCTTTCTTTACGGTTACTATAGTTTGTTTCTCATTTAAGAGTTTCTTCTGTATACAAAATTCATAGAAGTTTTATCCCATACTGTCTTCTATATGTATTACAGCTTTTACCTTTCACATTTAAGTCAATCCCCCCCCCCCCCGCTGAAAATATATGGATGTATTTTTTCAAATTCAATTTCATCTTTTACGTATGAAGACACAATTGTTCCAGCATCATTTACTAAAACTTTTGTCCTTTCTGTTGGGAGAACCAATCCATCATCGGCTCTTAGCACTCTCACCAGGTATGCCAAGAATGAAAGACCTTTATGTGGCCCATTTCACAGGACTGTGTTTGCCACACGCAAAATTGAGGAATGACTTAACACTTTCTAGACAAAGGGCAGCAAGAGATCCATTAACATTTCCTTTTTCATACTTAAGTTATTTCAAAGAATACATCTTAATTTCCATGGGATTGTTTTTCTTAGTGATTTCTAACTTTAATGATCTATAGCATACTAACCCTCTGAAATTTGTTGAAACTTGCTTGATGGTCCAGTAGGTGTTGATTATCATGATGATTCAGCTGATGTTTCTACAGTACTGGATGCAATATATGTCCATTGGATCAAGCTTGTTAACTACACTGTTTAAGTTTTCTATATTCCTGATTTTTTTTGGGGGGGGGGGGTTCCTGCTCTCTTTACCAATTAATGAGGAAGATATACTACAATCTCCCACTACAGTGGTGAAATTTGTCAAATTTTCCTGGTGGTTCTATTAATAAATGTTTTATTTGTGGTTTTATTAGTGGTATACAAATTTAAAACTTCTATATGGAAAACTGAAACATATACTATTGTGTATCAACTCTTTTATCTCTAGTAATTCTACTTGCCTTAAAAGTCTATTTCAAATGATATCCCAGTTTTCATTCCATTAATATTTGCCTGGTATATCTTTTTCCATCACTTTACCACATTTTACATGTTTTTTTACATGTTTTACATTTTTACAACACGTCTTCCTTTTGTTTCTTTGTTGTTTAGTCACTAAGTCATGTCCGACTCTGCGACCCCACGGACTGTAGCCCACCAGGTTCCTCTGTCCATGGGACTCTCCAAGCAAGAATACTGGAGTGGGCTGCCATTTCCTTCTTCTTTGTTTCTTTGTTGTCTATACTAAATCCCATATAGGTAAACATTTTAAAATATAAGGCACTGATATAATGGGATTTACTTGTATCATCTTATTTGTTATTGCACTGTTTCCTTCTCTCTTATCTTACTTGCCTTCTTTGGGATTATTTTTTTTCTGGTTCCACCTTTTCATCATCTACTAGTTTGGAGGTTATGTATTTCTATTACTTAAGTGTTACTTAAAAATTTTTACCACACATACTTATCAAAATCCAAAGTTAATTTTAATCTTTTCCTGAGTAATAAAAATACTTTTGAATACTAGCTCAAATCACCTCCTCCCAGTTTATAAAATAACTGGCATTTAGTAAATAACTAAAATAACTGCTGTTTTAGTTCTAGCTTTTTTTTAACCCCATAAGACACTATTATTATTGTTTATACAAGTTTTGAAAATGAAGTTACACTTTATTAACATACACTTACTACTGTCCTTTGATCATCATTCCTTCCTGAATCTCAAGACTCTCAATGACCATTTTCCTTCTATTTAAAATGGTCTGCTAGGGAGGTGGGGGAGGGACGGCATGAGAGTTTGGAGTTAGCAGACACAAATGATTATATACAGAATGGATAAACAAGGTCCTATGGTATCACACAGGCAACTATACTCAATATCCTGTGATAAACCATAATGGAAAAGAATATGAAAAAGTACATACATATATGTACCCGAATCACTTTGCTAAAAAGCAGAAATTAACACTGTGAATCAATCATACTTCAATCTAAAAAAAAAAAGCAGTTTGCTAGTGAATTTTCAAATTTCTCTGAGCATGTCTTTCTTTTTGCTAGCTATAGAATTCTGGGTTGAACTAGAGTAGTTCACTGGCAACCCACTCCAGTATTCTTGCCTAGAGAATCCATGAACAGAGGAGCCTGGCAGGCTACAATCTATGGGGTCGCAAAGAGTTGGAAATAATTTAGGGCCCAACACTTTCACTTCAGTTTCAGAGTAGGTCAGTTTCTAGATGTATTTTTCACTGAGTTTATTATTTTCATGGTCTCTATTTCCATTATTGCTATTGAAAACTAATAATCCTTTCAAAGTGCTCCATGTTTTCTCTTAAATATTTCCCCTTTATTAACCTCTTTTATAATTTTCATTTTCTTGTCTCTCTGGATTTCTTCAGGTTTATCTTTCATTGTATCATTTTTTTCTCCAATGGGGTCTATTTGCTTTTATCTAACCCTTGAATTCTAATTTCAGTTACTATATATTTCCGTTTCTAGGACTTTTGATTCTTTTACAGAATGTTTGCTCTTTTCCTCACTGAACATATTAAATATACTTCTTTTATATTTTACATCTGATAATCCCAAGATATGATCGAATTGTAGGTCTGATTCGACAGATTCTCTTATATTGGGCCCTATTTCCTTAGATGGTTTGTAAACTTTTATTTTAAGCATCTCATTTTTCATTAAAACTTTACCAACAGGAATTCCTTCATGATTATGATTTGTGCTACCTCTGTCAGGCCCCTGGTGGTAGCAACAATCCAGGATCATTTAAAATTCTTAGCTTGAGGTCTAATGTGAATTCAGGCTGCAAACCAGTGTAAGGGCTGGTTTATGGTAACAAATTTTCAGTAAAGATTTATTTTTCCTGTTCACAGCAATATTATAGAAAGATAACTTTGTTGGGGAAGAATTTCTAGATCACTCTTACACCTATGGTAAAGTGCTATTATCTGGGAAGATCTACATGTTTTTACTTTGGCTGGCTCTGGGTTTTGATTCATGATTCCTGAGCCCCAACAAGGCCATGAAAACAGAAGCTCACTTGATTTGGTGAATACCTTCAAGGCAGGAGCCAGCTTCGGTACTCAGCTTACCTCACTGGGTTTCCAATTCATGTTCGGTTTAAATAGTCTTTACTTTTGTGCCTGAGCACTAATGCATTTGATCCAGCATTTTAGGTTGTTTTCAGCAGAAAGGCTGGTCCAGGTGCTTAGTTCGCCATGTCGCTGGAAACAGAGGTTTACATTAGTTTCTGATGGCAATATCTCTGAAGCATATTATCCTGTATTTCAGAGCACTGGTTCTTAACTTTCTTCTACTTCTCTACATTTGAGAACTTTGACTTACTATCACTAAGAGTTGCTTGTAATGACAGTGATTGCCAGCTGGTAGTAGGTAGAAGACAGTTCCCTGGAGGTGAAAGGTAGTAATTAAAAGTCATGTGTACATTTTTTGTTCCAGAGGGTGCTTCTTCTCATCCCCTTTAAAAATCATACTTTTTAAATATAGGAAAAATATTTTAACCCCTTAACTATGATTCAGGCTGGGGGCCCACTGGCATGTCTTAACTCAGTCTACCTTTGTGTCCTTTCCTCTAATGACTCTCAAAGTTGAGGCAGATCTAGAAGCCTTAGGAGTCAAAGGGAAAATGTGGTTCCAAGTGGAAGGTGAGGTTTAAGCCCCACTTCGATGTTTGTATTGTTTCCATGGCAGCAGGTCACAGAACACCGAAGCCAACAGGGGCCAAGACATACACTCCAACCCTTTCATTTTACTGTGGAAGAAACAGCCTCAGAGCCAGTGATTTTGCCAAAACCATTTCCCGTGAGGCAGTGCATCCAGGATAACACCTGAGTCTTCTGAAACCCACTCTCTCCAGACCAACCCCGCTCCACTTTCCTCTCACCTCTTCATCCAAGTGCCAGGCCGTTTGGCACTTGGCACTTTGGCACATAGCAAAAACACTCAAAGTGTTCAGAAATGTTTGGTGGCTTGCAAGAAAAATCATTAGCCTTCCCAACTCCACTTATGTTTGTCTATCTCCCAGTTGCATATATGAAGGGATTCTCCAGTGTCTCAGCGGTAAAGAATCTGCCTGCAATGCAGGAGCCACAGAAGATGCGGGTTTGATCCCTGGGTTGGGAGACCCCCTGGAGGAGGGCATGACAACCCACTCCAGTATTCTTGCCTGGAGAATCCCATGGACACAGGAGCCTGGTGGGCTATAGTCCATAGGGTGGCAAAGAGTCAGATACAACTGAAGCGCCTTAACACATACATTATTCAGGCTACTGTAAACAAAGATTTGGCAAAGAATAATACTTAAAGGGATTGTTCAAGTATATAGGACTATTTCCCACTTTCTCAGTATTTCTCAATTAGTATGTGCCATGGATAAACTCTGGGGGACACAAGTTTTAAAAATTTTCATTTTGTGCTTTCATTTCAAAAGCAATATAAAGGGAAAAAAATCAGACTTAAAAATAAACTTACTTCAGAAACTAAAGTCAGTGATTCTAAAAATGGAATCTATAATTATTTTCTTTAAAAGAGATCCATGTATTATTCCAGTTACAAACACTGCTTCACACTGAAAGGTCTCACATATGCTATACTTGGGTTACTGGATTAATCTTAGTTCTATATCCTAGTTCTCAGTTGTACTGTAGTCACTGTACCTGATTATACAGGTATATGATCCCTTATCTAAAATCCTTGAGGACAGATATATTTCAGAATTTATAGAGTATTTCAGATTTTAGAAAGGGACTACGATGTATATGTGATATATTATATGACATGCCATTGAGGTCTGAGACAGGACCCCATAAGAAAGATGTTAATATTTCTGCAGAAAAATATACACACAAGAAGGGAGTAAATAAAGGCCATAAATAGTTTTCTATCAGTTCAGATTATCTTTTACCACTCAATGGGTTAAAAGATCATTTGGTTTTCAGAGCATTCTATTAAACACATGGAAATACAATTATAGAACCATTATCTGCTATAGACTGGAAAGCCAGATAAGTTTCATTAGAATTTCATACAGATATGATAAGGGCAAAGAGTCCTCCTTAAGGTACATGAATTTAATGTATAAACTTTGAAAGTTTTTTCCCAACTACTTAAGAGACCCTTTTTGTCTACTTATAGTTTAACAGTTGAGGATACAGATAAATTATCTCCTGTTAAGCAGGAAATATACTATAATATGAACTTTAAAATGCCAGAAATAACTAAATGCATATAGGAATTTTAAATATATTCCAAAGATAACATATTAGCTATATTGGATTATGAGTATAATGTCTTTACATAAAGTAATGTGATAAAAGAGAGAAAGAGACGTATAAAAGTTATACTATTCGGAATGATCTCTCCTGGTCCTTCAAGAAGAAACCTTTTATTCCTACTACATTCATGGCTCTGTTGTCATAGTTGTTAGTTAAATGGTAAAATAGTGTACAACTATAAAATGAAAGGCTTCTTCCTTGAGAAAGGAATGAATGCATGTAATACTGCTGCTGCTAAGTCGTTTCAGTCGTGTTGGACTCTTCGCAACCCCATGGACTGCAGCCTACCAGGCTCCTCTGTCCATGGGATCTTCCAGGCAAGAGTACTGGAGTGGGGTGCCATTGCCTTCTCCAGTATGTAATACTAGAAGATATTGAATAGAAATGTGAGGAGGCAGTACATTTGAAGTTAAAATTGTGAAAGATAAGACAATTTCATATTATCAAGTCATAAGATAGAAATCATTATTATTAATATTAGAATCTGGTGGCAGTGAAGCAGAGGGTTTAAGAGGAAGCATGAGTTGTGAACAGATACTCCTGGGTTCAAATTCCAGCTCTGCTCCTCAACAGACTAGAAGACCTATCAATGTAGAATTCTAACAGTACCTACTTTCATAAGGTTGTCAGTACAAACTAAATGAGAATATAAAGGACTTAGAACAGAGGTAGAGAGTAAGGACACAATGAATACTAGCTGGTAATTATTATTACTATTATTAATTTTTAAACTGTTATTAGCTTTCTTTCTAAAGCAGTATATATATAAATGTTGTATCTCTCAAATTAAAAAAAATTGAGTATAAGATCCCTAACAATATTTTATGCTTTAAAGCTTAGAAATTTTAAAGAAGTTCTAGCATTAAGGATGGGCCTCCTTTTAAACTAATGACACCCTCTGGTATGGCACAAATTAGGACTTCTCAGAAGAGTGCTGCAATAACAGTTTCATCATTTTCTTTATGATGTGACTTTCACTTCCTTTTACTGTTTCCATGAACTTTATGTTATGTCAGTCTTTTACCCGTCATGCCACATGACAGAATCTTTCTTCAAATCTTTCTAGTTTAATAATCTAAAAGAATTTAAACCATATATAAACTTTCAGAACTTTTTGAAGTTGATTGCTATTAATAGCCCCTGAAGCATTTAAGTTCCTTTATTAACAGCTCTGCCTAATGTTAACATTCTAATATATAAGAAAAGAATTTATATAAAAAAAACAAAGCAACTACACTACCTATGAAATAAAGTATGCTAAGCATTCAGTAGTAATGACATTCTCAATCATAGAAAGATAGAGTGGCAATATAATACTATAACCAAAACAGGACAAGAATATAAATACATACATGCTGCTGTTTAGTTGGTAAGTCATGTCCGACTCTTGTGGTCCCATGGACCATAGCCCATCAGGCTCCTCTGTCCATGGGATCTCCCAGGCAAGAATACTGAAGTGGGTTGCCATTTCCTTCTTTAGGTATCTTCCCGACCCAGGGATCAAACCTGTGTCTTTGGCATTGGCAGGTGGATTCTTTATTACTGAGCCACCAGGGAAGCTCCATCTACATAATAGTTTTACTTATATCTAACTAGTTCAGAATCTACTATCCTGAATCTACAGAATTTTCACCAAGTTAAAATATACAAAATAATTTCTTTCAAGATATTATTATATTGTAAGTTTCTGGATAATATCTATAGTACCTTAAAAATATCTATAGAACCTTAAAAAAATATGGACTCATGTATACAAAATTAAACAATCCCAAAAATCAGGCCCTCAGTCCAGCAATTCCCATGAACATAAAAGCTTTTTAGTGTATACGTTGGTAAAATAAATCCATGGCAAATAAGGAATTAATTGCAATTAATTCAGTTCTATGAATGTGTTTAATACTTTTTTAAAGTCCTTTTCAAATTATTCTAGAGTTTCATGTTACATTTTTCAATTTTAATTAAGTTTTTATCTTGCCTACATCATAGTTCTTAGAACCCTGCAGCTGTAAGTTACTGTTTGTGAGAAAATTTTTTAATTGTTGTAAATTTATATTTAATTCACTATATCATATAATAATTGTTTTTAGGAAATGAAGAATAGCACTGAAAAAAGACATAAAAAAATAGCTAATTTTTGATGCGTGTTTATTTGTGTTAGTTGCTCAGCCATGTCTGACTCTTTGTGACCCCATGTACTATAGCCTGCCAGGCTCCTCTGTCCATGGAATTCTCCAGATAAGATTATTGAAGTAGGTAGTCATTCCTTTCTCCAGGGGATCTTCCTGACCCAGGCATTTAACCTGGGTCTCCTGCATTGCAGGCAGATTTTTTACCATCTGAACCACCAGGAAGCAAATTTATTACAATTTATTTTTTTCTTACACTCCTAAACATCATTGAATACTTCTTTCCTCATTATACAGAAATGATAAATGAGGAAAATCATTTTGCTGTTTCTACAAAACTTTTACTACACTGGAGTGAAAAGGAACCATGCCATCTGTTATGTTCTACTAGAATTGGAAAGAAGTTGAAACCAAATCTTGAGCAATCATACTGAGAGGCCCTGAAGAAGGCTTCCAGTCAGTCCCATGCTTAAAGCAAGGGATGGATAATCTCAAGCTATATGGC
Organism: Dama dama; assembly: GCF_033118175.1. Lineage (NCBI taxonomy): Eukaryota > Metazoa > Chordata > Mammalia > Artiodactyla > Cervidae > Dama > Dama dama. Next base: position 73,331,805 of record NC_083691.1, read on the forward strand.
AGCATCTGAACTACAAATAAAGTTGTTTCTCACCGTTTTCACCCTACTAGTCGAGCTTCCTATTTAAAATCAGTCTCACTATAAATACTTGAAACATCTAAATTCCTAAAACTTGTGACAAATGAGTATGATATTTGGTTATATTTAATTTTATACACTTACAATATCTAATTATGTCTTTTTACATGCTCTTAAGACATTTGGAAACATTTCTATTGACTTATCATTTTACCTCTCACCAAGAACTTACTGTTATCAGTAAATTAAACTCTTAGAAGTGTCAAAAGAGCAACCAGAGAGTAGGCCCCTTCTCAGACTTGTGGCTTTTCCATCCAATCACCTTAAAGTAACCAATATAAAACATCATCTGACAGGCTACAGCAACCCTAGCAAGGGGAAACAAGCTGTCATTCACTTAGCTCAGATGACTAAACAATGCTTTTTACAGAAAATGTCTACCACAGAGTCCAGGCATAACACAGAAATCCAAGATGTTTGTGAATTTTATCAGAATTGCCGGTCAGTTACTTCAGTTCTCTACTGTAATTTAAGCTTGGTCTCTGATTAAGATATACTATATAATAAAAGGAATTTCCATTCAATTTCCCCCTCCTTTCCTCATCTTCATCTCCTTAGGAATAAACCATTTTTATTAATTATAAAATGTACCACTACTTAAGACTGGAAGCCATAGTACTACGTTTACTAGATTGACTCAGCAATACAATAAGCTTACAACAAGCTCACCATTAAATATTTTAGCAGTTTACAGATACTATTTTCAACATCTCAAGTTCATCATTTTTAAATCACGAAGACAAGTTTCTTGCTAATTTACCACACGGGTAGTAATAAAAGTGTAACACTTACTGAGCACATACTATTTGCAAGGCATTGTGTAACAAATATAATGCTAAAAACTTTAGTATTCTACTAGCTCACATTATCTGATAACTTTGGTAACTCTCAGGTAAGAAAAAAAAAATAACCCATATTGAAGGAACTCACAACCTTTTCCTACAATACATTCTTTGTTTTAAGGTTCTCTGCTATAAATACTATCCATCCCATAAAATCCAATATTGAGAGTAGAGGATAGATTCAAATCCCAAAAGTATGACTGCAAAAAGACGCATGTTTGATTATAATGCTACATGATGTCACATATCCAGGACAACTGAAGCATTTCGGTCTCTGAGGGATAAAACTGCCTCTTGGTCATAGATTTAGGTGACATAGCATGTGATCCATTGTCTCTAAACAAAAAATATGTGCAGCTGCATTTTCCAGTCAAGAAAGGGAAAGGGAGGGGAGGACACAGAATACAAAAGGGTCAAAGATTTGTCTCATAGGGAAACTGTTTTTCAAATAGGGATTAAAAAAAAAGAAGAAAATTGATTGAGGGAAAAACCTTTGACCAACTCATGCTAAATGGCAGAAAACACTAAAATCAGGGAGGGGAGGGGGAACTGTTGTGGTAATCTTCCACCAAATCCACTTATCTCCTAAATCAACTTGCCCAGATACAGTGTGTAAACCATGGTTCAAATGCCACTTCTATCTGAAAAAATGTGCTATTTGTACACAGTATAGAGTTTCCATACACACTGTTGCAGTATTTGTCTTTAAAAAATTAAATTTTAAAACGGGTCTCAGTTGTTCATTTCTTTCTTGGAGATGTTAAAATGAAGCAATAGCTTCATAAGTTAAAAAGAAAGAAAGAAAGGTGTTTGCTTCTAACCAGTAAAGAAACCTGATATTCTCCGTAGAAAGACCAAATTACCCCCCCCCCTTTTTTTTTTAATGAACCCTAGCACATAACCCGCCTTTCACACAGAGAAACACTGGTTTCAAAAAATAGTTCCACAATAGATCTAAGTTGAGTGAAAATTGTTTTCTCTGTTGAGAAAAATAGGATTTTCTAATAAATGCTTTTAAAGGCTTCCCTGGTGGCTCAGATGGTAAAGAATCTACCTGCAATGCTGGAGGCCCGGGTTTGATCCCTCAGCTGGGAAGCTGCCCTGGAGAAGGGAAGGCTACCCACTTCAGAATTCTTGCCTGGAGAATTCCATGGACAGTTGAAGGCTGGTGGACTGTGAGTCCCAGTCCATGGGAATGAAAGAATCAGACAAGGTAATGACAAAATAATTTGTAACTTCTATTAGTATCTAAAACACGAGTTTAGCTTACATGTTATGAAACATGATAGGAAAAAAAAGCACTACTAGCTTTTGGTGTAAATCTAGCTTACAAGACCCATCTTCTCAACCTTTGGGATGACGATCAATGTTATGTCTGAACAAAAGTGCATTAGAAGCTAAAAAAAAAAACAGTACAGAAAAGTAAACAAAACACAAAGGGAAGGAAATACCTTTACCATGTAGAATGAGAAGTATTATCACCATATTGTAACCAGGAAGCCAACCAGCACTTCAGTTTTTCGATAGTACTGTAACTGTACTTGAAAAGCTATTTTGAAAGGAGCAAAGTTTCAGAAACCTGAAAAATCAACAGATCAAATGTCCTAAAGTAAAAAGATAAATTTGGTTGGCAAGGGAATACAAACAGGTGGTATTCTTTGTCACCAAAATTTATTTCTGGGTAACATGGTTTTCATTGCTTTTGAATATAAGCCATAATTAGTCAGTCATGCAGTAAGTATACAGTGAATTAAATTGTTCAACTGAAAATAAGTGTCTTTTAAAAGCACATTCATGATCAAAATAAATTTAATAAAGGCAAACAGTGATATCTTACATTACTAATGCCCCCATAACAAATTTGGAAAGCAAAATTACAACTTAAGACTGTATATGGCTGATTTAATATACTGATTTTTTATGTAATTCTAAAAACAATACAGGGGCTCCCCCCGCAGTTCAATGGTAAAGAATTTGCTGACCAATGCAGGAGACACAGGTTCAATCCCTGATCCCGAAAGATCCCACCCACACAACTAAGCTCGTGTACCGCAACTACCTTAGCCTGTCCTCGAGTGCTGGGAGCCTCAGCCACTGAGCCCACATGCAGTAACTACTGAAGCTCGGGCTCCCCAGGGCCTGCGCTCCACAACAAGAGAAGCCACTGCAGTAAAAAGCCTGCGCACCACAACTGCAGAGTAGCCCCTGTTCGCCACAACTGAAGTCCATGCAGCATCGAAGACCCAGCACAGTTACAAATAAAAAGGTAAACAGAAACAAAAAACCCTCACAAAAGTAATATTAACATAAAATTAAGTCCTCTTTAAAGTAGGACTAAACTAACCTTTTTTGAACACTTACTGAAGTCAGATATATTTATGTTAAATTTTTAAAGATATATGTTATTAAATAGAATATCTGCTTTCTCCTGCAACATCTGGATTGTTTACCCTCCCTACCACTATTCAGTCAAAACCCTAATATTTATGGCCTCATTTAATGACAATTCCTCCATGTAATTCCCACCTGAACTTCTCTTAGGGATTTTCAGTCTCTCCTACAATGTTCCAAATGTGTTTATATGTCCTCTTTTTACAGTATTTATTTGTGCCAACAGCGCAAAAGAAACAAATGACATGAAATCCCTTTATAAACACTAAAGTTCTACATTATAAAGTAAATAAAATACTAATAAAACCCAGAAGAGACTAGCAAATAATGGGCTCAACACACCTAAGCAGAATACTTCAAGCAAGTACAACTTGGTTCTAACTTGCTGCCAACTAGACAAGAAACACAAAGGTAAAATTATACTTAAATTATACTGCAATGATGATATTACATTAGATACTATGTTCCACTACGCTCTGTGATCTTTTCACTTCCTAAATTTCACTTCTCTACTTAAGAAATTTTATCACAAAAGAAAACTTTAAGACATCAATTATCGTAATTCCATGTGAACAATATGCTATTTTGAAGTTGCAAGCAAAGGAAGCCTACTGTTAATCCATTTGTATAAAGAACTACTAAAGGAAAAGCCTGACAAAATAGGGGAAATGAGCTATTAAAGGTACTGACACAGCATTAATAAACCCCCATTATGACGATAAACCCCACCGCACTCAATCCCATCCTTGGGAAAGTTCTTACTCTGTGTTTCCACAGCACTAGAATCTATGTCCAGAAGCACATGTCTCATACTGCAATTATTTACTTACATGCATCTGATTCTTGGTATTTAACCCAATTTTTGCTCCATAATTTAAGAATGGTCCTAGGTGTATCACTGTAAATGTAGGTTAGCTTTTAAATACTGGAAAAAGCTAAAGCATTAAAAGTCAAAGCACGAACACTTGTATATGTGCAACAGAAAGGCAAGCCCATGACCCTTCACAATTTCCCAAAGGATCTTTAATAGATTCTTAAAGGTTCTCTTAACTACAAAGAAATAATCAGGGCAAAACAAAAGGTTCAGAATTTTGTGACATGTACCTACAATCAGTGGACAGTATTAAGTGGCAATAATTTCAGAAGAAATGAAAGATTTTTGTTAGGATTTGGAGGGAAAAATTCATGCACACTTCCCAAATTAAATTAGGAAAATGATTTTGAGAAGATGGCAACTTCGGTGGCAACAAATTTTGATTCCTTGAAAATCTTCACATAAAAACAGAGTGAGCAACTAGACAGCAAACCCCAAACCCATGGGATATCTACAAAACTATGTTTAACAGTCTCCCCACCAACCCCAAAATACCAAGGGCTTAAACAAATCACCAACAGTCCACAGTCTTACTTTCTATCGGTGTCTAGGTGAGAGAAGACACAGGGAAGCCATGAGCGACTTGAGAACAAAACGACAAAATAGCCAATATTTGCTGGAAACTACTGACAGACTGTTTTTACTGAATGAAAGCTGAAACTATTTCAAAAGTAGGTAAATGCAAGGAGACTACAGTAAGGCTATAGTTCCTATAAGCATGGAACAATCTAGTCTCTTTGAGCATTCAAAACTTGACATTTGGGGCTCTCTTCTAAGACAAACTCTAAGCTTAAGAGGAAGTACTAGGAATGGCAAAAAAATTAAGCAGGATAGGGAAAAAAAGAGATAAAAGAGAGTCCAGACAGCATACCAGAGTAGAACAGAGCTGGGAAATCTCAGAAAGCCATTTACCATTTTTTTTGGTTGTTGTTTCTTCTTCTTCTTTTTTTTTTTTTTCATTTATTTTTATTAGTTGGAGGCTAATTACTTTACAATATTGTAGTGGTTTTTGTCATACATTGACATGAATCAGCCATGGATTTACATGTATTCCCCATCCTGATCCCCCCTCCCACCTCCCTCTCCACCCGATTCCCCTGGGTCTTCCTACATTTACCATTTTTAAAATCATGAACAACAACAACAAAAAAAACAGGACTGTGAAGTTAAAAGAGCTATCAGAACCAAGCCTCCTCCTAGAAGTTTAAAAAAACTAGTTTCATGTAAAGAAATGATGAAAAGCGTTGAGGAAGAGTATCACACAAAGTTACAATAAGAGAAACAGAAAAATAGTTAAATTCAGGAGCAGGGGGGAAACAGGGACCATGGGTAAAAGTTTCCATCACACAAGATGAATATGTTCTACTAGAGATGTGCTGTACAACATAGTTCCTATAGCTAACAATACTGTATTGTACACTTAAAATTTTAAGATGGTAGATCTCATGTTAAATGTTCTTACTACAGTACAAATACAAATGAGCTTAAAAAATTACATAAGACATGAAAAAAAAATGTATATCAGAATTAGAAAAGCTCAGAAATTAAACAACAGAGCTCAAGAAAGAAGCTGAAATAAAAGAGGGGGGAAAAAATCTGTTTCAGAAATGAACACCTAAGCTAAAGAAATATGAGAAAAAATAAACGTACAAAGCTTTAGGAGAAGCAGAGGATGAAAAGGAAGAAAAGTTAATCAGAAAGAAATAAAGAGGAAGCAGGCTACCCATACTGTATAAGAATACATAGTTGGGAAACTTAAGGGATTTTCAGAAAAGCTATAATACTGGTTACTTTTTGAAGAAAGGGAGTTATGTTTTGGAATAGGCATGTAAAAGGGCATCTAAAGTGGCTGGCAAAATTCTATTCCTTAACATGAAAGATGGTTACATGAGGGTTGGCCTTAGAATAATTCACTAAGCTACACATTTCTTGGGTGGTTTTTAGCATCTACGGTTTAACAATAAAAAGCATTAAAAATTTTAGAACATAAAAAACTATCAGTTCAGTTCAGTTGCTCAGTTGTGTCTCTTTGAGACCCCATGGACTGCAGCATGCCAGGCTTCCCTGTCCATCACCATCTTCCAGAGCTTGCTTAAAACCACGTCCCATCGAGTCAGTGATGCCATTCAACCATCTCATTGTCTGTCATCCCCTTCTCCTCCTGCCTTTGATCTTTCCCAGCATCAGGGTCTTTTCCAATGAGTCAGTTCTTCTCATCAGGTGGTCGAAGTACTGGAGTTTCAGCTTCAGCATCAGGCTTTCCAATGAACATTCAGAACTGATTTCATTTAGGATGGACTGGTTGGATCTCCTTGGTGTCCAGGGGACTCTCAAGAGTCTTCTCCAACACCACAGTTCAAAAGCATCAGTTCTTCAGTGCTCAGCTTTCTTTATGGTCCAACTCTCACATCCATACATGACTACTGGAAAAACCGTAACTTTGACTAGATGGACCTTTGTCAGCAAAGTGATCTCTGCTTTTTTAACATTCTATCTAGGTTGGTCATAGCTTTTCGTCCAAGGAGGAAGCGTCTTTTAATTTCATTGCTGCAGTCGCCATCTGCAGTGATTTTAGAGCCCAAGAAAATAAAGTCTGCCACTGTTTCCCTATCTATTTCCCATGAGGTGATGGGACCAAGTGCCATGATCTTTGTTTTTATGTTACTACTTCTAGCTATCAGTACAGAATATAGTAACAAAAACATCTTGGAATAATCTTCAAAATGACTTAATAAAATTACAGGACAAACCAAGAGACAGGCTTCCCAGTGTTTCATCCTGATGTTTGGCAACCAGGACAATGAATTAGAAGTCCACCACCTTATTGTACAGAACTGATATGATCTGTTTTTCACATGTAACACATGCTCTGAAAGTATTTGAAATTTACTCATTCTTAGGATAAATCACAATACTTAAAACATGCAAAAGATTTTTTCCATTGAGAGATACTCTAAAACTGCCAAGAAAACTCACCTTTGAGAAAAACAAACATGGTAATTTAAAAAATAAACATAATTAAATTCAACAAGCATTCACTCAGCATATGCTATGTGTGCATGTGTGCTAAATCACTTCAGTCATGTCAGAATCTTTGTGACCCCATGTACTGTAGCCCGCCTGGCTCCTCTGACCATGGGACTCTCCAGGCAAGAATACTGGAGTGGGTTGCTATGATCTCTTCCAGGGGATCTTCCCCACCCAGGGATCGAACTAGCGTCTCCTGCATTGGCAGGCAGATTCTTTACCGCTAGTGCCACCTGGGATGCCCATGTTACGTATGAGGTGTTTACAATTCAGTTGAAAAAATAAGTAACACAGGTAAGAGAAAGCTATATACAGTAAGAGCTTTGAGAAAGGTACAAAGTACTATGGAAGAAAAGGACAGAAGAAGAAAAGGACATCCCACCTGCTTAGTATTTTAACCAGTTGCCCCTCATATTCCTCCAATTCATCTTTCCCAATACTGGCAGAATGATCTTTCAAAGACCCCAAATCCTCTTTTTAAAACACTTCACAAAATAACAGTACACAGCAGACAATTCAAAAGCCTTACAAGAACCAGGCAGGCAACAAACAAGTAAAGCTGGTCTTCTGTAAGAAAGATGGAGACTGCCGAAAGAGGGCAGTTACTTATAAGTTTCAGCCAATCAAAGCTATGAAACCAATGCTGCCACAATATTCATTTTTTTCAAGGGACAAAAGAACTCTAGATTTTTGTGGGAAATGTACCAACATTTAAATATTGGCAAATATGAAAAAAATTTTTTTTTTTTAATATTTCAAGCCCAACAAAACACAGCTGGAGGTAAAGGTTGCAAACTTTGGCTTACAGAAATGATACTAACATTCCAATAAAGGGCCCCCACTGTCCTCAAAATTGAATAATGGTTGTCTTCAAATTCAAAGGAAACAATGAACAATTTTCTCATAATGTTTTCTTCAAACTTTAGCACCTGCTACCATTAGTCTGCTGGCAACAGCAAAAATGCAAGAAAAAATAGAAAAGGAACATTTGATAGTCACCTCAAAACTGCTTCACCTTTTTTTGGTTGTGATCAACAGTTGTGCTCATACCATTTTATACTATATACCTGGTTACATGGTCAAATTTTCTGTTCCTAAAATTGTTTCTAGATTATATGATAGAGTCAAATACATTAATATATCTGTTCTTTAGCAAAAGAATGCCATGAGACTTCAGAAAAACCACGGGCCCAATAAAATCTAAAATCTTTAGCATGGTGGCTGACAATTCCATACAAAATCTGGCTTCTGTTTGCACCTATTTCACACCACCCAAGCTTCCTGGATATCCAGTGCTCTTTTACTCCTTTATGTCTTAAGATGTATTTCAGGCTCTCCACCCTATGTTTCAGAGGCTCAAAGTTCTCTCTCTAGGAGCCTCCCTTGAATTACTTAATGTTTCCAATCATGCTTCCTCACCATCCTATTTAGAGTCCTATTACAGAACTTGGGCTTCCCTGGTGGCTCAGACATATAGAACTTATTTGCTACTTCTGATTATTCACCATTATTTGCTTACCTTTCTAATTCAGGCACTAGATCAGTCATTTTCGAACTTTTGATGCTATCCCACAATAAGAAATACCTTTTTATAAGAGAACCATGACATGCTCACATATATAACTGAAACAAAATGAAATAACACTTTTACCCTTACCACATACAACACACTAACATTTACTATTTGATTGTATTTTTTTTAAGAAATATTGGTCACAATTTACTATATTGATTCTCTATCATTCATTTGAGAAATGCTGTACTAGAATATAAAACCTCATAGGCAGAACAAAAATACGTTCATTTTTATGCTCTGCCACACACCATAACATTTAGTAAGCAAATGTTTAAATGAGTACATAAAGCAGCATTCTGTACTAGAAAAGTAAAAGAGTAATAAGGTTTTGAGGTCAAGCAGACCCATCACCTACCAACTTACTTATGCAGTCTCTGACAAATGACTTCACCCCCTCACATCCCAAGGAATAACACTACTTATTTAATTCACTATGACAACAAAGTAGTGGTCTTCATGTCACAGAATGTGCTAAGTCACTTCATTTCTGTTTGATTCTGTTGACCTTATGGGCTGTAGCCTGTCAGACTCCTCTGTCCATGGGATTCTCCAGGCAAGAATACTGGAGTGGGTTGCCATGCCCTCCTCCAGGGGCTTTTCTCAATCCAGGGATCGAACCTGTGTCTCCTCCATTGGAAGGCAGGTTCTTTTACCACTAGAACCACCTGGGCACAGAATAAGCATTGTATAAATATTAGTTTGCTTTCTCTAACCTGCATTCTTCCTTATTTTTTCCTGGGAAAGAAACATCTATCTCATCCTGGCAAACATCCATTTTTCAAACACTGCAGGTCACAGCACAAAGAATATGAAATTTTAAAATCTGACAGACCTGGGTTCAAACACCCAGCTCGGTATTTACATAATTTCTGTTTCTTTATAAGATTAAAATATGTCCTGCCCAGTCATTATGGAATATTATATATTCATGTGTCTAATATAATACCATGTCAGAACATAGCAGGCACTTGATAAAAGGTAGGAATTGTTGCTGTGATTATTAGTAAGTGTTGCTCACTCAGCATAGATGAAGAATTTAACCTGAACTTTTAAGGAAGAATTGGACAGAAAAACAGGACAGACAGATGGAACAGTAAAATCTCAATTTACAAGAAATCTCTTCCTTTTTTCCTGTATTTCCTCTTTTAAGACAAATAAACCACAAGAATGTAAGTTTATCAATTTCCTCAATTCTCTACTTCTAAGGTTATATAAAAAATTCAGAATAACTGTACTCTGTGTCAAAATTCTAATTTAAATAATAAATTATGCTCAGTCAGCTGAACATTATAAAATGTGAACAGTGTAAATGTATTAGCAATGCATTTTAGAGAGAATTTCAATAAGAGTTCAATGTAAAAATGCTTTCAGTTAGCCCAGTTAGATAGAAAAAATTAACTGAAATTCTTACTCAACATATCTTTCAAACCATTTCTGAGGGGGAAAAAAAAAACCTCTAAGTAGCAAAAGCAGCAAATATCTACAAAAATACAATCAAGAAGTCAAGAATTTTCTTATACAATGTGCAAACTTGTAAGATATGAAGATAATGATAATTAAACTATTCTACTAACTTAATAGTACTACACCTACTTGGAGGGAATCAAATAATTTTCCATTATTCATGTTGGTAGCAAAAAGATGGCTATTTTAATAGTATACATATTTAACTTTTACAATAACAGCATATTTCTACATGGCTACTTAGCTTTATTTAGCCTTTTAGGCTTACAGTAATATTATGTTTATAACTGTCAATGAAATAAGACCTATATAGGTGAGGGGATAAATTCTATTTTACGTTCACATCAGGCTGACTCCAAAAGAGTAGAATGATGTCTCTTGTTCACCACAAGAGATATACTTTAATACAGTAGATGCTCGATATACTTAAATACAGCACTTAAATACAGTAGATGCTCAATAAATATCTGTCCAAGTTTAATGTTTTAATTTATGGACAGGAAAATTAGGTTGAGGGAAATAAAAAATACACAAATCAAAATTAGGTCAAGGCCTTGAGCGTGAGCCTTGCTTGGCAACTTGACTCCAAAGAGCAGAGTATAAATGGGTGGGGAATGAAACCTGACAAAAACCTCAAACAAGCAATCAAAGCCTGTTAACATTGTCAATTTTTTGTTGTCAGTATGTACCCTTGATATGCTGTGATAAGAATGGCACTTCACCTCTGTCGTCTTCCTCCCTAAAACCCTTTACCCATGTCTACTCATGAGGAAAACATCAGGTAATTTTCAATTGAGGGATGTTCTATAAGATTTCTGACTGGTACTCCTAAAAACTGTCACAATCATCAAAAATAAGAAAAATGTGAGAAACTAGAATTCTGAAACAGAAGAAGGACACTCGGGAAAAACAAATGAAATCTGAACTAAGCATGCAATTTAGTTCATAGTAAAGTAGCAACTTTGTTTCCTTAGTTGTAACAACTGTACCATAGTAGTGTAAGAAGTTAACAATAGGGTAAACTGGGTGAGGTATACTCTATTGTCTGGCTACTTTCTGTAATTGTAAAGCTATTCTAAAACCAAACGTTTATTTAAATTTAAAAAAAAAGGGCAAGGCAAATAAGAAATATATGAATCAAAATCCTTTGGAAATGAATGGTGATAAACATTCTTTTGGATCCTTTATATTTGGTAGCACTCTCACAGAGTGACCTATATGCAGGTCAGGAAGCAACAGCTAGAACTGGACATGGAACAACAGACTGGTTCCAAATAGGAAAAGGAGTACGTCAAGGCTGTATATTGTCACCCTGCTTATTTAACTTACATGCAGAGTACATCATGAGAAACGCTGGGCTGGAAGAAGCACAAGCTGGAATCAAGATTGCTGGGAGAAATATCAATAACCTCAGATATGCAGATGACACCACCCTTATGGCAGACAAAGTGAAGAGGAACTAAAAAGCCTCTTGAGGAAAGTGAAAGAGGAGAGTGAAAAAGTTGGCTTAAAGCTCAGTATTCAGAAAACGAAGATCATGGCATCTGGTCCCATCACTTCATGGCAAACAGATGGGGAAACAGTGGAAACAGTGTCAGATTTTATTTTTGGGGGCTCCAAAATCACTGCAGATGGTGATTGCAGCCATGAAATTAAAAGATGCTTACTCCTTGGAAGGAAACTTATAACCAACCGAGATAGCATATTAAAAAGCAGAGACATTACTTTGCCAACAAAGTTCTGTCTAGTCAGGGCTATGGTTTTTCCAGTGGTCATGTACGGATGTGAGAGTTGGACTGTGAAGAAAGCTGAGCGCCGAAAAATTGATGCTTTTGAACTGTGGTGTCAGAGAAGACTCCTGAGAGTCCCTTGGACTGCAAGGAGATCCAACCAGTCCATCCTAAAGGAGATCAGTCCTGGATGTTCATTGGAATGACTGATGCTGAAGCTGAAACTCCAGTACTTGGGCCACCTCATGCAAAGAGTTGACTCATTGGAAAAGACCCTAATGCTGGGAGGGATTGGGGGCAGGAGGAGAAGGGGATGACAGAGGATGAGATGGTTGGATGGCATCACCGACGTGATGGACATGGGTTTGAGTAGGCTCCAGGAGTTGGTGATGGACAGGGAGGCTTGGCGTGCTGCGATTCACGGGGTCTCAAAGAGTTGGACACGACCTACTGACTGAACTGAACTAAACTCATACAGTGGAAATTAAGGTTTTGAACAAGTCTACAGTATTAATTATGAAGTCACATATGACCAAAGGAGATGCTCCTGCTTTTGTTTTCCAAAGCATCATTCTTAGGCCTCCACACTTCAATTAGTAACTCTGTAACAAAAAATTGTAACATTAGCTGTCACCTCTATATTGAATGAATTATCTCACACCTCTAATCTTTAGTCATTAAAGATTATATTCACCTTGATATCTTCTACTCACCTTACACTCTAACTAAACTCACCATCTTCTTGATTATGCTCCCTTTCCAAACCTCATTCTCAAAGTTAATAACTAGCCTTGCACAATGCTGTCAAATGAACCTTCCTCAAATAAGGACTTTATCCCCTCGTTCCCAGGCTTAAATGCCATCTTCTTTTTTTTTTTCTTTTTGGATTAAACCATGTTTAAATTCAGAAGTGATGTTTGCAAGGCCATCCATAATTGGTTATTCTTTCGTACCCTTCATGCATACTTTCAATCCATCTCTCAACCTTGTAAGTGCTGCCTTTCCTTTATTCAGAAAATAATCAAATACTCACTAAGCATCTATCTGGGGGCAGTGAGGGCTGGGGAGGGAGTCTCTTCTGGGTGGTCAAAGACTTTATAATTTTCTTGGGATGAAGAATAGGGAATCTTTTGCAAGGCTGTAGCCTTTGTTCTGATAACAGTGCCTGGCAAATGGTAGGTGCTTGAAAACTATTTATTAAAAAAAAAACACAAGGTAGTATAGAATGCTGCAACCCAAGAGAATAAGACTCTTCTGTTGGAGAGGTGGAAGGCAGGTCTAAAATGATTCCAAGGCTCTCAAGACAATTAACACTTTAACCAAGCCTCAAGTTTGAGTAGATTTTCAGTGGTTAAGAGGATGTGTGTAGGTGCATTTCCAACAGAAAAATGTTGTATCAGCCAAGGGAAAAAGAAGTAAATTGTTACACCACGTTGAAGTAGTAAATAATGAACACTTCCTGTGGAAGATAAGATGGGAGACTAGGTCTGAATTTCAAAGACTCTTGAGAAGAAATTTGATATTACTCTTGATATAAGGGGTTTTGGTCAATAGAGTGATATAATCTTTAGGAAGATTAATCTAGTGGCACTAACATGAAGGTAAGACTTCTGAAAGCAAAAACTTAATTTCTTCAAGAAGCTACCCCTCTATCTTACTCAAACCTTCTAATTTCCTTTTCAACTCTTACAGTACCTGACTGCATCATACAATTTAACTCCTAATTAGATCATCTCACACTGTAAACTTTTTTTTTTCACATGTATTAATCATGTCTCTTCAACCCAAGAATAAGGATCAAATCCTAGAGCACTTTTTCTTCCCTAAGAAATCAACAAGTAATTGGGCTTTTATTCTGGAGGACCTTTTTGCAAGTATGCAAAAACCAGGTGCGAAAATGACAACAATCCAAAAGCAAGACACACATATACAAGCTGCCACAAGAACAAGATTAATCCTTGTTTGGATGGCACTTTGTAAAGTTTCATTTGATAGCCACATCTCATAACTATTAATGTAGCTATCTCCCAGCATATGTTTTCAGTGTTTCCTCCATTATATAAGTACTTTTTCATCTCATTTAGTTTTCTTTCTCAACTATGCATTGGTTTCAGGGGTCACCACACATATTCACTTCTCAATTGCATTGTCTTTTCTGCACTGACGCCTCTCCAATCTTTTTAACTATTAGCTTCCCTGAAAACCATTATTATGGCATATTAAAATTCTAATAAATGGTGCTGCTGTAACTTCACATAACTCTAAATGTTTCCTGTGGTTTAGCAGTCTTCAAATAAAAGTGATGCAAATAAAAACATGTTACAGAAATAATTCAAATTTATCAAAATATTTACAAAATTTAACATGATGAACTCAAAGATTGTATGTACTTAAATTGTTTGTATTGATACCTAAATTCTGAAAACTCCAAACTGTCCAAATATCTATCTTCAACCTTTTTTTAACTTATCTTACTTTAAAATAATTTAATAATATATTTATTTTGCTTTTTGTTATTTTTGATCTTCAGCCCTTGGTCTCTTACTTTTATATATTTTAATCCGTTGATGTTAACATCTATACTAGCTATTAATACTTTCCCTTAAAAAAAAAAAGTGCCCCTGCACAAATCAAACAAAGTATTTTATCTCTAAACAAGTATTTCCACTAGTAACAGATCTTTTCAGGTTATAATGAAACTATCAAAAAGAAATCCTCCAGAATGAGATTACTTCTGATTACATTAGAAACTTATTAACCACTCTGAAATTCAAACGGATTTTTCCCCCAGAGTTGAGAAACTCCATAATGTACTCTTCTGTTCCCCATCACTCCTTAATGGTACCTAATACTGCTTAGATTTTAAATACGAATCATCAAAACAGGAGAAGGCACCTTACACAGACTGCAAGCAAACAGGGAGAAGTCGACTTGGTTGGAACAGAGATAGAGAAGAACAATTCAGCTTTGTCCACTTCCCCATCTCAGGAAACACCAAAATGTGGGTCCAAAGCAACTGCAGGGCTACAAAGCCCCCGGCTGCCAGTGACGCCTCTGCTCTAGCGGTGCTAGGGCACTCAATTACACCCAGTCGGCCACGTGGCTGTCACAGTCAGAAGACAGGATTAACAGCGTCAACTAACCTGGAAATAACAATCGACCTCTTCCCACAACCTGAGTTGGGGTGAAAGAAAGTTGTGTGTCATTTCCTTGCACGCTAACGCTTTTTTCTATAAACAGAAAACGAAGTACAGGGGCTGCTTTAAAGAGACTTTAAAGCAGAAATCAGGTCCCGGAAAATTCCCGAGAGTGTGCCCCCAGTGAATTAAGACACGCTAACTCTCGTGAGCGGCGATGGGAACAGAGGCATTCTGCAAAGGGGCAATAGGGTGGAGTTGAGTAAAATGGAGCACTACACACATGGACGTCTTTCCCCTGACTCCCACCTTCTTCCCGGGTTCCAAACTCTCGGCTTTTGCAGCGGGGCGAACTCAGAAGAGCTGAGGGACCTCGCACACGCCCTCACGACCTCTCGCCTTCCCAGTAAAAAGAACTGAAGGGCAGAGATAGAGGGCCCAAGAGACGCGGCGAACAGGAAGTGTCCATATTGCAGAGCAGAAACACTAACTCCCACCCCGAGACAGCACCCTCGGCGGACCCCGGGGCGCCCGCTGGAGGAAGGGCCAGAGCGTGCCGAGGTCGATCACCCCCACATCCGGGACCCAGCCCTGCCCACCCCAACGCTCGGCCGCCCGGCTGCTCAGAGTTCACTGCCGGCCGCGCCCGGCGCCTCCCCGGGCTCTACTTGGCCCGGCCCAGTCAGTCCGCCCGGGACCGGACGAGAACTCCACGCCCGGCACGTCTCGCTGCACTTCAAGCCGGGGGAGGGGGTTCCGGCAATGACTCCCGACGGGCTTGGGGCGCTTCCCTCAACAGTAGATTCACCCCGAGTCGAGCCCTAAGAGTCCTCGGGGCCACCTCCAAGCCTTTCCGAAGCGCCAGCAACACTAGCCCCGGTTTCCGCCGTGGACACCCGCTCCCGGGCCGTCATTACACCCCTCAAGAAAAACTCCTAACTCCTCACCGGGCCGCACTATCCTCAGTTCGCCGCCCCCCGGGAGCCCACAAACCACCCAAGCCACGCGCAAGGGAAGACCCCCCTGGCGGCGCCAATTCATCACGGGACAAAAATGTCCGGGCGCGTCACGGGACAGCCGCCTCCGCGCCCCACGCCCGCCGCCTGCCGCACGCGCTGTCTCCGAGCCCGGGAGCCGCGGCGCGGCTCTGGGCTGGGAGCACGGACGCCGGGCGGCGCCGGCTGGGGAAGGCGCCGCTCCGCTCGGGACTCACCGTCAGCTCGGCCGCCGCAGCGGAGGGGCGAGGGATGGGTAGGGGAAGACACAATATGGCAGAGCACCACAGCTGCTCTCGGCCGCTTCCAGTAGCCGCCTCCGGGAAGACGCGGCCACGAGCAGGCAGCGGCAGCTGCGGTGGCGGCCGCAGCAGTACCACATCCCCCTCCCGTTTGCTTCCTCCCCTCCCTCCGCCCTCCCCCGCTGCCATGGCAACGAGGCGCCAAGGAGATTAGCCCCGCCTCTCCCTCCAGTCCCCGCCTCCAGAGACTCCTCGGGAGGGGGCTCCGCCAGTCCCTCCCACTCCCCTCCCACCTCCTACCCGAGGCCCAGGCCTGGGAACCGGCAGGCTGCTGAGGCGGCGGGGGGCGGAGGAAGGGGGATGCGGTGTCCGGAAGGGCGGGGCTCGCACAGAAGGCAGGGCGGTGACGTTGTGAGCCAGTCAGGTTTCGGGCTGTGGAGGGGCTGGGGAAGGCGGGAAAATGGAAAGGCCTCGCCTGTCCGGGAAGGACCTATAGGAGTGAGGCGGGGCGCGGCGCGGCCGCTGAGTGGCCGAGATGGGGAGGGGGCGGGACGCAGCTGGGCGGGGCGAGGGTGGCCGCCAGGCTGGTAAGTCAGAGAAGCTGGTGCTGCGAGTGCAGCGGCCGCCCTCGGTAACCCGAGCTCTGTGTGTTTCCTCAGGAGCTTTCCGCCATTGGCCAGGCTTTAATTGAAAGAGCTTTAGAAACGGTAAAGCACTAATAGAAATTTACAGTAGTATCACCCTCGCTTGACTGAAAGTTTATGTGGAAACTAAGCTCGAAATGTCTGAGTTTTTTTTTTAGAAAAAGGGCTTGGGAATCAGACCCAAAATTTAATAAGGAGCTCCAGAACGCGCTCTAAGTGCTATGGACTGGGCTAAATTCTTTACACGGTTACATTTTTGTAATCGTAATGCTAAAATAGTATTGCCAGGTAAAATTAAGCTGTGTCTAGTTAAAGCCGAATTTCAGCATAAGAATGTTCCATTTGAGAAATACTTCCTTGTTTGTTTTGTTTTTGTATGAAATCTGCCAACCCTCTCCTAACTCCTATTAATTCCCACTTTACAGTTAAGGAAACTGAGGCATAGAAAAATAACCTGTCAAAATGGGTAACTGACACAAGGCTCCATTTTACCGTTACCACTTTGATCCTTATAATTAAAATTATGAATTCCTATACTACATCTTCAAAAACTAGAGTAGCAATACCTACCTCACAAATGTGTTGAATGGATTTTTTAAGAAAGGGTATATGAAATAAACGTGGACGGTAACTGAGGCACAGTAGGTGCTAACTGAAGTTCATTTCCTTCCTGAACAATGAACAGTGTATGAGCCAGGTTCTAAGTATAAAGTGGGCAGAATATGAAACAAGCTGCCTGCTGACAATAAAACAAGCCAAGCTGTGGGGATGATAGAGATAACAGAAGAATTATAGGAATCACCATATATAGTAACAAAAATGGAAATGTTCCCCTCATTCCACAGATGAAAACACTGTTTATATGATTTGTTCAGTCATCTACTAGTTCCACTTGCTTTTCATTACAGTGTCCTGGAGGGCCTCATAGCTGCATTCAAAGTTAGAAGACCAAGGCAAATGTACAACAAGCTTCAGTTGAAGTAAGAGTTGCTTTGGTTTCTCCCTTCAGGGCAATCACTGTTGCTCCCTCAAGTGGGCAAATTCAAGGAAGTTTTAGAGGAAAAGTGTAGCAGAAAGGAAAGAGAGGTAAACAGGAAGTTTGAGAGAAGATGGCTTCTGGGAAATGACAATCTTCTCAGACCTCAGTCTTGTTTTATCTCTGCTGGTCATTGTCGTGATGGCCACTGACATAGGTCTTCATCTCCCTACAGATTATTGTACTAGTGTTTTACTTGAAACATGGAATTTAGTTTCTCTTTTTCCTTCTAATCTATTTTAAACCCAGATGACCAAACAATCCTCAACTCCAGAACAATTACAGAATGAGAACTGGAAGTTATATATACTTTAGAGATATTTCATCTAGGAGCTCAATCTATCATAGATGGGAAAACAAATCCAGAAAAATGATGTAACTTGTCAGTGGTCACATAATGGATCTACTGCATCTACATTCAGTAAGTTTTCTCTGCTTGTCCTCTCTACTGATTGATTCACCCCAGAAAGGCTGGCACATTTAAATAATCTCTGTGGGTGAGGCTCATGTCTCTTAGGAAATCTATCACACTTAGTTCAGAGTCCAGGGACACTTGTATACTTAGCGGCTATTTTAGAGGACTTTGAACACCTACCAAGGAAAATCTCTGATTAAAAATAACCATGATTCAGAGTGAGTAGCTTTTCCCCAGGAGCTTACAAGAGTAAAAAGGCTAAGAAACCAGAGCCTAACTCTTTAGGAAAAAGAGAATCCTGGCATTTAATATCTTCTGGGTGGTGCAGTGGTAACAGGAGACACAGTCTTGATCCTACTGTCGGGAAGATCCCCTGGAGAAGAAAATGGCAAGCCTTTCCAGTATTCTTGCCTGGAAAATTCCATGGACAGAGGAGCCTGGTGGGCTACAGTCCATGGGGTTGCAAAGAGTTGGACACAACCGAGCAACTAAGCACACAGCACACACAAAGCTTGTATTCTTCTTTCTCCAAAATATTTTACAGGAACATTGTCATTAATAAACTTTACTCAAGACAAATTTTAAAAGTATATTGTTTAAAATGTCCTCATGTTTAGGTTAAAAAGTGACAGTGATCTCAGGTGGCCTCAGCCTGCAGCAGCTTGAAGCAGGATTTCAGTTGCCAGCCAGAGTTTGAGGTCAGACAGTGTCAGGGAAAATGCTGAATCCTAGCCACTAGACCACCAGGGACCAGTTTACAATGACAAGCTGTGTAGAAATGAATTTCCACATAGAGATGGAAAGTAGTGAAGCAAGAAAAGTATTTATTAGGAGAAAAGAGAATACAGTATGTTTGGATAGACACATGGGTGGGCTCAGAGAGAATCGTACTCTTCTGGTAGTTTGACTCACTTCTATGGGGCCTATCTTCCAGGTTTCCTTTGACCAATTTTCTTGCTTTGCCTGGTTCTGAGTCTGTGTTTGGTATATATCAAGATCCTCCCTGTGTGCATACATACATCTCTAAGCCAAGATGTATTCTAGTGAAGAGGCCCATGAGTAGTTGACGTTACTTACTATGAGGTGACACCCTCTCCCATTTTGACTTCCAAGGAGTGTTTCTGCACGTGTGTAGTTAGGGAGGTCCCTTCCTCCATCATCCTGCTATTATGGAATTTCTGTCCACAGAGGAGAAACTGTTCAGTCTGGGGCCCATCTATCTCCTGCCTCAATAGAAACTCAAACATACACATTTATATTTTAAATGCTTCCCTGATAGCTCAGTTGGTAAAGAATCTGCCTGTAGTGCAGCACACCCTGGTCTGAGTCCTGGGTCGGGAAAATCCCCTGAAGAAGGGATAGGCTACCCACTCCAGTTTTCTTGGGCTTCCCTTGTGGGTCAGCTGCAATGCGGGAGACCTGGGTTTGACCCCTTGGTTGGGAAGATTCCCCGAAGAAGGGAAAGGCTACCCTCTCCAGTATTCTGGCCTGGAGAATTCCATTGTCTGTATAGTCCATGGGGTTGCAAAGAGTTGGACATGACTGAGCCACTTTCACTTTCACTTTCTTTCATTATTATATCATGTATATTTAACAAAAGACTTTTTGATCACGAGTTGATGAGTCCAAAAATAACCAGTTTACCAACAAGGGCTCTAGACTTCAAGCCCCCTTGAGGTCAATTAGCTTGTCTTCTTCATCCTTACAATGTAATTTCTTAGAATAGCTTTCAGAACAGAGATGATGTTTAGTAGTGTTTGTCAATAAAAGAAATAACTCTCCTCAAATGATATCAGAACTAGGACACAACATTGATAAATACTGATCTGCCACTTTGACACAAAAATCAAAGTGAGTGAAATTACAATTGTGAGTGAAAGTCTATTTTTTTTTCCTTTAAGGATCTTTTTCAATGTACTTATAAAAGCAAGTATCAGAATTTCCATGGTGGTCCAGTGGTAAAGACTTAGATCTTCCAGTGCAAGGGTTTGATTCCTGGTTGGGAAAATAAGATCCCACATGCCATGCAGTGCATTCAAAAAAACAAAAGCAACTACCTATGTTTAATTATATCTACATTTGTATAAGCCCTGATATTGACAGTAATTTGGACCAATCCTTTTACTGAGGACACTAGAAAAACTCAGCAAAGTATTTAAAAAAATAATTCAAAGGCCTCAGAGAGCTCACAGGATAGGAATTACCAGGCTATGAATCTGAACAATGAAGGAGACCCAGGGACATCCATTTATCCATTCCATAGAATGTAGCTAAGAGGATGAGCAGGGATGAGAGACAGTGATTAGAATTCAGGGTGTACTAAAGAGGGAGGAGGAGAGCTCTGTTGAAGCTCCTGTTGGACTAGGAATCCAAATGGCTACATCCTAGAAGTAAAGGGGTGACATCTCATTTTCAAAGCATTTAAATCCTGAGGTTGGATTAGGATAATTCCTTTGCACTAATGTCCCCAAGCACTTGGTGAAGGCAAACTAAAATCCTACTTGGAGTAAAGTAATATGTTAGGCCTGAAGTCATCTCAACAAATAATGATGCAAATACAGTTTTTAGTACACAATTAAAAGTAAATCATACAAAGAAAGAAAAACAGCAGAAGCAATAGAAAAAAAGACACAAAAGGGGTTGAGACAGTGAAATTATCAAACACTTAAAAATAACAATGCTTACTATATATAAATAAATAAAACACAAGATTTAAAATTTAGGCAGATAACCAGAAACTGGAAAAAAGAATCAGGAAATTCCCTGACAGTTCAGTGGCCAGAACTACATGCTCTTATTGTGGAAACCCAGGTTCAATCCCTGGTCGGGGAACTGAAATCCCACAAGCCTGGTTCAGGTCAGTCCAGTCGCTCAGTCATGTCCAACTCTTTGTGACCCCGTGGAGTGCAGCATGCCAGGCTTCCCTGTCCATCACCAACTCCTGGAGCTTCCTCAAAATTATGTGCATTGAGTTGGTGATGCCATCCAACTATCTTATCCTCTGTTGTCCCCTTCCCTCCCACCTTCAATTTTCCCCAGAATCAGGGTCTTTTCCAATGAGTCAGTTCCTCGCATCAGGTGGCCAAAGTATTGGAGTTTCAGCTTCAGCATCAATCCTTCCAACGAATAATCAGGACTGATTTCATTTAGGAAGGACTGGTTGGATCTCCTTGCAGTCCAAGGGACTCTCAAGAGTCTTCTCCAACACCACAGTTCAAAAGCATCAATTCTTCAGTGCTCAGCTTTCTTTGTAGTCCAACTCTCACATCCATACGTGACTACTGGAAAAACCATAACTTTGACTAGATGGACCTTTGTCAGCAAAGTGATGTCTCTGCTTTTTTAACATGCCGTCTAGATTGGTCATAACTTTTCTTCCAAGGAGCAAGCGTCTTTTAATTTCATGGCTGCAGTCACCATCTGCAGTGATTTTGGAGCCCCCAAAAATAATGTCTGTGCTTGTTTCCATTGTTTCCCTATTTGCCATGAAGCGATGGGTCAGATGCCATGATCTTAGTTTTCTGAATGTTGAGCTTTAAGCCAACTTTTTCACTCTCTTCTTTCACTTTCATCAAAAGGCTCTTTAGTTCTTCTTCACTTTCTGCCATCAGGGTGGTGTCATCTGCATATCTGAGGTTATTGATATTTCTCCCAGAAATCTTGATTCCAGTTTTTGCTTCATCCAGCCCAACATTTCTCATGATGTACTCTGCATATAAGTTAAATAATCAAGGTGACAATATACAGCTTTGATGTACTCCTTTTCCTATTAGGAACCAGTCTGTTGTTCCATGTCCAGTTCTAACTGTTGCTTCTTGACCTGCATACAGATTTCTCAGGAGGCAGGTCAGGTGGTCTGGTATGCCCATCTCTTTCAGAATTTTCCACAGTTTGTTGTGATCCACACAGTCAAAGGCTTTGGCATAGTCAATAAAGCAGAAGTAGATGTTTTCCTGGAACTCTCTCGCTTTTTTGATGATCCAATAGATGTTAGCAATGTGATCTCTGGTTCCTCTGCCTTTTCTAAATCCAGCTTGAACACTGGCAGTTCATGGTTCATGTACTGTAGAAGCCTGGCTTGGAGAATTTTGAGCATGACCTTGCTAGCGTGTGAGATGAGTGCAATTTGTGTGGTAGTTTGAGCATTTTTGGCATTGCCTTTCTTTGAGGTTGGAATAAAAACTGACTTTTTCCAGTCCTGTGGCCACTGCTGAGTTTTCCAAATTTGCTGGCATATTGAGTGCTGCACTTTCACAGCATCATCTTTTAGAATTTGAAATAGCTCCACTGAAATTCCATCACCTCCAATAGTTTTGTTTGTAGTGATGCTTCCTAAGGCCCACTTGACTTCGCATTCCAGGATGTCTGGCTCTAGGTGAGTGATCATACCATGGTGTTTATCTGGGTCGTGAAGATCTTTTTTGTACAGTTCTGTGTATTCTTGCCACCTCTTCTTACTATCTTCTGCTTCTGTTAGGTCCATACCATTTCTGTCCTTTATTGTGCCCATCTTTGTGTGAAATGTTCCCCTGGTATCTCTAATTTTCTTGAAAAGATTTCTAGTCTTTCCCATTCTATTGTTTTTCTCTGTCTCTTTGCACTGATCACTGAGGAAGGCTTTCTTATCTCTGCTTGCTATTCTTTGGAACTCTGCATTCAAATGGGTATATCTTTCCTTTTTTCCTTTGCCTGGTAGTGTGGCATTAAAAAAAAAAAGCAGATGAAAATTTTAGAACCCCAAAATTTACTAACTCGTTAGCATATTAGCAGAGATATAAAATTAGTGAACTAGAATATAAGTCAGAAAAAAATATTCATTATGAAGCACAAAGAAAAATAAGAAAGGAAAATATAGAATACAGAGGAAGAACATAGAAGATATCATAATGAAATTTAATATGCATGGAAATGGAATTCTAGAAGGAAAGAAAAGACAATATTGAGCAGAAATAATATTTCAATGAATGAATCGTTAGCAGGATAAAAAATGTTTTTAATTGACACATAAACACATCATGAAAAACACCACTAAAATTCAAAGACAAAGAAAAATCTTAACTGCAGCTAGAGAAAATAAGAATTAACCTTTAAATAAGCAAATTAGACTTATAACTAACTCTTTAATAAAACTATCTTAAGCCAGAAAATGATAGAATGATAACTTCCAAGGATTAAAAGCAAATATTTTAAGAACAAAGGTGAAATTAAGAACTTTTCAAAATAGTGTATTTGTCACCAGCAGATTGACAATGGCATTCTTCAGGCAGAAGGAAGTGATCCCAGTTGTTAAACAAGACATACATGAGGAAACAAAGATCAACCAAAACAGTAAATATGTGAGTAAATCTATCTGAATATTGATACTGACTATTTACATCGATAGTAGTAATGTCTTCTGTATTTAAAAGTACACAGAAGTGGTAAATGAACTTCCCAGGTGGTTCATGGCAAAGAATTCACCTTCCAATGCAGGAGATGTGGGTTCAATTCCTGGGTCAGGAAGATCCCATGGAGAAGGAAAGGGCAACCCACTCCAGTATTCTTGCCTGGGAAATCCAGTAGAGAAGCCTGGCAGGCTGTAGTCCACGGGCTCACAAAAGAGTAGAACATGGCTAAACGACATAATGGTATATATATCAGGAGCGGGGAAATGGAATCAAGTGTTCTGAAATCTGTGCATTGTCTAGGGGAATGGAAAAGGGTACAATTAATAATAGACTAAGAATACATTTTGTAATCACTAGAATAATCACTAAGAAAATAAAGAGAATAATATATACTATGTGTATTAGTCAAGTTTCTCCAGAGAGAAAGAACTAACAGAATGTGGGTGGTGGGGAGCGGAGAGAGAGAAAAAGAGAGAGATTTATTTTAAGGAACTGGCTCAAGTGATTATGGAGGGGTTTGGAAGTCCAAAATCTGCTGGATATTCTGGCAGGCTGGAAGCCAAGGAAGAGTTGCAGTTTGAGTCCAAAAGCAGTGTGCTGGCAGAATTCCTCCTTGCTCAGAGATCAGTCTTTGTTTTATTAAGGCCTTCAGCTGAATGGATGAAGCTCACCCTTGTTATGGAGGGTAATCTGCTTTACTCAAAGTACATTAATTTAATTGTTGATCTTATCCAAGAAACACCTTCACAGAAGCATCTAGAATAATGTTTGACCAACTATTTGGACACTATAGTACAGCCAAAATGACACATAAAATTAATCATCACATCATACAATTTCCAACCTAAAAGGAGAGAGAGAATGGAGTAATAAAAGGTAATCAGTCTAAGTGTGAGAAAGGAAAAACATGGTAATATGTAATAGGTAAGACAAATAGAAAGTACTTAATAAGATGGTGGATTTAAACTCAAATATCTCACTGATTACATTAAGTGAAAAGAGCTCATAATTTAATGAAAAAGTTGGTTTTTTTTTTTTTTGGTTACCTATTGCTGTGTGACAAACTACCCCCAAATTTAGTAACTTTAAACTACCACCATTTTATTCTATTTCATGATTCTATGGGTCAGGAACATGGATAGGACACAAAGGGAATGGCTCATCTCATCTGTGGGTGATTTCTGCTGGGGCTAAAACAGCCCAGATAGCTTCACTGTCATGTCTGGTA
Organism: Dama dama; assembly: GCF_033118175.1. Classification (NCBI taxonomy): domain Eukaryota; kingdom Metazoa; phylum Chordata; class Mammalia; order Artiodactyla; family Cervidae; genus Dama; species Dama dama. The sequence continues at coordinate 73,356,871 of NC_083691.1, forward strand.
CCTCAGTTAGGATGGACCAGCTTAACTTAGATCATATGTATAGGACATCAGTTCTCACTGTTGTTTGGATTCTTTGATTTTTGTATAAATAGTTTCATGACTTCCTTTCCATGTGCGTCTCCAAATAGTCTCTCCTGGGAGAGAGGCAGATTTCTTATATGCAAACTCAGAGCTTCCAGAAGGATTAGGCTTGGAACTAGCACACTGGCACTTCTGCCACATTCTACTGGATAAAGTAAATTACAGGTCTATACCAGAGCCAAGGGGAGAGAAATAGTTATGGACATAAATATTAGGAGGTGTGATGAATCTGGGGCCACTGGTCCTTGTAACCAGCTGGCACAGACTGTCAGGCTCAACAAAAATTCAAAATCCAACTACATGCTGTTTAGAAGGGATATATCTAGACTCTAAAAATGCAAAAGATCAAAAGAAAAGGGATGGAAAAAAACTAAACTATGAAATACTACCAAAAGAAAGCTAGACTAGATTAAGTAGACTCAAACAAAAAGTAGTACTAGAGATAATGGGAGAGTCTTCATAATGATAAAGATTTAATTGGCCAGGAAGATTTTTTTAAATACTAAGTTTGTGTTGTTCTAGTAATGTAACCTCATGGCACATAAAGCAAAAATAACATGGAGGAATAAAAATTTACAATTTTGGTGGAAGAGGGTAACATATTCAGTTACTGATAAAATAGGCAGACAAAAATTTCAGTAAGAGTATAGATTTGAACAACACTTTTAGCAAAACTGAGTGTAAGAACATGTTGAGGCCATTTCTATAATCCTTTGCGTATGAACATATTCATCACATACATTATTTCTGTTTGGGCTCCTGAAGCTGGAATGGACATCCAAAGATCCTAAGCCTTCATGCTGGTTGGAACATATCTATATTTTACATATCTGTTTACCAGTGTATACCTTTACCTCATTCATTAAGTCAACATATAAGGTTGACTTATAAAGTTCCTGCTTGTCATATACATGTAAAGTTCCTACTATATGCCAGGCACTATACTTAGCACAGAGATGAAAGCTATAGTTAAAATTACAGACAAGCAAATCAGAGAATATAATTTGGTACTATAAGTGCAGTGATAGAGCTGCACATAAGGAGTAGTGGGAACCAAGTCCTAACTCAGCCACAGATGACGCCTGAGCAAAGTGACAAAAGAAAAGAATATGGAGTAGAAGTGACAGTGTGGGGGTAGGCAGTGTCGAAGCCTGGTTGTGCGAGAGATGACTCTGCAAGTCAGAGAACTGCCAGTCATTTGGAATGTCTAGAGTATAAAAGATTGACTGAGATAGGGGTTATCTAGTTGCAAGAAGCAGAAATTCATGCCAGCTGGCTAAAGGAAAGGAGGGACGAGTGTAAAAATAGGCAGGGATTATATGAGACACAACTGTGGGAAGCACAGCCAACTTTGCAAGAACTCCCCTTCCCCACTGCTCTCTCTCATCTGGGTGTTTCTTTACTTTGCGTCTCTCCACAGATTGGCTTCTCTGCTTGTTTTCTGCTTGCACGTGTCCTGTGACTGTCTCAAATAGTGATCCCAGTTCTCCAGCACTGGCCCCTTCCCAGTTTGCCCAACTTTACTGTTTAACAACCCAGTTATTACTTAAGTCAGCCACAGGGTTCCAACTCCAAATTCCCAGGGACTGTAATCTGACTGGTACTACTTCAACAAGCGTAGTAGATCAGGGGTCAGCAAGCTACAGTCTGAGGCAGGGTTGGGATGAGAAGAATCTGTCCTGTCTTGGGCTTTTAAAAATATGTATATTTAATTAATACATTTATTCAGGTTGTGCAGGGTCTTATCACTGTACCTGGGCTTTCCCTAATTATGACGAGCAGGGGCTACTCTTGAGTTGTGGTGCGAGGGCTTCTCACTACAGTGGCTTCTCTTGCTGCACAGCACAGGCTCTAAGGCATGCAAGCTTCACTAGTTGTGGTGCATGGGCTCAGGAATTGTGGCTCTGAGGCTCTAGAACTTAACCTCTAGACCACCAGGGAAGCCCGTGTCTTCTGCTTTTAGAATACAGCCAAACACATTCATTTACATGTTGTCTGTGACTGCTTTGGCATTTACAAGGACAGTGTTGGGTAGTTGCAACAGAGGACCTATGGACCACAAATCCCAAAGTGTATACTGTCTAAACCTTTCAAGAAAACTTTTCTGACCTCTGCATCAGACAGTTGGATATGGAGATACAGGGCTGTATAGGGGCTTGAGTGGCACAGGGTAGGTGGGGGCAGTCAGCTCTGGTAACAAAGTTCTTCTGAGAGGGGATAACCACCCCCCACCCCCCACACCACATGTAGAAAAATGATAATGTGGAGAAAAGGCAGTCTAGGAAAAATTTGGGAAAAGGACTATTTAAATGTTATAGCACAGGAAAGAAAATAATCAGTCTAGGTATGTGCTAAATTTTTTACACAAAGGATGGGAGAGTGCAAGACAGTTACTCCTTAATCTGGAGAAGTTCATTAAGATGCTAAATTTAGAAGAGCATGTCACAGTAACTACCTATAAATAACTGACTTGTGGCAAATTTCCCAGACCCTCCATAGTTAGCTCTTCCTGAGATGAATTGGCTGAGGCAAAGTGTGTACATATAAAGATTTTTAAATGCATGTCCACAAGGTTATATATTTACCTTTCAAAAAAAGGAGAAAGAGAGAGAAGAGGCACTGAGAGAATTAGACTGATAAATGTAAAGACAGAGGCAGATGGACTGAAACTTTCAGGGGAGGGGGAAGATGAAACCTAGAAAACCAGAATTTACCAATTTGGGAAACTTAAGATTTATTGTGGGGAAAATCTTTCCTAAGCAGTCTTTGGGTTGAATAGAAAAACTATTTAATATTAGAGGTTAAACCATCTTAGAGCTAATTCTAGTCCTTGCAACTCAAAGTGCGATCTGAGCTCACTCAGTGTCATTGGCATCACCAGGGAGTTTATTAGAAATGGAGAATCTTAGGTCCCACCCCAGACCCACTGATTAAGATTCTGCATTTTTTAAATATTGCCCAGATGATTCATCCACATGTTGAAGTATGAGAAGCATTGAATTAGAACAGTAGTTTTTAGATCATTCAAAGTAGAGCAGTTGTAGGTTTTTTTTTTTGAGTGAAATCTTACATGGAGCCCAACTCTATCAATTGATCAAAGTATACCTTCTCTTGTTGAAGATGGGTGAATACTGACATGCAGAGAAGGACTGAAAAAGCCCAGGCATTTCCATCCGATGTTCCCCCAGTACACAGTTTGAAAACCCACTGATGTAACATAATGAATGGAGGTAATATCAGAATCTTCGGGGCCAACCTCTGTCAAACTCCCAGGCCCTCTTCCACTTCCACCTCACTGAGAACGTCTACTACAATGAATCCCTGTTAGTGATGGAATATGTCCTGCCTTGAGAGAGTTGGAATTTCTAAAGACTTTAAAATCACTGACCTAGATTCCTTCTCTCAGATTAAAGATGGGGAGACTCAGGCTCAGAATATGACCAATGAAACTTCATTAAAATATGGCCACATTTAAAACTACACTGATTGCTAATAAGAGGCTACTATAGGCTGATATCTGTGTCCTCTCAAATTAATCTATTTGATCCCTAAAGCCTAAAGTAATGGTTTTAGGAGGTGAGAACTTTGGAAGGTGATTAGGTCATGAGAGAAGAACCCTAAGGAATGGAATTAGTACCCTTATAAAAGACCTCTCTGGGCTTCCCTGGTGCCTCAGATGGTAAAGAATCTACCTGCAATGCAAGAGACCCAGATTTGGTCCCTGGGTTGGAAGATGCCCTGGAGAAGAGAATGGCTACCCACTCCAGTATCCTTGCCTGGAGAATCCCATGAACAGAGGAGCCTGGTGGGGCACAGTCCATGGGGTTGCAGAGTCAGACACGACTGAGCAACCAACACTAAAAAACCTCTCAGAGTTCCCTTGCCCCTTCTGCCATGTCAGATTACAGCAAGAAGATGGTAATCTATGAACCAGGAATATTCTAACCAGACACTGAACTGTGGGAATTTCCAGACTCCTGAACTGTAAGAAATAAATGTTGTTTGTAAGTCAGCCAGTCTATTATATTTTGTTGGAGCATCCGAAATGAAGACAGAGATAGTTCTGAAGCTTCAGTCATTCTCAGAAATAAGAAAGTGCTAAAATGCCATTTTCTTTTTTATGTAGCAGTGAAGTAGAGAGACAGTGTGTGCAGTTTTAAAAGCCCTAGATTTAGACAGGCTCAGGCTTGAATCTGGATCTGCTACTTCCTAGCCCAGGCAAAACAGTTCAACGTTTTCTAAACCTCTTCATGTCTGATATTATTTTTAAATAAACAACTGAAAAGTCAACCTACTTCAGTTTTAGAAATTGCCTAAAATGATTGCATGTGTGAAGGCAGATAAAACCATTTTCCATTGCTAGAAGAGTAAGGCAAATTTATCTGCAGTAAATAGAGTTTCTTCAAAATTAAATGCTGCAGTTGTGGAAATAGTTCTTGATAAATGAAGCATATGTTTAAAGAAGGCAGAGGGTATTAAAGAAATTCCAAATTATAGTATATGCAACATTTAGATCCATAGCGGTGTTGCGTTTAGATTTGGTCCCTCAGGCATTTTTAGTAACTATGGTCCATTGCCTCACTCTGTCTTGTAGATTGTGGAACCCCCAAACTTTGGAGTCATCCCTGGTACCACTATTTCTTTCATAACTTCAAAATATGTCTAGACTCTGACCCCTTCTCCCCGTCTACTGCCGGCACCTTGGTCAAAATCACGGTCACCCCTCACCGAATGACTTAGCCTCCCAACCCTCTACACCTACTCTTGTCCCCATGCAGTATTTTCCTACCACAGCAATCAGATTAACCCTCTTAAAAACTGGCAGTTCATATTACTCCTCAGCTCAAAACTACTCAATGGCTTCCCCATTTCACTTAGAAGAATGCTGAAGTCCTAATAGTCCACCAAGTCTTTCATAATCTCACCCCATTACTAGCACCCCCATTGCCCTCCCTGCTTTTTCTTGACAATGCCGGGCATACCCTGCCCTATGACCTTTACTCTTTGCCTGAGATATTCTTCTCCCAGATATCTATTTAGGTAACTCTGTCACCTCCTTTAAGTCTTTGCTTGAATTTTACTTTCTCACTGAGACTTGCCTTGACCTTCTAATTTTATACAAAAATTACCCCAACCATATCCCAGGAATTCCAATCTCCTTTCCCTTGTTGTATTGTACTTTATTTTGTAACATACTAGATAGCTGATTTCTTATATCTTGCTTAAATCTTCACCCCCTCCACCACACACACACATACACATGAATGTAAGCTCCAGAGAGGCAACAGCCTCTGTTTTGTTCATTGATGTGTTCTAAGCATCTAGAACACTGTTTGATATATATACACACTCAACAAATATTTGTCAAATTAATTAGTTTTGTAGTTACCAGTTTTGTGTGTGTTTGTTACACTGCCTTATTTTGAAAAGAATAAATTAAACTGACAATAATTTAACAAATCTAATAATTGCATGAGTTGGAGGTTTTCCATTTTCTTTTCATTTCTCTTTGTTTCAATTTCTTCTTCACGCTATGATTAAAAAACAAACAAACCCAAATGTTTCAAATACAAATCTGTTTTAAGCTGATGTGCTTATTTCTTCACCTAAGAACCCATGTTCCTCAGGTTGTTCAATATGTATCTATGCCATTTCTATTTTCTGTCTAGTCTTCAGCCACACCCTATCTATGAACAAAACAGAACTTATGTGTTTAAAGATCCATTATTTTCAGGACCACCTGGTCTAATGTATTGGCAGAGAGACAGTCATCCTCAGACCAGTAATCTGGGTTGAGACTATAGTTATAAAGAATGGATAATAGGATAATAACTGATAATAGGAACAGTGGTACGTAGAGGAAGATCTGGAGGCTGGCCCCTCTGTGGGAAAATGTTGACTCTCTGTTAGCCCTTCCCCTATGGGAGAAGAGAAAGAAGACAAATTGGAGTGGGGACATTAATAAAATTGTGTGCTCTACGCCATGGTTTATAAAACCCTCCCTTGGCTCCTTTACAAAATCTTCAGAATAATCTACATTGCTCTTAAGTATTTGAAGGGTGAGTTTTCTTTGGAAGGGACTTGAATATATTCTGATTCCTACTTTAAGGTTGACATGGGGCCAAAATGGAGGCTTTCAGGGCAGGGTTACATAAGGAAAGTTTTAGGGAGTATGATTAGCAGAACTAATAAAGACCTGTTCAAGTAACTGAGACATGTGTTGGGAAAGGGGCCATAAAAATGACAAAAATTCATATAATTAGAGCCCTCCTTTTGGGTTAGGAAACGGTCTCTTCAAAATATCTGTTTTAAAATGTCTAAATGTTGACTAGGAAGGGAGATATTGGGAGGGTCTATCCCATTTTACACTTACCCACTTGAGGTTAGTTAGCTTCTTCTATAAAAGGGAACAAAGCTTTGAAAGAAAAAGTAAAAGAAAAGTATTCATAGTTATGATGGAAGAGGCATTTCAGAAATGTTTGGTTGCTTGGAGGCAAAGCATACTGCCAACAGGTTTAAACAAACATTGGTACCACAGTATACATCCTGGCAGTGAGGAGAGGGCATGCTTAAGGTGCTGCTCCTTTGTGTGACAGGCTGGGTCATATTCTACTCAATTTCATCACATTTTTGCCTAATGTAATTCTTGACCTACTCTTTTATGATCCGGATATCCTCATCTCCCATTGTTTTTTATTTCCAATGAAAATTTTGATCACATTTAAGTAAGTTCTCAATAGCTTGGAGCCCTATTTTTTAAATTGTTGATTAGACTTATATAAGGCCAATTATTAAGCCATGACTAGGAAGATAAAGAAATAAAAAACACAGGTGCCTAGAGTGGCACCTGGGTCATGGGGGAATGTAGAAGTTTGCATTCTACCAGCACCCTCCAGCAGGAACATGGGTACCCGTTGGGTAGGGGGTGTAGGTCAGTCCAGCACACACCTGCAGCATCTTGGGGCAGGCATGACAGTGGCCCATCTCTGCCCTGAGCTGGCAGCATCACAGTGCATTTGATGGATGTCTTAGCAGGGGCAAGCTCTGACTCCCCCCATCTGGGTACCAAAAGCCTCCTGGAGTGGAGGTTGCAATCCTTTGTGGATTACCCATCTGCCATGGGTTTGGGTGGCAGGCCATGGGAAGGGAGGTTGACTTCCACCCCTGTCCAGGGCTCAGCTCCTAACTCCTGCACCTGTGAGAGGTGAACTTAGCAGCTGGTGGACGGAGAGTACACACATTTGTGGAATGGTGCCCCAGGGTGCCTTTGAGTGGTGCCTTGAAAGTATCCCTGTGCAAGGAAGCAGGACATTAAGTAGCAAATAAAAAAACACCATGATGAGGTGAGAGAGAAGAAAAAAAGAAAAATGTTCTATATTTTGGTATCTTTAATATTATATTGAGTTGGCACTTTTTCTACTTTTTGAACAAGGCCCTGTATTTTCATTTTTCACTGGGCCCTGCAAATAATATGGCTGGTCCTATCTGTATGCATTTTGCATTTTTCTTTTATAAGTAACAGGTTATAACATCAGACATGGTGATGTGTCTTCCATTAGTGAAACTAAGCCAATTTTTATAATCTTCAATTACCTTTGATGGGTTTAGTAAAGAGGAAGCAATTTTTCCCATACCCATAAGAATTGCTCTATCATTAAATTCATTTTATTGTATGATTTAAAATTAATAAGCAGGGAAGAAAATTTAGTAGTTGTCAGCAGAATTTCATTTTAAATTGTAGTAATTTATTTTCTGGATGTTCTTGATATCCAGCAATCATGATATAAAATATTGTTTCTGTATAGATATCATATTACATAGGAGAACTTATTTTCAGTTCTGAGGCAGACAAGTCTTCTAATAATAAAATAATCCTCAAAAATAATTGAATCTTTGATATGCGCATTTTCTGTCTCTTCTTTTGTTAGGGAAGTAGTATGGTTTAGTCTAAAGAACCCAGGATTCTGAGATAGAAGAAGAAAATGGGCAAGTTATTTAACTTTTCTGTTTCTCAATTTTATCTTTGTTAAATAAAGAACTTTAAGTAACTAGAAAATTTCTCAGGTTTCTTCCAACCCTGGAATCCAGTGAAGTTTGAATAGCATGTTTTAAACGCACACACACAGACAGATACACTATTTGAATGAATACTACTACTACGAAACTATCTTTAGTAACTATGGGTCTTGAAACATATTTGCATGAATAAATAGAAACATCCTGAATTTACTCAAGTAAAAATTTGTTTTTTCTTTTTGAGAAATTGTGTCATATAGAACAAGAAGGCACAAAATAACATATATGAGTACATATTCAAAATAACTGTAAAGTAACCACCACCCAGACTAAGAAATATAAAACTGCCATATCTTAGAAGCTCCTTATTTGCACTTCTCTGAACATTTCTCTTTACCACCCTTGCAGAGGTAACCGTTATACTGCTTTTAAAAATATATTTATTTGTTTGGCTGCACCAGGTCTTAGTTGCAGCACGTGGGATCTTTAGTTGTGGCATGTGAACTCTTAGTTGCGGCATCTGAGATCTAGTTCCCTGACCAGGGCTGGAACCCAGGGCCCCTGCATTGGTAGTGCGCAGTCTTAGCCACTGGACCACCAGGGAATTTCCTATACTGCTCTTTTGAGATGATCATTCTCCTGTTATTCTTTATAGATTTTACCATCTGTACAGGTGGTGTTAAATAATGTGTTATTTTTAAAGGAGTTGTATTGTAAAAATAACACTTTGCATGAGATAGAAAATCTTACTGGCTGAAATGGCTTTTTTTCTCCTTAGTCAGATGTCTACCTCTGATCCAGTCAATTGTGGCAGAGGTAGAAAAAGGGCAGCCACAACAGTTCCAGTCAGCTTTTATTCAAAGGTTACATACACTGTTCAGGAAATACCTAGATACAATGTGTAATTCAGCCAATGATGTCATTTTAAACAAGTCTGAACTACCACTGGCTTTATTTTCTCATTAATAAATACTGCATTTTACATTCTGTTAAAAAAAGCTTCAGATCTCTAAAAGAAAAAAATGCTAACCTTAATTCAGTTGATTGGGCATAGAAAATAATTTTCCCCTTTCATTATTTTATTTAATTATTACTGGATGTTTCTTGGGTGTCTGTGTTGTCAATTAATGGAGAATTTCACTGAATCTCACCCATTGCTACTCTGCCATTGGCCTTATGTTCTCTAGCCAGGCCCATATCTTCTTCCTTTTCTAGGCCAATTAAGAATATCAAATGCCACTTGTTCAATAATGAACATGATGGAATGAAATGCACTTTTCTTTTTACCGCATAATTTTAGACATAAATTGTGTGTTAGGATGCAGATCATTGATTCTACCCATCCTCTATTCTAAAAGATTCTGACTCTTGCCTCCTTCACAACAGAGCCCTTGCTGGCCTGTTTGTGCTATGTGATCCCACCTCTGCCCTGGACTTCGGCAAGTAAGCAACGGGCAGACACTTGGTTGGCCCAAGGAGATGCACCCTATCTTGTAGCTAAACCAATCAAATTCTCTTTTTTGAACATTTGAGAGTGAAGGCACAGAAACCTAGAGAGTGGTTAGCTGCATCATTTTTCACAGGGGAGCTAGAAAGAGCGACCACCCTCTTTCCACCCCTCGATTTCTCCTTGAATTCCGTAAGATCAATATTTCTTAAATAACAGATCAAGAGAATAATAAACACTTGAACTAACTTGAGTAGGCTATTTGAAATAAACTTGCTCTAAAACAAATGGAGAAAAAAAATTTTTTAATATTTTTCTGTAAAAAAAAACAACGAAGTTATTCCCTAAAAACAGTAGTTCTCAAACTTCACCACTCCTTGAGAAACAATGCCTGAGGAATAATCATCCAAGATGACCATAACTAACATAACTTTTTTTTAAACCAAAAATTGAGATTCCTCAGAAGAGTATAATAATTATGAGATCATATCTTGGATGAAGCCAGATCACCTAGATCCAAACTCTGGCTCTGCCACTTAGAAAGTGAGTGAACTTGGACAAGAATCTTAACTTTTCTGTGCCTCTTCATCTGTAAAGTAGATAGTCTGACAGATAATATCTTTAGGCAGCCTAGCACTATATGATTCCGGGGATCCCATTCTTATAGACTACAGTGTCAATGGCATCCCCTAGAATTGGGCAAAAGTGTTATCCTGTTATGAGCACTTACCTCCTAGAGTTGTGATGATTAAGATCATTGTAAGGATTAAACGAAGTGGAATGCATGTGAAGGGTTTAGAACAGTGCCAGCACATGTTGAGGGGTCATTAGGTGCTGACTATTGGAGAATGGTCCTTGTCTGGGCTAGGCAAAGGAAATACTGAACACACTGTAGAGGTAACTGTATCCTTAGCTAAGAAATAAAGGAGTTCAGGTACCACTGTGCAGGTATAGTAGATTTTTGGAGAGCAGGGAAGTGACAAAAGAAAATATGCTCCTAATTCTTCCAGGGCACAAAACTACCCTTTACCCTATATCTAGGGTATGCTAAAATTAAAGTAAACAGATAGTCACTGCTATCCCTAAATTATATTTTAATTCCTGAAACATTAAATACTTTATCAAGAGACAGTACTCCGTACAGATTGACCCTAATGTTTTTTTTATTTTAAATCAAGTCAATTTATTCTTCAACATACTGTCTTCTGATTTAAAATATTACTGAAAGATGTAGGTGGTAAATTGCACAATTTTATTTGACAGGATAAGAAACTATTTTAAGCAAGGAAATGGTTAAAAAACCAAAGTTGTATTTGAAACTGTATGAATAGTAAAAGCTGGGTGAACTTGGTGCCATAAGAAAAGTCCTTTGAGACATGTGTATGTGAACGTTCACAGCAGTACTATTCATAAGAGCCAAAACCTAGGAACAGTCCAAATGTCCATCAACTGGTGGATGGATAAACAAAGTGTAGTTTCATTGTTAGCATTGCTATGACACCGAATCACCCCAACATGTAGTGGCTAAAAACAACAAATGTTTATTTTCTTACCATTCCTGTGAGAGATCAAAGGGTCAGGAATATGTACCTTGCTTAGTTGGGTAACTCTGCTTTATTCTCTCCTAAGGCTGCAGTCAAGGTGCTGGCCAGGGCCACAGCCTCATCTGAAGCCTGGACTGAAGAGTGGGGGGTATCTGCTTTCATTATCACTCACAAGTTGTTAGCAGGCCTTAGGTTCTCATTGGCTATTGGCCAGAAACATCAGTTCCTTGCCAGGTGGATCTGCCTCACAAAATGGCAGCCGGAGAATGAGAGCCTCCAAGATGGAAACCATAGTCTTTTTATTTTTAATTTTAACCTAATTAGTGAAAGTGAAAGTTGCTCAGTCATGTCTGACTCTTTGTGACCCCACGGACTATACAGTCTATTGAATTCTCCAGGCCAGAATACTGGAGTGGGTAGCCTTTCCCTTCTCCAGGGGATCTTCCCAACCCAGGGATCAAACCCAGGTCTCCCTCATTGCAGGCAGATTCTTTACCAGCTGAGCCATAAAGGAAGCCCAAGAATACTGGAGTGGATTAGCCTATTACTTCTCTAGCGGATCTTCCCGACCCAGGAATTGAATCGGGGTCTCCTGCATTGCAGGTGGATTCTTCACCAACTACACTATCAAGATTTTAACCTAATCTCAGGATGACAGCCCACGACATTCTGTTCATTAACAGTAAGTCACTAGATCTAGCCTACACTCAGTAGGTGGGAATGACATAGGGGCATGACTGCCAGGAGGCAGGAATCATTGAACACCATCTTAGAAGCTGCAGCCAATACGGTACATCCATCAGTGGTCCTATTCATCTATAAAAAAGAACAAACTTCAGGGCTTTGCTACAAATGTATGAACCTCAAAAACATTAGGCTAAGTAGAAGAAGTCAGGCATAAAAGACCACATTCTGTATGTTTCTATTATTAGACATTCTGAAAAGGCAAAATTATAGAAACAGAAAGTAGATTAGGGGTTACTTAAGGTTAAGGGGGTGGGTGGACAAAAGGGAATTTTTTAGGGGTGATGAACATATTTATAAAAATGGATTGTAGTGATGGCTACAGAACTCTATATAATTACTAAAAATCAGTAAATAAATACAAAAAAAGACAGCATGGGATACAAAACAACTAGGCTGTACTTTTCAAAAAATGTCATTATTCTGCCTTTCATGAAAGGCAGAGGTATTATGTCAGATTAAAAGAAACCAAAAAGCCATGACAACTAACTGTAATGCATGATCCTGGATTGGCTACTGAATATGGTGGGGAGGGCATGGAAGAGATGTCATAAGGACTTCATCAGGAAATCTGGAGAAATTGCATATAGACTGTAGATTAGATAATATTATTGTATCAATATTAAACTTTCCAAATAAGTATCCTGTGGTTATGTAGGAGAATGCCCTTGTTCTTAAGAAATGTTTGCTTTCTAGGGGTAGAGTCACATTTTTTCTGCAACCATGGGTGATGAGGTCCCACCTCCAGGTTGTTGCCAGGGGTAGAAGTCTTAAAAGTTCCTAGGTGGTTGTAATGTACAGCTGAGGTCAAGAACCAGTGTTCCATGTGTGGCCACTATGGTTTTTCCAGTAGTCATGTATGGATATAAGAATTGGACTATAAGGAAAGCTGAGCACCAAAGAATTGATACTTTTGAATGGTGGTGTTGGAGAAGACTCTTGAGAGTCCCTTGGACTGCAAGGAGATCCAACCAGTCCATCCTATAGGAAATCAGTCCTGAATATTCATTGGAAGGACTGATGTTGAAGCTGAAACTCCAATACCCTGGCCACCTGATGCAAAGAGCTGACTCATTTGAAAAGACCCTGATGCTGGGAAAGATTGAAGGTGGGAGGAGAAGGGGATGACAGAGGATGAGATGATTGGATGGCATCACCGACTCAATGGACATGAGTTTGAGTAAACCCCGGGAGTTGGTGATGGACAGGGAGGCATGGCGTGCTGCAGTCCATGGGTTCGCCAAGAGTTGGACACGACTGAGCGACTGAACTGAACTGAAACTCTTAACTTGTTTAGGGGGGAAAATGCATGTATAAGCAAAATGTGGAGGAGTGATAGAGCAAATGTAATTAATTGTTAACAACTGGTGAATCTGAAGGACATACAAAAATTCTTCATACTGTTCTTGCAACTCTTTTGTAAGTTTAAAATTATTTCAAACTAAAAAGTTTAAAAAACCCACAAACCTTTGAATGAAATTCTCATTCTGTCTCTCAGCTTCTAGCCAGGATAGAATATAGCTACTAACACAAACAGAAAAACCAACTGTAGAAAAAAGAAAACAAATGATTTTTGATCTACTACTTACCAGGTACTATTTTTGTTTTATTTAATTCTTTTCACACATGGAACACTGGTTCTTGACCTCAGCTGTACATTACAACCACCTAGGAACTTTTAAAACTTCTATGCCCTGGCAACAACCTGGAGGTGGGACCTCATCATCCATATTTTTAAAGTTCTCCATGTGATTTCCATTGTACAGCCAAGATTGAGATCACGGCCTTGGACTTAAAGCTTTGTCATCTCCTTCTTAGAACTGTCAAAGTTGAGGCCCAGTGAAATTCTGTAACTTGCTCAGCTTGCAGAAATTGCAGAGGGTAGATGGAAATGGGTACACAGAAAAGCAGGCATCCATGTGACCTCATTTTTAGGCTGTTATCACGACACTTTTTGGCCCTCTTGGGTCTTCACCCTACTTTCCTGAGCTTGGTCTGCAGACAAGGAGCTGAATTGGATGCTGCAAAATATAATCAAACTTGCTTTGAATTTTAAGGACCTTACAGAATGAATACAAATGCATGAAAGATGAGTCTTTATAGAAAAATTCTATAAAAGCACATAACTTCTTTGTGAGAGGCTGAAATCTGGTGATGGGAGTAGGTTCAACCGATAAAGTCTTCTTTGATAAGTAGTCAAGAAAGAGAAATGCACATATCTGGACACTCTTTCTCATGATAACATAACTCCTTTCAAAGAAGACAAAACAAATCTTTTAATTTTAATTGTTAAATAAGAACGTTCTAAAAGACTTCACTCCAATTTAGAATAGTAAAAATGCTTCCTTTAAGCCATGCTTCTCAATAACCAATCACTAGAAAGAATTATGTCTCATTTTAATTCAGTCCCATCTATTAATTTTTCATATTGTTGAACAGATAATATTCATGTGCATGCGTGTTAAGTCATTTCAGTTAAGTCATGTCCGAGTCTTTGGACCCTGCCAGGCTCCTCTGTCCATGGGATTCTCCAGGTAAGAATACTGGAGTGGGTTGCCATTTCCTTCTCCAGAGTATATTCCCAACCCAGGGATTAAACCCGCATCTCTGATGTCTCCTTTGTTGGCAGGTGTGTTCTTTACCACTAACGCCACCTGAGATACCTGGGATATTCATGTAATAAACTTTAATTGTTGCTGCTCCTAGGTTTCCCAGACACTTAGAAAATAAGGATTTTTCAATTGCTGTTTAGGCTGAGAAAGAGGAAATTTGACCCACAGTTTATCATTTAGCTTATTAGCATACTGATATGACTACAATTTGTATTTGACTAAGGGGTTGTTTTTTCACTCTTGTGATCTTTTTTGGCAGAATACTATGGTTTGGTAGATTTTTAAAATAAATTTTCTATTTACACTAGGGAAATAAGATGGTGTTAATGCAAGAAGTGAATTAATTGCTCTGAAACAATTCCACGTTGGTTTAGCCTCTTAGGTAGTATTTGCACAGCTCTAACGGCTAATGATCAATTTGCATTGCCATTTAAACAAAATCAACCCTAAGACATTTCTCACACTTCCTAATGAATGATTCTTTTCTTAGTCTCAAGTTATCTAGTCCTGTGGTGATTTAGGATAGCTCTTTTATTTGATAAGTAAAAGATTTTTCAGGTTGCTAATTCAGAATGAACTAGCTACTCTCTAGCTGCTTACCCTTCAAAGAATTTACTTTGATGTAGATTCACATAAGAAAGAAATTAACTGAGCTGTGTTGAGTCAATCTTACTGGTATTGAGATTTTTATTATTTTTAAAAAGTAATTAAATATTCTAAGTAATAACATTATTCTAAAATAGTCTAAAAATATTTCAGAGGGCCTGTAGTAAAAAGCACATTTACTGTTGAGAGGCAGACCATCTCTGGTGTATTGATGTCGTTGTTTTCTGTATGTGCCAAATACCGAATGCGTCCCCTGAAAATTCATACACAGAAACCTACTCCCCTAATATGATAATATTCTGGAGGTGGGGACTCAGGGACGTAATTAGGTCACGAGAGTGTTCAGTTCAGTCACCCAGTTGTGTCCGACTCTTTGCGACCCCATGAACTGCAGCATGTCAGGCCTCCTGTCCATCACTAACTCCCAGAGTTCACCCAAACTCATGTCCATTGAGTCGGTGATGCCATCCAACCATCTCATTCTCTGTCGCCCACTTCTCCTCCTGCCCTCAATCTTTCCCAGCATCAGAGTCTTTTCAAATGAGTCAGCTCTTCTCACAAGGTGGCCAAAGTATTGGAGTTTCAGCTTCAACATCAATCCTTCCAATGAACATCCAGGACTGATCTCCTTTAGGATGAACTGGTTGGATCTCCTTGCAGTCCAAGGGACTCTCAAGAGTCTTCTCCAACACCACAGTTCAAAAGCATCAATTCTCTGGCGCTCAGCTTGCTTTATAGTCCAACTCTCATATCCATATATGACTACTGGAAAAACCATAGCTTTCACTACACGGACCTTTGTTGGCAAAGTAATATCTCTGCTTTTTAATATGCTGTCTAGGTTGGTCATAACTTTCCTTTCAAGGAGTAAGTGTCTTTTAATTTCATGGCTGCAATCACCATCTGCAGTGATTTTGGAGCCCCCCAAAATAAAGTCTGTCACTGTTTCCATTGTTTCCCCATCTATTTGCCATGAAGTGATGGGACAGATGCCATGATCTTAGTTTTCTGAATGTTGAGCTTTAAGCCAACTTTTTCATTCTCCTCTTTCACTTTCATCAAGAGCCTCTTTAGTTCTTCTTCACTTTCTGCCATAACGGTGGTGTCATCTGCATATCTGAGGTTATTGATATTTCTCCTGGCAATCTTGATTCCAGCTTGTGCTTCTTCCAGCCCAGCGTTTCTCATGATGTACTCTGCATATAAGTTAAATAAGCAGGGTGACAATATACAGCCTTGACATACTCCTTTTCCTATTTGGAACCAGTCTGTTGTTCCATGTCCAGTTCTAACTGTTGCTTCCTGACCTGCATACAGGTTTCTCAAGAGGCAGGTCAAGTGGTCTGGTATTCCCATCTCTTGAAGAATTTTCCACTGTTTATTGTGATCCACACAGTTAAAGGCTTTGGCATAGTCAATAAAGCAGAAATAGATGTTTTTCTGAACTCTCTTGCTTTTTCAATGATCCAGCGGATGTTGGCAGTTTGATCTCTGGTTCCTCTGCCTTTTCTAAAACCTGCTTGAACATCTGGAAGTTCAAATTCATGTATTGCTGAAGCCTGAGGGTGAAGCCCTCATTAATGGGATTAGTGCTTTTATAAAAGATACCTCCTTAGGGCTGCCTACCTTCTTTGGCCATGTGAAGATACAATAATAGAATGGTGATCTACGAAACAGCAAATGGGCTATCACCAGACACTGAATCTGTGAGCACCTAGATTTTGGAGTTTCCAGTCTCAGAATCATGAAAAATAAATTTCTGTTGTTTAAGCTCTATAGTCAGTGATGTTCTGTTATAGCAGCCTGAGTGGATTAAGACAGTATGTGTATCAGATATCTAGTGTAAGGAGATACAGATATAGGTATAGATATATATGGAGAAGGCAATGGCACCCCACTCCAGTGCTCTTGCCTGGAAAATCCCATGAACAGAGGAGCCTGGTGGGCTGCAGTCCATGGGGTCGCTAAGAGTCAGACACGACTGAGCGACTTCACTTTCACTTTTCACTTTTCACTTTCATGCATTGGAGAAGGAAATGGCAACCCACTGCAGTGTTCTTGCCTGGAGAATCCCAGGGATGGGGTCGCACAGAGTCGGACACGACTGAAGTGCTTCAGCAGCAGCAGCAGCCGCAGCACAGATATATATGGGCTTCCCTGGAAGCTCAGCTGGTAAAGAATCAGCCTGCAATGCAGGAGACCCCAGTTCAATTACTGGGTTGGGAAGATCCCCTGGAGAAGAATGGCAACCCACTCCAGTATTCTTGCCTGGAGAATCCCCCATGGATAGAGGAGGCTGGCCGGCTATAGTCCATGGGGTTGCAAAGAGTTGGACATGAATGAGTGACTAAGAACAGCACATAGATATATACAGGTGTATTTATTGGACACATATATATTTATTGGATATTTATATATATGGGGAAAAACATTTCATTCCTTTTAGGAGACAATCAAATACTCAGTAGGTCCCTTGGCCCAGCTGGTAAGATTGTCTTGCCTATTGAAAAAGTGTGCTTTTCAATGCCCCACTATATATAAGGTTGGCCAAAAACTTCGTTTGGGTTTTTCCATAAGATTGTGCAGAAAACTCAAACAAATTTTTTGGCTGACCCAATATTTACCTTGGTAACAAGTTTATATCAGATTTCTCTGTCCTGGGACAAAATGCCTAATCAACTTCTTTATGGTGGACAAGGGACTTAAAATAGTTGTCAGTTAGAAGTCTAAATTAATTAGTAGTGGTAGAATTCTGAAATGAAGACAACTGGGAAGAAGGTGAATAAAAGAAGAATAACACTAAGAGTTACCAAAGCACACACTATATGAAGGACACTATGGTAAATACATTTAAGCTATATTGACCTACTTCATTCTCTCAGCAACTGTGAGAGAGGTACTAACTTCCTCACCTGAAAAATTGTGAAGGTTTAATAACTTGCTGAACACAATTAAGTGATAGAGTGGAGATTCAAACACACTTTGAAGTTCTATCCATTTCAAACCTGCTTTCTTTTTACAACACCATGCTGCTGTCAAAATGAAAGAATTTTCAGCAAATTCTGACAAGAAAATAAATCTGAAAATTTGATGCACTGTGGGTGGAAACACAAGTTTTGGGGGTAGATTTGGCCTAGGGGCATGTGGCACAAGGGCATATTGCTCAGGACATGGGAAAAGAGACTAGAAGATAGCTAGAAATAGATAGCAGAAAGAGAGTGAATACTTCTCAAGGACCTAGGACTTAGAATAGAATGTGGTTGGGTAACTGACCAGGTTAAAGACTCTCAGTATAGATTTCTTCTAAGTTGATCAAAGATGAACTGTGAACGTGACAGTGTATGTATAATATATATAAAAAGGCATGTATAATATATGTGAAAATTATATGTAAAAAAGCATGTATAATATATGTAAAAAAAAGTATACATATAATATATATTACAAAGCATGTAGAATATATATGCTGTATGAAAAAGTGAAAGTCACTTAGTTGTGTCCTAGTCTTCGCAACCCATGAAATTCTCTAGGCCAGAATACTGGAGTGGGTAGCCTATCTCTTCTCCAACAGATCTTCCCGACCCAGGAATCGAACTGAGGTCTCCTGCATTATAGGTGGATTCTTTACCAACTGAGCCATCAGGGAAGCCTTTTATATATGCTTTATATTCTGACCTATATGTAACTATAGTTTTCAAAGAATACTTTATCACTTATAGTGGCTTCAAGAAGATTAGCCTGTACTTGTTGCTGTTGCTGAAAATTTACTAAGAGGAGGATTGTAAGAAAAATGAGGGCATTTCTCTAAGATATATACAGGGAAATGAAATTACTAGAGCAACAAGTGTGCAGACCTGGATCTTTTTTTTTTTTTAATCTCCCTTTTAACTAGATATTACCAAAGTTGGGAGAGGATTGCTGTTCCTTGGAAGTCACTCCAAGAATATGATCTGACCTCTGTAGGGGAGGAAAAAGGTGTTATTTTTAAAAAATTATTTATTTATTTGACTGTGCTGGTTCTTCATTTCTGCGTGGGCTACTCTCTAGTTGTGATACATATGCTTCTCACTGTGGTGGCTTCTCTTGTTGCAGAGCACAGGCCCTAGAGTAAACTGGCTTCATTAGTTGCAGTGCATGGACTTACTAGTTGTGGTTTCCAGGTTCTAGACCACAGGCTCGACAAGATATTACAGCGAACTCACACATCAGTTTATAGGAAAATGAGTAGATCAATTGCAGCATATTCATCCACTGGAATATCTATGAAACAACAGTTCAAATCAGTGAAGTGGAGCTATAAACATAAACATGAATAAAACGCAAAAACAATGATAAGGGATAAAAGCAAATTGCAGAGTTTATTCAGAATGATATTCTTATAAAGTTTTAAAAACATGCAGAACAGTGTTATATATAACATATATAAAGTAAAAATATACTACAATACTGTGTATCAATGTGATAAAAAAAAAAAAGATAAAAATAACACTCACAGTAATGACAGTGACTTTGACCCTGACAGGGACACAGTTGAGTACAAGTGGGACAGGGCCTTCAACAGTTTGTGTAATAACTTATTTTTTAAATGGTGTAATGGATCCATGAGTGCTTATTTTGTCGATCTCTAACATTTTGTATGGGTTTCCCTGGTTTTACCTCAGAGGTGAAGAATCTGCCTGCCAATGCAGGAGACGCGTGTTTGATTCCTGGGTTGGGA
This sequence comes from Dama dama, assembly GCF_033118175.1. NCBI lineage: Eukaryota > Metazoa > Chordata > Mammalia > Artiodactyla > Cervidae > Dama > Dama dama. The sequence continues at coordinate 73,376,638 of NC_083691.1, forward strand.
AGATTCCCCTGGAGAAGGAAATGGCAACCCACTCCAGTATTCTTGCCTGAGAAATCCCATGCACAGAGGAACCTGGTCAGCTACAGTCCATGGAGTTGCAAAGAGTCGTATGCAATTTAGTGACTAAACAACAACAACATTATTTTGTATGCCTGTTATGTTTCAACTTAAAAGTACTAGAAGAGGTAAAAAGAAGATAAAAAAGACACACAGTGAAAACAAAAAAAGACACACAGTAAAATGCTTAATAGTATTTGTTGAGGATTATAAAGCAGATTAAATTTTCTTCTTTATTCTCTATATTTTCCAAAATAAATATATCATTTTTCAAGTTTTATAAATGAAAACAAATTTTAAAAGCAGAGTACATTACAGAGCCATGCTATTTTGCAAGAGCCTAGAATAGTAACTGGTGTATATTAAAGTATCAATAAATATTTACAGAGTGAATGAATGAATGAAGTAGGTGGATGAATAATTGAGACCTTTCCAAGACAGGCCAGTGGAGGAAGAGGAAGTAGGAATCATGGAAGCAGGCTATTGCCTGAAGCAGATAATCCTATAAGTACAATGTACAATGGTCATAATTCTTGTTTCTAAGTGAAACCAACTCAGGTATAATGAGGCTGGGCAGAGGCAAAAATATAAACCCAATCACTTTTCCCCAGTCTTAACCAACTATTCCTACCTTCCTTCTCTTTCCCACCTACCTGTGTTGCTGAGACTCATTCCTTGCACCTAAGCCTGCCTATCACCATTTGCAGGACAAGAGGAAATGTCTAAATATAAATAGTATCCATGGTTGAAACAACTAGCCTGCGTAACCTGGGTTGTATCCAGATGTGGAATGGATAAAAACTAGTCAAAATTTGCACTAGCATTGTCTTAGTTTGGGCTGCTGTAACAATGTATCAAAGATTGGGTGGCTTATAAACAACAGAAATTTATTTCTCACAGTTTTGGAGGCTGTAACTCCAAAATCAGCCTGCCAGCCTGTCAGGTTCTGGTGAGAGCCCTCTTCCAGGTTGCAGACTGTTGACTTATCGTGTCTTCATACAGCAGAAGGGCCAAGGGAGCTCTTTGGGGTCTCATTTACAAGGCACCACTCTCATCCATGAAAGCTCCACCCTCATGACCTAATTATCTCCCAAAGGCCCCACTGCCTAATCTTATCACATGAGGGGTTAGTATTTCAACATGAACTTGGGTGGTGGTGATGGTATAAATATTCAGTCCATAATAAGCATTAAACTCCCAAAATATCATCTCAAATATTTCATTAAACTGGGGCTGAGGCACCACAGGCAGATTATATGCATCCAGTAATACATTCCCTTGCTTTAAATGAGTGCATATTTATATTTGTACCAAGAATTATAGACCACTTGGTAAGAGTCTACTTATTAAACTGATGAACAAGGTAGTTCTTTGGGCCTAGGTGATTTGAGAAAGATAGAGCATGAATCTGCACAGAAAAATAGCAGTAATCTTCTAAATGTGGCCAAGTCAATTGTATTTGTTGTGCACTAACAGAAAGACTCCTGGGTTTTAGCAGATAGCCCGCTATGCAATCATCCTGACTGAATAGCCTCAGATACTTTGTTTTGAAGAGAGTGCAGAAATCCTGCAGGTTTAATTGCCAATAAATCAGCATGACCTCCACTCCCTGGCATTCCTTTTCTACAATGATCTTTTCAACCAGAAAATGAAGAGATGGATTTTACAGTGTGTGTGTACTGCGTTTGGTAAGATAACAGAATTACACTTGCCGTTTTCTCCATTTCAGGCTATTCTAGATAATGAAGGACTCTATTAATGACATGTTCTGTTTGCTTTTAGGTTATTTTCATCTTGTATTATAGTCATTCCTTTTTGTTATTATGGAGAGTTGTCTTTCTTTTTAAAAAAGATCTGTCTATCATCAGTGAATTCAATATTTTACTGTTACCAGAGATTTTATTTCTGAGTTAATTCACAAGAATTTGCATTAAAATATTCTGGCTCACTCAAAAAGCTATTCGTGAACTGATTGAATTGGGTGTTACTCTTAGCTGATTTTCAGATTTGGTTTAAAAAATAGCTATTTTAATTAATATTTCCAATTCATCACTATAACTAATACAAACATTTTATCACTCATTCATACCCAAATGTAACATAAACCTGCTGTTTGTACTGTTGAATTGTTTGTATTTAATATGTTGATATTTATTTTAATTTGAATGAATAGTATTTTGTGGTACATATTTAGATTTTTATATGAATACTATAAGAAAGCATCAAAATTTAAAACTACTATTAAATTGTAGTTCTACTTTCTGCTTAATTTCAGAGTGCTACTGCTACCTATTCTAAATTTAGGGTGATGCTTTTCTTACCTGACCACAGAGTGCTGGACAGATGATTCCTTGAGGCTCTGTGTAGCTCTAAGATCTTTGATGTGACCTGCTGGTTCAGGAAGCCATCTTCTTATGGACTGTGTGCTGGACAATATTGTTGTGCTTTAAGTATACATTTAAAAATCTTTTAGGATGATGGCAACATTGACATAGTTTTTTAATCTTTTCAAATCCCCATATAACACTAGAACCATTAGGTAGCATTTGCCATAAAATTAGGTGCTAAGGTATCCCCATAAAACTCAGACTTCCCTGGTGGTACAGTGGATAAAAGTCTGCTTGCCAGTAGACGAGGGGACGAGGGTTCAGTTCCTGGTCCAGGAAGATTCCACATGCCACAGAGCGGCTAAGCCCGTGCACCACAACTACTGAAGCCTGTGCACCTAGAGCCTGTGCTAGGTATGCAACAAGGGAAGCCACCACAATGAGAAGCCTGCGCTCCACAATGAAGAGTAGACCTTGCTCACCACAACTAGAGAAATCCCGTGCCCAGCAACTAAGACCCAGTGCAATAAAAAAATAAATAAAATTCAAAAAAAGAAAGCAAGTCACCAAAATTCACAAGACTTTCCATTTGTGTGGCAGAAAGCAGAGGAAAGCAGTAGGACCTCAGATGAACCTGAAAACTGTGAATAGATATTCACGGGAAAGGCAAAAATTTATTTTGAGAATAGCAGCTGAAATTGGGAGGTATTTCCCTTAGGAGATGAATATGAGAGGCCTACAGGGAGGGTGGAAGGGACTAGAACAGATTTGTCCAGTAAACTCATGAAGCTACCAGCTAAGGCTCCCTTTCATAATAGAACCTGACCAAGACTTCTGAGAGTGGAATCAAAATTGATCAGGATAAAGACAATATAGACAAAGGAGAGAGAAGATCCACAGCCAGTAAGCAAGAAGTTAATTTTTTAACACTTCATGGAAACAAAAGAGGGAGCTCTGTGAAGTTAGCAAAGCTACCCTGAACCATGCCTCTTTCTTAAAATTCAGAAATCTCTTTTTACATAAAAATGGACAATAAATCAGTTACAATACTAAAACAACAACAACAAAAATGGTGCTTCTCTGATCCCTCGGTTGGGAAGATCTCCTGGAGGAGGCAATGGCAACCTTCTCCAGCATTCTTGCCTGGAAAATCCTATGGACAGAGGAGCCTGATGTGCTACAGTCCATGGGGTCGTGAAGAGTTGGACACAACTAAGTGACTAACACACATGTACTGAAAAAGGAGAGTGGAGGGGTAAGAAGCAGAATGACATCATTTCAAATGATGAAAACACATCAGAAACATGTGTTCACACAATGCATCAAGACCATAACCTTTTTTTGGACATGACACTGCTATATTTATTTTTTTCAATTTATTTATTTTTGGCTGCTCTGACTCTTTGTTGCTGCCTGCCAGCTTTCTCTAGATGCAGGGAGTGGGGGCCACTATCCAGTTGTGGTGCACGGGCTTCTCATTCTGGTGACTTCTGTTGTTGTGGAGCACAGATTCCAGGCACATGGGCTTCAGTAGTTGCAGCATGCAGGCTCCGTAGTTGCAACTTGCTGGCTTTAGGATACTCAGGCTTCAGTAGTTGCGGCATAGGGACTCATTTGTTGTGGCTCATGGACCCTACAGCATGCAGGCTTCAGTCCTTATTTATTTACTTGGCTGCCTCTGGTCTTACTTGTGGCACATGGTATCTTCCTTGCATCATGTGAGGTCTTTTTGTTGTGGCTCAGGGACTCTCTGGTTGTGGCTTGCAGGCTCGGTAGTTGTAGCGCATGTGCTTAGTTGCTCCAATGCGTGTAAGATATCAGTTCCCTGATTAGTTTTCCTGATTCTCTGGAAAAGACCCTGATGCTGGGAAACATTGAAGACGGAGGAGAAGGGGACAACAGAGGATGAGACGGCTGGATGGCATTACTGACTTCATGGACATGAGTTTGAGCAAGCTCCGGGAGTTGGTGCTGGACAGGCAAGCCTGGCGTGCTGCAGTCCATGGGATCACAAAGAGTAGGACACAACTGAGCGACTGAACTGACCGATCAGGGATCAAACTCATGTGCTCTGTACTGCAAGGCAAATTCTTAACCGCTGGACCACCAGAAAATTGCCAAGACCATAATCTTTAACTTCATAATAATCTAAACATCATTAAGAAAAGTAATCTACAAGACACTGACATTAAAAAATCACATTTTATCTTAAACTTATAATAAAAGTAAAAGGAAAATCATTTTAGAAATGAAGTCTTAACCAAAAAGAATACATGAGAACATATAAATAGTATCTTAAGAGAAATAAAAGATAAAAAGAGCAAGAATTTTTTAAGTGAAAAAGAAGTTAAAAGATTTAGAAACAGTTTAAGACAGAGTGACAAATTAAAGGCAAAGAAGATCCAACACATAAACAGTAGGAAGTCCTCAAAAAAGAAATTAAAGTGAAAGAACAAATCAAATATTAAAGAAACATAATTCAAGAAAACTTTGCTGAAATAAAAAAGAAAAAATAACTTAAATTATATTGTTGAAAGATTACACTGTGTACCTGAGAATATTCACCAGGACAACCCCAAGACACAGTTTTGTAAAATTATTGGACTTTAAAGGAAAAAGGAAAAAAAAACTTTTAGGCATCTAGACAAAAGGAATGTGTGATTTATATGACAAACACAATGGGATTATCATCAAACTTGTCAACACTTTATGCCAGGCAAAAGTGGAGTAATGTATTTAAGGCACTCAGAGAAAACAAATGTGAATCAGGATAAGCTGCAAAGCTGATCACCAAGTATAAAAAGCACAGAGAAGAGTTTATCAACATGCAAGCCCTCTGGGAACAACTCTCATCTCCTCTTTGAGGAGTCTATTAGACAACAAACTTTAGACAATCAAAATGACTAAAGAGATAATTCTATTAGGCCTGCTCATGAGCATTAAATAAATAATTAAATAATTTCATGTAGGACTAAGATTGTATAAGGATTAAAAGGGACAGTAGGGTATGTAATGGCTCTCTGACAGTGTAGATACAGTACAATTATTAAAACTGGGAGAAGAATGGGAGAGGAATATGGGGAAAAATTTTTGTCTGTTCTCAGGAATTCTATTCGTATTTTTCTAAGCCTGTGATGTATATAATGCAGGGTAACGTGAACAGCAATTACGGAATATTCAAATTCTGTTTTACCCTTTGCCCTTGAGTACCAGGATTTCCAGTGTGGAAGACTAAATATAGGAGGGGTTACATAAAAAGCCTATTGTCCTGAATTTGAATTTAAAATATCAGTATTAACTTAGAAATATGTTTAAAATGTATGTTTTTCCATAGCTGTATATTGTCTTATAATAGAAAAGGTTTTCTTTTTTTTAATTTTCTTTTTAAGTTTTCATGTCTTCGTCTACTGAAGAGGTCATGAAACAGTGACAAATCCTTTTGTTCGTTTAGTTGCTAAGTCACGTCTGACTCTTTTGTGACCCCATGGGCTGTAGCCTGTCATGTTCCTCTGTCCATGGGATTTTCCAGGCAATGATACTTGTTGTCTTGCCATTTCCTTCTCTAGATAAACCCTGTAGTCATGAGTGTTTCTAGCAACCACACTGTGGTCTTGAAAATATCATTTCTCCCTAAAAGAAGCCCAAGATTCTTAGGGAAATGGTTGCATTTAGGTCTTGGGTAGTATATTAGTTTCTAGGACTACTGCAACAAAATACCACACCTGAGTGACTTCAATGACAGAAATTTATTGTCTCACAGTTCTGGAGGCTAGAAATCCAAAATCAAGGTATTGGCAGGACTGGTTCCTTCTGAGGATCTAGAGGGAAGGATCTATTCCAGGCCTTTCTTCTTGGCTTGTGGATGGCCATCTTTCCTTTATTTTTCACACTGTCTTCTCTTTGCCTGTATCTCTGTGTCCAGATTTCCCCCAATTTTCATAAGGACACTAGTCAGTAGATTAGGGTCCACTCGAATGAACTCACTTTAACTTAATCACCCCTGTAAAGCCCCTACATCCAAATAGAGTCACATTCTGAGTTACTGGGTGTGGGGTATGTGTGGTTAGCACTTCAACATATAAATTTGGGGTGTGGGGCGGTGGTGGTTTACAATTCAACCTATTGCATGTGTGCATGCTAAGTTGCTTCATCTGGGTCCAACTCTTTGCAACCCTATAGACTGTAGCCTGCCAGGCTCCTCTGCCCATGGAATTCTCCAGGCAAAAATACTGGAGTGGGTTGTCATGTCCTCCTTTAGGGGATCTTCTTGACCCAGGAATAGAACCTGCATCTCTTATATCTCCTGAATTGGCAGGTGGGTTCTTTACCACTAGCACCACCTGGGAAGCCCAACTCAACCTACAGTAGGCAGTAAATATACTGGATAAATGTCAACACCTTGTTATGCCAGATAGCAAGGAAGTTGTTAAGATTTACCAAAGTCATACCCAAAGGCCTAAGAGCCAAACTAAAGAAAAAAATAGGACAATTACAATTTAAAGACAATCACAAATTTACAATAAAATTATAATTTTTCCTATCTATTTAAGTTGTCTCCTTTAGAGGTTGATTGGAAACTCATTCCCTGTCTTGAAAACTGACAAAAGCAACTATTTATCCTTCTTTTCCTATATGAACAGTGCCACTGTGTTACTTAAAAGGTAAATGAGGAGAACCATCTTTTTACAAAAGCATTTTGAATAATTTAAAAAGAAATAACAGATTCAGAGTATCACCATTTTTCAACCCTCAACAAATAAATGGGTATAGTCACTGAGTATCAACACATTGCTGACATCACACAGGAAAGCTAACAAGACATGTGCCTTCCAGCTCAGTTCAGTTCAGTCACTCAGACATGTCTGATTCTTTGAGACCCCATGGACTGCAGCACGCCAGGCCTCCCTGTCCATCACCAACTCCCAGAGTTCACCCAAACTTATGTCCATTGTGTCGGTAATGCCATCCAACCATCTCATTCTCTGTCATCCCCTTCTTCTCCTGCCTTCAATCTTTCCCAGCATCAGGGTCTTTTCCAGTGAGTCAGCTCTTTCCATCAGGTGGCCAAAATTTTGGAGTTTCAGCTTCAACATCAGTCTTTCCAATGATCACCCAGGACTGATCTTTAGGATGAACTGGTTGGATCTCCTTGCAGTCCAAGGGACTCAAGAGTCTTCTCCAACACCACAGTTCAAAAGCATCAATTCTTTGGTGCTCAGCTTTCCAACTCTCACATCCATACATGACTACTGGAAAAACCATAACTTTAACTAGACAGACCCCAGCAAGATGGTAGGAGGGGCGAATTCACGTTTAGAATCAAACCCCATTCCCACCAGAGACGCTAAGAGGGCTCAAACAAACCTTGTGCCCACCGGGACGCAGGGACCCCACAGAGACTGAGACAGAACTGTGTTTGAACATTTCATGTGGAGGTACGAGTCAGCAGTGGACTGCCACAGGATCAGGGGCTCTGGGTGCAGCAGACTTGGGTATGACATAAGCTCTCTTGGAGAAGGTTGTCATTAACCCCACCATAGAGTAGCCAGACCTTACACAGGACTGGGAAAAAGACTCTTGGAGGGCACAACAGAACATTGTGCACCAGGACCCAGGAGAAAGGAGCAGTGACCCCACCAGAGTCTGACCCAGACTTGCCTGTGAGTGTCCAGGAGTCTCCAGTGGAGGCGTGGGTCAATGGTGGCCTGCTGCAGGGTTGGGGGCACTGAGTGTAGCAGTAAATGTGTGGGATCTTTTGAAGGAGGTCACCATTACCTTCATTACCTCCACCAGAGTTTGGCCCCAGGTAAATAGCATGGAGGGAACACAGCTCCACCCATCAACAGAAAATTGGATGAAAAATTTACTGAGCATGGCCCCGCCCACCAAAACAAGACCCAGTTTCCCCCTCAGTCAGTCCTTCCCATCAGGAAGCTTCCGTAAGCCTCTTATCCTTCTCCATCAGAGGGCAGACAGACTGAAAACCACAATCACAGAAAACTAACCAATCTAATCATATGGACCACAGCCTTGTCTAACGCAACTATGAGCCATGCTATGTAGGGCCACCCAAGATGGACGGGTCAAGGTGGAGAGTTCTGACAAAATGTAGTCCACTGGAGAAGGGAATGGCAAACCATTTCAATAATCTTGCCTTGAGAACCCCATGAACAGCATGTGCCTTCCTGTGAAAGAAAATGTCATCACGTATTGTCTTAATTGGCTGGGGCTACTATAACAAAATATCACAGACTGAGTGGCTTATAAACAGCAGAAATTTAGTGCTCACAGGTCTAGAGGCTGTCAGTGTCGTGGGTGAGGGCCGTTTTCTGGGTCACGGACCTACTGTTGTGCTTCCAGGTGGTGGAAGGGACTAGGGAGCTCTGTGGGATCTCTTTTAGAAGTTCTAATTCAATAAATAAATAAAAGTTCTAATTCCACTTATGAAGGTTTCCTCCCTTGTGACCTAAGCACCTTCCTAAACCTTCACCTGTTAATACCATCATTTTAGGGAGTTAGAATTTCAACATATGAATTTGGGGATTGGGACACAAATCTTTAGACCATAGCACCTAGCCTTCCCAAAGAAAACTTGACTCTAATCATGTCTCTGGATCGAGCAGCCAATATGAAGGAAATGAAGATGACAAAAACTTGTTGAACCATGGGTGTACAGTCAGTAATGTTTAGAGTGTACGAGAGTGTACAGGTTAAGTGATCTGGGTTCCTTAACAGATAGGGTGTAAAGGAAAGGATTGGAGGAGGAACCTATAGATTAAAAGAGACTTAAAAGAAGAAAATTTCTCAGCAGATAAGACTAAATAATGGTCCAGGAAAGTACACTTGGATGTCTTTTAAGACTTGAGTGATGATATGGTAAAGAAAGAAAACATTGCTTTAATACTCAGAATATTGGCTACTTTTGTAGGGAGGGGAGGTTCTTATTAGAAAGGGTATATGGAGGGGCTTTGGTCGGGGTTGGAATTGGCAGAGTTTTATCAATATTTCTTGGCTTGAATGGTGGTTACACAAGCATTTACCTCATAATAAGTCAGTAAGCTATATATTTGTTTTATGTGTCTTTCTGTACCTGTTTTGTTTTTTCAGTAAAAAGTTTGTCCTTTTTTTGGGTTTTTTTTGTTAAGAGTAATGCAAAACATGAAGAGCATTAGGAGAGACTTGTGCTGTATGCTGCTTTCATTCAGAACACTTGTCAGTGTCTTCCAAAAATCCTAGAGTGACCACATTTTCCTGTTAAATTCAGCAAAACCTGTTCTTGGCATAATAAACAAACATACATTTCTGTCTACAATCTGATTTAAGAACAAGATAAGAAGAAAGCAGTGAGAGGCCAGCAAAGTTAAAAAGAAAAATATTTTGCCATCCAAGCATTATTTCTGCAAAACACAATATTAAGCAAAACTGGGAAAGCTTAGGTAGGCTTAGGCATGGCAGCATTAGTAGGAGAGGGTATCACAAAACCTCTCTGAGAAGCTGTGGAGTCCCTCACTGTTCAAATTTACAGCTTCACTCCATTCAGTTTAGACAAACAAAAGGGCTTTTATCCATTTGATCCACTGAGTTTTTGACTTGAAGCTACAGAGGAGATAAGTTTGCAGCCCAAATCAGTCTTTAAGTTGTCAGCAAAGATCTCTCTGAACTAACTTTCTTGAAGTACTAATTAAAGCAAAGAATGGGAGTCAGCCGTACAGTCAAGGACAGGTTGACAGATTCCTTGTGACAAGTGAGAAGCGGGCCATGAAATCTGTATCAGACAGGGTCCAAATGTGTGCTGAGCAGAGGTTTTTCTATGGAATCCCAATTTCACATACGGGGTTGGAGCTCCAAATATATGGACACTAGACCTATTTTACAAAATCATTCTTTGTCTTCCTTCCTCTGTTCTTAATGAAAATCATGCTGCACTTGCAAGTAGATCTGACAGATGAATTTAACACATCCTTAAAAATTTAAATTATTGGAACCAGCGCAAGAAGTTTCGAGAATATACCTCAGAACCCCTAAGACGCCAATGGAGTAGGAGGATTGATAAACAAGCAGTTATTTAAAACTTATCAATTATTTAAGGCCCAGCTCAGCATTATTCTGCAATGTGGGAGACCTGGGTTCGATCCCTGGGTTGGGAAGATCCCCTGGAGAAGGGAAAGGCTACCCACTCCTGTATTTTGGCCTGGAGAATTCCATGGGGTCACAAAGAATCGGACACAATTGAGCCACCTTCACTTTCACTTTCAGCATCATCTCTTTTCCAAACCACTTCAAGAACATCATAGGCTGAACCACTCATAAGCTAGCTTTCAAGATTATTTTGCCAAAACAATAGTGGTTTTATTGCCACTATTGCATATTGTCCTCCAACTACTTTATGATTAACTTTGTGTCTCTACGTGGTTATAAAGCATCCATAAAAGCAGCAAGTACGTCTTATATTTTTCTGTATTCTCCACTGCATAGAGAAAACAGTTATTACTCATTGATCTCATTCACTGATCCTTTAATTCATCCATTTATTCAATTAACAATATTTTTTAAGGACCAACTATGTGCTGACCTTTCTGCAAGGTTTATAGCTTTGAAGTGAAACTTCCATTTTAATAGTTGGCATAAGGAAAACCTCAGGTATTCCCCCCAACTCCGCACCCAAACTTCAGACTCCAAAATGACTAACTTTCCAGTAGTAGCAGGGACTAAATTCCCTATGTCCAAAAAGAATTCCTAGCCCATTCTGCTGCTCAGTGGTAGGCAAAGTAAAAGGAAAAAACAAAACAGGTCAGGCAGGTGTGAATTCTTTCTGACTGCTCTCCCCTTCACTGAGGTGCATTCTTCAAAAGCCAAGTAGAAATTTTCAAAATTCTGGAGTAGGAGGAGATTCACAGAGTTGTTCTTTGACTGCTGGACTTCTCCCCATTACTTTCCCTCAGACATACACTATTTTATAAAATATATACACATATGTGTGTTTACATGTGTATCTATGTATATACATACATATGTAGGCATATATACATATGTATACATGTATCTCTATGTGTGTGTATAATGAAGTTTGTCTCTCATCCCCATTTCATAGTGTTTCAGGGTGACTTTTAATTTTAAAGCACTAATCACCCTAGTGCCCTTTGCCCTCTAAAGTGATTTCTCAAAGGCAGGGCAGTGCCAAAGCTGTAAACCTTTGCCTTGCCTTTGTTGCTCTTTTTTTGATGCTGGAGCTTTCTCACCTTTTTGTCTAAGCAATTCCCAGGCTTCTGCAATTCTGGGAATCCGGCTACTACTTAACCATTGTCATTTATTTCATCAGTAGTGTTGAGGTGGCAACTTGTATACTACTGTGACAACAGTAACATTGATTCTCAAAGTAGGTGTTTTCCTGACTTTAACTGTTTTGATAAAATAATCTTGGACTGAAAAGAGAACTAAGTACATTTGCCCCAGGCCAACTGTCCAATGCATAAAATGTAAAAAAATATAAAATATAAAAAATTTAAAAATATGTAAAAATAATGTATAAAATAGAAAAATGGTAAAACTCTGCCCTTAAAAATAATTATAGTGCAGGTTGGTATAATGCTGCAGATTATGGTAAAAATTAATTGATATAGATATAAGTACTTTTCTGAAGGAAGAAAAAAGTGAAAAACAAAATCTAACTTCAATAAAGATAAAATCACCCCTACATCCCACTGATACATATCCCAGGCCAACAAATAGTGAGCACAGTAATACTTGTTGAATGAAGGATTTCACTTCTTCTATCTACCACTTCCAGATCCCTGATACTTAAAGAGTGGATTAACTATGAGGATAAGCAAACTTGTTATGAAAGTAAATAATGATAAGATTATAACAAATCATGCTTTTAAACCAGTACATTGTTGTTCAGTCACTAACTCATATCCAACTCTTTGTGACCCCCATGGACTGCAGCACATCAGGCTTCCCTTTCACTATCTCCTGGAGTTTGCTCAAACTTATGTTCACTGAGTCAATGATGCCATCCAACCGTCGTGTCCTCTGTCGTCCCCTTCTCCTCTTGCCTCCAATCTTCCCTAGCCTCAGGGTTTTTTCAATGAGTTGGCTCTTCACATCAGGTGGCCAAAGTTTTGGAGCTTCAGCTTCAGCATCAGTCCTTCCAATGAGTATTCTGGGTTGATTTTTTTTTTTTAGGATTGACTGGTTTGATCTCTTTGCTGTCCAAGGAACTCTCAGGAATCTTCTCCAGCACCACAGTTTAAAAGCATCAGTTTTTCAGTGTTCAGCCTTGTTTATGGTCCAACTCTCACATCTGTACATGACTATTGGAAAAAATCATAGCTTTGGCTATACAGATCTTTGTCAGCAAATTGACACCTCTGCTTTTTAATATACTGTCTAGGTTTGTCATAGCTTTTCTTCCAAGGAGCAAGCCTCTTTTAATTTCATGGTTACAGTCACTGTCTGCAGTGATTTTGGAGCCCAAGAAAATAAAGTCTGCCATTGTTTCCATTTGCCATGAAGTGATGGGACTGTAAGCCATGATCTTAGTTTTTTGAACTTTGAGTTTTAAACCAACCATTTCATTCTCCTCTTTCACCTTCATCAAGAGGTTCTTTAGTTCCTCTTGCTTTCTGCCATTAGGATGGTATCATCTACATATCTGAGGTTATTTATATTTCTCCTGGCAATCTTGATCCCAGCTGTGATTCATCCAGCCCAGCATTTCGCATGATGTACTCTGCTTAGAAGTTAAATAAGCGTGGTGACCATATACAGCCTTAATGTATTCCTTTCCCAATTTGGAACCAGTTTGATGTTCCATGTCTGGTTCTAACTGTTGCTTCTTGACTTGCATACAGGTTTCTCAGGAGACAGATAAGGTAGTTAGTCTTGTATTCCCATCTCTTTAAGAATTTTCCACAGTTTGCTGTGATCCACACAAAGATTTTAGCGGTAAAGCATCTGTCTACAATGCGGGAGACCTGGGTTCAATCCTTGGGTCGGGAAGATCTCCTGGAGAAGGAAATGGCAACCCACTCCAGTGTTCTTGCCTGGAAAATCCCATGGACAGAGGAGCCTGGTAGGCTACAGTCCATGGGGTCGCAAAGAGTCAGACACGACTGAGCGGCTTCACTTTCACTTTAATGAAACAGAAGGATTTGTTTTTCTGAAATTCCCTTGCTTTCTCTATGATCCAACGGATGTTGGCAATTTGATCCCTGGTTCCTCTGCCTTTTCTAAATCCAGCTTTTACATCTGAAAGTTCTAAGTTCATATACTGTTGAAGCCTTGCTTGAAGAATTTTGAGCATTACTTTGCTAACATGCGAAATAAGCACAATTGTACGATAGTTTGAACATTCTTTGGCATTGCCCTTCTTTCAGATCGAATGAAAACTGACCTTTTCCAGTCCTGTGGCCACTGCTGAGTTTTCCAGATTTGCTGGCACACTGAGTGCAGCCCTTTAACAGCATCACCTTTTTTTTTTTTTTTTTAAGCATCATCTTTTAAGACTTGAAATAGCTCAGCTGGAATTCCATCACCTCCACTATCTTTGTAGTATTGCTTCCTAAGGCCCACTTGATTTTAACTCCAGGATGTCTGGATCTAGGTGAGTGACCACACCTTTGTGGTTATTCAAGTCATTAAGAGTTTTTTGTAGAGTTCTTCTGTGTATTCTTGCCCCACCTTAATCTAAACCTGTATCTCTATGGTCAAAACTTCGTGCTATAAGCTAGGGTTCTTGTAAATAATTGTTCACTCTTTGTGCATTGTTTGAGTAATCCAATTATAAACAGATGGGAAGATAAAAGTCTACAGAAAGCCAACCAGGAGTATTTTTCTTTTGAAAATGCACAGACATTCTAAATACTTCAAAGGTTTGCTTTAGGTGATCCATTCTTAATACCATTCTTAATTTTCAAAGAATTGCTGTCAGAAGTGTTGCTGTTCCAAGGTGAGGCTAAGTGTCTTTAAAGAAGTATGAATTAATGGGTTTTTGTGTGGGTGATTGTTTTTATTTGTCCAAGTAGAAAGTGCATGTGGGCAGCAGATGGTTGTCATTTGGCACAGAATGGCTCCAGATGACTGTACTGTTCCCAAGTTGAGCTCTGAGGAAGCTCAAACCAAGCTGCTGTGGACAATCAGTGAAACTTGTGGGTAACTAAGGAGAGTCTTTCCTACATGGGCTCTGACCTGAACTTTGTGCTGCTAGTATCTCTTTGTGTAGAGAGATTTGTTTACCTCTCAGGAGACTTTTGAAATGATTCAAAGTCCCGAATGACTAAAGGATTCTAGTCAAACAAGAACAGTTTGTGTCTCTTTTTCATACCAGAAGTGACAGAGAAGATATCGAAATTCTTTAGGTTTCCTCTTTATTTGTACAAATGGAATGACAGTAATGCAGTGACCCTGTAGAGCCTTAGGCTGAATTAAACAGGTTGTCTTATCAAAGCAGTTTCTCTAACAGTAGATCATTAGGGGTGAGGGAGCATATTTCTACCCTTGAACATTAGAGCTTACAATCCTTGAAGTAAGTATAGAACAATTAATACTTCGTTAATATGTTACTACTGACCTATGAACTCAAGCTATAGTTTTTTCATATAACATTTTGAAAGAGCCAACTTGCCTCTCTCCACAGCCTACAAAGCTAGAATACTTTTTCTGATATGTCTGACAAATGAGTGGAGCCTAAAGTTTTGGGACAAGAAGAATTTGTAGCCTGGTGAGATACAGAGTCGGACACGACTGAAGTGACTTAGCAGCAGCAGCAGAGATGCAATTATCAGGGAGATCAGTAAAAGACTGTGTAAATCAAAAGTGTTTAACTTGAGAAATAAATATGTGTACTCTTAAATAATAAGGTGTCTCTAGATTTGCCCCTACTTTTTGAGCTATGTTGAGTCATATTCTTTCATGTTAAATAAATGTGTTTAGCAAATATTTATCAAGCTCTTAACCATGTGCTCAGCACTGAGGTAGGTACTTGGAATATCACAGTCATTGAAACAGATAAAAACTATGAAGTTTATCCTCTAGGGTATTTAAGGATAGTGATTCAGTGTATGAGCCGCATTCACAGAATCAGGTCCAAGAATGCTGCAACTGACTCATTTTATTTTAGTCTGTCTCTGACCACTCTTGGCTCTCAATTGTTTTTCAGTTTTTTTTCTGCCTAATCATTTTAGTTTGGCACACTGATTGACAAACTTCCACTTTGTACTTCATATTCTTTAGTTTATTCTTAGTCTTTCAAAATCTGTCTTTTTCTTCTGATGTGTCCCCCATGAGAACAAATGCCCAGTTGATAAGCCTCCTAGTATGCAACTCTCAGAGCCTACCACCTCTCCGTCAGCTCATACCAGAGATGGCCTGGGCCAGACAACAGACCTGTGTTTTGCTCTGAGTTGCAGAGTGTGTGGTTGTGCACAGTAAGGAATATTTCTGAGCAGAGCTTCTACTTAACCCAGTGGATACTAAAAATAAAAAAGGTAGTACCGGGCAAAGTTAAGAAGCAGAGAAAATGATTCCACCACTCTGTGGTTTTTTTTCCCTTTTTCTACTTAGTAAACTTTTTCTATCTTTTAACATCTGATTTACTCACTTTAGGAGCCAGCCAAAAAGAATGTCTCTCTTGTGGATCTCTCCCTCCTGCTCTCACAGAAGGAATCCCGGCTGCAGCAATTTAAGGACTTGTCCCCAAGAGCTACTAGAAGTGGGAAAATGTGCCTCAGGGTTTCCTTCCCTGAACCCCTAACTCTACGTCTTCATTCATTATACTATGCCCTAAGCCTCCCAGACACCAACTATCCTATGTTTCTTTATTCTTTCTTTCCTTTTTTGTTTTTGGCTGCACTGTGTGTCTTTTCAGATCTTAGTTTCCCCACCAGGGATTGAACTCAAGCAAGCCGTCAGCAGTGAAATCATGGAGTCCTACTGGACCTCCAGGGAAGTCCCTTGTAATTTCTGCATAATAGTGATGACTAGCATTGGTTGAGCGCTTATCATGTGCTAGGCTCACACTAAGTACTTTACAATGTATTATCCTCCCAAATCCTCCCAACCTGATCAGACAGGCACTGCTATTACCACAGGGTAAACTCAGTGCAGACATTTCTTTCCACCACTAGGCAAGAATAAAGTGCAGAGTTTTGACTCTGGGGGCTGAGGTTCAAGAGAGAGAAAGCATTTGGTATTACTTATGTATTGCTGTACAAACCCAAAAATACCTCAAACTTAGCGACTTGAAACAACACACCTTTACTATCTTATACTTTCTGAGGATTAGGAATCTGGGAGCAGCTTAGATGGGATGGTTCTGATTAGAGTCTATCATGAGGTTGCAGATTAGATGTTGATCAGGGCAGCAGTCACTTGAATGCTTGACTAGGACTGGAGAATCCACTTCCAAGATGGCTGACACACACGGCTCTTGGCAAGAAGCCTCAGTTCGCTGTCTGGTCAGTCTCCTCACATGGCTGCCTCAAGCCACGGCAGCTGGCATCCTCCATAAAGACTGATCCGCGAGGCAGCAAGGCAGAAGCCACGTTTTTTCATAACCTAGCCTCGAAAGTGACATTCCATCACTTCGGCAGTCAGTTCATCACATAGACCAACTCTGAGGTGATGTAGGAAATAATTACACAAGGGCATGAATACCTGGAGGCACGAATCACTGGAGGCAGGGTGGGGGTGCATTTTGGGGTTGACTACCACTATCTTTTGAGCTTCCCATGTGGCGCTAGTGGTAAAGAACCCCCCTGCCAATGCAGGAAACCTAATGAGACAGGAGTTTGATCCCTGATTTGGGAAGATCCCCTGGAAGAGGGCATGGCAACCCATTCTTGCCTAGAGAATCCCATCGACAGAAGAACCTGATGGGCTGCAGTTCATAGGGTCGAAAAGAGTTAGACCCAATTGAGATGACGTAGCATGCATGCAAGCACCACATCTTTTAAAGCTACAAATCACAAACCAGCTTTCTACTGTATTAAGAAAACAAAGACTTGAAGTGTCTCTGGTTGGTGAGCACTATCTGGCCTTAATAATTGGGTGTTGTATAAGTGCTGGGCTGGCTGGCAGTGGTTTCTGCCCACTTAAGCGAAGTGACCACTCAGGGTTAGAGCTGTCAGTTATCTTTGCTGTGTACATGAGATACCAACTAGGGATTGTTGTATCTGCTGTTATTTTAGCAGAAGTCAAGTCTGTACCACTCTCAGCTGGCCACATCAAGGGTTTGTGATCTCCATTTTATAGGTGTTGGGAATTGAGACATTTGCTCAAGGTAATACTGCTCGTCAAGGGGGAAAGGGTTCTGATGCAGGTTGTCAGACTGCAGAGGCCGCCTTCATAACCAGAATTCCATAGGACCCTATCCTCAAAGGGTAGGATATGCTCTCATAGTTCCTTCCAGCCACCAGCCTACACCCAAGGAACAGGAAGAAGAGAAGCTAGGACAGGAAATGGGGTACAGCCAGAGTGCTACTCAAGTTTTCCCTTGAGGATGCATAGACAGGGCATTCTAGAAGATTCAAAGGAACCTGTGTGGTTAGATCAAAAGAGTACCCAGGTCTGGAGATGGAATTAGAGGGTTGATAAAAAAGGATCTCCTGCTTCTAATGGGCTGATATAGGTCTTTATATTTGAATAACGTGTAAAAGTGACATAAGAGACCTGGTATTAGCATAAAGTATCACAAGGATGCTTTTCATTCAGTTCAGTTCAGTCACTCAGTCGTGTCCGACTCTTTGCGACCCCATGAATCGCAGCATGCCAGGCCTCCCTGTCCATCACAAACGCCCGGAGTTTACTCAAACTCATGCCCATCGAGTTGGTGATGCCATCCAGCCATCTCATCCTCTGTCGTCCCCTTCTCCTCCTGCCCCCAATCCCTCCAAGCATCAGGGTCTTTTCCAATGAGTCAACTCTTCACATGAGGTGGCCAAAGTACTGGATTTTTTTTCAGCTTCAGCATCAGTCCTTCCAATGAACACCCAGGGCTGATCTCCTTCAGGATGGACTGGTTGGATCTCCTTGCAGTCCAAGGGACTCTCAAGAGTCTTCTCCAGCACCATTGTTCAAAAGCATCAATTTTCGGTGCTTTCTTTACAGTCCAACTCTCACATCCATACATGACCACTGGAAAAACCATAGCCTTGACCAGACAGACCTTTGTTAGCAAAGTAATGTCTCTGCTTTTTAATATGCTATCTAGGTTGGTCATCACTTTCCTTCCAAGGAGTAAGCGACTTTTAATTTCATGGCTGCAGTCACCATCTGCAGTGATTTTGGAGCCCAAAAAAATAAAGTCTGACACTGTTACCACTGTCTCCCCATCTATTTCCCATGAGGTGATGGGACCAGATGCCATGATCTTAGTTTTCTGAATGTTGAGCTTTAAACCAACTTTTTCGCTCTCCTCTTTCATTAGTGCTCAGTAATTGACAGAATAAAAGGAAAAGATACAGACACTTGCCTTGGCAAGGTAAAAGGAACACAAATTAGTCATTACCATGAAATGTTTGCCATTTGTGTCTTGCTAATATTATCACACTGAGGAATACATGCAAGGAAATCATGGTTCCTGAAGTACAGCTAGGAGATGCTAAGAAAGTCTTCCACTGGATATTTCTCTTGGGACTGGCTCTGCCCTACCTTCTCCTTTCAAACTCTAAATAAAAAGTAGCTATTCCGTTTGAAAAAATGATATTTTCCCTGAAGATGCCATGAATGCTCACCCAGAAGACTGCAATCATGTGAGAATTCTCTTAGAGATGACACCAAATTAAGAAGCTCATATGTGGCTTCTTCTGCAAAGCCTTCCTTGATTTTGCCATGGAGGTCCACTCCTTCTTCCTCTTGTCCAAATGGGAGTTTGGATTAAGGATGAGGAAATAAAGGACATTTGAAAACAGAGCACTAGTGGGGGACAGGCACTGGGAGAAGGAGGATTACTAGGGACTCTATAGCTCTCTTCTCAGTTAGATTCTCTATAACCCAGCCCCTTGAACCTCTTTTCTCCTTCTCACTGATCTGAGAAATTCAGTTTGCTTTCTTTTCTTTTCCATGTTGTTAGCATCTACTCTCTTTCTTAGGTCTCATTTTTTTTCCAAGAGTGGT
Source organism: Dama dama (assembly GCF_033118175.1). NCBI lineage: Eukaryota > Metazoa > Chordata > Mammalia > Artiodactyla > Cervidae > Dama > Dama dama. The sequence goes on from NC_083691.1 coordinate 73,396,137, forward strand.
TGGATATGGAGTGGGATGGATCCCTATCTTGTTATGCCCCAAAATAAGTACATAGCAAAGGTTTCTTGGGGGTCACTGTGGGGAAACAGAAGGGGAAAAAATTAATAACATGAGGAAGTTATAAAGTCTCAAAAACCTCCAACTTTATCCTTATCTGAAGTGTTGGTGGCTCCCCTTCTGCTCCTGAGGGTGGAGCTCTCATCTGAGCTCCTCCTTTCTGGACAGCTTCCCTCCCCCTTATCTTATCCCACAGACCCACCCCTCCTTCCAATAGGGCCTGTCTTTCAAGATGTGTAAGTACAGTTGGATGTGGACACATAGACTTTCAAATACTTCCAGAACCAAGGAATCATTTACTGTCAGAGTCATTGCACCATGGTTTTCTTCATCTCTCTCAAATGACTTCTTCAGGCCATCTCAGGAGTTCTTCACTAGAGCTAAGAGCATGAAAACTGCAATTGAGAAGGAACATGTGAGAAGCAAACCTCTAGGTTTGGGGAGGTGACAGACACTCTATAGCAACTTTGCTGAGGACTCTTGACAGCTGTCTGAGTGCTCCTAGTACATCATCTCTTAGGGAAGCATTTAACAGAATGCGCGGAGTGTTTTCTTGTAAATGCAAATCTAGAAACTGCAGATGTTAAAGAGTTTGAATCAGAAGAATTCAACCTGGTGTAAGCAGGAAGCCAGTGCTCTGTGGGAGAGACCAGTGATGACTCCCCACAACCTGATAGTATCACATGTTGTCACACAAGGACAAAATTGAGCTACCTTGATTTGCTAAATAAGAATCAAAAATATTAGTCATTTCTTATAGTAGAAGAGAGAGTGCATTCAAAGTTAACTCTTTAAAATATCTCCGATTGTTGGGTGCTTAAAATGTTTCCAACAAAATCTTTAACAAAATGTGGAAACTGGAATATTGGTGTTACTTCAAAGGACTCAGAAATAGTTAAGTAACTTAGATTAGTTTAATCTTTAATGAAATGAGATATACTTTATGTGAGCCACCTATTGAAGGTTACTCATATAGCTTATATTCTCACCTATGTTTGAATAACACAGTCATTCTGCTGAGTGACTCTTGACTGCATCATGATAACTCAGACTGGTTTCTTAATTTCTTGCTCCTCAATGTGGGGGCAGTTATATTCTGTCTGCATCCAGCCTTAGAAAAGGAAACAGAGGTAAGTTCAGGGACCAAAAGGATTTATGATAATGAATAAACTATATTGAAAGCATTTTCTATATATATATAAAACTATGTATCTTTAAAGCTATTTAATATGGGGCATATTTTTATTAGATAAAACTTTTATATGATATATATATTTAAATAAAAATTTATTTTAAAAAAACCTACATTCGAGAAGGCAGCTGATGACATGATTGTTTGGAGAAGTTAAAAAAAATTTTAAAACTACAAAAAGAAAACCCACTGAAGGAATTTGAGAAGCTCCAGATGGACTCAGACATGGAGGCAATAGCCAGCAATATGACAGAATAGGCCTAACTTGTGTACCTGTAATTTTCAAATGGAAGTTTGAAGTCCTCAGATAAGCTAAATTTGGTGAAAGAAAAAAACTCTAGAATTCATAATTCTCTCTCCATGACTTTTGAAGAACTATTTATGAGTATGGAATAGCCTAAGGGCAAAAATGGGAGCAGTGGGCGTGTTGCCCTGTCCAAGACAGCTAGACCTTCCATTCCTATGCATATGAAAGCGGTTATAGGTCCCTGGATACGCCATCCTGTGACCCCTCCCCCCACATTCCTGTCCCATTTTTTTTTTTTAATATACTTTTTTTAAAGAGCAGTTTTAGGTTCATTGAATCCTTTTTGTATCCATCCTTTATTTTTTAATATAGTTTATAATTTATTTATTTATGTATTTATTTATTAGCTGTGCTTGGCTTTCATTGCTGTACAGGCTTTTTCTCTAGTTGTAGCAAGTGGGGTCTACTTTCTAGTTGCAATACAGGGGCTTCTCATTGTGGTGACTTCTCTTGTTGCTAAGCAAGGTCTATAGGGTGCATGGGCTTCAGTAGTTGCAGCTCCCAGACTCCAGAGCATAGGCTCCATAGTTGACGTGCATGGGCTTAGTTGCTCTAAGGCATGTGGGATCTTCCTGGACCAGGGATCAAAACCACGTCTCTTGCAACTCCTGCGTTGGCAGGCAGAGTCTTTACTACTGAGCCACCAGGGAAGCCCCCTGTCCTGTCTTAACTCTGTTGGGTTCCCATGGCACCTTATACTTTCCTTTCATGGCAATTAACACAGTTGGTAATTAGATATTTATTTGTTTGATAATTTGATTGCCTGACTTCACCATATTGCAAACTTCAAGAACAAGGACAAGCTTCAATAACTATTTTGTTCAGAAATGTGTCCCCAGTGCTTGCCTAGTACAAGATTTCTGGTAGTAATCAATAAATATTTTTGAACAGATGAATAAATGATTCTTTTTTGTCTGCTTGGAATGTCTTCCCTCTTCCTGTTTGGCTGGTGTTCTCATTTTTATGTTTTTTCATAACCTAGCTTGTATCACCACTCCAAAATACTGCTCCTGCAGAGGAAATTATAGTCTCCTTTCTCTCTACATCTTCTAAGCATGTGGGTTGCTGTACTCACAACACTGTCCTGCAATTATTTGTTTACGTGAATTTCTTCTCCAACGCCACAGTTCAAAAGCATCAATTCTTTGGCGCTCAGCATTCTTTATAGTCCAACTCTCACATCCATACATGACTACTGGAAAAACCATAGCTTTGACTATATGGACCTTTGTTGGCAAAGTAATGTCTCTGCTTTTTAATATGCTGTCTAGGTTAGTCATAGCTTTCTTCCAAGGAGCAAGCATCTTTTAATTTCATGACTGCAATCACCATCTGCAATGATTTTGGAGCTCAAAAAAAAAAAAAAAAAAAAAATAGAGTCTGTCACTGTTTCCATTGTTTCCTCATCTATTTGCCATGAAGTGATGGGATTGGATGTCATGATCTTAGTTTTCTGAATGTTGAGTTTTAAGCCAACTTTTTCACTCTCCTATTCCACTTTCATCAAGAGGCTGTTTAGTTCTTCTTTGCTTTCTGCCATAAGGATTGTGTCATCAGCATATCTGAGGTTATTGATATTTCTCCCAGCAATCTTGATTCCAGCCTGTGCTCCATCCAGCCTGGCACATCTCATGATGTACCCTGCATATAAGTTAAATAAGCAGGGTGATAATATACAGCATTGACGTACTCCTTTCCCTATTTGGAACCAGTCTGTTGTTCCATGTCCGGTTCTAACTGTTGCTTCCTGACCTGCATACAGATTTCTCAAAAGGCAGGTAAGGTGGTTTGGTATTCCCATCTCTTTCAGAATTTTCCACAGTTTGTTGTGATTCACACAAAGTCTTTGGCATAGTCAATAAAGCAGAAGTAGATGTTTTTCTGGAAATCTCTTGCTTTTTCAATGATCCAACGGATGTTGGCAATATGATCTCTGGTTCCTCCGTCTTTTCTAAATGCAGCTTGAATATCTGGAAATTCACGGTTCACATACTGTTGAAACCTGGCTTGGAGAATTTTGAGCATTACTTTACTAGCGTGTGAGATGCATGCAATTGTGCGGTAGTTTGAACCTTCTTTGGCATTGCCTTTCTTTGGGATTGGAATGAAAACTGACCTTTTCCAGTCCTGTGGCCACTGCTGAGTTTTCCAAATTTGCTGGCATCTTGAGTGCAGCACTTTCATAGCGTCATCTTTTGGGATTTGAAATAGCTCAACTGGAATTCCATCACCTCCACTAGCTTTGTTCATAGTGATGTTTCCTAAGGCCCACTTGACTTCGCATTCCAGGATGTCTGGCTCTAGGTGAGTGATCACACCATCATGGTTATCTGGGTCATGATGCTTTTGAACTGTGGTGTTGGAGAAGACTCTTGAGAGTCACTTGGACTACAAAGAGATCTAACCAGTCTATCCTAAAAGAAATCAGTCCTGAGTATTCTTTGGAAGGACTGATGCTGAAGCTGAAACTTCAATACTTTGACCATTTGATGTGAAAAACTGACTCACTAGAAAAGACCCTGATGCTGGGAAAGTTTGAAGGCCAGAGGAGAAGGGGCGGACAGAGGATGAGATGGTTGGATGGCATCACTGACTTGATGGACATGAGTTTGAGTAAGCTCCGGGAGTTGGTGGTGGACAGGGAAGCCGGGTGTGCTGCAGTCCATGGGATCACAAAGAGTCAGACATGACTGAGCGACTGAACTGACTGAACTGATGAGTTTCTTGACAGTTTCTTGACAGTGAGCTCCCTGAGATCAGAGACTGGATCTTCTTCATCTTTTTATTTCCAGTATCCAGAAGCATATAGTAGGTGCCCATAGATGTTTGGGAAAGAAGTGAGGTAATAAATCAACCTTGTGTCTTCTAGCTGCCTTGACAAAGGAGAAGCCCATTTAGGAGCAATGGTGTGTTGCAGGTCAACAGTTCAGTGAATGTACAGGACACCAGTGAAGCCCTCAGGGGACACTGGTATTGCTTCTCCTACCCTTAGACCTTTACCTTTTTTCTTCTCATTTCCTCCAAATGGAGCTTCCCTGGCCACTATGGGGCAAGTCCATGATATAAGCAGGAACAAAGAATTTCTCTTGGTATTTTCTTCCAATAGCTGAGCTAATAGGTAGCAGTTCTTTCCTCTCTGTTGGTGCTAATGCCAGATCATTGCCCACCACTTGTTTCTCTTTCTCTCTCACAAAGTTCTTCACACTTACACACACTTCTGTTGTCTCTCTGCCACGCTGAGCAAAGTTCTGCCCAATTCACAGCTGTATTCTCAGGACCTAGGCCACTGTCTGGCAGAGTTGGTCCCCAGTAAATGCTGAGTAAGTGAAAAGAGTTATAAAAAGACATTTCTACTAAATAAAAGAGTTTAAAAATACAAGTTGTGTCAAGTCAGGTTTTTAAGGCCTTTACATTACAACATAGGTATGCCATTCACTGAAAGCTTTCATCCATCCCTGGCAGCAGCCTCATCACCATAAGGCTGGTCCCACTTATGTGCCTTAACTCTATTACATTTTAAGCATCCATTATGCTATATGTTACTCTCTACTGTGTATCTTTTTGTTTTCTTGTCTGTATCCCCCACAGAATATGCAGATCCCTGTATCTCTGCATCCTAGATTCAAGAGATAGTGGTTAAATAAGTAAGCTTCCTTTTCCTGAAATTGTTAAAACTGAATCCATTTCTTAAACATGCTGTAGGCAGGATTTATCAGGAGCAAAAATTTATAGCATTTTGATAAGATTTCCCTCAATGAATATTTGTTGAAGACTGTTAAAGTATTCAGCCATTGCAATTAGTGTTCTCAAAAGTCTCTAAGAGCCCATTTCCTGTTCCGAGTAAACTCTATTATCTTCTGAGATCTAACTAAGCCTTATTTCACAGGAAAATGAGGCAGACTCTCCCTGATGGCTCATTGAATAGTGGTGGTGAGTTTCAGTGAGAGCATTGTTTTCCTGTTCTCTGAGTCCACCTTCCAATTTTTCCCTCTAGTACTCTGTCAGGATTCTATACCGTTCAATAATCCCTCACTTCCTCGTGGCCTCACTTCCCCGCTCTCTCACCCTTTTTACCTGGTCCCACCCTACAATTACCCTCTGCATATCCATAGTACTCCTCTCTCTGTTCATTATATTCACCTAACAAATCCCCAACTCTTATACTATCAATTTCCCACCTTCTCTTGTGGGATGTGTCCTTCCCACAATCCACACATAAACCCAATTGTAAAATATGCTAACTAGTTTCACTTTAAATTCTTCACCAGGCATGCATGCATTTGCTAAGTCACTTCAGTTGGGTCCGACTCTTTGCGACCCTATGGGCTATAGTTGCCAGGCTCCTCTGTCCAAGGGATTCTCCAGGCAAGAACACTAAAGTGGGTTTTCGTGCCCTCTTCTAGGGAATCTTCCGATCTAGGGATCAGACTCAAGTCTCTTTAAGTCTCCTGCATTGGCAAGCGGGTTCTTAACCACTAGTGGAACCTAGGAAGCCCAAAATTCTTCACTGTCAGCCTTAATTAGGCCCTCAGTACCCCCACTGTCTACATCTATATAGACACCTACATCTATACCTGCAGACTCTGCAATGAATTGTCTACATTCTGAAGGCCAAGTTCTGCACTTGGGCACCAGATCCCACTCTTTTCCTCTCAAAGACTCCCCCTTCCTTTCTTGTATCATTAAAATTTCCTTATCGATTGGATCATTTTCTCTACCATCCATAGTTATTTCTCTCATCTTAAAAAGCAAGCTAAAACAAAAATACTCTCTAATAGCTTTCAGTTTTTTCTCTCCCCTTTGTTTGTGTCTCTCTCCAATTCCTCTCCTTCCATCTTTTTTTTTTTTTTTTTTTGCATTTGCCTATATGTGTGTATTTAGTCACTCAGTCATGTCTGACTCTTTGGGACCTCATGGACTATAGCCCACCAGCTTCCTCTTGTCCATGGGGATTTTCCAGGCAAGAATATTGGAGTGGGTTGCCATGCCCTCCTCCAGGGGATCTTCCCAACCCAGGGATCAAACCCAGATTGCTGTGGATCCTTTACTGTCTGAACCACCAGGAAAGTCCAAGAATACCGGAGTGGGTAGCCTATCCCTTCTCCAGGGGATCTTCCTGACCCAGGAATCAAACCGGGGTCTCCTGCATTGCAGGCTGACTGTTTACCAGCTGAGCTACTAGGGAAGCCCCATTTGCCTATGTACCCTCATTTTTTAAAAAGAAATATAAAAAAGTGAAAAAAGATCAGTTAACTATGTCGATTCCTATCTGAGTTTTTCAAAAAAGGTGATTAACTTAAGATGATGGTGGAGTGAAGTCGCTCAGTCGTGTCCAACTCTTTGATACCCCATGGACTGTAGCCCACCAGGCTCCTCTATCCATGGGATTCTCCAGGCAATAATACTGCAGTGGGTTTCCACTTCCTTCTCCAGGGGAGCTTCCCAACCCAGGGATTGAACCCGGGTCTCCCGCATTGTAGGCAGATGCTTTACTGTCTGAGCTACCAGGAAAGCCCCAAGATGATGGTAAGTATCAATAAATGTCTGTTTTTCTTCTGGAATAGTTGAAATCTAAAAATAAAATTATAAAAAATAAAAATACCTAATATAGTCACCCCTCCATATCTTCATGTTCTACATCTGCAGATTCAACCAACCAAGGGTTGAAAAACATTTTTTTTTTAAATTCCAGAAAGTTTCCAAAAGCAAAATTTGAACTTGCTGCATGCTGGCAACTTTTTACATATCATTTACATTGTGTTAGGTATTATAAGTAATCCAGAGATTATTTAAATATATGGCAGGATATGTTTACATTATATGTGAATAGTAGACCATTTTACATAAGAGACTTCAACATTTGTGGAGTTTGTGGAGGATACTGGAACCAAGGGGTAACTATATATGTGCTAGACCTTTAGTAGATACTTTGCTTCCCTTGTGGCTCAGCTGGTAAAGAATCTGCCTGCATTGCGGGAGACATGGGTTCAATCCCTGGGTTGGGAAGATCCCCTGGAGAAGAGAAAGGCTACCCACTCCAGTATTCTGGCCTGGAGAATTCCATGGACTGTATAGTCCATGGGGTCTCAAAGAATCAGACACGACTGAGCAACTTTCACTCACTTACTAGGTACTTCAAATATTTTATTTCCTTTCATTTTTACAACAACTCCATTTGGAAAATACTAACATACCCCTTTTTTATAGATAAGGAAATCAAGGCTTAGAAAATTTAGGTAGTTAAAAGCTACTTCCTCTCAGCTACACTCCAACCAAGCACTCACTCCCACCACTACAACAAAGCAACTCTTGAAAAGATCACTACTGACCTTCGTGCTGCTAAATCCAATGGTCCAATCTCAACTCTCATCCATCTTGACCTGTCATCAATATGACACAATTGCCCACCCCCTCCTCCTCAAAATGAGTCTTTTCATCTGACTTTGAAGAGTCTCTTAGTTCTCCTTTTATTTCTGTGCCTATTTCTCCTCAGTCTTCTTTGCTGGTTCTCCCTCATTTCTCTAACCTTTGACTATTGGAATAGCCCCAAATACCCCATGACTCAATTATTCGACATCTTCTACATGTAGACTCACTCTCTTGGGAATGTCACCCATTGTCATGGCTTTGAACCAGTACAAGCCAAGAGCTTTCAACTTACATCTATAACTGTATTTCTACCCTGAACTCTGGATCTTTATATATAAGTTAGTTGATATTTCCATATATATCTAACAAAAATCTTGAACTTGATGTGTCCAAAATCAAATGTCTGATTCCTTGCCTGCCCCCAACTCAAACCTGCTCTTTTAACAGTTTTCCCACCTTAGTAAATGCCAGCTCTATGCTTCTAGCTGTTCAGACCAACAACTTGGGAGCCACTCATGACTATTTTGTTTTCTCTCACACTTGATATCCAATCTATCAGCTAATCATATTGGTTTCATCTTTAAAATATTTCTAGAATATGATGACTTCATCTGCTGCCATCTAGTCCAAGTCAATCAATTTCTCTTGGATTATTGCCAAAGTCTTCTAATTGGTGACACTATTTGCACCCTGAGCTTCCCTTGTGGCTCAGCTGGTAAAGAATGCACCTGCAATGTGAGAGACCTGGCTTTGATCCCTGGATTGGGAAGATTCCCCTGGAGAAGGGAAAGGCTACCCACTCCAGTATTCTGGCCTGGAGAATTCCATGGACTGTATGGTCCATGGGATCGCAAAGAGTCGGACATGACTGAGCGACCTTCACTTTCACTTTCACTCTTCCCGTCTTCCCAACAGAGCAGTCAAAATGATTCCTGTAAG